>NC_053164.1:37407070-38814570 GCF_016835505.1 Polypterus senegalus
TTTTGCTGCCTTTTCAATTGTGTAATTCGGTTTTTGTTCAGCGCTCTTTGGAACTGTTGCCTTTTATCTGTGCACTGCGTCAGTTCACGTGAGCCACTCGGTGTACATGCATCGAAGGTTCCCAGCTGTGCTGGTGCCATCTCCTGCTATGTCCATGGCTGTATTTAATGTTACCTTAGTCCTGGCACTTAAAACTTTCTCTCGCAGTTTCGCTGAGTTTGTGTCAAACACCACCCTGACCATCTCATCTTCCTCTCCATAAGCACAGTCCTTCACCCGTGAATATTTACCCGTGGCAGTTTGCTATTGGATTGCCGCTAACGGACGGCCTTATATGGGCAGGCACTAAATTACAAACGCCAGCGGCAGCCTGTCTATGAACTTACTTTAAAGTGTAGGTTTACATCGTGCTTTGTTTCCGAAGTAGCAGAACTCATGAATATGGTTGTATATGTCACTCGCTCGCTTCTTATTGTTTCGCTGCCTTCTCAATTATATAATGCATGTTTTCTTCAGCGCTTTTTTCAGGTCTTCCTGGTTTTCTATGTACTGCGTGATTACGTGGGAGGCGTGATGATGTCACACGAAACTCCGCCCCCACGGCGTTGAAGCTCATCTCCATTACAGTAAATGGAGAAAAACTGCTTCCAGTTATGACCATTACGCGTAGAATTTCGATATAAAACCTGCCCAACTTTTGTAAGGAAGCTGTAAGGAATGAACCTGCCAAATGTCAGCCTTCCACCCAAGTTGGAAGTTGGAGAATTAGTGATGAGTCAGTGAGTGAGTGAGTCAGTGAGTGAGTGAGTGAGTGAGGGCTTTGCCTTTTATTAGTATAGATATGAATGCTGACAGAAGTTGTGAGATGATTTCTGAAGTGTACAGGGCTATACTAACTGCACAAATTCAGCCAAATGCTGCAAAACAGATAGGGCGACACTTCACAGTACAGATGAACAATGACCAAAAAGATACTGTGACAGCAAACCAAGTGCTTTTCAAGTCAAATAAGTGTAATATTCTTCAATGGTTAAGTCAATTAACTGACCTCAGCCCTATTGGGCATGCATTTCATTTGCTGAATACAAAACTGAAAGCAAAAAGTCCAACAAACAAGCAGCAAATGAAGACAGTTGCAATAAGGGCAGCAAAGTATTACTAGGATGGAAACCCAGCACCAGGAGCAGGCCAAGAGTTTCAGCCTTCAGGCAGTCATTGACTGTATAGGATGGGGGTTTCTAACCTTTTTTCCCCTGAGAGCTACTTTTACAAAATGAAAATGGCTGAGAGCTACTCATGTTTTCTAACGTATATTCTCATCACTTATTTCAACCCAAACAAACTCAATAAGCTTGTTTTGCCTGAACATTTACAAAATGTTGGTGTCCACAACTCACAATAAAACATCACAAAAAAAAATATTAAGTTCACCTGGAACTGCATTTTGTATTTCTGTATGCATTTTCTAGTGTATCTCACACTATTGAATTAAGACATGAATGCTGTCAAAATAGAAAAATGCAATTACAAATACACAGATATTACTTATTTAAAAAAACTGATAGGCATTCAGGCATAAAAGGTCTATTTCTGGTTCTGCAACATCATCCCTTTTGTGTCGAAAGCTGGACTGATGGGACCAATCCAAAGCTTTAATTTGTTTCTTTCAGCCATTCAGTTGTGGACATGATTTTGTGTTTCGAATCATTGTCTTGCCAACTACGCTTCAGCTTCAGAGCAGAATTCATGGGTACTTTAATTATGGCAGTTTGTGAGACAGCAACGCATCCTCAAACTATCACCCTACTGCCTAGATGTATACTATGATGCATTTTCATATTATATGTCCATAGGGCATTCTCTCAAAAGGCTTGGTGGTCATCCCAGTGCTTTCTGACAAGTGAGAAAAGGGTGTTGGTGTTTATGATCAGCACTAGCTTTTGCCCTGCCACTCACCAGTGGAGCTCTTTTTATGTCCAGTGTCTTTCTGATTTTGGTACCATTAATACTCAAATTTGCCAAACTAAGAGAAACCTGAAGTTCTTTGAATGTTTTCTTCGGGTCCTTTCAGACTTTTTAGATTAATTTTGTCAGGGCAATTTGCTCAGTGAGAATCCTCTACCATTCCAAGAATTTTCCACTTGGTGAAAACAGCTGGAGTTCCAGAACCTTGAAAATGGTTTTGCAATCCTTTTCAGGGTAACATCAAAATGTTTATTTTCTTTTCGAATCTTAATGGAATTAGAGATTTTCTAATCTATAATGGAATTGTTGCATTATGTGCCTGTGTTTGCTAGCACTTTCACTCTGATGGTAAAGGTCAAAATAAGTGAGATTTATATTGAGCAGGTCTGGCTGTAATCAAGCCTGGCTGTGTTTAGTCAATTGACTCTAACAACCCCTTTAATTGGGTTGATTTAACAATGGGGGCAATTACTTTTTCACACAGTGCCTGCTGGTGTTGGATAATTTTGTTTATAACACAAATAAAATATATTTGAAAAGTATTTTTTTTAGTTCTTTAGCTAATATTAAATTTTGGTTGAAAACCTGAAGGCATTCAAACGTTTGCAATAACAGAGGAAATCATGAAAGGACCAAATACTTTATCACATCACTGTATATTGATGGAAATGTATTCTTAATTATATCTGAATTTTTTAGAAGGAGACATGTTAAGGGAGAAAATTTAATTTACAATATATCGACCAACTGTCTAACATTTTTTCGTATTAAGTTCAGACTATTTTAATTCTAAGCAAGAACCCATGTATGATTTTTATTGGATAAATGTAAGTGAGTTTATTAATCTTACAGTATGCATTATGCAGTTATATATGATTGGGGAGCTTCCAAAGGAACTTTGCTGACAATATATTGCGCCTAAATAAGATCTAATTTAGATTAAGGGTATATAGCATCCGGGGAAGCAGTTAGAACAGTTTTAAATTGCTTAGATGTAATCCAAGCTGCTGCCCTTTGAATCTGTTGCGGCCTCTTGTTAATGCCTTACACATTGACGTGGGGGAGATATGTCTGAAATGAAGGTGCAAACAACTGGATCTTACATACTGTATGTGTTTTCAAGTTTATAAGCAGGAAGACTACACTCATTAATTATTACCTCTATACCACTGGAGCTAGCTTTAAAGGGAAACATGTACCCACATATACCCATATACATCAAACCGTGCAACATGAAATACACAATGAGTAACAAATTATAATGACAGGAGTTAGTGGACTCCAGACTGTACAGCTCTGAGGCAGAATCTCAGCCCAAAACTGCTCTCTCAGGTCTGCCTTTTAATCCAACAATCAATGCAATCATCTTTTCCATATCCAACATTAGAACATCGGTCAATCTTTCCACAAAACATGAACTAACACGACCAATTACCGGATCCTTAGACCCATCACTGCATAGAAAAAAAATATCTTTGAAGCAGATTCCTTTATTTATAATCCCACCTGTCTTATAGTCATCTCTCAACAAATAAAAATTGACTTAAAACCTTCCAGGATGAAATACTAAACTATGTCCGCACATTTAGTTAGGGTTAGGGTTATGTCTTATAGGAACCTAGCTGAAAGAACAAATACTGGACGCAGCATTACAGCTATGTGGATTTCAGCTCCATGCAGTGGACTTTGTTTTGACTTAACAGGAATATCTAAAAGAAGTTAAAGAGAAAGTAATATGAATAAAATCTAACTGAAGAATTTTCCCATTCATTTTTTATCTTTTTAGGTTTATCTTAGTGAATAGGAACATGTAAGTGGTCAGCCATGACTTTGTGTTTCACAGGAGTATAAATATGAAAAGATACACAGGACAAATGCAATTAATTAT
Organism: Polypterus senegalus; assembly: GCF_016835505.1. NCBI lineage: Eukaryota > Metazoa > Chordata > Cladistia > Polypteriformes > Polypteridae > Polypterus > Polypterus senegalus. Next base: position 37,410,924 of record NC_053164.1, read on the forward strand.
CCATCACAAAGGGAAAGATCTGAGAATACAGTAATGATGTGAAAGTAGCTAAATGGCTTTAAAATGTCCATCTACTATATCAAATCAATAATTAAAATGTTAAAGAAATTGGAGATGTTAAGATTTGCCCTGCAAGAGGTTGTGTGTCGTTATAGACCCATACACAGTGAGAAGGTTTATTTAGATGGGCAAACAAACTACAACAACCACAGCTGGAGAATTGCATATGTTAGTTGGGTCTTAGGGTCAGAAAGTTTTCAAATATACACTCAGATGCCATCTAAGTAAACACAAGTTATTTTGGAGGACATAAACATAGACCATTTAAAAAAAGTGTAAGTGTATTTAAGTCCGAAGCCCGAAAGCACTTCTTTACTCATAAGAGCTGCGGGAATCTGGAACAAACTATCGAGACACGGAGCTGAAGCAGAAACCTTGAAAACCTTTAAGTCATTTCTGGATGAGATATTGGGATAGCTTAGCTAGTAACTAAACAAATGAGCTTGATGGACTGAATGGTCTCCTCTCACTTGTCAGATTTCTTATGGTCTTATAGAACTCAGTTCCCATAACACTTGGTAAATTAAGGTTTAAGGTTTTAAGGTATTTAGTCATGTTTACACAAGAAAACATGAAATTTGCCTTCTCAGATGCATCTAATAACAGACAGAATGAAATAAAACAGACAAATAGAAACAAGAAAGGTTAAGGTAGGGCAGTTAGATAATACATATTTACAGCAAAAAAAAAAAGGTTACAGTATATATATCAAAACCTTAATCATTATCTCCGATATTTCTGATGAAAAGTTATATGGCACTAGGAAAAAAGGAGTTTCTGGAGCGATTTGTGTGGGTTTCTTAAAGTGACTATCGTTCCTGATTTACTGAAGTTTAGTTCTACATGTAATGGATGTCTGTCATCAGTTGAGATGATTTCCAGTTTCTTTAACATTGCCCTCTGCCATACACTAGTCAAATCATCTACATCAGCCCCAATAACTTTAGCTGCATACTTCGTAATCTCCTGGAGCTTTTTTGAGTTTTTGTTTGTCAGACTATTAAACCAGGCAATGAAACTGAAAGTGATCACAGACTGGATCATACTGCGATAAAAGGACAATATGAAGTCCTTGTCTACTTTAAATAGTTTGAGTTTATGGAGGAGAAATACGTGCTGGTTGCAGTTAGAGAATAATTTTTTTGTATTTGTATTCCAGTTAAGATTTTTATCTAGGTTAGTTCCTAAGCATTTTTATTCAGTCACTATTTCTACCTCCTCTCCCAGAACTACAATTGGTGAACATACAGATTTCTGTCTCTTAAAGTCGAATATCATTTCTTTGGTCTTTTTTACATTCAGAGTGAGAGAGGTTTTATTGCACGAGTTTACCATCCAGTCCACTTGATTTAGATAGTGGCTGTCATCCTCCCCAGATATGCATCCTATGAGCAGGGTGTCATCAGCATACTTGATAATGGAGCAGTGGTCATTTTTCTGTCTCAGGTCACTTGTGTACAGAGTAAACAGTAATGGTGATAAGACACAACCCTGTGGACTTCCTGTGTTTGAATGAATCACTATTGAACAAGTGTCCTGTACTTTAACTGTCTGTGAATGATTTAAAAGAAAGTTCTAAATTCATAGTGTAACAAATGGGTTCACATTCATACTGTTCAATTTCCAAATCAGTATATGAGGCTGAATGGTATTGAAGGCTGAAGAAAAATCCAAAAATAGTGCTCTGACATATGAACCAGGCTGATCAAGAAAGGTGTAGATTTGATGTAAGATAACAAGCAGAGCATTTTCCACACTTCTGTTTGCACAGTAAGCAAATTGATTGTTGTCTTGAAAAGACTTTGTCCTTGTCATTAAAATGTTTTTCACAAAATGTTCAAAACATTTCATTGGAATAGATGTAAGTGCCACTGGTCTGAAGCCATTTAAACAGTTTGTAGGTGAGCTTGTTGTTTGATGACAGCAGAGGGTTTTTTTATTGAAAAGCCCCTTGTGCTTTTATTTACCAGGGGTGCCAATATCAGTGGAGTGCACTGTGTTACATGTTCAGCCAGCAGCCATACCTCCTGTACTTCAGGACAGGTAATCCACCTGAAGCTAAGCACATTTGGGTCCGGGTAGTGCCTAAATGGAAGAAATCTTGGATTTCTACTGGAAGAGATGTTGATGAGGCCAACAGGTGGAGCTTAACCTGTGTTCTTTGATTGGATCCCAGTGCCCCAGTGCAATGACAAGAACACTGTGCTGTAAAAATGGCATCGTCTTTTAGATGAGAAATAAAACCAAGGCCATAAAAGATCTTTGGGTATCCTTCATAAAGAGTAGGGTGTATCCCGTTGTCCAAGCTAAACTTCCCACCATGGCCTAGTCATTTTGGTCCCCAATCATACCCTGTCCTTAACTGGTGATCTCTCTTATCACTTCACCATCTAATAGCTAATGTGTGGTGAGTGTACTGGTGCAAATATCGGCTGTTGTTGCACCATCTAGGTGGATACTGCACATTGGTGGTTGAAGTGGTTTTCCACTCTCTATGTCAAGTGCTTTGAGTAGTGAGAAAAGCACTATATAAAGTGATGCCTCCTTCGTCTTCTTTTTCCTCTTCATCTTTTTATGTGTTCCTTTATATGTATGAATTGTTATATTACATGCTTCTAGAACACCCCATCCATAATATGTTACCTGTTATTCCTACTACAGTCTGAAGCTTAAATCAGTGAACTCATTTGCCACAACATTGTAAAACAGGATGAGTGCAGCTACAGAGAAATTAGAAAGCTGTTTTGATTTCGCAGCCTTTGATGTATTTACAAGTGCAGTTTTTTTTTAATTGAATATACAGACACTATGACATCATTTATTGGGAAAACTGATGTCTCTCTCAAAAACAAGGCTTAAGTATATCAAGGATAATCCATGGTTTACTGCTGAACTCAGACAAAGAAGGAAGCTTACAAGAGAGAAGAGAGAGGTTCGGACCATCTGCTGACTATACAGCGCATTGTCGCACCCACCACATGGTGAACCACCCGGATTGAAATCTGAGTGTAGCACGGCAATGGGTGACACCACACTGAACAGTGTAAGGTTTTTACGATGGCTGGAGTGCCAATCCTGTCGCCAACCCCTTAGTTTTCCCTGAAAGTTGGAGGACCTGCTTGCAGGGCTGGATGCAGATTAATGTTATACCCAGGATGGAGCCTTTGCAGGTTAAGGGCCTTGCACAGGAGCCCAATGGAGTAGAATCACTTCTGGCATTAATGGGATTTGTACCGGCAACGTTCCGATTGCTGGCACAGTTCCACAGCCTCAGAGCCACCACTCCACCACAGGCTTACAAGAATGGAGATAAAACTTTGTTGAAAGAAGCCAAATATAATCTAGAGAAGGCAATCATGATTAAAAAGCAAGAATACTCGGATAAACTAAAAAAGCACATTTTGATTAATGACCCATTTATAGTATGGATGGGTATGTGAACCATGGCAAACTACAAACAGAAAGCACCTGATGTAGATGACGTCCAATGGACCACTCAGCCAAACAAACTTTGTTGTATATTTGCTAAGATGAAGGCTAACCTGCGGTTTGACAACAATCAGCCTTGGCCTCTGCTTTCAACTCAGCCTTTTCATCTGTCTGCTTCTCTCCCACCACTGGTAATCAATGAGCAGAATATGAAAAACGTTTGTAAAGGTAGACAATGAAAAGCTGCAGGACAAGGGATTCAGGTTGCACTGTTTGTACTGAAGTACTGTGCTGATCAATTGTCACTAATCTTTATTCAGATTTTTATGAAGGCTTTGGCATTGAGCCTGACTGTTTTAAAACCTCTACAATAATCACCGCCTCAGATGACTACCAGTTGTTTGCCTTGACCTCTGTTTCGATGAAAACATTAGAGAGATTTGCTTCGGCCCACCCACACATTTGGATCCTATGCAGTTTACCTATAAAGCAAACAGGTCTGTGCAAGATGGGGTCAATTTGACCTTTCATTAAATACTTCAACAGCTGGACTATTCAGGGTCATATGTAAGATTTCTTCTATTGATCTCAGCTCGACTTTTAACAGCACCATTCCTCATCTTTTGCAGGCCAGGCTCTCTTGGGTTGCGGTGTCTGACTCGATCTGCAGATGGATTAACAACTTCTTTACTAACAGGAGGCAGAGCGTGAGATTGGGTAAGCACATGTCAGACATGTTAACTCTCTGCTCCAGAGCTCCACAGGACAGTCTGCTGTCACCTCTTCTTCTCAGTCTTCACACAAATTATTGCATTTCCAAACAACACTCTTTAAAACTCCTGAAATTTGCTAGCAAAACTGCCCTGATTGATCTTATTCATGATGGTGATGAAAACGTTTGCAGAAGGCAAGTTAAGCAGAAGGACTTCTGGTGCATTTCAAATAATCTTGACACCCACATCAGAACCCTACCCATCACCAACTACAGTTTAATAGTCACTACTGTAGAGTCCTTCAAATTCCTGTAAATTCTAATTTCTCAGAATCTCAGATAGAAAGTTAACTTTTGCTCCATTTTTAAGAAGTCTCAAAAGAGAGTTTTTAAGACTGTTGAAGTTTGCTGTGATCAATGAGTCATGTCCTTATGTCCTCCATGGACAATCAATCGCTGTTGAGGACAAGATTTCATCACATCATTTGATTGTGACTTGCTCAAACTTCAAAATCTATATCTAACGTAAGGTCCAGAAAGTATGCAAGAAAGATCACTGATTCTTCCTATCAGGTTTCAATCCTTCATTTCTGAATAAAAAAAAATAACAAATGTGTTGTGGCCACCAGGGGGCGCACTAGCACCCTAAACTCAACAAAGACAGACACCCGGCACAAGTCCAGGACAAAACGTTTTTATGTTGGGTGTGGAAAACGTTTCCCAAGTATTCCATCTGCACAGCACACTACAAATAACAATACACAGCACTTTCTTTTCTTTCTCTCTCTTGCTCTGTCTTTCCACCTCCACTCCTACTGGCGCGCTTCGCCCTCTTCTTCCTCACTCTGGCCCCCGGATGGAGTGAGGCAACTCCATCTTTTATAGAACACATTTGAAGTGCTTCAGGTGTCATGTGAACTCCTTTTGGCAGCACTTCTGGGTGTGGAGGAAGTGCTGCAATAAAGGGTTTTGCAGTTCTCCGTGTGCTCCCTGGTGGTAACCATGGACAAAACGGTGGCACTTTAATTTCCCCAGGAAGTTAGAGGGCCGCTCCCCTGGCATTCTAATGTCCCATGCATACTCTCTCCCCAAGTCCCTCCATCAGTAAGGCATCCCGACTGGGTAAGAACCCCAGCCATCCATCATGTTTACCTCTATGTTTTATCACTAAGAACCCAAATTGAACTGCAAATACTTCACTAGATTATGTGTCCTTAACATTTATTGGTATTTAGTACATGAACAGTAATCTTCCTTTTGCATTTATTTATTTTTATTTTTTTACATTTATAATGTTATGTGTGTGTATTTCCAGTGTCAGTGTAAGCAACCAAGAAGACAAATTCCCTTTATGTCTAAACATACCTGGCTACTAAAGTAATTCCATTCCATTTAAATTCTTTAAAGAAAGCTTCCAGAGAATGGCAATTGGGATAGATGGAATATCTGTTGGATAGGTTTGGAATTGATGGTTGAATTCAAGCTGTAATAAAGAAATCAAAGAGTGTGTAAGGGTGTTGGTGTACCAAGGTGGAATAACTGGAAAAAAATTAAGGTTTCCTCCCAGGAAAGTACTACAAAAAAAAATGGATGGATTGTCAGTCTTTCTGAATCTTGGCTTTTCTACATTTTTAGGAAGATCTGTCCTCAATGGGATTATGGTCCAAAGTGAATTCCACCTCACCTGTGTGTACCCTGGTTTATTTAGGGCATAAGGGTCAAAACAATGTCACTAATTGCCTGCAAATTCTTCCTCTACTGATTATTTATTTTTCATTTGTTTGATAATACAATTTGCAACACTTGAGATACTGTTGGTTATTTTTCATGCATTTTGTTTAATTTGGAACACAGGAAATTGAAGTGAGTTGCCCATGGTCACACAGTCTCAGTAGTGGGATTGAAACCCCCAATCTCCGGGTTTGAAATCCATAGCTTTAACTACTACACAACACCGCCTTCCACTCTAGGAGAAACAACATAGACGTGGTTAGTGACTGTGTTTCACCATCATCTTTCTCTTTCTCTTTACATTCTTGCATGTGTGACAAAGCCAACACTGGAGCAAGAACATCTACAAAGTTCCTGCCTTGTGCAATATGCTTGCTGAGATAGTTGAGAGTGCACTATGATCCTGCTCAGGATTAAACTGGCTTAGAAAATGGCATCGTATTATATGGATCAAGAACATGGGAAGAATTACAGTAAAGGCTCCCCTCCCAATGTTAGTAAAAGAATAAAACAATACTCCTTTAAAGGGTACTTTTTTGCTTCCAAAATTTTTTTAAGGTCACAGCTAATGTTAACATATTAATAATCAATGAATTCGATAATTACATCCATCTGACTCTTCCACATCACCTATCATTAAAGAAACATTCTGTACAACTTCAATTACAGATTAGTCTGCTGTTTCAAATTTAGTCTGAGAGAGGTCACTACAACTTGTATATTTTGTACTTTTATATGTCAAATAGTCACTACTGTCAGCAAACATATCCTTAGTAATCAGTCCAGGCTCTTGAAACAGTTAAAATGTCTCTTTGTTGAAGTAAGTAGAAAAATGAAAAATGCACCAACTATCAAAATGTTTTGCCATGCAGCCATTTTTTGAACATATTAAAGAAATAAGAACATACTTATTTTTCCACAGTTAACACTTTGTAAAGCGTTGTATCTTTAAAGTTTACAGCTTTGTGAAGGTCCGCTCCCACCCATCCTGTCTCTTTGTCCCAGGTTCTGCAGCAGCCAATACCCCTCTGCTGTCCAGACACTGAGCTCTGATCTGCCCCAGTGCCCTTAGATATGCCCCTAGTAGTGAATTTATATCTATTGCATTTGTTCTACTTGTTACTACTATTTTTTTTTATTACTTGTTTTATTGTCATTGTTTATTCTTTATTTATTTATTACTAACAAATTCAACTTTTTACAATCTATTCACTTACTTATTATTTACTTTTAATTATTTATTTTTCTATTATAGTATAGTATAGTTCTTCACTTGTCTTGCACTTGTCCTGTATTTATATGTATTTTGCACCGGGGACCTGGGAAATGTTATTTAATGCCACTGTATGCTACAATATGGGGTAAGGATGGTATGACAATAATGCCACTTAGTTTAACTTAACAATAAGTAGAAAAACAAACAAAAAAAGCATTTTGTCAGTTAAATATTGTTAATGGCACATGCATATTTTCAGAATTTCACAGTATCCAAACATATTAATATAAGTGAAATTTGCTTAATAATATACTGTAACTTTATATTCTGAACAATTTATGATAGTTGACTTGGGATCATAATGTAAATATATAGAAGTATGATTTTGATTCAAATCTCCTGGCAAAAATCACTCCCCATGGTTTGTTAAAGAGCCCATTCTCTTCTGCATTTTGCCAAGCTCCATTACATCATGTATGATCGATAGGCAAATGAAAACTATATTCATCAAAAATATATTGACTACCTGACAAAGAAAGACATTTGATGAACACAGATTTTAGTAGACGATTTCTAAACAGCTAAATCATCAACTAGCCCCACATAACAGCTAATCACCAACACCAGACAACACATAAAGAAAACTAAGTGCCTTGATCTTAACTGAATAGATTGTCAACAGTATTTTGAAACTGAAGAAGACGCAAAACTGAGAGCAGTATTCTCACTATGCCTGTCTGCTGACTATCCTTCTTCTTACCAGATGTGCTAATGCTCCTCCATTCTTGCTCCAAAGCTTTGGAATGTTCTCTCTTTATCCATTCAAACTGCACGCCATTTATTTGTGTTTAGGCATCTTTTGAAAACACCCCTTTTTAATTAAATTGTCATATCTCAGCCATGGTTCCTCCCCTGGCTGGCGTTCAAAAGCTTGTTTTGTGTCTTTGTTGTACATTTTGTATTTATTTGTATATGTTACTATTTCTTTTGTTTATGCTGTATTCTTAAGTTTCATGTATCTGTATCTAATCCTTTGTTATGTTCCATGTATTTTGTGGCTTCTGCCAGGAATTGCCCTCTGCCCTATTAATCTAGATAGATAGATAGATATGAAAGGCACTATATGATAGATAGATAGATAGATAGATAGATAGATAGATAGATAGATAGATAGATAGATAGATAGATAGATAGATAGATAGATAGATAGATAGATAGATAGATAGATACTTTATTAATCCCAAGGGGAAATTCACAAATCTGGAGAATCTCCCACAATTCCTGCTGGCTCAGTTCAAATGCATCTTAATTTGTTCTGTGCTTATTGTGAAGTATTGGATTTTTCACCCGTTTGGTCTTTCTTTTTTTGTTAACATTGGATTGCTTCCTTGTTTTGGCAACACCATTGTTGTCTTTGTGCTCTACAGAGCTTCATTTGTATTGAATAGCTTTTTTTGTGAAGAATAAATCTTTTATTTTAAAAAGATTCTTGGGGTTTTAGATGGGATTTTCTCCCTCTAGTGGGAATTTTTGGAAGTGCTTTGGGATTCCTACTTCATGATTAGATCTTTGCCTGAAGAAGAGGCCTGAGTTGCCTCAAAAGCTTGCATATTGTAATCTTTCTAGTTAGCCAATAAAAGGTGCCATTTTGTTTAACTTCTCACTACTTCATGACATAAGTATATTGGATCCGCTTCACTTCTCTCCTTAAGCTTAGTTGATGGTATACTGACAAAGAGTTTAGAATACTGATTTCTTTTTCTAGTTATGTAGTAGTTCTGGTCCCTTGGGCTCACTTTTTTATTGTTCTCTGTTGCTTTGATGCCTGCATCTTCATTCTTGTAATGTATTATAACTTGCTTTGTAAACTGCCTTGGATAAAGGACAAATAAATATAATAGTAATAGTAATAATAATAATAATACTTTATAGTGGCTATTAGTTAATTTATAGTGATGAGGTAACATACTGTATCTCATACAGTTTCTTACAACTAATACTAAAATACATTTAACTCAAGATTTCAGGATCACAAGACTCAGTCAGAAGAGTTTTTTGAAGGTATGTAAAGATTTTTTTGGGTTGGAAAAACAACGATTAGTGCTCTCTAAAGCCTTGTTCAAACTTCTCTGTTTACTTGTGTTTTTTGGAAGGTGTTTAACACAGGTAATCTGCAGCACACCATTCAGATCACTTCTATTTTATTGCTGTTGTTCAGATCACTGCATAGGAGCACAGTGCATTTTTTAAAAATTGCAATATGCTGCATAATTTTCTTTTAAGACACTAAAATGTACCATCATGCACATAACTATGTTTTCTCGTCTTGAAAATTGAGTACAATAAACTTTCCTTGCAATTATGTAGCAACCATCCCTTGCTGTTTATTGATTGCGGCCGATTAGGGTGAGGATAGGCATGCTCCAAGCACTGTTCAGCTTTGAGTATTACTTCTGTCACAGATACATCTTTAGAATTGTGATCAGCAAGATTATAATCATAATCAGAAAAGTGGGCATTGTACTACTGGAACAACCACAAAACAAGTCTCACAGATCAACTAAATATCTACATGCAACAGCAAATGAGTGCTTTTTTTTTCAACAAAAACTTTATTCAAACAGTAAATGAAAGGACGATGCATGCATAATTAACCCATGCACATGCTTTCAGACAGAGACTAAACACCTTTATTTCTGCCATCAATTTTGTTGGTCCTGAAACATTTTTTCTTTCAGTTTTACTGCACTTTATTTCACCTTTCACCAAAAATTTACTTGTTTAAACCAGTTTTAATGAAACAAAAACTCTTTTAATTTAGGAGTCACTTATTTTATTTTTGTCACCTCCACTGCTACCTGCACATATATTTCTGCCCTGTCTCTGTTTATTTCTAGCATTCTGGTTTCATGTATTTACTTATTTATATTCATTTATTTATTGTGGTGTTTTAATGTTTACTGTCTGTGATGCACATGCAAGCAAGTATTTCATTGTACATGGTACTTGAACACATGACAATAAAGAACTGAATTGAAATTTAAAATTTGAGTTTATTTTCTGCATTATGTGAAATGTGAAAGGCAGCCAAAAAAATCTAATCACCAGGACTAAGAGAAAAGATAGATAAATGTGGTCAGGGACAGGCAAAAGGTCTTGAAGAAAAAAAAAAGTAATTCTGAACTACAAATACACAAACCAAAAGTGCTAACCAAATTCAGAATCAAAGTTCACATGCAAAGTCTCAATCTCTAAATCATTTTTAGTAACTGACACACTGCAGAGATTTTATCAGAATTGAAAAGACTTAGAGAAAGGACCCTAGTTCAACTCTAACTTAAAAACTGTGCAATGACATCACAAGGTGCGCTTCTGGTCATCAAGTGGTGGCAACCTGGAGCTGTCCACAACAATAAAATGATTGTGACTGTCAAAAAACAAACAAAATGGCGGCAAAAAGTATTCAAAGTAATAAACAAGACATCAGTGTGGAAACATCACAAAAATAACCCTAAAATATCCTCAAAATGCCAAAGCATATACAGTAGCTGAGCAAAAAAGTAAATACATTTGTAAAGTTCACAAGTGCCAAAATTAAGTACTCCACACCTCATCTATAACCTACCATCCTATTGGCCTCCTTGATGGCTACTGTCTACAGTCTCGATATAGATAGCGATAAGTCCACTTTGACTCCCAGGGTACTATCAAGAGTCAGACAGCCCATGGTGTACAAAAATCTAACATTTCTACTACTCACATTTAAAATCTTACATTATATTTCATCTTTTCATTAATCTGCCCAAGCCTGTACTCTTTCCAAAGACCCTCTGTAAAAGTTTAAGTGATTGCAGATCATCTGCAGATCTCTCTAGTTTTGTACAATTCGCAGACTTAACCAGCTTATGATTTACATTCTTACCAAATCATTTATGTATATTATTAAAAGGAGCAGTCCCACCACTGTTCCCCACTTTTAACATCACCTAACCTAAAAGATTCCTCGCACCATAACACTTTTCTTCCTTCATTTTAGCCAGTTTTGTAAACTCTGCTCTACACAATATACCTTGAACTCCCACTTTTTTAGTACGATCACTAGCCTTTCATGTAGAACCTTATCAAATGCCTTCTGAAAATCAACATAAATAATATGACATGCACCTCTCTTATTGTATGCTTTTGTTGATTCAATCCTCATAGTTTCAACTTTTTTACCCACTTCCACCTGGTTTTCTCCTTAACACTGATGTCCCTTACCTCTCAGTTATCTCTCCTAAACATGCTTTACTGATTATGGTATCCTTTCTAAGCTCCCATTCTGACATTTTTCATGGTTACCCGAGTGTGTTTCTGAATTCCAGCATATCAGTGAAACATAATCTTCCCTGTCTGAACCAGTGTTGTCTGTTCTAACTTACCACTCCAGTTCCTGCCATGTGATGCTCAATCTTTTCAACAAAAATGAAAAAAAAAAGATAACATGAGGCATAATGCACTGGACAGGGATCCAACTACTGCTATGGCATGAACACAGACTAGGAAAAGAAGGATTGAAAGGGTAGAAATTAGACAAACATAAGAACAAAAAGGAGAGAAGTAATGAGACATCTGTGTTACTGACCTATAGCCAACCTGTTATGAGCCAGTTTGAATAGATGAGTCTATTTAGTAATGTGTAAGGTGCTCTGCTGGGACAACGGAGGAGAGACAGATTCTGGTGAAGTCACCATTAAGTTAACAGAAATGTTTTCCAGATTTGCCAGGAATCCAGGACACCAATCATCAAGGAGGAGACACGAGGTTTCAAATCCAGGTCCATGAAGTACAAAGTCAGCAATGTGGTTTCATGTGTCGCACTTCCAACATGCTTTTTATCCATCCATCCATCTGTCCTCTTCCACTTATCCAAGATTGGGTCGCGGGGGCAGCAGCTTGAGCAGAGATACCCAGACTTCCCTCTCCCCGGCCACTTCTTCTAGCTCTTCCGGGGGAATCCCAAGGCTTTCCCAGGCCAGCCGAGAGACATAGTCCCTCCAGCATGTACTGGGTCTTCTATGGGACCTCCTACTGGTTAGACGTGCTCACCAGGGAGGTGTCCAGGAGGCATCCTGATCAGATGCCCAAGCCACCTTATCTAACTCCTCTCAATGCGGAGGAGCAGTGGCTCTACTCTGAGCTCCTCCAGGATGACTGAGCTTCTCACCCTCTCTATAAGGGAAAGCTCAGACACCCTGCGGAGGAAACTCATTTCAGCCTCTTGTATTCGCAATCTCATTCTTTCAGTCACTACCCATAGCTCATGACCATAGGAGAGGGTAGGAACATAGATCAACTGGTAAATTGAGAGCTTTGCCTTATGGCTCAGCTCCTTTTTCACCACGACAGACCAATACAGAGCCCACATCACTGCGGATGCCTCACTGATTCACCTGTCGCTCTTCCGTTCCATTCTTCCTTCACTCGTGAACAAGATCCCGAGATACTTGCACTCCTCCACTTGGGGCAAGATCTCGCTCCCAACCCTGAGAGGGCACACCACCCTTTTCCGGCTGAGGACCATGGTCTCGGATTTGGAGGTGCTGATTCCCATCGCAGCCGCTTCACACTCAGCTGTGAACCGATCCAGAGAGAGCTGAAGATCACGGCCTGATGAAGCAAACAGGACAACATCATCTGCAGTGACTTACTGCTGGCAGTGTGGACCAAGCTCTGACAACGGTTGTACAGGGACTGAACAGCCCTTATCAGGGGGTCCGGTACGCCATACTCCTGGAGCACCCCACACAGGATTCCCTGAGAGACACGTTTGAACGCCTTTTCCAAGTCCACAAAACACATGTAGACTGGTTAGGCAAACTCCCATGCACCCTCCAGTACCCTGCTAAGGGTGTAGAGCTGGTCCACCATTCCGCGACCAGGACGAAAACCACACTGTTCCTCCTGAATCCAAAGTTCGACTATCTGACGGACCCTCCTCTCCAAGACCCCCGAATAGACTTTTCCAGGGAGGCTGAGGAGTGTGATCCCTCTGTAGTTGGAACACATCCTCTGGTCCCCTTCTTAAAGAGGGGGAACCCAAACCCCGGTCTGCCAATCCAGAGGCACTGTCCCTGATGTTCATGCGATGTTGCAGAGGCGTGTCAACCAAGACAGTCCTACAACATCCAGAGCCTTGAGGAACTCTGGCCGTATCTCATCCACCCCTGGGGCCCTGCCCCCAAGGAGTTTTTTGACCACCTCGGTGACCTCAGTCCCAGAGATGGGGGGGCCCACCTCCAAGTGCCCAGGCTGTGCCTCCTCATTGGAAGACATGTTAGTGGGATTGAGGAGGTCTTCGAAGTACTCCCCCCACCGACCCACAACGTTTCGAGTCGAGGTCAGTAGCGCACCATCCCCACCATATACAGTGTTGACACTGCAATGCTTCCCCCTCCTGAGACACCGGATGGTGGGCCAGAATCTACTCGAAGCTGTCCAAGAGTCATTCTCCATGGCCTCCCCCAAACCCTTCCATGCCCGAGTTTTTGCCTCAGCAACCACCGAAGCCGCATTCCGCTTGGCCTGCCAGTACCTATTAACTGTCTCCAGAGTTCCACAGGATAAAAGGGTCCTGCAGGACTCCTCCTTCAGCTTGACGGCATCCGTCACCGCTGGTGTCCACCAACGGGTTAGAGGATTGCCGCCACGACAGGCACCAACCACCTTACGGCCACAGCTCTGGTCAGCTGGCTCAACAATAAAGGCACAGAACATGGCCCATTCAGACTCAATGTCCCCCACCTCCCTCGGGACGTGGTCAAAGTTCTCCTGAAGGTGGGAGTTGAAGCTACTTCTGACAGGGGACTCTGCCAGACGTTCCTAGCAGACCCTCACAACACGTTTAGGCATACCAGGCCTCACCGGCATCCTCCCCAACCATCGAAGCCAACTCACCACCAGGTGGTAATCAGTTGACAGCTCTGCCTCTCTCTTCACCAATGTCCAAGACATGTGGCCGCAAGTCCAACGACACAACCACAAAGTCGATCATCGAACTGAGGCCTAGAGTGTCCCGGTGCCAAGTGCACATATGAACACCCCTATGCTTGAACATGGCGTTCATTATGAACAATCCGTGATGAGCACAGAAATCCAATAACAAAACACTGCTCGGGTTCAGGTCAGGGGGACCATTCCTCCCAATCACGCCCTTCCAGGTCTCATTGTCATTGCCCACGTGAGCATTGAAGTCTCCCAGCAGAACGAGGGAGTCCCCAGAAGGTATGCCCTCTAGCACCCTCTCCGGGGACTCAAAAATAGGGCGGTACTCCAAACTTCTGTTTGGCACATACGCACAAACAACAGTTAGGACCTGCCCACCACCCGGAGGTGGAGGGAGGCTACCCTCTCGTCCACCGGGGTAAACACCAATGAACAGGCTCCAGGTCGGAGGGCAATAAGTATGCTCACACCCGCTTGGCACTTTTCACCGGGGGCAACTCCAGAGTGGTAGAGAGTCCAGCCCCTCTCAAGGAGATTGGTTCCAGAGCCCAAGCTGTGTGTCGAGGTGAGCACGACTATATCTAGCCAGAACCTCTCGACCTCGTGCACTAGCTAAGGCTCCTTCCCCTTCAGAGAGGTGACGTTCCACGTCCCAAGAGCCAGCTTCTGTAGCCGAGGATTGGAACGCCAAGGTCCTCGCCTTCGGCCACCACCCAACTCACACTGCACCCAACCTTCTTGGCCCCTCCCATATGGGGTGAGCCCATGGACCGGGGGACCCACGTTGCCTCTTCAGGCTGTGCCCAGCTGGGCCCCATGGGTGCAGGCCCGGCCACCAGGCATTTGCCATCGAACCCCACCTCCAGGCATGGCTCCAGAAGGGGGCCCTGGTGACCCGTGTCCGGGCAAGGGAAAACTCCATCCAAATTTTTTATTCTTCATAGGAGGTTTGAAGGTCCCCTCCTCAAACCGCCACGTTATTGTGGTGGAGGGGTTTGCATGTCCCAATGATCCTAGGAGCTCTGCTGTCCAGGGCTTTATGCCCCTGGTAGGGCCACCCAAGGCAAACTGGTCCTAGGAGAGGGATGAGACAACATACTTTTTAGGTACTAATTATATGTTATAGTTTGTATTAGCAAAATAAGGATGTGTAGTAAATTAGTTTTTTTCCATAAGATTTTATCACATACCATTAGCAGTAGTTATTGCCCCCAAAAATCCTTCGTGTTGCCCTGTGGTTTTTGACTAATGACAACAAAAGACAGAAGTTATTAAAATCTTCAGGATCAGAACTGCCACCTCCTGTTTTATTGCACTGGTGCAATGAAACAATTGAAACACCCCAGACAGCCTTTAGTGCTGATTTAAGAGCTTCTCTAATTGAGACAAATAGTGGATGATCACCCAGCTGTAAGTGCATTCGTTGTTTAGGGATTTGTGTCATAAACAAACCAGTCTGAAAGAACTGTGCTTCTGGCTAAACACATTGGAGAACAAGGTTCTTTATTCTTTTCATTTTAGACAATTTATTTAATAGAAGCCAATTCTTGCTTTTAATAGAGCATCTCATTTCATTAGATCACTTATTCCTGCTTAAATTGTGTTCTGAATAATCATCAAAATGGGCACCTTAATCAATCTACTTTGATTTTAGTTTTGTAGCTCCTTCAATGAGGTATAATAATGGCTTCTTCACCTGTTCTCCCTCACATAATGATGGATAGCAATAAGACAAAGATGGTGCTGAGCCCTTACTACTCTGAGTCCCCTGATTACACTGTATGTGTTGAGATGCTGTGCTGAATTGAGGCCAGAATGAAATAAGCATGTCATGTTATTTGTGTGTCTCTTGAATGTGCTGTTGTTGTGTTACAGTCCGAACTTATGTACATTTTTTGTTTTGTTGTTGTTTTTGAATTACTACTTTGCATGTTTCTGTGTAATTTCAGTTAGGTTTGTGTAATTTATAGTATTATTATACTGTATCTTTAAAGGTTCTGCAATTCTGTGTATTCTGTACCATTACCATTTCCACTTGGGTAAAGAGTCTAGGTGTAATCATGGACAGCACTCTCTCCTTTGCCCCCTATATAAATAATGTCTCCTAGACTGCCTTTTACCACATTCAGACTAATGGCAGACTTCATCCTGCTGTAACACAACGTGGCGCTAAGGTGTCAGTCAATGCCTTACTTCTTGCATTGGCTACTGTAATGGCATTTTTCTGGCACCCTGAATAAACTCCTTCACAGATTACAGCTCTTTTAAAACTCTGCTGCCAGGATCATCACACACATCAAGATAGCAGATCATATTACATCTCCCCTTTATTGGGCTTCATTGGCTCCCTGTGGCCTATCAGGCCAACTTCAAAATTCTTCATCTCACATTTAAAGAAAGGCAGCTGTTAGGTTAAAAACTGCAATGGCAATTAATCAAATGATTAAAATTTACATTCAAAATTAATTGCATTATTAATCACAATTTGCTCTATTTCATTCAAGTACATTAATATTTTTCTACAAAGTAGAAATAAATCCGTTATTCATTTCTAATAAAAAGCTGTTTTAATAATTGCTTGGCTATACATATTAAATTATTTTAATTAGTTTATTGAATGTGTTTTGTTTAACAGAAACAACGACCACCAAACGCCCTCAACCCTGGAGGTTACCCGTTGGGAAAACCAATACGTATGTTTTGGGCTACCATGTTGTAAGACAACATAGCAAAAGCACTAACAATTTCACAAACAGTTAAATATTAAAAAACAGAAATATACAATCATGGTTTGGCTTTTGTGCACAGTCAACACTGCTGTAGCTCAGGTTGTTTTTACTGTGTGATACACACAAGTGAACTTTGCAGCTATTACTTGGATAAGAGATGTCATTAATTAGATTGAAAATATGTATGAATTAGGATTTTAAATAGCAAAGAATAGACTGAAAAAAATCTAAATGTGTGCCTGATAGGATTATTTATTTAGTTGTTTTAAATTGCACGTTGTTATACAATGTTATCATTTATGAATTATAAAATAAGTCTAATTATTTTAACCTTCAGCCCAAATGGATATACATAGTAGCATGATCATTTTGCTTTATTGTCTAGTTTTATTGGGTACAGTACAATACGTGCTAATGTGACTTATAATGTAGTCTATAGCAGATAATATACAATTAATAATAACATACCATGTCTGCGTTGGAAGAAATGTAAGTGAGGTATAAGGAATCGAACGATTCCACTTTGTGTCTTCTGCTCTTTAGCTTCTTGGACATTAGTAGCACTTGCACCGTCCTGTTTCAGGTCAGGTATCCCTCCGTGGGTGAGCGTAAAAACTCAACAGCAAACATATTCATTGCAAGGGGCAGGGATTGACCCACTGACATCCTGTCTTGCCCTCAGAACTATATCTCAACAACCCTTTATATTTCAAGGGCGAACTTGCATTAGCAGCCATAACTATGTGTACTGTCTTGTTCTGGACGTTCCACTATACTGCGCAATGTGACTTTTTTTTTACATCAATATGTGAACGCAGCATAATAGCAATAATGGTGCTGACTTTGGCAATCTCACTCAGTGGACAGTGCTTGTCCCTTTGCACCATTAAGGTAGCAAAAAAATAAAACTAATTTACTCTGATTGTATAACTGGTTTGACTTTAATTGTTTTCATATTATTCACTGAACCTTGAAGAGCTAGTGTATATATGAAATGATGTGTACAAAAATACAGGTCAAATCGTGTCCCTTACTGATTCAATGTTATATTCCCATATGGGACAATCCCATATTGCAAGGGAAAAATTAATGACTCTAGTGGTGTGTTTGGATGAAGACCTTTATTGAGAAAAAACACAGAAAAAGGTCAAGCGCTATTAATTGACTTGGATGATTTTGGCACTGTTTCATTAAGCGAGGTAAAATTGACGAGATTATATTAATGCATTTATTGGTTGTGCTAAAAAAATTTATTTTTTTTTTACATTTTTGACGCATTAATTGTATGGAGGAATATTTCGGACAAAATAAAATAAATAAATGCATAAATAAATAAAAGTACTGTGAAATGTGAGCATAAATAAATAAATGTATCATGAAATGAAGCCTTAATAAATAAATGTATCATGAAATGAGAGCATAAATAAATAAATGTGTCACGAAATATGTTTTTCGTTGCTTATTTATTTATTTCATTTTGTCCGTAACATTCCTGCAAACCGTCATGAAATACGGCTTGAAATAAAGCTGTCACTTTCACTCGTCAATGTTGAGAGGGTGGGCTCTAACACGCCCTCTAGTTACTGATTGGTGAATCGATAGCACAAGAATTAATTAGAAAAATGCTTACTACTGCCGATGAAATGGATTCTGCCGAAGATATTACGTATTTCAGAGAGAGAATTGAAGATTTTTTTTTTTTTTAGAAATGTTGTAATAGGAAAGACAAAAATATAAAATGTGAAAATTCTGCTATTTCCAAATATTAAAATAAAAAATGAGTAAAAATAAATAACATCTTTACAAAATATAGATGCACAAATAACACAAAGTTCTAAATCTCATGTTTTTCACAACAAAGCTTTTGAAGCCAATAGCTACAGTAGGTAACATGTATGTCTGAACAGTGCAAACTACTTACAGTGACAAGATATACTGTACATTGACAGTATAATACTGATTATTCACTTGTCTTCCAAATAGCACAGCTGATAGAAAATAACATTAGAACAAGGTAGCTTGTGCACGTACAAGAACTCTCACTTTACCTTGACTGTCTGTGTCTGTGCATGTTTTGTTAAAACATACTTGTTCTTCATTCAGTGAAGTGATGGTTGGCTCTCATTTTTCATGTACAGTGGAACCTTGGATTGCAAGTAAATTGGTTTGCGAGTGTTTTGCAAGACGAGCTCAAATTTGTAATAAATCTTAACTTGATAAAACGAGCGAGGTCTTGCAATACGAGTAGTCTGTATACGCTTTGTTTGCTTTGTGGGCAATCGTCAGTCGGCGTGCCTCACTCATATAGTCAACATCCGTACGAGCGTATTTACTATAGTATTGTGACAACGTGTGTGTGCTGTGACGTGTGAGTCCCCGTCTTGCACCGCAAAACACGAAGCTGAGTCTCAATACTTTAGCGACACCATCTTTATTCAGCTTGAAACAGGAACAGCATTGTTATTTATTGTAGCAGGATCTGCCACTCTCCTATACACAGACACAGAAGTCAGGCAGGGTCTATGGCGCTACAGTTTGTGTGTGGTCATGTGACTGCATGGCTACATCTAATTTGTGAAACAGAGCCATGTGATTATTTTTGCTACGTCTGATTGGTGAAACGGAGTCTTGTGATTATTATTGCTACGTCTGATTGGTGAAACAGTCATGCAGTAGATCTACTGGCGGCTTCTCTCTGGCAAAAATACTGTATAGCGTATCTAATGGAAAAAAAGTAACGATTCGAGTGTTGCCCAATGTAGTGGAGTAAGAGTAGCATTTCTTCTTCACAAATGTACTCAAGTAAAAGTGAAAAGTATGGTGGAGTAAAGCTACTTGTAGAAGTACAATTTTTTAAAAAAGTTACTCAAGTAAATGTAACGGAGTAAATGTAACTCGTTACTACCCACCTATGTTTAGAACACACTGGTGAGGCCTCATCTGGAGTACTGTGTGCTGTTTTGGTCTCCAGGCTACCAAAAGGACACATCAGCACTAGAAATAGTCCAGAAAAGAGCAGCTAGGCTGAATCAAGGGCTGCAGGGGATGAATTAAGAGATGAGACTTTTCATTTTAAGGCAAAGAAGATTAAGAGGTGACATGACTGAAATGTTTAAAATTATGAAGGGAATTAGTCCACTGGTTTGAGACTGTTATTTTAAAATGAGTTCATCAAGAGCATGGGGATACAGTTGGAAACCTGTTAAGGGTAAATTTTGCACAAACATTAGGAAGTTTTTTTTTTTTTTTTAACAGAGAATCATACATGGATACATGGAGTAAGCAGTAGACGTTCAAATGTTCTAATGTTAACTGTGATTAACTGGCAGTGCTACTTGTAAAGCTTTACATAACATGGCCCCTAGTTACATCAGTGACCTCCTCCAATATTATCCTGTTGTTTGTTTCTTGGGACCCTCATTTGCAGGTTTATTAACTGTCCCAGCTGTTAATCTAAATACTCTGGGTGTTGGGCCTTTCCTGTTTCTGCACCCAAACTCTAGACCATGTGACCCTGCCATATCCAAAATATCTACTTTAAAACTGCTTTTAAAACCCATTTATTACAACAGGCCTTTGCACTGTGAGCCAGCTGTTCTATATGGTATCATTGTTCATCATTGTTCAGGTCATGGTGATTTCACTATTGATTAATGTTTATTTATTATTTGCTTGCTAATTGTTTTAATCTTTACTATTGTTTTATTACTTTTGATCTTACAAATGGTCTGTTCATTTTCACCACTAGTACATTGATGTCTTTGAATGCCAGTGTATAATCTAGTTTTAGAGAAAGGTATTTCCATTGCCGCGTGTTATGCTTATTTTAAACGCATGCAATGTGCTCTCTGCACTTGTGACAAACATATGTTTAACTGGGTCTTTTAGGAGGCTTTGGAAGCAGAAGCTTGCACTCTGTCAGACCAGGCTAAGAAGACCACCGCTGCTCTCTGCAATACAAAATTGCTGCCCCTGATTTGAGTGCCATCTTCATGAGATGTTGGACTGGTTTATAAATGAAACACTCGGTGAGCCGTCTAATTGTTCCTACTTGCTTTTTATGCAAAATTCAGTCATGGTTGTTTCCAATAATGCGTCTGACTCTGTGTAACTAGTGTGGGTGTGGATGAGCATGTAGAGATGGGCAGAGTCAAAGCATGCTTGATGATCTTCTTTCAGGGCAATGACATCAGAGACGTGGAGGAGGAAGACAGACGAATGACTTCCCTGGTCTCTCCTGCAGTCCCTCTCTCTGAACCCTTTACATTAATTAGCCTCTTTATGCAAAGGCAAACAAACATATTCTTGAGAAGATTACTTTAAATTACTATTAATGTTTATTAATTCTGATCCATTTTAATTTTCTGTTTATAAATAATGATTGTTTAACTTCTTTTTAAAAGATTCTTTAAATATATTTCACACTGCAGAGCTGAGTGCACATTTGTAATTACTCATAGTTGGACTGGGCAAATTCATAAATCTAATAAACCAAAACTTAACAACAAAGTATGCTTAATCTGAAGCAGGAAGGAATGAAGGAAAAAAAATAAATTGGATACAAAGACAATAACAATACAGATTTTATATTTTTTAAGTAGAAGCAGAAATCCTGTCAAGAAAATCCCATTTGTTTTGAAAATCATTGTTTCTGAGACTTTATGCATGATGCTAATGTGACAATGACAATGTAATCATATATGAATGAAAAAGAGGACACATCATCCATACATGTCAATTAAGTATTCATGTAGATATGAAAGACAGGCAAATGCACATGAAAATGTTAATCAGATCTTGACGTCTTCACCTTTCAATCTTCAACCTATCAATTAATGAAATTTGAAGTCATCTCTCTTGTCATCTTAAAAAAAAAAACAAAAACATTTGGAGCAAGTGAAGATAACTGGTATTACCATTGGGGTGACATATTCAGATGTCCTCTATGGAGAAATACATCTCTTTTTCAATGTTTCATTAAATTAGTTTAGTTTTAATGACCATCCACTGGTCTGTAATCTGAATCCCGTGTCTCTTTCTGTGTGGTGTTTGCATGCTCTCTCTGTTTTGTTACGCACTTGCGCATAGGAGGCAGCTAAAAGGACCAAAAGAAGGTAATTCCATGCCAAGCCAGGGGGTGGCAGGGTGCAGTAAACCACTCTCTTTAATTCCTGCAGACCAAACACGGAGAATTCTTCCTGGACCCAATGACCTTGGCTCCGGTTCTGGCCCTGATAACGTCACTTCCTGTTCCAGACTCAATTACATCACTTCCTGCTCTGGCCACTATGACATCACTTCCTGTTCTGGTCCCTCTGACATCACTTCTGCCAACCTGCCTTAAATACCAGTCAATGTCCGCTTGTGAACTCAACCAGTGCACAACTGTACTACCGATTTTTCACGTATAAGTGTGGCTGCCCCAAACCTTTTTCCTGTGTCGAAACCTTTCATTTCACATGGTATATTTAGGCCTTTGTCACATTTCCCTCCCACCCAACACACTGTAAAGGCAAGCCAGTTAACTTAACAATTTAAAATTGACTTGAATAATTAAATTGTCTTGTGACTAAAAGTGTATTAAGTATATGTCCTGTGATAATCTGAGGTGCTCTCCATAGTTTGTCATTTCTCCACTGCTATAAATGATATAAAATTAATTTGTATTTAAATTTTTGTTTTCTAACTCTGTTTAGCTTTTATTATTGCAAAGCACTTTCATGTATGGGGGTGGCACAGTGGTAGCGCTGCTGCCTCACAATAAGGAGACCAGTGTGTGTGTTCCGGGTTCTCTCTGTGTGGAGTTTGCATGTTCTCCCTGTGTCTGTGTGAGTTTCCTCCAGATGCTCCGGTTTACTCGCACACTCCAAAGACTTGCAAATTGGGTGGATTGGCAATGCTACATTGGCCCTAGTGTGTGGTTGGTGTGGGGTGTGTTTGCCCTGCAATAGACTGCCACCCTGTCCAAGGTTTGTTCCTGCCTTGTTCCCTATGCTAGCTGGGATAGGCTCCACCAGACCCCCGCAACCCTGTTCAGGACAAGTGGCTTAGAAAACGATTAATTGACTGACTTAAAGTATGAAGATGTCCTATACAAATTGTTTTGTTGTCCAAAGTGAGTGCTCTCTTAGGCAAAATGCTACTGAGATGGCATCCATTCTCCATGCCCCTGAACTGGAGGGTACAAAAATCAATAGTCTAATTTACATACTTGTATCAGGTTATCTGGTCACTGATTGGCTGTCTGTTTATGAGTATTTGGTTCTGTTTTGGACTCCATTACATGCTGTCTGTTTTTGCCATGCATTTGTTTGTGTCAATGGAAAAGTAAACTTTCTAGACAGTACCTCATCTCAAGTAAAATCTCGCAGCATGATGCTGGCCTAAAAACTCCATCACACCTCAAAGCAGGCATCAGAGAACATTAGAGAAAAATAGCACTTAGGTACTTGTATAATTAGATTTTAGATGTTAAACCTCTGTAATAAACTGAGGTACAGTGAAGCTCTTCTTTTTACCTTCACTTGTTCAATATTCAATTGTTATTTTCAAAATGATAAGAGATTTGTATATACAGAAATTCTTTGTTCTGTTTCTCTCATGTAAGGGACTGCTGGCAGTTTATCCCAGCCAGGACGCCCCAGTAACAGAAGGATGGGGGAAGGCAGCTTATCAAGGACCCTGCCTTCCCCAGGACGATAGATGGCAGCTTCCCTGGACTGTATCGGTGGCCTGGATGCCCACAGGGCACTATTCGACTTGGAGTTTGGCAACACAGCCCTGCTGGATACCGTGGGTACCGCTAGGAGACAATTCAGGGAGACTGGGGGGGTCTCTATTGTTTACATAGCCCGGAAGTACTCCAAAAGTCATGGGGATGGAAGCGCAGAAGTACTTCCGGGCTGAAGAAATTGTAAGTTTTCCATCTCCATCTATTTAGAGGACTGCTGTGAACCCAGTAGGCAAGCAGGAGTTGGGAGGTAGAGGACAGATCTTGCTGGGAGGATCAGAGAGAGCATTGTGTTTATTTATTTACTTGTGTATGGTGGCTGTGGTGCTTAGAACAATATTAACAAGAAGAATAAGAATTAAAACTCTTCTTAGTACTTTTACCTGGTGTCCTGAGCGTTTGTCTGTCAGGTTAGAGAAGCAACAGTGACTCCCAGTGTTACATTCTGTAACTAGCATATTCTGACAATTCTTGGGCATGGAAAATATTTTGTACTCTAATTGAAAGCCACATTGTCTCATAGCTCATATATTGCAGAATATTCCTAAAATTATTTCGTTTATATACGTAGCATATGTGATTAAATTAAAGGAAAATGTAGATTTCAATAGCAATGGTGTCTTGCATGAAGGATTAGCAGAGCAAACTACTAATACACTTCTGTCTGTAATTTAATCTTTTATTAAGGTATTTACAACACCTCTCAATACAATTTCTTATCTAGAAAAAATATTGCTTTTTGTAGTGTGAGAAACTGTCTTTGTGTTATGTGCTGCAAGCCTGTTTCCAGATGACGGGGTTAGACTGATTAGCCCTGTAGTGTTCTTAGTTTACCTTTAATTGTGTGTGTGTGTGGAATCTTAACTTAGTTGAGCAATGAGTTTCAAGACTAGAGTCTTATTTTCAATAATAACATAAGGAATATCCTTTTAATCGTGTGTCCACTTACTGCTTCAAGCTTTTACCAGCCAATACTATGGAGTGTAAGCTACTGAAAAAGTATGAAATGTCCAGTTGCAGTTTGCTCCATTAAAGGTAGCTGCAGTAATTTGACGAAAAAATGGGTAAAATATGAATATCAGGAATGCAATGACCATAAGGCAATACGCTGATCTGAATGGAGCTGAGTGACATCTTAATCTTCACCCCCCCCACTGAAGAGGAGCATCTCAGAGTACTAAATTTGAAAAAGCCACCAAGGAAGTTTTACCTTTTTTGAAAACAAGTCAGTAGTGTCTGCTCCTGCTACAGAGAAACCTCAGTTACAGTATAAAGCTTTTGTAAACACAAAAAAGCTTGAAATGTGCGTATGCAACTTCCCACGCTAACATCGGGATTTTTAAAAGAAAACTTAATGCGGGAACTTTGTTTATATTTACAGCAACACTGACCACATGTATACACAATATTTTGGAGAAGTTGGGAAATGACGATACCCTTGATCAAGTAGGGAAATGCATGTATAATTCATATGACTGTGCCATTATTAGAATGTTGGCTGATGTGACAAACATTAAACCAGAAGTAATGAGAATGATATTCAAAGCTCTGTTTCTGTTGAATTGTTACAGGCCTAATGCTTCATATTTGTTCTTAAGAATGTTTTTGTTTTTTCAGTTTATTTCAGTTACCTGTTGTTACTTCTCTAGGAACAGGCCAACAGCTATAGTGAAGCATGGTGGTGGAAGCATCATGTTGTAGGGTTCCTCTCAGTGGCAGAGACAGGGAGACTGGTCAGAATTGTGGGAAAGATGAATGCAGCCAAATATGCAGAGTGCATGTGACCTCAGAATGGGGTGACTTTTCACCTTTCAGCATGACAATGACCCAAAGCATACAGCCAAGACAACACTGGAGTGGCATCAGCACAAGTCTCTAACTGTCACCAAGTGGCCCAGCCAAAGCTCAGACTTCAACCCCATAGAACATGTGTGGAGAGACCTGAAGATGGCAGTTTACAGATGCTCCCCATCAAATCCGATTGAACTTGAAAGGATCTCCTAGTAAGAAGGGAATAAACTGCACAAATCCAAGCATGCAAAGCTTGTAGAGACTTTCCCAAGAAGATTCAAAGCTGAAATTGCTGCCAAAGGGGATTCTGCAAAGTATATAATTAAGGTTCTGAATACTTATATGAATGAGAGAGCTCAGTTTTTAATTTTTCAAAATTGGAACACCTTTCTGAACAATATTTTCTCTTTGTCATTTTGAGTCATTGAGTGTAGATTGATGGGCATACACGGCAAATTTATTCATTTCAAAATAAATCTAAAACACAATACAATGTGCAGAAAATAAAGGGGCCTGAATACTTTCTGAATCCACTGTGTTTTCCTTTTGCCTTAGTATTTAACACATTGTAATCTCAAGTTAGACTGACTGGTTACATGGGTGTTTTAGTCATACTTTCATGATTAAAGTTCTCATTAGAACGATTTGCCAATTATTAGTGATGTTTTAGTATTAGGCATTTGTTATGTGTTTTTTTAACCCATGATTTAATTTTTGTGGTTTAGTTTTCATTTTTGCTTACTTGTTTATTTACCATCTTGTTTATGCAGTTCTTCTGGGTGTTCATCACAATGATGACATCATAAAGATGATGTTATAAAAAACCGCAACGCCTTTCCTATACGTTATCCCTTGGTGGATACACAGAGTCTTGTGTCTATGTTGCAGTTAGCTTACTTCTCAAGTAGGCCATAGCCTTCTGTTTGTTTTTAGTTCCTGAGTTTCATTTTGTTATCGATTCTTGAGTAAAGATAACCTTTCATTTTGTTTGGTGTTTAAAAGTGTGATCACAAGGTTTTGACTCTGTTTGCATTCCCTTACCACATCTCTGGCATACAAAATCATTTCCTTGTCTTTTTTAGATATTTGCAATAACTGATAAGACACACTATGTATCATGTAACACATGGGGCCTGAGTTTCCACATGGGATAATACTGACATAAAGAACACACTGTCCGACAGTGAAAATAGGGGATCTTTTCCATCAGGAAGACTCGACCCAAGGGACACCAGTCCACTGGGTTCTGAATTACAATCAGTTGATCTCAGAGACGTATTCTCCTTTAAGAGATGCATGTTTAGACCCTGCTGTTTAGTCTTTATAAGTGTCATTGTGATGAGTGCCTGGTAACACTTCTAGATAACCTAACCTAGACACCGTTAAAATATCCGACTATGCCACCCAGACTGGGAGCTCTTGAGATTTACAGATAATAGCACACATGTTTCTTTAAGCTGGATGTTGAGTAAACACACAATGAAAGACACACCAAAGTAACAGCAACATGTATTACACTAGAGAATATAAAATATACCAAGAAAAAAAGTAGACGAGAATTTTTAAATATCAGTAGTAAAAACCTTTTTAAAAAATATACAGCCCACACTCTAAAAGTCCATTAAAAACATAACAGTGGAGGATACAACCTTTAGTGGTGCGAAGTCCAGTTTTGTGCGCTGTGTTCACTTGTTTCCCAACAGATGTTTTACTAAATTGTCAAATCCCCGTCAGCATCTCTTCCTCATGGAGTGAGCATTCTTTTCTTCACTTTTGGGTTTATATTTACTTATTTAGCTAACACCTTTTTCCAAGCAGCTTCCAACATTTATGACATAATCAGTTACATTACTTTTGGTTTTCCAACTGGAACACGAGCAGGTCAAGTGACTTGCTCAGGGTCACACAGTGTCACTAGTGGGATTTGAACCAACAACCACAGGGTTTCAAGTCCAAAGCCTTAACCACTACACCACACTGCATGCCTGTTCCTTGATGGTTCCTTGTGCTACTGCAACAACATGTTCCTAGGCACGCCTTGCTTCTCGTCTGGCATTCATGAATCTTTCCTCTCTCACTGGAGTCTTCCCTCTCTGGTGGAACTATCTCTTCCTCCCTGGAGGTAGGTGTCACCTTGTCTGTCTGCGAAACCCTGTACTCTGTGTGAGTGGTCTTGACAGCGTTCTCCATGGACCATCCCTCACTACACCACCCACTGCCCAGAAGTACATATCTGCTTCAGTCCCTGTCTAGATCAACATGACCATTTATTAAACAATGCTACATACCAATTTGCTTTGATCAGCAGTAGTGTAAACATATTTTCATTGTTTAAACAACAGAATCAAAGCAATAAATATCTACATCCTGTAGACAGCCATCAACAATAACCTGTAACACAATTACTCAGGACATTTACCTTTTCACTTATCGCCCCAGTCCCAACAAAGAGTGCCCCTTCATCTTCTGGCTTTTACATGTAATATTTACTGTATATACTCACATATAAGTATAAATCGATCATAGAATCAGACACAGACTTATATGCCTGTTCAAAAATGCAACACTTACATTATTTTTTTTAACATCTTTTTGCCTCCTCCAATCTCACACCAGTTTCTCAGACGCATTGAATTTTGTTGCAGCAGCGTAGTTACCAATTTCTTTTGCTACTTCAATGACGTTTAAGTTAAAACCAGCTTCATATTTTCTTCTGTTCGAATGCTCCATCGCAGATAAGGGATGCTCTTACGATAAAGATGTATGAGGGTGTGAGATACATAAAAACACAAAACAGTGCAAACGCTGCTTCGGAATCGTTCGGGTGTTATTGTGTGGTCATGTAGGCACAATAGAGAGAGTAAGAGAGAGGTTAGGAGCACACGCTGATACAGCACATTGCCGTACCCACATTGACAAAAAAAAGACAGTGTGCCCCGTGGTTACTCTCTTAGGTGGGCATTAACATATCATAATCTCTTGGACTAATAGCGTGAGTTTTACACATTCGACTTATACAACCAACATTATAAAATACCAGAAATTATACTGTAAAATCAAGTCCCGACTTATCTCCGGGAGAACTTACCCGCGAGTATATATAGTATGTGTTTCTTTGTCTAAGAGAAAAAGGAAACCACCCAGTGTGCAAAAATGTTCCCTCTCTGACATCATGTTTTATCTAATTGATGTGAAACTTTTTGACTTTAAAACAGGTATTTTTATTAAAGCTTTATATCCAGTGTGATCTTTGGCCGGCTTTTCATCCCGGTCAATACCCCCAGGCCGCCAGATGGAGCCCTCCCTGCAGTATGGAGGTGCCCCAAAGACCAGCAGGGAGTCATGGACTTTGTAGTTTTTATCCTCAGCCCTGTTGGATACCACAGGGGCCGCAAGAGGGAGCTGCAGGGAGGACCGAAGATTCCTTTGTGCCCAATAACCCAGAAGTGCGTCAGAGGAAGAGCGACGTGCTCCCGGGGTGAGAAGAAAAGGACTTGTACCTGACCCGGAAGTGTT
The DNA here is from genome assembly GCF_016835505.1 of Polypterus senegalus. Lineage (NCBI taxonomy): Eukaryota > Metazoa > Chordata > Cladistia > Polypteriformes > Polypteridae > Polypterus > Polypterus senegalus. The sequence goes on from NC_053164.1 coordinate 37,439,822, forward strand.
TGAGAGTCACATGGACTGGGGATTGGAATACTTTTGGGACAGGATATATAAAAGGACTGTGAGAGCTCCCAGACGGGTGGCAACGCATCTGGGAGTTGGAGGATTGTATTACTGTGTTTATTTGTGATTTATATGAGTATAGTGGAGGATATGGTGCTTTGTGCACTGTGGCGATTTAATAAAGTCAACTGTTGGACTTTTACCTGGTGTTTGGAGCCATGGACAGGGGTTCAAGGGAGCAATAGCACCCCCTATCTGTCACACCAGCTTTTGCTTATTTTTGCCACTATTGTTAATTTTTCCTAATAATATTTCTTTGCTTTAAATCTCTACAATTTGTCTGCAAATCTTGAGTGATTGAGGTGATAAAGTAAATATAGGCCACCTGGTGTGGGTAGATTGTCACGACTTTCCCACAGGATTAGTGGCTGAGAAGGGATGCCTTCAATAGTGATAAGCATGGGAAATAGTAACGCACCTTTTATAAGTGACAATAAAAAGGTGCATCGGCCTGCAATGTATAGGGGGTACCTGTCTGGTCTGCTCAAGCTAAAGACTAAAAAAAAAACTAGAGGAGGAGGAGAACCCAGGAGTGATGTAAAGAATGTATACACTTCAGAAAGACAGGCTAAACTTCACGTTTGTAGCGCTAAGTACTTCATCACTGTGAATCCTAGGGAATGAAGTGCAAATGCAACTTTAGTCTTCAACGTTAAATAGATATTGTGACAAATTTCTGATGTAGTGTAGCTGAATGGAAGTACTTATCTGAAATGAAAACCTCTGCCCCAAGGAGTGAATACTGAGCATACATTTGAGCCATTCAGAGTGGTGTGGACTCGATTCTGTAAAATTTGAGAATTGTGACTTGATGGAAATTAACCCTGAATTGCCTGCTGGCATGAGTTTTGTTCATGAAGGGACAGCCGTTTGGTTAGCAGAGCCTGCAGCCTGTACATCTTTAATCTCCATTAGCTTTTGGCATGTTCCCCAATTCCCACAGGCAAAACCGAGGAGCTGGGAAACGAAGGCGTTGTTGTGTTTAGTTTCCTGTTTTGGCTCAATAAACACTAATAAAAAAAAGAAAATAACAGACTTATACTAATACGTTTGGATCCTGTTATTTGGGGATTGTAACAATAGCACCATTCATCAATGTCTTCCACTCTTTGTCATCGATTAGTTAATCAATACATTTTATGCCTCCAAGTGCTCTACAAAGTAAACAAAATTACAGTTGAAAGGAATTTGTGTAATGCATAAATACGTACAAAGAAGGAAATTACAACTAATATAGATCAGCCAACAGATCCAAACATCAAAATGGAATGGAGAACTAATGGTTACAGCAGGGTAGCCACATAATATAAAACCACATATTACAGATCAAGGCAAGGAAAAAAGTGGAATCTTCTGAATGTGACTGCAGAAAGAGACTTCAAGTGAGACAGAGGATGAAAACTCCAGGGCTATAAGGGGGGTGCTGAACAATCAGAGGAGCTGGATAGTTTTATGGTCATAATGAGCTGTTTAGTCATAATGCCTGATCCATATGAAGACATTTGTGATCTGAAGTTCCAGTGAGAAGAACTTTGGAAGAAAAGCTGCAGCCACTTCAGAGTTGCCATACCAGAACAGTGAGTTACTATCAACCAATCAAATTTAATGTTATAAACTATACTGTTACTATAGGAAAACATGCAAGATTTGTTTTATTTATTTTAGTAATATCCTTATATTTTGTAGAGTATTTTCTTAACAGGTGACACCATTTTCTATATTATTTTAATAGCCCCTGCCATACTGTTGCTGGGTAAGATGTCCAGTGCTATCACGTAATGTCATCATGCTATCACGATAAATTAGATGGTATTACAACAACATTTATTTATATAGCACATTTTCATACAAAAAAATGTAGCTCAAAGTGCTTTACAAAATGAAGAATAGAAAAATAAAAGACACAGTAAAAAAACAAAATAAGTCAACATTAATTAACATAGAATAAGTAAGGTCCGATGGCCAGGGTGGCCACAAAAAAAAAAAAAACTCCAGACGGTTGGAGAAAAAAAAAAAAAAATAATAAACATATATAAAAAATAAATATTCCCAAACTAATGTCCAAACTCTGCATTCAAATCCAAAAGAAGGACCTAGTTGAAATTTCAGCTAAAGCTACCTTAAAGAAATAAAGTATTAAAGAAAATAATTTAAGTTTTACATACTCAACCTTAGCTGGCTCTCACACTGAAAATTCTTCTTTAAAGACTTTCATTCCCCCGTCATGAATTATTCTTTTAATACATTTAGACTTTCAACATTAGAAAATAACTATTCACAGCAGTTTGAAGGAACAAAAAATCCTTCCATCGTCATTCATGAAAGTATGCACAAACTTCTCTGAGCTTTATGGGAGACAATCTGTCATCATTTAAATAAGTAGATTTTTGAAATCATTATTAAAGCATGCCAAATTGCACGCGTTCATACAGTCACACTTAATTTTAATGCTCTTTGAAGGTTAATAGAGTGACAATCTTGATGTGGTTTCAGGAACAAAGGAAACCCAATGTTGTGATCCTGAGGAAAAAAGGTATGAAGGTATCAACGAAACACAAGCCATATCAGCACTTCCACTTGGTCTGATACCTCTAAAGGCAGCCTAGGCCCAAACTCAAAAGGCAGCCTTATAGCCTGCACAGACCCAAAATAGTCTAAGGCTTCATAGTCAAATTATTCCCAAAGAAGAGTAAAAAACAAAAAACTTCTTGTATACAATATATGAAAAAAAAATCCATTTAAATATTTACATATTTCTTCAGGGAGTCAGAAAAGGAACCAAATATGATTTGCCTAAATATATATAATCCAAAAACAGCAAAATGGCAAAAGATTGCAATAATTCATTAACAAGAATAACTGAAAGCACTTATTGCATTTAACTGCCTGTGTCTTCAGCCTTTATAGGGCTGGGGGCGGTCCCTAGAGAGAGAGGGTCAGGTGGCCCCGCCTCTTAGGAAACTACACACAAAATACAAGGAATATCAGAGAACAAATGCATGAAACTAAATAATAAACTGACAAAAATGCATAATTATACAAAGAATAAACATGATTAACAACTGTAACATAAGCTATAATAAGTGAATAATTAAAAATAGACAAAAAAGGAATTAGAAGATAAATGGGGGACCCCAGGCTTAAAAATAATAGTAAAAAAACAACTATCATTACTAGATCCATCTTTGATGGTGATGCCCCTGATAAAGTATAATCTAAAATACATTTCCAAACCCATATAATTAATTTTTACTTGTTTGGCTGTTGCCTTTATCTAAGGTGATTTACACATCCGTGACACAATTGGTTACATTTCTTTTGTTTTTCAATTGGAGCACAAGCAGGTGAAGGGACTCCTTCACAGGCACACAGTGTCACTAGCAGGAATGGAATCCACAACCACAAAGCTTACAGTCCAAAACATCAACCACTGCACCACACTGCCTTGACTGCCATGAATATTATAGGAGCAATGTGAGAACCAACCACGGTCAGAGCACACATTACAGGGTGCACAGAGTCCATTTATTTAGCTGTTAACCTGCCATGAAGAGAATGTACATACTTCACACCGGCAATGACTGAATTTGGGATTAGAACAAAGGATATTGGATCTTTGAGGCAGTGGCCTCACCCAGTGGGTCACTGTGTTGCACATTATCAGGATATTCAATTCTACTTATTATAATACATGTGGCTTACATCTTCACAGAATGTAACCTATAAGATAAGAGGAAATTAAAAATTTTTATGTACATTTTCTTACAGTTGGAGTTTAAACATATTAATTGCCCTAACAGTGAGCCACAAATTAGTGACATTCATGAAAAATCAAAATTTGGAAAACAGAAAAATAATAACAAAATGAAATAAATAATATATTTTAGCAAAAAATTCTCAAAATAACTCAAGGTATCATCACACTTTAGTCACTATCACACTACTGTACTAATTAAGAAAAAAACAGTTTGAGAATAAACCCAGTTTTTAATTACCCCATTTTAATGTTTATTACACTTCTCACCTCAGATTATGAGTTGGCCTGATCTTGCTCTTTATATCAGTGCTTCTCAAGGTCAGTCCTGGGGTTCATCGGTTGCTGTAGGATTTTGTTCCCGTCAGTTTCAGCATCAGTGAGCCATTTTGCCTCTAACTGAGCACATTCTTGAATTAGTTACTCTTTCTTCTTCTTCTTCTTTTCACACTTCTATATGGGGTCACTGTGAAGGACTAACCTCCTCCTTAAAGCTCAGTCCTGCACCACCTCTCCAGTCACACACTTTTCCTTCAAATTTTCATTTACTTTATCCATCCACCTCCACATTGGCCTCCCTCACTTTCTCTTCCCCTGTACTTCCGTTTCCATCTTTCTAATATTTTTTCGCTCATAATTATTCTCTCTCCTCATCATATGTCTATATTACTTCAGTCAACTTTCCTATACTTTCTTAGATATCTCTCCCACTTTTGTGGTACTTCTGATTGTCTCATTTCTTATCCCATCCTTTTATGTAACACACCCATCTCAGCATTCTCATTTCTGCCACATCTAACTTCTTCTCCTGCGCTCCCTTTTCTGGCCACGTCTGAGCTCCATACATCATTGCTGGTCTTACCACTGTCTTAAAAACTTACCTTTAACCTCCCTCTTAATTCTTCGATTACATAATACTCCTGATCCCTTTTTTCAGTTGCTCCATCCGCACTGCACTCTATGGGTTATCTCTGCATGTAATTCTCCATTTCAGGTTATCACTGATCCTAGATATTTAAACATTTCCACTCTTTTCTCTTTTCAACAGCTTTTCCTGTAGGCTAACTTCTGAATCCTGATCATTATTAAACCCCAAGCATTCTGTCTTATTTATTTATTCCTGCTTATCTTCAATCCTCTGTCTTCTAAAGCTCTTCTCCATTTTTCCAACTTGCTCTCCACTTCTGCCTTTCTGGTGCTACACAACATAACATCATCAGCAAACAAAAACATATTGCAGTAGTGTCAACTTAACTTTTATAGGAAATTTAGAAATACTTGTATTTTGACATTTGTTTAAATATTTAACACTGTTTCGTTATTTTCCTATTATTTACGTCTTTACTCCCATACTTGTATCCTAATATAATGACAGCTAACAGGGAGTGAAGTATTCACTTGGTGCAAACATCATTGAATGCTGAAAGGCTGCAAGAACTTCAGTGTTGGACCAATGAGTGAGGTCAATAACGGCTTAAATAAATGAAACACCTGGAAAAGGAGAGTGAAGTCATGCAGATGACGATCCTTTAAATTCAAATTATCAACATTTAACATGTCTTAATGCTTGCTAAATAGCAGTTAATTTTTTTCAAACCAAGGTTTGTAATATTTGGATTGATGCTAAAAAATAGAATTTAGAAAATAACAGCTTGCTTAATTGGTACAGGAGTTCAATTAAAACTAGAATAGGTTGTAACAAAAACTTGCAGCCACAGGAGGCCTCGAGGACTGAAACTGAGAACTACTGCTTCATAAAATAAATCATATATCCCAGCCTGGATATTTATTTTTTCATCCCACCAGATTTTTTAATACAAATGAAGTGTTTATAAGAATTGAAAATTTACTGCTAAATTCTTTATGACTTCCAGCTCTGACTGGAGTCTCTAATTATTTTGTGTTGACTGTTGATTTCAATGTTTTTAAAATTTGACCTACTACATTGGAGGTTTACCAAACATTTGGATGATATTAAGTACTCTTTGGGGAGAAAAGAAGTTTCCACTCATTTGACCCCTAATGTGACCCTTAACCTCTGGCATGAATCAGTGTGGGAGGCTGTCAGGACACGTGATTCTGAGATGTTCTGCTCCGCAGTCGGCAGAATGCCAAGTGTCCGTTATTTTAATCAACACAGGCCACAGACTGAGTCTCCATGGGCAAAGAGGTAGTTGGACACTGCTAAAATTAGAGTTTGTAGCCTCTTGTATCAGTGGTGTGGAATTTGAATTATTTTGGTAAGAGTTATACTTTTTAATGTGATTAATATAAAAATGGAATACTTTGTATATACCAAGAAATACATACCGCATATGCACTGATTATGCCCATCCATCCATTTTCCAACCCGCTGAATCCGAACACAGGGTCACGGGGGTCTGCTGGAGCCAATCCCAGCCAACACAGGACACAAGGCAGGAACCAATCCTGGGCAGGGTGCCAACCCACCACAGGACACACACAAACACACCCACACTAGGGCCAATTTAGAATCGCCAATCCACCTAACCGGCATGTCTTTGGACTGTGGGAGGAAACCGGAGCGCCTGGAGGAAACCCACGCAGACACGGGGAGAAAATGCACACTCCACGCAGGGAGGACCCAGGAAGCGAACCCGGGTCTCCTAACTGCGAGGCAGCAGCGCTACCACTGCGCCACCGTGCTGCCCCACTGATTATGTATTAGTTTTTAATATAGCCATCCCCAGACTTTCTTAATTCATTTTATGGTTATAACCTACCCCAGCACTACCTGATATCCAGCCCTCATTAGCATGCTAAACCAGAAATTTAAAGTCCACAATTAAACTATGATGCATATCTTTGTGGTGAGTGAGGTAACCAAAATACAATACAAGTGTTATGTATCTTGAGAGTTCACAAGGTCTCAAAATATACCAAAAAGTGCCATTAGAAGATGAAGCACCACACCTGACTAGTAACAAGGACAAACATAGAATCTCAAAGATTTATTAATACAAAATGGTCAGTGGCAAAAAAAAATCAGCTCCAAAGAGTACAAAGGCAAAAGGCATTGTCTGACACAATAAAGGCAGACCAATGCAAACAAAGTCTCAATATAAAATCCAAGGCAAAGTCAAAAAAGCACAGGTTCAAAATATCCAGAAACATCACAAAGCACAGAAACATCACAGTAATCACTCACCATCTACCAAGCGCATCCAAATGAGCAGCATCGAACTGTGTGTTGTACCCATCTGTATAGGGCTGAGGGCAGTCCCTGGTGGTGATGGGCAGGTTGTCCCACTCACAAAACACAAGGTACATAACAAAGACATGAATAGGGATATGTAAAAAGCAAATAATAATGTAAAACAAGAAAGACATAAAATAGAATTTGAAATGCAGCCGGGGGGAACTTGCAAAAGCACACACAAACAATGTCCAACTTCAGTATTTGAACATCCTTTGTATATTATGTGGTAAAAAATTAGGCAGCAGACATTAAAAGGTTTGGGGATGGCCACCCCATATACTGACAAAATCAGAAAAGAAGCATGTCTTTACATAAGCAGATTTCACAACTGAACTGACTAACAGGTTGAGTCTGCTCTCTAAATATGGTGGATTGGAGGAAGAGATGGAGTCAGGGTGGCCAGAACAGGAGCTGATGTGGCGGGAAGGTGGATTCTGGGTAACGGAAACGATGTCATCAGGGTTTGACAGAAGTGCTGTCAACAGTGGGTGGACCGGTGGTGATGTCATTGAGAGGCAGGGCCTTCGGCTAAACTGCAGGGGAACAAGAGGAGAGAGGATGAGGAGAGAGCGCCAACCCCTGGTCTGGCTGATGAATAACACAATTTGAGCTTGTAAACTGTCCCCGATGTGCACATGCGTGACAATTACAAGGTCCAAAGTTTTCTGGGGTGATGACATGTGAGTCAAGGACTCAAAAGTGTTGTAATTTACTGTGAAAGCAATTTGGTTAATCTTTAAAGTTTAGAAGGTGAAATTCAATGTGTTTTTGGTGACATGAATGGCTCTACCTACAAATCAGGATTAAACATATCCATATGTTGAAGTGATTTCTCTTATAGCACAAAGTGCTTGTGACAAACAAAGTAGAAGTACAGATACCAATGAGTATGAAGAGTAGACTTCAATGCAACATATGGCCCTGAGCAAGATACGTGCCATATACATTTGTCACTACTAAATGACCAAATCAAAAGAGTAGCCCAGAAGAATAGAATCAACACTCCTTAGACTTTGGAAGGGTAAACAATTTTAGACTTCATCAGTCCATGGTTGAAGGGATGGTGTGATAACTGAGAAGTATCTAAAAAGACAAGTGCAATTTGTACTGACTCAGAGAGACAGTGGCATTTTTGAATGTAGAAGAACCAAGAGAAGTTAAGATTTACGCCAAGTTTGTTAACTAGAGAGTCAGACTGATCTGTCATCCCAAAACACTAAAAAAAAAAACTGAAGTACCTAAAAAAGAAAAGATATGTCTTTGCACTGTAAAAGTCACACACAGTATTACATACCAACACTTCAAGTTATCCTGATCTGGATTATCCAGAATGCCTAATCTTCACAGGCTGAACCTGTCATGTCAGACGCCACTTCTGGACTATCCTGAGTGAGATTGTCAAAGCAGCAAAGTACATGATCGCTCTGAAATGATGAGGTCTATTTCAAAACAAAATGAAGTTATAGAATAATGTGAAAATATTTAAACTTTACAGGACACCTTCCCAAGAAAACCAAATGCCAGATTCAAATTCCTTAAGATAAAAACCCAAAATTAAACATACCATAACACTATTGCTCGCAAGAGTGACCATCCAAAAAAAAAAATCATACTGCTGAAAACATCACACTATCAACTCACAAAATCGAATGGTATAAATAGAGGGAGGGTAAATATATCTTTGAAACAATAAAAATGAAGAAAGGAATAAAGGTAACAAAGTAAATTTTACTAATAAACACAATCACTAACAAAATAACACCAAACAAATTGTATATCTTCTTGTTTTCATTAACAGAAGCCATCTGCTTTGGAAGAGATGCACCAGATGATCATATAGAAACCACAATAATTTCAGCATTCATAAGTCTACCATAACCAAAGTATTGCGTAAGAGTGCTACGCATGAAGGAGGCTAGTGTTGTTCTAAAAGAAAACTATGGCTTACATTAATGAGTTCTGTAAAGAGAAAAAGACTAAAATAACTCAGAGTTGATGACTAATGTGATTAATCAACAAGTACAAAAAATATTTGCTTGAAGTCAGTGAAGCTTACAGATTATTTTTCAAGTAAATACAGCAAATGCTGAGTCAATGTCTTCAATAATATGATAATTTACATTATTGTGTATTATTTGCTTAACTTTACTGAAACATATCAGATCACTTTTTATTTGAATTTTATATAAATGGGTTAAAGTAAACAAAATGTGCTCTCTCAATAACAAATGCTTGAGAGAAGGATACACAAAGGGATGAAATAACATGAATTAAAAAATAAAAACAAACACCTGACATCCTCTTTTGGAATGACTTTGTGGGTGCAATCCTCTGCCTACCAGTTTTAATGGTTCATCTACTTGACCACCAAAGTACAAGCAAGTATGCCATCTCCTCTTCTCTGTCTTCCCGTCTCTCCTTCTCCCTCTCCTTTTCCACACTGGCCTGTTCCTCTCATGATCTGAGCCTTTGCTCCAACTCATCTTTTAACTCTGCACTCAGTTACTATTGGTGGTACTGCCAGTATTAGTATTGCTGTAATTTATGTTATGGATGTTGCTGTAAATATTGGCACTGGAGTAAGTATTGGTGTTGATTTTGCTATAGTTATTGTTAACGATTTTGATGTAAGTGTGTTAGTATTGATAGATGTGTACTGACAGTAAAAAGGGCAGTGGGCCCAACAAATAAAGAGTGAGTATCAGGAGATATAACAGTGAAAGACAAACCAAGGGTCAAAAGTTACATTTTCATAGAAATATCTTGAATACTGAATTTGCAAACATCTATATTAGAACAGAGATACATTCGGTGCAACATCAACTATGAATTAGTTTACTGTTTCGGTTTTACTTTGAGAGCTGTTACTTCAACATGCAAAATGTTTCAACAACCACTCTTGATGGCTGAACAGTAAAATACCTGCAGTGTTGTATCCTGTGCCTGGACACGTGATGGGGTGAGGTTAGACGTAGGTGAAGCTGGATGGTAAAGTGTAACCATAAAAGGAAGGTATATCATTATCTATCTATCTATCTATCTATCTATCTATCTATCTATCTATCTATCTATCTATCTATCTATCTATCCACACTCTTATGAACAGTTTGTGAATCCTTCTCAGCCTGCATAATAATTTACTCTACTTTCAACAAATAAGATAACAGTGGTATGTCTTTCATTTGCTAGGAACGTCTGAGTACTGGGGTGCTTTCCAAACAAAGATTTTTAGTAAAGCAGTATTTAGTTGTATGAAATTAAATTAAATGTGAAAAACTGGCTGTGCAAAAATGTGTGTACCCTTGTAATTTTGCTAATTTGAATGCATGTAACTGTTCAATACTGATTACTTGAAACACCAAATTGGTTGGATTCGCTCGTTAAACCTTGAATTTTATAGACAGGTGTGTCCAATCATGAGAAAAGGTATTTAAGGTGGTCAATTGCAAGTTGTGCTTCCCTTTGACTCTCCTCTGAAGAGTGGCAGCAGGGGATCCTCAAAGCAACTCTCAAAAGATCTGAAAACAAAGATTGTTCAGTCTCATGGTTTAGGTGAAGGCTACAAAAAGCTATCTCAGAGGTTTAAACTGTCAGTTTCAAGTGTAAGGAATGGAATCAGGAGATGGAAGGCCACAGGCACAATTGCTGTTAAACCCAGCAGGTCTGGCAGGCCAAGAAAAATACAGGAGAGGCATATGCGCAGGATTGTGAGAATGGTTACAGACAAGCCACACCTCACCTCCAAAGACCTGCAAGGACATGTTGCTGCAGATGGTGTATCTGTACATTGCTCTACAATTCAGCGTAATTTGCACAAAGAACATCTGTATGGCAGGGTGATGAGAAAGAAGCCCTTTCTGCACTCACACCACAAACAGAGTCGTTTGTTATATGCAAATGCTCATTTAGACAAGCCAGATTCATTTTGGAACAAAGTGCTTTGGACTGAAGAGACAAAAATTGAGTTATGTGGTCATAACAAAAAGCGCTTTGCATGGCGGAAGAAGAACACCGCATTCCAAGAAAAACACCTGCTACCTACTGTCAAATTTGGTGGAGGTTCCATCATGCCGTGGGGCTGTGTGGCTAGTTCAGGGACTGGGGCCCTTGTTAAAGTCGAAGGTCAGATGAATTCAACCCAATATCAACATATTCTTCAGGATAATGTTCAAGCATCAGTCACAAAGTTGAAGTTACACAGGGGTTGGATATTCCAACAAGACAATGACCCAAAACACAGTTGGAAATCTACAAAGGCATTCATGAAGAGGACGAAGTACAATGTTCTGGAATGGCCATCACAGTCTGCTGACTTGAATATCATCGAAAATCTATGGGATGACTTGAAGCAGTCTGTCCATACTCGGCAGCCATCAAATGTAACTGAACTGGAGAGATTTTTTAATGGACGAATGGTCAAAAATACCTCCATCCAATATCCAGGCACTCATCAAAGGCTATAGGAGGCGTCTAGAGGCTGTTATATTTGCAAAAGGCTCAACTAAGTATTGATGTAATATCTCTGTTGGGGTGCCCAAATTTATGCACCTGTCTAATTTTGTTATGATGCATATTGCATATTTTCTGTTAATCCAATAAATTTAATGCCACTGCTGAAATTCTACTGTTTCCATAAGGCATGGCACATATTAAAAGGAAGTTGCTACTTTGAAAGCTCAGCCAATTATAAACAAAAATCCAAAGAATTAAGATGGGTTCCCAAACATTTTCATATGACTTTATCTATCTATCTAACTTTCCTGTCATTGAGATAAACGTGGATACTAGAGTAGTTAGTAAAAAACCTCACACAAATATGAGGGATTCTGGGTAGGATTCTAACTCATTTTCTCCACATTGTGAGGCAGCAACTCTAATAACTCTGCAACTGTCTCATCCTACAGGAAGAACAGATCCTTTAAAAAGAAGCCAACCCAGTGATTTGACAGAACCAGCTAACAGACTAGTGCGTTACATTTTATACTTAAAGCATGTCCAATTTACCTGCACTTACATATGACAATGCTTCATTACCGTGTACCTTATATACACTGCGTATGCAGAGACACGATCAAACTTTGAAAAATGTAATATATTATATTACATATGGGTGGCTATGGTGGTGTAGTAGTTAACACTTCTGCCTTTTGAATCCAGCATCGTGATTTTAATCACAAGCCCAGTTAATGTATTTTCTTTTTTGTCTGTGAATAAAAGTTGTGCGTAGCTTAATTAGAAATTCTAACACTGGCTCTTTTTGTGTGAGTAGGCCCTTTAATGGACTGATCTCCCCGTTTGAGGTGTTCTTTTTCCTTTGCCCCTTATGCTGTCAGAATAGGCTCTGCTCCCCTGTGATCCTGAATTGGATTAGACAGGTAGAATGTTTTATTATGTTATATTCTTATTCATGCACTGCATTAACAGACACCTGCATTGTCTCTCTCAGTTGTCTGCAGATATTTTCTAAGTCCGCTTCCTTCCATAAAGGCCCCCTCCTTCCATAGACAGCTTCATGCCTCTGTACAGCACTGTATATGAGTCTGAATACCAGTAGAGCTGGCAGCATTAAAGGGGCCTAATAGAGTCAGGAGTAACCCTGACTGGCGCAGTCTTTGATTAAAGAGCAATAAAAGCCTTGGATTACATTAAAAAATGCTCTGTAATAAACTGCGGCATTGATTCTCTGTAAGAGGGCTTATTTATTGCCATCTGAACACACCATGTCTCCCTGTAATATGGGCTTCAACAATTCCAAAGAAGCAGCTGTGAAATGTGAGCCAAGAATCAATACTGAGCACCAAGCTTGAATCCTCATGCTGGGGTATAACTTCTTCTCAGCTGGAACATCTTTTATTGGCAACAGTACATAAACAGTTTTGTTTTGCTAAGGATTTGGGGAGGAACTGCTGAATGTAAACAAAATAGGGAAGAGGGTTGCATGATCTAGCATCAGGAGCCAGTGGCCGGCCTTCAAACATGGGAACGAGGTGGGCGCAATGGGAAAAGAGAAATGCTCATCAATTTACTTTGAGCCAGCAGGAGGAGGGGATGGAATTGGCTGGAGATGCACAACAGAGTGTGTGAATGGAGTGCTGCTCGCATGAGACCCTCAGAGGCATTGGGTGTTGCCCCCCTTTTGGAGATGTGCCAGGATCCCTGATAATGAATAGCAGACTTATCAAATTAACAAGTGAACTGGATAGACTAACAGTCTTCACTGTCTTAGAGAGAAAGCTAAAAGACAAAGGCAGAGAGGGACAAAGAAAGGAGGTGATTGCCTCAAACTTGTTTTGTGACAAGTGACACCCTTTTTTGACGCCCATGTAAAACCCATTTAAAGTTGGCCTTAATGATAAAGCATTCACGTTTTCTCAATTTTGACAGCTTTACAATTAGTTAACCATCTTTGCAAGCACTGTGCAGGTGAATGGTGTGCCATCCCTAGCTGGTTCTGGCCTTTTGTCGAGTGCTGCCAAGATTGAATCAACTGGATTAACTGAGTTAAGTAATGAATGGATTGTTTATTGTAAATTACAAATTTCCAGATGTGTAGAACAGCAGTATACACTAAGGTTATAAAAAAATGGCAGAAAAATCGGTAAAAAGTAATTTGGTGTAGATGGCTGTTCTCTTCCCCTCTCCTATTATACCAAGTGCAGCATAGGCCCTGCAGAGTGGCTGGCCTGCAAATCCTCTGCATCCTGCCCGTACTGGCAGACATCTAGCCCTCAGGCCTTGACAACGACAGTCACTTGAAGGCCTCCTTTAAGTGTTCTTCACCTGGAATGGTAAACTGCATCACGGCAGTGGCTCTTGTTGATTCTGATATGATGATAATAACGGGTCTCTGAATAGTTTCTGTAATGTGTTACAAATATTGGCGTTATCTCCTCAAGACCGCCTGGATTGTTTAACCTCCTTAGTGTTATATTGTTTCTCAAAAAACATGTAAAAACACTAAAAGTAAAAAGTAAGAAGTGCTGAAAGTATAATAATAACAATAATGATACTAATAATAATAAATTGAGCAGCACGCTGCACATGAGCACGTGACGCGAACATCACTTTCAGATTTACCAGAATCCCTTTCGATTTCACTATCCTTTTGAATTTCACTGCTTGAAGACAGATTCACCTTGTCATCACTGCTGATGAGAGGTGTTTCTTACGAGACGCCATTATGAGGTTAGGAGAAGATGTGTCTACACCATTACCTGGGAAATGCTCAGGCCTGACACGCCTATACCTTCTTCTTTCTGTTGCTCCAGTTAGGTGTTACCACAGCAGATCATCTTTTTCCATATGTTTCTGTCCTCTGCAACTTGCTCTGTTACACCCATCACCTCCATGTCCTCTCTCACCATATCCATAAACCTTTGCTTACATTCGGCCTTCCTCTTTTCCTCTGCACTGGCAGCTCTATCCTTAACATCCTTCTCCCAATATACTCAGCACCTCTCCTCTGCACATCCAAACCAACACAATCTTGCCTCTCCCAACCGTCCAACCTGAGCTGACCCTCTAATGTACTCATTTCTAATCCTATCCATCCTCGTCACACCCAATGCAAATCATAGCATCTTTAACTCTGCCACCTCCAGCTCTGTTTTCTGCTTTCTGGTCAGTGAAACCATCTTCAACCCATATAACATAGCTGGTCTCACTACTGTCCTGTAGACCTTCCCTTTCACTCTTGCTGATACCCTTCTGTCACAAATTACTCCTGATACGCCTATATCATTGCCCGGGTAACACTGGACACTAACGCTGTTGGCACTTTTACAGCATGAGTAGTCCTTGCATCTTATGTGAGACGTGTCTATACCATTGCCCGAGTGACTTACACTTACCGACAGTCATATGAAAAAGTTTGAGAACCCCTCTTAATTCTTTGGATTTTTGTTTATCATTGGCTGAGCTTTCAAAGTAGCAAATTCCTTTTAATATATGACATGTCTTATGGAAACAGTAGTATTTCAGCAGTGACATTAAGTTTACTGGATTAACAGAAAATGTGCAATATGCATCATAACAAAATTAGACAGGTGCATAAATTTGGGCACCTCAACAGAGATATTACATCAATACTTAGTTGAACCTCCTTTTGCAAATATAACAGCCTCTAGATGCCTCCTACAGCCTTTGATGAGTGTCTGGATTCTGGATGGAGGTATTTTTTACCATTCTTCAAAATCTTCAAGATCTACAAAATCTCTCCAGTTCAAATAAATTTGATGGCTGCCGAGCATGGATAGCCTTCTTCAAATTATCTCATAGATTTTCGATGATATTCAAGTCAGGGGACTGTGATGGCCATTCCAGAACATTGCACTTCTCCCTCTGCATGAATGCCTTTGTAGATTTCAAACTGTGTTTGGGTCATTGTCTTGTTGGAATATCCAACCCCTGCATAACTTCAACTTTGTGACTGATGCTTGAATATTATCCTGAAGAATTTGTTGCTATTGGGTTGAATTCATCCGACCTTCGACTTTAACAAGGGCCCCAGTCCCTGAACTAGCCACACAGTCCAACAGCATGATGGAACCTCCACCAAATTTGACAGTAGGTAGCAGGTGTTTTTCTTGGAATGTGGTGTTCTTCTTCCGCCATGCAAAGCGCTTTTTGTTATGACCAAATAACTCAATTTTTGTCTCATCAGTCCAAAGCACTTTGTTCCAAAATGAATCTGGCTTGTCTAAATGAGCATTTGCAAACAATAAGTGACTCTGTTTGTGGTGTGAGTGCAGAAAGGGCTTCTTTCTCATCACCCTGTCTTACAGATGTTCTTTGTGCAAATTGCACTGAATTGTAGAACAATATACAGATACACCATCTGCAGCAACATGTCCTTGCAGGTCTTTGGAGGTGATGTGTGGCTTTTCTGTAACCATTCTCACAATCCTGCTCATATGCCTCTCCTGTATTTTTCTTGGCCTGCCAGACCTGTTGGGTTTAACAGCAACTGTGCCTGTGACCTTCCATCTCCTGATTCCATCCCTTACAGTTGAAACTGACAGTTTAAACCTCTGAGATAGCTTTTAGTAGCCTTCCCTTAAACCATGATACTAAACAACCTTTGTTTTCAGATCTTTTGAGAGTTGCTTTGAGGATCCCCTGCTGTCACTCTTCAGAGGAGAGAAAAGGGAAGCACAACTTGCAATTGACCACCTTAAATACCTTTTCTCATGATTGGACACACCTGTCTATGGAGTTCAAGGCTTAATGAGTTAATCCAACCAATTTGGTGTTTCAAGTAATCAGTATTGAGCAGTTACATGCATTCAAATCAGCAAAATTACAAGGGGACCCACATTTTTGCACAGCCAGTTTTTCACATTTAATTTAATTTCATACAACTAAATACTGCTTTACCTACAATCTTTGTTCGGAAAGCACCCCAGTACTCAGATGTTCCTAGCAAATGAAAGACATACCACTGTTATCTTTTTTGTTAGGTATAGGTTGGTCCAGATCTAATTATGCACTTTTCATTACGCTATAACTTATTAAGTTTATTACTTAGAAAATCAGCCGAAAAATCCCGGACAATCGAGAAGTGTGCGAACTGACGACATGAAGAATCGTCTTTATGCCGAACTGGAATCGTCCCTGCCTAAATCAAAGTCTTCCAGAGGATCTGGATCTGCATAAGTAGATCTGGACCACCCTATAGCAGTGGTTCTCAACCTATGGGGTGGGCCCCCCTAGGGGGCTGCGAAGTAACAAAAAGGGGCACGAAGTTGTGAAAAAAAGAAAACAAGAATCAAAATTATGAAAAAAACATCTGTTGAAACCAAAACAAATTAACTTAAACTACATTCTGATACTAGAACAATAAATCTAGAGTTAGATAAATGTCGATAAAAGTTAAATAGGTATAATAAAATATGCATCAACATTTCAAAAAAATGTTAGGGGGGGCACAATTAAAGCTGTTATGAAAACTCAGGTCACAAATACTTAAAGGCCGAGAAACGCTGGCCTTTAGAGTAAATTATTATGCAGGCTGAGAGGGGTTCCCAAACTTTTTCATGTGACTGTACTCTTTTGGTGCTTTTTATAGCCCGAATGACGCTCGGGACTAAAGCTAAGGAAGTTAATGTATATGGTTTGCTATTTGTCTTTCTAGTCAGTGTATGTAGAACAAAAAATTCAAACTGTACATATCCTTTACTAGAGGAGGAGGCTTTTGATTGATATGAAGATACAGTGCATCCGGAAAGTATTCACAGCGCATCACTTTTTCTACATTTTGTTATGTTACACATGATTCCACAATGGATTAAATTCATTTTTTTCCTCAGAATTCTTCACACAACACCCCATAATGACCACATGAAAAAAGTTTACTTCAGGTTTTTGCACATTTATTAAAAATTAAAAAAACTGAGAAATCACATGTACATAAGTATTCACAGCCTTTGCTCAATACTTTGTCGATGCACCTTTGGCAGTAATTACAGCCTCAAGTCTTTTTGAATATGATGCCTGAAGCTTGGCACACCTATCCTTGGCCAGTTTCGCCCATTCCTCTTTGCAGCACCTCTCAAGCTCCATCAGGTTGGATGGGAAGCGTCGGTGCACAACCATTTTAAGATCTCTCCAGAGATGTTCAATCGAATTCAAGTCTGGGCTCTGGCTGGGCCACTCAAGGACATTCACAGAGTTGTCCTGAAGTCACCCCTTTGATTTCTTGGCTGTGTGCTTAGGGTCATCGTCGTGCTGAAAGATGAACTGTCGCCCCAGTCTGAGGTTAAGAGCGCTCTGGAGCAGGTTTTCATCTAGGATGTCTCTGTACATTGCTGCAGTCATCTCTTCCTTTATACTGACTTTTCTCCCAATTCCTGCCGCTGAGAAACATCCCCACAGCATGATGCTGCCACCACCATGCTTCACTGTAGGGATGGTATTGGCCTGGTGATGAGCGGTGCCTGGTTTCCTGTGACGCTTCGCATTTACACCAAAGAGTTCAATCTTTGTCTCATCAGACCAGAGAATTTTGTTTCTTATGGTCTGAGAGTCCTTCAGGTGCCTTTTGGAAAACTCCAGGCATGCTGCCATGTGCCTTTTACTAAGGAGTGGCTTCCGTCTGGCCACTCTGCCATACAGGCCTGATTGGTGGATTGCTGCAGAGATGGTTGTCCTTCTGGAAGGATCTCCTCTCTCCACAGAGGACCTCTGGAGCTCTGACAGAGTGACCATCGGGTTCTTGGTTACCTCCCTGACTCGCTCAGTTTAGATGGCCGGCCAGCTCTAGGAAGAGTCCTGGTGGTTTCGAACTTCTTCCACTTAACGGATGATGGAGGTCACTGTTCTCATTGGGACCTTCAAAGCAGCAGAAATTTTTCTGTAACCTTCCCCTGATTTGTGCCTCGAGACAATCCTGTCTCGGAGATCTACAGACAATTCCTTTGACTTCATGCTTGGTTTGTGCTCTGACATGAACAGTCAACTGTGGGACCTTATATAGACAGGTGTGTGCCTTTCCAAATCATGCCCAATCAACTGAATTTACCTCAGGTGGACTCCAATTAAGCTGCAGAAACATCTCAAGGATGATCAGGGGAAACAGGATGCACCTGAGCTCAATTTGGAGCTTCATGGCAAAGGCTGTGAATACTTATGACCCATGTGCTTTCTCAATTTTTTTATTTTTAATAAATTTGCAAAAATCTCAAGTAAACTTTTTTCACATTGTCATTATGGGGTGTTGTGTGTAGAATCCTGAGGAAAAAAATGAATTTAATCAATTTTGGAATAAGGCTGTAACATAAAAAAATGTGGAAAAAGTGATGCGTTGTGAATACTTTCCAGATGCACTGTATATATGAAGATGGGACCTCTGAGAAGTACACATAGTTTCTAGGATCTGAGAGAATATATATAGAGTGATGGATGGCAGGAGTGGACTGGCATCCTGGCCAGGATCAACCTTGGTACTCTTAAAAGGGAGGCAAAGGCAGTGGAAGGACAAATGGAGACAGCTGTGTTGTAGCAAAGAGCCCTCTGGTGGAGAAGGATGCAGTGCTCTGTTTTCGTGTCCAGAGTTTGGGCACTCACAAAAGTTCATGGGACCTGGTAGTCTGAAAGGAGAGCTGCCAGGGGAGCATATTTGCCTATTTTGGAGAGTTGGAGTTGGGAGGAAGTGGACGAAGAAATGGAACGAGTATGGCACAGCTGTAATTCTGTAGGTCATTCACAAAAACTTATGAAAACTCTGAAGGAGTTACAAAACAACAAGAAAGACATGTAAAAAAAATACACACACTAAATTGTCCCTAGTGTGTGCATGGTGTGTGGGTATGCATGTGTGTATGTGCCCTGTGGTGGCCTGGTGCCCTTCCCGGGATTTTTTCCTGCCTTGCGCCTGTGTTGGCTGGGATTAGCTCCAGCAGACCCCCATGACCCTGTGTTAGGATATAACGTGTTGGTCAATGACTGACTGACTGATATCTTGTCTCGGGTTTGGCGGAAGGTACTTGGAAGACTATGAATTCAACTGGAAGAAGGTTTTATGATCTAACAAGAGTAAAATTAAGCTTTTTTAATCATCAAACTTAATGTCGTTTTACACTGCACATTATCAAAAACACACCATTCCCACTGTTAAACATGGTGGTATCAGCATCATGCTTCTCTGTAGCAGCCCCTGGAAGGCTTGTGAAGATGGAGGGGAAAATGAAGGCAGCAAAATCCAGGGAAATCCTGGAGGAAAACTAGATGCAGTCTTCAAGTAACATGTGCCTTGGTAGATTTGTTTTCCAGCAAGACAACAGCCCCAAACATAAAGCCAAAACAGTATAGGAATGGCTTAAAAACAACAATGTGAATGTTCTGGAGTGGGAAAATCAGAGTCCAGATCTCAGTTCAATTGAAAATATGTGGCTGAAATTGACAAAGGCAGTTCACTCATGATCTCCGTGCAACCTGACAGAGCTTAAGTAGTTTTGCAAAGAAGAATGGGGAAAACTGTGCAGTGTCCAGATATGCAACACTGAAAGGGACCTGTGTACACAGACTCAAGGCTGGAATGTTTGGCAAAGGAATCTCTACTATTGTTTTTCTACAACATTTGTTGTTTTGATTGAAAAATTCTTTTTTAGAGTTTGTTTTTTTTACTGTATATCTAACTAGCTTCACTATCATTATCCAGTTTTACTCCTCTGCTAGAAATTTTGTTGCTTGCGAGCGCTGTAAGAGTGTGATCTAAGCAGAGGATGAATTTGGGTGAGACACATGTACTAACTGCTCTGTCTCTTTGAGCCCTAGAATGGAGGAGGAGACCCTGGAGCGAACAGCACCATTTCTGCCAAACCAACCCAAAAATACAGCCCCTTCCACTCGCAACATCAGATATGGGAGGATATGCCCGCAAGTCAGCATTTGATTTTAGACCAGCCTCTGCCAAATCCACATCAGCCCACAGGAGCAATACATCCTTAAACCCAATGAAACGGACCTTGTTAATATTTGGTTTTATTTTCATTTACCCTTTTAAACGGGGAGCTTTTTGAGACCTCATCACTTTATGTTGGTCTCGTTTCAGTGATTCACGATTGCTGTAAGGTAACAAGACCTTCAAACCATGCACTGAATATGCAGAATAGATGCATAGAGAATGACAAGCTTGTGACAGTCAATTGTTTCTTGGTGTGGTATATTCTGGTAGTCCATTTCACATCCCACCAGTAGGAGACAAGTATTATAGCTTATCACTCAATCTTATTTATTTTGCTTTATTCTTTACTAAAAGAGTATTGATGTTGCTTGGAATTGCACTGCTTACTGTTTCTGCCTAATTGATCCATAACCCTGGATTTCAATCCAATGCCTGGTTGTTGTCTGTTTGGGGTCCACATATCTACATGGGTTGTTCACTAGGGTACTCTATTTTTCATCTCACATCCTTAAGATGTGTGTATTAAGCTAATAGATGATTCTAAATTGCCCCATTGGTGTGACTGGGCCTTGCAACTAATGCTGCTATAACCCCGGCCATCTGGAACTGGATTAGATTAGACAGGTTTGAGAATAACAAGTTATGTTATGTATACAAAAGGGACAATTAAAATCAATGCTTGACATTATGTATGATGGAAATGGAAATCTTTCTCTACACAGTTAGCTTAATTGATTAATTTATGAGACATTTCATTAATCAACATCTTGTATTCATAAAGGTTTTCACATGGTATGAGTTTTCTGGTATACATGAAGAACTGGAATTGAATGAAATATTTAAAAACAGGCTATTTTGTTATTTTTGTTCTGTGTGCACTGTGGAAAAACTTTACTTTGTAGCTTCTTTTCTTTGTGATAAGCACAAAATCCGAGTTGGATTTAATATTTGTTTCTACATAGCTAATCTTTACATGTGATTGCAACACACAGAACATGCAGAATGACAATTACAGAAAAAGAACAGCAGAGAATAGTTGGGATTAGTACAGAGCCTTGGTGAAAATGATAATTCAATGATAATTCAATACACATATAGCTTAACAGGTATATACTAAAATGAAGCTATGAGAAAGCCATGTTAAAATAAAGGGTTTTTAGCAGTTTTTTAAAAATGCTCCACCATATTAAATTGGTGAATTTCTATCGGTCTGCTATTCCAGATTTTAGGTGCATAACAGCAAAGGGCTGCCTCGCCACTTTTTGAAAGTTTAAGTGTTGGAATTATAGGCAAACACTCATTTCGAAGATCTAGGGCTACAATTTGTAGTTTAAGGTGACAGGCAATTCGAAGTACAGTATAGGATGGAGTGAGATTACTTTTGGCTTTGTAAACCATTAGCAGTATTTTAAAGTCAATTCTCAATTTAATGACATCAAAACTGGACAGATGTGCTTGGTTTTTCTTTTCCTAGTTAAGATTGTGGAAGCTATATTCTGCACTCATTGCAATCCATTAATGTCTTTTTTAGGTGGTCCTGAGAGGAGTGCATTACAGTATTCTAATTGACTGAAAACAAAAGTGTGAACTAACTTTTCAAAATCTTGCAAAGTAATAAGGGATACTTTAGCTATATTCCTTAAGTGAAGATATCCTGTCCAGTTAATCTGATTAATATGTTTAAAATTAAAATTTTAATTACCCCAAAATTCTTTACCCCCATCTTGACTTTTAAGCCTTATGGATCAAGTTTATTTCAAATACCCTCACTATATCTCAATAACTAAATTTCTGTTTTCTCCTCATTTAGTTTGAGAAAATTACTACTCATCCATTCAGAAACACAAGAAAAACATTGTGTCATTGTGACAAGAGAGTCGGGGTCATCAGGCGCTATTGATAAATACAGTTGTATGTCATCAGCATAGCTGTGGTAACTCATGTTATGCCTTGAGATAATCTGACCAAAAGGAAGCATGTAGATCAAAAAGAGCAGCAAACCCAAGATAGAGCCTTGTGGAACACCATATAGAAAATCATGTGTCTTTGAAGTATACGAGGTGTGGCAGAAAAGTAATGAGACTGGCAACACTGCAAGCGATCTGGCAACGCTGCGCTGTTGTCCTTGATAGAGCACGTGTATCAGTACCCTCCCATAGCTCAGTGCGAGTTTCAACTCCTTCTGTTAACTACGTGATTTTGTGACTGCTATTAGCGAAGTTGTGTTTTTGGTTGTGCGTCACGCAAAATGGAACAGCGGAATTTGGAGCAACGTTGTGCCATTAAATTTTGTGTTAAGCTTGGAGAATCGGCAAGTGTTCCTATGGGGAACGTTCTTTATCCCGAGCTCAAGTTTTTCGCTGGCACAAATCATTTTTGGAAGACAGAAAACACGTTGAAGATGAATACTGTTCAGGGAGGCCTTCAACTTCGAAAACCAATGAAAACATCGAACGTGTGAACACTCTTGTGAGATCAGACCGTCGTTTAACATTAAGAATGTTGAGTGAACAATTAAATTTGAACAGATTTACCGTTCAACAAATTTTGACTGAACATTTGCACATGCAAAAGGTCTGTGCCAAAATGGTGCCGAAAAACCTCACAATTGAGCAGAATTTTTGACCTCAAAAGGCATTCCTGTGGTTCCCCAGCCCCCTTATTCACCAGACCTCAGTCCATGTGACTTTTTCCTAAACTGAAAAATGTCCTCAAAGGACGTCATTTCGGGACTTTAGAAAACATCCAAAAGAGTGTAACGGACATGCTGAAGACCATACCGGTTGAAGACTTCCAGCGCTGCTACCAACAGTGGGAACAACGTCTCCATTGGTGTGTAGCTGCCCAAGGGAACTACTTTGAAGGGGATAACATTGATGTTTGAAAAAAATAAAAACTTTGGTAAATAAAAAATCAGTCTCATTACTTTTCTGCCACACCTCGTAATTACCATAGCTAACAAAGAATTTTCTACCTGTTAAGTAAGACTCAAACCAATTTAAAATACTGCCAGAGAGGCCCACCCACTGACTAAGGTGATTTATAAGAATATTGTGATTAATGGTATCAAATGTGGTACTCAGATCTAAAAGGATAAAAACAGATCAACTGCCTCTGTCTGCATAAACAGAAGGCAAAGGGCCTCTAGTAGCTGGTTTTGGCAATTTCTAGAACATCATTATCCTGTTGTTCTCCTATCGGGTATGGACGGCTGCAACTTGGTTGGCCTTTGAATCGGCACATGGCTGTACTCCCATTTTGGTCTCTGGCACTTCTCTCAGTTGTATGTGCAACTACCATAAGGGTTAAACCTCATGCCCAGCTTTCCTTTATTTGGGTGGTAATTACTGTAGATTAATCCTTTAACAGTGTATCCTCTTGTCAGACTTACTGACCACAGTTTCCTTCCCAAGTCCAAGTCCAAACCTGTACAGTTACTGCAGCTCATTGTAATAATGTGCGTCAGCATGCCTCTGGATGAATTGGCATCCCAGCTGATCCCAGTTGATCCCTCCCTGCTGTATACAGATGACTGCTCTCTACAGTACATCCGGTGCCATGTTATGTTAGACGGTTAAGTAATTGATATATTAGATGCGGTACCCATAAGCTGGTGCATCTCACAAAGAACTGCGTCATTGCCTTTCCTGGTGGGCTACCTCTCTTCTCAGCAAAAATGCTTGTATTGCTGGGAGCTGAACACTGACATTTGTATTTTTGCATTAAGCCTCAGGCAGAATCTCTCTGCCAGCAGCCAGGAAACAGCAGCTGGCAATTTACGGGTATCATTCCATGGACACATCTAGAAATAGCATCTTCCGGTGCTGGAACGCAAATAATCGATGCATTTAGAGAGGAGCAGTACGCTTATCTGGCTCAAGCGTTCGCAGCACAACTTCCTCTAATGGAGCGGTGAACCCTCACTTGGCTGCCGTTCGTCTTTAGTATATAGGACTCTAATTCCAAATAAATATTTATACTAAGAGAAGCAGCAACATTCCCCAGAGAAAAAAAAAATGTTTTACAGGGACATTATCCAGTAGCTAACAGACCCGTCCACAAAGGTTATGGCCTCAAGTGTGTGAGAAAAGGAAAGCAATGCCATCATGCTGTGGCTGCTTTCTGTTATTAAGAAAAACTTATCACCATGAAAGGTGCCCAGAAAAATGAAGACTGATGTGTATGATTCTGAAGAAGTTCACCACCCACCCACTCATTTTTCTTCCCATCTATCATTCCAGCCCTCGCATTTAATTTTTTTCTCTGTGTTTATACTCCTCACTGTAATTAAGTGGGCACCTAATGCTCCCCAGGTCTGCACCCATGGCTGTGTCCTCCCACAAACTTCTCAAATCATCCTCTTCACACTGCACCCACGGGGGTGTCTTTGACGTCAGACAGTTTGCTGGCCACCTGAAGAGAATGAGATTTAGACATAATGTGGATAAGAATTAGCAGCAGGTACCTCAAGGTGACAGGTTCAAATACAACCACTGAATAACCATACTCCCCTTAAGGAGTCCCTTAACATGCATGGTCTTTAGATATACTGTGGAAAACGTCACTTCTGTAGGCTGTTTTTGGAGGTGCCTATCATGAGAAAAGGATGATTGATTTCTTACTTTGCTACTAATAAATCAAACACACAGTTTTGGCATCCATCTACTTGTTTTGCAACTTGCTTGTCTAGGCCGATGCAGGCAACCAAATCTGGTCAAGTTGCCAGTCGATATGGCCATCCATTTATCGATTCTATAAGCCAGTGGTTCTCAAACTGTGGGACGGGCCCCCCTAAGGGGGTGCGAAGTAACAAAAAGGGGGCGCGAAGATGTGAAAAAAAGAAAACAACAATCAAAAATATGAAAAATACATCTATTGAAACCAAAACAAATTAACCTAAACTACATTCTGTTACTAGAAAAATAAATATACAGTTAGATAAATGTCGATAAAAGTTAAGTAGGTATAATAAAATATGCATCTATGATATATCATTAATTAAAAAAGAAAAAACTGGTATTAGTGGGCTCCTTTCAAAATAACGTTAGGGGGTGCAATTAATACTGTTACGAAAACTCGGGTCGCAAGTAATTAAAGGTTGAGAAACGCTGCTATAAACAGTTTCTCCACTTTGAAGTCATGGGGAGCCACAGCCTTCCCCAGCAGCACAGAGTGTAAGACACAAACCATCCCAGTCCATCAAAGCGCACACTCACACATGCACCTACTGAAGACAAATCAGAAGCTTCCAATTAATTTTGACAGCATGTTACCGGCACAGACATGATGAGCTTCACTTTCCTGAAAACTTTTAAATTCCATCAAACGTCTTTTTATGGTGTCGAGTGTTAACATCTGGCCTATAACCCTGCAAGATTTGTTCTTTTTACATATGCATAATAGCTTGCCACCTCAAAGCTTTTGAACTGTGGCTTGATTCTTCAGCCTATCTGTAAGGGGGTCTCTCTTTTAATTGACTGTCCGTAGATTTCTCAAATTATTTTCCTACTATAGATTTCTTTTTGGGGAGTTGTGTTCTTATGTTCTTAAAGAGTCAAAAAAACAGGGCCTGTTAAAGCCCATTGAGACTGTGATTTTGGGATTTACAAGAAATAAATTGTTGTTGTAAACAGATTCATTATTTTTGACATTTTTTTAACTAGGAATCTTTATTACACTCTTTTAGGCAACTTTTCCAGGCTGTATTTTTTCAAATTTTAACAGACTTTCTTGGTTATCTTACAAAAAAAAGTTAGTTTAAACTCTCACTCAAGCCCTTGTTTGCATGAGTGTGGAGCATTGCCTTTCTTGTGTTCTGTGGATGTCAGCCCTCATAGGCAAAACAGCTGGTGATCTGAAGAAGACAAAAAATTCAGTGTGTGCTAAAACCTGAATTATGCATTAAAACGACAAATAACCCTCACCTCAGCCGGGGACTCTACACCCTCAACCCAACATTCCCAAACCAGAACATCATACAATGGACCATGCAATACTCCCTATGGGTCTCAGAAGGAACCAACCCACAATGAAGCGCCTGTCTATTGCAGGACACACTTGCTCACTCACTCAAATGTTGGGCCACATGAAATTGCCAGATATGTTTACATAATGGAATAAGCAAGAGTACCTGAAGAAAACTCAGAAATACCCAAGGATAACAAGAAAAAGATCACACAGACAGAAACTGAACTGTTAATTAGTAGCAAGTCCTGATACATTTGATAAATTAATGTTAATACTAACCCTCACCTATTCTGTTTCTCTTCTCGGTACTCAAATGTGGAACTTGGTGTCACGGCCCACCTCCCAAGTTGTTTTGCCTGCCTAAGGTAAAGTCGTCCCTGATGGAGGATCACAGGAATCATGGGAAAGAGGGGTCCTTTCATCAGATTAGCACTATTTCAGCTGTGGAATGGCCAAATGGGGGAGGCAGCTTGATGAATGAGGTCTCCAGGACTCTAAACAAATCCAAATCATGTTATGTGATATCATCTACTGTTAAATTCCACTCCGTACTTCTAAAAGTTTTATTTTTATACTGTATTAAGGATTTGTTCTGTTCTGTATACTGTACTATATTGTGTTGCCCCCTTTGTTTTTGACACCTACTGTATGCCCAACCTACCTGGAAAGGAGTCTCTCTTTGAACTGCCTTTCCCAAGATTTCTTCCATTTTTTCCCTACAAGGGTTCTTTTGGGAGTTTTCTTGTCTTCTTAGAGAGTCAAAACTGGGGGGCTGTCAGGAGGCAGGCCCTGTTAAAGCCCATTGTGGCACTTCTTGTGTGATTTTGGGCAATACAAAAACTAAATTGTATTGTATTGTATCAACATCTTACATAACATCAGTCTTGTGATACTGTTGCTTCTAGTATTTTCAGCGTGAACAAATTTTACTAACAGAATGTACATAATCTAAAAATCTATTCCTCCTATAAGTGTGCATTTTCTTGCATCTGAAACTGGAAAGACACCCATTTAAACTTTAAACTTTGCACAATAGCAGCAAATCTTTGGTTTTACATTTATTGTTATTTAAAGGGGCATGTCACTATAGCAGGCATTTCAAACTTTTTCATAGATCCCACTTGTTCTTAAGATACAGCAAGGTTGTTGGCCTTGTTCAAGTTTATTTCTTGTTTATTAATTTATTTTTTGTTGTTATTTGAATATAGATTTTGATATTTTGTTATTAATTCTGTTTCTGGTCTTTATTTGCTTTGATATATTATCATTTATTAATTTTGCTATTTTGTAATACTATATAGGTAGACTTTTTGGCTATCTGCCCTCTCTCCTTTATGTAGCCCAAGGAGAGACCACCTGAATACAGAAGCTGAACCTGTTGATACAGTGGTCACCTCAGGCACATGTCTTTGTTTGGCTACCTGTTTCTTCTGATTTTTGTATATGGGTTTGATCATCTGTGCTTTGACCCCTGCTCACATTTACATGTACTGTTTTCCTGATTGTGATTTGTTTGGATTTGTTTGTTTTAGATTCTTGCCATTAAGGCAAAACTTATTTTTGTTTTTTTATTCCAACACTGCCTTGTGTTCTCGATTTTAAGTTATCTATACTAATAAAAGGCAAAGCCCTCAATGACTGACTGACTGACTCACTCACTCACTCACTGACTCATCACTAATTCTCCAACTTCCCGTGTAGGTAGAAGGCTGAAATTTGGCAGGCTTATTTCTTACAGCTTACTTACAAAAGTTAAGCACGTTTTATTTTGAAATTCTACGAGTAACGGTCATAACGGTCAATAAAGGTCGACAACGTCCGCCATGTTGAACTTTCTTGTTTATGACCCCATCTTCACGAAATTTGGTAGGCGGCTTCCCTGCGCTAACCGAAACCGTTGTACATACTTATTTCGATGGTATGACGCCACTGTCGGCTGCCATATTGAATTTTCCAAATTTCACTAATTCTCCAACCTTCCGTGTAGGTAGACAGCTGAAATTTCGCAGGTTCGTTCCTTACAGCTTACTTACAAAAGTTAAGCAGGTTTCATTTCTAAATTCTACACATAACGGTCATAACGGTCAACAATGTCCGCCATGTTGAACTTTCTTATTCATGGCCCCATCTTCACGAAATTTGGTAGGTGGTTTCCCTGCGGTAACCGAAACCGATGTATGTACTTATTTCGATGGTATGACGCAACTGTCGGCCGCCATATTGAACTTTCCAACATCACTAATTTTCCAACTTCCCGTGTAGGTAGACGGCTGAAATTTCGCAGGCTCGTTCCTTACAGCTTACTTACAAAAGTTAAGCAGGTTTCATTTCGAAATTCTACACATAACGGTCAACAATGTCCGCCATGTTGAACTTTCTTATTCATGGCCCCATCTTCACGAAATTTGGTAGGTGGCTTCCCTGCGCTAACCGAAACCAATGTACATACTTATTTTGGTGGTATCACGCCACTGTCAGCCGCCATATTGAACTTTCCAACATCACTAATTTTCCAACTTCCCGTGTACGTAGAAGGCTGGCCCCATCTTGACGAAATTTGGTAGGCAGCTTCCCTGTGCTAACCGAAACCAATGTACGTACTTATTTCGGTTGTATGACATCACTGTCGGCCACCATATTGAACTTTCCAACGTCACTAATTCTCCAACTTCCCGTGTAGGTAGAAGGCTGAAATTTGGAAGGCTCATTCCTTACGGCTTACTTACAAAAGTTAAGCAGGTTTCATTTCGAAATTCTATGCATAATGGTCATAACGGTCAACAACGTCCGCCATGTTGAACTTTCTTATTCATGGCCCCATCTTCACGAAATTTGGTAGGCGGCTTCCTTGCGCTAACCGAAACCAATTTACATACTTATTTCGGTGGTATGACGCCACTGTCAGCCGCCATATTGAACTTTCCAACGTCACTAATTCTCCAAATTTCCGTGTAGGTAGAAGGCTGAAATCTGGTACTTATTTCGGTGGTATGATGCCACTGTCGGCCACCATATTGAACTTTTCAACAGTCTTGGTTACTTATGGGCCCATCTTCAAGAAATTTGGTACGCGGGTTCCCAAAGCTAACTGAATCCTACTTACGTACATATATATGTCCATAGCCTGCAGCTCAGTCACCGTGTGAGGCGGCGTTGGGTCCCCCATCCCAACGCCTCCCTACGTTGTTGGCTGCCTGCCTATATAAGGCCATCCGTCGCTCCAGTCTCTTCATTCCCTTCCTTGCTTCGCCATGGGATTCAAGTCTCCCTGCTGATAACTACAGCCTTTATATTTAAACCACGGCTTCTCCGCTGTTTTATTGTTCACTTATTATGATTATAGTTATTGTGTAGGTATTTTAGACTTACTTTACATTGTTCAGGTACCCATTTCCTTTATCATTCCAACCGTACCCGCATTAACATGTCTATCGAGGTGATCACCATCGATCAAAGAACTGTCATTTACTGAGTGGTTTCCATGCCCGGAGATGGCACCTATCTTTTCCATTCTCTGTGTTACATATTGCACGGCCATATCAGGCTCACTCTTGATATCTGGAGAAACATTGTGTTTTATGTATTGAATGACTGGGACAGGTTCAAGGTGTGGACTGATGACGGTACAGGAGATAATTATACTACACAGGAGCACTATAAGAGTGAAATGGTTAAGCCCTTCACCTATGGTTCTGCATGTGAGTTGATGGCTGCCGCTGAATTGTTCGGTTGTCGCTTTCAAGTGTACCGAAATGGCCAAATATTTTACACCTTTCGACAACCGCCAATGCCTCTTAAACATCTTAGATTCACAGGTGACTTTGATGTTTATGAATGTTTAAACTCTCAAAAGCTGGATGTGAAGTTATCGATGAAACTGGTTGTATACTTACAATGCTTGACAGATGCCGAATGTCACTTCAACACAAGTCCTACAAATACTGTCGTAATTGAAACAAACCATGAAACTCAAACCGATTATTACAGCAGCAATCCAAGCTGTGAGATTTGAAACAAGATTACTGTTCACATCCAGCTGTACGTTGCATGCTTAAGAGTAAGCTTAGCGCACAGCTTGGTCATATTACAACCGGAGGGACGAACTCACAATGTGGTATACAAAGAGATCCTTAACAAATAATTATTGGTATATTTTCCCTCAGTTTAAAAAGGTTTAATTTTCTTTTTAATAAAACTTTTAAGGCAGTACTTCGCCACTGCGAAGCACGGGTATTTTGCTATATATATATATATATAGATATATAGATATAGATATAATGTGTGTGTGTGTATGTATATATAGATATACAGTGGTGTGAAAAACTATTTGCCCCCTTCCTGATTTCTTATTCTTTTGCATGTTTGTCACACAAAATGTTTCTGATCATCAAACACATTTAACCATTAGTCAAATATAACACAAGTAAACACAAAATGCAGTTTTTAAATGATGGTTTTATTATTTAGGGAGAAAAAAAATCCAAACCTACATGGCCCTGTGTGAAAAAGTAATTGTCCCCTTGTTAAAAAATAACCTAACTGTGGTGTATCACACCTGAGTTCAATTTCCGTAGCCACCCCCAGGCATGATTACTGCCACACCTGTTTCAATCAAGAAATCACTTAAATAGGAGCTTCCTGACACAGAGAAGTAGACCAAAAGCACCTCAAAAGCTAGACATCATGCCAAGATCCAAAGAAATTCAGGAACAAATGAGAACAGAAGTAATTGAGATCTATCAGTCTGGTAAAGGTTATAAAGCCATTTCTAAAGCTTTGGGACTCCAGCGAACCACAGTGAGAGCCATTATCCACAAATGGCAAAAACATGGAACAGTGGTGAACCTTCCCAGGAGTGGCCGGCCGACCAAAATTACCCCAAGAGCGCAGAGACGACTCATCCGAGAGGTCACAAAAGACCCCAGGACAATGTCTAAAGAACTGCAGGCCTCACTTGCCTCAATTAAGGTCAGTGCTCATGACTCCACCATAAGAAAGAGACTGGGCAAAAATGGCCTGCATGGCAGATTTCCAAGACGCAAACCACTGTTAAGCAAAAAGAACATTAAGGCTCGTCTCAATTTTGCTAAGAAACATCTCAATGATTGCCAAGACTTTTGGGAAAATACCTTGTGAACTGATGAGACAAAAGTTGAACTTTTTGGAAGGCAAATGTCCCGTTACATCTGTCGTATTTCAGAAAAAGAACATCATACCAACAGTAAAATATGGTGGTGGTAGTGTGATGGTCTGGGGTTGTTTTCCTGCTTCAGGACCTGGAAGGCTTGCTGTGATAGATGGAACCATGAATTCTACTGTCTACCAAAAAATCCTGAAGGAGAATGTCCGGCCATCTGTTCGTCAACTCAAGCTGAAGAGCTGAGCGGAGAGCTGGACAGGGCCATAGAAGGTCCTCAACCCATCAGCAGGACCGATACCTGCTCCTTTGTGCAAGGCGGAACAGGCTGAGCACTGCTCGTGCCCTACAGAATGACCTCCAGAGGGCCACTGGTGTGAATTTCTCTACCCAAACAATCAGGAACAGACTTCATGAAGATGGCCTGAGGGCCTGACGTCCTGTAGTGGGCCCTGTGCTCACTGCCCAGCACCGTGGAGCTCGACTGGCATTTGCTCAAGAACACCAGAATTGGCAAATCCGCCACTGGCGCCCTGTACTTTTTACAGATGAGAGCAGGTTCACCCTGAGCAGCTGTGATAGACGTGAAAGTCTGGAGAAGACAAGGAGAACGATATGCTGCCTGCAACGCCGTTCAACATGACAGGTTTGGTGGTAGGTCAGTGATGGTCTGGGGAGGCATATCCATGAAGGGACGCACAGACATCTACTGCATAGGAATTGGTGCTCTGACTGCCATAAGGTATCGAGATGAAATCCTTGAACCCATTGTCAGACCCTACGCTGGTGCAGTAGGTCCTGGTTTCCTCCTAATGCACGACAATGCCCAATGCCAAGAGTATGCAGACAGTACCTGGAGGATGAAGGAATTGAAACAATTGAATGGCCTTCACGATCCCCTGACTTAAACCCAATAGAACATCTGTGAGACATTATGTTTCGGTTCATTAGGCGCCGCCAGGTTGCTCCTCAGACTGTACAACAGCTCAGGGATGCCTTCATACAGATCTGGGAGGAAATGCCACAAGACACCATGCGTCATCTCATTAGGAGCATGCCCCGACGTTGTCAAGCATGCATACAAGCTCGTGGGGGCCACACAAGATTCTGAAAAGCATTTTGAGTAGCAGAAATTAAGTTTTTGAAAAAATGGACTAGCCTGCGACATCTTCATTTCACTCTGATTTTAGGGTGTCTACACAATTGAGCCCTCTGTAGGCAGAAAACTTTTATTTCCATTAAAAGACTTGGCATCCTTTTGTTCCTAAGACATTGCCCTGTCGTTATTTGTATAGATATCCAACTTCATATTGAGATCTGATGTATCTAATCTGTTTCTTTAAAGTGTTCATTTAATTTTTGTGAGCAGTGTATAATGTGTGTGTATGTATGTATGTGTGTATATATATATATTGTGAACTTTGACCCGGACACAGACAGACGGACATCTTTAGGTCACCCAACACACTGTTTATTTACAAATTATTTACAAGATTTACGTGCACTACAAACCCCAGTGCCTCTTGCATCGATTCCCCAATTGTCCAGGCTCACAGTCCTTTCCTTCCTGGCCGCCTCCATTCCTCACTCCAGCTCTGTCCACTACCGCCCGACATCCACTGCTGACTGGAGGGAGGCGGCCCCTTTTATAGGAACCTGGATGGGCTCCAGCTGCTTCCCGGCAATCAGTCCTAGCCACACCCCAGTGTGGCGGTATTGCCGGTTGCGCACATGGAAGCCGTCCGGGTGTCCCCGGTCGTCTTCCCCCCAGCACTACCTGGTGTGGCGGAAGTGCTGGGCTCCAGGGTTCCTCAGGCACCTGGGCGCCACCTGGCGGTGGCCGCTCCTGTCTCCACCGTCCCCGCCAGCTGGGGCGCCATTAGCCTCCCGGCGCGAAGCCCTCCCGCAGAGCGGCCTGTTCCAGGAGGGCAGATCCCAAACGACGTCGGATCCGGGGCTCGTCGGGGCTTCGAATCTGTAAAATAAGCAAAGGGAGGGCCAGAAGCACTGCCTGGATACTTGCCCCGAGCATCGGGATATTCCGGCATCGGGGCGCCACCTGGCGGTGGCCACGGGTCCCTACAGGGTGTACCTGAGGCCCCCAACCTAACCAGGACGGACGCCCCCTCGCGGTCTGGAGGAGGCACAAGCCCTCCTCTGGTCCTCCTGGGCG
Organism: Polypterus senegalus; assembly: GCF_016835505.1. Taxonomy (NCBI): domain Eukaryota; kingdom Metazoa; phylum Chordata; class Cladistia; order Polypteriformes; family Polypteridae; genus Polypterus; species Polypterus senegalus. The sequence continues at coordinate 37,473,535 of NC_053164.1, forward strand.
TCCGGCCGGGACCACAATATATATATTGTGGAAATCGTACCCCCAGACACAGACAGACGGACACCAGGATGTATAAAACATACTCCTTTATTTTTCTTTGCACCACAATGCCTTCTCTCACCAACTCTCTTGCTTTCTTCCTCTTTCTCTTCTTCTTTTCCTCTTTCTTTCTCTCTTTCTCTTTGACCTCCTTCCTCCTCCTCACAAGCTTCGTCTCCTTCCTCCCAACTCTGGCTCGTCTGCTAGAAGGAGGCGGCCCCTTTTATCATGGCCCGGATGAACCCCAGGTGCTCCCCTTCCTGGTGTGGCGGAAGTCTCAGGAAAGCACCTGGAAGCACTCCGGGTCTTCTTGGAAGTATTTCCGGGAGCACTTCCTGGTGTGGCGGAAGTGCTGCCATCCAGGATTCCCTTACTGTCCCGGCGCCCCCTGGCGGTGGCCACGTCCTCTCAGGAACGTCCCAGGTTCCTCCTTGTGGCCTCCAGATAGGCCTGGGCAGCTGCCCTCTCGTGGCCGAGGAGTAATACTGTCCATGTCGGGGACTATTCAGGCGTCCTGGCCGGGCAGTGTCCCCAGACATCCTTGACAATATATATATATATATATATGACAGCAACACTCATAACAGTGACAAAACAATTATATTGACAATCATGTTATGTTATTTTCAAAATGTTTTCTTTAATTTTTCATTACTTTATTAAGACACTACTTCTCCGCTGCGAAGCGCGGGTATTTTGCTAGTTTGCAATAAATGTTTAAAATATTCAAGGAACGTTGTTTGCTTTCATTTGCTCAGAAGGTTTTATGATTTTTGTCATTCTCTCTATTGTATATTAGAAAGATTTAAAGCCTGACCCTATTTTGTGTCTGTGCCTTTTGAGTTTGGGGTCAGGCTGCCTAGAGTGAGACCTGTTTCTTCAATGCAGGCCTTTAGGAGTACTGGTTTTGGCTTTTATTAATTTTGTGACCTGCAATCAATTTTTGAAACTGATGTATTGCGGAATTTGCAACACTTGTATAACAAGGAGTGATAGATCCTGTACCTTGTGTCGAGTAGGATCTTCCTATTGTGTTTGTTGCTAAAACTGATGGGAATTTGTATATTTGTGCAAAAACTCCATCAGTTATTACCATTAAACACTGGTTGGAGGTGGTCACCTATCCGTTATCCAGTCTCAAGTTTTCTTTGCTAGGTTTGCCAACTGTAAACAGTTCAATATGTAGATATGTCTTAGAGTTAAGCACATCAGAAAGTGGCACTGGATGTGAAAAGTAAGTCTTAATTTACTGTAAGTATGCCAAAGGCAAAGTTCCAGGTAAACAAATAACCTTATTCAGCAGCTAGCGCACGATCCACAATTCAGCATATTATGGATATGGTTACCAGGATCATTTTTTGATAACAGGAAGAGATCATAAATAGCACTCAAGTAATTTACAAGCCTTGTATTGAAATGACTGAAACGTAATGGAACAGTAAGGGTTTAGAGAATATTTGGAGAAATTAATTGTTCATGTAGTTGATACTAAAAGAATCAGGGGCCTCATGTATAAACGGTGCGTATGCACAGAAATGTTGCGTAAGAACGTTTCCACGTTGAAATCGCGATGTATAAAACCTACACTTGGCATAAAGCCACGCACTTTTCCACGGTACTTCATACCCTGTCGTACGCAAGTTCTCTGCTCGGTTTTGCAGACCGGCGGCACCCAGCATCAAAGTAGTGCTACTGTTCCTGTGTGGTTAAACTTTATTTTTTTAGAACCACATTCCTGACGCGACTTTATAAATACACTGAAACTAACCGCATATTGTTTATTAGTGTAATGCATCCGATTGTAATTAACCTGTAACAATATAATGGTCCAGGGAATAGCCATAGTATTCCAAATATCATAACTGCTTTAGCGTTGTAACTCTCACTGCACCTTTTTTTTCCTTCGTTCAGCTGCTCCCACTAAGGGTTGCCACAATGGATTATCTTTTTCCATATTACTCTCACTGTGCCACTCAGAGTATTTATATCACTATATCTGAGTGGTGAATCACAGCAGCAGCTAATCGGAAAGAGAATTATCGGTATACAGCATCAAGCCCACTCTGCCTCGGCCACGGCAAAACGTTTCAAAGCCTTTGCTGTACGGACCTCACCGTTCAGACACAGCTTCATCTCAAGAACTATAAACGTACTCAATCAATTGCTCCTTGTAGAACTCTTTGTACTTATAAGTACAATTACCTCACTATAAACTTGCACTATAGTTATAATATTGCACAACCTGAGCCACTTTATAAAGCACGTATTTACATATGATGACAATATCATTTTTAAGATCTGTAACTGTTACTGTAACTGTAACTTAAAATCTGTATTGTTAATAATTAAACCTGTGAGGACACGGTGCCGCAGCACTAGCTAGTTCACGGATTGTTCCTGCTTTGTGCTGTATATTTGCTGAGGATGGCGCGACACTGGAAGGATAGACGGATAGAATAATTAAACATGTACTATGAAGATATTTCAGTGTTCCTTAAAAGTTTTGAAGAATCATCGTTGTAAGCTTACAGATGTAACGTCTATTACAGAGCTGATTGTGTGGCGATTAGGTATTTGGAGAAAGAAAAGTAAGGACAGGAATTAGAGGATAGTATGTTTGAAAGAGACAGTACTGCTACAATAATTTCATCGAAGTTCGCACACAATTACGTACCGTGTTCGCATGTTTAATAACATGCTTTCATTCCAATCATCATGAAAAAGATATCACGTATACATCTCAGTATTTTAATTATTCAGAGAGCTGTAATACCACGAATGTAATGGATTCTGTGTCCTGAGAAAGAGAAAGAATGCAAGAATGTAGTTATTCACACACATAGAGCACATTGAAGAGCAAATACAAAACAAAGCATTTAACAGGCTACTTTAGTTACAATGGGATTTGAGAAACTAGTAAATTAAACAACTTTAAGATGAAGTTTATGTTCTACTTTAATGACAAAATAAACTACATGATTAAAGTGGATATTTCGAGATTGAAGTTAACATTTCATGCTTTTTTCCTACTCTGTGCCTTGTTTTCTCACTGTACCCTAATAAGCTTCCATATGACACTCAGACGGTGGACTACGTCTTGCCTTTTCATGGCGACTTTGATATGTGACTTCTTTTTTATGTCGGGGACTGTGCGACTTTGTGAACTTGAACTTGTTTCTCCAACACACTATGTCACTTGATCAGCTTCCTTTTGTTGATTATACCACTGTATAAACCAACAAATAGTACGTTTTTCTTTGCCTCCACTTGGTATTTGCTGAAATTCTTATATTTTCCCTCTTGCTTTTGCCATTGCCTTTTCACAGAATGCTGAGCTTAAGGTCTATTTATATTGATTTGCATATTCAAAGAGGCATAATTCTGGGAGGAGACAGGGCGGGGCAGAAGGCACGTGCACGTGCGTTAGTTTTCACCTGATCGGGATTTATGGAGCGGAAGAATGCGGAAGTTGGAGTACGCACAGATTCCTGCATCTGGAATTTTCTGTGCGTAAGCACATTTTGGCTTTTGTGCTTACGTCATGTTATAGTGCGAATTCTACGCACGACATTATGCATGAGGCCCCAGATGTTTGGAAAAAAAAAAATTAAACCATTTAAAAGTGTGAAAAGAGCTAAGATAATTTCTTCCATTAGTAAATCACTATTGATGATTTATTCTAAATATGCCCCCTCTTATGAAGCCAATGACTGAACTACTACAGAAGGATTAAGATTGGGTGTGGACTGACAGGCTACAACAAGCAGCTCGGCTCAAAAGGTTCACTAGCTCTTTTTGATTCCACTTTTCCTGCGATTGTAGTGTGCATTGTTTTCCCTCCTGGGTTTGGAGCTGTGCTGGCTTATCCACATTCAAAATGTTTTAAAAAGGTCTTTTGTTTCTGCCTCACACACTAAGTAAGAGTTAAAGGAATTATGCATAAAATTGAAAAAGAGGAGCTGGCAATTGTATTTATCTTAATTAAGTTTCTTGAATATTTATAGGGGAAGAAAACTTTAATTAATTACATGTCACTAGAACTTTAGGACCAAAAACTGCTATCTCTGCCCCCCCATAGCTGCTGGAAGATTGCAAAAGTGGGCTTTAATTGTGATCTGTTATCAGTATGAGATTTGTTATAAGCAATCTACACAGCATGGGAATGCCGAGTACTCTCAAGATCACATTTGCTTTAGTTTGGTTCAAAATCATGTGCAAAGGTCAGAGTTTTCTTTTTGGAAATGCTTTTGTTAAGTGCTTAAATCAGAGGGGTCTTCTCCCAGGAAAAAGATTTACTGTGTACACAAGAGAAAGGATTTGGCAGTTGCACTATCAATTACTGTCAATTACCAAGAAGAAGGGGAGAAAGATGAAAGCCCTCATATTCTCCCACAGCTCTGCTTCTTCCAGTTAAAAATCCAATAAAGGTGAAACATGCAAAGGGTAAGCCTCAGATGACAAGATAGTTGTCTGCTGTTGATTATTTTTAGCCCTACAAGGCTAATTTAATAATGCTTTCCTCATTGGAAACTCAACCCTTTGGCATCCTTATACAGCTTCCTATTTTAACTGAAGATGTGGCAAAGAGTTTAGTACTACATAAGATTAAGTACCATAATTTGTATGGCTGCACCAATTCCATTGCATAGAATGCTTTGAAACCTTATTTTTAAAGTAGTTCTGAACTACCGATAGTAGTAGGCGTCGGTAAAATGAAACCTATTACTGAAAACTATTTATGATGACCCATGTTACATAAGCAATTAGAGGAGACAGTAGCCATTTGCAAAGCCCAAAAATCAGTCTGTTAGAAAGTTACATGTAGAATTCTATGTGAGTGATGGTAAAATCCTTTATGATAGATCTATTTGAAAAGGACTGAAATACAGAATATGAATAGTACTTTTACATGCAATCTGATTGAGGTTTTATGAAAGTTGAAATCTATTGTTTGCAAAAGGAGACGATATCAGGTAATGGTCCTCAGTTCAGCTCTGTTGAGTTTGTATAAATTTTGAAATTAAATGCAATAAAGTTTAAAACATCAGCTCCTTAACATCCAGAACCTGACACAGTTGTTGAGCAAATAGTTGTCACAATACACTGTCTTTGGTCAGTGTCCACTAGTAGTTCATAGCCAGACGGCATTCAAGGTACCCCAAAACCCAGATAAAGTACCAAGTCTCTTGAAATCAAAGTCACCAATGTTTATTGCAGGAAAAATAAACTAGTATTTGTGGGTGAGATAACGGACAAAAATCCACAAACCAAACAAAAAGTCATGAAGCAATAAACAATTAAAAAAAAGTAACAATCAAGCAAAATAAAAAGTTCCATCCAACAAACAGGACGAATTCAATACTGAAAACATTCATGCATAGTAATAATAGGCAAACCTGGCAAAAAAAAAAATGGTAGAAAGAAAAAGGTCACTAACTGGTCCAATGGCTCTATAGCATCTCTTCCCAAGTGCTGAAGCTCTTCCCGAAATCTAGGAGACTCCCTGGCTTAAAAAGGTTGAAAAAATACCTTTAAGACAACTTACAGCACGGGGAAAATGTGAACCTTTGCAATACACACAACAGCGACACCTGTCCTCAACACTCCCCTCCTTACTAATGGCCCTGAAGCCTTTTAAGTATTTTCCTACCCAAAGGCAATGGGCTTCTACCATTCACATGGGGGGGGCACCCACACCCCCATACCCCCACCACCTTATCCTCACTTTATTCCTACACATACACTGTTTTACCAACATCACACATCCCCAGGGATTACATGTTAACTCTTAAATAACATCGAGACATAAAATACATGAACAAGTGGAATAAAACTACTACCATCCCTGCACTGCGACTGTTTTCTCCCTTCCCCGTTTTTTTCCTTCTGACTGTTGCAAAATCAGCTGCTTGCCAGCTCTTATCAGCATAAAAGGAGTACGCAGCCATGCACGCGTAGAATGAAAACTGACCATCAACTGACCACTAACGCAGCAAGTTCATTTAGAAAGAGGACTCCACCAAGACGGTAAGTGAAGGCATTATCTAAAATCAAAAATCTCATATTTACTGGAATGATGCGCTAACATTAAGTGTCCTATCGGGATTCATTTAACGTTATAAATCTTTCAACACTATACCTGTCAACTCTTTACTGTATTATATTTGACTAAATAGCAGCTGCTGCTGGTTCTTCTGGATGCCCGAACCAACAAAAGACCTGGGGCCTCATGTATAAACGGTGCATATGCATAGAAATGTTGCGTAAGAACGTTTCCACGTTCAAATCACGATGTATAAAACCTAAACTTGGCATAAAGCCACGCACATTTCCACGGTACGTCATACCCTGTCGTACGCAAGGTCTCCGCTTGGTTTTGCAGACTGGCGGCACCCAGCGTCAAAGCAGTTCTACTGTTCTTGTGGGGATTATCTTTCTTTTTCAGATCCTGCTTTATAAATGCACTGAAATTAACAGCATATTGTTTATTAGTTTAAAGAATCTGATTGTAATTAACCAGTAACAATATAATGGTGCATGGAATGGTTAAACTATTCTAAATACCATCAATCAACATTTATTTATATAGCACATTTTCATCCAAAAAAATGTAGCTCAAAGTGCTTTACAAAATGAATAGAAAAATAGAAGACACAATGAAAAATAAACATAAGTCAACATTAATTAACATAGAATAAGAGTAAGGTCCGATGGCCAGGGTGGACAGAAAAAACAAAAAAAAATCCAAAAGCTGGAGAAAAAAAATAAAATCTGTAGGGGTTCCAGACCAAGAGACCGCCCAGTGCACTCTGGGCAATCTACCTAACATAAATGAAACAGTCCTCTTTGTATTTAGGGTTTTCATGGAAGGACCTGATGATGATGGTCACGTAGACTTCTGGCTTTCAGTCCATCAATGTTGGTGCATCCTGATGCTTTGAGTAGGTGGTGGGGCGCAGGCCGCCACCACAAAGAAACCGGAAAAAGAAACAGAAGAGAGAGTAGGGGTCAGTATGGATTTTGGAGCCACTGTGAATAGTTATTATGAAGAATTGAACATACAGAGTATCAGTATTAAGTTAAAGTGAAGTTATAAAAAGGCCATGTTAAAGTAATGTGTTTTCAGCAGTTTTTAAAGTGCTCTACTGTATTTGCCTGGCGAATTCCTATTGGCAGGCTATTCCAGATTTTAGGTGCATAACAGCAGAAGGCCGCCTCACCACTTCTTTTAAGTTTAGCTTTTGGAATTATAAGGAGACACTCATTTGAAGATCTAAGGTTACGGTTTGGAATATAATGTGTCAAGCATTCCGATATATAAGATGGAGCGAGATTATTTAAGGCTTTATAAACCATAAGCAGTATTTTAAAGTCAATCCTGAATGACACAGGCAACCAGTGTAGTGACATCAAAACTGGAGAAATGTGTTCGGATTTTCTTTTTCTAGTTTGGATTCTAGCAGCTGCATTCTGCACTCGTTGCAAACGATTTATGTCTTTTTTGGGTAGTCCTGAGAGGAGTGCGTTACAGTAATCTAGTCTACTGAAAACAAAAGCGTGAATTAATTTCTCAGCATCTTTCAATGATATAAGAGGTCTAACTTTTGCTATGTTTCTTAACTGAAAAAATGCTGTCCTAGTGGTCTGATGAATATGCGATTTAAAATTCAGATTACAGTCAACAATTACCCCTAAGTTTTTTACTTCCGTCTTAACTTTTAATCCTAATGCATCAAGTTTATTTCTGATAACCATAGCTGCTTTAGCATTGTTACTCTCACTGCACCTTCTTCTTCTTCTTTCAGCTGCTCCCGTTAGGGGCTGCCACAGCAGATCATCTTTTTCCATATTACTCTCACTGCACCACTCGCAGCAGCTGATCGGAAAGAGAATTATCAGTATACAGCATCAAGCACACGCTGCCTCAGCCATGCTTCCTATTTGAACTGCTTCTCACATGGCAAACGCTTCAAACCTTTCCTGTATAGACCTCGCGGTTCAGTAAGAGTTTCATCCCAAGAGCTCTAAATGCACTCAATCAGTCCATCAAGTGCTCCTTGTAGAACTGTTTGTACTTATAAGTACAATCACCTCACTGTAAACTTGCGATACAGTTATAATATTGCACAACCTGAGCCACTTTATAAAGAGCGTATTTACATATGATGATGATATCATTTTTAAGATGAAATGCAGCAAAATATGTTTATTATATTATATAGATAAATCTTTAACTTCATTTAAACAACCTATATTGTTAATAATTAATGGACACGGTGTCGTTATGCTAGCAAGTATCTGGCACTCCGTTCAGCCTGCCTCGCATTGTATTCTTCACTGGGACTAGCATGAAGGAAAGAATAATAAACATGTACTAAGAAAATATTTCAATGTTCGTTAAAAGTTTTGAAGAAATGCCGTTATAAGCTTACAGATGGCTTAACGTCTATTACAGAGCTAATTGTGTGACGATCGGTTACTTGGAAAAAGAAAAGGAAGGACAGTGATTGGAGGTTAGTATGTTTGAAAGAGACAGTACTGCAGGGGTGGCCTTAGGCATGTGCAAATTGTGCTCCTGCACAGGGCTGCCTAATCCTAGAAAGAGAAAATAATGACACAGCTAAAAATGCAGCGGCAAATTTTGGCAAAAGTTAAACGCTTGTGTCATGAGCACGAGGCGGCTATGCAGTGTCCGCAACTGATGTGGCCATCCACCGTGCATAAGATACCATATTGACATTAGCGGGCAAAGGGACCACCAATTCTTTCTCTGCCCAGGGCCGCCACAAGCCTAGAGCCGCCCCTGAGTACTGCTGCAATTAATTATTTCATCGAAGGTCGCGCACAATCACTGTGCCACCGTGTTCCCATGTTTAATAACATGATTTCACTCCTATCATCATGAAAATGATATCGCGTATACATCTCAGTATTTTAGTTATTCAGAGAGCTGTAATATCATGAATGTAATGGATTCTGTGTCCTGTCAGAGGTGGAGAAAGCATGTAGTGATTCACACACATAGAGCACATAGAATATCAAATACAAAACAAAGCATTTAACGTACTACTTTAGTTACAATGGGATTTGAGAAACTTGTGAATTAAACGATTTTAACGAGTTTATGATGTTCTACTTTAATGACAAAATAAACTACGTGATTAAAGTGGATATTTCGAGATTAAAGTTGACATTTCGTGTTTTTTCCCCACTGTGTACCTTTTTTTTCTCTGTTCCCTAATAAGCTTTCATATGACACTCAGATGGTGGGATACGACTCGCCTTTTCACTGCGACTTTGATAGCCGACTTCTTTTTTATTTCGGGTACTTCGCAACTTTGTGAACTTGACCTTTCAAGTTTCTCCGACATGCTATGTCACTCGATCAGTTCCTTTTCTCAACAAATAGTACGTTTTTCCTTGCCTAAACTTGGTATTCGCTAAAATTGTTCTATTTTTCCTTGTGGTTTTGCCGTTGTCTTTTCACAGAACGCTGAGCTTAAGGGCTATTTATATTGATTTGCATATTCAAAGAGGCGTAATTCTGGGAGAGAGTTGGGGCGGGACACCAGGCGCGTGCACGTACATTACTTTTCACGCTGATCAAGATTTATGTAGCGGTAGAACGTGGAAATTTGCGTCCGCACAGATTCCTGCAAATGGATTTTTCTGTGCGTATGCACATTCCTGTTTTTGTGCTGTTTTAGATCTATCTATCTATCTATCTATCTATCTATCTATCTATCTATCTATCTATCTATCTATCTATCTATCTATCTATCTATCTATCTAGAGAGTTGCAAAATCAACTGGACTGTTCAAGCAAATTCTAGAAAAAACCCCAATCTAAATCTTTTAAGTAGTTCTCTCATTTGCTAGCTAAGCAGATGGATGGCCCCACTCCTTCCCCTCGGCCCACTGCATCTCTCTCTCTCAGACTTGCGCAAATAAATCAGTACCACAAGCGAACTATGATACTTAGCGCAATGAGAGAAGTCGCAAAATCAACCAGAAAGCTCAAGCAAATTATAGAAAAAACCCGATCTAAGTCAGTTAAATAGTTCTGTTGTGAAAGTGGACAGACATACAGACAGACAGAAAGAAGCTGGATATTATATATAGAGAGGTAAAGAAAAATTCTGTTCAAGGTGAAGGCTTTATCTAAACGACTCCAAAGCTGTGAAATGATCTACTGGCTTGTGATATCCTGTCAGTAGTGATGAGCGAGCACCAAAGTGTTCGGGTGTTTCGACAGAAACACCACCCAAATGGACCGGGAACAACATGGGGACGATGCCTGGATGCATCTTGGACTACCAAGTCGCTGCTGAGAACCAGTTTGTCAGAGTTGTACGGCACTTTTACAGACTGACAAAAACATGGCCAAAACCCCCAAAAAAATAAATTTTACAGGAAAAATGACGCTCTAAAACATTGTCGGGCAACCGGTGCGCCGTGGAATTTTCTTGGGGTGCCGCAAAAACTTTTGTAAAATATTTAAAATTGCTAGTGTTTTTGAACTTTTGGTTGATTAAAAAGATAATATTTTTAAAAAAAAATAATGTTGGAAAAACAGATAACAGAACACTTACGGAAATGAAGTCTAAGAAACGCAAGAGACTTCAAATGATCAACAAGGAAATGCGTGTCTGTCTTTCGAAAATTGATCCTCGCATCAATCTCATATGTGCTGAAAAACAATCTCAATGTTCACATTAATTAAATTTAAGATTTATCCTTTGATTCCTTTATTAATAAAATGTCTTTCAAACTTGTAAAATTAACTGTTTTTATTGCCGATTGTCCATAGATTGTGTCGTCATGACTTTATTTATGGGCAGTCCCTCAGGTGCGCCGGGAAACAAAATTTTTGGACTTAGGGCACCGCAACTCCTAAAAGGTTGCCTTTCACTGCTCTAAAACATGATATGGGAGTGCCTGCAGGTGAGCTGATACTCTAAAACATTTAATGCGAGTGCATGCTGTTTAGCACCTGATGACGTGTTCCGGCCAGCCAATCACTGTGGTGCCAGCACCTGACATGGCCACTGGCATTACAGTGAGGGCAGTACTTACCTGCCCCTTGATTGGCTGTCTCTAACCCGTGAAACGTGCGGGGTGGAGACTCGAGTATGGCGCACGAGCACATGTGCTGCTCGTTCGAGTAGCGCCATGCTCTGAGCATAGCGATGCTCGAGCCGAGCACATGTTCGGCCAAGCATAATTGCTCATCACTACCTGTCAGTCTTCTTCTTCTTCTTCTAGTTATCCCTTTACTAGAATCTGGCAACCTTCATGAATCTCCTCCATCTTTGCCTTTCCTACACATCCTCCTCCCTCAGCCTTCTCTCTGTCAGTCTTTTTAAACATTTTGCTCGCTCCTGAAGATTCGACTCCTCCTTAACCTTTTCCCTGTAACAGGTATTCTCTGGATATTAACACTAAACATTGTGAGATGTGGCCGGCTTGTTATCCCGGCCAATACCCCCAGGCAACCAGATGGAGCCCTCCCTGCAGTATGGAGGTGCCCCGAAGACCAGCAAGGAGTCATGGGACATGTAGTTTTTATACAAGGCCCTGCTGGATACCACAGGGGCCACAAGAGGGAGCTGCAGAGAGGACTGAAGACCTCTTCGTGCCCTATAACCCGGAAGTGCGTCAGAGAAAGAGCGAGAAGCTTCCGGGGTGAAAAGAAAGGACTTGTACCTGACCCGGAAGTGATTGAGAGTCACATGGACTGGGGATTGGAACGCTTCCGGGTCAGGGTATTTAAAAGGACTGTGGGAGCTCCCAGACGGCGAGCTGAGCTGGGTGGAAGGGTGGAAACGCGTCTGGGAGTTGGAGGATTGTTTATTGTGTATTATTGGTTTGTTTATGAGAATAGTGGAGGAGAGGGTGCTTTGTGCACTGTGGCGATTAAATAAAGTCAAGTATTGGACTTTTACCTGGTGTCTGGAGTTGTGGACAGGGGTTCAAGGGAGCAATAGCACCTCCTATCTGTCACAACATATTACTTTTAGATAAATTCTTAGTTTTTCCTTTAATGCCCAATAATTCTCAACCTTTAAATTCTTGCTGATAATATTTTACTTTAGACTAGCATACCTTGATTAGAGTTTCTAACTAAACATTTTGCATCTCTGTTTATTAGTCATTAGCACAGAAATTCAAGTGTGTGGCACTCATGATGAACTGTTGCTCTGTTCTGTATCACTTCTTGGAATCCTACTATGGTACCTGGTACCACCACTGCATTGCTAATCTGCTACATCTGCCAATTGGATATGACATCAGATGTAGTGTAAGCCTTAGGAGCAACAATGAGAGAATTTAAACTTCTTATTAGATTGTTCAACATGTACTTATGGTATCAGAAAATGTGCAGGAAGATGCAGGTAGCCAGTTGGTATAGGTTATTAAAACTGTTACTTTGCCTGTTAAACCACCTATGAACACCCCAGTATAATAACAACAGTAATACTGTTGATTTCCTATGATTTTGTTGTCAACAGGCCACATGTCAGTTATAACATACTTTACATTGTTATAACTTGTTTATCTTAACACAATAAAAATTGTTCTACAAAATTGTGTGTTTAATCTTGCAAGGATCAGTCATCGTGTCTCTATCCTGTATTGGGACATTAAGTTATTGATTAAGATTCAGAAACTGAGCTCTCCGTACAAAAGTTTGCATCACCCTTAACTCTCTTTTTAAATCTCTCCTTAAACCACTTGCTTACAGATGCTATTTCATTCAAAAAATAGCACAGGTCAATTTAATGATAACTAGGGGACTTTGCCCCCCGTTCGCTACACGCTGGCTTTGAAATTAACACACAAATACTTTTTTTACTTACACTTTTACTGTAAAATCTCAGCAAACAATTTTTTTTAATAAAATTTTTGTCAAATTGAATTGAAATCAAATGAATTTTGATTCTGTGTTTGGACTTTCATTATAACAGCGCAACGTATAACTGCCGTGATTGAATTTCACTTCTTTCTCTCTATTAAATAAATCAACTTTTTCAAATGTTTGGTTCTGAGATTTGTTAATTGTCTTCGCAAAAGCTATTCTAAAGGGAAACTGTTAACATTTTAATACAAATGGCATATCAAGATCTAATTTGTTGTCTAATGATATCCGAGGAAGATGTACTACATTACCTTTCTTCGATATATCCTTCTTTCTACAGTAATTCGTGTGGGGAAAGACCAGACGGTGTTAATGGTTTAGATATTCTTTGGGATATTGTAAGTTGATGTGTTCATCTTCCGCACAATCACAACCAACTGATTCAGCATAGTCTATTGATATGCATTTAACCAATTTGCTGTGTAATCGATCAACATTTTTGGCGTTAATTTATTTGACTTCATTTGCACTTCGATTATTATTATTATTATTTTTTAATTCTTTTCTCTCCAACACTTTTGGGCCTCTTTTCGACACGCAGCCCTTAAATCATCGCTTAGTCATTGATCTGTCATCTAGAACATCTAAAATTATTGTCTATAAAAGGACTTCGATGAATGTATCAAATAGATTGTATGTATAAAGCTTCTTTAAAGGATGAAACTGGGCTTTTCATAAATGACTTAAAATTAGGAAAAAGTAAAAATTTATAAGAGCCGTTTGCACACAAAGTATGTCTGACAAAAGCATTCACACGAATGAGAGATGAGAGGACAGTGGTCTTGTTTGAAAATAATTTAGAGAGGGGACCGTGATTTGAAAAAAATCTCATGGCAAAAGTCTCGTCTCTTGGGACTCTCTTCAAAAAAGTTTTGTCTCGTCGCAGGATTTTTTATATAATAGAGAGATGTGTCACTAGAAGATGTTTATGAGAATTCTAAGTTCCGGAGTGTAAAAGTGTTACAGCGCTAGACAATTACACTGATAATCTCAAAGTCACAGAGTTCCTCCTGCAAGATCTCTCTGCTGGTATAGTAACCACTTACCACCAAGGTGTACCAACTGTGGTCACTCTCAGATTTAAGAGAGATAGGTGAAGACTCCCAGACCCTAAAGACAACTTCCAGTATAAGTTAAGTCAAAGTCATTATTTTTGGCCAATCATCGATTTTGATCAATGCATGACAACTGCCATAGGTTGCAAATTCCATTATCTCTACCCTAAAACCTAAAACCAGCAGAAATGGTTGCTGTTCATACTGTGTCAGTGCAAAATAACATGGCTTCACACATCCTGACAATGTCCTTACAAAGATGTATGTATGCTGTTGCCATACCTATAGACCAGAGTCTTCTCCTTAGTTGAGTTTGTCTGCAAAGCTGCAGCAGATACATGTCATTCTGAATATTGCCTACCTGGTTCACAGTTTTCTTGCCTAGAGAACTGGCTGCCCACCTGTTCATAGAAAACTGTAAAACTCATCCTACTGCTGTTTGTTCCCATTATAATCATTGGTGTTTTGATCTGCTATATAATGGCCCTTGTGTATTAAGGCAGTTCTGCTTCAACCTATGTTCAGACTTCCCCCACAGCTTTGACTTCTCTTCTTCCCCTCTGATCCTCCTCCTCACCTCCTACCTCTACATATTTTACTTGTGACTAAACCTCTGACACTGCCTTCTTTTCCCCCTCACTTTTTATGATGATTTTCAATGCCCCCAAGTATGATGGAAATCACTCTGTTCTTGATGAAGTGGAAAGGTGACCTGAAAAGGGGCACAACTGAGAAAAACCTAACCTGCTCCTTGAATTATCTTCAATTAGTAAGGGTCTACAATGGATTCAGAAATAATTCAGACCCCCAAAAAAAGTAACAAATTAAGGGTCTAAATATTTATATAATACTTATATGGGTGAAAATGGCAAATTTATCAGTTTAAAATTACATTTACAACACAATAAAGTGTGTAGAAAGTGAGGGGGTCTGTATACTATCTGAATCCAATGTACCTGATGTATATGAAGACAAGATACCTCAAAGCATTTTGAGCTTGTACAGATGTATGCTATTGAAGCCTAAGCACATCTAAAATTACGTTTTTGTGTTACTAAGTGCACAGAGAGAATATCCTTATTTAGCCAAGTGGTACTATGAAATGAAAGTTGTTTAAATGTATTATAAATGTAATTTATGGCTAGAGGATATATATTTAAATAGTTTCTGTTCCAGCTCTTATAAAAAAGTTCTTTATTTCCACAAACTTACCAATTTACTGTTACTGTATTATAGTTATAATTTGTGCAAGTGCTCTGGGCCTGTGCTCAGGCATATGCATGTATTATTCCATCCATCAATCAGTCCATCCATTTGAATGTGTATTCTTTAATTAATCTATTCATTCACCCATCCATCTTCCTGCCTATCAATCCATCCATAAATCATCAATTCTAAGATGGGCAACTTCAGCACATGAATTAAAGCGGGATTAAAACATTATATTAGAACATTGGAACATTAGAACAATCTAGACGAGAACTTCAATCCCTGGGAAAGTTTTCAGAATTTAAAAACAGCTAGACACTCGAGTTATGCCGAGAAGGATTCTGCACAGACCATAATGCAATGCTGCACATTATTATTGTGCAATTGATGGAATGTAAAACCCAGCTTGAAGTCCCCTTTGTTGTCTATATAAAGATGTTTATCGGTATCTAAAGGAAAACCCTTAGGAGGCTTCTCCAATGTTAAGGAACACACACCAAACTTGTCAACATCATTACAAACCAATATGAGGGACTGACTTGTAGAGTAGTCCATTGGGGACAGCTCACCAGTGCATATAAGGTGAGGACTGGAGTCAGGCAGGGTTGTCTGTTGTCACCATTCCTCATCCTTCTCGTGATTGACTTGATTATGAAGATGTCTACAGTGCAGAATAGAAAGATTGGAATTTTGTGGACACAACTAGATGACCCTAATTTTTGCAGATGATCTGGTACTTCTGTCCCACACATATCAGCAGATGCAGGGGAAGACCAATGCTGTGCATTCACCTCATCCTTAACAATCACAAGGGAAAGACCAAGATTCTCAAGACCAAAAATAATAATAGCATTCTGAAGGGCAAAGTGATAGAAGTTGGAATAGATAGAATGTGATAGAAGAGGTGGAAGCTTCACCTACCAGCATGAAATCAGTCATGCTGAATGGAGCAGAGACAAGGATGACCATGGCATAAACTACTAAAAAACTCCAGACCTTTAATAACACCTACCTAAGGAGGATTTTACAGATCCACTGGACCAACACCATCAGAAATGAAGATCTGTGACAGACGATGGGTCAAGAAACAGTAGTGGAAGAGATAATAAAAAGTTGCTGGGGATACATTGACCATACACTTTGCAACTCCACTACGAATACCACCAGGCAAGCCATTACCTGAAATCTTCAGGGATAGAAGAAAAGGAGACGACCCTGTAACACCTTCCACCAAGACCTGTGGACATTAAAAGACAGAGTTAGTCCTGGAGTCAGATAAAAAGAAGGGCCCAAGACAGAGATGGCTGGAGGATTCTTGTGGTCTGTATCCCATGAAAGGTGGTATGCTAAAGTATTAGTAATATTCATTTATCCTTCTGCTGTCCATCTACCTGTCTGTTAATTCATCCATCCAACCATTTATACATCTACTTGTCCATCCATCTATTAATTTATTTGTTCATTCAATTTATCTTCCACTATTGGTTTCACCAGCAATCTCATCCATTAATTTCTCAACTCTGCCCTTTCATCTATCACTATCCACTCATCCATTTACCTACTCACCCTTCTCCCTGTCACACCATTTATTTACCAATCCGCCCACAAGCTTATCTAACTATTTCTTGAACCTACTTTGTTTATCACAGAAATATTCAGTAGTGCCACCCGTCCATGAATGATTCCTGCCTTATACCAGGATAGATCCCTGTGTATTATGACCTTGAACTGCAGATTTAGTAAATATTTATAGAGAAATATTCTGCAGGGTAATTACAGTAGATTTCAAAACATGACTAATACAGTATGAAGGTATTATTCCTTCCATTTTAGCTGGTCAAATTTTAAAATGGCTTATTCCCCATTCATCTCTTTAAATTAAACTTCATGCCTCAAATTTGTTTCCCTGTGTTCTCTTATCATTATACTACCATTATGCCCCACCCCCCACCCCCAACCAAGATGAACACAGACCTACTTCACAGTAATGCGCTTCAAAATGTCTGTGCCACCTACTGGTTGCAAGCCTTAGCTCGACAGAGAGGGTACATGAAGTGATGCAGTGCTTTTTATTGGCGCCTCTGGGTCTATCGATTCCAAAGTGTCAGAGCCTCGATCCTGTGAGTCATTTTTCACTTGTCACACTGTAATCTTTGAGAAATGAAATATTAAAATCACTGCATGACTAAAGAGAACCTGCGGGGGAAAAACAAAGACTTAGAAAAATGTTATTTATTCATGTATTCTGCCACAGTGGCACCTTGACTGTCAGGATTACCTGACGGAAGTTTGAATTTCAAAGAACAAAGGTGCCTGAATCCTTGCTGGATACAGTTTGCCTTTAGGGTTGGAAGATGACAAATGATTGTTTTGCCATGGCCAAAGGATTGGTTTAGGGTTATTTGAAGTTATGTTAATATAAGCAAATATCATTTTTTGTTTTGCTGATGAGGCAGCATACGAGCACACCTGCTGAAGGGACTTGATGCCATCTGACAAAGCAAGCAGGGGGAACAGGGATGGTGATGAGGAATGGGCAGTAATTTGTTTAACAAAATGAAGTATACAAAAATGTAAAAAAAAAATCTATCTACAAAAAAGGTCAAACTTTTTGATATTTTATTTGCTTAGAAGAAATGAAAGTTGTTGTATAACAATTATCAGTTTAAATAATAATTGCAGTGACTTTTAATGTTCTGCCTGCAGCTGGCTCTGTAACACTGAGGCCAGTCATAATAAAATACTTATGTCATATTGCTGTTAGAGTAAAAGAAAAATAGAGAAAACGACTGAACCAGGTGGCATACTGGCTAGTACTGCTGCTTCATAGTGCCAGGAGATAGTACTCTATTTCTAGTCTGGTTGCTGTCTATGTGAAGATTGAAAATTTTCCACATGTCTCCATCTCTCACTTCATCTTCTTTTTAGGGCATAAGCAGCCACCAGAGTTCTCCAGGTATTTCGATTCTGAGCCAGTCTCTCCAGCTGCCCACTGAAGGACTCCATCCCCTTAGCATTTGCCACCATTGCACACAAGCAAATGTTTCTTGAATGCCCTCTTTTCTTATTTCTCTCTTTCCTTGTTGGTTCCGTGTATTGGCTTGTCTAGTGATGCTAGAAATAGTTGTGCAGAGGGTGTGACCTATCTTCCTCCATCATTTCAGGAGACCCTCTTCCTTCACTGGCTTTTGTTTCTGACCACAGTTCTTGGTTGCTGATGGTATCCGGTCAGTGTATCTGGAGGATATTTCTCAGGCAGATGTTGATAAAGATCAGGATTTTCTTAATTGTGGTAATTGTTTACCTCCATGTCTCTGCTCCATAGAGAAGGACTGACTTCACAATGGCATTGAAGAGTTTGATCTTAATTGTGACAAACAGGTCCCTGGAGTGCCATACATTCCTTAATTGAAAGAAAGCTGCCCTTGCCTTGCCAATCCTGATTCTGATGTCAGTGTCTGTCTCCCTTTGCTTATCAATGACCCTGCCAAGTTTGGTTGAACCTCTCTATCTCCTTTAGCGCTTCACCTTCCAACACAATGGAGGCAGAACTTACCTTGAGCGCCTTACTCTTCCCTCTGTGGACATTGAGGCTCAGTCAATCTGATTTATCTGCAATGATGCTGATGCAAGAAAGAAGGACCAGGTCATCAGTGAAATCTAGGTGTTCCACTTGTGTCCAGGATATCCACTGGATGCCATTTGCTTCTGCCCCGTGGATGTCTTTATGACCCATTCCATCACCAGAAGGAACAAGAAGAGTGACAGCAAACAGCCCTGCCTTACTCCTGTCCGCAATTGTAAGGGATCTGTAAGTTGCTCCCTATGGACCACTCTGTAGGTCATCCCCTTGTAAGAGTTCTTGATAATGCCATTGATCTTCTCTGGCATCCTGAACTGTCTTAGCAGCTTTCTATCCTCATTCATTGAATGCTTTTTTATAATCAGTAAATTTGACATATAAGGATGAGCTCCCCTTCAGAAAATGCTTTAAAATAATGGACAGCATTGCTACCTGATCGATGCAAGGTCTATCCTTCCTGAAATCATCTTCTAATCTCCATGTAAGTCAACTTCATATTACTCATGAGAATCCTTTTGAAGGCCTTGCCTGGAATGGACAAGAACATTATCTCTCTGTAGCTTCCCCATGCATATGTGTATGTTTTTCACCAGGCTGTCCAGTTTTCCTCCCACATCCCCAAGATGTGATTATTTTATTATTTTCCAACTCAAAACTGGCTTGCTATATGTGTTTGCATGTGCTTTGTGGTGGATCGATGCCCAATCAGGGGTTAGTTCCTGCATTGCCACTGTGACCCTAAACTGAATGAAGAAGGCACATTAGATGGACAGAACGACAGTTGGATATGAGCGTAAAGCGTAATGTAGCTATAAAGCAAATATGACATTACAGCTAGATGGCAATATCTTAAAGGTAAGCAGTGAGTGATAACTATATTTGCTATATCTACTTTTCCAATGTACCTGACTCCGGAATTGATGATGAAACAGACATCATCAATTCATTATTTTAAAACGGGCAGATGCCAATGGACTGTGTGTGACATATTCAAAGAGAAAAGGAGCAAGACTTTAGGAAGAGAGGCTTTGAACACAGCTGGGCTTCTCAGTCTTATGAATTTGATCTTGAATTTGGAGTTTTTTTGCTATTTTTATCAATTACCATGCTAATATTGTGATTAAAATCATTATTATTATTATTATTATTATTTTTATTGTTTTACTGTGACGCTATGTTCTGACATTTCTGCTTAGCCATGGGTGTATTGTTTTTAATTATGGTTCGAGCTAACAAGCTCATGATTTGGTGCTGCATTATGTGTGACTCATTGTGCTAACTGTACATAAGTGTGGAATGCTTTGCCTTGTATCCAAGCTTTTGGAAAAATAAAAACTCTGTTATAAGAATGAAATTATTTATTGTATTTAAAGAAGGGATACTTTACTTTTGATCTGTTTCTCTTTTTTTTAACCTCTTATTTCTGCCCCATACAATGAATATTTGGTAAATGGTTATAGAGAGAAAACTTAGGAATGAGTCTGCCATAGTGGAGGAGCAGTTAGGTTTTTGCCAGGGTTAGGTATAACTGATGCAATTAGACAGCTGATAGAGAAGCTTCAAGAAAAACAGAAAGTCTTTCATATGGTGTTTATTGACTTGGAGATGGCTTATGATAGACAGCCATGTCAAGAGGTCTGGAGGTACATGAGAGAGAAAAGAGTACAAGAAAAGTATATGAGAGGGAGTGAGGACTCGGGTTAAAAGAAGAGTTGGGATTAACATACAAGATCCCAGTTAGAGCAGGTCTGCACCAGGGATCTTCTTTAAGTTGTTACCTCTTTGATGAGGTTATGGATGTGTTGAGTCATGGGATAAAAGACCAATCCACCTGGTGCATGGCCTTTGCTGATGATGTTGTGTTTTGTAGCACCAATAAATGAGGAAGTGGAGAGGAAGCTGGAAGAATGGAAAAGGGCTTTAGAAGATAAAGGGATGAAGATAAATAGGAAGAAAACAAAACATGAGGTTTAATTATGATCAAGATTCAAAGATTAGAACTATTGAAAAGAGTGGATATGTTTAAATATCTAGAATCAGTGGTAGAACAAGATGTAAAATGAGATGCAGAGAAAATCCACAAAGTGTAGTATGAACGGAACAATTGGAGGAAGGTATCTGGAGTATTGTGTGATCAAATAACTAAGGTGAAGTTTAAAGGTAAGGTTTTTAAGACAGCAGTAAGACCAGCAATGATGTATGGAACTAAGACATGGACAGCAAAGGGAGTGAAACAGAAGAAGGTGGAAGTGACAGAAATAGAAATGCTGAGGTAGATGTATGGAGTTACAAAAAAGAACAGACCAAGAAATGAGACGACCAGAAGTACAGCAGAAGTGAGAGAGATATCTAAGAGAGTAGAATAAACTAGGTTGAAGTAGTATGGGTAAGTGATGAAGAGAGATAATGAATATGTTGGCAAAAGAGTGATGTTAATGGAAGTACAAAGGAAAAGAAAGTGAGGAAGGCTGAAGTGGAGGTGAATGGATAAAATGAAAGAAGATCTGAAGGAAAAGGGTCTGACAGGGTAGAAGGTGCAGGACCAAGTTCTATGGAGATTGTTGGTCAAACACATCAACTCCAGACAGAAGTGAGAAGAAACAGAGAGAAAGAAGAATTTCTGCCTCACATCTTGGCTTTCTTTGCTGGCTTTTCTGGCGTCTTTGGCTTTGACTGTTCACTTATTTATATGACTGTCCTTTCAAAGATTTCCCCTAAATAATACCCTACCTGGTTTGATTTAGTTTAGACTATTTTTATAAAGCAAATGTTTTTCATGACTTTCTTAGGTTTTAACTATGGCAAGGAAAAAAAGTATTATTGTTACGACTCATTAATGCCAGAACAGAATCAAGAAAAGCCAGACCTGTACTCCGTTAGGTATAGGCCCCACAAGCATGCCTTACCCCAGGCAACCTAGTGTTAAATGCAAATAGTAGACTTTCTGACATGCACAGGCCCAAATTAGGGCTCAGGTTCTTAAAATTCAGAATTCTCTGCCACTTGGTTCACCACCAGCAACTCTGTTTAATTTTTGGATCAATATATCCAATAATGACAAGGAGGAGCAAAGACATAGCACTCGTGTGACCCACTTCATAGGGCCTAACTTGGCAGCATCAGATACAAGAAATAGCCCAGGGCATGATGACAGTTCATCACAAAACACACTGACACACACAGCACCATGGGGCCAATGGACAATATGGGAGGAAAATTGGAGAATGTGAAGAAAAACTAACACAGACACATAGAGCATTGACTGGGCATAGCAGTCCAGAACACTAGATCTGTGAATCAGAAGTCCTCACCACTGTGACAGGCCAAAATCATGACTGTAGTGGAATGAAAAGTGACAGTCTTGCTGTCTAATCAAAATCAGAAGGTATTGTTACCCTTGGACTGCTTTAAAAGTGAAAACCAATTATGTCATATGCTGTGCCAAAATTGTCATGGATCCACCCCTGCTGTCATTTTTGCTACTTGGATACAGTATAAGGTAAGTACTTACCTTCGCAGTGGCATTCATGTCTCTGGTGACTCTTCCTATGAACTCAGTAGGCAGATTGGGAGAGCATGGGGGGGTCATGAGGTCGCTGGAAAGGGGTGTGTGACACTCCTAAAATCTATGCAAAGGGGCGAAGGTCCAAGTCTTTAGAGTCCTGGTGCTTCATGTATTGCTATTTGTTTGAGAGATATGAACACTATCCAGTGACCTGAGATGAAGACTGGACTCCTTTGGTATTGTGTCTCTCTGGAAAATCCATGGGTACCATTGGTCTGACTTTGTGTCGAATGAGCAGTTGCTCATGGGGTCCCAAATTACACATTACCTGCATTGTGAGGGAGTGTCAGTTACGACACTACGGCCATGTGGCACGTTTCCCCTGACGGTGATCCAGCTCATAAGATCCTCATTGTTGGGAACCCGAGTGGCTGGACCTGGCCAAGGGGTCACCCACATAATACCTGGCTGCGGCAGATAGAGGGTCATTTCTGGAGGATGGGACTGGACCGCTTGTCTGCCTAGGGGGTTGCCAACCAGGATTCTGAGTTGTTTCATCGTGTAGTGGGTGTGGCAACACACTGTACCAGTGCATGCTCCCCAACTTGACTTGACTTGATACAGTATGAGATCACCAGTCAAAAATGAGGTAAAGTGTAAAAAATGCACATAAAATAATGTGAACTGCATATTCTGCCATCTGTTGAATCTGATGGAGGGTGATTATTATTATTATTATTAATAATAGCAGAATACACGCGCTTCACAGCGGAGAAGTAGTGTGTTAAAGAAGTTATGAAAAAGAAAAGGAAACATTTTAAAAATAACGTAAGATGATTGTTAATGTAATTGTTTTGTCACTGATATGAGTGTTGCTGTCATATATATAGACACAGACACACACACATACATATATACAGTATATATACATACACATATATATGCATATACATATATATATGCATATATAGCAAAATACCCGTGCTTTGCAGCAGAGAAGTAGTGTGTTAAAGAAGTAATGAAAAAGAAAAGGAAACATTTTAATAATAATGTAACATGATTGACAATGTAATTGTTTTGTCATTGTCATGAGTGTTGCTGGCATATATATATATATATATATATATATATATACACACATATCTACATATATACAGACACACATTTACATACACCTATATCTATCTATCTATATATGTATATCTATATCTATATCTATCTGTATATATATATGTATATCTATATCTATAAATGTATATATATATATATATCTATATATATATATATATATATATATATATATATATTGTGAACTGCATATTCTGCCATCTGTTGAATCTGATGGAGGGTGATAATTATTATTATTATTAATAATAATAATAACAATAATAATAATAATTAATGGTATTTAAAAACATCTTTCGAGACACCCAAAGACAATATACATCAATACAGAATATTAAAACATATCATTACAGTCCAATCATATAGTCCATTCATATCATATATACATAGTTTAACAAAATCAATAAAAAGCAATTTTAAAAAGATAAGTTTTAAGTTTAGATTTGAAAACCAAAAGAGATGCATGTATGAAGCTCCAAATGCAGGGCATTCCACAACCGTGGGCCCGATGCACTAAAAGCTCTTTCCCCCATAGTATGTAATCTGCACAGTGGGACAGTTAACTGAACAGAATCAGAAGAGCGTGAGAATGAGAGTGATGGAAAAGGTGAGGCTAGACCATGAAGAGCTTTTAAAACTAAGAGGAGAAATTTATATCGAATGTGAAAAAGGACAGGTAATTTCTGAAGTGTAGTAAGATGTAAATGTGTAACAACCCTTGCAGCTAAATTTTGGACATATTTTAGTCTCAGAGAAAAAAGCAACATCATATTGTAATAATCAAGTTGCAAGATGAGGACAACATGGATAAGGATCACGGTTGCAGCATCTGAAGGAAAAGGTTGAAACCTTGAAATTTACCAAAGATAGAAAAAGTCCACCTTAATAATATTATTAAAATGTGGTTCAAAGAAGCGTATGGGATCTAAAGTAACAATATTTTTAACCTGTATAGATACAGATGTAATAAAGCCTGGGATTTTAATGGAAAAAATGGTCCATTTGCCCAATAATCCAGTTGTCCATGGTAGCATCTCGGCCCTATGAAATCACCTCCAAGATCTGGGGTAGAGTCCTTGTGAAACAAAATATGAAGATGCTCCTGCTTGATGGTCAGGCAAGCAGCCAAGATTGTGGGTGATAATGTGGATGACTAGGGAAGAGTGTCTGTCAGAGGGCAAAGCTGGGAAAAGCTTCTCATCTGACACCCCCCACTGCATGCTGCCTTTATCGTCAGTTAATCAGAGGTCACCCGTATTAAAGACAAATTCTCTCCCTCATGGATTATTTTCTCCCAACTGTCATATGCCAATAAAGCACCAAGAGTGTCTGAAGACTGTAAATGGTTTCTCCAATGACTCACATTAGACTGTATCTGGTGTGGAAGAGGGGATCTTGCATTCTTTTCCTGCAACATATGATAACTGCCAGCCTACTGTGTGCCAGTCTGTAATCAACACTTTTGCACCTTGCTAGACAACATACTGTAAACTGTAACTCGCTTTCCATATTACAGCTGTTCACTGCTACCCTGCAGTGGCTGCCAGTCTGCCAGCCAACAAACCAAAGAAATACATTTTCTTATTGGCTTAGAGCAACTGATGTGTTATCTTGTCTGCAGAATTCACCAACAGTATGTGTTAAGTGACAGTCTACACCCAGAAAAAGGCCAGAGTCCATCATTGTACCTTGTACTTGTATCTCCCTCCTGCTTGGGATTAATAAAGTATCTATCTATCTATCTATCTATCTATCTATCTATCTATCTATCTATCTATCTATCTATCTATCTATCTATCTATCTATCTATCTATCTATCTATCTATCTATCTATCATAAGCTGTAGCCTGATGGAATAATTAGTGTGCCACCATGGCATTAAACCTGGAAGCCCATTAGGACGAGAGCAGAGCTTTCCAAATACGGCTAGGATTGGCCTGTGTACCAGAGACTTTTTATTCCAACCAATTTCAGATTTAGAGGCAAGCATTTTATTGTTTAATTTATTTGTTTCTTTCTGCTTTTGTTATTTGAAGTCACAAAAACATACCGGCTGCGTGATTAACTTTTGTAAGAAATGAGTGAAAATGTGTGTTGCTGTCACAGCTTTAGGACAATCAAATTGATTAATTATATTTGTTCTTGTAATTCATTTTCCTTTTATGAGCTGTCTGCTTCATTTCTAAATTATTTATTTTACAACTGACAATATAAAAAGAAAAGACACATATATCAATAACAATATACAGTGGATTCAGAAAGTATTCACATTTTTCACAATGTGTTATGTTGCTGGCTTGTACTTTAATCATTTCAATGAATTTTTTCCCTATGTAAAGCAACACTCAATAAGCCAGAATGATAAAGCGAAAGCAGTATTTTAGAATTGTTTTGCCAATTGATTAAAAAAAAACACAAGAAGAACTGAAATATCACATTGGCACAACCATTCAGACCTTTTCTCCCAACCTTGACATTTCATTCAGGTGAATTCCATTGTATTGATCATCGTTGTTTCTGCTCCTTGTTTTGAGTCCACCTGAGGACAATTCAATTGATTTGACATGATTAGGAAAGGCACACATCTGTTTATAGAGGTCCCACAGTTGTAAATGCATGTCAGAGCAAAGACCAAGAAAGATGTTAAAGGAATTACCTGCAGAGCTTAAAGACATGATTATGTCAAGGCACAGATCTGGGGGAGGAACCAAATAATTTCTCCAGAACTTCAGGTTCCCAAGAGCAGAGCTCTCTAAATCTTAAATTGAATGAATCTGGAACAACCACAACTTTTACTAGAGCTGAAGACCCTGCCACCCTTAACAAAATACTGAACAGAAAGTCTGAATCGAGTAATCGAGGGAGTAGAGCCTTGTTAAGAGAGGTGACCAAGAACCCAATGATCACTCTGGCTGAGCTTCAGAGAACCTATGTGGAGATAGGAGAAACTCCAGAGTCACCAGACAACAACAACAACATTCATTTATATAGCACATTTTTATACAAAAAGTAGCTCAAAGTGCTTTACATAATAAAGAATAGAAAAATAAAAGACACAGTAAGAAAATAAAATAAGTCAACATTAATTAACATAGAATAAGAGTAAGGTCCAATGGCCAGGGTGGACAGAAAAAGCAAAAAAAACATACTCCAGATGGTTGGAGAAAAAAGACAGAAGCCTCTCAATAAAATACACATTGAAGCCCACTTAGAGTTTGCAAAAGGCATAACTAAAGGACTCTCAGACTAGGAGATACAAGATTCTCTGGTCTGATGAAGTCAATATCAGTGTCATGTTTGCAGGAAACCAGGTACCACTTATCACCTTCGCTATACCATGTCAGTGGTGAAGCATGGTGGTGGCAGCATAATGTTGCAGGATTGTTTTTCAGCAGCAGGGACTAGGAAGGTAGGGAAAACTGAACGGAGCAAAGTACGGAGATATCATTAATGAAAACCTGGGTTGAAGGTTCCCTTTCCAACTTGACAATGTCCTCAAACACAAAGCAAATACAACAGAGGAATTGCTTAGGGTCAACTATGGGAATGTTCTTAAGTAACCAGAGATTGGACTTGAACCCAACTGAGCATCTCTGGAGAGACCTGCAAATAGCTGTCTACTGATGGTCTCCACCCAACCTGACAAGGCTTGAGAAGGTCTACAGAAAAGAATGGAATAAAATCCTCAAATCCAAGTGTGTCAGTCTTGTCATATCAGACCCAAGAAGCATCCAGGCGGTAATTATTACCAAAGGAACTTCAACAAAGTACTGAGGACAAAGTCAAAATACTTGTGTCAATGTGATATTTTGGATTTTTTACTTTCAATAAATTTGCAAAAAAATCTAAAATCCTATTTTTGCTTTGACATTCTCGGGTATGAAGTGTTACTTTTTGAAGGAAAAAATTAATTTAAATGATTTTAGCACAAGAATGGAACATAAGAAAATGTGGAAGAAGTGGAGGGGGTTTGACTAATTTCTGAAGGCACAGTATGTTGGACTTACTAATTTTTCATTTACATGTGGCTAAAATATGTAACAATGCCAATTTAGTCTCAAACAGTCACTGATTGTAAAAACACTTTACAGTTACAGAAACGAGTGAAGCAGTGTGGTTTCATTTTATCAATTTTAAGTTACTTCAAATAAGGTAGGAGGCATTGGCCATAATAGGGCTCTGATGAAAACCTGCAGCCATAAAGATTTTCTAATAAAAAATTGAATTAGTGTGCAATGAGTAAGGCAAACCCCTTATCAGCAAAAATGTCCAAGAAGCAATGCCAGGATGTCGTAAATCTGGGTTTTGTACCCTCTGGGTTGCAGTTTTATTCATTTTGGATCTGCAAAGAATTTTTCACTATCATAATAAAAATTATATTATTATAAATATTATTTAGCATTATTAATTTTCTTTAAAGCCCTTTTGGAATCATTTTATGGCTGTGACCTTATAATTTGTGGAAATAGCCTTGGTTGCAGGGTTTGCTACCTGACAACATCATCTCAACACTCCTAAATTAAATTATGCTGTATAAAGTCCAAGCTTTTAGATAAATGTGACTATGATGAATCTTTGTGAAACTCAATTATAGTTACAAAATGATTTCTTAGTTATGGTAAGGACCTTTTATCATTCTTTTTTTTTTGTATTTGGAATAACAAAAGAAATGCAACTAATTGTATTTCATATGTTCGAAGTCAAGCAAATAAGTAAATGTACAGGAAGACCTCCTCGACTCAAATACTCAATTGCCACCTGTCACAAAAATAAGGTAAGCAGGGACTCAAAAAGAGTTCGGGAATGGTCCCCTTATGATGTCCATTGGACTATTGAAAAAAGGTCAACAAGCATTCAAACAGTTGACAAATGAGTGCAGACAATCGTTACTTATATTTAATGGAGACATGAAGTGATGTCATAGCGGGCAGACAGAAGTGACATCATCAGGGTTTGACGGAAGTGCTGTCATAGCGGGCAGACAGAAGTGACATCATCAAAAATGGAACAAAAAGTGACAGCGTCTTTGGGAGCCTGAAGTGATGTCTTCAAGATTGCGCCTGGAGTAGCGTCATCAAGAGGAGCTGAAATGGTGAAGGTTAGGGGAAATAAACTGGATTATTCTTCCTCGGGTCTGTTGAAAGAAGAAGAGAGGCATTAAGGCTCTGTTCCAACCCCTTATCTTGCAAAATTTCAATCACCTTTGGACCTGTTGGCTGCCTCCTAAGCGGACGTGTGTGACACACCAGTCCAGTTCAAACTATTCTGGGTATCCCATAAAAATGTATACACAATTTGAATGATTATAAATAAAAGGTTTATTAAGACAGATTTATATTTTATAATTCAAATTAAAGAAGACAAATGTAAAATCAGTTATCACACTACTGGCTGCTCTGATCCAGGCAACTGCTGATAACGCTGACAAATTTATTTGCAAACATCACAGATTTTTTTCATTTTGTATTTGGGTGCATTCTATTTCATTGACTGTTTTCAATTTATCACTCATTGTGGTTTTGTGAGATAAACCTTATCTTTGATTTGATCCTATTAAAAATAACGTGAATGTGAGGGATACCTGTGTTTGGCAGATTTTTGTCAAGATAGGCCCTCATATCATGATGGCAGTGGGGAGCTGCACTATCCTGCTGGAAATAAAACTGGTCCTCATCCCCAAACTCCTCTTGAATACATGGCATGACAAATTCCTGCTGCAAGTTCAAATAAACGGCACCAGTTACAGTGTTGTCTCAATAGACATTCTATTTATAATCATTCAAATTGTCTGTTAATTTTTGCAACACCTTGCATTCCTCCATCAGCCTGTGTTTTGCCACAACTATTAATAATAAGATGAGCAGGGCCACTTTTGAGTAAGGCAGGCAGAGAAGCTGGAGCTACGTCTTCCATTGGCAGTTTTATGTGGCATGCTTGAGGGTGAGCAGCTGCAGCAGTAAACTGTTTATTTGTGCCCCTCACATATCTGAAAACATATTTTACCTGGAAGTGCTTCATTAGCACATATTATCTGATACACAACATATGTTTCACAGTTTAATTATGCTTTGAAGATATTTCTTGTACTAATTCCTTCTTTCATTGCTGATTCTAGGTGGCCTATTTTTCCAGCTACCTCCAGGGAAGAGTGTTTAAATATTTTAAATGTCAGACAGTTCAGGAGGTTTTAAAAAATGAGTTCTGAAGGAGAACCTTTTTAATAATATACCTGTGGAGCAGCAGTTTGAAATTCTAATTGATATACTTGTGAACTATAAAGGTTAAAGGCTATGCAGCGCCGCTCTTGAAAGAACAAGAGACAAATAACAAAGGGGCTGTTACCAACTCACAATTAACAGTCCTGAGGTGTTCATTCTATAAGGTTAAATTTGGCAGTGTTTTACTTTAAACATACAATACCTATAAAAAGTATTCACTCCATGCAAGGTTTCACATTTTATTTTTATGCCATATTGAACCATGGTGGATTTAATTAGACTTTTTTTGACATTCATCATCAAAAACTCTTAAATGTCAAAGTTGAAGCAGATCTCTGCAAAGTGGTCTAAATTAATTACAAATATAAAACACAAAGTAATTGGCATAAATATTTACCCCTTTAATATGATCCACCAAAATCATCACTGGTGCAGTCAATTGGTTTTAGAAGTCACAGAATGAATTCAACAGAGGTCACCTGTCTACAGTCAGGGAGTTTCAATTCATGCATCTTATCTGGAAGGTCCAACTTGTCAGCATGGTAGCCTCACCTCTACAATAAAATCAAATGAACACTCCAAGCAATTCAGAGCAAAGGCAGCTGAAAAACACAAGTCAGGGGACGGAAACAAGAAAACACCCGTCACCAAATATCACTTCAGGTCCAGTTAAATTATTTTTTATGTAATAGAGAGTATGGCACAGTTATATATCTGCCTATAGCAGGCCGTCCACAAATTGTGATTGAGCAAGAAGAAGATGAGTAAGGGAGCCCATGAAGAGACATATGAGAACCTGAAGGAGTTACAAGGTGCTGCAGCTGAGATTAGAAGGAGACTGTGCAGACAAACTTGTCCTGGTGCTACACCAGTCACAGCTTTATGGAAAAGGCTAATGGGAAAAACCCCACATGGGATCTCGGCTATAGCTGACCAGAAGGCACAAGGGCAATTTGGAAGTCAGCTGAGAAAAGGTTCTGTGGTGTGATGAGACCAAAATTGAGCTGTTTGGAATAAAGGCCATATTTGAACATGGCACATTATCGGAAAC
The DNA here is from genome assembly GCF_016835505.1 of Polypterus senegalus. Classification (NCBI taxonomy): domain Eukaryota; kingdom Metazoa; phylum Chordata; class Cladistia; order Polypteriformes; family Polypteridae; genus Polypterus; species Polypterus senegalus. The sequence continues at coordinate 37,504,239 of NC_053164.1, forward strand.
AAACACCAATGCACCATGAAGCACGGTGGTGACAGCATCATGCTGTGGGGATGTTTATCTGCAGCAGACCCTGGAAGGCCTGTCGAAGTGGAGGGTAAAATAAATGTAACAAAGTACAGGGAAATCTGGAGGAAAAGCTAATGCAGTCTGCAAGAAACCTATACTTTGGGATAAGATTTGTTTTACAGCAAGACAATGACACCAAGAATAATGTCAAAGCTGCACAGGACTTGCTTCAGAACAACAATGTTAGCACCCTAGAATGGCAGATCTTAATCCAACTGAGAACCTGTGGCTAGACTTGACAAACATTGTTCACCAATGCAACCTGACAGAGCTTGAATAGTTCTGAGTAGACTCTTCTTAGGGAGTCAAGGCTGAGGGGCTGTCAAAAAACAGGGCCTGTTAAAGCCCATCGAGGCATTCCTTGTGTGATTTTGAGCCATACAAGAAATACATTGTTGCTGTTGTTGTTGTTGTTTTTGTTATAGAGGAATGGGAAAAATGTCATTGTCCAAATATGCAAAGATGATAGAGAAAGACTTCAAAGGTTGTCATGGCTGCCACAGGTGCATCTACTAAATACAAGGGGGAGTCAAGCTAAAGTTAGAAAACCGGATTTATTAGAAAATGGAACAAACTTTAAGCAAACTGATAATGTCATTTCTCAATGTAGTCTCCACCCTTCTCAATGCACTTGTGCCACCTGCCTAGAAGTGCCTGGATTCCAGCAGAATAAAAGGTTTTGTCTTGTCCTCGTAGCCACTTGTGCACCCAAGTTATTCATAAACACTACATACCGAGCGGTGCCACAGTCACTAGGGTAAGTCACTGTGAATTGCTGGAGACCAATGTGAAGCCTGCAATTCAATCCAAGCAGTGGGGACCGCTGTCTCAAGGAGTCCTTTTTCTGCAAGACAATGAACACAGACTGCTAAGAATACCAAGGCCTGTCTGGAGAAACTAAAGTAAGAGGTATTGCCACATCCTCCTCATTCATCAGATTTGGCACCGTGTCATTTCCAGCTTTTTGGACCACTAAAAAAAACATCTAGATGGTCGTCGATTCAAGACCGATGACGACGTGAAGAAAGTGATGCATGAGTGGTTATGAGGACAAGACAAAACTTTTTATCCTCCTGGAATCCAGGTGCTTCCAGGCAGTTGGCACAAGTTCATTGAGAAGGGTGGAGACGACATTGAGAAATTACATTATTAGTTTTATTAAGGTTTGTTCCATTTTCTAACTTTAGATTGACTCCCACTCATACTAGCTTGAAGGGGGTAATTATTTGTGTGATGAGTTATTTTGTGTTTTATATTTGTAATTATTTTAGATCTACTTTTGCTTTGATATTATTCATTTTTCCATTGTCAAAAATGCCAAATTAAATCCACTGTGATTCAAAGTTGTTAAACATTAAAATGTGATAACTTCCAAGGAGGTGATTACTTTTCATAGTCACTGTATGTAAATTTATATCCCTTCTTTAATCGAAACATTTTCAGGAATGTAAAGATATAATGCCATTTTCTTCTTTGCTTTTACTCCTGAGTTCTAATTTAGGTGGAAATTTGAAGTAAAATATAAATCAAGACAATGAAATAATCCCAAAGTATGAATGAGTGAACAAGTATGCATGTGTGTGATTTTGATTTTACTCATTCACTCTAATGACCCGCCATCTGCCTCCATAACCAGAAATAAAAGCCTTTCCTGCAATTAGCCTTAAAGTTCCTTTCCAGAAAGACGCAAGGAGACTTTGACTGCATAGTAATAGGCCTGATTGTAAGGAAGTGGCTAAATATCAGGATTGGTAGTGCTGCCATGTTACACAGTGGCATTCACATGTGCCTTCGGAGCGTACATGACATTCAGACAACTCGTGAAATGACATCAGCTCTGTGTCTTTGACATCATTAGGGCTGCTCTAACATTCTATGTTATTGGATTGAATAACCAAATATGGTAGTAATGAACAAACTGTAATTTTGATGGGTTAAATATTTATTTCTCACCATAGGGAATTTAGGACCTAAAAGGAAAATGATTTAGCAATTGACATTTCTGAAGCGAAGAGTCAGAAATGTCATATGAAATATAAATTTATTGGTAGGAAATTCAGCACTGCACAGAAAGTATAGCTGGGAAACCTCTAGAAAGTAAAAAAAACTATTGACTAATTACGGAAGTAAAAAACAAAAATTTCCAAAAAGAAAATAAAAGTTATCTGGTATTCACTTTTTATCCATATTTGTCACACTTTTATCACCTTTTCTGAATATTTCTAATGATATGTAACAGAATACGAAAGAAACAGCTGCATAAAGTGTCTTAGTGGAGTGAAGGGTCATAATAACCCACCAGTACAGCTGAAATGCATCTTAGTATAGATGTTTCAGGTGTATATATAAGAATATTGGACACATTCAACACGATTCATTTTTCATTTTTTTTTCAGAAATCTTTTTATTTATTGGCAGTCTGTAGACTCCAGTACCCATCAGTGTTTAGGGTTACAGCCTAATAATAGCCATGCCCTATCCGTGGGAACTCCTGCCTTGGAGATGCTCCTGAATCGTTGCACTCCAGCTTTCCACTCATACAAAAACTACAAAGCTTGTTTTACTTTTGGTTCTGGAGAGAGTTTTTTCTTACGTGTAGTTAACTCTTGTAGATGATACTGGAGAGGTGTTAAACATTGAGCTGAATCGAGCCATTTTATTTATTTCTAGATATACTACATAATAGTGTAGTCTTACAATATGACATTGAAACATACTATACAATAACACCTAAAGTATTTTATAACAATATCTTGCAACTGCAAACTTGTATAAATGAAGTGGAATCTGAAAGTATTCAGATCCCTTCAATTTCTGCACACTTCGTTGTGTTGTGAATTTAATTATAATTGGATAAATTTGGTATAGTTGCCCATTAATCTACACTCAATTACCCAAAATGGCAAAGTTTTCAGGAAGGATTGCAAATTCATTAAAAATCATAGTGTCAAGTATTCACATTCAACAAATATTCAGACCCTGTTTTGTGGCATTCCAAATTGTGGTCAGGTGCAAAGTGTTTGCTGAAATTGTCCTTGAGATGTGTCTAGAACTTGATTGGAGTACACCTGTGGCAAGTTGAATTGATTGGACGTTGTTTAGGAAGGCATACACCGGCATATATCATGTCTACATTTCACACTGAATGTCAAGACAAAAACCAAGTCATGAAGTCCAAGTTGTCAACCTTCATTTCCAATTTGGGCTTTTATAAGCATCATTTAAAAGGCAACAGTAAAATGATTATTCCCTGAAATTTGCAAAGAAATCAGTCAAAGTACCACTCATCCCATGACACAGGAGCTGTATTTTGTACTAAATAATGATCTGGCATTCAAGGCATGATGTGGATGTTGTTGCTAGTTCAGAAAGTCCTCCTCTGGCAGGTTTGTGAGCTAGCCCCCACCTACGTCCTAGGACCACATCTAGGTTCTGAATAAACCTTTGAAAGGATTAAGCTCCGATTCTATTGTATGGGGGAATCAATGAAAAGGTTCACTGTTTTTTTAGTTCTTTTGCAGGAAATGGTGGCAGATTCCTCTGAGAGACCACAGTCCTCTAATTCCCTTGCCTTTAATTAATGTTTCATTGGAGCAGTTTGGGTTTGATATAGTTGGGCCTCTTGAACCCTCAGCTCAGGGACATGAATACATTCTGGTCCTTATAGATTATGTTACTCAAAACCCAGAGGCTACCCCTTTGAGACAAGCCACTTAAATATATGCACAAAGGATATTGCACAGGAACTAATTGGGGGTCTTTTCTTGACATCCCTAAAGAAGTCTTCATGATCCTGGGAATGTCTTTAACCTCGGATACATTAAGGGAAGTTGCTAAGTTACTAAGAATTAAAATCCTTAAAAACACAATGTATCATCTTCAAACTGATGGTTTGGTCAAGCAGTATGATCAGAGATTCAAACAGATGCTATGTAAGGTGGTCAGTGATGATGGAAGAACCTGGGATCAGATACTCCCCCTCATGCTACTTGCATACCGGGAAGTTTTAGAAGCCATCATAGGGTTCATGTCTTTCATGTCATTGTATGGAAGACAACCCCATGGTACCTAGGGTATTCTTAAAGAAGAATGGAATAATGAGGAACTCACTTTCACAAATATTCTGGAAAATATTTCAGTTCTTTATCGCAGTTTGAAAAAATCAGACCCATCTTAAAAGAGAACATGCAGCAAGTGCAACCAGCCCAGGCCCGTTTTGTGCAGCTGTAGAGCGACTCTCCTTGTGTTCATTCCGGGAGACCAGGTCATGGTACTGATTCTCATCTCTCATTCTAAATTATTGGTTTACTGGCAAGGACCATACAAAATTAAAAAGAAAAAGTATGGTTGATTATTTGGTAAACTGAACCATCACTGCTGAGAAACTTTATCACATCAACCTATTGAAGTCATGGAAGGAATGAAAGTCCATCTCTCCCTCTAGTCAACAACACTCCTATTTTGCTTTTAACTGGAAACTCAGTTTTGGTCCTGATTTCACAACCAACCAAATGACAGAAGCTGAAGACAGTTATTCTCTCTATTCAAGGGGTACTGGAAGAAAAACTTGGATGAACCTCCCTGATTGCACATGACATTGTTATAGAACCAGGAGTAATTGTCAGAGAATGTCCATATCGACTCCCAGAGGCAAAAAGGGTGAAATGAAGCTTGAGGTCAAATGGATGGTAGATCTTGGTGTTATTGAGGAAAGGTCTTTTCCCAGGTCTAGTTATATTTTTTATTCTGTTTTTGATTTGACAAACTTTTTTAATCCCTAAGGGGAAATTGTCTTTTTGCTTGACCTTTGAGGTCAGAGCACAGCATCTGCCATAGTGCAGAACCACTAGAGCAATTTTCAGGTTTAGTAGGGTTAGTTCTGGCAGTAATGGGATTTGAACTGCCAAACATCCGGATATCGTCACATATCCTTAGCCACAGAGCTACCACTCTATCATGTTATTACTAAAGCCAGATAGTAGGTGGTGACTTCTGTTGGCTTAATCAATTCTCCTGTTTTGATGTCCAACCAATACAGTGAGTGGATGAACTCACTGAGTGACTCGGAAAGGCTCACTATCTAATCACTCTTGATTTGACAAAGGGGTACTGGCAAATTCCTTTAACAGAATCCACAAAGGAAATGACAGTGTTTATCATCCTCAATGGAAACTGACAGGACCGTTTACTCCCATATGGCACTCTGACATCTAGGAGGAACATATGACACGATGCACTGGCAGTTCTTTGGTCTCTTTGTGAGGCGGGTTTGCAGATAATTCCAAAGAAATGTTTCTTTGGACTATGTGGGCTATGTGGTGAGTAGAGGAATGGTTAGACTGTAGTGTTCCAAAGTATTCTGGGGTATTGTGCCTCACTTCTCTGACAGAGTACTACCCTTGATTAATCTTACCAGAAGGTATACTCCCAATGCAGTAGTATGAGATAATAATGAAAAGACTACCATTTGTGGCTTTAAGCAGGCCCTTGTATCCAACATCTGTTTTGATATCTTCTGATTTTTCTTTGCCTTTCGTCCTCCAGACTGACACTTTCAACACAGGTTTGGGTGGTGTGCTGAGACAAAGCATTGACATTGCCGAACACCTTGTGATGTATCTGAACCTGAAAGTACAGGACCAGGGGATGAGGTTGAACAGAAAGATCTGACTATCAAGTGGGCTATACAACAGCTGAGGTTCTACCTATTCTGTTGTAAATTCACTTTAATTAATACCATATCCCTCTCCAGTGGATGGCCAAACACAAAAAGTCAAATCTGCAGGTCACCAAATGGTTCTTGGATCTTCAGCCATTTAAATTTAAGGTTCTAAAACACAGGGATTTCCTTTATGCTAATACTGATGCACCCTCTCATGTTTGTGAGCAATTGGTCTAGCCATGTCACACACATGCAATTAGGAGACAATTTGAAGGACTATCAGATGGTACTTCCATCCTGAGTTGAGGGTTGGTGCTGTCACTTACTGCCTCTACATTTTTGTTGCTATCAAACCAGAAGATCAATGGTAAGAGGAACAGTGACATGACTTCTAGTTCTGGCTACTTGAAACCATCCCCTTCCTGTGGGACTGCCTTAAATGGAACACCGCCACCATAACAGATCAGGTGGTCTGCGAATAAACTGCATGACAGAGATGACTGTTGTTTCCGTTGTGATTTTTTGCTTTTTCAAATCATCCAGTTTTATGGTGTTCACTTTAGGTGTCCCAAGACCTTACCATTGTATGTCTTATAACTTACAGTGTGTTTACTGTGTCATTATACTACATCAAATTTTTGTTAAGGTATGTACATCCATATTCTCATTTATAAACATTTGGAATGGAATTATTTACTTAAGGGAGACACGGTGGCACAGTGGTAGCGCTGCTGCCTCGCAGTTAGGAGACCTGGGTTCGCTTCCTGGGTCCTCCTTGCGTGGAGTTTGCATGTTCTCCCCGTGTCTGCGTGGGTTTCCTCCCACAGTCCAAAGACATGGTGGATTGGCGATTCTAAATTGGCCCTGATGTGTGGGTGTGTTTGTGTGTGTGTCCTGTGGTGGGTTGGCTCCCTACCCAGGATTGGTTCGTGCCCTGTGTTGGCTGGGATTGGCTCCAGCAGACCCCTGTGACCCTGTGTTCAGATTCAGCAGGTTAGAAGATGGATGGATTATTTACTTATCTGATTATGCAGATTTGAAACCTATGTTTTAAGTTAAAAACACCATCCCCAATAACCTAGATGTTCAATTTTGTACAACCATAAAAATCATTTTAAACATCCCGAGGTGATGGCAAATGTTCTGCAAGATTGTAAATCACACCACAGCAGTTTTCATTTACCTTCAAGGCACTATTAATTTTTGCTTTATTACATTTGGTTGTTTTCATCCAAAGAAACATTTTTTTTGTTCAAGAAACATATACAAGAAAGATACAATGCACACAAATTGTTCTGCCCAACAAAAGGATGCTGCAGAATTTTAGTTTAAGAAGAGGACCATTAAATAAGTGGGAAATGTAAGCCAAAAAAACAAGCCAAGGTCAAATACTGTGAGATCTAAACTAATCAAAAGAAGCACCCAAACAAAACCAGAAATCTTAGCCCTAAACCCTAAAGACAAATTAATTAACAAATGTCATTAAATTGTTAGAGAATTTATCTATCCACAGTCTCAGATAAAAACAAGCCCTGAATTGGTATCTTTATGCTTTCTCCCCACCTATATCAAACACATAGACTTCATTTTGTTGTGTCGTCAAACGTGTTCTGGTAGTATAAGCCCCACTTCGCCAATTATGATAACAGACTTGGCAGTCACAATCCTACTGATGCATTGGAGACAGAAAAGAAATCTTAAGCCCAACGGAACTTGGAGAGTTCACTTACTCAACCCCTGTTGCACAAATTCAGAAATAGGAATGAATGGCTGCTGGTTAGCAACTGAGGAGAAGGGTGAGCATCTACCTGTGCGGTAAGTTAACTAGCACTAATTAATATGCATGGTGGTGAAATAAAAAAAAAATCAATGAGATTTAGTGTTAGTTTCACATAACTGCAAGTAGATGAAAACTTCATGTATAAGTTGATTTTTAACTGAAGCTGAGTTTGATTCAGAGCAAATTAAATATTTTATAATATGAAATAATGGAAACAGTGTCTTTGATAAGCAAACTCCCACTTTCCAAATAGAATAAAGAAGAATGAAATAGGCTGATCACCTTTTAAATTAACATTTAATATGTGGGGGAGTGTAGCTGTCGCAGTAGTTGTAATAGTAATAGTAGTAGTATTTTGTAAAAATTTGTTCTTGAATGTCCGACCAACCTGCAGCATGTTGACATTATGGCATCATGATAAACAAAAATGTATTACAATATGAAACTTCCATACAAACCTCTAAACATGTAATAATAAGTTAATATTAGGAAATAGACCTGGAAGTTGATATTACACTGGTTTTGATTTTGCTTCCTGAACACGTTTGGGTATCTTTTACATACACTATTTTGCCCTACTTATCACAAAAATCACTTTTATACATTTTTGTGATTTCTTTTTGTATTATGAGTATGCATTGTCATGCATGTGCGTCAGAAGGTCACCTTCCATGCTCATCTGAGGTAAGCACCACCACTTTCGAACACAAGGAGGCACTGTTTTTTCTTACACTTACAGCTTCCCAATGAAAGCAAATGACCCCACCCCTTCTGGTCCATAAAGCCAAGATATTCTTGGAAGGGGTCATCTCATTTCAGGAAGAGCAGACCACCAGATGGAGCTCCGGTATGATCTTTTGACCTCTACAGAGCTTGATTCTCCTTTGGCTAATTAAGCAATATAGCCCCCTCCTTTGACTTTCATTTTTGCACCACCATGCACATGTTTATTTTTCTGAACTGTTTAAATATTAAAAGCAGTGCCCCAACATTTCATTGGTGAACATTAATGCTCTCTTAGTCGATGACAGCATATTTATTACAACGATCTAAAAGTAGTGGCCCTGCTACTAGGAATAGAGCTTGAAAATACAAAGTATTACAAATGAAACAGCTGTGCTAAGGAGTCTCATTACAGTAAAAAGAACTGAACAGTGTGGCACAAAAATCACTTATTTTTTGATATTTATGCCTTCTCTTCATAAAAAACTTGGACTGATGAAAAATGTTGTAAAAGCAATGAACAAGAACAGGGAAGGATTTCAATATCTGAGACAGATGTTTCAATCAAAATTGGATTCCAAGATTAAGGAAGGGATTTTTGTTGGCCCACAAATCAGACCCGTCATCAATGACAAGTGATGTGAAAATATGCTGGGGGGCCGGAGGAAAGGGCATCCAAGGCAATCTGGGAAGAATGTCAGCATTTACAAAACACCATAGGGCGTTTAGCTGGTTGACAAGATGCTTAAAGCATACAGAACCTTGAAGTGTAACATGTCATTAAAAATTCACTTGCTGCATTAACAATTTTCCTTGCTAATTATGGTAAAGTCAGTAATGAACATGGAGAAAGGTTTCACCAAAACATTACAATGATAGAAAAGCGGTAATAGGGCAAGTGGAATCCATCAGTGCTGGCCAACGTAAAAATCTGAAGCATCAGTTGCTGAGTACAAAGGATAATCATCAGCAAAATATGTTTAGCTCAGTTGAACTAATGCATTGTATCACCATCATTATTAAACACGCTAAATTCAATAAAAGTTCATATATACAGTGCATCCGGAAAGTTTTCACAGCACATCACTTTTTCCACATTTTGTTATGTTACAGCCTTATTCCAAAATGGATTAAATTCATTTTTTTCCTCAGAATTCTACACACAACACCCCATAATGACAATGTGAAAAAAGTTTACTTGAGATTTTGGCAAATTTATTAAAAATAAAAAAAATTGAGAAAGCACATGTACGTAAGTATTCACAGCCTTTGCCATGAAGCTCAAAATTGAGCTCCGGTGCATCCTGTTTCCGCTGATCATCTTTGAGATGTTTCTGCAGCTTAATTGGAGTCCAGCTGTGGTAAATTCAGTTGATTGGACATGATTTGGAAAGGCACACACCTGTCTATATAAGGTCCCACAGTTGACAGTTCATGCCAGAGCACAAACCAAGCATGAAGTCAAAGGAATTGTCTGTAGACCTAAGAAACAGGATTGTCTCGAGGCACAAATCTGGGGAAGGTTACAGAAAAATTTGTGCTGCTTTTAAGGTCCCAGTGAGCACAGTGACCTCCATCATCCGTTAAGTGGAAGAAGTTCGAAACCTACCAGGACTCTTCCTAGAGCTAGCCGGCCATCTAAACTGAGTGATCGGGGGAGAAGGGCCTTAGTCAGGGAGGTGACCAAGAACCTGATGGTCACTCTGTCAGAGCTCCAGAGGTCCTCTGTGGAAAGAGGAGAACCTTCCAGAAGGACAACCACCTCTGAAGCAATCCACCAATCAGGCCTGTATGGTAGAGTGGCCAAACGGAAGCTACTCCTTTGTAATAGGCACATGGCAGCCCACCTGGAGTTTGCCAAAAGGCACCTGAAGGAGTCTCAGACCATGAGAAACAAAATTCTCTGGTCTGATGAGACAAAGTTTGAACTCTTTTGTGTGAATGCCAGGCGTCACGTTTGGAGGAAACCAGGCACCGCTCATCACCAGGCCAATACCATCTCTACAGTGAAGCATGGTGGTGGCAGCATCATGCTGTGGGGAAGTTTTTTTTTATCGGCAGGAACTGGGAGACTAGTCAGGAAAAAGGGAAAGATGACTGCAGCAATGTACAGAGACATCCTGGATGAAAACCTGCTCCAGAGCGCTCTTGACCTGAGACTGGGGCGACGGTTCATCTTTCAGCAGGACGATGACCCTAAGCACACAGCCAAGATATCAATGGAGTGGCTTCGGGACAACTCTGTGAATGTCCTTGAGTGGCCCAGCCAGAGCCCAGACTTGAATCCGATTGAACATCTCTGGAGAGATCTTAAAATGGCTGTGCACCGACGCTTCCCATCCAACCTGATGGAGCTTGAGAGGTGCTGCAAAGAGGAATGGGCGAAACTGGCCAAGGATAGGTGTGCCAAGCTTGTGGCATCATATTCAAAAAGACTTGAGGCTGTAATTGCTGCCAAAGATGCATTGACAAAGTATTGAGCAAAGGCTGTGAATACTTAATATACATGTGATTTCTCAGTTTTTTTATTTTTAATAAATTTGCAAAAACCTTAAGTAAACTTTTTTCACGTTGTCATTATGGGGTGTTGTGTGTAGAATTCTGATGAAAAAATGAATTTAATCCATTTTGGAATAAGGCTGTAACATAACAAAATGTGAAAAAAGTGATGCGCTGTGAATACTTTCCGGATGCACTGTATGTCACACACGTGCGCTTACGAGACAGCTTAAGGGATCTGGTGATGGTAGTTACCCGCTGAACCAGGAGTTGGTTCTGTTTTCTAATACCTTCTCTCTTCCTCCCAAGCCCATGGGATGCAATATATACGAAAAAAAAAAGTGGAGCAGCAGAATTGCATTCTGCCCCCTGTAAAGAACGTCTACCATTGCATACCCTAGTTGGAGTACTGCACAGGAAAACAACATTTATTTCTATAGGACGTTTTCAATATAAAGGATGCAGCTCGAAGTGCTTTACAGGTTTTCAAAGAAACAGATACAAGCACAGAAAAAAAACAAATTAAAATTAAATAAGAATAATAATGAATTAATAGTATGCAAAGAATCAATAATACACACTTACATACGATAGAAATATAATTAAGAAAAGCATAGTCCTTAAATATAGAATTGCCTTTGTAAGTCTCTAAATGTGAGTCCAATGATAAGGTCAGCTGGCCAGCATGGACAGAAAAAAATAGAAAAAAAACTGCAGTAAAGCTAAAATAAATTAAAGTCTGTAGGGGTTCCAGGCCAAAGGACTACCCAGTTTAGTGGGTCTCATGGTAAGTTGAGATATCTACTTTAAGTCAAACATCTCAAGTGTTGGTTGCACAGAATGACTTCACAGTAGAACTGGAAAAGAAGACAGAGAAACGTAAAGATTAAAAATGATTGCTGTGGACGCTAGAGGCGCTGTTGCCCCATTGAACCCACCAGACAGACGTCCAAGACACACTTTTAAAAGCACCAAGAATAATTTTTTAATATTTTCTTCAAATATAGTGCACAAAGCACCGCACACTCCACAATTCTCCAAATCAATAATAATAACAATAATCAATAATCACAATAACCAATCCTCCACTCCCAGCAGCTCCATTCCTCTACCACCCAACTCCGGCTCAATCTACTCGGTTTCATAGTCCTTTTAAAGTCAATGACCCGGAAGTATTCCTTCTCCAGGTCAAATGCCTTCTTCATATATCCCGGAAGTACTGCAGGTTTCCGTCCTCATGACTCCGAAGTACTTCCGGCTTAGCGTCACCGTAATAGTACCCGTGTTCTTGGTGAGATCCCCCTGGCAGCACCCACGGTACCCAACAGGGCTGAAGAATTGGACTCCATGTCTTATGCTGCCCTACGGGAAACCATTTCTGCCCAGGGGAGCCGCCATCTAGTGTCCTGGGAGATGTAGTGCCCTGAAAAGGTTCTTTCTTTCAGTTGAGGGACGTCCCAGCCAGACTGAAATGCCGGCCGCCCATCACATTGCAAATACATTGAAGAGTATAATCATTCTGTGCATATCTAGTTAATTAAGGGTAGAACTAAAATGTAGCTATGATAAAGTCAAATTAAAATGTGGGTTTATAGGAGTTTTTAAAATGTAGTGTTCCCCAGGCGTATCTCTTTTAGTAAAGTTTTCTAGATTTTTGGTGAATAACAGTAAAAGGCTGCCTTGTCACTTCTTTAATGCTTGGTTGTTGGAATAATAAGCAGACTGCTAAAGTTAAACACCTCCATAACTATAACATCCCCCTGAAAACCTGCCACTTCAACATTACTAAAAAGATGTGCGCTGAAATTTCTGTCGGCATTAGGCAGTTTATAACACACTCCCAAAATAAAGCATTCTGATCTTGTCAGTCTTACCTGGACTGGCACGTGGCACAGGCAGAACTTGAGAGAAAGTTCTTGGAATGAAACTGTTTCTGAACCGCGAGGTCCGTACAGGAAAGGCTTTGAAATGTTTTGCTGTGGCTGAGGCAGCGTGGGCTTGATGCTGTATACCTATAATTCTCTTTCTGATCAGCTGCTGCTGTGATTCCTCATTCAGATACAGTGATATAAATACTCCGAGTGGTGCAGTGAGAGTAATATGGAAAAAGATGATCCGCTGTGGCAACTCCTAACGGGAGCAGCTGAAAGAAGAAAAAGAAAAAGAAGAAGAAGAAGGTGCAGTGAGAGTAACAACGCTAACGCATTTATGGTATTTGGAATATAATGGCTATTATATTGTTACAGGTTAATTACAATCAGATGCATCACACTAATAAAATATATGCGGTTAGTTTCAGTGTATTTATAGAGCCGTGTCAGGAATGTGGTTCTAAGAAATAAAGGGTAACTACACAAGAACAGTAGCACTGCTTTGACACTGAGTGCCGCCAGTCTGCAAAACCGAGCAGAGAACTTGCGTACGACAGGGTATGAGGTACCATGGAAAAGTGCGTGGCTTTACGCCAAGTGTAGGTTTTATACATCCCGATTTGAACGTGGAAATGTTCTTACGCAACATTTCTGTGCGTACGCACCGTTTATACATGAGGCCCCTTGTGTCTACCCATTTAATGCCCTTATGGCTAGGGTGCTTCTTACATATTACCAGGTGATCTCTCAGTCACTGCCATGCCTACTTCTCCCATTTTGCACACACCATCCCCTTCCAAGTACTCATCCTCCCTAAATGTTAGAAGGGTTTCAAATTTAGAGAGTAGCCTTTTTTAACACTCCATCAATTCCTTTGGCTTTGCTAGCTGAGAAGACTGTTGTGGAATTGAACAGCACCAGTGGTCTCAATCTGAGTCCTGCCACTGCTGTCTCTTGGAAGATGGGTTCCAGATGTTGACCTTTGGGAATTCCTATGCTGAGACATAAGTTCCAGCCTGGAAGTTGATTGTTGACCACTGCTCAGATTACTGTACATGTAAAACCGAAAAGCAGAAGACCACCCTTATAGGCACAACCACTACTTGTTCCAAGATAAACATGATTTTCAAAAGGATGCTTTAGAATTCATTGATATATACACAACCATCTTGCTCAGGTAGAACATATTGTTCAGATGTCCTCTCTTCCGTTTTGCCATGCATCCCACAGTAGACACAATAACACGACAGTCTCCATTTCAGGTTGTGAGGGCTGGAGACCATCCTGATAGTCCCATAGAGGGTGCCTGACCATTGCTGTGCCCCCTCCCAACCAATTTGGAATCACCAGTCAATCTGACAAGCACATCTTTGGGAATGTCAGAGAAAAAACAGAGGCATGCAGACATTGTGAGATGTTACAATATGTTGACATTATCCTTATAGATAACTTTAAAAGGAATGGCTGGATAATACAATGAATGTGCATTAAAAAGTGAGATTCTCTTCTCTCAAAATGGTGTAAATTACTCATTTGGACCTGCCACTGGTCTGTGAAATAGTCTGGAATGGGCCCAAGGATAAGAAACTGTGTTTGCTTTCTCTTGAATTGATGCCAGGAAAAGCAAAGACATGATTTCATTTGAACTTTACAGTAGATCAAGCGGTTGCTGATTCTCTGGTGTGTATAACAATTAAATTCAAATAGGTAGAGATTACTATGAAGTGTCACGGGGCTTTAGTCTCAAAAATATTAAAAAGCAGTTGGACTTTTGGTGTGCAGTAAATAACTGGTTTAGCCCAACCTGAGGTTTATTGAGGAAGGTGAGAAATGACATAGAAGCAGAAATTTGTTCTGAATAATCCCTGAAGTGAAGCATATACATTACATGAGGTTGAGTTAGACTGAAGGGATTTTCTTTGCATGCACCAAATTGATCAAAATGCATCATTAGAATAATAGCTTCCTTAGAAACTGGATGACTTTAAAAGAGAAAGGCAAGCATTAAAGTTGATTAGGTTGCTGTTTAAGTCAGCAGCTTGAAATCACACACCTCTCATTCTCTGTAACTTCGACCCCAGGAAGAAGGGCTTCTCCACTGTGTGTCCAAAGTGCATTTTCAGCATTATTACTATTACGATAATTACGACTGTAATTAAAACTATTGCATATTACCAAGCAAGAGACACTCAGTGGTTTGCACTATTTCTTCATAGCATTGGAGATCAGAGTTCAATCAGCCCACTAATGGTCTGTATGCATGTTTTGCTTATTCATGTAGTTCCCATCTGTCAAAAATGTGTGGTTAGCTAATTTGGGATGTGCTTAAATTTGGAATTGTGAGAGTAAACATTCACCGGACAGGTCCCTGCCTTGCATACAATGATGTAAGCACAGAGTCCAAATACCTGTGTCCCCATAAAGGGATAGATGTATGGATGAATTGATAAATATTATTAGTATTATTATTATTAATAATAATAATAATAATAATAATAATAATAAATGTAATTAACAGATCACAGATAAAGAGTGCAATCCAACCTTTCCTTGCATGCACTTGATTTTTTTGGATCCTCTGAGACCCAAATATCTCTAACATACCCAAATTTGGCCATGTGAATTTTTCCAAAAAGACAACATACTTCATTATTTTCTCCAATAAGCAGATCCAAACCAAATCTTAAGAAGTGAGATTTATGTCCTCTGTGGTATTTAGTGTATAAACGTACAAATCCTGCTTCTAATTTTAAATAAAATCGTTTTAAAAGAACAACAAAGTGAAATAGCTCAAGACTGGGAGATTGAAATTTAGATGACCATCTGTTTTTATGATCTGAAAGGAACGTACCAAATTTCTTGACAGTTCGACACACTGAATCTGTTAATTCACATCATTCATAATGTCACATTTAGTTTATATAAGAGATAAATGTTATCTTTGAACTGGCTGTATAGCAAGTGCACTGTATCTACAGTATCTGTGCTCCCAGTTTCCAAGGTGCTTTTTAAAATAAGTAGCTTTGTCCTAAGAGGGTGTTTCAGTTTTTCTATTGTAGAATCTGAATAGAATAGTTTCTAACCTAAGGACATTCACATTAGAGTAGTGTTGATTGACGAAACTCACCAAAGCAATTTTTGTAGTGAATATGCTGTGTTTTGCGTTAACCTTGTTTCAATGATGTTTTGTGATGCCAAGGTGACATTACTGAGCTGCAGCAGCCAATGTTGGCTAGGACAGCCCATCGAGTATATAACACTGATCCTGGCAGAATAAATTCAAAATGCCCATGCAAAAGGAAAGTAGAAATGTGTTAGTGTGTTCATGTTTTAACAGTAATGTCTTTTTGTATGAACATGTATGTGACCTGTCTGTAATATGTGAGCCTATTCCTTTAATGGTATTTCCCAGACTGCTGTGCAGTTGATGTAAACAGGAAGGAGCGAAGAATCCACATGTTTTAGTATTGACCTATTTTGGTAGCAGTGACAGGGGAAAAAACACAATTTGTACTTTTTGGTTTGTGAGAGGTGCGTACCTACACAGTGGGGAGCAAGATTAGTGAATTCATGTTTTCTGTCTGCAAGAAATTTGATTGTTTTGATAATTAATTCTATTAATTTTACCTCAAGGGGACACGGAGATGCAGTTTCTAGCATTGCTGCCTCACAGCTCATGTCACATTTTTTGGCCAGAATAATTGCTCCTGTATAGTTGACAGACGTTTCCCATCTTATGAGGGGCATTTAAAAACCATTACAATATTATAATCCAGTCAAAACTAGTTCAGCTTCTCCTTTCGCATTGATTTCAATGGATTTTGCTTAATTCAGTACAGTTTTCCAAACATTTCGCCAAACCCAAGGAAAACTAATGCAGTGGGTTTGCTCATTGCTATTGGCAAGTCTAAATTGGTCCTGAGATGGCATATTTGCATGAGTGTGCCCAGTGATGCACTGGTGTCCTGTACAGGGTTGGTTCCTGCATTACATCAAACTGGATTAAGGTGATTTGAGAAATGCATGCTATGTCATGTTATATTTATGAGATAAGCATAATACAAATTAAATGATTGGCAATATATAACTTGCCAACTCTCTTACAGCATCCACCATGTGTCTGGAATCTTATTTTTTTCATAACATACATATTCATCCATCCATCCATCCTCTTCCGCTTATCCAAGATCGGGTCTCAGGGGCAGCAGCTTGAGCAGAGATACCCAGACTTCCCTCTCCCCGGCCACTTCTTCTAGCTCTTCCAGGGAAATCCCAAGGCGTTCCCAGGCCAGCTGAGAGACATAGTCCCTCCAGCATGTTCTGGGTCTATCCAGGGGGCCTCCTTCCTTTTAGACGTGCCCGGAACACCTCACCAGGGAGGCATCCAGGAGGCATCCTGATGAGATGCTCGAGCCACCTCATCTGACTCCCCTCGATGCGGAGGAGCAATGGCTCTACTCAGAGCTCCTCTCGGATGACTGAGCTTCTCACCCTATCTTTAAGGGAAAGCCCAGACACCCTGCAGAGGAAACTCATTTCAGCCGCTTGTATTCGCAATCTCGTTCTTTCGGTCACTACCCACAGCTCATGACCATAGGTGAGGGTAGGAACGTAGATCGACTGGTAAATTGAGAGCTTTGCCTTACGGCTCAGCTCCATTTTCACCACGACAGACCGATGTAGAGCCTGCATTACTGCGGACTCGGCACCTATCCGCCTGCCAATCTCACGCTCCATTCTTCCCTCATTCATGAACAAGACCCCGAGATACTTGAACTCCTCTACTTGGGGCAGGATCTCGCTCCCAACTCTGAGAAGGCACTCCACCCTTTTCCGGCTGAGGACCATGGTCTCAGATTTGGAGGTGCCGATTCCCATCCCAGCCGCTTCACACTCAGCTGCGAACCGGTCCAGAGAGAGCTGAAAATCACAGCCTCATGGAGCAAACAGGACAACATCATCTGCAAGTCTTTCAAGTCCACAAAGCACATGTAGACAGGTTGGGCAAACACTCGTGCACCCTCCGGGCCCTGCTAAGGGTATAGAGCTGGTCCACTGTTTCACGACCAGGACGAAAACTACACTGTTCCTCCTGAATCCGAGGTTCAACTATCTGACAGAACCTCCATTGCAGGACCCCAAATAGACTTTTGCAAGGAGGCTGAGGAGTGTGATCCCTGTGTAGTTGGAACACACCCTCCAGTCCCCCTTTTTAAAGAGGGACTCACCACCCCAGTTTGCCATTCCAGAGGCACTGTCCCTGATGTCCATGCAATGCTGCAGAGGCGTGTCAACCAAGACAGTCCTACAACATCCAGAGCCTTGGGGAACTCCGGGCGTATCTTATCCACCCCCGGGGCCACCTCGGTGACCTATGTCCCAGAGATGGGGAAGCCCACCTCTGAGTCCCCAGGCTCTGCTTCCTCATTGGAAGGCATGTTAGTGGAATTGAGGAGGTCTTCAAAGTAATCCCCCCACCGACCCACAACGTCCCAAGTCGAGGTCAGCAGCGCACCATCCCCACCATATACAGTGTTGACACTGCACTGCTTCCCCCTCCTGAGACGCCGGATGGTGGACCAGAATCTCCTCAAAGCCGTCCGAAAGTCATTTTCCATGGCCTTCCCAAACTCCTCCCATGCCTGAGTTTTTGCCTCAACAACCACTGAAGCTGCATTCCACTTGGCCTGCCAGTACCTATCAGCTGTCTCCAGAGTCCCACAGGACAAAAGGGTCCTGTAGGACTCCTTCAGCTTGACGGCATCCCTCACCGCCTGTGTCCACCAACGGGTTTGGGGATTGCCGCCACAACAGGCACCGACCACCTTACGGCCACAGCTCCGGTCAGCTGCCTCAACAATAGAGGCACGGAACATGGCCCATTCGGACTCAATGTCCCCCACCTCCCTCAGGATGTGGTCAAAGTCCTGCTGGAGGTGGGAGTTGAAACCAATTTCTGATAGGGGACTGCCAGACATTCCCAGCAGACCCTCACAACACGTTTGGGCCTACCAGGCCTGACCGGCATCCTCCCCCACCATCGAAGTCTACTCACCACCAGGTGGTGATCAGTTAACAGATCCGCCCCTCTCTTCACCCGAGTGTCCAAGACATGTGGCCGCAGGTCAGAGGACATGACCACAAAGTCGATCATCGAACTAAAGCCTAGGGTGTCCTGGTGCCAAGTGTACATATGAACACCCCTATGCTTGAACATGGTGTTCGTTATGGACAATCCGTCCAATAACAAAACACCACTCGAGTTCAGATTGGGGGGGCCATTCCTCCAAATCACGACCTTCCAGATCTCACTGTCATTGCCCACGTGAACATTGAAGTCTCTCAGCAGAATGAGGGAGTCCCCAGAAGGTATGCATTCTAGCACCCCCTCCAGGGACTCCAAAAAGGGTGGGTACTCCAAACTGCTGTTCGGCACATACCTGCAAACAACAGTTATGACCGGTCCCCCCACCCAAAGGTGGAGGGAGGCTACCCTCTCATCCACCAGGGTAAACCCCAATGAACAGGCTCCAAGTTGGGGGGCAATAAGTATGCCCACACCCTGTCACCGGGGGAAACTCCAGAGTGGTAGAGAGTCCAGCCCCTCCCAAGGAGATTGGTTCCAGAGTCCAAGCTGTGCATCGAGGTGAGCCCGACTATATCTAGCCGGAACCTCTCGACCTTGCGCACTAGCTCAGGCTCCTTCCCCTTCAGAGAGGTGACATTCCACATCCCAAGAGTCAGCTTCTGTAGCCGAGGATCGGACCACCAAGGTCCCTGCCTTTGGCCACCACCCAACTCACACTGCACCTGACCTCCTCGGCCCTTCCCATAGGTGGTGAGCCCATGGGAAGGCAGACCCACGTTGCCTCTTCAGGCCGTGCCAGGCTCAGCCCCATGGGTGCAGGTCCGGCCGTCAGGTGCTCGCCATTGAGCCCCACCTCCAGGCCTGGCTTCAGAGCGGGGGCCCCGGTGACCCACGTCTGTGCGAGGGAAAACGCCATCCAGAGTTTTCATTCATCATAGAAGGTGAACTGCTCTCTCTCTCATCCTTCACCTAGGACCAGCTTGCCTTGGGTGGCCCTACCAGGGGCATAAAGCCTCGGACAACAGAGCTCCTAGGATCATTGGGACACTGTGATGATGTGGGTTCTGGCTCCACACTCCCATCTGATTTTGGGAACCCTTGAACCCAACACCGTCGATAATGTTACCGAGTGAGCTAGTCAATGGAGGCAAATAATTCCAGCAAGGGGAAGGTAAAAAGTGCAACAGTGCTTTTATTAAAAACAGTCAAAAACAGTGTTCCATAAATAGTGCAGTTCTTCACAGTTCATTAAATAAATAACCCATAAAAAGAACACGTGGGGGTTAAAAATCAATAAGAAAAAACAATCCTTTAAAATCGGAGGTTAAAATCTTCTTTAGGAAGCAGTCTTAAAAACCAACAACAAATCTGGTGCTCTTCTGTTAGCGTCTCACCTGCTAATCCCGTTTGGGCCAAGCAGCAGGCAAGACGCTCTCTGCAGCTGCCCTCCTGAAACACCCGCATGAGACTGGAGACCTCCCGATCCCTGGCTCCGGTATGGCACTCATCCCAGTCTCGGAGAACTTGGTTTCCAACCAACGGCCAGGTCGCCCACGTTGGGGATTCCAGCACCAAGTCTCCCGACTTCCGCTGCCTTTCCATGGCCTCTATGCGGCCAGTCGCTTTCCTCTAGGCACTCCCGCTACCTGCTCACTCAGCGGGAGCAACCTCAACTCAAACGTCTAGGTGTTGGCCTAACACCCAGCTTCCATACAGCTGCCCAAGCGCCGATCGCTGCGCTCACCACATGCACGCACGCGTGTCTGTCTCTCTCCGGCACCGCCTGCTTCCACACTCGCTCCCTGTAACCTCCGTCCTCTCTTTCCTTTCCTTTTTCTCTCCGATCGTTTTTTCCCTCCACACCGACTCGCGCTTCTTTTTAAAACGTGAGGGGCCATCACAGCTGTAGCATTAGCCACGGGACAATCACAAATGTGGGCAGTTCCTCACCTGTGCACACGGTGAGAAACGCCCACATCGACGACCGCCCCGCGGCTCGCTACAACAACGCCCCCCTCACGAAGCCTCCTCGGGTGCGGTGATTATTTATTAAAATGAATGGCCTTTGCTCAACGAGCTGTGGACCCATAACACCACAGACACGCCAACCACTCCACCACGATAAGGTTGCAGTTCGAGGAAGGGAACATACATATTACATATAAAAATATTTATAATATAATACACACATTTCATGAGAAAAAACTGCTTACAATATACATAGCTTTGCCCAAAAAAAAACCCAATTTTATAATTTTATATATTCTTAGCAAAAAATAAAATAGCATACCTTTCCAGAAACAAAGAAAAGAACAGGGCATCATAGAAACAGCTTCTCACCAATGTCTATTAAATAATATATCAAACCAATTATTAATTATCACAAAACACAAACTATTAATACAAATGAAATAAAAGTAATTTTTTAAATAAACATTTATCCTGGAATATACATATGGTCATGTTTTACACCATGCTGAATTACATTAAAACGCTTTGACACCCCACTAAAAGAATGAGTACTAATTTTTTTTTAAATTAAAAAGTCTATCATAACTCATACAAAAACAATATATAAGAACTAGAAAAAAAACATATAACTTATACACTCCTGAGTGTTTTCAAAGAATATACTATATATGTTAAATAAAATAAAATTAGAAAATACTTGGGGAAAACTAAAAATTTGACTTACCCCAACAGCATCCTCCAAGACATGTCCTGCAAGACAAACATACTTATGTTTCCAAAAAATATACTGAAGTTTCAAGACATATTCAGCTATGAACGTTTAGGCTGAATTTGAAAGGGTACTCTTATTTAAAATTATAAGAGGTGAAAAATGTAAAATCGCTTTTCATTTGACTTTCAGTATCTGTTCTGCTGAAAAAAGCCCTTTGGCCTATTACAAGAATAATGAGTAAGTTAACTCAAGAAATAAATTAAAGAGTCTTATTGCTTCTCTTATAAAGTTGTTGTGTAGCGGAGGTCATTGCCATCAGACAAATCACCTATTCAATATAACAGCACCACACAGTAGTTGAAATCTTAGTTCAAGTATGCCTTTCACACAGGTTAGGGGTTATAAAGCATCTAGAGAAAAACAAGCAGGTAATAAGATCAATGGAATATCCATCCATTCTTCCATCCATCTATGTAGTTTTAATAAAAGTGCCAGTCGAATCCACTTATCCATTTCTAGCAAGCCATTTGCTATCCAGACAGCTGCCATGGAAATAGAAGTCCCAAGGCACATAAATCCTAATAAGTTCCAAAGTACTTCCAAAAACTGCCCACCAGATGGGGATACTACCGTCAACCCCAGCTAGTAATAAGGGCAAGCACCAAATCTTTATAAAATAAAAGATTTCTTATTCACAAAATAGTATTCCAACTACAATTAAGCTCCATGGAGCACAAAGGCTAAATGGAATTCCCTATAACAAGAAGGCAATCGAAGGTGAACAGAGTCCCAGTACAGAATTGGAAAGCAAGGTCAAAACACAAAGAAGATGGTTGAAAAAAATACAGCAAAATCACAAGGCATGAAGGGGGTACGAAAGAAGTCAGTAGTCCACAGCACATTCACAATGAACCACCAGTAACTGTGGGAGACCCTCTGGATTTATAGGGTGGAGTACATATCCTGGTTATATACCCTCTTGGTGGGGAACATAACAAAGGTAATATATATATATATATATATAAACAAGATCAAAAACAAAAATAATGCACCTAATGAACAAAGACTTTGAACCCCAGCCAGGGGAGGAACCCTGGCTGATACACTGCAATAGCAGTTATTGTAAAATGGAAACCAGTCCTGAACAGGGTAATAGTGCATCTCAGGGCACACACCTTATATGGGACTAATATGATTTAATGTTTCCAATGCATCACCAATGCCAAGATTGAAATCATAATTGGCAAAGTGGGCATAAAACTTCCAGAACACATTTGGTGGCTCAACACTCCATACACCTACATCAGAAATCAAAATCCAACTTGGTTAGCTGAGTGAAGTGAATTTATTTTATTTTAGCAGTGATCGTAGAAGTATTGTCAGATATACATAATACAGTGAAACTCTTATTTGCTCACCAGAATGATAAAATATATAATTTCCGTTATTGTAATAGAAAACACAAATTAGCTGAACTGGATAAGCTGCTGCTTACTGACTTAGTAAACTAAAGTGTCTGTCTTCTATTTATATGTAGGGAAATAATGACCTGAGTGATTTCTCACCAATGCCATTTTGAGGTTATCCATGTTTGCTTTGTACAGAGCGAGGTGGGGGCTTGAGTATTGTAGAGAGCCTGAAACTGTGAACAATTATACCCTCACAGTTGCAGTAGAAGTCAAAAGCATGTTTGCTCACTTGGGTGGGAGGTAGGTCCATTTAGCACAACTGGATAATCTGCTGCTTATTGATTGATTATTCTGGGTGAGTGTGGAAGGGTGCAGCAAAACTGAGAGAAACCCTCACTCTTAGATAGATAGATAGATAGATAGATAGATAGATAGATAGATAGATAGATAGATAGATAGATAGATAGATAGATAGATCTTTATTTGTCCTTAGGGGCAAATTTAGACTTTTTACAGAAGCATATTAAATAAATACATAAATTGGTAGATCAAAAGTAAATTAATACATTAATAAACAAGTAAATAAATAAATAAATACACACGCTCTTGCACGTACACGCACACGCACACTTTGATCTGAACACACACCAGAATGACTATACAGTAAAGAGATAAAATTAAAATGAAGAAAAAGTTCTGATTGAACTGTTACAGTCACAGTGAGGCAATATGCAGATGTGTTGCTGTTGGTATGAAGGGGCTCCAGTAGCATTCCTTGACACATTTTCTGCTGAAAGTACTCAGTGTTAGTGTGTCACAGAGAGATTGTGCAGCTAGAGGTCAGAGGCCCATTTATTTACCTGGGCTAGAGAGAGTTTCCTTATGTTCAACTGGATAAATTGCCATTTACTGACTTGGAGACCCTGGGTTCACAGCTAGCCTCTCTGTGGGAGGACATACTGTAAAACAGTAAGGGGTGAGACTCGGAGCAATTAATCACCACCAAGCAAACTGCAAAAAAAGAGCAAAAATGTATGTTCACATGTTACTAGGGTTTGACTGGTCCTGTATGTGGAGATCACAGAGATATCAGAGATGCAAGGAGTGTCATCTAGAAGGATAGCCTGGTAGTTTGCAAGGATATTACTGACACCAAATATTATCTCTGGAGCATTCTTGAAGTACTTCCAGGTGTGAAAGTCAGTGAGAAACTGGACATCGAGTGGATGTCAGAATTTAGATGTGTTCCCACTCCATTTACTTGCAGATTCCCTTTGTGACCTCCTGCCCGTGTTTGTGGACGTGCAGTACTGGTTAGGGGGTTGTCATGTGATGTAAGGGGGAACAAACATAAAGCAAAGTACTTGATATCCATCCTCTACTCCCATATTACACATGCTGTCTTTGTTAAGCTTCCATTTGAGTTTGCACTTTGATGTTTAATGTTGATCTTGTGACTTTTTGCTCTTTTTTTGATTTTACCATTTTGTCTGTCTTCTTGGTTATTTTTACTTGGTCTCTTTTTACTTCCTGTGTGTGACTGCCAGCTTTCCTGAATTTTCCTCTTGAATGCCACACTATGGGCAGTAAGAATTTTAGCGTCACAAATTAAGGTTATGTGTCAAAGTTTCAATGAAACAAGGATTGACTATAACAATAATGGGCCTAAAATAATGTATTAATTTATGTAATGTCTCCTTCCAAGCCTTCCAAGATTTTCTTTTACAATAGAGAGATGTATGCTTCATATGTTGTTGTATTTTGGTGTCATTTTAATAAAGTCATTGTTATACACCACACATGGTAAGTCATTTGTCAAGTGCCTTGAACATGGGAAAGGCGCTATATAAATAAAATGTATTATTATTATTATTATTATTATTTGACTGAGAAGTGACATCATGTGCCTTGGTTTGATCCAGAAGGGATATTATGTATCCAGTTTTGGGACCTTAAATTTATGAGCACACTTACTGAAACCAATAGCAAAATCTCTTTGTGGAAATTATTTTAAACTTCTGCAGCTGATTCATGTTAAAAGGAAGATTATGTGTCAGGGTTTTTATGGAGCAATGATAAACAGCACAATAATGTGCCATAAAATGAATATATTACTTGCTCATTTGAATTTTATGTTTAGATTACATGCCACAATAGTTTTTCTTCAATTTAAAAAGTCATTGCCTCTCATCACACTGTCATTCACCCGTCCAAGAACTGTAATCATGTACGTCGGTTGACCTCACATAGTCCGCCTGGAAACTTCGTGCTTATAGGCATACCATGTTCTGAAACAGTTGTGAAAACTCTGGAAGAGTCTTGAAAAAGTCAATGCAAAGATCCCTAGGTGATTCCACAGTTTCTACAGCCATAGTTTGTGTAGCAGCACCCTAATGCTGATGTAACATGTCTACCATCATTGAAGTCATAAATACAAGGGAAGACCTACCACCAGAAAAAGCAATATTAAAACACAGAAATGAAAAACAATGAGTAAAACAGAGCAAACAACTTGCACATGTGGCTACAAAAATTAACATCTAGTTGATGAAGCCAAGATCCATTATGGCCAATTCGTGCAGAATGTAACTGCTGGTCTGCTGTGTTCTGTTCCTTGAAAGAGTGATGTGCCCTGTGAGCAACTACTTAAATGATAAGTTCAGTATTTTGCAAGTCAAAATGATCTCTTTACAAACATAGTATACGTGCACGCACCACACATAACTGAGCCTATACAGTTTAAGCAAAAGAAGATTAAGAGGTGACATGATTGACTTGTTTAAAATTATGAAGGGAATTAGTACAGCGGATCGAGACTGTTATTTTAAAATGAGTTCATCAAGAACATGTGGACACAGTTGGAAACTTATTAAGGGTAAATTTTGCACAAACATTAGGAAATTTTTCTTTACACAAAGAACGATAGTCACTTGGAATAAGCTACCAGGTAGTGTGGTAGACAGTAAGACTTCAGGGACTTTCAAAACTCAACTTCATGTTTTTTTTGGAAGAATTAAGTGGATAGGACTGGCGAGCTTTATTGAGCTGAATGGCCTGTTCTCCTCTAGATTCCACTTTTTTGCTGAATGATCGCACAAAGTGCTGTGACAAGATCTCAGGTAAAATGCAACTATAGAATTAGTAAACATAAAGTCACAGATTTGTTAAAACACAGAAAACTAAGTAGGGACTGAATAACATACAAGGAAACAGACAATTCCTGTCTGTAAATGAATTATTAAAACATGGCCAATTGACAAGAAAGGAGAGAAAATCTAAAACTCTGGTTGGTAGCATCCATGGAAAATATATACCTCTGGGGGGTCCACAGTAAACTTTAAATCACAGACAAAGTCAGACACAGCCAGAGTCATGGAGATCTTGGCCAACTGGCCACTCGCCTATTCCTGGGCATTTTGTAGTACAGTCAGTGCTGGTCAATTTAATCTGATAACAGAATATTTCCACCCAATGATTCCAATGCCCCTTTATGTCAGAGGGTATTTCCAAGGCTAGAGGAACATCCTGACAAGTGACGACAGCTTCTTTCTCCAGACATATTTTAATGGGTCATGTGTGCCCTCCCTTCTTACTCCCAGTGTGCTAACCTTCAGGAAACCCTTGAAAACTGATCTGTTTATGTAGTATCATAGGACTGCTGAAACTTTGTGACACTTAAGTCTACTGTGAATTTTTAGCACTTTATTTTTTATGCAGTTTCTTTACTTTGCTTTTGCTTAAAGTGTGCAGTTTTGCTTTATAGTTGTTTTGTTTTCTATCTCACATTTTACCAGCAAATGTTATCCTCAGTTGACTCTCAGATTTGCCAAGCACCATTACGCATTGTATGTGTCTTGGTTATGCTGTCTTGATTGGATAAAGGCATCTGCCAAATAAAAAAATAATAATGATAACAATATTTGCTGGAAGGCAAAGACATTCAGGAAGACAAATTATACTCAGATGGTGTGATGTCCGTTAATGGAGTTGAGGAGGAGAATGGAGGTTAAAAGATGGAGAATTGCAGTAGCTTACAATTTCTGGTGATATATACATGACTGTCATAAGCATATTTATACCCATTTTCTATTAACACAAATAAATAGATCTGTTTAATCAAGTCCTGTCTGTTTCAGCAGCATCAGTGCATTGTAGTGGACTGGAATTCCATCCAGCATTAGCAGTAGCTTCTGATGCTCCACTGTAATAATCACTTGCTGTATATGAACTTGCTATTAACATACACTGTATATAGCCAGCACTTGTTATGGTTCAGACAGGGTTATTGCCCTGGCTTAACTTTATTTCTTGTAAATTTGATGTTACACTTCATTTGTTGTTAATTAAGCATCCATCTTTTGTTAATTTTGTTTTTGGTTTACCTTGATGTAAAATGTTATGTATGTTTTATTTGATTATGTTTTTTAATTATTTAATTTGTAAGCATTGTGTTTCAGTTTTCTTTAAAGACATTCCTTGTGCTTTGTGGGAGGAACTTGAAGAAGTGGGGACACCCTGCTGTCACTGCTGAAAGACCACCCTCTGCCTTTGTATTCTGAAGCTGGTTCATTGGCATTCATTGAGTAAAAACTCTCCAGTAAGTATTGGATTTTCTGGTCAATTGCATTACTTTGTTTTTGTTCATGGTCTTTTATCTTTGGATTGCATGTTTTATTAGGGAAATCTGTTTTACCTTTTGATCTTTGGATTGTGCAGTTTTTAGGCAAAGACCAGTTTATTTTTCCTTTTCCCCTTTTTGTTTTTTTTTATTATTTTAAAAAATCATTGCATTGTATGGCCTTCTCATTCCTATCCAGACACTTTGATGTTTCATCTACCTAGAAGGGCATTTTTGTATAGCTGTATAGTTGTATAGGGAATTTTAAATAATTATTTGAATTTTACAAGCCGGGGCTTAGGAGTAGGCCCTGTTTGTGAATTCTTTGGAAGTCTACACATTTTTTGTTATTAGAGTTCAATTTTAACAGCACTACATTGATGTTGGCATCTTTTAAGTTAAACTGAAAAGGAAAGAAGGTAAAAGACAAAGCATTTTGACTAGCCTTCTTCAGATGGCTACTTTTTGCTTTGCAGATGCACACTGACACAACCCTTCAGTCACTTCACACATGCAAATCATCTAAGTTAGCCTCACAAACAACAGTTGGCTGATCCTTCTTATCATGAATAAGAAAAATGTGCTTTATGGCGATGATCTGCTAGTGGCCAGCAGATTTACAGGGTAGACAAACGTCAGAAGAAATTCTTAAGAAACCTCTGGAAAAGGTCTCTGTGAACCAGCTTTCTCACTTATTGCTATACACATTCTTTGCTTTCACTTCACATAACCATAATGCTACCTTATATTTTCTGTTACTTTCTTCTTTTTTGGACATTGTCCTCTGAAGGTAATACTTTAAAACTGATTATATAGACTTTGTGCTATTCCACTGTGTTTTTCTAGTTTTTCTAATTTCTCACACCCTACCACAATATAAAGCTCTTCTAGCCTAGACTAGAAATAAGTCATGAGAAAAACTCAAAAAGAGTTGGGGAATGTCCCCGTATATTGTCTATCAGACAAAGACGAAAAATGTGGTCTAAATAATCAAAAAACTGATCAGAGAAGACAAAGTACATTAGTATTTAAAGCATTTTATATACAATCAAGACAAAATGGTGGAAGGAAGTGACATGATGGAAATTACGTCATCGGGATTGGCCAGAAGTGATGTCATTGGAAATGGCCAGAAGTGATGTCATTGGAAATGGTCGGAAAGTGACGTCATTATGGCGGCACCGGAAGTGGTGTCATCTGGAATGGCTGGAAGTGATGTCACTGTGCAGTAACTGGAAGTGACATCACAGATGTTGCATGTGGTGATGTTGCAACCATTTTGTGAACCCGGAAGCAAGGTAGGTGAATTCTTATTTTTCTTCTCTTTTTCTGTCGGCATAGAGAAAGAGACATCAGTGCACATAACCAATCCCCTACCTCACGGAGTAACTAACACTCACCTTAGGACTTGATGGCTGCTTCCTAATTGCACGTGTGTGACACTGGTCATTGCTGTTGCCGCTGCAATTACAATTACTCTGTATTCACCTTGGGCTGTTTGGTATTTTCTTCTAGATTTTTATGCAGATGTCATGAATTGACTGCAATCTAATAGCAAAAATGGTGTGAGACCTCTCAAAGATCCATGTTACTTTTCAGAGCCCTCTCTAGCCTGTCACAGAAAGGCCACATCAAAGGCTCCCTCACCCCAATACTATACTGGACATATTAGGCCTACAAGCACCTACATGGGTTTTGGCATAAAAAATTTCAGATATCTTTAATGTCCCGAATACCAAAAAAAAAACACATTAAGGCCGTTTAGGCAAAGAAACGGTGTTATCTCTGGCTAGATGAGACAAAACACCCACAAAATCTTTATTAGAAGAAATATTTAGTAGCAATTCAAAAAAAGAAACAAACTTACAAAATGAGGAAGAAATGTTTGCCTAAAAAAAACAACTAGCAAATAAATCTTAAATAAAATCAAAACTATAAACCCAAAGACAGAAGCAAGAAAAATCCAGAAACCTGAAAATCCATACTCACAATTTTGCCCTTTTCATCAACAACCACTTAATGACGGACTATTCGGTCTCCAAGGGTGGTCCTTCAGCAGGGACATCAGAGTGACAAAATCCGTGGAACACAGGAAAACCCCTGATACATAGATGGTAAATAACAAATATACTGTAAATAGAAATAGAAATGCATAAATACAATGAATAGCTGAGAAAATTATATTTGACAAAAAACAAAGAAAATGCAGAAAAAGAAAATAATTATGACCCAGCGTACACACTCTGGCTGACACATGACAGCAGGCTTCTCTTGCTGATTAATCCCTTTCTCACTGTGCCAAATTCCCTGTTGTCTATATTTGTCCAGTTTTGATTTGTTTTTCTTGTACTCATGATTATTGTCTTGATGTTTTAACTACAAACTGTTGCCCATTCCAGTAATGATTACTTAATCTAATCTTGGTATTCCAGATCATGACCTTGTTGGCAGGAATACAGTAATATGTTTTTATTTTGTTTTATTGCATGTTTGTGATTTTACATTTTTAATGTGCTTTTGTCCTTGTTTATTTCTTGGGTGCCATCACTTGGTGTCTGGTTTTCATGGGCACAACTATTTTATGTGTAAAGCTGCTGTGATGCTAGTTTGCTAGGAAAATGCCATGTGACCTACGAGACCATGGTAGCCTTGCAGTTTAGACATTGTCTGATCTTTGCTCAAAATATTTCTGATTGATATTTGTAGTCAAAAGGATCAAAATTTCTTTTTTGTTTTTCTTTGCACCTCAAGTTAATGTTCAGAGATCACAGTCAATGATTTTATACTTGATGTCACAGTTGCCATTAAGCAACTTTCCCTCCAGCGTCCATGAAGATATCACTTTAGCCACAGAGAACATTATCTAAATCTACACTCACCTTAAGGATTATTAGGAACACCATACTAATACGGTGTTTGACCCCCTTTCACCTTCAGAACTGCCTTAATTCTACGTGACATTGATTCAACAAGGTGCTGAAAGCATTCTTTAGAAATGTTGGCCCATATTGATAGGATAGCATCTTGCAGTTGATGGAGATTTGTGGGATGCACATCCAGGGCACGAAGCTCCCGTTCCACCACATCCCAAAGATGCTCTATTGGGTTGAGATCTGGTGACTGTGGGGGCCATTTTAGTACAGTGAACTCATTGTCATGTTCAAGTAACCAATTTGAAATGATTCGAGCTTTGTGACATGGTGCATTATCCTGCTGGAAGTAGCCATCAGAGGATGGGTACATGGTGGTCATAAAGGGATGGACATGGTCAGAAACAATGCTCAGGTAGCCTGTGGCATTTAAACGATGCCCAATTGGCACTAAGGGGCCTAAAGTGTGCCAAGAAAACATCCCCCACACCATTACACCACCACCACCAGCCTGTACAGTGGTAACAAGGCATGATGGATCCATGTTCTCATTCTGTTTACGCCAAATTCTGACTCTACCGTTTGAATGTCTCAACAGAAATCGAGACTCATCAGACCAGGCAACATTTTTCCAGTCTTCAACTGTCCAATTTTGGTGAGCTTGTGCAAATTGTAGCCTCTTTTCCTATTTGTAGTGGAGATGAGTGGTACCCAGTGGGGTCTTCTGCTGTTGTAGCCCATCCGCCTCAAGGTTGTGCGTGTTGTGGCTTCACAAATGCTTTGCTGCATACCTCAGTTGTAACGAGTGGTTATTTCAGTCAAAGTTGCTCTTCTATCAGCTTGAATCAGTCGGCCCATTCTCCTCTGACCTCTAGCATCAACAAGGCATTTTCGCCCACAGGACTGCCACATACTGGATGTTTTTCCCTTTTCACACAATTCTTTGTAAGCCCTAGAAATGGTTGTGCGTGAAAATCCCAGTAACTGAGCAGATTGTGAAATACTCAGACCAGCCCGTCTGGCACCAACAACCATGCCACACTCAAAACTGCTTAAATCACCTTTCTTTCCCATTCTGACATTCAGTTTGGAGTTCAGGAGATTGTCTTGACCAGGACCACACCCCTAAATGCATTGAAGCAACTGCCATGTGATTGGTTGATTAGATAATTGCATTAATGAGAAATTGAACAGGTGTTCCTAATAATCCTTTAGGTGAGTGTACACTATTATTGAGTAACTGAATCTTACTGGTATTCTGGGACATGCCCATGGGCATGATGGGATTTTAACTACTTAATTGTGTAAATGAATACATATGTGTAGAAATACCTGCTTCCAATATAATTTGTATCCTTTATTTACACAATAGTTAAATTTTGTGACTAATAAGCATTGACTGCAGAACTGGTTTTATAGGGACATACCATCCTACCATTATTATGAGTTAAGAGTCCCAAAGGATTAATTCTCAAAGAGTTCCAAAACTGCCCACTAGAAAGGGATATTACTGTCAAAACCTTGGTAATGGAGCAAACAGTCTTATTCTGCATAGAAATGTGGATCGCAAATGGAAAAAGGAATTACCTTGGAAAGGCGAAATAATCCAGTGACAACAAGTCCAAGTCACAATTCCAAAGCAAAGTCAAAAAACAGAGCACAGGTTCAAAATCTAGGAAATCTCAAAAACAAAACCAAATCACAAAAAATTTGGTGTTGATGAGGCCAGCAGCGGCGCGCTTCCCTGGGGTCTGAATATGGATCCCAATGACCCAGTGCAGTGACACTTTGCTGTAAAAATGGCATCATCCTTCGGTTGAGACATAAAACCAAGGTCCTGACTCTCTGTGATCATTAAAGATCCATGGGCATCCTTCGTAAAGTGTATGGTGTATCCCGATGTCCAGGGTAAACTTTCATTCTGGCCCCCTAATCTGCTGTCTCTGATTGGCTAGCTATCTCTCACCCCTTCCCCACCTAACAGCTAATATGTGGCGAGCGTACTGGTGCAAATTGGCTACCATCATCTATGTGGATAATACATATTAGTGGTAGTTGAAAGGGCTTCCCACTATCTGTTTAAAGTGCTTTGAGTACCTTGAAAAGGGCTATATAAATGTAATGATTATAGTTATTATTACTACTACTTCCTGGCACATTCAAGCTGAACCATTAAGCATTGGGGAAACCCTTGCCATTACAGTGCAGAAGACACCCCCTGAAATTAATTGACAGGTGGCCCCACAAAACGCAAGGCATATCACAAAGACAATGATACACAGACATAACCAAATACAAAGAAAAATACAAATAAAAATGAATAAAATTAGGACAAACAAAAGAATCAAAAGTGAAAGCAAGACAAAGAGGTTTGAACCCCAGCCAAAGGAGGAATCCTGACTGAAACATAGCAATTATTGACTTTGCTACTTTTAGCCTATTAAAAGTAAATGAGCCAGTAATTCCAACAAAATTGAATTTAAAGCTTCACAGAAATAATCTGAAATCCCTTCCATTTCAACAGTCAGTGAAATCCACTCCTTTGAACCAAGAAGAAAGGTTTTTAGTATGCAGTATAAAAATTTTCCCCTGTACTTTCACTGAGGCAGCGCTGAAGCTAGGACTACAATTCCCATCAGACAGAAGGAATGCTCTGGGGCTTACGGGACAATGACATCATAAGCATGCACGGTGTTTAAACATGAGCACTGGAAAAACTGGGATTTCATTGAAGATGATAGGTATGACATTTCCTTCTAATTTGGATAACACTGTCAATACTTCACTAAATTAAGACTGTCTTTTTGCTTCACTGTGGGTTGTGCTTAGCCATGTTGTATTACCAAAAGACAGTTTTCCTTTGAATATTTTCATCTAGACCCTTTGTTGAGAAGTGCTCAGGTCCAAACGGGTTTACAGTGATGCAAAATCCTTAGGAGACAACATTTGTTTTTCATCCCTCCAAAAAATGTAAAAACTCAATAAAAAATTAGCACAGTTCAGGATTGTGAGATCATACACAAAATGAATTGGTGTCAATTTTGCCACACTGTGTGCAAAGTAAAACTCTGAATTGCTTACACTACCCTTTAGATAGTGTGAAATAGAGCGTCCCAGACACACAGGCGGACACCGTTTCAGCCATCACCACATGTTTATTTACAGTTCTATTATATACAAAGTCTTAAGTGCACCGCCACCAAGCCCCACAGTCTTCCAAAGTCCAGGCTCTCAATAGCCACTTTCTTTACACAAATCACACACTTGGGCCTCTCCTCGCCTCCTCTGCACCGACCTCATCTTCCTCCTCACCCAACTCCAGTCTTGATTGCAGGGCGGCGGCTCCTTAAATAGGCGGCCGATTTCTGACCGCACCCAGCCACCTGTGACATTACTCTCCTGTCAGCTGAGACCTCCAGGGACCAGCGGACCATTCTGCAAGGACGAGAACCCATCGGCGGCAAGCCGACACATTGTAGCCTAGGGCCCGAACTTGTAAACAAAACAGAAACACAAGGGGCGGGGATATTGCCCTGACGCAGCCCCTTGGCTCGTCTTCTCGGCTGGGCCAATGCTCTCCGCTCCAATCGGCACCCCGATGCTCCCTCCTTCGGCTCCCCCGTTCAAGCAGTCCGCGATCCCCGCCACTGGACCACTACTGGGATCATGCTTCATTTCCACCTTCCAAGCTGCGGGTTTCTCCTCTGCAACCACAGAGGACAGCCCTTCATGGGACGAGCGCACCCAGCAGCATGTCCTCCCATATCAGAGGAACTGGCTTCCCCAAGCCGCTTCCTCCGCTTACTTTGAGACGCTGCTGCGGTTCGGATCTGCCCACTGCAAGGCTGGCGTCCGGAGCTTCACAGGGTCGGTCTCCCTTACTTTCCCCGCTGTGCCTTTCTGTCCAGGAGCTCCCGCAGCGCGCCAATCTTCTCTTGCCTGCGGCTCTTGTTCCAATGCCACTGCCATCCCTCCCGACTCCAGCGTCTCCGCCCGGAAGGCATATTGCTCAGCCGGTGGCGGCAGCACAAGGTGCAGTTGTTCCTGCAAGTCCTGCAAAATCGCCGTCAAGGAGAGAGAAGGAGCCAGCGGTGGGCTTACCTTGGATGTAGTTCCACTTACCAACTGCTCTCTATGGGCCTTTCCCTGCAGCCCACTCAGGTTTCTTTGGAGCACGGGACTGACATTCTCTGCTCTCGCCTCCGACCAATCATTGGCGAGAGAACAGGACACTATCCAATCCCGTGCCTGTTACGAGGAGGGACTTCTGGTCGGCCATCTCGCTCTCCTCTCTCACAGGATAGCGTCTCTCCGGGCAGCTCCGTTGCTGCTATGGCTTCTCCAGCCATAGCCTCTCCTTCTCGGCAGCCTCCTTCCTGGCCCCCTCGTCAGTGAGCCGCCCCTGAAACACACAGTCCACCAGTGGACCACCAACGCTCCATGACACACTCTGTTGCTGCAGGGTTAGGAGCACGCCGCCCCTGCAGCACGTGGGCAAGTTCCCCTGTTGTGCCGGGCCTTTCACAGACTTTTCCATGAATGCAGGTCCCCACCTTGGTGGAGCATCCTGCCGGCTACGCCACTGTGAAAAAGAGCGGCCCAGACACACACAGGCAGACACCGTTTCAGCCATCACCACACATTTATTTACAGTTCTATTATATACAAAGTCTTACGTGCACCGCCACCAAGCCCCACAGTCTCCCAAAGTCCAGGCTCTCAATAGCCACTTTCTTCACACAACACACATACTTGGGCCTCTCCTCGCCTCCAATGCACCGACCTCGTCTTCCTCCACAACCCGACTCCAGCCTTGATTGCAGGGCGGCAGCTCCTTAAATAGGCGGCTGATTGCTGACCACACCCAGACACCTGTGACAATCAATAGATAGATAGATAGATAGATAGATAGATAGATAGATAGATAGATAGATAGATAGATAGATAGATAGATAGATAGGGAAGGTAATATATAATGCCCTTGTTTGTATTATAATGATAGTGAACAGCTGTTGTAATTATGGGAAAATGAAATCTCAATAACAACATAATTAACATCCCATTAAATATGTACTAAATAGGTGATTTCATCCTAAATTTGTCCTAACATTACAAAGGATGTTGCTCTTGCCTTTAATGTTGTGACATTGTTCTTTACTAAATAATAGCACTATGCCCAATTAATTGTTGCTTTATAAAGTGCTTGTCACAGCAATCAACTCCACCATAAACTCCAAGACACAGTATTATTTGCGGAACAGCCGATAAAAATTTCAAACTGTAAAATGCTTTACTCAGCTTTTTATAGTCGCATCAGACCAGGGGGAGGCAGGGTGCACTGACTGTCTTTCTCAGTTCCTTGCAGACCATTCCCGGTCAATACAGCAGAGTTCTGGACCCTATGATGATGTCACTTGTGGTTCCACACCCCAGGATGATGTCACTTCCTATACGGACCTTTAAAGCCACCATCTTGCCTTTGTTTAATCATCTTTGTTTTGGACTCGGTCTTCTAAACAACTCTCTTTGAGAATTTAACCTTTTTGCAGCCAGGACATAACCTTCATTATGTCTGGTGTCTTATTGTGTCACAATGGATAGATGGATAGATAAGGCACTATATAATAGATAGATAAATAGATAATGTTATTTTACCCCAAGGGGAAATTTGGCTTTTTACAGAAGCTCTTTAAATTAATAAATACATAAATAGTTAGATACACAAGTAAATAAATAAATATAAACACATACTTTGGTCTGACTTTAAAGCAAGAAAATTAAAAAGAAAGAAACAGTCTGACTTAGCTGTCACAGTCACAGTGAAGCATTATGCAGACATGTTACTGTTGGTCTAAAATTACGTTTTGTCTTGTCATTTTCTAACCTGTTTAATTTAGACCCACTACATCATGGGGCCTATTATGTTTTGTAATGTTATATTTTACATAACATACAGACAGAGATTAAGACCACCAGAAAAGGACAGTGGTGGCGTGGTGCATATTGGTAAACAGGAATTTTATTTTACTGTGCACACATAACAATAAATCTAAAATGAATTGATTACATGTTTTATCAAAGCAAAGCCTTGTATTTTCAAAAAAGCAAGCACTTTTGTCAGTTCTGGTCAACCCATTAGGTGACATAGACAGCCATGTAAGTACAGAATCTTTTGGTGGGGGACCCCAATTTAAAAAGCTGATTTTTTTTCCAAGGACGGTGCATGCCGTGCTCTACATTCTCCATACACCCTGTGAACATGTCTATTCTGTGGTGCTGGAACAGAATAGCTATTCAATGTAGAGGAGTAGGAAAGATGTCAAGGCAGCCATTAGGGTTACCTTGGTGTGACCCCAAACCCCCTCTCAAATAATACATTACAAGTGAAGTGGCTACAAGAGGAAGAGAACTCGTCAAAGAGTGTTTTAAAATAAAAAAACAAAAGACGTAAGGCACTCAGTACTACAAAAGGAAAAAGTAGGAAAAGCAGGGGCAAACTAATCATTCTGTCATTGCACAATTTGCATTTTTTTTTTTGTTTCAGGATGACAGCCTCATTTTCATTAACTGGAATAGCTAGTGGAATAGCTAGTGATGAGTCCACCTGTCTATAACTAAAAACCAAGTAACGAGACAACTGAAGAAGCTATACACGGGACCAGATGGAGTCACTCTTCAAGATTTAAAGGCCACTGCTAGCCAACTTTGTGGTATTCTTCGTCACCCGTTCAGTTTGTCCATAAGGCTCCAGAAAGTGCTGCTACTGCGGAAAACACCCTGTATTGTTCCTGTTTCAAAAACGTTAGGTGCCGCAGCACCTAATGACTACAAACCAGTGGCACTTACATCTCACATCTTAAAGATGTTTGAGAGACTGGCCCTGAACCATATGAGTCTTTCTGTGGTACATCACTTGGATCCACTGCAGTTTGGCTGTCAGATAAAGATTGGAGTGGAGGATGCAATTATCTATCTGGCCCACAAGGCTTATTCTCATCTGGACCAAGCTGGCAGCACTGTGAGGATTCTGTGTTTTTCGATTTCTCCATTGCTTTAAATATCATCAAGCCACCCCTTGGAAACGCCTATGCGCCTGTGGTGACCTGTTTAATGGGCTATCTGTCAGACAGACCACAGTTTGTGAGACTCTACAGGGTGGTCCAGATCTAATTATGCAATTTTCATTACACTTATAACTTATTAAGTTTATTACTCCGAGCCTGTATCCAGCTGAATGGCGGACAAGTGGGACATTACATGGAAAATCAGTGAATTAATTCAATGTAAGTCCATTTTCGTTTATTACAAGATATTTCAAACAATTCTTTTGTCTTGTATTGTTTTCCTGCATTGCATTTAAAGTTGCATAATTTGATCTGGACCACCCTATAGGACTGTGACTCTGATACAAATGAGAGCAACACTGGAGCATCACAAGGAACAGTCCTGTCTCATGTATTCTTCACTCTGTACAACTCAGGCAATGCATGTAACAGCAGGTCATGTCAGTTGCAAAAATTATCAGATGATTCTTCACTTATGAGGTGTATAGAATAAAGGGATGAGACAAAGTATTGGAGTCAGGTGGAGAACTTTGTTTCTTGGTGCAGAAAGAAGTGTTTGCAACTTAACATCAGCAAAACCAAGAAAGTGCTTATTGACCTGCACATCACCAAAGAGCCTCTATGTCTAGTCACTATTAAGGTAGGAGATGTAGAGGTGGCCCACTCTTACAAGTACTTGGCGGTCTACAACAATGACACAGAGGAACAATATAAGAAGGGGCAGGGCAGACTTTTTTTTCTTAGAAAACTGCACTCATTTAATAATGGTAACTGACATCCAAGTGGGGCGGCACGGTGGCGCAGTGGTAGCGCTGCTGCCTCGCAGTTAGGAGACTCAGGTTCGCTTCCCGGGTCCTCCCTGCGTGGAGTTTGCATGTTCTCCCGTGTCTGCGTGGGTTTCCTCCGGGCGCTCCGGTTTCCTCCCACAATCCAAAGACATGCAGGTTAGGTGGATTGGCGATTCTAAATTGGCCCTAGGGTGTGCTTGGTGTGTGGGTGTGTTTGTGTGTGTCCTGTGGTGGGTTGGCACCCTGCCCAGGATTGGTTCCTGCCTTGTGCCCTGTGTTGGCTGGGATTGGCTCCAGCAGACCCCCGTGACCCTATTCGGATTCAGCGGGTTAGACGATGGATGGATGGATGGACATCCAAGTGACGGTTGATCAATTAGCTTATTTTCAAAATAGAGCAAAACAAGAGTCATGGTTACAAGTGCTTAATTTGTGAAATTTAAAATCTTTAAGTAAGGAGGAGCTTTTTGTTTATTTTATAGAAAATAAGAAGACATTAAGCTTGTCACAAGTTAACACATAGGTGGCAGCAGAATAGAATAAAACAGATAAATGGCATAACTAGATGACAACATTAAACATCTGATGAACGATGTGACAATTCAATACAAATAATTTCTCAAATAAAAGGAGAAAAGTTTAACAAAAACAATCCTAAATAATTCTTCAAATAGCTGCAGATCCTGGTATTTTTATTCTTTTATTTATACAATACAATACAATTTATTTTTGTATAGCCCAAAGTCACACAAGAAGTGCCGCAATGGGCCTTAACAGGCCCTGCCTCTTGACAGCACCCCAGCCTTGACTCTCTAAGAAGACAAGGAACAACTCCCAAAAAAAAACCCCAGTAGGGAAAAAATGGAAGAAACCTTGGGAAAGGCAGCTCAAAGAGAGACCCCTTTCCAGGTAGGTTGGGCATGCAGTGGGTGTCAAAAGGAAGGGGGTAAATACAATACAATACACAGAACAGAACAGAACAAATCCTCAATACAGTATAAAAATAAAATTTTTTAGAAGCACGTAGCAGAATTTAACAATGGATGACATCACAAAATATGATTTGGATTGGTTTATAGTCCTGGAGACCTCATCCATCAAGCTGTCTCTCCCTTTTGGCCATTCCACAGCTGAAACAGTACTGGGCCAGCCAATCCGATGAAAGGATTTATGAGAACTTGCGGTCTGAATAAGAGGTCCAGTATTTTCCAAGTGTAAGCCAGTAAATGTACTGATTTCCTCAGCCTGCTTTTGTCCTTTACAGAGTGCTGTGGAGTCAGAGCCTATCTCAGCAGAATCAGGGACAGGGCTGGACCAAACTCTTGATAGGTTAAAAGCCCATAATACACATTCACACTCTGTCACACCTGCCTGATTTTGAGTCAATATTTAACCTAATATGCATATGTTTTGGATAATGGAAGAATTCCAAACAAGCATAATGAGAATGTGAACATTCCTCTGAGGACCTGTTGTGATTATCCTGCCACCAAATATCAAAAGGAGGCCTAGCCTCCCAAAACCTAAAGCCAGGCTTCCTGAGGCCTAGTGTTTGTTCAATATGGGTTTACCTCCAAACTATAAGCAGGCCTAAATAGACACAAATATTAGTGATGAGAGAAATAATTTGTGATTGAATTTAAAAGAAAACTCAGTTATTGCTTTTCAAAAACTGTGTTTCACTTCCAATGAAATTCATACTATTCACAAGAAGAACAGCATTCAGTTCCTTTCTGGAAACATTACCATGCAATAATTATGCATGCATCTACCTATTATTTTGTATTTGAAAAAAGATCTCTAGTGGGAAAAAATCATCTGAAGTGTGCAGATCCTTAACAAGGTAAGAGCAGAGAGGGAGGATTTGCAGAAGCAACTTTTCTTTGTGAGGTTTTCCTGTGGTGAAAACTCAGTAATGTACACAATGGTGTGTTTAATGTGTTCCCATGTGGAAAATGTGCGGCATGTCACATTTTTAAAAAAAACATATTGCACTCCTTCATGGCAATCTGAACACAAGACATAAAAAAAATTTACTAGTATGGCACAGATTAGCACAGCTACGGAGAAAAATATGGAATTGTAAATGAGGGTTAGCAGTATTCTTTGTTTTCCACCCTAAAAAAAATCCTTTACACCCCCAATAAATATAATTAATGACTTACATAATCTGAAATTGTAAAAAACCACTAGTGTCATTTTCATGAAACTGTATGCAAACCGAAACTTACCCATTTTGTTCATCACTACTTACTGTATAATGTTCAGTATGAAAATATAATTTGGA
This sequence comes from Polypterus senegalus, assembly GCF_016835505.1. Classification (NCBI taxonomy): domain Eukaryota; kingdom Metazoa; phylum Chordata; class Cladistia; order Polypteriformes; family Polypteridae; genus Polypterus; species Polypterus senegalus. The sequence goes on from NC_053164.1 coordinate 37,544,647, forward strand.
AAGAGAGAGAGAAAACCAACAAAAAACCCTGGCTCTTTAAAAGTAATAAAGTTATATTATCAAGAAGGAAATTGCCTAGTTACAAAAATATCAAAAAAGAGCACAAAAGGAAGAGCCTAAAATGGCAACCCAGAACAACCGGTCCAAAAAAAACAGAAATCATAATCCACAAAACAGAACAGGAAATGTTAAAAAGCTAGAAAACCCAAACATATTTTAAAAAACATGGGCTTACCAATCAATTCCCAATGCCGATCTGCAGGACTTAAAATTCTGTCTCGATTGTGTGAGTGGTCCATTGTATGTCATGGTAGCCCTGCCACCTGAAAGTCTACTTGAAGGAGAAAGGGCACATAACTTAACACATTAACACTACATTGAAAACACATAAATAATAAATAATTCATTATTTTGATGAAAAAGTAATTAATCACAAATCACTTTTCTAACCTAAAAGCATCATACATACTTATACAGTGGGACAGTGCAGAACAATTTCAGCATTTCAGACAACACCAATGTGCAGCATCCACCTGGATGTTATGAAGGCAGCCATTCTTGCACCAGTACACTCACCACATATTAGCTATTAGGTGGTGAAGGTGTGAGAGATATAATTAGCCAATGAGGAATGTGGAAGATTAAGGGGCCAGAATGGACAAAGTCCTGGTGGACAATTTAGCCAGAACATCACGGTACACCCTACTCTTTCGAAAAGATGCTTGGAGTTCGTTTATGACCAGAGGGAGTCGAGATGCCAATTTTACGTCTCATCTGAAGGACAAGTTCATTTTTTCAGCACAGTGACCATGCCACTGCAGTGGGGCATTGAGATCCTCACATAGAGTAAGTGCCCCCCTCCATCACCTGTTCCAGTAGCAACCCAAATACCATCCAAGTACTGATCAGCAACAAACACGTTTATTCTGAAGTGTAAGCACAATAGTCAAAAAAGGACATAAAACATAATATACAATAAAATAGATTTAGAACAATTAGAACAATTAGAACAATCTAGACGAGAACAGGCCATTCAGCCCAACAAAGCTCGCCAGTCCTATCCACTTGCTTCCTCCAAGAAAACATCAAGTCGAGTTTTGAAAGTCCCTAACGTCTTACTGTCTACCACACTACTTGGTAACTTATTCCAAGTGTCTATCGTTCTTTGTGTAAAGAAAAACTTCCTAATGTTTGTGCGAAATTTACCCTTAACAAGTTTCCAACTGTGTCCCCGTGTTCTTGATGAGCTCATTTTAAAATACAAGTCTCGATCCACTGTACTAATTCCCTTCATAATTTTAAACACTTCAATCATGTCACCTCTTAATCTTCTTTTGCTTAAACTGTAAAGGCCCAGCTCTTTTAATCTTTCCTCATAATTCAACCCCTGTAGACCTGGAATCAGCCTAGTCGCTCTTCTCTGGACCTTTTCTAGTGCTGCTATGTCCTTTTTGTAGCCTGGAGACCAAAACTGCACACAGTACTCAAGATGAGGCCTCACCAGTGCATTATAAAGGTTGAGCATAACCTCCTTGGACTTGTACTCCACAGATCGTGCTATATAACCTAACATTCTGTTAGCCTTCTTAATGGCTTCTGAACACTGTTTGGAAGTTGATAGCTTGGAGTCCACTATGACTCCTAAATCCTTCTCATAAGGTGTACTCTCGATTTTTCGACCGCCCATTGTGTATTCAAACCTAATATTTTTACTTCCTATGTGTAATACTTTACATTTACTGACATTAAATTTCATCTGCCACAAATCTGCCCAAGCCTGTATGCTATCCAAGTCCTTCTGTAATGATATAACGGATTCCAAATTATCTGCTAATCCACCTATCTTGGTATCATCTGCAAACTTAACCAGCTTGTTACTTATATTCCTATCTAAATCATTTATATATATTAAAAATAGCAGCGGCCCTAGCACTGACCCCTGTGGAACACCACTCTTAACATCAGCCAGTTCTGATGAGGTTCCTCGCACCATCACCCTCTGCTTCCTGTGTCTGAGCCAATTCTGCACCCATCTAAAAACATCACCCTGAATTCCCACTTCTTTTAACTTGATGCCCAACCTCTCATGTGGCACCTTATCAAATGCTTTCTGAAAGTCCAGATAAATAATATCATAAGCTCCACTTTGATCGTATCCTTTTGTTGCCTCCTCATAGAATTCCAACATGTTAGTAAAACACGACCTCCCCTTCTGAACCCATGCTGACTGTTCAGAATAACTCCTGTCCTTGTCATGTGTTGCTCAATCTTATCCTTAATAATTCCTTCCATTAATTTTCCTGTGATGCTTGTTAAGCTTACTGGCCTATAGTTGCTTGGATCTGCCCTGTCACCCTTTTTATATAATGGGATGATATTTGCCATTTTCCAGTCCTTTGGAATCTCTCCAGTGCACAGTGACTTCCTAAAAATATGTGTCAAGGGTTTATATATGTACTCACTAGCCTCCTTAAGAACACGAGGATAAATATTATCTGGGCCTGGTGATTTGTTTGATTTCATCTTATTTAATCTGAGCAGCACTTCTCCCTCTACAATTTCCAAATCCCTCAGTACCTCCTTAGTAGTTGTGTTTACCTCTGGCAGGTTATCCACTTGCTCACTTGTAAACACCTCAGAAAAATGTAAGTTTAGGGCATCTGCTATTTCATTGTCTGTATCTTTTAATTCCCTTTACTATTCCTGATGAACTTGACCTCCTCCTTAACTGTTCTTTTACTACTAAAATACTGAAAGAATCTCTTGGGGTCTTCTTTCGCCTTATCTGCTATATTCCTCTCCAACTGTCTTTTAGCCTCTCTGATATCCTTCTTAATGGTTGCCCTCATGTTCTCATACGCTACGGTTCTCTTTGCAGTCATTAGTCTTATATGCCTTATACAGCAGTTTTTCCTTTGCAACTTCTTTTTAAATCTTTATTAATCCATCGTGGAGATTTTTTAGTTTCCTATTACTTCCAAATTTAGGTATGTATCTGTCCTGCATTACATGTAAAACATTTTAAACCTGTTCCACTGCTCCTCGACTGTCTCCACATTTAAAAGCTTATCCCAGTCTATCCTACTTAGACTTTGTCGCATCTGCTCAAAATTAGCCCTACTAAAGTTCAACTTAACAATTTTAGTCTTTGCATCTGTACTCTTACAAAATACTGAGAATTGTATTACATTATGGTCACTTGACCCTAGTGGTTCAATCACCTCTACACCCTCAATTCTATCCTGATTATTACAGAATACTAAATCCAGATAGGCTTCACCCCTTGTTGGTGCTTTAACATGCTGTGTTAAAAACAGTCGCGATTACTTCTAAAACTCCTGCTCTTGTGCTCCTCCATCTGTAAGGTTATCCCAGTTAATATTTGGATAATTAAAGTCCCCATGACTATAATATCCCCTGTAAACTTGCCTTTTGATATTACTAAAAGATGTGTGTTGAAATTACTGTCTGAATTGGGTGGTCTATAACACACTCCTAAAATGAGACCTTTTCCCTAATATTTTCCAGGCGAAGCCACATGTCCTCACTAAGATGGGGCTCATCATCCAACTGAAGATGACTTACATTTAATTCCTGTTTGGCATAAACAGCAACCCCACCTCCTTTTCTGTTCTGTCTATCCTTCCTAAACAATGTGTATCCCTCTATGTTACACTCATCCCCATCTTTGTTATTTAGCCAGGTTTCCGTTATTGCTATAATATCATAATTGTGCTCTGCTACATACAACTCCAACTCACTTACCTTATTTTTGATACTTCTAGCATTAAGGCAAGCTATTTTTAATGTGTTAATCCTTCTATCTTTACGTGTTTGCTTAAAATTTACATTACTATGCATTTTTATTTCTACACCATTGTTTGTTCTTCCATGTATAGATCTAAATCTGGCCTGTCCTAAACTCCCTGCCCCCCCATTCCCTAGTTTAAACAATCCTCGACTAGCCTACACATACGCCTCCCCAATACATTGGTGCCCCTCCGGTTCAGATGTAACCCGTCACGGCGGAACAGGTCCCATCTGTTCCAAAAGGAGTCCCAATGCCCCATAAACCTATACCCTTCTACCCTGCACCAAGATTTGAGCCACGCGTTAAGCCTTCTAATCTCCTCAATCTTACCTGGACTGGCGTGGCACAGGCAGAACTTCGGAGAAGACTACCTTGTCAGTTCTGCTCCTCAGCTTGGTACCTAACTCTTTGAATTTGGATCGCAGAACTGACAGACTACCCTTATGTATGTCATTTGTTCCAACGTGGACAATGACAACTGGATCCACCCCCGCTCTGGCCAAGAGCCTATCCACCCTTCCAGGGAGGTCTCCCACCTGTGCTCCCGGAAGGCAACACACCGTACGAGACTCTCTCTCTCTGGAGCACACCTGCGCTTCAATCCCCCTAATGATTGAGTCCCCAACTATCACTACCTCTCTCTTTTTGGGAACTGGTTTTGAGGTGGCCCGTTGGGGCTCCTCAACCCTGCCTACCACCTCAGAATTATCAGAGTCACCGTCCAGCTCCGCCAGGACATGATAACGGTTAGACACTTCTAATTCTGGGGTTGATGCCCCCGGACAGTGTGCACCCTTTACCTTACGCCTTGCGACCGTGACCCACCTATTCCTACCTGTCTGTAAATAGCAACAAAAAGAACAAAATAAGTGAAACTACATTTAAGCCAGGGTCTCAAACATGACAGAACCCTGCTAAGAACTGGACCCAGGTACACAAGGATGTCAGGTAGCAATGTTAACCATGAAGCCACTGTGAAATGAACAATGGTCCCTCTTGGGGAGAAATACCTAAGGCATGTTCTTTGTAAAGCTACATCAATAAACTGCTGTAGTGATAATATTATCTGGACCTCTGTGTAAACTTCCATTCTTCTTTTAGCTACTCTTTGACACAGTGCTCTATAGTGCGTACGTGACAAAGAAATCAAACCAGGCATTGCAACCTGCAGTGTGTTCCTTTGCATGCTTGGCATGAGATGGGAGATAAACACTGTACATGTGCCAATTTCCGAAGTGAAGGTTGTTGGAAAGCAGTAGGCACTACTTTGCATCGTCAGAGTGGAATGTGCCTGACTGCTATTTCTGACTGCATGAGACTCAGATAAACTCCAAAGAGGTACTTGGATGTGGCAGAGCTGATTAGTGAAGAGCTGTGGAGAACAGGCTGAGCGTAGATTTACATTACCCTGAATCCGTCCATCTTGCCTGCCTAGAGTTCAAACACGAGCAGCAGGCAGCTATTAAAATATTACATGGAAAGAGTGAAATTTCCTTACTTCTAAAAACTTTTAAAAAGTTAGTAATAGTGATTTTCTGGTGTTTGGTGCAGCATCATATTTGCCATCCGAATTTAGAACATTTGTATATCTATTTATATATATCTATATATCTATTCCCATCTTCACTGTGCTCTTAACTGTACATATCGTATTTAACTGTACATATCACATTTAACTGTAAATATCGTATTTAACTGTAAATAATATGCACATATTATATTTATTGTACTTCTGCTCTTTGCACTTCTGATTAGATGCTAAACTGAATCTCGTTGCCCTGTATTTATACATGTGTAATGACAATAAAGTGAATCTAATCTAATCTAATCTAATCTAATATTTATCATTATATAAAAGCATTCATTAAAGTAATTTTTGGATTGTAGTAACCTCTCAGCCAAAATGAATCCATGTCTGACATTGCCTTTTCAGGTTTTACATCCATGAAATTGCTGAGAATTAACAATGGTGGGCTTAAGTTAGAATTCAGTTTAAAAACTGAATTGAGATTTATTCAGTCTCATCATCTAGTTGTGCAATATCCAACCAACTATGGCCATGACCAGGGCAATGTTGTGGCAGAACTCGTGTTTACAATTACATTGTGTCTGAAAATATTCAGACCCCATCACCTTCTTCACACTTTATTGTATTGTACGTTTCATTTTAAACAGAAAAATTTTTTGCCCATCAATCTACACTCAATAACATAATGACAAAGTGAAAAAAAATAATTCTCATGAGACTGCTCACACAGCAAGACAGCTGACTGAAATTTCTGACATGACAGGAATTCCTCCAAGTGCACAATAGCCCAATCGTAAAATGTAACTGACCATTGGAGTCACTCTGATACTGCACATGAAACTAACTGCACATGAAACAAAGGCATAAGAATTTTCTGATGTCGCAAACAAATTTCCCAAGATTCATTGTGCAATAACCAGGGGTGTCTTAACGAAAGGGCACACTGGGCAGTGCCCATGCTAATCTATGTATGTTTTGACTCGCTGAGTGGTTGTGTAGTTAGAAGCCCCAGTGGGGCCTATAATGCTCTTAAGACAGCCCTGGTAATGATCGCAGTGAGTGTGCATTATACATGAATAGCTTGAGCACCCATGTTGTGGTATGTCAATCGGGCCAAACCTTCTTGTGCAGTATGAGTACATATAAGACTGGCAACTCTATCCTGAAGTGTGAGTAGTTAATTTCTAAGAATCACACAAAACAAGGAAAAAACTCTTCTTTACCTGCTATGTCAGTGTATTTTTCTTTCATGAATGGTGACCAGTCAGTTATTGAGATGTTGTAGTCAGCAGAATCCAATCAGGGAGGAGAAATGTAATAAGCATTAACCAATCAGAGTATGATGGAGTCTGCATTTTCAGAAATCTTTTTCACATATCCACAATGAAATGCAATGTCGCCATTTTCTGGCTCAAAAGAACATCTTCAAAAGTTTTTGTCTTTGTGGATTAAAAATGCCAATGTAGTGTGGATGTAAAGTGAAATAAAATGGCTGCTTTTTTTTAAATAAACACAAAGTAGTGTGGATGGGGCCTAATGCAGTGTTTATAAATCAAATGAAAACAAAAGATTCCTTCCCTCCCAAGGTGAGACAGTATTTTGTGAAAGTGGAGCACCAGAAAATGAGACTTAGTCAAAGATACACACAGACATCAAATTGCACACTCAACAAAAAAAAAAAAATAAAAATCAAAGTAAAAAAAAATTGCCAAAATGTATGACTGAAAGAAAGAGTTACACTATTCTTTCACAGAAGTTCTCCTCAAAATTGAATGGAAAATGGCCTCCATAGCTTGACCAATGTTGAACTATTAACCTGTAAGTAATTGATGTTGATGTCAGGTTATGACATCTGAGACCACACACCCATCAAGTGGGTGGCAAGCAGTGTTTTGAAGAAGGAATTACAATATGGCGGCACCCATAAATAAATAAAAATGGCATTAGAATGTCACAAAATTAAATTATTGTATAATGTATATAGGGTGGAAGAGAAGTACAGTAACACTTCAGACAATGCTGGTGGTAGGTAGGTTCTTATGAGGCCTTTACAATGTCACCTCTTTTGTCAAATATAAATATGGCAATGTCAACACATTAAATTGTCCCTCAGTAGATACAGAAAAGCATTCTTTAATATTTTATGGTATCTTTGCTCATACAACAAACACAGAGGTTTATTTAATTTTTTTGCTTTGGCTTTACCTTCAAGACACTCAGTTTTTCATGCTCAGTATTATTTTGATTTTATAGTTATAGATTCTGCCTACCTGACTACGTTTAGGGCCTTGTGCTCTCATCATCTCCCAGTTCCTTTATTTCTCACAATAACTCTCAAATACCAGCGTGTCCTCAGAACAAAAATAAATATTCTTTTACTAAGGAGAACAATACGTCTTTCACACATTTCCACAATATTGGAAAGAGAAATTGTAGAACTAGCTTTTAAAGAGTCGGGTGCTCAACATCATGACATGTAACTTCTAGAAGACATGCCCCCAGCAGCAGAACATTATATCAAACCAACGGTGCCACAAAGTGCCAGTGACCATTAAAAATGACATGGCACCGTGATAAGTTAAAAATATTAGCTTTATTTTCACAAAACATCCAAAGAAAATAATAATAAATACAAGTTTTTTGTATTAGAAAATCTGTATAAATGCCTCTCGACATTTCAGAAAAAAATAAACATAAACAAAGTGTATTTTTAAAATTTGCTATACTGTAACAGCTGCCACTTAACTGATATTCCACAGCTACTTGCACGGCTCCTCCACAATCTCTCATCTGCCTCATCCACTACCTGCAAATTGCCATCACTGGCTCTGTGTCACACTTTACTTGGTCTTAGAGGGAACATCATCTGCCACACTTCTCCCAAAAGTCATGCCCATTGTGCAACATGTAGCACAACCTAATACCTTGGGTTTTTTGAACAGGACACAAGTTGATCACAGAGTATACTCACACTTCTTGGCCAGTGTACCAATATCTCTTTATGTTATGGAGGACAACCTACATAAACAAGGAACGAACGTGCAATACTTCCACAAACTAGCTCCATCTGCAGAGGCAGAATGAGTGCACACAGAAGATAAGAAAGTTAACAAGCAAGTGAAGGCCATTCACTTCACTAATCTGCTTTTATCTAGATATTTTTAAAAGTTTAAAAGTTATCAGCTCCTCAGAGTTTGTTTCAGATTTCCCCAAGGCTTTGTGAGAACAATAGTTTATGGACTTCTAATCTGAATGTACTTCTCCATTATTTTCATTAGATATTATTGATGATATGATTTTTATTTTAGTTGAAAATATGCTGTCATATCAACATTTTTAATGTCTTTCAGAATTTTGTAAAAAAAATTAGATTGAAGATTATTATGACAAAAATAAATAAGAAATGGTGATATAACTATAAATAGATCAACTTAAAAAGGGAAGGAAAGAAAGAAAAACATAATGGTAATGCATGTACATCTCATCTGATTATTTCTAAATACAACTGAGATAATAGTGTACAAGAAAACAGAAGAGAAAGCATTGTTGCTATCAGTTACTGGGATTAAAACCAAAATTTAAAAGGCATCTGAGGTGAAGCCCAGCTCTAGCCAGTTAATTAAATGTATTTATATCCCTGCACAGATTCATTAATCAGCATTCAGAAACTACATAAATAACACATTTCAACCAGTGGGCGAAGCCCAGTTTTCAAATGTCACAGAGAAGAGCTGATGACTGTAGAAATTAGAGGTCATAAGGAAGTACTGGTGGCAAGATCTCTTTGTTTTCCACCACAATATCTGGAGAGCGGGCATGGATCATAGGGATATTGTTGTGATACTGAGCTCTGAAACCCACAAATCCAGGAGGAAAAACAGATAGATAGATAGATAGATAGATAGATAGATAGATAGATAGATAGATAGATAGATAGATAGATAGATAGATAGATAGAGTGCATCCTTGCTATTAGCTTGTTATCCGTGTGGATTTGCTTGTCTGCTATTATAACATTGTAAACCATTTTGCAACACCCTAGTTAACACTCAACCCTTTTCACAACCAGCTCAACAACAATAAAATTATGAGATGCTAAACCCCATTCATGATAGGGATTAGGGCTTACAATTATTCCCCAAAAATGAGGAATTCCCACTATGTGTAGGCCATAAGTTAGTACTGATTACGTCCCTGACTTTAGTACACACTGCCCATCTCTACTACCCATTACATCGTTTAGTGAGATTCTAGTATCTGCCTGTTACTGTCGTTTTTGTCCTCTGGAGGAGTGCATAGAAGACCATTGAACTTGACCATGGTGAAATTAAATCTCATAATAAGGTTTTTGAAGGTGAACTTGTGGAAAGATCATTACTGGGCCTTAAGGGTCGAGATGGGAGGGCTGGCATGTCAGCTCGACCTCATCTCAATGCGTCCTTCCCTCAGGCTTACACCAGAACCTAACCCCATTTTTCCCAAAGGATCAATGCTTTAAGTTCTGTGCTTTCCATATGAGTGAGTTTTTTCAGGAATGTAACCCCTGCAGATAATGAAAACTGACAGATAGATAGATAGATAGATAGATAGATAGATAGATAGATAGATAGATAGATAGATAGATAGATAGATAGATCATACTTTATTTCTCTTCAAAAGGAAATTAAATGTTCTAAACTTTTTCAAGACCTAAGTAATATCCATCCATCCATTATCCAACCCACTATATCCTAACTGCAGGGTCATGGGGGTCTGCTGGAGCCAATCCCAGCCACCACAGGGTGCTAGGCAGGAAACAAACCCTGGACAGGGCACCAATCCACTACAGGACACACACACACATCAAGCACACACCAGGGACAATTTAGGATCACCAATGCACCTAACCTGCATGCCTTTGGACTGTGGGAGGAAACCCATGCAGGCACGGGGAGAACATGCAAACTCCACACAGGGAGGACCTGGGAAGTGAACTCAGGTCTCCCAACTGTGAGGCAGCAGCACTACCCACTGTGCCACCGCGCCGCCCCCTAAGTAATATACACTATTTAATTTGGTGTGCTATCCTTCAACCTTGGCTGTATACTTCTCCTTTTCCAGGAAAGGCCCTTGTTTCTGACCATATCCTGGGATTCTTTCTGAGGACAGCATTGGCCATGTATTTGCCAGACGAACAGGATATCTCCACCAGGTAGCTTCAGTTGTCCCTGCTGTTAGCCTAACATAACCAAGGCAGTTTCTATGCTGCCCGTGCTATTTGGTGGAAGTCCCTGTGATGATGTGGATCTGCTCCACGCTCCCATCCATCTTTATGGAAGCCCTTGAACCCAACACCGTCGATGTCACCGAGATGAGCTGACAAATCTGTCACATTAAGCCAGGGGATATATCCAAAAAGTGCTAAGTGCTTTTATTAAAACAATAATCAAAACAAAAAAAAGTGCAGTGCATCAGTTCCAATAAATTTTCCATAAACCAGTGTCCAGTGGGGATAAAAATTATCAATAAATCCGAGGTCAAAATATGCAAAAGTTAAAAATGCAGTCTCTCTCCCATTACTCTCAGGCCCACCTCCATATCTCTTTCTCCCTGGCTCACCCATTGTTCCATCAGCCAGCGGAGACCCCAACAGCGACAAGTTCCTTTCAGCCACCTCCGTCTTGGCCTCCTTGCGGACGTCACTGCCAGACCGTCGAGGTCGGCTCTCCTCCCTTCATCCTTCGCGCACCCATAGTCGCTCCTCAAATCCCTCGGGCCTCAGATCCCTAGGAGCCTATTGCTCCTTTGCGGTGCCCCAGCTCTTGGTGTCTCCACTTTCTAGGTGGCCAGATCATAACCCCATGCCTGCTGTTTGCCGTCCTTTAACCTCACACTTTCTCTTTTCCTTGATCCTTCCATTCTCTCTATTTCTCTCCACCCTTGGTATCGACCCGTATATATACATACCCTCATGCGTCTCCATGGGCGCAACGCATTAATTACATGCCGCAGGGAGCCAATAAGGTAATTGAGAAAACTGCACCCCCACATGCAAAAACCTGGCCCTTCTTTTTGAAGCCGTGGACCTGCTATACCACCACCCAGTCCCATATTTTCCCTTCTGGCACTGTGGGCAAAAGGAAAGAGAACTGTGATGTGCTGAAAGCATGTAAAGGTACTGTTATACATTTAAAGTTACTTGAACCTGTAACTTGTGTCTGTACAGATGTGTCAAGGATTTGTAGTGCCAAGATGCACCCTACAGGTCACAGTAAATAACGAAAATCAAGATGGTAAAAAATAATGACTTTTCATTTAAAATGTAAAGCAAGCATTAGAATTAAAATCTATACGAGCAGAAAACTTTTGTTAATGCAGAAATAACCTCAAATAACTACATGTATACTACTCTGACAAGCCCATAATCAATGCCTTTGGTCATTCCTCTCTCATTCATTTTGCTCCTGATGGCACCTTTCACTTTCATTTGCTTAGTTACCAGTTTTGATGCTTTGCATGAAGTCATTTTGCATGTCTGCTTGTTTACTTAACCGAGATGTCGACCTTTACACTTTGCTCAGTCATTCAGCCTGCAGTGTCCTTAGTTTCATTGCTGTTTTTTAAGCCTCATTACTCTCATTTTAAATTCTTCAACTGCACGTACTCTGATATTTCGGAAGTGTTTTTTAACATTGCTGCCAGTATTTCTATGCTCTCAACTTTTTCTTTTGCTTGTAAACTTTATCATTTGTCTTTTCATCCTTTGGCTGTCATTCTCATTAAGGCGAATATATCTTTATTAATGTCACCATTCATTCTTGCCTCTTTAAGCATGTCCAAGCCCTCCATATTCACTAATGGCTCTGCTCTCAACGGTAGTTTAACCTTTTCTACTGAAAAGGTGATGATTAATTTTAGACAAGGCTGAGCATGCGGTTGCTTGACAACTTTTTCCAAGTAAAGGGTGAGATGAAGTTTATCCCAGCACTAATAAATGCACCAAAATTTGGTTAACTGCTCTACTTCAGGAAAGTGTCAAACAACATTTTGGCAAACCACTGCCTGCAGTTCCAGTGTTTTTCAAGTTAGCAAAATAGTCATCCATCACTTTGATGATCTCCATCTCATCATTCACAACGTGGCTTTCTATGAAGCTGCTGAGATAGGTTACATTAAATAAGACAGAACTAGGCCTTTACTACCTTTAACATATCCATAATTGGTTCAATGTCTTCATGGCATAGTGCAAGCAGCACTTACTCACCTAACATACCGGAGACAACCCTCATGTCTTGTCCATCTGCACCTCAAGACTCTGGTCTGACTTAATCTCACTATTGAAACTTTCTCCACCATCAATTAAATGATTTATGGCCAGAAGGTACTTTTAGCTCTGTCCCAGTAATGTTGAGGGGGTCATAGATGTGGAATAAAACTTAGCAGCCTCAGGCTCAAACTTCACACCCTAACTCTTCCTTTAAGGGACAGCCCAATACTAACTTCTGTTTTGAGTCATGACATCACCTGGCCCCTCTCTGGACTTCCTTCTACAATGTAAATTTCAGCTGGAAATTGAAACAGGGTCCATGAGCCAAGATGTAACAATAAATCCATCATAATCCTTTCATTTAAATAGAGAGTTCAATACTCAATGACAAAAATGACAAATAAAGAGAAGTGCATTCAGGACAGAAACCAGGGAACATTTCTTAATGCAAAGAGGTTGTGCCAATCTGGAGCAAACTGCTGTATCATTGTGGTTGAAATGGAAACCTTGAGAAGCTTAAAAAGTTAACAGATAAGATATTGGGACAATTTAGCTCAGCATGCAAACTTTGATTGCTTTTTATGTTCTTATTGTCATCACAATCTTACCTTAATACTAACATTATTGACACAACTCTTTCTCCTCAAGTACTCCTGCAAATATCTACAGTGCTGGTGTATGAAATCGTTCACATTCACACAGATTCACATGAATCTAAGAATAAAACGTTCATCTTCTTTCCATTAGCCCAGCACTGGGTTTCTATGTAACCCAAGGAGTGAGATCATTTAGTAACCCAAACATGAAAATGGTGACCACCACCTCAGTCTACAAGTCCAAAGGTATTATTCACCAATGTTAGGCAAGACACACTATTAATATCCTATACAGCAGAATTTACAACTGCATCTCATTCATCCTCCTGCAGCCTTGTCATTAATAATAATAATAATAATAATAATAATAATAATAATAATAATAATAATAATAATAATAATAATAAAAATAAGTTGCATTTATAGAGAAGGAATCTCAAAGAGACTGAGGAAGAGAGTTCCAGAGTTGAAGGGCCATAACACTGAAAGATCTGCCTCCCAGGGTGGAGAGTCTGATGCGTGGGACAATAGGGGGATTACTGCTCAAGGAACTGAGAGAGCGATAAGGAGTGTATGCAGCTAAAAACTGAGTGAGGTAGAGAGGGGAAAGGTTATGTAGGGCTTTGAAGATGAGAACTAGAATTTTGAATTTAATCCTTGATGGAACCGGTAACCAGTGAAGTTGGGAGAGAACAGGGGAGATGTGAGCAGAACGTTTTGTGTGGGTGAGGTTTCAGGCCGCGGAGTTCTTTTTGTACTGTAGCTTCTGTATAGATTTTGCAGGGAGGCCGATGAAGGGGGAATTACAGCAATCAATACAAGACATTATGAAACAATGAACCAGAGTTTGAGCATCATTGAATGACAAAAATGGACAGAGGCGGACAATGTTATGGAGATGATAGAATAAAATTTTGTAAAGAGACCAAATATGTAGCTCAAAGTTAAGTGATGAATCAAACAAAACACCAAGATTTCTGACAACAGGAGCAGGTTTGACAAGTGTACCATCTATAGAAACAGAGAAGTTGGATGCCTTAGAAAGTTGGTAGTTTGGGCATACGAGTAACACTTCAGTTTTATTGGCATTAAGTTTGAGAAAGTTATTTTCCATCCATAGCTTAAGATCAGTGATGCAGTCAGTGAGTGTGCTGGGAGGTGAGTCTGTAGGGGAGTGTGTACTAAGATATAACTGTATATCATCTGCATAACAGTGGAAGTTAAGGCCATGTCTGTGAATAATCTGACCCAAAGGATGGATATAAAGTCAAAAAAATAATGGACCAAGGACTTTTAAAGTTTCTTAGTACATGTGGTGTTCTGAGTCTTCTCTTCAAAGAAGAGGACTGTCTGGTCCAGTAACTCTTCAAAATAGTGTCATCCACCTGTTAGCAGATGGGTTGAGCATAACCTTCTCTTCAGCTACTGCAGCACCAATTTGTAACAGCCTACACTAATGATGTGTTAAATAGGATACATCTCATTTCCTCAGCTTCCCTGAGATTCAGGGTCAGTATTTAACATAGCTTGACCACAGGTATTCATCAAGGGTTCCCCAAACAGCATTGTTACTTACTTGGGTGTCCCCAATCTGTATAGTTTTCCCCACCATCCACTGAACCAACTCACAACAAGATGAGATCAAATCAAAACACAGGACTTTGCCCAGAAAAAAAAGTTAAATTGTACATGTACATAAAACAAATATCAGTCCTTCTTCTAAAACAACTTATTCCAAAGATGTGGACAACCACAGTCTTCTATAATCAAGGAACACGTCTAAGGCACACTTGCCAGCATATGCATACACACTCACCCAATGTAGTAGGGACACCTGAATACCTGGAGAAGACTCACATGATTATTTTCCAGGGAAAATGAATTATGATGACTAATTTGAGTTTGCTACAGACATTTCAACAATACATTCAATTATTAAGGAAAGTTTGTTACTCATTTAATTTGTACACAACAGCACCATCCACTGGAGGATGAGGGAAAGTACCTCACCTGTGCTTAATGGAGAGACACCATTGCTGCTAAAAATCCATCCATCCATCCATCTATCTATCTATCCATTTTCCAACCCACTTAATCCTGTGTTGGGTTGTGGGGAGCTGGGGCCTCATATATAAATGGTGTGTATGCACAAAAATGTTGCGTACGCCTGTTTCCACAGTCACTTCGAGATGTGTAGAAACTAAACTTGGCATAAAGCCACACACCTTTTCATGTCAGCCTTACCCTGTGCGTACTCAAGTTTTCACTTGGTTTTGCAAACTGGCAGCACCCAGCGTTAAAGCAGTGCTACTGTTCCTGTGTGGTTTCCCATTTGTTTTTAGATTCACATCGCTGATGCGGCTTTATAAAATACACTGAAATTAACTGCATATCGTTTATAAATTTAAGGCATCTAACTGTAATCAACCTGTAACAATATCATGGGACAAACTATTCCAAATACCATAGCTGTTTTACTATTGTTGCTCTCAGTGCACCACTCAGAGTGTTTTAACCCACTGTATCTGAGTGTGGAGTCATAGTTGTACAGCAGATGCATCGGAAAGCTCTATGGTGGGTTGTGTCAAGAGTGCAGGGGATTATTGGGACACAGCATTTACCCTGGAGAACATTTATAACACATGCTGCCTCAGCCATGGGCACAGTCTATTTGAACTTCTCCTATGTGGCAAAAGCTTCAGAGCCTTTTCTGCACAAACCTTGAGGTTCAGAAACAGTTTCATCCCAAGAGCTCTAAACACACTCAATCAGTACATCAAGTGCTACCAGTAGAACTGTTTGTACTAAGAATTCACAATGACCTCACTGTAAACTTGCACTACAGTTGTAATATTGCACAACCTGAGCTACTTTATAAACCATTTGCACTATGTGCACTATATCTACATGTATATTATAATTATGCTTTCATATTGTATATTTTTCATTGTTTTTTTATTGTTTTATTATTATTTTATAGGAAAATAAGTTTATGGAGGATTTGCATATTGAATCTCATTGTACCATATAATAACAATAAAGGAATTCAAAAGAAGAGAGTGCGTATTTACAAATGTTGACGACTGGCTTCTAAGTCGATTGAGATTTCCAAGAGCCATCTTCTAGGAGCTTTTGATATTGTTTTTAAGAAGAAATTAAGTTAAAGTATGAATATTATATCATACATTTTTAACTTCATTCAAATAATGTATAATGTTAATATTTAAATGGTGGCACAGTGGTAGTGATGAGCTGACACCCAGTCCAGGGATTGGTCCTGCCTCAT
Source organism: Polypterus senegalus (assembly GCF_016835505.1). Taxonomy (NCBI): domain Eukaryota; kingdom Metazoa; phylum Chordata; class Cladistia; order Polypteriformes; family Polypteridae; genus Polypterus; species Polypterus senegalus. The sequence goes on from NC_053164.1 coordinate 37,561,114, forward strand.
GCTGGGCCTGGATGGATAGATGGATGGAATAATTAAATACAGTATGTACTGTGAAGATATTTCAATGTTCCTTAAAAGTTTTGAAAAATTGGCGTACTAAGCTTACAGATGGTTTGACATTTATTAAAGAACTAATTGTGTGGTGATTGGTTATGAGGAGAAAGAAAAGGAAGGACATGAATTGGTGTTTGGTACATTTGAAAGAGACAGTACTGCTACATTAAAGTACTTCATCGCGGGTTGGGCATGGCACAGCTAGCATCTTGTGGGAGGTAGGAACAATTTTTGGACGGGGTGCCAGCTCATCGCTACCACTGCACCTCCGTGCCCCCATGCTTAATACATACTTTAATTCATTTCATCGTGAAAATGAAATTAAGTATACATCTTAGTATTTAAATTGTTCAGAGAGCTGTAATATTATGAATGTAATGTATTCTGTGTCCTATCAACGTAAGAGAAAGCCTGTTTAAGAAGCACGTAGTGATTCACACACATAAAGCACATAAAAGAACACATATAATATGCAACATTTAACATTCTACTTTAGTTATGATGGAATCTGAGAAACTCTAGTAATTTTAACTTTGATTTTAAAAATAAGTTTACGATATTCTACTTTAATGACAAAATAAACTACAATATAAAAAGTGGACATTTCAACCTTTTTTTTCACTGTGTTCCTATTGCTTTCTCTTTTCTCTGTACCCTAATACGCTTCTGTATGACACTCAGACGGTGGGCTGTGACTCGCCTTTTCATGTTGATTTTGATATCTGACCACTTCTTTTTTTATGTTGGGCACTGTGCGACTTTCTGAACTTGATCTTCAGAGTTTCTCTGGCACTCTGTATCACTCAATCAACTTCCTTTTGTTGTTTATACCACTGCTTAAGTCTACAAATAGTACATTTTTCCTTGCCTCCACTTTGCATTCCCTGAAATTCTATTTTTTCACATGCTTTTGCCATTATCTTTCAACCAAACACAGAAAGAGGAAGGTGATATTTATATTGATTTGCATATTAAAATATTCAAAATTCTGGGAGGAGTTGGGGTGGGACAGCAGGTGCATGCACGTGTGTTACTTTTGACACTAATCAGGATTTATGGAGATTATGTGTGTGGAAGTTGGCTTACGCACTGTTTTGTGCATCTGAATTTTTTTGTGCGTAAGCACATTTCCACTTTTGTCAATACATCATGTTTTAGTTTTAGTTCTACACACGACGTGATGCATGAGCCCCCTGGAGTCTATCCCAGTGAACACAAGGCAAGGCAGGAACAATCCTTTTGTTCAAAATAGCAATTGGGCTTTCAAAGACTTCTTAACAGAGCTACATATAATACATATAAAGGAATAATTATTGCCATACACAGAGCAAATATAGACAAAACTTTCCTGAAAATCAGTTTATAATGTGTATATTCATTATAAAAAGAAATTTTTATTTCTTTCGTGACTGAATATCATGTGTTGTTCCATGCCTGTAGTTTTATAGTCATATATACGATAATAGAATCATCTTTATTTCAATACATTGAATATTATAAGCATAATAGTATTAAAATTTTTAAACACTTCATTCATTTCTTATCTTAATCTTCTTTTGTTTAAACTAAAAAGGCTCAGCTCTTATAATCTTCCCTCATAACTAGCCTAGTCACTCTTCTTTGGACTTTTTCTAGCTCTGATGTCTACATTGTAGCTCAGAGACTAAAACTACATACAGTACTTCAGATAGGGCCTCACCAGTGTGTTATAAATCTTATGCATGACCTCCTCTACTTGAACTCTGCACACTGTGTTAAAAAAACCTAACATTCAGTTAGCTTTCTTAATGGCTTATGAGTATTGTCTGCAATTTGATAGTCCACTATGACTCCTAAATCATTCATATAAGCACTTTTTTCCAATTTCAGACCTCCTATTGTGTATTCAAATATAACATTTTTACTTTCTATATGTAATACTTTACATTTACATACATTAAATTTCATCTATCACAGATGTGCCCAAGTCTGTATGCTGTCCAAGTGACCCTGTAATGATTCAGCGGATTCAAGATTATCTGCCAATCCATCCAGCTTGGTATCATCTGCAAACTTAACCATCTTGTTATTTATATTCCTATCCAAATCATTTATATATATTAAAAACAGTAGCAACTCTAGAACTGACCTTTGAGGGACACCACTTTTATCATGACCTAAACACCATGACCATGACCATGACCACACCATAACACTCTGGCTCCTGTGTTTTAGCCAGTTCTGCACCCATCGGCACATTACTAGTCCAGATCACAGAAACAGCAACAATACTCACTGTGCCACTGTTTTCATTTTCAGCTTTAAATAATTTTACATTTGAATTGCCGGTGTGATTCTTAAAGATTGATTTATGAGTATAATAAATAAACTTCATTAAAAAACAAAGATAAATATTGTTTGTATTACATTATGTTATGCAACACTAAAAAGAAATTAGCAAACAACAGAAAAAATGACTATAAAGAGCTGACTAAAGCATTTTACAGTTTGAAATGAACTGTCATTCTGCCTGCGTTTATCTGCTGCTCCACAAATAATACTGTGTCTTGGAGTTTATGGTGGAGTTGATTGCTGTGACAAGCACTTTATAAAGCAACAATTAATTGGGCACAGTGCTATTATTTAGTAAAAAACAATGTCACAACATTAAAGGCAATAGTTACATCCTTTGTAATGTTAGGACAAATTTAGGATGAAATCACCTGTTTAGTACATATTTAATGGGATGTTAATTATGTTGTTATTGAGATTTCATTTTCCCATAATTACAACAGCTGTTCATTATCATTATAATACAACCAAGGACATCATATATTGCCTTTTCTATCTATCTATCTATCTATCTATCTATCTATCTATGTATCTATCTATTTATCTATCTGTCAGTTTTCATTATCTGCAGGGGTTACATTCCTGAAAAAACTCACTCATATGGAAAGCACAGAACTTAAAGCATTGATCCTTTGGGAAAAATGGGGTTAGGTTCTGGTGTAAGCCTGAGGGAAGGACGCATTGAGATGAGGTCGAGCTGACATGCCAGCCCTCCCATCTCGACCCTTAAGGCCCAGTAATGATCTTTCCACAAGTTCACCTTCAAATCTATCTATTAAAATTGCAATATTGAGGAAAACACGTCACACTGGTCAGAAACATGCAGGATGGATATGTCATTGTAGAGTGTGAAAATGATCACAAGAACAGCACCTATGCAAATGATGTATGCACGTTATTGCCCCTGGTCTTCCTCACAGTGGGTATGAAAGGTGCTTGCAAAGGGAACATCATTGAGTGACTAGGAGTAGTTAGTGTTCTGTTATGGAGTATACAAGAGAGCTATCTATGCATGTATGATGTGGAATATCCTTCCGGAACATCAACACTCATGTCGGACAGAATAGAAACACAGTGATGACAGCCACATCACAGACCTTAGGCCAATATTTGGGGTCTGTGACACATTAAGAGGTGTTCACATGCACTGTTTGATGCCAGTTGCAGCAGCAGGACATCCTAGCTCACTTAACGTTTCGCCACATGAAATGTATAATTCGATAAATTCAAGAATGCTGCTGATTCTAGGTTGAATGGTGTGTGAAGGGGTGAGTTCCAAAACCTGCTAAGTACATTTTTTGGCTAACTTTAGGTGAAACATGGTTGTGACTCATCAAAGGGTCGGCTACGTGCTTGGTATTGAAGTGGGCTTCAAAACCTTTTAAGTACCAAAATATAGTGCTATACATTTTGATGTGAGTTCCAAAACCTGTTAAATACATAACCAGCTTAGTTTCAAAAGCAAAGCAAGAAGTTATGCAGCACATTGAGAGTTTCTGTTGCCACAGCAGCCACTACAGACAGAATCAAACTTACCGAAAATATCTGGCACCTGAACTTTCTGTTAGACGAAATGTGGAAAATGTTTAGTACAGAAAATCCTGGGATTAAAGTAAAATATAATCTGTATTTAAAGATTTTTAACACAAAATATAATCTTTCATTCGGCAACCCACGGAGCGACATATGTTCCTTTTGCGAATATAAGAAAGAGGAAATAAGAATAGCATCAGATCCTGCAAAAACAACCAAGCTCATTACGCTTCATCGGATCCATAAGATGCAGGCCAAGCATTTCTACACTTTACTCAATCACAGCAACACGCTGGAAGTGAAAACAATGACTGTTGCTTTTGATATTCAGCAAAATCTACCATTGCCAAAAACATCAATTTCAGAAGCGTTCTATGCCCAACAAGTATGGGCATATAATATGGCTTTTGTTATTCATTCTATGGATGGAAGGTGGCTTGCACAAGACAAAGAACACGTTTTTATTTACACCTGGTGTGATAACTGGGCAGGGAAAAGCTCAAATGAATGCACCAGTACCATCGTGGACTTTTTATCAAAAGAAGTCCCAGAGGATGTGCAGCTGTTAAGGTTTTTTTCAGATAACTGTGCTGCACAGAACAAAAATATCAACTTGCTGGCAGCACTGCAGCATTTTGTTTGTAGTCACCCAAACATTATCATTCAGCAGTACTATCCAGTATGAGGACATTCGTATATGCCTCCGGACAGTTTTTGGGCGTATTGAACAAAGGCTTCGCCAATACGAAACTATTCTTCTTCCTGATGAATACCACAACGTGGTATCGGAATATGCCACACTCAGAGTTTTAGGAAGAGACTGGCAGGTGCTTAACTACAAGTCTGCAACTGCAAAAGTCTGCAAAAAAAAGCTCCCATTTCACTTGACAAAAGTTCAAGTGTCGGAAATAACAAGAAGCAACATAAATATAAAGACCACGTATTCGGGCGACTTTTGCAGTCACACTATTGTGAAACGTGGCAGCAAAATAAACAACTTGTCAGTTGACCCACTTCCACTGAATTGTTGTGTTAATCCAGCAAAAGCAAAGGATGTTGAAATGTTGCTTAGCATAATGGCAGTCAATAAGGACAATCCGCAATCAGAAAAAGTTAAAGAGTTCTACCTCCCAATCATTGGAACAGCCAACAAAAACACTAAACCAATGGCAGACAGTGATACTGAAATATATGAAGAAGACGATGTAGAATATTGACATTCTAGAGGTTGCTTATAACTTTTCTAATTTACTACTTAAACAATGCTTAACAAGAATGCATTACGTTTAGCATTACTTTTTAGCTAAATAGTTTAGAGACTAAAAGCTCTGTATTTCATTTGTTATATAATAAAAATATTTGAAGATCCAGAGCACTTTTGATGAAAGTTTCTAATTATAGGTTTATGGAATAGCATTGATTTAGCGTCAAAACCTGCTAAGTACGTTTTTTTCCTATTTTTTACAAAAATGTAAAATATTCGGATTTCTGAGATATCCAGCAATTGACCTTCAGTAATGTAACAACCAACATTCTGCAAAAAGAATTTAAAAAATATCATTTCAAATATTTAAAAATTATTTTTCTCTTTTTCACAAAAAGTTGTCTCCTGTACTTAGCTGATTTTGCAACTCAGCTCTTCGTGAATTGTGCTTTCAATAAAAGTTCTGGTTCAGATTACTGCATAATGATGGATGAAGCCATGTATGGATGTCCTGTGGCAAAAGGCTCCTGGAGTCATGTGTTTTGCAGCAACATATGTGTTTAGTACTAGGTCTTATGATGTGGAATGCCATTGGGTTCTACTCCCATTCCCACCTCATCACAGGGCTGATTCAGGTTATGGTGGTATCCTGTCTGCAAAGCTTGTCTGGTGCCATATTCCAACTGGAATTTCTCGAGCACATGCGGCACAAAATGTCCTGCAGTCCCTAGATAACTTGCACTTCTTCCCTGACCTACATGTTTTCTGGATTTGCACACATTGAGCACATTTAGACGTGGGTAAATGATGACCCCATTTCAGAAACCATCTACTGTATTGTTAACAGAGATGAAGTTTTCATGCATATAGAGGCTACATAGCTTGGCACTGCATTCCACAAGCACAGATCCACTGCTTCTTGCAATCCATGCCAGACCATGAACAAGCCAGTTATTTCAATCCATGACAGATACACCAAATAATGATTACTGTGTGTTAAGCATGCATGATCAAGCTGTACTTCTAATCATATATACCATTTATCGTAAGTAATCTACCATAATAACACCATTTTGATATGTTATGTCTGCTAATGGCCAACAGTGTAATATAATGCCTTTTATATCTATCTACTGTATCTATCTATCTATCTATCTATCTATCTATCTATCTATCTATCTATCTATCTATCTATCTATCTATCCTTTATATAGTGTTTTATCTATCTATACTATTGTACATTATTTTTCATTTCATTTGTCTTAACTATCTACACAGCTGTATAAAATAACAGAAACATCACAAAAGAGGAGTTTAATTTTAACAAAATTTACAATTACAGCTGCAAAGGTGAGTCATATTAGGTTAATTGCCAATTAATATGTGTCAGCAATAAAAGAAGTCTGACGATTAGCACTTAGATATGTGATGAGTTTTCAAACCAACATGAGGTAACTGAAATAGTTTTACAGAAGCCTGAAGTGCAGGTGCATCAGTCACAAAAGCTGCAAAATTAATTCATATGTCAATGGGAACAGTTTCAAAAATAGGGACACTGCATTTTAAACACAGCATTGGTAAAGAGAAATTGTACTTGTTAGTTGAAGCTCTCCAGCAGGAATAGTGGGACACTTCACAACATAGTCACTAAACATCACAAAAGTACAGCCACAAAAATTATCACCAAATTAGATCAGCAAATCTTTGGGTCAGACTCAATAAAAACTGTACTATGTGTAGTTAGCATTTTTCTCCAAGGTCCAATACAAAAAGACACTTAACCTTATGTAATGAGCATTAAATCTAGACATCTGAGGAATGGAAAATGGAAATACAGTCAGCCTAATTGCTATACATGGCTTTACGTTTGGAGAAAGACAAAGGATGCCTTCATTTCACAATGTCTGTTGTCAGCTGTTATACATGATATGAGATTTGTAATGACATGAGTAGTCATCTCATGGAAACCATTAGGTCTGTTGAGTGCTCTGTATAATTGAACATCTGCCAAGAAATAATTGAGGCCATTTTACAGGACCAGGTGTACTCCATGATGCACACACTGTTAGCCCATGACGTTCACCTGTTCCAGGATGTCTTACCGCATACACTATAGAACAGGTCATCCACCTGAAAATAAGTGTGTTTTGGACTGGTTATCTATGAAAAGCTTGGTTTGCTGCTGGAAGAGTTGTTGGTGAGCCCAGCAGGGGGTGCTTACCCTGTGGTCTCAATGTGGATCCCAATGCCCCAGTGCAGTGATGAGGACATTGTGTTGTAAAAAATGGCACCATTCTTCAGATGAGATGTAAAACAGAGGTCCTGACTCTCTGTGGTCATAAAAGACACCTGGACATCTTTCATAAAGAGTAGGATGTACCCTAATGTCCTGGCTAAATTGCCTACCACGGCCTCCTCATTTTGGTCCTCTAATCAGTCCCTGTCTCTGATTGGATATCTCTTGCACCACTTCACCACCTAACAGCTGGTGTGTGGTGAGCATACTGGTGACAAAATGGCTGCCATTGCATCATCCAGATGGATGCTTCACATAAGTGGTGGAGTGGTGAAGTACTTTGAGTAGTGAGAAAAGCACTATATACTGTATATGAAAAAATATTATTATTAAGTATTATTATTATTATGGTGCACAAACTGTTAGCCCATGATGTTCACCTATTCCAGGATGCAATGTCCCCATACACACTGCTAAACTAATTTCAACACCAGGATGAACTCAAACATGTTCCGTGGCCTCTCCAATCACTAGAAATATCGTTGAACCTTTACAGAGTTTTGCTGTGTAAAGTTTGAAATGGATGTTGACCTCAGAGACATTTTTTTTGAGTAATGGTGCAATATGTAAACTGTAAAAAGCAGCAGCAGTTGGAGGGTTTGGGGTTGACCTCAAGGTGTAAGCTAGTGGTTGTCTGATGCATAGACATTGCTGTGAGAAGTCCCACTACAGAATTCATCAATAGAGGCAGTGTTTTATAATCTTATAAAGATAACTTTAAAAATCATTCAAGAGTTGGCTTAAGATTGCAGTGAATCTTAACTCTTTTTTGGCATCAGAACCTAAATCCCAAGTCTGGATTAAGACCCCCACAGGCTCCCGGTTGACGTAGCTCCTTAACAGAAAGTTAATCATACTTTTAACAATACAGTGATCGGCCACAAGGCCATTTAATATAGTTCAGTATTTATCATTGTTCATTTTGGCAAAACACTTGATTGCTTGTTCAAACTATGGTGTAGCGCAGGGGTGGACAATGTCAGTCCTGGAGAGCCACAGTAGCTGCAGGTTTTCATTCCAACCCAACTGCTTAATTAGAAACTAATCCTTGCCAATCTTAGGCCTTATTTCATTTTATGGCTCGTTAGTCTGCACAATGTAAGGTTCTTATATTGGAGATTTTTCCTTTCCAATTATATCATTCAAATGATTTGAAGCCTAAAATGGATCATTTTCAGTCTGTCACATTTTTCTATTAAGTGTTTTATTAAATCAAACACTGCATGAACACACACAGATGTAACAGGAAAAAAGCTAGCTGGAGAACTGCTGGCCGCTTTGTAATTTACATCTTATTGCAAATAAGGAGCCATTAAAACTGCTGAATGTAACAGTTTAAGATTGAAACAAGCAATTAAGGGTGGAGAACCTTAACAAGCGAGACCACTAAAATGAGCCATCAAAATGTTACTTAAGAAATAAGTGCATCATCAGCAATAATTGACTTCTCGTTAAGAAACTGGGCTGGAACAAAAACATGCAGCCACTGCCGCTCTCCAGGACCGACATTGCCCACCCCTGGTATAGTGGGTCCGCGGCTTCAAAAACATGGCCAGTTTTAAATCCAGATAGCCATGTCAGTCTCCGTGGGCGTGATTGCACAACCGTGGGGAGTTAATGAGGTAATTGGGGTGAGTCGCACCTGCACGTGTGGTTGAGATCGTTCTCAATTGCTTCATCGGCTTCCTGCAGTGTGTGATTAAGGCGCTCTGCACCCATGGAGCCACATAAGTACGGGCCGGCACAAGGGGATCAGAGTAAAAAAAGATTGAAAGAAAGAGAAGGGGGTTAAAGGACGTGAAAGGCAGTCTTGGGTGGATGATCTGGCCACTGAGAAGTAGAAGGCAGTACGATCTGTGGCCCCATGAACGCTGTGGCGCTCTAGGGGCTAGTTCGCCCCACTGGATATTTGGGTGGAGTGGAATTATTTGTTGGATTTTTATCCCCACTTTTCACTTGGGTTTTATGGATTTATTTATGTACTGTTTTTAGAGCACTGCGCATTGGATGCTTTTGGTATTGTTTTCAATAAAAGCACCTGAGCACTTTCCACCATCCCCTTGCTTCAGCTGTGATTTGTCTGCTCATCTCGGTCATAACTATTGATAGTGTTGGGTTCTACAGACTCCCCTATGTGAAGAGGGAGTCTGGAATGGACCTGCACCATCACATGTACCCTTTGTCCCTCTTGCTGTTGTACCCCCTTGGGGTATTTGGTAAAAAAGCCATTTGCTCTCACAGGGCCATGGTAGATATCCATCATCCAACCCACTATATCCTAATTACAGGGTCACGAGGGTCTGCTTGGGTCAGCCAACACAGGGTGCAAGGCAGGAAACAAACCCCGGGCAGGGCGCCAGCCAACCACAGGGCACACCCACACACCAAGCACAATTTTGAATCGCCAATGCACCTAACCTGCATGTCTTTGGACTGTGGGAGGAAACCCACGCAGACACGGGGAGAACATACAAACTCCACTCAGGGAGGACCCGGGAAGCGAACCCAGGTCTCCTAACTGCATGGCAGCAGCGCTACCACTGTGCCACCGTACTGCCCCATGGTAGATATGCACTTACTAAGTCCAGAATTGCTTCATCATATTGTAACCTTGAATGAATGCCTACTGGCAAGAATATTTAAAGTTTACTGATTATTTTTATTGACTCAGACATGCCATCCTCAATCATTCTCTTTATCCCTGCCATATTTTCAACAAGAGAGACTCAGCAGGCACTTAAAAAAATCGGTGGTGCTTCATTGTGGCTTTTTTTTTTTTTAAGTTAAATTGCATAATCTGTTATTTTCCTTGCTCAATATTTTTCTTATTGTGTATCCACACACCACACCAGTTGTTGAAGTGGAAAATTAGTGGTGGTACTCAACATGAGTACTGATTAGTGAAATTTGCCAAAGCGTTTTCCACAGTGTTGGGCTTTCCAGTGACCTTGTTTGCTTTTGATCCAATTGGTACTCCAAACAGATTTGCACATTGCATGCATTTATTAGTTACCCATAATGAGAATATTATGAAGATTCTGCATAGATTTACTGTACATTGTGTCCTCACTGCTGGATTAAGCATGTTATGTTCCTCGCTATTTAGTGCAGATCGAGTAGTGACAGCCCCTCGAGTGTATAAAGCTGAACCCTTGCATCACAGTGTCTGTGGGATTAGGTTAGACATAATGACAGGAGCTCGGAAGATGTAGAAAGAAAGGAGTCGGGTTTCTGTAGTGCTGATACCACCAAATCAAAATCACTTCATTATGAATTTCTACTATAAATAAAAGATACCAATAGATACTTCAGATTCACACAACCTACTTTCTTTAATAAAAGTTCACAAATTCCAATTATACAAATCAAAATCTGTCCACAAGTTCAGTATATGATAACATCAAAATTTTCTAGACCCCAGCCTTTTTTAACCATTCATTCTGTACCACCTGACTGTGCATCAGTGCTGACATTGTTACCATTAGCAACATCCGCTATAAATTAGCTCTTTAGCTAATAGCGCTGACAAGAGAGGCGCTCGCTTGCAAAGAATGCTAAAGCTACTGACTACCCGTGTGTGTCTCAGTGTGCCTCGATTTGCTTTCTTCTGCCTCTGCTTTCTTGTTGCCCTTTTCTAAACTGGCTAACATTACCATAAAAGCTACCAGTTGGATATGAGAGTAGTAGGGAGAGCACAATAATGAAACACGAGCCAACTTGCACAGCTTAGTGCATCCTGGGTAATGAAGTTTAGCAAGGAAGTATGTTTCTAGTGTACAGTCACTAGAGATGGTAGCAGGTCACCATATCTGTCTTAACTGTACCGTTAGGTTATGAAAACTGCTGCTATAGAAGAAGAAGGGAACAATACTACAAAGTGTAAAAGATGGAAATGCCAGTGTAGAGTAGTAGTGAATACCAACCCACTTCAAGAACTGCACCACACCGTGGCAAGCATTTAATGCTGAGTGTTGATTGATAATGTTAACTTAATATGAGGATGCAAGAACCCAATGAAGTTGGCACTTTCATAAATTTTAAGGTTGACAAAAACTGAAATGCAGTGTAAATAGTACAGCTGAAATTTATTGTCACAATTATACCGTGCCCTCCGTAATGTTTGGGACAATGACACATTTTTCCTTGATTTACCCCTGTGTTCTACAGTTTAGAATTACAACTCAAACAATTCAGATGTGATTAAAGTGCACATTGCAGACTTTCTTTTAAGGGTATTTGCATACATTTTCGTCTCACCATGAAGAAATGAGAACACCTTTTCGATGTGGTCCTCTCATTTCAGGGCACCACAATGTTTGGGACACAGCAATGTCAGGTATATTAATGCAGTCTTATGTAGGACTTTGTCACATATCCTTTGCATGCAATGACTGCTTGAGGTCTGCAATTCATAGACATCACCAGGTGCTGAGGGTCTTCTCTGGTGATGCTCTGCCAAGCATCTAATGCAACTCCATCTTCAGCGCCTGCTTGTTTTGGGGGCTTGTTCTTTCAGCACATGGAAGACATGCTCAATTGGGTTTAAAATGGGTGACTGTCTTGGCCATTCAGGAATTTTCCATATTTCAGCTTTGAAAAAGTCCTGTGTTGCCTTAGCAGTATGTTTGGGATCTTTATCACGGTGTAAGATGAAGCGCTGTCTCATTAGCTTGGAGGCATTTATTGGAACTTGAGCAGATCAGTTGTTTCTATACTCCTCAGAATTCATTGTGCAACTTCTGTCACAAGTTACATTAACAATGAAGATAAGTGTGCCAGTACTGGTGGCAGCCATATATTCCCAAGCCATAACAAAATGGCAACACCTCGACATATCCACATCTTCCTCCTGAAGACTGTTTCTGAACTGTCGGACAGGCGTTTAGGGCTTTTTCTTTACCATAATGAGGATTCTTCTTCCATCAGCATCGGGTCTTCCTTGGCTTAGCAGTCCCTTTGCGATTACTGAGCTCATGAGCATTTTCTTTCATCACCATGATATTCCACACAGTTGATTTAGGTCATTCTAAGGTTTTTCCACTGTCTCCAATGGTTTTATTCCTGTTTCTCAGCCTCATAATGGCTTCTTTGACTTTCATTTGAAAAGCTCTTCTGTTCATGTTGAATAATTTTCAAAAGTAGACTCCTAAGGGCAGAAGCAAGGTGAGGCATCTTGTGAAGCAATGAAACACACCTGAGGAATCACAAACACATGTGATGCCAATTATACCAAACATTATGGTGCCATGAAATATGGGGACCATGTGGAAAAAGTGTTGTCATTTCTACATTGTGTGACTGAAATGAATTTAAATCCTTAAATGAAAGTCTGCAAAATTTCTTGAATGGCCAAACCAGTCAGCTGATTTAAATTCAACTGAGCAGGCCTTCCATATACCGAAAAGAAAACTTAAGGGGACAAGTGCCCAAAGCAAGCAGAAGCTGAAAATGGCAGCATTAGAAGCTTGGCAGAGCATCACCAGAGAAGATCCTCAGCAGCTGGTGATGACTATGAATCACAGACTTCAAGCAGACATTGAATGCAAGGTGTATGCGACAAAGTCTTAAATATGACTGGTTTAATAGCTGCCATTGCTGTGTTCCAAACATTATGGTGCCCTGAAGTGCAGGATAGGGACCATATAGACAAAGTATTGTCGTTTGTACATGGTGTGGCTAAAATGAATTGTAAATGTTACCTTAAATGAACGTCTGCAATGTGCACTTTAATCACATCTGAATTGTTTGATTTGTAATTTTAAACTGTGGAGCAGAGGGGTAAGATCAGATCAGGTCAGCCTTCCCTAACTTCAGCTGGTTCACCACCTGTGTAATCTCAGAGAAACTGGGTGGTTCACAGCTAATTAGAGGATCAGCCTGAAGAACTGTGGACCCAAAGCTATCCAACGTCCTAGCCGGAGGATCAGCTTTAAACAGCTGCTCAAAGTTGCCAGCCCAGCGGGTCACAACTGCAGTGTCATCCATAAAGACAATTCCATTAACTGACCTGACTACGATTCTCTGAGAAACAGATTTGAATGTGTAAAATGCTTCAATTCATCTGTAAGCAGGACGTGGGTCACGAGACCATAAATGGTGTGTCACTTACTCACAGATTCCTCTAACAAACGCCTCCTTATATGCCCTAAGAGGCCTTGCAGCCATCCTTCTCAACGCTTTGACCTCTCTCGATGATATCCAGAGTGCCCGGCGAAATGAAACACCTACTTCTGGGAACACTGGTAACGCCAACATAACCCTCAGCAACCTTCAGGGTCTTGTCATGGAAGGTCTCCCACATCACATTAGGATCGGCAGTCACACCCAGGACCGTAAGTTCCTCACACAAAGTGCGTGCATACTCATCGGAAACAGCCTGATCTTGGAGTCTGGCCAGATCCAGCCACATTTTCCTAGTAGGTGGTAGTTTACTGGACCTAAGCTGGATCTTTAAAGTAGCAACAATAAGTCTATGGTCAGAACTCACAAATTGGGCACTTCTGTAGACCCTGCAGCTTTGTAAGAGCTTCCAGCATCTGCCCACGAGGATGTGATAAGTCTCCTTCACTGCACCACCAGTATAGGAGTATTGAGTCCAACGATGTGGTTCAGGGAGCTGGAACCAGGATCCAGTGATCTGCAGCCCCTGACCTTTTGCAAAGTCAAGAAACATGGAGCCACTTTCACCACAGTCTCCAGATCCATGAGGACTGAGACACTCCTCATAGCCAGTCCTATCAGTGCCAGTGGTTGCATTGAAGTATCCCATGACCAGAGGAGTGTCACCCATCAATCACTGAGCGAAGCTGCGAATAAAATGTCTCCCTCATCGAGACATCACTCACCATGGTCAGAGCATACACTGAGACAACAGACAAGGCACCTAGAGAGTGCCATAATCTGAGTCTCATAATACGCCCTTTGAAAGGAGTGACATTGGACACCATTGGAAGGAGCCGATCCGCTACAGCAACAGCTACTCCCTGAGTATGACAGCCATCAGAGCGACCAGACTAATAAAAAAATGTTCCCATCTACAGAGGGGTAAATCTAGGAAAAATATGTCTGTCCTAAACTTTATGGTGAGCTCTGTACAGCTGTATGCATGACAAGACACTTGGAATGGTGTCCACTTTAAAAGGTGCTAAAGACATTAACTTTTTTATAAGTAGTGCCATAACTATAGTTTAAAGTCCACAAATAGAAGCACAGAGACATGTTTTTTTAACAGTCTTTGACCTACACTAAATAAGCAGGATCTAAAATGTACATCGCAGTTTAATACAGTTTTGAGAGAACATACGTAAAATGTCCAATTTTCACCTAATATTTGTGAGAGGAGTTATGTGAAGAAACTGAGCCAAAATTAAACAGGTTTTCTTTTTAATTAACTGATCTAAGCTTTTCTCATGTTTCTATTTATAAGCAATCCATATTTTGTTAAACAACTAGAATCCCAAATAACACACAACTGTTAAGCAAGCAAGTAATTCAATGAATTTAAATCAAACTACGCCTTTAAAAAATGTCCATTTATCATTCCTGTGAATAAAAAAAAAAAAGCTTTAACAAAATGCTTTGGAACAATGGATTGAGAAACAGCTTTTAGGCTAAAAATAGAACACAAAACACATGTATGTGGGAATCAGCTAGAAAAATGCTGGTCAGTCATCTTTTCCATTAAGAGTTTTCTGTATATTCTTCTCATATGGATGTGCAATTTGTGTCACAGTCAGCGTGACAGATGATTTAGAACAAACTGTTCTGTGCGCTTTATTTATTTTCTGGCCAAGTCATGCAACAGAAAAGTTTTTCTAATTGCTAGTAATATGTTTCCTTGATTTTTAATGTGTTTTGGGATGTGTTGCCAACATTTGGACTTCACTCAGAGTGGTATTTACAGTTCATCGTCCCAAAAAAACGAGAGAACTTTTCATTCCAAAAAACATAATTAGAGATTAGTTAACTAGAATTTAGAATGTTTTAGATTTTGCCATATACAAACATGTGTATTGAATAAAATTAGATTTTTTTCAGTTATTATGGTATATACACTCACTGAACATATTCTTAGGACCACTATACTAATGCTTATATGGCCTTTTTTGCTCTTTAAACAGTATTGCTTTATGTCATGGATTCTACAAGATGTTGGAAAAATATTGCTTTACAAAATTGCATCAAACATTTACTCCAGATTTGTCAGCTGCACATTCCTACTGCAAATATCCCATTCAACCAAGAACATTGAACTCATTGTTATATTCATGAAATCATTTTGAGATGACTTTTGCTTTGTGACATGGTGCCTTATCATGCTGGAAGTAAAAGATGGGTGCATTGTGGAGATGAAGGGATGCACATGGTCAGCAACAATACTCAAACAGACATTCAAGTGATGATTGGTATTAATGGAACCAAAGTGTACCAAGAAAACATTCCCCACACCATTACACCACCACCACTCTGGACTGTTGACAAAAGGCAGGTGGCATGCATGGATTCATGCTGTTGGCACCAAATTCTGAACCTACCATCTGTGAGCCTCAGCAGAAATTGAGATTCATGAGGCAAAACTATATTTTTTCCTGTCTTCAACTGTCCAGTTTTTGTAGGGCCTGTGCCCATTGCAGCATCGGCTTCTTTTCTTGGCTGGCAGGAGTGGAACCCAACATGGTCTCCTGCTGTTGTAGCCCATCTGCTTCAAGGTTCAACATGTTGTGCATTCTGAGATGCTTTTCTGCTCACCACAATTGTACTGAGTGGTTGTCTCAGTTACTGTAGGCTTTCTGCTGGCTCAAACCATTCTGGCCATTCTCCTCTGACTGCTCTCATTAAAAAAACATTTCCATGCGCATAACTGCCACTCACTAGATGTTTTTTTGTTTTGTTTTTTACACACCTTTCTGAGTAAATTCTAGAGACTGTTGTGGGTAAAACCCCAGGAGGTCAGCAGTGACAGAAAAATTCAAACCAGCCTGTCTGGCACTAACAATCATGCCATGTTACATATGAACATTAACTGAAGGCTCTGACCTGCATCTGTATGATTTTATGTGTTGTGCTGCTGCCTTCCTAATAGTCTGGTAATAGGTGCTCCAACTACTTCTAATATGTTACTGTCTCCTATATATATATATATATATATATATATATATATATATATATATATATATATATATATATATATATATATATATATATATATATATATATATATATAATATGAACCTTTTTTAAAAAACAGGAAGCAGTAAAATGCATGACATTATAACCTGTTTATAATCCGATATTAAACCAATGCTTGTAGTTATACCTGCATGTCTGTTAATGTAAAATGTGATTTTACAATTGAGCAATCATTGTGGCCTAGTGGTTTACTGCACCCCAGGTATATGAGCTGTCTCAAGTGCTGTCCAGGAGATATTTTATTCCTCCATCCATTTCCTATCCCACTTATCCATGGCTGCCAGTTTATTGTAGGATGAACACACACACATCCGGGTCAATTTAGCTTTTCCAATCCACCAAACCTGCATGACTTTGGATTGTGGAAGGAAATCAGAGCACCCAAAGGAAACCCACACAGACATGGGAAGAACATACAAACTCTGAGCAGTCAGCAAAGGCATTATACTAGATGGATAGATAGATAGATAGATAGATAGATAGATAGATAGATAGATAGATAGATAGATAGATAGATAGATAGATAGATAGATAGATAGATAGATAGATAGTCCTGTTCCACTCTTTCTGGCTTCAGCCATTTTTTTTCTAGTAGAGAGAACTCTTTCAAACGATGCATAAATATCTATCATATTTGCCTCTTCTACAATCTTTCAACATCTGCCACTACATCTGATTTATTCCTAAATTTCATACTAGCATTAATAACCTAGAGTTGATGTTATTTTGGAAGAATTAAGTGGATTGGACTGGCAAGCCTGAATGGCCTGTTCTCATTTAGATGTTTCTGATGTTCCAATGTTCACTTCACCTCTTTCTGGATTGAGCATTTTTAAAACTCTTAATATTTTGCCCTTTGTGCTTTCTCCCTTGCCTTGAAAGTCTTGAATATGGATGTGGAGCATAAGGTTTCCTATCTTAATTATATTAGTAGCACTGATTATGAAAGAGATTGTATAAAGCAAAGAATTGGACTTTTATTCTCAAAAATGTCAGTTTCAGTAAAGTCATTGAGGTGGTTGGATAATTTTAACACACTCAGAGAATCAAATCTTCTACTTAAACAATGGACTCCATTGGCTTTGTTCCCCACATACATTAAATGTGTTCATTTGATATTGGAGTGATTTATGTCAAATGTATTAGAATTAAATCCAATAAAAGAGTCAAATTAAGTCTAAATAACTGTGTCAAATATCACAAGAATCATTTTAAGTGTAGTGTGTATGAATCAGCAGATATCCAATACCAGGACCTTGTCTGGTGGAGATGTCAATATGAATTAATTTTCCTAAGCCAGACATATAAATCATCCGCTGAGTTCCTGTTTTGAATCAGCCACCAGGCACCATCCCTCTGTACTTACTGTACTCTCTCTTTCCCCTGATTGCCTCACCTTAGTGACTGTTTTTATTAATGCAATGCACTTTGTTTGCTTCATTAGTTTCAAACCCGGTGCTGCCATCTGTGCCAAAGTGGTTATTCAGGGTGATGCCATATTGAAACCATATTTACTTCACAAAAGAACCATCCACAGGAAGGATCCAGAAAGAAGCATTGTTTGTTATGATCTGTAATATATTCGAAAATTAACCACGAATAGGTGATATCAGATTTGTGGAATCCCACAGAGTTCCTGATTTTAAAAGGATTCAGGCCGTATATAATAGCACAGGCTGACTTCAGGTCTTCTTGATCTTGCCAGTTGTCTACTATACATTAAACACCTGTGTTTTATTCACGTATTAAGAACCTTTTCAAAGTCAAGAAAACCAACTTCATATGACAAAAACCCTTGAGGTTTCCATGAGGAACCACACAACACAGAACAGTGCCATTACAGAACCGTTATTTTTAAATGTGTATACTGTATTTATAGAAATATGTTCGTCCTTATGAATGAACACCCATGCCCTTGCTATCCTACTTGCCTTTCCATACTACTGTTATATACTGCTTTATCCATTAATTATTTCACTAAGGAAACATGTCAACTTGTTCCTTTTAGTCCTTAGGATGCTTGTGATTTCCCCATTATTCTGAACTTTCCTACCATTGCTTACTCTCTTCTACAATCCAGACGTGCTGCAAAATGTGAAACCGATAAAAAAAACAAAAAAACAATAGCGGATCATTGGCAAGTACAAATGTAACAGTACAGCACACTCGGTACTGTAACCCCTCTCTGTTTTTCCTTTACTCTCTTTAACGTCCAGTTTAACTGCAGATTATTACATATTGCGGTGAAATTGTCTTTGCATTTTGGAGCAAAAAAAGCTGACATGTTATAACTGCTGCTGCACTAGCATGCTAATGGTCTCTGGCTGTTGTAATGATCATCCTGTGCCATTAGGGGGCTCATACTGTGCCTTAGCTGAGTCTGGTATCTGTGTAGCTTGGAGCCTCCACTCTGGAGCTCCAAGTTGATAGAGTTAATTCACGCGACAGTACTAGACAATATTTGAGTCAAATAACCCTTCCACATCCCAAATTTGAACCATGGTGTAACTGGGCGGAGCTCTTGAGGTCTGGAACTAGACTCTATGGCACTCATTCGAGTCAACCTCACCTAACCGGACTGCCCAGTGGAGTCAACACCATCTGCTTGCAGCTCCAGAGTGTAGGCTCCGGGCTGCGGACATATACCCATGCCTTAGCCCAATGTCCAGTGGAATGTGTGGACAAAGTCTGGTCAGTAATACCGTAAAGCAAGGCAAGCGGGCGACTGGCCCTAATTCATCGCATACTGACACATTGTCACTAATGTTCCGCTAGAAATGAACGACTTAGCACATACTTGCAGTGTAGACGTGTTGCGGGGGCGGTTAAGCTAGCTTCCCCACTAAATGGGATCTGAGCGAATTTTGTCAATCACTGTTTTTCATAACCTCTTTCACAGTGGCCACCAGAAGAAGATATTTATAAATATGCATCATTAGCTCAGTGAGAGCACTCGTTCGAGTAGGACAGTTTATCGCGGCTTTTCTCACTGTAGACTAAGGTTTCGCTCGTATAAGAAAGCACCTACTTCCAGGAAGCTCTCTCAATTACCCAGGACCCAGTTTTTACGGTCGGGATCGAGCTGATTAAATGTTCAGCCCGTAGGCAGAGGACGAAGGGAATGTTCCCAATAAATTGCAACAGCGTTTCACGCAATTTTTATTTACTCAGTTTTTGGGTGGTGCTGGTATTAAATGGAGATTAGGAAATTATTAGTCGAGCTACGAATTTTTGTAGAGGTCCTGCCAAGCACCGCATTATTTTTAATTTCCCATCTGTTAAGTAAGCGAGGCGGAGCTGACGGCTAAGGCTCCGCTCTGTCCACCCGATCGAACTCCGTCCTTCTCCTCCTCACAATTTCAAATCTTTTCGAGCTGCGGAATGGATTATGCCTATTGTTAATAAAGTACAGTCAGTCTAAAAGCCAGTCCTTTTCTTTCTTTCTTTCTTTCTTTCTTTCTTTCTTTCTTTCTTTCTTTCTTTCTTTCTTTCTTTCTTTCGTTCTAACAGTCACAGACGCAATGGAGCATTACTGGTTTGGATGAATTATTGGCATTTTCTAGAGAAGTGAGTTATTAAGTTAATTACCTCGCTTAGCTTTGGGAATCCGGAGCGTGAAAGAGTGCTGAAAGCTGCAATTACAACTCTTTTTCACATATTATTTTGTTTTCTGCTATTTAACGTGACCAATTTAAGTCATACTTTGAAGCTGCCCCCTCTTTCAAAGTTCGCATTTGCGGAATACACGCCCCACCTTAGATATGTGTATGCTTTTCGGTTTGGGGTTGGGGGGCAATGGTTTTGGTATTCTTGAGCGCGGGGGTGCAGCTTTGATTTAGGTTAAAGCACTGCACACCTTATCTCCATGTGGGGCGTGTGTGCGGGGGCTCCGGGAATTTGGGGGTCATGTGCAGGTCTCATTCATCTTTTTATATTTAGCCGTTTAAGGGTTTTGGGTTTCGGATGTCTTCCACCGGTAATGTATCGTTGCTTTCTGCCTCCTTTTAATTAAATGCAGTGCACTGCCTGTTGGTGCCGAGCAGAGCCACACTTTACAATGGGGATTTTAAAGAGGGGTGGGTGGCTGTGATATCAAATCGATCATTACTTTTATTTTATTTTCATTAAGAAGATTTTTACATGTGTTTTTTAAATCTGTATTGCAGGACGATGAAGCCCATCCTGGATACATGGTGAGCATGTCCGTTGTAAAGTACAATAATGAACTCCAACATTATTTAGAACAGCAAATTAAAAGTCATAATGGCACCAAGTCAGTTTAATTTGAATCCATAACCCCGGATCTGTGTGGCAATAGTACTACCAACTGGTCCACCATGCATCTGCAATAATGGCTTGTGGAAGGATTGTGTGGTAGTGGTCCACTACTTGGTCACTTCTCAGATTGTTCAGGTGAATAGACAAGAGGGTCACTGGGTTCCATGGCATTTATATAAAAAATGTATACAGACGCAGATAACAGTGGGAACCACTCAAAAAAGCAATACGAAAGACCCTCTCATTTTAATAATTAATAGGAACACTTAGATAGTAAACATATGAATGAAAAGCATTAACAATCCACCATCTTACTTGCTAATTATTGAAGTGGAACCTGAAGCCCTAAACTCTTCGAAATACTGATTCTTTAATGGCACTTTACTGGATTGTATGGTTCCTGGTTCTTGTATTGCTTAACAACTAAGCATTTCACACTGGAAAGGATTCTTTACATGTAAAATTGGGCCTATCAGGTTTAAAAAGCCCCCTAATTCAGTATTTGAACAAAACAGAAACCTTTAATGTATAGCGTAGTATGAAAATTAAAGGTCAGGAAAACCTGGATGAGGCTGTGTTATGATATGCAGCAAGAATCATTTCAAAATCTGGCATCCAATGGCTTTACACAAACCTGTTACTATCCATCCATCCTTCTGCTTACCCAGGGCAGGGTGACAGAAGAGGTTTTTATGGAGCTTTTTGAGGCCTAAATTCATAAAGGTTCTTTATGGAACCTTCACGTGGATGGTTATTTTGGGAATCAAAAATGGTTCCCTTATGACATCATTCTGAAAAGCCACTTTGGAACCGCTGTTTCTAAGAGTGTACTTCTTACACTATGGACAAACAAACCAAAGATGAAAACATACCCTGCGATCTAAGCGTACTTTTGCATTTTAACATTTACTGTAATTGGCCCAAATCCACAAGAGGATGAAGGTAGGCAGGTGGTGGGGCTCAGTTGATTCTCCAAGGAAACACTGAACCAGATTGTTACCCCCATCTACTTTTTTCCATCCTTTGGTTATCAAGCCCATTTAATCCAGTTTATTGTCCCAGCTGGCTGATCCTATCGTTGGCAGGGGGCATAGATCTGTCGCAGGCTGTACTCACACACATACAGTAACTGCCATCATTCAGTTTCAAATAAAAGCCATCCAGTAGCCAAACCTGCACTTCTTTGGGATGTGATAGGAAAACCTAAACTCGCATTTGGGCTTGAAAATAGGGAGCAAATTGCCAATAAGCACACAGTGACCAGGAGATGCCTGAATTCAGTTTGCTGGAGCACAAATCTCTGCACTACTCTGGATTTAGAAGTGCTCTGCTCGTAATTCTGTCATTAAAGGTAAGTTGTATTTTTTTTTTTTTTACTAAACCACAGCTTTAATAATTGAGAGAGATTAAAACATCTTTGCAAGCTTCTTTTATCCCTGCTCCTGCGATACTGCCCACCTGCTGCTAATGCTCGTTTAAAGGTGAATTCATTGATTGATCTGCTGTGCCACATCAACTGTTGTTTTAATTGATTTTTCTGTTTGCATTGGGTATGGTTCTTTTTTTTTCTTTGAAGATGGGTCTTTTCTAAGCTCTGTCTTGTGGCTGTCAATATTCTATTTTCATGTCTGTTTAAACCAGAGCCAGAGTCAATCTTGACAGCATTGGGTGCTGAAAGGCAGAATACCATCCCCGGACAAGATGCCAAGCAACCCCCAAGCAAACCCACAGTCATTCACATGGGCTCAGTGTGAAGATGTCAGTCAGTCTAACCTGACCTGATGTCAGTCAGTCTAACCTGAGTGTTTAAAAAATGAAAGAAAAATGGGAACAGCTAGAAGAAACATCACAGTAGAAACGACACGTCCACATTAACTGGCAATCAGCAAGAAATGAGTAATTGTCATTTAACTTAAAACTTTTAAAGTGTGAGACAAGAGTGTTACTACAATGCAGTACACAGCCAGTTCTTGGATGGGAGATCATCTAGGAAAATCTTGGGTTGCTGCTGAGAGACGTGTTAGTGAGGGCAATGGGAGCACTTATATGGTGGTCTGGGTGTGGATCCCAATACCCCAGTGCATTGTTTCAGATACTGTGCTATAAAAAAAACTGGCATTGTCCATTGGATGAGATGTAAAACTGAGGCCCTGACTCTCTTTGGTCATAGAAGATCCTTGGGCATCTTTTAAAAACAGTAGTGTGTAGCTGTAGATGTCTTAGCTAAATAGCCCACCATGGCCTGGGCATTCTTCCCCTCTTCTCATCCACTGTCTTTAATTGCTAACTGTTCTCTCTCACCCCTTCACCAACTAAACAGCTAAAATGTGACGAGTGTACTGGCACAACAATGGCTGCCATCACATCCACTAGGTGGATGCTACACATTTTTGGTGGTTAAAGATCCCCACTGTCTACGTACAATGCTTTTAGTAGGTTAGAAAAGCACTATATACAGTTAGGTCCATAAATATTTGGACAGAGACAACTTTTTTTCTAATTTTGGTTCTGTACATTACCACAATGAATTCTAAATGAAACAACTCAGATGCAGTTGAAGTGCATACTTTTAAATTTAATTCAGTGGGGTGAACAAAATGATTGCATAAAAATGTGAGGCAACTAAAGCATTTCAGGGGCTCAAAAGTAATTGGACAAATTAAGTAAATTGAAATGAAATGTTTCTTTCTAATACTTGGTTGAAAACCCTTTGCTGGCAATGACAGCTTGAAGTCTTGAACTCACGGACATCACCAGATTCTGCGTTTCCTCCTTTTTAATGCTCTGCCAGGCCTTTACTGCAGCGGCTTTCAGTTGCTGTTTGTTTGTGGGCCTTGCTGTCCGAAGTTTAGTCTTCAATAAGTGAAATGCATGCTCAATTGGGTTAAAATCATAAGAATTTTCCACTTGCTTTAATAAGCTGTATGTTTTGGTCATTGTCCATCTGTATCATGAAACGCCACCCAATCAATTTGACTGCATTTAGATGGATTTGAGCAGACAGTATGTCTCTGAACACCTCATAATTCATTCGGCTGCTTCTGTCCTGTGTCACATCATCAATAAACAGTAGTGTCCCAGTGCCACTGGCAGCCATGCACACCCAAGCCATCACACTGCCTCCACCATGTTTTACAGATGATGTGGTATGCTCTGGATAATGAGCTGTTCCACGTCTTCTCCATACTTTTTTCTTGCCATCATTCTGGTAGAGGTTGGTCTTGGTTTCATCTGTCCAAAGAATGTTTTTCCAGAACTATGCTGGCTTTTTTAGATGTTCTTTAGCAAAGTCCAATCTAGCCTTTCTATTCTTGAGGCTTATGAGTGGCTTGCACCTTGCAGTGCACCCTCTGTATTTACTTTAATGCAGTCTTCTCTTTATGGTAGACTTGGATATCGATACGCTTACCCCCTGGAGAGTGTTGTTCACTTGGTTGGCTGTTGTGAAGGGGTTTCTCTTCACCATGGAAATGATTCTGCAATCATCCACCACTGTTGTCTTCTATGGACATCCAGGTCTTTTTGCGTTGCTGAGTTCACCAGTGCTTGATTTCTTTCTCAGGATGTACCAAACTGTAGATTTTGCCACTCGTAATATTGTAGCAATTTCTTGGATGGGTTTTTTCTGTTTTCGCAGCTTAAGGATGGCTTCTTTCACCTGCATGGAGAACTCCTTTGACCGCATGTTGTCTGTTCACAGCAAAATCTTCCACATGCAAGCACCACACCTCAAATCAACTCCAGGCCTTTTATCTGCTTAATTGATAAGACATAATGACAGACTTGAACACACCTGCCCATGAAATAGCCTTTGAGTCAATTGTCCAATTACGTTTGAGCTCCTGAAATGAAGGGATTGTGTTCAAAAAATGCTTTAGTTGCCTCAAATTTTTATGCAATCATTTTGTTCAACCCACTGAATTAAAGCTGAAAGTCTGCACTTCAACTGCATCTGAGTTGTTTCATCTAAAACTCATTGTGGTGATATACAGAAGCAAAATTAGAAAGAAGTTATCTCTGTCCAAATATTTATGGACCTAACGGTAAATGCAATTAAATAATTATTAATTACACATGTGAAAATTAGGTTTTCAAAATGGCACTCTACTGTGCTGTATGGTCTTTCGTAGAATTTTGCTTAATAAAGAACTGTTTCATTTTGGAGAGGATTCTTTAAATAGGAAGTTGGTTCTTAGGGCTTTGAAAAGGTTCCTAATATGTGCACAAAACAGACATCTTTAATGAACAGTAGGCTACCTAGCAATGCCCAGACAAATCAAGAAAACCCGCACTTAGTCAGAGTTATTGGATGCAGCAAGACTCCTTTTAAAATCAGGAACTCATTGGTTTCTCATAAATCAGCTATTGGCTACTCCTGGAAATTATTACGGATCTACTGTACACTATATTGCCAATATTATTGGGACACCCCTCCAAATCATTGAATTTAGGTGTTCCCGTCACTTCTATGGCCACAGTTGTATTACATCAAGCACCTAGGCATGCAGACGGCTTCTACAAACATTTGTGAAAGGATGCCACCTGTGCAATAAGTCCATTGGTGAAATCTCCTGCTACAGTGGTGTGAAAAACTATTTGCCCCCTTTCTGATTTCTTATTCTTTTGCATGTTTGTCACACAAAATGTTTCTGATCATCAAACACATTTAACCATTAGTCAAATATAACACAAGTAAACACAAAATGCAGTTTTTAAATGATGGTTTTTATTATTTAGGGAGAAAAAAAATCCAAACCCACATGGCCCTGTGTGAAAAAGTAATTGCCCCCTTGTTAAAAATAACCTAACTGTGGTGTATCACACCTGAGTTCAATTTCCGTAGCCACCCCCAGGCCTGATTACTGCCACACCTGTTTCAATCAAGAAATCACTTAAATAGGAGCTGCCTGACACAGAGAAGTAGACCAAAAGCACCTCAAAATCTAGACATCATGCCGAGATCCAAAGAAATTCAGGAACAAATGAGAACAGAAGTAATTGAGATCTATCAGTCTGGTAAAGGTTATAAAGCCATTTCTAAAGCTTTCGGACTCCAGCGAACCACAGTGAGAGCCATTATCCACAAATGGAAAAAAAACATGGAACAGTGGTGAACCTTCCCAGGAGTGGCCGGCCGACCTAAATTACCCCAAGAGCGCAGAGGCGACTCATCCGAGAGGTCACAAAAGACCCCAGAACAACGTCTAAAGAACTGCAGGCCTCACTTGCCTCAATTAAGGTCAGTGTTCACGACTCCACCATAAGAAAGAGACTGGGCAAAAATGGCCTGCATGGCAGATTTCCAAGACGCAAACCACTGTTAAGCAAAAAGAACATTAGGGCTCGTCTCAATTTTGCTAAGGAACATCTCAATGATTGACAAGACTTTTTGGAAAATACCTTGTGGACTGATGAGACAAAAGTTGAACTTTTGGAAGGCAAATGTCCGTTACATCTGGTGTAAAAGGAACACAGCATTTCAGAAAAAGAACATCATACCAAGAGTAAAATATGGTGGTGGTAGTGTGATGGTCTGGGGTTGTTTTGCTGCTTCAGGACCTGGAAGGCTTGCTGTGATAGATGGAACCATGAATTCTACTGTCTACCAAAAAATCCTGAAGGAGAATGTCTGGCCGTCTGTTTGTCAACTCAAGCTTTAGCGATCTTGGGTGCTGCAACAGGACAATGACCCAAAACACACCAGCAAATCCACCTCTGAATGGCTGAAGAAAAACAAAATGTAGATTTTGGAGTGGCCTAGTCAAAGTCCTGACCTGAATCCAATTGAGATGCTATGGCATGACCTTAAAAAGGCGGTTCATGCTAGAAAACCCTCAAATAAAGCTGAATTACAACAATTCTGCAAAGATGAGTGGGCCAAAATTCCTCCAGAGCGCTGTAAAAGACTCATTGCAAGTTATCGCAAGCGCTTGATTGCAGTTATTGCTGCTAAGGGTGGCCCAACCAGTTATTAGGTTCAGGGGGCAATTACTTTTTCACACAGGGACATGTAGGTTTGGATTTTTTTTTCTCCCTAAATAATAAAAACCATCATTTAAAAACTGCATTTTGTGTTTACTTGTGTTATATTTGACTAATGGTTAAATGTGTTTGATGATCAGAAACATTTTGTGT
Source organism: Polypterus senegalus (assembly GCF_016835505.1). NCBI lineage: Eukaryota > Metazoa > Chordata > Cladistia > Polypteriformes > Polypteridae > Polypterus > Polypterus senegalus. The sequence goes on from NC_053164.1 coordinate 37,588,134, forward strand.
GACAAACATGCAAAAGAATAAGAATTCAGGAAGGGGGCAAATAGTTTTTCACACCACTGTAAATATTCCACAGTCAACTGTTACTTGTATTATAACAAAGTGGAAGCAACTGGGAACAACAGCAACTCAGCCATGAAGTGGTAGCCCATGTAAAATCACAGAGTGGGTACAGCGCATGCTGAGGTGCACAGTGTGCAGAAGTCACCAACTTTCTACAGAGTCAATAGCTATAGACCTCCAAAAGCTCAAGAACAGTGCCTAGAGAGCTTCATGGAATGAGTTTCCATGCCCGACCAGCTTCATCCAAGCCTTACATCACCAGGTGCAATGCAAAGCAATGGATGCAGTGGTGTAAAGCACACCACTACTGGACTCTTTTTATTAGTGGAGTCTGGGTTTGGCATTTGCCAGAAGAACAGTACTTGCCTGACTTCAAAGTGCCAAGTGTGGTGGAGGGGGGATTATGGTGTGGGGTTGTTTTCAGGGGTTGGGCTTGGACCCTCAGTTCCAGTGAAATTAACTCCTTAATGCTTCAGCAAGCCATTTTGGACAATTTCATGGTCCCAACTTTGATGGCCCCGTCCTGTTCCAACAAGACTGCGCACCAGTGCACAAAGCCAAGTCTATAAAGAAATGGATGAGCGAGTTTGGTGTGGAGAACTTGACTGGCCTGCACAGAGCCCTGACCTCAACCCAATAAAAGACCTTTTGGATGAATTGGAGCCTGGCCTTCTCATCCAACGTCAGTGCCTCACCTCACAAATGTTTTCCTGGAAGAATGGTCAAAAATTCCCATAAATAGATTCCTAAACCTTGTGGAAAGCCTTCCCAGAAGAGCTGAAGCTGTTAAAGCTGCCAACTCCATATTAAAGTCTATGTATTAAGAATAGGATGTTTTTTAAGTTCATGTGTGTAAAGGCAAACATCCCAATATTTTGGCAATATAGTGTACATAAATAAAGATATTTTTGGTACCTCCATTTGGTTTTTTCAGTGAACCAAAAATGGTTCCACTCTGACATTGCTCTGAAGAAACATTTTGGCACATTTATTTTTAAGAATGTATGTGTACTACATTACATAACATTGTCATGGCCATTTGATCTAATTCAGGGTATCATGAGTGTCGGTGCCCATCCAGAGAGGCCAAGGTGCAAAGGTAGAATATGCAGACTTCCCAAAAACAAACTGAGGATGTTGGATCCCTGAGATGGCATTGTGACAGCATGTCATTACACTTGTACCACACCTACATTTCAATTTTATTTTCTTCAGCTGGCAGCATAGTGACACAGTGATTGGAACTGCTACATCACCATTAATGAATACTATATCTAAATACTTTTCTGGTTAAGATAGGTGTGGAGATTTCATGTCTTCAATGTGTCTTGATGATTTTTTTTTTCTCACAGGGTATTTCAGCCTCCTAGTTCCCTTGCAGACTAGTTTGAAGGGCATCTCTAAATTGATTGGTATAATTGACTGTGGATGTGTTCATGAGTGTACCATCAAGTGTAAAGCTCCAGCGCCTTCATTCATTCATAACTGCATTACAGGATCACAGGAGTAGAGTTCCGTTCTGGCAAAATCAGACATTAGGCAAGAACCAACTCTATTATCGGGTGCCATTCATATTGAGCTAGTTCTGAAGTGGCCAGTCGAGCTAATCAGCAAACTTTTTTAAAATTGTGACAAGAATGTGGAATGCTTAAAGAGGCCCTGCATGACAATCCTAGGATTTATACTTTAACACAACACAGCAGATCACAACAACTGTGCCATCTCAACTGTAAAAGGTAGCACTGTAGTTAAGACTAACCAGTGTAACGTTAACCACACTGGGCAGCACTATGAAAGGAGAACAATGGGTTTGAAATGTAAAAATGGAGACCATCTATCCATTGTACAGCCGGCTAAATGTAATTTAGGTGTACTAAAATATTAATAATAAATATTTTCAGCATTACAAATAGTGTTAAGAAGTTCTGGATTTTGCCTCATCATTACTATTCTTCCTTCCAAGTTCAGCATCTGTTGCTGCTTGCTGCTCCTTGGCCATCAAAAGTGTTAACTAATTTCACAGAGCTCACATTACACCTCCTGATGCACTGGGTTGTGCTTTTCTCAGTCTTTAACCCATCAGAAAATGGCCCACCTTTCGAAGGAAATTATCATAGAAGAGCGATGGGAAGCAGCTTAAAGACCTGACCCAGAACCAGAAGCACAGATGACATACTCAGTTGTGCAGTATATAAGCTAACATACCTGAACAGGAAATATGTCAAAGTCTATCTGAGCCTTAAACATCCAACTACTTTAGAAATAAATCAACAATATATCCATTTTCTAATCCCGCTTCATCCTGAAAATGGTCATGGGGAAGAGGGGGCCTAACCTAGCAAGCATGGGGCACGAGGCTGGAACATCCTTCAGGCAGGGTTCCGATCCATTGCAGGGTGAACATACAAACAGTCAGACTAGCGATAGTTTAACATCTCCAATCCACCTAAACATCATGTCTTTGGACAGTGAGATAAAACCCATGTGAACACAGTAAGAACATACAAACTCAATACAGGGAGGACCTGGGATATGAACAACAGCCTCCATATTGCAAGGCAATAGAACTAGTACTGCATCACCATGTGACCTATAAGTACAACCATTAAACCCTAAACATGACCTATAGGTCTCCTTCAATTTGAATATATTATTATCTCTCTATATTATAATAAAAAAAATACTGGGACGAGACGAGACTTTTTAGCCTGAGATGAGACGTGACTTTTTCAGAGAGATACTTTCACATGAGATGAGACTTTGTGCCAAGATATTTAACAGGCCTGGGGCCAGAAATAAAAGACAAAGAGTAGATGACAAAGTAGAACATCATAAAGAACTGAAAAACGTTGGCGCGATACACATGCAGAGCAGGTGAGAGATAATGAAAGTACTAAAATTTGAAAGTCTCAAAATAATGATAGTAAAGATCGCATTAGCGCAAATGAACAGAAATTTTTACCTGGTGAAACAGCGGAACAGCGAAAAGAGATCGAATATATTAAGATTTAAACTTTAAGTTGGAGACTTGTGGGTCGTCTAATTTGTGCTGCCATCAGGGAAAAGTAGTGTTTCTTCCTAATGAAGAGGCGTATAAGCAAGAATTAAAAGATTTGTTGTTTGGTGAAAGTGAAACCCACATATGCAAGCGGCAGAGACACGAAGTGGCAGGCGCGTAGCGCAGGCCAGGGAAGTTGGAGAGTATACCGAGCAGGGTATGAAGCCCCCTAGTCTCTAAATAAAATACTGAGGACTTAAGAAATCCTTAGATTATGCATGTATTAATTAGTTTAGTAAAAGGATGGATAAAGAAGACTAAACAACCAAAACCTGGTGTGTGTAAATTTATTTTCTACGTTTTCAGCATGGATATAAACCTTTACCTTTTATTCTCCCTTCTGCAAATGGGTTGGGTGCATGTTGACTGGTGATTCCAGGCAGGCTCAGTGTGAGAGAGTGGCACCTCATCTAGTATTGGTTCCTGCCTTGTGCCCAAAGCTGGTTAGGCAGCAGATCAGATAAAAAAAATATGTATGTATGCATATATGTTTATACATGTATATTTTATATATCAATCTGGGAACTAAGCATGTTTTGGAAAATATGGATGAGTGAATGTAACATTCAGTGCACCACCTATGTTTCCAAATCTGTATGCTTATTTAAGGCACACAGTACACTTACACAATATGTTGCTGCTACAGTGTGTGAAGTCACTGCAGGTATTTTGGATCATTCTTGTTCATCATGGCACTAGAGAGTGATGAAGTGTTGCATGTTGGTGGGAATGCATGTAAGAATATCTCTGTACTCTGTACACGTGACAATACTACTTCTGCACACTGAGCGGATAAATGTGGAAAGCTTCCAGGATTTTTAACAAAGGCATGCTTGTTTCATTGCTGCTCTTGATTTAATATCTCCTTCACCATGCATCAGTTTAATAAACCCTCACAATGGGCCAGCACCTTCAGCAGATAGGAAACGACATTGAACACGATGCCAGGTAATGACCGAGATTATCTGCTCACTCACACTGGTTTAATTTCGAGTTGCCAATTGACCTAACATGAATGTCTTTTAGATGTGAGAATACACTGAGAAAATCCAGCAAGACGTGCACACAATCAGGGCAGATGACACCATCACTCTACACAGAATTCACCGTTCATCTCTGAAACCAAATACACCAGTGACACAGTCACAGGGGGCTGGAAGCAACCATGAACTGGGTTATTGTCCACCACTAGGCACACCCATTCACATTCCCACACGCATCCATACTGGGCCTACTTAAAACTGCCAGTCAGCCTATAATGGCACATGTTTAGAATGTGGGGGAAACTGGAAAGTCTAGAAGAAACCTCATTTAGAAAGTAACAGGCGCAAATTCCTGGGGTTGTGAGGCAATAGCACTATGCACTGCACCACCATGCTGCCCTCAGTGTTTCTATGACATAAGAAACAGTCAGTCAGTCAGTCATTGTCCAATCTGCTATATCCTAACACAGGGTCAGAGGGGTCTGCTGGAGACAATCCCAGCCAACACAGGGCGCAAGGCAGGAAACAAACCCCAGACAGGGTGCCCACACACACACATACCCACACACCAAGCACACACTAGGAACAGTTTAGGATCGCCAATGCACCTAACCTGCATGTCTTTGGAGGAAACCCAGTAGACACAGGGAGAACATGCAAACTCCACGCAGGGAGGACCCAGGAAGCGAATCCAGGTCTCCTTACTGAGAGGCAGCAGTGCTACCACTGATAGCAGAAACACAATGAACCTAATCTGTATGTCTTTGGAGATGTGTACAGAAATGGGGAGACTGTACAGACTCCACATGGACAACTTCCAGGCATGGATTTCAAACCCAGGATGCAGGGCCTATGAGGCAGCAACACAACATGTTCAAAAATACTCCGATATTTCCATTAGTGTGATGTAGCTGTCGACACTTAAATAAATACTAGCGCACAAACTCAGTTGTGTAGTTTTAAAAATCATTAGTTGAATCTTTTAACTGAATCGAGGACATGTTGATTTCAAGCGATTTGCTCTTAAAGCTTTGGAATTACTGGCACCTTTCTTTTTCTTATGACCTTTCCCACATAGTGAGTCCATGTACTTGGCACATTGCGTCACGTACTGGGAATAATTAGTTATTAGCTAACCAAATGAGCTTGACGGACTAAATGTACCTCTCCAGTTTGTACCTTTCCGTTCGTTAGGAATCACACTGAACTCAAAGAAGAAGCGCATTTCTCATAGCTAAATGCCTTCCTTCTGCACACCACTTTGTGATGGGAGCACTCAACGTCAAATATTAAATATAAGTCATTTTAAAGTGCAGACTGTGGCTACTGTAAAAAAAATGATCTGTAGTAATTAAATTCAAGCAAATGAGCCTAAAAACAGGATGCATGAAATGGAAAGAACAAGTAATGAACCCTGAGAGCCACCCCAGAGTCAATTTACCGAAACCATGTGTCACTTTAGAGAACCATCAGTACATTAAAGCAAAACCACTGTAATGGAGATGAATGAACAGCAAAGTGTATAGAAAACCAGTAACAAAATTATTGCTGCTCATTCACTGACCACAAGCCAAACAGAGAGAGAAAATGTGGACGCTTGGATTTAATTTTTGTGTGTCACAAACATCCCTCCATTTATTCCTTCAACGTAGATGGAACATTACATGATATCATTTTTAAAGCCACTTAATTAAATTTAGGATTAATAGAAGTCAGAGCCCATCACTGCCGCAGTGGGGTTAAAGCCCTGAACAGTACACCAGTCCATCAGAAGGTCCAAGTACACTCTTAAAATTAAAGGTTGCAGAACAATGGCATGGGGGACCATTTTTGGTTTCCAAAGCAACCATCCAAATTACAATTCCAGAAATAACCTTTTATTTTGAACCCTAACAGGTTCCATAATGAACTATGACTTGTTGATAGCAAATCTGTAAGATATAGATAATTTCATGATTTTAAAAGAACTCTTGCTGCATACAATAACGCTGTAAACGTTCATGTTTTTTGCTCTGTTAGTATCTGCAGGGTCACCTACTATACACCACATGCTCAAAGAACCAACTTCATATGCAAAGAACTCCTCCGAGAATGAATCCGTTCTTTGTCCAGCAAAGGTTCTACAGGGAACCACACCACCCAGGAAAGTGCCTTTACACAACTCGGATTTTAAAGTGTAGACACACGTAGACTCACTAATTAATGTAAACTGTATGAATTTTGGGATGTAAAGGACCAAAAAAAAAAAAAAGATCACGCGGACACAGGGAGAACGTACAAATTGCACACAGACAGCAACTAGGTATGGGATTTCAGTCTGATACACTGCAACTTTAATGCAGCATCACAGCAGGGTAAGGCAAGGACTACTGTATCTCCAGTCCATCACAGGCAAGCTTGGCAACCCCAGAGTAAAGCCACCGAGCAACCAGCATGTCTGTTATGAAAAATGGCAACGCAGCTGACAGGAGAAAGATTTTTAAAATCATTTATTAGTTCCTGTATTTTATGGAATGATTGCTCCATTAAATATTATAAGCTAGAAGAGCCTTACATTACACAAACCATCCCTTTGAAAATAAACTTTCAATCCTAATTGTCATTCAGCTCATAGTACAAAAATAAGAAGATCTCAGTGGAAACAAGTCAACAAAGATCAGCACTGGAATGCCAGCCAATCGGGTTTAAAAAAAAAACCAAAAATGCACATTTTAATTTTTCATTCCCAACAATAGGTTATTGTACTTTTATGCTTCCCATTTGATTAACAAACCACTTAAATGTTGTGCTGTTTGGAACATCAGGTTCCTCTACACTGGGTCAGATACCAGCTGTGCTGCAAATCTCTGCTCCCTGTGGACTGCTGCCATCTTTTTGTAATACTCTGTAAATAAGCACTTTTGGAGTTCAGTCTGTGAGGCATTGTTACCCGTGTCTTTCAGAAAAAGGTCCCTTTAGTCGTCCGACACAAGATCTTCTTGAAGGCTCTCCTGAAATCCTGGTTAAATATTGTGTAAATTACAGGATTCAGTGAGCTATTGCAGTAGCCAATCCAAAAGAAAAACTTAAAGACGGGGTCTGGGACCCTGCAGCTCTGGGGACAGATTGCTGTCAGGCTATAAGAGAAGAAGAAGGGGAACCAGCAAACAACAAAGACCCCGATTACCACTGCCAATACAAAGGTGAACCTCTTCTCTCGGTTAAGCATGGCTTTACGGCGAAGAGTATTGGGAGTGACTGTCTTTGCTCTTTTCACCAAAATAGTCTCCCCTTTTGAAGTGGTCATGACTTCCCCAAACCTGACTGATGTCTGTGGAAAGTCTTTGTGGACAGTATTCATGCATGGCAGTGATCCAGTGCCTGCACTGCAGTCTGCTTTACCTTCCACTTTCTGGCCATCGTCAGCACATTGATCAGAACTTGATGTGGAATTATCAATGTTCTCCCCAGGTCCATCCTGCTGGGGAGGAGAGCCTTGTATTTGCATCTGTAAAAGTCCTTCCTCCCGGCCTGTAATGGGACTCTGAGTTCCAGGAGAGCTTTCCCAATCACAGTAATTTGCAGACATGCTACAAAGAGACCGCCGAGGAGCAGAAAGGGATCCTTGAGCAATTTGTTCACATGCCTGCTGCTGGTGCTGGGATGAGGGCAAACAATTGTTGTTCTGGTGCCCATTTTGGTTTTCTGTGTCATGCTCAGAGATGCACAAAAACTTTTGCTCCAGGTGTGGTTTCTTAGAATGATGTCCATTTTGGTGGCAAGAAGTTTTAGGCTCCGAGTAACTTTTTTCTGCATCATGACCATCTGTAGAAATCTCCCTTCTCTCACCAGGGAGTTGTCTAGTGCGCTGCTTAGCAATTTGATAAATTCGGATGTACACTAAAATCATGATGACACAGGGGACAAAAAAGGAGCCGATGCTCGATGACAAGATGTACCAGTTCTCATTGTTAAGTTCACACTGAGGTCGGCCATCTCCCTGCTGCATTTTTTTCTTATTCATGGAGATGAGTGGTGGAAAAGAGATGGTGGCAGAAATCAGCCACACTGTCAGAATGATGCCCTTAATTCGGCGAGGTGTCCGCTTAGAGTTGTATTCGATGGCCTGAGAAACTGACCAGTAGCGGTCCAGGCTGATGGCACAAAGGTGTACAATAGATGAAGTGCAGAAAAGGACATCCAGGGCCAAAAATATTTCACACCACACCGTTTTAAAATACCAGTAGCCCATTAGCTCATTGGCTAGAGAAAATGGGATGATAAGAGTTGCAACCAGGATGTCTGCAGCAGCCAAAGAGACCAGAAAAAGGTTCTGAGGTGCCTTCAAGGAACGGCTGGTCAACACCGCTATTATCACAAGCACGTTACCGAAAATCGTGAATAGGATCATAAACGTCACTATAGTGGCGATGGCCGCCGTGGCCTCTGCGGTGTAAAGGGAGTCCCCTTTTAACTTCTGGATGGTATCATTGCACATGTGCCCAGTGCTGGGGTTGGTCAGATTGGCAGTCTGAAAGGGAACTCGGAGACAGGAGGAAACCGAAGACATTGTCGAGCACAACGAGGACGAACGGGGCAAAGCTGTCAAATAAGCCGGGCACGGAGATGCTACTGGTATGATCTTCTCTAGCGCCGCGGTGAGGTCTGCGCAGCCAAAATCCTGCAGAGGGCGGCGCCAAGCGCCCACTTCCAGACTTTCACCTCCATGAATGCACGTGGGGGCTCCCAGGATGTCAACACCTCGGGATACGCTCAACTTTCCCGGGCCTTGGTAATCTCTCTCGCTCCAGCTTTCATCGGGTCCTATTGAGATGAAGTCTCGCGGGGCTTGTGGCAAACTAGAAACTGGGCACTGCGGTTTTTACGTTTCATTTGGAGAAAAGCCTGTGGAGCAGCTATGCGGGCAAAGCTGAATGTGCCCTAGGAGCTGAAGAAGGCGGAGGAGGAGTTCCGTAAAAAAAAAAAAAAGTCAAGTACCCGCTTGGAAAGTTATTTTTGGAAACATCTGGACTTCTGCACTTTAAAATAACTTTAGCAGATAATCGATTTTACTTGGAGAAATATCACATTACGCCCCTTCAAGATCCCGCAGTCGAAAGCTTTAAGAATCACCGAAAACAAAACTAGGGCAGCTTGTAATCCCCCGAGGCATTAAAACAGAATTGGTATTCTTCAACGTCCAAAAATGATATCGAAGCACGTCCTTCTACCTCATAAAATAGCCTCGCAGGTAAACCAACCCCTTTACGGTCCGGTCACAAGTGCTGTAGTCCTCAGCTTGTCTCTCAGCCAGCATGGAACAGGAATCCTTAAAAGTCCATTCATGCCCTGTCCTGTCCTGTCTGTCTCGTGGCTTGTGGGGCTTCTCTTCGACTTGCTCACTTGTGTGCTATTTCCTATCTACTAGCTGGCAGATTTTAAACTGAGCTCTTACTCTAGTTCCCTGCCCCCGAAATGTGAGGTAGGCTTAGCGTCACCAACACTTCAGCTCAAGCACTACAGTCCGTGTTCCGAGTCTGTCATTAAAAACTCGGGTAGGCTCGAGGAAGAGTGAGGCGGGCAGAGCGCAGGGGGCACACGCAGCTGGATACAACAGTCGGCCGTGCCGAATTTCAAAGAAAGGAAGGAGGTGTCGGTAGGAATGGAAAGTAGACGGGTCCTAGGTGAGATGGGACGCTTGGATTTGTGGGTTTCTCTTTATTTTTAACACTGGTTTTAAAATATATATACTGTATATAAATAATGACAATAATAAAATTAAACATGGGATTTAAACACTGATAATGTATATATTAAAGTCGGCAAAATAACATTGCTAATGAAATGGCTGAATGGTACTCTTCAGTCGTGCTGCACTGTTGCATTGCGAGTTCTGTGTTAAGCGGCTTTCAATATTTGCATCCGTGAACGGCGCTATATGCAATTCTAATTTGTCACTCGTCCGCATACCTTGGGAGCAGACGTCTTTTAGGAATGATTACTTTTATTTAGGTTACACAATTTATTTTGGGAGCGTCTGCATTTGTTGCCAAAGTTACTGATTCTTGAAGCGTCTATCTGAATACCGTTAAAGGAGGAGGCTCGTCAGAGATGGGGAGACGGTTGAAGTAAATCAAAAGACCTTCGTGATAAGGGCGCACGTCGAATACAAGCAGCCTGAACCCTCCCCACAGCCACCCAATTTTAAAATTTGAAAAAATCAAAAATACACGGTAAAATAACGTTTCCTAACTGTATTGAAATAGTTGAATTCGGGTGTGGCGCCCAGGGATTGTTCCTGCCTAACCCCTGTTGCTTGCTGAGAAGGCTCCAGCATTCCCTCGACCCTGCCCAGGATAAAACGCGTGTAGAACATGGAAGGATGCATTGCACCGCCGACATCTTTAAATACTTATTGTCAATTCATCTGTACAGCTTATCATTACTCATTGTCACTCGATTTCTTTTTTTGTAGGATTCACCCAGGGTTTATTTGCAGGTGAGTTATATGTTTCTGTTTACTTGTTTTACTATGTTCTCTTGTACGTTGGAATTTTATTTTTCAATGAATTCCTTACGTTGTCATCTTTAGATTGCACTATATAAAATAAAAGATTAATTACAACTAGAAGGATTGCTTTATCCATTTCCTTGACCGCAGAATGACTCGATAAATGGCTAATATAACGGGTACTTACAGTTATCCAGCACAAAAACAGAAAGGCATCTTAGCGCTGACTGTGTTACGCGACGGGTGTTCAAGTGAAAGAAAACGAGCAGTGGACAAATTTGCCCTGCATAAATTTCACGCTAGGTATTTCACCGTTGAGCTTTTAGATCCAGGAGTACCTCTATAATGTTCACAGTCTTAAAATTAATGCACTTTATGGTTCTGTACTGGGTTGTGTGGCTCCTCGTAGAACTATTGCTCAATAATGCACAATTTCATTCTGGAAAGGTTATTTGCATATGAAGTTAGTTTATTGTTCTTTGAAGAACTTCCTAATATGTAGGAAAAAAAAACAACTTTACTTTATGGAAGGCTACCTAGCAGAGCACTGCAAACAGACCCCTTTAGCAATGTAATTGTATGCAGCAATTTAATAATAATAATAATAATAATAATAATAATAATAATAATAATAATAATAATGTTACTATCTATTCATGGCTATTTACTTTATGAAACCTGTTATGGATCTAAATAAACTTGGGGTCTTTCTGGGACCTTCATGTGGGTCTTTTGGGAACCAAAAGCGGTTCTCCTGTGGCATCGCGCTGAAGAACCTCTCTGGCACTTCTGTTTTTTAGTGTATTAGTGTTGGCGAGATCAGTTTATAGGAAAAAGAATACTTAAAAGGTACAGATTGTTATTGGATACATTTCGACGTCTATCTTCACAGTTATGCAGGGAAATTAACAAATATTTATCAGCGAGTGGCCAATGAGTCCTGCCTTTTAGTACTATGCATCCAGTTTGCGATTTACAGTTTACAGAATTGAAATGCATTTAGTGCGTGCTTTCAGCGGCTGCTACGTAAAAGGAAACTCCGTGCACATTCAGATCTGTGATCAGGTGAGCTGTATAGGCAAGAGAGAAGGGGTCTGCGATGGGATCTGCTTTTGGGCTTTGAAGGGGAATCGGAACGCCAGTACTAACTTTTTCATTACAGATTCTGTATAGTTTTCTTGATCAATTGCTTATATCACGTTGGGAGCGGGTACGGAGGTTAAAAAGAATAGCTGAGCTGTCTTTTTGCATTTAACTCAATTATTCAAAAAATAACGTTTCATCTGAACTTGACCCATGGGAGATCGATTGCCAAGCATATGAAACAGACCACAAATACACACATCTCGTCGTTTGTCTAATGCTGGATTATTTATGGGGAACTGGCCGTCCTAACTTATGCTAGATATTTATGTGCACGAGGCTTTTGTTTAAAAATACAAGATTTCTGCCGTTCTTTTAAAATCAGGCTTCTGCAACAGCGCAATCTGTAAAAATTTTAAAAGAATCGATATTTGTGGTCAACCTTTTGTAAGATCTTTAGCGAATGCTGATACATTCTTTTGCTAGTGTGGTTTTGAAAGCGTTTATGTAATTTAAAATATAGATTATGTAATGTCTGTTCGTGCGTGACAATATATAGGCCCCTTGAAGATAGATAGATAGATAGATAGATAGATAGATAGATAGATAGATAGATAGATAGATAGATAGATAGATAGATAACAAGTCCCTGTCAGGACTAGAGCTCAGCATTGGAGGAGTACCAGTCTGTCACGAGATACATATACGCATGCTCCCACATTTCTTCATTGTACGATAGATTAAAGTGAATAAAGAAGAGCTCTTCATTTAAGACTATTAAACCTTCAACAATTTTAAACATCGTTGTTACTCTATTAATTAATTAATTTATTTTGTGGATTACTGTCATTGAGACTTAAAAGCTTATCTTACTGTTAAAAGCTGTTTTAAACTGAGTGTTTTTAAGAAGTTTACATATTATTTATATAGCTCCTTTCACATACTCAACGTGCTTTAATCAACTACGCTCAAAATTGTTAAAATATAGATATAGCTATATTAAATTTAGCTTTTTTATGCTTTTTTGAGCAAAGAATAGACAAAAATTATAAATATAAATAAACATGACTATCGTGCAGTTAAGTAATGTTTTAGCCAATTGTCGTATAGACCCATAATAATAAACCATTTCTGTAAACTGAGTTACAATGAGTATAGAGAAATGTCGCCTATAAAATTAAAGGAACACAGTTTAGACAATTTAAACGCAAATAACTTAAACATCCAAGAGGAAAGCCACGTTAAAAGGATAAACACTGGAAGACAATCAATTTTCCTGTTAGCATCCAAGTTCCATCCATTCATTTTCTGAATAAACATGAAGACCAGAGCCGCGAGAGGTTAAGTCCCACCTGCACAGACCTGCCAATGGACTGGACTGTGGACATCATAAATTGTGGGATGAGACTAGAACTTCTGGAGGAAAGCCACTTGAACACGAACTCACATGCAGACTCCTCCCCAGCTCAGATTATATCCGCTATCCAAAATGCAGGACTGAACACTGGCAGTGGACATAAACGATTATTTTTCCATTAAGAGCAATGACATAAACCTCTCTGTAATCCCCCACCCCACTCCCACAACAACCCCAATCAAAAACAGTAAGTGGCTTAGAAATGTACTGATCTGAAGCGGTCCTCCGTTCATGTGTCCCATTGCAAAGTGATTTAGCTGAACAGCGGTGAGTGGTTTGTAAACGATAATTAGCGAACTGGCGTTTTTGAAAAGTGGGTTACTTAAACTATCTAGGCGCTAGTTGCATTTCGTATTACCAAGGACTTTTAAAAGTCTATAAGCATTTTGGCTTCTGATAATACATTTTAAGATTGTCTTTTAATTCTAGATAACCCGAACGTAAATGTGTATTTGCTAAAGACGACGCACTTTCGACTACGCCGCACCCCATCAATCCCCGACAAACCCCAATCCCCCCGCGCCTCAGTAAACACCCCAAATCCACTTGTTTTGCGTGTTTCAGATTTTCCTGGCAGCTAAACGGTAATGCCGAACTTAGTTAAGACTGTTAACCTTATTTAAAATAAACAATGAAGTAGACTTAGGAACCAAGAAATGTGCTGTTACGGTAATATGCATCGCCAAATGGAGTGAAAAGACCATAAAAGTCAGATGCGGTAAAACATTGGCTTTAATCATTTTATGGCGTCTCCTCAAAGTAAACAGACATGCCATTTCGTTTTAGCACCAAGGACAGCTACTCGTGATCTGCTCTGCCATCTTGTGGTGGTCTGTTGAACTCTAGCTTTGGAAGAGAAGAGACACAACGGGAGAGCGGCTTTCCTAAAGGGAAAAACAAACCAACTTAATATTTGAGAAACCCTGTGAAGGGAAGCTTTAACCGCAGGTAAGGTGTAACTGGAAAGTCTGAGGCAGTTCAGCTTATTTCTCTTTAAATACGAGACAAATCAGTTAATCAATTTTTTCCTGATGCAAGCAAAAAAGTTTCCATTTATCAATGCACATTTTAAAAATTACATCTATTTATGTTGATTTACTTCTGTAGAAAAGTAAAGACTTGAAGCCCAACAACTTGCAGGTTATTATGTTGATTCGTGTTGCGGTACATTCTTAAAGATATGGGTTCTGTAATGGCACTTTACTAGGTTATGTGATTACTTGTAAAACCATTGCTTGACAAAGAACCGTTTTATTCTAGGAATGGTATTTGCATGTGATATTAGTTTTCTGGGTTTTAAGAATTTGTGGACACAACAGAAATCTTTACGGTATAGCATGCAACATAGCAGGATGCAAATAGATCAAGAAAACCTGAACTTAGCCAGTGTTATTGTTCAACAAAAGTCCTTTTAAAATCAGCAATCCACACATATTTCACAAACCTATTACAATCTATCCAAAGTTATCTATAAAGCGTATTACAGACTTAAATAAATAAGGGCTCTTTCTGGAAACTTCATGTGGACAGTTCTTCTGGTAACCAAAAGTGGTTCCCTTATGGCATTGCTTTGATAAGCCATTTTGGCACCTTTATTTTTAAGAGTGTAGTGAAGTACACACATCCAGGCCTTCAAGTCACAATGGAGGTTCAACTCTAAATGGTAAAACTGAGATTTTATATTATGGAACACTTGGTGCATTGGCAATGGCACCAAAAATGTGTTTCAATGCATAATAGTTTGCAGTTTTAGAAGCCAAGCATCTCATGTCAAACAAACAAAGACTTAAGAGTGGGGTGTCACAAATTTAATTTTATGAAATCACAGAGCTGTAAACAAATAGGTACCAGCTGCTGGTTTACAAGAAGAAGCTGATCACCATTTAACACTGGAAATATGAAAGAACAGGCCTCAGTATCTTGGATTTTTTTTTTTTTTTTTTTAAAGGAACAAAACAGCTTGCAAATTGATGTAACTTTTTTAGAACACAAGAATAATTTTACAGAGAACAAGCCAATCAGTGGCGTTGGCCCTCCGCATCGAGAGGAGCCAATTGTGGTGGTTCGGGTATCTGATATGAATGCCTCGTGGATGCCTCCCTGTGGAGGTTTTACAGGCACAGCCATCTGAGAGGAGACCCTGAGGAACACCCAGGGCTTGCAGAGATGATTAGATCTCCCAGATGGCCTGGGAAAACCTTGGCATCCAATAGAATGAGTTGGCAACTGTGGCTAGGGAAAAGGACGTTTGGTCCTCACTGCCAAAACTGTTGCTCCTGCAACTCAGCTTCAGATAACTGTTGGAAAATGAATGAACTACTGAAGGGACAAGGCAATCAACCCAACAAGCATCCAAATCTATTCTCCCAGATTCTCCAAAACATTGAATCAAGACTTGAGGGTCTCTGAAGGTACTCTGCCACACTACATGGTAATTTATTCTATGTGTCTGTGGTTCTTTGTGTGAAGAGAAACTTAATATTTGTATGGAATATTGCCCTTAGCATCTTTCCAATTGTGTCTCAGTGTTCTTTTTCCAAAAAGCTCACTCAAGGATTGATGGGCATGGCAGGCCATATGCGTAATGTGTTTAGAGTATCTTAAATAGGATAAACAAGAATCATTGTATTTATTCAAATCTAAACAAAGTGTCCTTAAAGTCCTGATACATGTTATGCACAAGCAAGTGTGCATGCTGGTTGGGAGGAATTAGGATATACAGGATATGTAAATATATATAAAGTTACTTAGTTATAATAGCATAAAAGAGGAATACTAAAGTGAAACAAAGGAAAGGGAAAGGAGGTAAGATCATTTGTCAGCAGAAGGAAAACCTACAGGGTCCCATGTTCTTTAGTAAAAGATAAAGTCAATCTGATTTATGCCAACCTCCTGAAGGTATTGAATAGACCTCTACTCTGTAGGCTGGAATCCACGATTGTGGTTGAGTCATACATTGATCTAACACCAGAGCCTTTCACCGATACTATTCTAAGGCCAGAAATAATCATTTAGTCAATTTAACAGTGGTGCCAAACATCAACATAACATACCAAGAAGAAAATAACAAACGTTAGGTGTAGCTGGATTAGATTAGATTAGATTCCTCAGCCAGAAAAGGGTGGAATGCCCTCTCAGGGTTGGGAGCAAGATCTTGCCCAAGTGGAGGAGTTCAAGTATCTCAGGGTCTTGTTCACAAGTGAGGGAAGAATGGAATGGGAGATCAACAGGCAGATCGGTGCAGCATCCGCAGTGATGCGGGCTCTGCATTGGTCTGTCGTGATGAAAAGGATCTGAGCCGTAAGGCAAAGCTCTCAATTTACCAGTCGATCTTCGTTCCTACTATCACCTATGGTCATGAGCTATGGGTAGTGACCGAAAGAACGAGATCATGAATACAAGCGGCTGAAATGAGTTTTCTCCGCAGGGTATCTGGGCTTTCCCTTAAAGATAGGGTGAGAAGCTCAGTCATCTGGGAGGGGCTCAGAGTAGAGCCGCTACTCCTCCGCATCAAGAGGAGTCAGATGAGGTGGTTCGGGCATCTGATCAGGATGCCACCTGGACACCTCCCTGGTAAGGTGTTCCGAGCATGACTAACTGAGAGGAGACCCCTGTGAAGACCCAGGACACTCTGGAGGGACTACCTGTATGTCTCTCAGCTGGCCTGGGAACGCCTCGGGATTCCCCCGGAAGAGCTAGAAGAAGTGGCTGTGGAGAGGGAAGTCTAGGCATCTCTGCTCAAGCTGCTGCCCCCGCGACCTGATCGGGGATAAGTGGAAGAGGATGGATGGATGGAAGTGTAGCTGGTGTTAGTAGTCACACTATTTACAGTCAAGTCAGTAAAACCAACATACCAAAGCAATATGATGGACTTAATCAGCAACTCTCATTAAAGGATGCTGCATTATTATAGCATGCCACTAGCTTTGATGTAGCTCAGGGGTCTCATATATATATATATATATATATATATATATATATATATATATATATAAACTACTCAAAAAAAGTAAAGGAACACTTTGAAAACACATCAGATCTCAATGGGAAAAATAAATCCTCCTGGATATGTATACTGATATAGACTGGGTAATGTGTTAGGAAAGAAAGGATGCCACATCGTTTGATGGAAATGAAAATGATCAACCTACAGAGCCCTGAATTCAAAGACGCCCCAAAAATCAAAGTGAAAAAATTATGTGGCAGGCTAGTCCATTTTGCCAAAATTTAATTGCAGCAACTCAAAATTGTACGCAGTAGTTTGTATGGCCCCTGTGTTCTTGTATACATGCCTGACAACATCGGTGCATGCTCCTAATGAGATGACAGATGGTGTTGTGGGAGATCTCCTCCGAGATCTCGACCTGGGCATCACTGAGCTCCTGGACAGTCTGAGGTGCAACCTGATGGCATTGGATGGACCAAAACATAATGTCCCAGAGGTGTTCTATTGGATTTAGGTCAGGAAAGTGTGGTGGCCAGTCAATGGTATCAATTCCTTCATCCTCCAGGAACTGCCTGCATACTCTCACCACATGAGGCCAGGAATTGTCGTGCACCAGGAGCCACTGCACCAGCATAGGGTCTGACAATGGGTTCAAGGATTTCATCCTGATACCTAATGGCAGCCAAGGTGCCTTTGTCAAGCCTGTAGCGGTCTGTGTGACCCTCCATGGATATGCCTCCCCAGACAATCATTAACCCACCACCAAAGTGCTCATGCTGAATGATGTTACAGGCAGCATAATGTTCTCCATGGCTTCTCCAGACCCTTTCACTTCTGTCACGTTCTCAGGGTGAACCTTCTCTCATCTGTGAAAAGCACAGGGCACCAGTGGTGCATCTGCCAATTCTGGTATTCTATGGCGAATGCCAATCGAGCTGCATGCTGCTGGGCAGTGAGCTCAGGGCCCATTAGAGGACATGGGGCCCTTGGGTCACCCTCATGAAGTCTTTCTGGTTGTTTGGTCAGAGACATTCACACCAGTGGCCTGTTGGAGGTCATTTTATAGGGCTCTGACAGTGCTCATCCTGTTCTGCTTTTCCCAAAGGAGCAGATACCGGTCCTGCTAATGGGTTAAGAACCTTCTATGGCCCTGTCTAGCTCTTCTACAGTAACTGCTTGTCTCCTGGAATCTCCTCCATGCCATTGAGACTGTCCTAGAAGACACAGCAAACCTTCTGGCAATGGTACATATTGATGTGCCATTCTGGAGAAGTTGGACTACCTGTGCAACTTCTGTAGGGTCCAGGTATCACCTCATGGTACCAGTAGTAACACTGACTGTAGCCAAATGTGAAACTAGTGAAAAACAGTCAGAAAAGATGAGAAGGGAAAAATGTCAGTGGCCTCCACCTGTTAAACTACTCCTGTTTTGGGGGTCATCTCATTGTTGCCCCTCTACTGCACCTGTTGTTAATTTCATTAACACCAAAGCAGCTGAAACTGATTAACAACCCCCTCTGCTACTTAACTGACCAGATTAATATCCCATAAGTTTCATTGACTTGATGCTATACTCTCATTAAAAAGTGTTCCTTTAATTTTTTTGAGCAGTATATATATATAATATATATAATTATATACAGTATAATGTACATATTAAATATATGTACATCTATGTTAACAGGTATCTAATTCCATTGTTTTTGGGAGCCCTATAAGTAATATTTCTTCTTTCTAACTTTCTAGAGGATGCCGATGCCATACTACACTGTACCATGCAGAAAAGATTGCACACAGCCACTAAATTGAGCTTTCCTCCTAACAAAACGTTCCAACCAAATGCAGATGCTCAACTCTGGGTTCAGGAAACAGACCTGCAGAGGTCATAAAAACACTGACTGCACTGATCATTCATTCTTCATGCAGTTGTGTGCTGATGATGAGAGTGAATCAGGGCTTCACAAATTCTCTTGAGGAGTACCAGATCATCTTAAGGTCCAGAGGAGCCTTATAGGTTTTTTCTTCTCAAATCAGTTCTATAGTGATATATCACTTATTACATTATTTTAATTGTGTATGTTTTTGCTTCTTTTTTCTTTTTTT
Organism: Polypterus senegalus; assembly: GCF_016835505.1. Lineage (NCBI taxonomy): Eukaryota > Metazoa > Chordata > Cladistia > Polypteriformes > Polypteridae > Polypterus > Polypterus senegalus. Next base: position 37,607,274 of record NC_053164.1, read on the forward strand.
CTTTCAATTATTGCATCACCCACAAGAGTAGATACCACTTTTTTACTTTATGAATCAATTTAGCTGTTTTGTTTTTTAAACAGAATGACGACTCTCTGGCTTTCCTGACATTGTTTTTTACCCCACTCTCTCTGTATATTTTGTCAGGTGGCACAGCAGTTAGTACTGTTGGTGCACAGCTCTGGGGTTTTATCCTGGCTCTGACAATGACTGTATGGTGATTACAAGTTCTTTCTTTGTTCCCCAGTTTCTCCAAAGTCATGTGTATGAGGATAACTGGGAGTCTCTAAATCTGGCCATAACCTTATCCAAAGTTGGTTTAAGCCTTGTGTTCACATTGATCACCTCTCCAAGACTGGTTCCTGTTTGGCACCCAATGCTGTTAGAATAAGCTGTAGCTCCCCATGACCCTGAGATGGGTTGAGCAGGATTGAACTATTAAATTGTCACATTAGACTAGACTAGACTAGATTAGATTAGATTAAAGAAATGTTATTATTCCCAGTGGGAAGTTTAGATGCATATAGCAGCAGGAAAAAAAAGGATAAAGACTCACCAAACAAACAATACAATCAAACACTCAACAAATAAATACATGATAAATATATATTATGCAGAAATTACAAAATAAACCTAAAGAATATTGGGAGAAAGCATTGATTTACATGAAAGCAGTGGGCAGAAAAGACCCCAAGAGGCACATCTTAGCACCTCAAGTTGCTCCAAGAGAGTGCTTCCTGGAGGGGATTTTTCATGATGGCATCCAGTTTTGCCACCATTCTCTTTTCCACAAACGTTTCCAGGGTTAGTCCTGTGATTGAGCAAATCAGTTCTGTAATCAGATGTCACTTATTAGATTATTTTAACTGTGCATGTTTTTGCTTCTGCTTTTTTTTTTTAAATTATTGTGTATCCCTTAAGAATAAATGACTCTTTTTCTTTACTCTCTGAATGACTTCAGCTATTGCTTTGTTTCTTCAACAGAAAGATGACTGACTGGCTTTCGCACTCTTGTTTTTTCCCCACTCTCTCAGTATGTCTTGTCTGGTGGCAGAGCAGTTAGTGCTGTTTGCACACAGTCCTGAGGTTTGCATCCTGGCATTCTCTGTGTGAAAATGATGAGTTCTTCCCTTGCCATCCATCCTTAAAGGAGTCTGACCAATAAATGTTTATCTGCAGTGACTATAAAAAAATGTCACCCCCTTTAGAAGACTTCATACTTTATTATAGAAGAATGAACTATACATGAATTGATTCGATTTATTTTAAAACTGACCAACACAAAATGACTCATCGATGCCAAAGTGAAATCATATCTGTGCAAAGTGGTCTAAATTAGTTACAAATATAAAACACAAAATAATTAATCACATTAAGTATTAAGCCCCTGTAAGACAGTATTTGGTAGATGCACCTTTTCAGTCATGTCACCCTCTAATCTATGTGCACAGATCCTTCTCTCTATCAGATCTACACATCTAGACATTGCAATTTTTCTCATTTGTCTTTCCAAATTTGCTCAGCTCTGTCAGGTGTCATGGCGGTAGTGAGTGAACAACCTTTGTCAAGTCCAGTCACAACTTCTGAATTGGATTGAGATCTGGACTCTGACTTGGCCACTTCAAGACATCAATATTGTTGTTTTTAAGCCATTGCAGTGTAGCTTTGACTTTATCCTTAGGGCTGTTGCTTTGCAGGGAAACAAATCTCCTCCCAAGGTATACATTTTTTTCAAATTGCATCAGGTTTTGCCTCCAGAACTTCTCTGTATTTTGCTGCATTCGATTTCTCTTTTGCTTTCATAAGCCTTCCAAGGGCTCCTGGAGAGACACTGGCCCTTTATGGGAATGCTTTCTCATAGAGCATCACTACAACATAATGCTACCACCACATGTAATGATGATGTGTTTTTGTTAATGTGCAGTGTTCAAATACGGCATGTAGTCTCATGATCAAAAGGATCAGACCATAAAACCTTCTTTTAGAGTCTGCCATGTGCCTTCTGCTGAGACATCATATGCATTTGTTACATTGGCTTTCTCTTTGCCACTCTCCCAAAAAGCTGAAACTGTTGAAGTATCAGGCAACATTTGTCTGCTCACTAGCCTGTAACTGCTTCACTAGAGTTTTCATGGGTCTCTTGGTGTTCTTACTCATTCATCATCTTTCTGCATGATCACTCAGTTTTTGGGGACGGCCTGCTCTACACAGATTTGCCACTGTGCCATATTCTTTCCATTTCTTAATGATTGATGTAACTGGACTCCAAGGGGTAGTCAGTGATTTAGGTATTTTGTTGTATCCATCCCTTTTGTTTTACTTTTCAATCACCTTTTAATGAGGTTGCTTCAAGTGCTCTTTTGTCTCTTCTTGTGTAGATTAGTCCAATATTTTCACTCGGTAGATATTAAATCTTTCAAATTTGGGACATTCAACTGCAATCAACCAAAACCACAGATAGGTGATCTCATTCGACTAATTCTACAATTTCCAAATCCAATGGGCATTGCCAGACATGATTTAGGGGTGTTATATTAAAGGTGGGGAGTACTTATGTGATCAGATACTTTGTCTTTTGTTTTTGTCTCTAATTTAGTCCACTTTGCAGAGATCTATTTTCACTTTTTCATTAAAAAGTCTATTTTGCATCATAAATGCTGAATTAAATCCATAATGATTCAAGGTTAATTAACAATGAAATGTGAAATCTGACAAAGGGGTGAATACTTTATAGGGACTGTATCCACCCATTTATTCATTTTCTAACTCACTTCAATTTAGCTTCATGTGCAAGTTAGGGTGATGCATTAGAGTCTACACAATAGAAATCATTTTTAGTTAATTCCAGGCTTCATTTTCTCATTCCACTTTACTCATTCTTTGTGTTTCACTACTATATTCAATAGCAGCTTAGTCAGTGTTCATGTAGCTTTCTTCTTCATCTTTTCCCACTTCTATGTGAGTTCATTGTGCTTTATCAACCTTCTGCAAATAGCTTGGTCCTTCACCTCCATCCCAGTTAAGCTCTTTTACTTTCCATCTTCTTTTACTTTATCTATCCACCTCACTTTGCCCTCCCTCACTTTTTTCTTCCCCTGCACTTCCATTCCCCATCACTCTTTCCCCACATATTCCTTGACTCTCCTCATCACATGTCCATTCCAAAAGAGCCTACTTTCCTGTATTTTCTTAGTTATCTCTCCCACTTTTGCTGTACCTGTGATTGACTCATTTCTTATTCTGTCCTTTTTTGTAACTCCACACATCCATCTTAATGTTCTAATTTCTGCCACATCTACCTTCTCCTGTACTCCCTTTACTGCCCATATCTCATCTCTTTATGTCATTGTTGGTCTGACCACTATCTTAAAAGCCTTACCTTTAACCTTGATCTTACGTTGTTGATTACTCAATATTCCGGATATCTTTTTCCAATTGTTCCTGTCTCTGCCTCTAATTTTCCATCTTGGACTACCACTGCTCCTAGATATTCAATTTTATAAATTCTTTTCAATGTCTCCCCCTGCAGGCTAACTTCTGAATCCTGATCATCATTAAACCAGATATTCTGTCTCCCCCCCTGTTTACCTTCAACCCTCGATTTTCCAAAGCCCTTCTCCATTCTTCCAACTTCCTCCCCACTTTCTTTTTTCTGGTGCTACAGAATATCAGCAGTACAAAGCCTGCACCAGGGGGACTGGTCATTTATGACACTGAGTCGATACATCCATAACCACATCAAAGAAGTTACAACTTAGAGTAGATCTAGACAAGGGATCTTCTTTAACTAGGATCTTGTTCGTTACCTCAACACTGCTTTTACCCTGAGTCCACACTCCTTCTTACATATCCTGGACAATCTTCACATACTTCTCTGGTCCTCCATTCTCTCTCAAGCACCTCCAGACCTCTTGCTGTTGCTCTCTAGCATAACTCCTTAAGACCATATGCAATCCTTTCTATTTTTCTCAATGTTTCTCCATGAGTTGTCTCAGCTACAATGGTTGCATCAGTGTTTCTTTCCCTGGCATACAACCAAACTGCTCCTCCCCTATGGTGGTCGCTTAGCTAAGCTTTCTCTCTTTTAAACCTTTCTCAAATTTTCATCATGTGCGACATCAGCTGTACCCCTCTATAGCTTCCACAATCCTGAATATCACCTTTCTCCTTATAAATGCATACAGTCACACTGTCCACCCACTTCTGGTATTCTCCTCTTCATACATCTACTCCCACTTTTCCTAAACTCGTCCACACTTCTGCTGGCATTTCATCCATGTTCATGTAGCTTTATTCATTTCATTTTCCAAATGGCCTGCTCATTTTCTTGAAGACAAATGTTCTCCAGTAGAGCTGCATGAGCCTAATTCCTGTGAGTTGTGTCATTTATCTAGTAAAACGTGGAACCAGAACAAAGCAGAGAATTTGGCTTCATGTGCTTTGCTGTCACAAACAAGGGCTCTAAAGATGGAGTCAATTCTGTGTATATAATTGACAGATAGTTGTGTGCTTACCATCACAAAAGATATGAAGGAAATTGTTGAAGTGCTAGTCATTGTCTGCTTTTTTTTAATCCCTTTCTCATTGTATTGAAGTTGTTCTTTTTCAGTTCAAGGTCGAGGACTGGAACCTATCGAAGCAACCACAATTTCATGTCTGAAGGCAGCCCTGGAGAAGGTGCCGGTCCATGTGTGCACAAAAATGTTCTCAGAATTGTACACTGCACCCATACCATTTTTCTCAATGAAGTCTGCCCAAAATGTACCCAAGTCATGCAGCTCCGTCATGGGGGTCACGTTTTCAGTACATCCGAAACTCAAAACTTATTGAAATCTCATCTTTGCTTATTTATCGGACAGCGTTACACTCACAATAATCCCTCATCTCTCTGCAACACTATTTGATACATTACTGCTTGAAGAAGAATCTACTGTGATAACTTACACTCTAGCACAAGCACACCATTTCATCTTATATAGATGGAGAAATTCTCACCCACCTACCATAACAAGGATACTAAAACCAGTTAATTTTTACTTCAATTTGGGATGTTCTTTAAAATCTGGCAGGCATTTATTAATATTGTCCTTAAATAAACCAGAACACCAGATTCTTATGGACATTTTGGACATAGCAGATTTGTTGATTGACAACTTTATATCAAGTCTTCCTGCCTCATCTCTACTCTCTGGATGGGTTGGTTTGGGGGTATGCAATGCATTTCGAAGAAGGCACAGCACACACTACTGGCATGTAATGTATGCAGTTGTATTGTGATTTTTAAAAGTAACCACTGTGAAAAGCAGGTCATGATTTTAAACTGGAGTAAGCACATTTGAGAATAAAATGTAAAAAATAAAATGGTTATTGTGATGGTCCACAAAATGACTGAGGATCTGACACTAGAAGGGACGGAGGTCACTGCTGTAGAGCATACAAGGACCAGGAATGATTTACTGCTTAATGATGGCTCCCATTTAAGGCTAAGGAGTGGTGGTGGGACACAAAGGCCCTGCAGATGTCTAGAATAGGAGGCAGGGGACCCAAGCCTGGATTAAGAGTGCATTGCACTTGTCAGTGAACACCTTTGCCTCCTGCAGAATCCAGGACTGCTATTTTAAGGCAAGCTTTAACTTTTTATGAACTGATCCTGTGTTTTTCCTAAGCTCATTTTTATGGATCTATTCATTGGATTAAATGCAAATAGTTCGGAGAACTTCCATAAATAAATAAATGACAAAAAAAGTGTCATTGATGGAGGTTAAAAAGTACAAATAAGTAATCAATAAATAGTCCATTCTAAAAATTGTTTTAATGGATGAATTCTTCATGGGCTTTCTAACCAAGAGGAGCTAGGGGGATTCCTAAAATATTAACATCTCCTCCACATACACTGAATGAGCCACTAAAGCAAGAGGAAATGGCCACTGGAATGTGGAGTCAACCATTATATTATGCTCAGGTCCCCACCTCAAATCCTAGACATTTGGCAGGGTGCCGTGCCAAGCCTTGATCCTTCATTCCACTTCTTACCCCTAAATTTCAACGGTTCTGGGATTCAGAACAATGGGGCTACTGGAGCCAGTCCAGAGTGTCACAATTACATATTTAAAACTTTAAAATGTTATCTATGCCCATTATGATGAAAAATAATAATTAGATTGACAGACATGAATGGGTAACTTTTGAAGAGTGATGTCAAAACCTGATCTTGAATTCTATCACTTTCATTCTGATATGTCAGGGCATTCTTATACAGCAGATTTCTTGGCCAGAATATCATCTAAATCAGGGGTGGCAAACTCCAGGCCTGGAGTGCCACAGTGGCTGCAGGTTTTCATTCTAACCCTTTTCCTAATCAGTAACCAGTTTTCACGGCTAGTTAACTTTTTCCCCATTACTTTAATAGCCCTGTTAGAAGAGTTTAGCCCTCTGAATTGATTCCTTTCTTCATTAAATGACAGTCAAGCAGAAATGAGATGTGAAACGAGCTAATAGATGCTCAGCGAAACTGGGGCTTCAAACTCCAACCAATTTCACTCCAATCACTTTAATGAGAAGCCAATTCTTCCTGTTAATTAAACCCATTATTTAATTCCATGGCTTGTTGCTGCTCTCATTCTGCCACAGCACACATTTTGAAAACTGCTGGTTTTTCTCTTCATTCTAAGAGCACCATCAAAAGGGTTTGGTGACCTGAGAGATCAAACTTACCAAGACCATCACCTCGCTTTAAATTTCAGATATTGTGGGATGGGCACAGGGGAGCTGGTCATGGGGTTGCTTTTTGTGTCTCATCATTTGGCTGCTAAATTAAAGAAAAAAAACCAAACAACAACAACTAGGGGGCCCAAGTCAAATTAATTAAAGTAGTAATCAGCAGCAAAATCTGGTCACTAATTAAGAAGATGGTAAGAATGAAAACCTGCAGCCACTGTGGCACTCTAGGCATGGAGTTCACCACCCCTGATCTAATGCTTTTTGGACTGAAACAGATTAACTGTCACTTCTTTACTTTTCCCTGTTTCCTTTCCTGCTCCTGGCCATGGCAATTTACACCCATGATTTGGGGAACAATTAGGATTAAGTGATAGGATTTAAACTTCACTGTCCTACTTATATCAAGGCAGATGTATCATGTCGAACACACACAAACCTGGTGAACAGATGGATTCCTTCTCATTAGCATCTCATTGTTAATTGGCTGTCAGTTAAGAGAACAAATTAAAAACCATGCATAAAGAAGTTTAAGACTAAAAGCAGCAATTATGAGCTGGGAATCTTAAAAAATCAGTCAGCAAAAGGGAAAAGCAGAAATATTACTTGACAAAAAAATACTGTATTTCTATTAGAATAGGAGTCAGGTGGAGAACTTTGTTGATGTAAAGAGAAATTGGCTGAATCTTAACATCAGCAAAACCAATGAACTAGTTATTGACCTTTGCTGCACCAGAGAGCCTCTATGTCCGGTCACTATTCAGGGAGTGGATGTACAGGGCATCCACATTCATGACAGGTTGGACTGGTCACCTAACACAAGAGGAACTATGAAAAAGGGCAGAGCAGGCTTTCTCCCCTCGGGAAGCGACATCCTTCACATTTTTTACAATCCTGAGCCAGCCAGTTGGATTTTTCTATGCTGCATTGTGCTGGGCTGGTAACATCAATTCAAGAGAGGCTATTGAATTAATAAACTCATTACAATGGGAAGCTCAGTTATGAGACATACTCCGGACCCCCTGGACATCATAGCAAAGGAGAAGATTAAAATAAAATCGAGTGCTCTTTTGAGCAATGCTGCACATGCTCCGACACAGTAACACCGAGGACTTTCAGACAACAAATTATTCAACAGAAGTGTGTCAAGAAACATTACAGGGGCTCCTTTATACCACCAGCAATGCACCTGCATAAGGCTGCACGGCGACTGACAACCAAGTTAGAACGTTTTTCTTTTCAATTTTATTGCTTTATAGTCATCTAGAGTATGGTCAGACCAAAGCGTGTGTGTGTGCGCGCATTTATTTACATATCTACCTAATTATATAAAGAACTTTAGTAAAAAGCCAAACTTCTCCCGCGGGACAAATAAAGTTAGAAAATAATCATTTCTGTTTCAGCAATTAGCTATTTAAGAAACTGGATTGCAATATTAACCACCAGCAACTATAGCTCCCCATGACTAAACGTGAGGTCCCACAGGTTATGGTATGCTTCTAGATTGGGGTTTGGCAGATATTCAGGATGTAGCACAGTGACAATGAGGAGTACTGGCCCCTCAGAGCTGAAATACCAGCCTTTCTCAAATAACATTTAAAGGGAATTTGTCGTGTGTGTGAGGTTTTCTTTATTCCACACCCCAAAGGTGTGTGGGTGTGCATGTGTTAGACTGACTTGCAGACTGGCAATGCCCCAGTATGAGTGACTATGCTTTGCAATGGACCGATTTCAAAATAGGCATCAGCCCTACCCATTTAGGCAGGCATTGGTGCTGAGCCCATTAGTGTTAATATCTCTACTCCATTTGGAGTGGATTTTCATTGTTATGGAGAGGATACTCCACTCTATACATCTACAAACCCTACATCTGTCCTTCCTGCTACAATGACTGTCTATTTGTGGAAAAAAAAAATCTTTAGTTTCTTTGAATTTCCTCCAACTCAATTGACATAAGACGGAGGCTCTGCTCATTGGCTCCAAGTCTGGTTTATCAAAATCTAATACTTTTTCACTTAACATTAAACGGTGCATCAGTCTATCCCTCTCCTCAGGTTAAGAATGTAGGGGTTCTCTTTGCTAGTACTCCGTCTCTTGAATTCCATATCAATAACATTACATGGTCATCTTTCCCCCACCCCAATAGCATTGAACACCTGTGACCTTCGCTCACCCTAAATAGCACCACCATCCTTACTCCTGCATTGGTCCCTTTCCTCATTGATTATTGTAATTCTGCTCATGTTGGCTTCTCCATAAACTCCAGCTTGTTCAGAAGTCAGCTACCCCTATTATAACTCGGACCTCTTCCATGCAACACATTACCCCATCTCATATCCAACTTCATTGGATTCCTGTTAAAAAAACACATGGATTTTAAAATTCTACTTACCTTCAATGCACTTCATAACCTTGCTCCAAAATACCTCTCTGACCTCCTACAGGTTTATATGTCTAACTGCCCTCTTAGGTCCTCTACTTCTGGTCTTCCCATTACCCCACCCAATGCATTCCTCATCACCATGGCTTCCACAGCACTTAGGCGTAGTGCTCCTCCTCTGGAACTCGCTACCCCCAGACATTTATGATACAGATTCCCTACCTATTTATTTTCAAATCCCTTCTTAAGTGTCATCTATGTAAACTAGCTTACACAATATGACCTTAGGCTCTATTCCAACTGCTAGACTTTCAGTTTGAGATATATGCAGGTTCCTGTATTATCTGTACAGTGTCCTTGGGTGCTTAGAAAATTACCTTGAAATAAAATGTATTATTGTGACATAGTGGTAAAGGTTTTGGACTTCAGACCTTACTGGTGTGGGTTCAGATCCCACTGACACTTTGTTTCAAGTGGAAAAACAAATGTAACCAATTATATCAATTGTTGTAAGTCACCTTGGGTAAAGGGGTCAACGATATAAGTTCATGTAACTTATAATTTGGTTAAAATAAAAATAGATGGATGGGATTTAATTTGAGAATTATTACCCAGGTATTGCCTACTGTCTCTACTAAAGTACTTATTCATTTCATATATGCAAATACACTATTCACATCTTCTAATCAATGTTAACAAATGCAGGCTCTTGTATTTGATAGGTTTTACAAAAAATTATATTTGTTGAAGAGGACATCAATAGATCATTTCACTTTCACAGTATTACTGATAATAGCCGATTTTGTGAATAAAGTCACAGAATCATCCTCATGGTCTAGCAGAACCTTAATAGAGCTGCCGATTAATAAATTCATAGTGCAGCTCTGTTGCTCAGTCATTTTCTAAAATGACAAGGATGGCAATTGCCATGAACTATTACTAACCCTCCACTATTCTCTTCTTGATTATTCTGCTCTGGTACTTGGTGCCACTGCTACACTGTGAAACTGGCACTCCAGCCTATAGCAGGGGTCCTCAATCACGGTCCGGGAGAGCCGCAGTGGCTGCAGGTTTTTGCTCCAACCCAGTTGCTTAATAAAAAGCACTTATTGCTAAAGTAACACTTCTGCTTCACTTTAGTGATTTTGAGCCCTTATTGCTTAATTTTGTCTTAAACAGCTATTTTAATTGCTCCTTATTATCAATAACATGCAAATGACGAGAGAGCAGCATTTCTCCATTTAGCTTATTTACATTTACACCTGTGTGTATTTATCTGCACTATTGGGTTTAATACCTGGAAGAAAAATGGAGAAAAAAAGTGAAGGACTGAGAATTACTCGTCCATTTTAGCCTTCAAATCATTTGCATGACAGAAAGGGAAAGAAAATCTAGGATATGAGAATGACCTGACATAGCAGAGTTAATTTAATTTCATAGCTTGTTAGTGCTTTATTGGCAAGACTTGCTTTCTAATTAAGCAACCAGGTCAGAACAAAAACCTGCAGCCACTGCGGCTCTCCAGGACTGGGATTGACACCCGAGATAATGGCAGCCATTGGGACATAAAATGACAGACACTTCTCCTTACATCGTCCATCAATGCCCAAGACTGAGTAGGCACCAAGTTGGCCTAGCCCATCAGCACTGTGACTTGTCTATTATAACCAATGGTTGGATCATGTTGGTGCCTATCCCAGCTAGCATAGGGCACAAGACAGGAACAAACCCTAGACAAGGTGCCAGTCCATCACAGGGTGAACCCACACAGACACCGGGAGAACATACACACACCATACAGGGAGAACCCAGGACACAAACCCAGGTCTCCTTAATGCGAGGCAACAGTATGGCCAGTGTGCCACTCTATCACCCTTATAGCATAAGACTTTAAAAGTATATTTCAATGACCATGAAAAAATTTACTGTTAATGCATCATAGCTATAAATTTGTGCAAAGGCTCCGAGCTTGTACGAGAGTGCTGTACAAAAATAAATCAAATGATCAATAAAGTCATTATTTCTTCATACATCTTGAACATAATTCTAACACTTAACAGGCTTAGAAATTGTTGCAGTTTCAAGTAAAAGGTTTTACATTTACTTTATTTGGCATTGCAACTTAGATGCACACTTGTTTACAACCTTTACCATTAAATACTTCATTTACAGGTTGAGCAAATCTTTGCAAACAATTAAAATATGAACTATTAATCTCAATAACAAAGTATTAAATATGCATACATTTCACTTTTAATCTATTTGACTTATACTGGCAAATTGTCATTTAAGAATTAGTGACATCAAGAAAGATGCCACTTTCTCCAAGTAAGTGATAGTAATTTCCTTCATCCCTTAAACTTCAAAGCCAGCACTAAACAAAATTTAATGGGGTTTGTGAAGGACAATTTATTGCAGCGTGTGGAGGCATGACTCAGACCAGTTTGGCAATGGTATTTCTGTGTAGGACATTCTAGAAATTCATCGCTCCAAGAACTGCTTAGACTGGAGGGCGAGTGAGAAAGGTAGTTTGTACACCCATTGGTCAGAAGTATGGCTGTTTGATTTAGGACCAGTGTTACAACATCACAACTGGTTTATGATTGGTGAGAAGAATGGTAGGTGGTGTCTGTTCTCCCTCTCCCCTCCCACCATCTGGCCATGAAAAGAACACCCCCTCAATTTTTCCATGATTTAAAAAAAAAAAAAAACAAAAAAAAAAAAAAAAACACACACTTTGTCATGGAGCCTGTTTCATTTCCCAAACCCAAGACCATGGGGTAGCAAAGAAAGTTGGACTGAAGATAAGCAGAGTGGCACCTGTGGCCACATAATGCTTTGCTACCTACACTCACTTTATTTTGCTTAATAGTTTGAGCCTAACAAAATTATACCATTATAGCCTATTATCTGTAATAGTTGCACTTTCAATTAATCTGTCTTCCTATTTGTTCTATTGCTCTATGTTGCTGTCTAAAGACCTTGCCTTTATATGTTGCACTACCTTTTTAGATCAAAATATCTCCAACAAATTCTCTATTATATTAAAAAAAATCCTGAGACTAGAGACCAAGCGAGCTTTAAGTCCCGCAAGACGAAAGGTTTGGCCATGAGATTTTTTTCAAGTCACGCCCATCTCGCAACCATATTCAACCATCCACACGGTCCTCATTTGTGTGAATGCTTTTAACACAGTGAGGAAACATTAGGAGCTTAGAGAGCAGGAACTAAGTTCAATTAGACATATCCAAATCTTATTGAATTTCATAACGAAGGGATAACAGAAGAAATGAGTACATGGGCAATTCTAGCACTGAGAAACGAAGCCAAACTAACACCAAAAATGTTGATCGGTTGGTTACAAAGCAAATTGGTTAAATGCATATCAATAAACTATGCTGAAACAATTGGTGGCGATTGTGCAGAAGATGAAAACTTAATATCCTGAAGATATCTATAACCATTAATACTGTCTGGTCTTCCACAGCATGAATTACTGTAGAAAGGATGTATCCAAGAAAGGATATGTAGTACATATTCTGCTGATAACATTACACAATATGCCATTCATATTAAAAATGTCAAGTTTCCCGTTAGAATAGCTTTGGCAAAGAATTAAATCTCAGAGAAACATTTGAAAAAGTAAAGTAGATTTGGGAGAAATGAAAATCAAATCAGTTATGTTGTGTTGTCACGATGAAAATCCAAACAGATTCAAAATTCAATATGATAGACAAATTTTATTCAAAAAATGGTTTACTGTAAATTTGTGTGTTAAGGCCAAACAGAACAAAAATTAAACAAATAAGCCAACATGAAACTTTCAAATTTTACCATTTAATATGGCAACTCATTTTAATGCAAAATAGTTCTATTATGCATATGTAACAATTCCCACGAAAACAATCTGTTTAAATCTGCATTTGTACATCTGCATCCCCATATGTGAGCAGCAGAACCTCCGAGGCTAGCGTGTAGCGCAGGCAAAGCAAGCAGGGGGCAAAGCCCCATAGAATTCTATTATGTAGAAAGTGGAAAACAGGATCACCATAGGGACCTATAGGACAAAAGGACTTTAGTTTGCTCTTTGGATATTTTATCTCTCTTAGAAATCTTCAACAAGTGGTGTGCCACTGTAGAGGTAGTGAACTGCACTTTGGAACTGCATTTTGTTTTAACCTCCTGTATAATTTAACATTTATACTGTTGCCGTTACTTCTCCATTACTTCAATTTTTTTCTTGCTGCAAAGTAATACCTGACAAAACTGATATTCCCCAGACTGTTATAGTTTTGGCCACAAGTTTGTGAAGATGACAGTCGGATTCTTGGGTTCATGTTTTAGTTTAAAAATTAAAACAAAAATGTATGGACTTAATTGTAGAATTACATTGGAAGGGTAGTAAGTGAAAACAGTTAGCACAGAGTTGTTGGTTCAAACGTCATTGCCTGCTTAAGATCTCAGGTTCATGGGTAGTTTTCATCCAGTATTCCAGCTTTTGAACCTCCTTAAGAAATGCAAATTAGGTTTAGCAACCTAATCAGGCTCGTCGCTTTTAAACTCCCCTGTAACTGGCTCTAAAGCTTCTTATTTGCAACATTGAATGGCAGTTTATATTGTTGGCGACTTCTCCAGGCTGATGCAACCAGTAAGCATTATTAGAACTTTGCCAACATTCATTCCTGAACTTTGAGCAGCATGGTTAGTTTCCGGCTTGAGAAACTGAGGTTTGAAACACTCCTCAAATACCAACCACAGCTGGTTCTTGCTTTGTACTGGATAATTGTGCAAGATTGTAGCATCCCACCTTTCTAAAATGGATCAGTGGGTTAAAAAAAAAAAAAAAAAAAAAAAGGTAGAGGATTCAGCTCTGCTAATGGATCTTCTAACCAATTATTAATATTGTATGTCTGCTTTTGATTCTGTGCATTTGATCTGCCTACTTGGACAATTTGAAATTAGAGTTCTGAAAACATTTGTGTGGCTAATTTGGTAGTATATGGAAGCTACATTTTACAGAATTTGTCACTTTATGCTCATCAGGACCACAGTCCTTAGTAAGCAGAATCAGGAACCATTCCACTTTATATAAAATGTACAGCAGCTGCAGGCATTAGGGGTAGAAATGGCCATCACCACTTCCACAATTACAAATGTTCAAGGCTCCTTGCAATTAAAACCTGTCACATGTATTGACTTCCATCTCCAGCCTCTACCCAGATAAGTAGTAGAACAAAAAAAAAAAAAAAAAAAATGAAATTTAGCCCAACAGTCTCTATTACCTTTATCAAATGTTAAAGCAGAACCTCTCCAGACTTTTCTTCCAGATTGTTTAAAGACAAAATATTTCAGTTTGAAGCTGTAAAGGAGGGATTAGGCCGGACAGTGAATGTATGCTTAAGGAATCCAGGTAAGTAACTCTACTGCAAGAATACTAAAGACAACCAGCCTTCAAATCACATGTATATAGTCAATGCCTGATACCCCATGTCAACAAATATGCAATTTGCAAATTGTATTTTGCCCACCACCACAGTATTACACAATAGAAGGGAAACCTAATTTCTCAAATCTACTCCATGACACGCCAGTGCATCAGTTAGATTAGTTAGTCGAAGGTCTGAAATGCAGGAGGTGACGTGAACCAAGGAGCAGCATACAGGCTCAGTGGCGAGAGCTGCCGACAAACCCCAGAACCCCTGGTTCAAATCCCACACCTCCACAATGGTGAAGAGATGTCACATTTTACCTACACCGGTGCAGATTCTCTCCTGGTTACTCTTTTTATTAGACACTCTTATCATTCATTGATAGTTCTATTTGGTCTACCAAGTGTGGACATGCACATACAAGACTGTGGATAAGCAGATTGGAAAATGGCAGTTTGAACCTCGAGTGCTGTCAAAAGTTTAATGTGGAGAGGTCAGGAATGCAATGTGCTTCACCTCAGTTTCATTAGGCATTTGGGCTAAATTGATCTGCCGTTTTTAAACAGTAACTGTTAGTTGCAAGGTTGTTGAAGTTGTGGAAGACTGCTGGCTTCCCAGGCCGGTCCGCACCCCCAGGCCGACAGGAGGAGCTCTCCCGACAGCGGGATCGTGCCCCGAGGTCCAGCAGGGCCTTATGGACTCTGTGGTGTTTATACACAGCCCTGCTGGATACCTTGGGGGCCACCAGGAGTCGCTGTGGGGGGGACTTATGGGCTCTGTTGTGCCTTATGACCCGGGAGTACGTCACGGTCACGTGACAGGAAGGTATGGCGTGCTCCCAGGTTGAAGTAATAGACTGATTGCCCTGACCCGGAAGGAATAAGGGACTGTGAACTGCCTCCGGGTCAGTGGCTATAAAAGGACGGTGCCTCAGTCCAGACACTGAGCTGTGCTGGGTGGGAGAGGAGCAAGGTGTCTGGGCGAGGAGGAGAGGTTATTGAGTTTATTTGCTGTGAGATTTATGAGTAGTGTGGGAGGTGCTTGGTGCACTGTGAAAAAAGAAAATAAAAGGGTCGTAGACTTTTACCTGGTGTCTGGAATTCTACCTGAGGGTTCAAGGGTGCACTACTGCCCCCTGCTGCCACAAAGTCCAGAATTCTGTAGCAGAGTCAAGAGGTTTTTTTTTTAGTGGTTTTTGCGATTTGGGCTACCTTAGTAAATTGTGAGCTTTTTGGATAACTCCAAGCTACTATTAATACTTCATTAAATCATGAAAGTTTGTACAATATTCTTTCAAAGCACCAAATATCCAAAAGGAATTAAAATTTCATGAAATTTATTATCTTACAATCTCATTTTCTTTTTCTTTGCATGGCTCATGTCTCGTCTTCACATCACAACGATGGCGATTGACAAACAGATCATCAACTGCAACATTGCCGCAGCACCCTTCGGTGGTCCATTCCAGAATGATCTGCAGAGAACAGGAGGAGACTTAGATTTCTAAAACTTATCCAGTTTTACAGAAAAATGCAGCTTCAGATTTCACTTGTTTGGCTAAGCCCAACCATAAGGCAGTCAAGAGTGAAGGGATATTTTAAAGCCCAGTGGCTGAATGGAAGCCCTCAAAAATCTATCACTTAGGACTAAGCAGTATTGGCATGTCCAAGGACTGCATAAATTGAAGCAGCCAGGACTTGGGCACCCCCATTGGACAGCTTACCATACCCTTTACATGTCTGCTTCGACTTAAGAGCTTCAACAGGTTTCTTTAAAATGTGGTAGAGTGACAAGGTGTCAGCAGTAGCCAGTCTCTTGTCCAGGAGTACCACAGTAGCTGCAAGCCGGCACATTAACCTGTTTAATTAGATGCCAATACTTTAATGAAATAGGCAATTTAAAAATCGGGAACAAATCCATATTCATTTTGCCATGACAAATTCCTAACTGTTTTGAGAGCGAGTGTCTAAAGTGTTCTGTGACCCAAAGTAGGATCTAACTGCCCTACCCATAAAAACCCCCACACTTGGTTTGACAAAATGTCAAGAAGGGAATCTTCATAATTAGCCTGCTAGTTAAGAATGTAATTCAAATAGTCTAACACAAACTTGTATTTAGCCTAATTTTAGCCAAGATGGAAAAACTAATGGAAAGTTTGCGCTATAAAAGTTGGGAATGAAATGAAAGTAGCTTTCTAAAAATCAGATTGTAGAGTCAATCTCTGTAGAGTCAATTGGATGAAGCCCATTTCACAGCAGATCTTAAAACAGTACGAAATTCGGGGACCAAGAATCAAAGTTATTAGAGCAAAGCAGTTTAGTTTTGCAGATCCTCCAACCATTACATATGCATCCATTTTGTTTAGCCCTTTTATAAATATCAGAATAAGGGGAAGCTGGAGCCTATTGTAGCACTAGATAAAAGGTCAACCCAGGCTGGGGCATCGGCACTATGAATTACACAACATTAACATGCCTATCCTGGTCAGGGTGGAAAAATGTCATAACCACTTCAAACGGCAGGGAATGTGGTGCTGGAACCATACCTTGCCAGTGCATTGATGGGCCTACTGTAGTGTACATGCCCACTTGCATGTCAAGTTGAATCATCTGGCATTACAATTGTCAGGGTATGTGGAAGGAATTACAGCATCTGGGGTGGGTGGAGAGAAGGGAATAATCCACAGCCAGATTGGAAGCAGACATTCTGAAACTCGCTTAATCCAATTCAAACCAACCATGTATAGCAGAGCCTTTCCCACAAGTTCTGGATACAAGACTGGAGTAGGAAAGTTTGAGGGTCCACACTGACCTTTTAAAACTAACCTGCAAAAATCCCATATGGATATGGCAAGCAGCAACATGCTACCTACACTCATGATAAAAGGTTCAGAGCAATGCCATAGGGAAATCATTTGGAAAACAAATGAATCAGGAAGGTTCCAGAACACCCTTTACAGTATTAAGATCCAAAAGGTGTGAATGGATAAGTGATGTGTTAAATACCACTAGGCTCTAGATTTGAAAATGACCCTTGCTGCATAAACCAGACAGAGCCAAATGGCTTTGTCAAGAAATTGCTCTATAAAGCAGCACATAAACCAGTAAATTTTACATATACTGGTTCTAAAATAGAAGACCACTTTGCATAAGAGCTGTATGTGTGACAGCAGCTTTATGTACTTCATGAAGCTACCACCTATTAATGGGGAAAGAAGCCTTCAGCCTGCCTGGCCAGGAATTTCATGCCGAGGATGAAACTCTTGTTTAAGATGGAGGGGAAGCGGAGGGTGGGCAGACAAACATTAGTCAGTTACCATTTCAGTCCATTACCAAAGACTTTAAATGCTTAAGAGCACTACTAGACTTCCTAATTATACAGGTTTGTGTAATTTGTCAGTTTGACAGGGACATTTAAATTGGAGAGCTAGATGAAGACAACCCTTTAAATCAAGCAAACTAATAAAGATGGCAAGCTCTTAATTGGCGCTTCAGCAACTTAATGGGTCACTCACTGAGAAACTTGAATGAGATGTAATTCAAGTGCTCATACTTGACTGCCCCATCCATTATTACACAAATTCTCAAGCCAGTTAAGGCCATTTGAGATCTCTGAAGCCAGAGTCAGACTGGAGAGTACTGGGAACAAGGCACAGGTCAGTCTTCACATGGTAACACACACAGTTTGTTTAAAGTCAATGTTTACCCCAATGCAACATATGGGGGAAGTTTTTGGAGATAGTCTGGAATGTCTATGTCCCTCAAATACTGCAAAGCATTCCTTGGCATTAAATGAAGTGAAACCATTGACTAATTTTCCTAAAGGAATCTGAAATAAAAAGGCCAACACCTCACAGGCTGTTCAATAGGATAACCCTGTTTGACTCGCCCAGCCAAGTACACTTCATGCAAATATTTTGGCAAGGGAGCATCCAGTTGATGGAAGGCAACCTGGGGAAAAATTTAGCATTTTCTTATGTTTAGAATAAAATCTGCTGGTTTTCACACTAACCTGCTTTTGGTGGGACAAGCTGCAGAACTGGGTGAACATTTGGAAAAAGAAAGGTGCAACATACAGGAGAAAGGAAAGTCATTTATAAAAGAATATGGAAGAAACTATTTTACACATAGCAACCACTGAAAGGATTTGGGTTTTTCTTGACAATTCTCATCTTAAAGTGCAGATGCTAAAAAAGGCAAATTAAATCTTTGGTTATATCAAACTGATGAATACAAAAAAAAAAGGTGATGTTCAGACTTATAATACACTAGTGAGACCACATGTGGAGCAGTGTGCAGAATCCTGGTTACCGCATCAACAAAAAAAAGCCCAATCCACCCCACAACTCATTGCAGCACTTGAAGCTGTGCTAAGAGGACCCAAGGATGTTATACTCCAGACTCCGAATTAAACCAGTTTAGTCTCAAGCAGAGCAGACAGATGACCTGGATTAGGGCCTTAAAATCCTTAAAGGAAATCTGCACAACTTTAAAACTGAATCATGTACTTGAGGAAATCTGTGGAAACTAAGCAGGCTGCAGCCAAGAAGCACTTTACAC
Organism: Polypterus senegalus; assembly: GCF_016835505.1. Taxonomy (NCBI): domain Eukaryota; kingdom Metazoa; phylum Chordata; class Cladistia; order Polypteriformes; family Polypteridae; genus Polypterus; species Polypterus senegalus. The sequence continues at coordinate 37,626,359 of NC_053164.1, forward strand.
GTTAAGCTACCAAAGAAAACCGTTAAAAGGTTCAGTTTCTGCCTTAAGTGTCTAGAGGAGATATTGCAACAGCAAATTGAATGGTTGCCTCTTGCATGGCAAACTTAGCCAGTTAATTTTCTTTTTTTTTTTGGGGGAAGAGTGCACTATTTTCAGAAATAAAACCAAATTCATACATTTGTCTCATGCAAGAAACTTATAAATTGGTATCTTATTTCAAGCATCCAGGAGTAAAACTTACTTTTCAGCTCTAATTGACTGAGCTTCTTGATTTATACTTATCAGGATTTTGCAACAGTGGCGCAGTGGGTAGCGCTGCTGCCTCGCAGCAAGGAGACTTGGGTTCGCTTCCCGGGACCTCCCTGCATGGAGTTCGCATGTTCCCCCTCGTGTCTGTGTGGATTTCCTCTGGGTATTCCAGTTTCCTCCCACAGTCCAAAGACATGCAGGTTAGGTGCACTGGTGATTCTGAACTGTCCTTGGCATGTGCGCACTACTGTGGACTGGCGCCCTGCCTGGCATTTGTTTCCTGCCTTGCACCTTGTGTTGGCTGGGATTGGCTCCAGCAGACCCCAAAGTGACCATATAGTTAGCAAAATTTATTATCCAACCCGCAATATTCTATTAACAGCTTAGTAAATGTCACCAAATCATTCCTTTGATTAGCTCTCCACATTGTGCATTATATATCTCCATGTTAACATTCATTCTGTTTCTAGTAGAATTAGCTTCCTGTTTAGAGATTCAATTTGAAAGATTTAACTATAAATTTTGAAAAGGATTTAAAAACCCCAGCAAGAATATATAAAGCTACAAGACAGTTATTATGCCAAGGCTAACAACCAAGGGCTAAATCCCCAGGGACAGGATTGGGACACAAAGCTTTGCTAAGGCCTATGAGCAGAGTAATTTCTTCAATAATTGCAATGCAAAAGTTCAACATGCTCAACCCCTGTCCAGTAGGAAAATGTAAATGGAATTACAGTGGCTTAGCATTTTAAAGTGTGAAAACCAGTAAGATCACCAATAAATGCAAAAACCCAAATATGACATCTACTGAAATTGGCCAAAACTGAGGTGTGATCACATTTGGAGCCCAGAGTCTACTTATTCTTCACATGCACTTTAAATGATCCTTTCAAGTGTGTTTAAGACAGACACTAAGTAATGCTTGCTTAAAACTGCCAAACAATAAGACTGCAAGTATCCATTCCGAATAAAAAGATGATAATTCAAGAAAGCTATTTGGAAACTTTAGTCCATATTTTAGGTGTCAAAGCTCAATGTCTAAATAGCTCAATTGACAAACATATCGTCCTTGCAACTACTAGAGTGATTTTGAAAACAAATTTTAGCACAGTTGTAATGTGATTTCTGCATGTTCTCACAACCCTCGATGCTTCAAGAAGGGCTGTGTTAAAGGTTTTGCCGACATGCTGTATATGGTGAAGGCACTTCATGAATGCACTCGACATAACTAAGCAGGGAAGATAGAAAACCACATGTAATGTTTGAACAGAAAATGACCAGTTTTATTCATCATCCAAGTAACTCAAGGTTGATTAACCCAAACGCTAGGACTGAATGACAATTTAGTTGTGCCTGAATAGGTTTACATCGTTTGTAAAGTGCAGATTTGCTACTCTCCAGGACAGAATAGTGTATTAAATCATTGAAGATGAAAATTAGAATTACTAGATTATACACAAATTCAAACAGCAATGTTCTCAGGATTAAGATAACCAATTAGGAAATAAAAGGTTTGCTTTAGCATTCAGTTGAAAACATAAGACAGGGCACCCCGAAGAAAAATTGCATGTTTAGAGCCAACCATATAGCATCATATGTACAGCACATCCATGATAAATTTAATAAGCAAGGCTCACATTAACATTTAAAACTTAAATTACAAAAGTATGCAAATACCTTTGCTATAACAGGATGAGACGTGTAAATATCAAACTAATGAAATTCAGAAAAAAACGCTTTGTAGGCCAGGACAAGTGTTCATAAAACAAATACCTTTAACATGTAACAAAATGTAAGTTTCAGTATAATTTGACCAAAAATAGCCACCAATCACAAATAGTATGTGAAAATATTATGCCAAGCCTACACTTTCACCAAGTTTCAGGAAATTTTAAACAAGCAGTCTTGTTAGAATGAAAAAGTGACAGTCTGTCGGGAAATCTCCGGTCTCTGACGGTCTTTGCGAGAGTGTTGGTGCAACATCATACCTAGAGCTAAATTCTGGGCCAGTGCCCCCCCACGTCTGCATGACTAGTTGTCTAATACTGTACTGTTAGCGTTTCATAGCATTTCTCAAAGGTTTTGCAATGAACAAAAAAGTGAGAAACTGCATCAGTTTACACCGAGAGAAACAATCCTGGAACAGATTCCGAGTGGAAAGAGTCGAAAGAATTTGGAATTGTACATCAGAGCGGTCAGTTTGTTTGGGCATTGGGACCTGCACCCAAAAAAAGTGTGTTTGAAAATGAAGGTTGGATGCAAGTTTTTAGAGAAAAATTTTGTAGTTTAAGCACCTTTTTATACAGGAATTGTCAAGCTTGTTGGTTACAAGAGAGAGACACACACAAGAGTCCTGGTTGGGTATTAAATGTTGTAAACATCATGCAACATCTATGTGGTAAGCCCGATACTACAGAGGGCAACCAAATTGTTTGGTCTTTTATTTACCAGACACAGCAGAGTGCCACTGCTGTTAGAAGGCAAATCACCGGCAGCCCAGGTCACAGCAGTATACTTGTTTTGCTATAATGGGAATAGTATTAAATGATGAAAAATAATTTTTGTCCCATGAATTTCATTACAGTGGGATTCCACCTGTAGAAATAAAATTTTTCATGTTGGTCTATGTATTGTAATTGTGACAACATAGAAAATGTTTGCATAGCATAACATTTGGGTGCTTTCTGGAACTTGAACAGAAGACACTCCGACTTTCAGATCATTTGAATTTGCTTTAAAAAAGAGACAGATCGCTTTAAGTTTTCTAATTACAATGAGTGAGATGACAGATTTGCTCAGACGTGAAGGCAGACACACAGAAGCTCTGCCGTTTCATTTGTGCAGAGTACGGAGGATACAACTGCACTTAAAGCACACATCATGTGAAATTAACTTCAAGATAAATCTGAAGCTGTAAACTAACCTGTAACTGAAATCAAAATATTTAAAGAAAGTGACATGCAGAGTTGCATTGTGCAAGAAAATTGGTATTCATTGATCCAGCCAAGCTCTAAACCTGCTTAACTGGGGTGGGGGCAGCTGGAGCCCATCCCAGCAAGCAACGGGCACATGCAGGAAGAACCTCTGGATAGGGTGCAGAGCAAAGAGAGTGTCAATTTAGTACCATCAGTTCACCAAAATTGCAGGCCTTTGGACAAGGGGAGTAAATTGGAGCAAACCAAGATGGACTCCGATGCAAAGATGCAGGGAGAACATAAGATCTGACCCTTAGACTCCTTTCTATGACCGTGTAGCAATACCATTGAATTACTGAGCTGTATTCATTGATTAACAGTGGCCTTTAAATTGAGGGGAAAATGCCTTGACTTTAGTAACCGTGCATTGATTTGGAAGTCCCAGGCAACCCCTTACTTCAAGGTGAAGGATTTGCAGTTTTGGACTGTTCATAAGAGCAATCTTTGTCCTCAACTACACTTTAAATTAGGATATTTAAAAAAAAATTAATCTTGATCTTTTGCTACCAAGGTGTTATAAAAAGGCAAACTGCTCTTGCAGAGATGCTACATTCATCTACTGTAGGATATTAAACCTTATTCCCACAAGCCACCTTCTCACCTGGAAAACTTCATGGGGCTGAATGAACAAATCCAGTTCTGCCAAATACCACTTCCGACTGTTGCTGCCCTTTGAGACCCACACTTTGTTCCAGGTGTCTGGGGATTTTGCATACTGGATATACACATTAAGTGACCCTAAATACAATGGATAAGCAGTCATAGGGAATGAATAGGCAATGGCACAATCATGAGGCAGACACACCAACCAAAAATTGGCAACAAATATTCAGAGGCATAAAGAGACGGAAGAAACCCTTAAGGTAACAAAACGATACTTACCAAACTCATTGCCAAACATACTGTACCAGAAGGACATGCATCTGGATCCCTGGAAGCGTGGGCTGACTAGGAGTGCTCGATTGCCCAAATAGGAAGTGGTTACTTCAGCATAAAGGTACTGGCCTGTGAACAACAACCACCTACTTGTTAAGCCATTTGGAGTACTGGAAGAAAAAACCCTACATAATGTTGGGGGCACAGGAGGGTGGGCATTGACAGACTCAGATACAGTTTGGGGATTAGTACACAATTCTGTTACATGGCCATTTCACCATCCCCCCTTTATTCACAGCCAGGTGCCACTAAAAACTTTAAGTGTGGGACAAAGCAGTCAAATTTACAGGTCATAGAATGAGAAATTTGTAAACTTAAAGGAAATATGTCATTACCTTATTAGACAGAGTACCTTTAAAATGTAGGCCGAACTATTGATTTAGTGTAATATGCAATCAGCAGGTAAGCTAAAGGAGACCTCAACTTTAGGTAGCATTGTTTAGTTATAGAAATTTAACAAAAGTTACTTGCCCAATGTGGTTTGTACATTGCTCAAGAGGACATGGCTAGGAAGAGTGGTAACCAATTGAAACAGGCACATGAATTCTAAACGTTCCCATGATCAAGTTATTTTCATGCACTTGTGCTCTGCATAATGCTAGACCTCTTAATGTATACTAAAAGAAAACTGAATTGGACTTGTGGGAAAAATACTGGCTCATACGATATCTGCTCCTGATGTCACTCAAAATGGAGGACTAAAAAGGTGTCAAGAGCAACAGAACAAGTGGAAATTATGGACTCTGGAATTCTAATGTACAGCCCTGCTGGATACCAAGGGGGCGGCCAGGAGTCACTGCAGGGAGGCCCAGGGATTTATATTTCGCATATAGCCTGGAAATATTTCCAAGTCACAGGAATGGAAGGATATACTTCTGGGCTGAAGAAAAAAAGAAGTTTACCTGACCCGAAGTGCTGGATAACCACATGGACTGAGGGCTCAGAAGCACTTCCGGGTCGAGGACTATAAAGGACTGTGGGAGATCCCAGACAATGGAGCCGAGTTGGGAGGCAGGGTGGCTAAGTGTCTGGGAGTTGTTATTGTGATTGATTTATATAAGAATTGTGGCGAGGAGCATGCTTTATGCACTTTATTATAATAATTTTATTATTGGACTTTTACCTGGTGTCCGACAAGTGGTCGGAGGGTTCAAGGGAGTGAGAAAGCCCTAAACTGTCACAAATGTTACAGCAGGTTTGTGCAAGTAAGTGTTGGCGATGTTCTACTAGTCCATAGTGGCCCAAGTATGGTTCTACAATCACCTGCCAGAGGACTAACCACTCTCTCAGGGGTGGACGTAGCTGGCCTTTATTCCAGCATTTATTACAGGACTGACCCAAAATTGACTGGCCACAGTAACAGAAAAGGCTATTAGAGGCCTAATTAATGCAGACCCATCCTAGAGTACCTTCAGCCACCAGTTTATCCGACTAGGTGTACTATGTGGAGCACTGGGGCTCAGTGTGCAGCCAACAGACTATGATGCAGTTAGAAATTGCCAAAATGGACACTAATGTACATAGTGCTTCTTAAACAGCCTTACATGTAAACTGTACATTGAGTGCATTATTTGCAAGATATTGAATTATGGCCAAGTACATTTGTTCTATGCAACTTCCCAAGAACATTTATGACAGATACCACACATTTTAATGGAGCTCTACCCTACCTAAACCTTTAATCAAGAGTAAGAATATCAGAACAGAGGCTCCTAGAAAGTCTACAGCTTTTGAAAAATTTCTAGGCTCTCAGATGTGAAAGAAATGCAAACCCTTAAGTCAGTGAAGCAAGCTTGGCTGCATTCTGTAGTCCTTTAGCCTGCTTGCTTGGGCAAGCCAAGACCAAACACCTTTGTTTAATTTAAGCTGGCTCACACACCATGTGTGCTTTCAAACACTCTACACATCTATTGTAATCCACCTCAAAAATGGCAAATGTCTTTCTGGTTACTAGATCTGTCAGTCCAGGAACTGGAAATCATCTTCAGGGGAACTATAAATGAGCAAGAAATGGCAGAATTTTGCTCAAGGCAAAAAGCTCTAGTAGAATTTGTGGCAAGAGGGAAAGCCTAACACCTGGTCAGAAAAAGACCCAAAGCAAAGACAACCATTAGGAAGTCAGAGCAGGTAGAGCAAGCAAATATGATAGTTGGTGCATAGGCAGCAGGGATCAGACAAAGGTGGGAGGGTGATGTGCAACACAGGATATCTGGCATGTAGACAGTCATTGCATTTATGTTTGTCAAAGCCCTCTGATGCCCTCCTTTGAACCTTTATATCTGGAGAAAGTGCAAGAGCTGCTTGACCCATCTGCTGTGGGTATAATTCATTGGAACATCCTTAGTAGCTGTCCAAATGCACTTGGAGAAAGCTATGACTGGACACCATAGTCACTGACAGTTTAATCACTGCAATCGCCACAAGACATCCACTGAAGACTCAATGCAGGAAAAACCACCATGCCTAACCAAAATCTAGGACTTTTTTTCTGTACAGCCTCCAATTGGCAGGAGAGTAGATCTGGTCAAGCAGCTAAAAACACAACTGCACACTCTGGACAAATTTAATTTTCAGAGGTCACTATGGAGTGGATAACATTTAAACTAATAATGCCTTGGGAAGAAGAGGCAAAGACAGCCAAATACGAGGTGCACATGGAGTAGCATCAGATTAGTATTTCGCATGGGTTGCCAGAGTTTTGCAGGGTGTTTAGATTAGGGAATAATGGGGCTAGGAGTAGCAGAAACCACAGAAAGTCACTAGGTGGTTATGGATCAAGTGACCCAGCCTGTGGGAGGTTGGTGTTGAGATGTGAGGCAAGACAAACCACCCCAATGGGGTCTGCTGGGCAAAGGTACGATATTGAAAGACCTGAAACAGAGGACCCCCAGGAAAGACAATGAAGATGCAATCAAGTACAATTAGAAGGTATATCTTGAAGTAGTTGCAAACTTGAAAAGCAATTACAAGAAAATTAAAATTGGTTAGCTCTTTACATTGTAGGAAAAACTATGGAAGCTGATATCTGACAGCTTAATCCTTTCCCCATAGTTTTGTAGAAGACAACAAAAAGGTGAAGAGGCTAAGGGGATCTAGGACTCATCATATACAGTAGATCTTGGTCTTTTTTCAAGACAAGATCTGATTTTGTAAAGTTTAGCACAGAAATCAATGGGGAAATTGACAAAGTGGCATAATTGCATGTAGAGTTCGTTATCAAGTCAGTGCTTTTGTTACTCTGCAAGCCTGAATCCAGTGACTTCTGGATGCTTTCATTGGTCATCAGGAAGTTAATTCAAGTAGCCTAATTTTAGAAGCTTATGTTTTGAACATTCAGGTATGGGCACTTCAAATTGATCATTCATGGCAGTTTTAAATACAACACCAATAATCTAGGCAAGCTTAGCAATTCTGAATTAAATCTAATGTACCTTGGAACATTGAACATCCACTGAGAGAAGTGTTCAGCAGGGTAACTGTATCTAGTGATCTTTCACGATGCAATATCCAGTTAAGGTCACCTTGGGAACACAGTTGCCATCCACAGAAATTGCTTTCAAAGTCACAAAACAGTGGGTCCAAATCATTAGAAAGTGGCAATGCAGGGTAATTTGTGCTGAACAAGCCAGACTCTGCACTAGGACTGGGATGGACAGAAATCTCCTCACATCCATAGCCAGACACTACTATGTCATCTATAGCAGCATCCCCAGTAACATTTGAAAGGGTCCCCTCAAGAATAATCTGCAAGAATATAAGAAAGTACATCGTTAAAACATTTGGCTGAAGGAGTGCTCTACTCAAATTTGGGGAAAAAAATAAAGCAATGAAGAGATGACTGAACACCAGAAAGGTTTACCAAGCATAAACATTGTGGATGAGAATATTGTTAGCACAATGAGGACAATTCAACTTTTAATGTATAATCTAAGCAGATGAAATATTGACACACTCAATACCTCAACCCCCCCCCACACACACTTCACTTCCTCACCTGGAATCTTATATCTGCATCCACCAAGATGTCTAGTTTTTCAAAGTACCATGTTCGAGTCATAGACCTCTCAACAGACCATAACTTGTGCCAGCTGTCTGGGGAATGCAGATATTGTAGATGGATGGCAAGTAGTTCTAAATAAAAAAAAAAGTAAAAAAAAGAAAATCTTGTATCTAGCCCAGGTTTCCAGCAAAATCCAAAACCTTCCAGCAGCAGATGCTGAAAAGAAATCTATACTTACTCACTCCCTGTCCAAATACACTGTACCAGAAGGAAAAGCATTTGGAGCCTTGGAAAACTGGACTGACCAGGACAGCAGTTTGGACTCTCTCCAAAAGGAATGGTGGTTCAAGGTAGAGGTACTGACCTAAGAGCAGACAACAGTGGGTCTCTTCAAGTATTACATGATTGTGCCAAATTACTTGCTAACTTAAGATATACCCAAGTACTAAATTTATGAAAATAAATTCTGCAGAACTTACCTGGTCAAGTCCATTTTGTAGTCAAAAGCTACAAACAGCAGAGGAAAGAAACCAGAAAGAACCATAATGAGATATATATATTTCTAATTCTTTAGACCTCGATAAAGTAGGACTTGTGCATTTTAAACATTCAGCATGGACTAGGTCTTCAACAGTTCTTCATATTGGGTTTACACCCATCTGAAATGATCACTAATATCTGCTTTTGGGAGAACAGGTTGGGAAGCTTGTACTGGTACAGTACATTGACATGTCCACCTCACTACAAAACAGCTCAGTATCCAAGGTGGCCATCCCTTGAGGCAGACAAGTGGTTTAGTCCCACTCTCTAGAAATAACCATCTATGTGCCCCAACCAGATATTACAAGGGTGTTTTCCTTGGCCTGGCCCATCCACTCAGGTCCTCAGTAATGCGGATCCTGCGAACCAGATCACCATTGGTGAAATCGCACTACATGGCTGTAGTGCTGTAACGGAGGCTTCCTCACAATGCAGGTAATGTGCCACATTCAGGACTCTTTGAGAAACCACTCATCCAACACAAAGTTGAACCAGCAGTACCCGAGGACTAAGTGTATAAATCTGGGCTTCATATAAAATGAAAGGGGAACCAAATTTTTCAAAAATAGCAATGTGCGAGTGTCATGTTACCAGGCATGGACTTCGGTTTTGTTGGGAATTTGACCATTGTGATTACATTTTTACAGTGGGGGCAGACCTCTGCATCAGATGACCTGTGCCAAGCCTTGAAATATTACCATCATGCAAACATTTACTGAGCAAATTCGGAACATCTGCTTATCCAAACAATTATCAACCAACTAATCACATGGCAGCAGCACAGCAGAAAATCCTGCAGATAGTTTAGGAGCTTCAGTTAACTTTCAAAACACTACACATGTGTGAGGTGTATATTCAACTGAAAATCCATTGTGATCAGCAGTTGTGTAAATCATACCATGGTCTTATTTGTCTACTCAAACCAGCCTACCCATTCTGAGACACACACACACACACGTCAGGATGGGCAGGCTGGCTTGAGTAGACAACTGGTGTGCAGAAAGATCAAAATGCACAGCAAGTTTAATCTTGAGGTGGATGGGCTACAACAGCAAAAATCATGTTCAGCTCCTGTCCACAAAGCTGAAATCTGACACTGCAGTGGATATAGGCTCATCAAAACTGCACAAATGAAGGTAAAAAACTGTCTAGTCTGATTCATTTCAGCTTCTGGGGAGACAGCTATTAGGGTCAGAATTTGGCACCAACAGTATGAATCCAGGCACCCAATCCACCTTATGACAATAGCCCAGGACTGGTAGTGGCAACGAGTAATCACTGGGGGAGGGCTTTGTTAGTACACCTGGCCCCCATTAATATCAATCACCATTTGAATGCCACAGCTTATTCAGTGTTGACAATGGGCATCCATTCATGGCCACAATTCGCCCTTCTAATGGTGCATTATGCAGGGAGTAGCCATGATGCAAAGCAAGAGTCAACAATTATGAAAATGATAGGCCCCTCACCTAAATGAGGAAGACTATTGTTTAATTCCACTTCATCCAATATTTTAGACTGTTGCTCTACTGAAGGCTAGGCACTCTAAATCTAAAATTTGAGCCAGGATTAAAACATCACCAAGGCCCTTAGAGAAGCACATAGGAAAGCAGAGTACAAGTAGCAAAACAATAAGCTTAAGGTGTCATCTCTTTAGAGCTTGCTCGTTAAATTGCCAGAAATTTGTCAAGGATGTCCTCTCACCACATCCATAAACCTCCTCTTAGGCCTTCTTTTCCTTCCCCCAATATACTCAACATCTCTCCTCTGGATGTCCAAACCAACACAATCTTGTACTTTGCACTAGAGGGTCAGCTCAAGTTGTGTGGTTGCGAGGCACTCATTTCTAGTCCTGTCCATCCTCACACCCAGTGCAAATCAGAGCTGAAGGTAGCAGAGTTAAAAATGTAGTCTCCTGCTTTCTGGTCAGTGCTACCATCTCCAACCCATATAACACAGCTGGTCTCGCTACTGTTCTGTAGACCTTCCCTTTCACTCTTGCAGATACCAGTCAGTCACAGGTTACTCCCAACACTCTTCCACCCATTCCACCCTGCCAGCACTCTTACCTCTTCCACAATCCCCATTACTCTGTACTGTTGATCCCCATGTATTTAAAGGTATTAGAGGTAAAAAGATTAGGTGTAATTGTTGACTGTAATCTGAATTTTAAATCGCATATTAAATCAGATGATTAGGACAGCATTTTTTCACTTAACATAAGTTAGACCTCTTATCACTGAAAGATGCTGAGAAATTAGTTCACGCATTTGTTTTCAGTCGACTAGATTACTGTAACGCACTCCTCTCAGGACTACCCAAAAAAGACAAATCGTTTGCAACTAGTGCAGAATGCAGCTGCTAGAATCCTAACTAGGAAAAGAAAATCCGAACACATTTCTCCAGTTTTAATGTCACTACACTGGTTACCTGTGTCATTCAGAATTGACTTTAAAATTCTGCTTATGTTTTATAAAGCCTTAAATAATCTCGCCCCATCATATATATTAGAATGTCTGACACCTTATATTCCAAATCGTAACCTCAGATCCTCAAATGAGTGTCTCCTTAGAATTCCAAGAACAAAACTTAAAAGTGGTGAGGCGGCCTTCTGCTGCTATGCACCTAAAATCTGGAATAGCCTGCCAATAGGAATTCACCAGGCTGATACAGTAGAGCAATTTAAAACACTGCTGAAAACATTACTTGAACATGTAGAGTATCAGGATTAAGTTAAATTAAGTTAAATTGAAGTTATAGAAAGGCCATGTTAAATTTCCTCATAACTATTCATGGTGGCTCTAAAATCCATACTGACCCCTACTGTTTCTTTTTCCGGTTTCTTTGTGGTGGTGGCCTGCACCACCTCCACCTACTCAAAGCTTCATGATGCTCCAACAATGATGGATTGATTAAAAGGCAGAAGTCTACGTGACCATCATCATCATCAAGCCCTTCCGTGAGAACCCTAAATCCAAAGGGGACCGTTTCATTTATGTTAGGGAGAATGCCCAAAGGGGACTGGGCAGTCTCATGGTCTGGAATCCCTAAAGATTTTTTCTCTAGCCGTCTGGAGTTTATTCTGTCCCCCCGGGGTCATTGAACCTTACTCTTATTCGATGTTAATTTTGTTTTCTTAGTGTCTTATTTTTCTATTCTTTATTATGTAAAGCACTTTGAGCTACTGTTTGTATGAAAATGTGCTATATAAATAAATGTTGTTGTTGTTAAACTCCTCCACCTTTACCAACTCTACTCCTTGCATCCTCACCATTCCACTGACCTCCCTCTCATTTACACATGTATTCGGTCTTGTTCCTACTGACCTTCATTCCTCTTTCCAGAGGAAGTCTTCACCTCTCTAGGGTCTTCTCAACCTGCTCCCTATTGCTACAGATCACAATGTCATCAGCAACCATCAATCCATGGGGACTCCTGTCTAATCTCATCTGTCAACCTGTCCATTGCAAAGAAGGGCTCAGAGCCAATCCCTGCAGTAATCCCACCTCCACTTTGAATGCATCTGTCACTCCTACTGGAGACCTCATCACTGTCGCACTTCTCACACTTATTCCTGTACCACTACATACTTCCCTGCCACTCCTGACTTCCTCATACAATACCACAGCTCCTTGAGGAACCTTGTCATATGCTTTCTCTAGATCCACAAAGACTCAAAGCAACTCCTTTTGGCCTTCTCTATCAACAACCTCAGAGCAAACATCGCATCTGTGATGCACTTTCTTGGCATGAAACAATACCGCTGCTCACTAATCACCTCACTACTTAACCTAGCCTCCACAAGTTCATGCTGCGGCTCAACAATTTTATCCCCCTGTAGTTAGTACAGTTTTGCATGCCCCCCTTAAATAATCGGCACCAGTACACTTCACTCCTCAGGCATCCTCATTTTCCAAGATTCCATTAAACAATCTGGTTAAAAACTCCACTACCAACACCTCCATGCTTCCACAAGTATATCTGGACCAACAGCCTTTTCATTTTTCATAGTTGTCCTTACTTCCTCCTTGCTAATATGTTGCACTACATGATTCACCATCATCCAACTTTCTCTTCATCAGCCTCTCAAAGTACTTTCCATCTGCTCAACACTCTCCCTGCTTACGAGTATGTCCCATCTTTATCTCCCTAACCTGCTGAACATCTTTCCCAGCTTGGTCCCTGTGTAGAGAATCTGTACAGGTACTTTTCTCCCTCCTTAGTGTCCAGCCTCATACAACTCGTATGCCTTTTCATTAGCCTTCACCACCTCGCTTCACCTTACCCCTCATCTCCTTGTACTCTGGTCTACTTTCTGCATCTCTCCGACTATCCCACTTCGCCATCCTCTTCCTCTATACTCTCCTGTACTTTCCCATTTCACCAGGTTTCCTTTCCCTCCCTTTGCAAAAAGGGTGCTTGGTGTGACATCTGGACAGTCTCCCTTACTACATCTGCTGTAGTTGCCCAACTGCCTGGTAACTCCTCACTGCCACACAGTGGCAGTCTCACCTCCCTAAACTCAACCTTGCAGTCTTCCTTTGTCAACTTCCACCATTTGATCCTTCGCTCTGCCTTTACTCTTCCTCTTGATCTCAAATGTCATCCTGCAGACCACCATCCTGTGCTGCTTAACTACTTTCCCCTGCCATCACTTTGCAGTCTTCAGTCTCCTTCAGATCAATTCTGCATAGGAGGTAATCTACCTGTGTGCATCTTCCTCCACTCTTATACGTCAACCTATGTTCATCCCTCTTCTAAATACCTATTCACCACAGCCATGTCCACCCTTTTAGAAAAATTCACTACCCTGACCTTCATTCCTCTCCTTGACACCATACATACACATCACCTCATCTCCACTGCTCCCTTCACCAACATGTCTATTGAAATCTGCTCCAATCACCACATTGTACCTTGGGTACACTGTTCCTCACTTCATTCAACACACTCCCAAAAAATCTCTCTCAGGATAACCCTATCCCATTTCTCCTACCATCCACACCATAACACAATTTTAATCCACCTCTGACCAACTTGGCCTTACTACCCTCCATTTAGTCTCTTGTACACAAAAAATATCAACCTTCCTTCACTCCATATCTAACTCTCTCCCCTTACCAGTCATACTGCCAACATTCAAAGTTCCCACCCTCAATTCCACTCTAACTTCCTCCTCTCCACTGGAGGCATCTTCACCCCCCGAGCCAATAGTATCCCAATTTCCATCAGCATCCTGTTGGTTAACAGTACTGGTGGCAGCCATTAATCTGGGGCTCAACTGATCCTGTATGGAAATTGCCCACATATTGATTTGGCAAAACTTTACTTAACGATGCCCTTCCTGATGTAACCCTCTCCATTTATCTGGGCTTGGGACTGGCATAAAGAAACACACTGGTTTGTGCACCTCCTGTGGCTGGATGTTTTATCAGCTCATATTGTACCACTTGCTCATAACCCATCTATCCCTTCAATTTGCTCTGCTGTCCCAATTTCGTCATTCCAGTCACTCCACCCTGGCAGAAACATTCATTCATTCAAAACCTAAAGGAATTTGGTCTCGTCCGAAGCGAGAGATGGACATCTGAAGTGGAGCTCCGCTAGCAGCGGTGTTATTTTTCATATTATTGGATTATCCTGAGATATCTTGTATTTATTCAACCCAAGAGGGACTTCTACAGTATATGTAAGCACAAACATGACCAACAAGGGGGGTTCGAAAGAACTAAAAACTAAAGCTACACCCAAGCTATGATCAGCAAGCCCCAGATCAAGATAAGGCCTTTCAGAGACAGACCTGGATCAGATAGGCAAAAGCACAGACTCCTCGGGACCACGGTCCGCTACAGCATTGCCGGCTGAGAGCGAAAAGGGGAGCGAAGGTGCAATTGAGTGCAGATTTGGATAGTTCGCCGATCAGAGAAGATCACATGAAACTGGAAAGGGCGTTTAAGTCCGAGGCTTCAATTACGCGAGCCGCAGGGACACCGGCTACAGCAAATTTTTTTATATATAAAAAAAATAAAGTGCAAAACTTTTTTTTTTTTGCGATCTCTATCTTTTAACCCTAAAGCGCCGCTACATTGGGGTTTGTTTTGCTTTGGACGTGCTCAGTCTCTGGGTACGTCAGAGGTCTGGGACTGTGTGAAGTGGGTGAGAAAGAGCAGGCATGATCTATACCTAATCTATCCTCTCAATCTTTATTATAATAAGACTATAAAATGACATCAAAAACTCAGAATCAGTGTCTCCATGATGGGACAGTTAACTTCGTAAGATGGAATATTAAAGGCCTGAATCACGAATTAAAGAGAAAGTACTCTCACCTAACAGGTCTAAATGCTAAAATAGTATTTTTACAGGAAACCCACTTACTAAGCAAGGATCAGTTCCGGCTGCAAAAAGACTTGACTTGCCAAATGTTCCATTCTAGTTTTACAAAGAAAACTAGAGGGGTGGGAATTCTCATACATATAACAGTACCATTTGTAACATCAGATGTAGTATTGGATCCTGAAGGGAGATATGTAATGGTCATGGGAGACTTATCTAACTGTAAAATGATTGATAAATGTTTATACACCTAATGTTAAGGAATTTATACAAAATTTATTTGCATCCATTCCCAATCTGAACACTCAAAGTTATAATGGCTAGGGACTTTGTGTTCTAAATCCACTTTTAGATAGGACTTCCTCCACAGGGGGAACGGCATCTAATACCGCAAAGATAATTACAAACTTTATAACTGATCACAACTTAGACCCCTGGAGGTTTTTAAACCCAAATTCAAGAACATATTCTTTCTACTCACCAGTACATCATTGCTACTCAAGGATTGATTACTTCTTTATAGACAATAACTTCTTGCACAAGATTAAATCTTGCAAATACGATGCTATTGTTATTTCTGACCATGCACCTCTGATCTTGGAGCTAAAATTACTAAGCCCCATACACTCACCCCGCAGATGGCGCCTCAAGCCGCTTCTATTAGCTGACGAGAATTGTACTGAATTTATATCCAAATTATATCCTAATTCTTTCTAGAGACAAATGCATTCCCCCCCATATCATTGGATGCAGAAAAAGCATTCGACATGATTGAATGGAAATTACTACATTGGATAAGTTTGGGTTTGGCCCAAACATTTGTGCATGGATTAAATTACTGTATACTAACACAGAAGCTTCAGTTTGCATCAACATTTGCTCAGACTACTTTAAACTAGAACGTGGCACTAGACAAGGATGCCCCTTGTCACCGCTGCTGTTTGCGATTGCCATTGAACCACTGGCAATACATTGTCAAAATACTGATCAGATAAAGGGGATTAGCAGAGAAGGACTGGAACAGAAAATCTCATTATATGCAGATGACATGGTACTGTATATATCGGACCCAGAAAATTCTGTGCCTGCAGTCTTAGCAGCACTCACAGAATTTCAAAAGATCTCTGGTCTCAGAATTAATCTGAATAAAAGTGTACTCTTTCCAGTGAATTCTCAAGCATATAATATTAGATTAGATACCCTACCTTTTATCATTGCAGAACAGTTTAAATACCTTGGGGTAAACATTACAAGTAAACATAAGGCTCTATCAACAAAATGTCACCGTCTGCATGGAAAAAATTAAAGACTTGCATAGATGGTCAACCCTTCATCTCACACTAGTTGGAAAAACACTGTCATGAATATCCTTCCTAAACTCTATTTCAAAACATCCCAATATACATTAATAAATCATTTAGGCAATTAGATTCAACAATAACCTCATTTATTTGAATTCAAAACATCCACGCATCAAAAGAGCGACCTTACAAAGACAAAAGGCGGAAGGTGGCATGGCTCTACCTAACTTCGTTTTATTACTGGGCAGCAAATATACAAGCAATAAGAACCTGGACACAAATAGAACATACACAGGCTTGGGCCGCAATAGAAGTAAAATCCTGCAGTACTTTGTATTCCTTGCTCTGTGCTCCAATAAACACACGCTATCTGCAATATACAAATAACCCAATTGTGCTCCACTCACTTAAAATGCTTGCAACCAATTGGTTCCAGATTTTAAAACTGAGAAGCTTCTGTGGCAACTCTGCAAGAGAACCACCTCTTTCAACCTTCAAACATATGCAGTTTTTAATATCTGGAAAAAATTTGCAATTAACTTGCTTAGAGTTCTTTATATAGACAACATCTTTGCATCCTATGAACAATTACATTCCAAATTTAACATTCCAGCTACACATTTCTTTCACTATCTTCAAATCAGAAACTTTGTTAAACAGAACCTTCCAGATTTTCCTCATCTTGCACCCTCATCCATACTGGAAAAAATATTGCTCAATCAAGGACTTGGACTCCATCGACAATATATAAAATCATTTTACAATCCCTCCTTTTCAAAGATCCAAGAGGACACTGGGAAAAAACTCAATAAATATCAGAAAAGGAGTGGAAAGTAGCAATGCAGATAATTCACTCGAGCTCCATAAGTACAAAGCATACAATTATATAACTTAATTATATAGAGCACATCTGTCTCGACTAAAACTCTCCAAAATGTTTCCAGGGCATGATCCAACCTGCGAACATTGCAACCAAGCCCCAGCCTCACTAGGTCACATGTTCTGGGCCTGCACCAAACTAACATTCTGGACAAAAAATTTTAATTACCTTTCAGATAGCCTTGGACTCACAATCCCTCCTGACCCATTAACAGCCGTGTTTGGGGTTCTTCCAGATGGGTTTAAAGTGGAGAAACAAACGGATTGCATTTACTACACTTTTTGCACGCAGACTTATTCTGATAAACTGGAAGAACCCAAACTCTAAGTCCACTGTAATTATGTTGTTGGACTTAAGTGCAGCATTTGACACCATTGACCATTCGATTTTACTGCACAGGCTAGAAAACGATGTTGGGCTTACAGGCCCGTGCTCGCTTGGTTCAATTCTTATTTATCAAATCGATTCCAGTATGTACAGAAATGTGCAGACAGTACTCCATCATTATACACAGAAGTTCAATATGGTGTCCGCAGGGCTCAGTACTGGGACCTTTACTGTTTTCACTTTACATGCTTCCACTGGGATTTCTCATTAGGAAACAATGTTAATTTTCACTTGTATGCAGATGACACCCAGTTATACCTTTCATTTAAATCAAATGAAGTTTCTCCGATGTTGTCTTTAATTAGTTGTGTTAGTGAATTAAAGGAATGGATGAATGAGAACTACTTGTCTTTAAATACAGATAAAACAGAGATGTTAATTGTTGGAGGGAATGACGCTGATCACAGCAATATTTTGTCGTCATTTAACTCAGTTGGAATCCCAATTAATTTTACTGAATCAGCCCGCAATCTAGGTGTTATCTTTGACTCTAGCATGTCATTTAAAGTGCATATTACAAAGTCGTCCAAAACATGTTTTTTTCCATCTTAAAAATGTTAGGAAATTAAGGCGCTTTCTAAATAAACAAGATTGTGAGAAATTCATGCATTTATCTCACTGTTCACTGTGTTCACTGGCTGTTCAAACTGTTCTCTATACAGCCTCCAGTTAATCCAAAATGCTGCTGCAAGAATTATTACAAGAACAAGAAAATATGAACACATAACCCCAGTTCTTAAATCTTTACACTGGCTCCCAGTTAAGTTCAGGGCAGATTTCAAAATCCTCCTTTTAACATATAAAGCATTAAATGGCCAAGGTCCAGCTTACTTGTCTGAACTTATCATGACTTACAAACCTGAGCGCACATTAAGATCTCAAGATGCCGGTCTGCTTAGGATTCCAAGGATTAATAAAACAGTGGGAGGTCAAGCTTTTAGTTACAGGGCCCCTAAACTGTGGAATGGTCTTCCTGCTTCCATAAGAGATGCCCCTTCAGTCTCAGCCTTTAAATCCCGGCTGAAGACTCACTACTTCAGTTTAGCATATCCTGACTAGAGCTGCTGATTAACTGTAAAGACTGCATCTCTGTTAGTCATTAGCACTATAACATAAATAACATAATTATATTTGAATACTAACCCTCACCTATTCTGTTTCTTTTCTCGGTACCCAAATGTGGCCATTGGTGCCACGGCCCACCTGCCAAGTTGTTTGCCTGCCTATGGTAAAGTCATCCCTGATGGAGGATCACAGGAATCATGGGAAAGAGGGGTCCTTTCATCGGAGCAACGTTTCAGCCGTGGCATGGCCAAATGGGGAGGCAGCTAGATGGATGAGGTCTCCAGGACTCTAAAAATATCCAAACCTAATTATGTCATATCTACTGTTAAAACCGTACTTCTAAAAAATTTTTTATTATGCTGTCTTAAGGAATTGTTCTGTTGTGTATATTGTATTGTATTGACCCCCTACTTTTGACACCCACTGCACGCCCAACCTACCTGGAAAGGGGTCTCTCTTTGAACTGCCTTTCCCGAGGTTTCTTCCATTTTCCCTACAAGGTTTTTTGGGAGTTTTTCCTTGTCTTCTCAGAGAGTCAAGGCTGGGGGGCTGTCAAGAGGCAGGGCCTGTTAAAGCCCATTGCGGCACTTCCTGTGTGATTTTGGGCTATACAAAAATAAATGTATTGTATTGTATTGTAAGTCAGTGGGAAACCGAGGTGTTATATTATTTGAAGATGGAAAAAATCAAATACTCCGTTAGAGGAACCGTACAGACTTTTTTCAAAGCATGGCAGGATCTAATCAGTAATATTTTAAAATAAGTTCATTAAGCAGAGAATTTATTAATTGAGGTATGTTTACTGGATCGGTTCGCAGCTGAGTGTGAAGCGGCTGGGATGAGAATCAGCAGCTCCAAATCCGAGAGCATGGTCCTCAGCCGGAAAAGGGTGGAGTGCCCTCTCAGGGTTGGGGGAGAGATCCTGCCCCAAGTGGAGGAGTTCAAGTATCTCGGGTCTTGTTCACGAGTGAGGGAAGAATGGAGCGTGAGATCGACAGGCGGATCGGCGCGGCATCCGCAGTGATGCGGGCTCTGCATCGGTCTGTCGTGGTGAAAAAGGAGCTGAGCCGTAAGGCAAAGCTCTCAATTTACCAGTCGATCTACCTTCCTACACTCACCTATGGTCATGAGCTATGGGTAGTGACCGAAAGAACGAGATCGCGAATACAAGCGGCTGAAATGAGTTTCCTCTGCAGGGTGTCTGGGCTTTCCCTTAAAGATAGGGTGAGAAGCTCAGTCATCCGAGAGGGGCTCAGAATAGAGCCGCTGCTCCTCCGCATCGAGAGGAGTCAGATGAGGTGGCTCGGGCATCTGATCAGGAATGCCTCCTGAACGCCTCCCTGGTGAGGTGTTCCGGGCACATCCAACCGGGAGGAGGCCCCAGGGAAGACCCAGGACACGCTGGAGGGACTATGTCTCCCGGCTGGCCTGGGAACGCCTTGGGATTCTCCCGGAAGAGCTGGAAGAAGTGGCCGGGAGAGGGAAGTCTGGGCCTCTCTGCTTAAGCTGCTGCCCCCGCGACCCGACCTCGGATAAGCGGAAGAGAATGGATGGATGGATGGATGTTTACAAGCCTTAAATTTAACGCCGTTTGCCTTGCTCTCTCTCTCTCTCAGGGATGGTGGATTGATCTGTTCTAATTTTTTTTTGTAAAAACTTGATTGCTTTGTATGGATTTTAATAAACTAAAAATAATAAAAAAAGTCACATCACCCATCTCAGCTTCTTAGATACAACAATGGTAGACCCGATTGGGGTCTGTAAACCTTATTTTAAGCAGGTTGTGGTGCGGTCTTTGATTAAAGAGCCAAATTGGGACCCTATAGTGCTTTTAGACTTTAGGCCTCTGTAAATTTCTCAAATCCTGGAGAAAGCTGTTCTGCAACTCCAGACTAGAAAAAGTTTGGAATATTACACCAATGCAGTGTTGCTTTAATGCACACCATGGCATTGAAAGGTTTTTGGGTTTTTTTTAAATCTGAAGAACTTGGTGGATTTTGTACTCCTTAGGCTCCTAGAACTAAGGTTTTTAAACAGTGGAGCAGGACATCCTTATTACCCAGCTTGAGCAACATACTGCCCTTGCTTGATTCAGGTCCTATCTGAGAGGTGGAAGCTGTTGCTGATACCATGTGCCATCTTAGTAAAAGCATCCAAGGATCTATTCCAAGTTCTCATTATACAGTATATGCTCACCCTTCAAGTTTCCTTCAATCTTTATGCAGAGAACAGTAACCCTATTTCAAATAAGACCCAAGATTTGTCCAGTAAGGACTTGACAAATCTACTTAATTGCCCTATTTTTCTTTATATTGAAAACAATTGAGGAGCTCAGACCTTCATAGTACCTCCGATGGTAATCTCAGCCCATTAGCACCATAAATTAAACCTAGTGGAAAGAATTTAGCCGTGATTCTATAGTAACCCCATTAGATAAAGGCCTGTCCAAAGTTACTCAAGAATAAGCCCTTTGTTGCTGATAGAGAATTATGCCTTTTTGTTCATAGGACGACTACTGTATCCATTTATAAACTGGAGGCAGGCAGCATGGCAGTGGTTAAGGCTTTGAACTTCAGACCCTGAGGTTGTCAGGGTCAGGATTTGAACTTGTACCAAGAGCCTGAGTAAGTCACTTCCAGCACCCATACTCACAATTGGTTAAACTTTGTTTCAGTTGATCTCAAACATTGGAGTTTAGATAAAGGGGTCAGCCAAATGAAATAGAAGTTACTCAGCAACCCCTTCATCTAGCGGCAGCATTTTGGACAAGCTGTAGACTTGACAGGCACACAAGCATGGAAATTACTCCCATTTTAGCCTGTCCATTAGGTTCCAGTCAGTTAAAGGCTTGATTATGGTGCTATTGTTTAAGTGCCTGAATGGCTTGGTACCTCCCTTCACAGCCCAACCTTCGACACCTTTTCATTGCATTTTAACCAACTTGGCAAATCTGGACACTTGTTTCTGCCAAAGGCTCAGCTAAAGCTTAGTGATTTTGCAACCTCACTAGCACAACACCTGCTCAAATCAGGTATGTGACAACAGGCTGAAAACAAAAATTCCAATTAAGATATTGAACATCTGTTGGTGTTGAACTTTATCGTCCTGCAAAATTTAGTTGTACCCTATTTCATTGTGCAGCACTGTTCAGTTTACAAAGTTAAAAAATTGGGAAGGCCACTAAGAACATTGAACCCATTGATCAGTCACTGGATCTTAATCCAATTGCACACCATTGTAAGAAATCAGATGGGAGATTTTCAACTTGAATGTAGAGCAGAGCTTGTGTGATGCAATCAGTTCAAATTTTAAACACTTAAAATCCCGTGGAATCCATGCCATAAAACAGACTATTTTGAGTGCTAGTAATATCCATTAATCCATTATCCAACCCACTATATCCTAACTATAGGGTCAATCCCTAGCCAATCCCTAGTAACCGTGATCCTCATTTACTCAGCGAGTATACATTTGTCATTTACTTAATTAGTACAAAACTTGGGCCCAATACAACCCACAGTAAAATTCCATGTTAATAGTACAGAATCATTCCTTTGTCCAAATGCCTTCAATTATGTGCCTCTCTCTAAACTTCATAATATACATAAAGATTATGTTTAACAAAGACAATAGGGCAAGGAAGGAGAAAAGTTATGGATGCTTGAGAGCTTGGATATTTAGTTACTAATGTCAAACTTCATTGGGTGTAGAGCAGGGGTCTTCAACTCATCAACTCCCCCCACCCCATGGCCACAAACAAAAGAGAAACATACCTGCAAAGTTTCGACAGCTGGTTTCACCATTTGGCAGACTGTTTTTCTCAAATTCTTCTGGCCTCTCCCGGCAAAGAGTCCAGTCAAAGTCCCCACTTGGCCAATGCTTCCATCCACAGAGATTCAACTCAAAATTACAAGAATGCAGGAACTGGGCCTCAGACAACCTCTCGCCCAGGATATTCACAGAAGAATTTGAAGTAGCAGCCATAGAACGGACACCAAGACTAACCGTAGACACATCTGTAGGCTCTTCAGTAACTAATCCATTGAGAGACGCCAAGATATTGTCAGAAGAATTTGAAAGAGAGGCTATCAAATTGCTGACATCAGGACTAACAGTAGGCTCTTCTGTACCCGATCCACTGAGCAAGGCCAAGATGTTGTCTGAAGAATTTGAGAGAGAGGCTATCAAATTGCTGATGTTGGGCTCTTCTGTACTATCAGAGATTGACCTTGAACCTCTAGGTGGAGGGGATGAAATATCCCCAGGAGAATTCGAGACTGATGCTATCAAATTGCTGACATCAGGACTAACAGTAGGCTCTTCTGTACCCGATCCACTGAGCAAGGCCAAGATGTTGTCTGAAGAATTTGAGAGAGAGGCTATCAAATTGCTGATGTTGGGCTCTTCTGTACTATCAGAGATTGACCTTGAACCTCTAGGTGGAGGGGATGAAATATCCCCAGGAGAATTCGAGACTGATGCTATCAAATTGCTGACATCAGGACTAACAGTAGGCTCTTCTGTACCTGATGCATTGAGCAAGGCCAATATATTGTCAGAAGAATTTGAGAGAGAGGCTATCAAATTGCTGATATTGGGTTCTTCTGTACTATCAGAGATTGACCTTGAACCTCTAGGTGTAGGGGATAAAATATCCCCAGGAGAATTCGAGATTGATGCTATCAAATTGCCGACATCAGGACTAACAGTAGGCTCTTCTGTACCCGATCCACTGAGAGACGCCAAGATATTGTCAGAAGAATTTGAGAGAGAAGCTATCAAATTACCAACATCAGGACTAACAGTAGGCTCTTCTGTACCCGATCCACTGAGAGACGCCAAGATATTGTCAGAAGAATTTGAGAGAGAGGCTATCAAATTGCTGATGTTGGGCTCTTCTGTACTATCAGAGATTGACCTTGAACCTCTAGGTGGAGGGGATGAAATATCCCCAGGAGAATTCGAGACTGATGCTATCAAATTGCTGACATCAGGACTAACAGTAGGCTCTTCTGTACCTGATGCATTGAGCAAGGCCAATATACTGTCAGAAGAATTTGAGAGAGAAGCTATCAAATTGCCAACATCAGGACTAACAGTAGGCTCTTCTGTACCCGATCCATTCAGCGAGGCCAATATATTTGAAGATTTTGAGATAGTAGAAACCTCGGCAGGGTCTCCTGTGGTAGTGGATAAGATGCCTTTGGAGGATTTTGCTTCTGTTGTCCAATACATGCTGGTTTTAGGACTAGTCGTCAAATCTTCCGCTTCTCCAGTGTTTAAAGAAAGTGATCTTGAATCTCTCCCAGGGAATGCAGGAGAGAAGATATCAGAAAATTCCATATTAGATAAAAGTGAAAAGATGGAATTGTTGCCCTCTACTTTAACATTCCTAAGAGCATGAGCAGCTGCTTTTGAAAGAGGTGGCAGCAGAAGGGTCTCATCTAGGCTGTTCAACTCTTTGCTGGGATTATCTGTTTTAAAATTACAGCGCTTAAATTGAGCAGTATCAACATTGTATAATATTAAAATCCACAAATAGAGGTTCACTTACCAAAAGAGTAAAATTCACAGGCAGCACCTAGTTTAAAAAAAAAAAAAAAAAATTAAAATACACTAAACACAGTAACATTAGCAAGTCCAAGATCCCAGTAATGCTTCTGTTTAAAAAAGGTCACATCCCTGCAGGTTGTCCTAAAGATCAATTCAGAACTGGACAGTGTTGAATTAAGACAGAGCAATCAGATAAAAATGTGTCAGTGCTACTGAAGACCAAAAGGTAATACATACACACTCTAGATAGTTGTTTGCAAGCACAAATAGCTGGAACTGGTTTTCATTAAACTTTAGGCTATATGCCTATTGGGGACAAAAAAATTAGCTCTGATGCAGGGACAACAATTTCCATCAAGCAGCTAGAAAGCAGTTAGGGCTGCTGGGAGGACAATTAACACACAAACCTACCATCTCAAAGATCTCAGGTGCAATGCTTTTACAACAAATTTGAACAGTCTTGCCGATTACAGCTTGTGTATGAAGCTAAATGCACCTCATGAAGAAATTTCTAAAAGTGTTGCACTCAGGATTTTAAAAGGTTATAGTTCAGAGCACTTTAGAAAAAAATCCTCCCTTAACAAGATTACATGTGATACAATGAGGACAGGCAAGATAATTGGATTTTATGAGAACATTTTAAAGATGGCTGCTTGTATTGCAAATTGATTTCCTAAATAAGGTTACCCAGTGGCTTATTTAGTGCACTTGTTACACTATTGAGACTTTTAGTAGAACTTAAGTTCCACACTCCTTTTAAAGAAACTGGAATATTTAAGAACGATGCTGGTCTACTATGGTCAATAGAATAGATATCTACAGGGTTAACCAAAATACAGCTTTTTGATATATAGTTAGTTAAAGCCGCAGATCAGCAATGGCACGTGGGTGGGTTGAATTGTAGAGTTGGCACAAAAAAAAAAAAAAAATAAAACCCACATGCTGCATTTGTTTAAGGCATTTTACAGGAACACTACAGTTCAAACCATATAAAAATTCACAATGGAGTAAATATTCAAGAACTGTTGCATCAAAATGCATAAAGATAATTTCATTAAAGACATTTTCTCCCTCCAATATAGTTTCTTTTCCCATGTAGTTTGTAGCAGGGGGACTAGGGTGGGGAAAAACCTGAAGTGTTCAATTTTCATGTAGAAAGTACACAAGCATGCAAGAACAGGACCCAGAAGTCACAACAATTAATCAGCAATTTTACCCCACTCTGAACTCTGGTCACAATTCACATGTCTGTTATCCATCTGCAGATGGCATTAGTGAAATTCAATTTCCCTTAACATTGTATGCAGATTTTTTCACATGTTTTTAACCAACAAATGACTGATGTAGATAATGCAACACTATTAAGCAAGTTTTTGAACCCCCCAGGTTTTTCCATTGTGTGGGATAGTCCAGTTCTGAGCAATATGGGTCATGTTTTACAATCTATAATGGCAGCAGAGAATTAATGGTTTTGTGAAGAAAGGACTGACAGTGTTTACAGGAAAGGTAAACAATTTTTGATGAGTATTTAAAAAAAAAAACTAAGTACTCTTTACAATAGCACTGTACTGAAATATAAAATTAATCTATTTCACACCTTCCCTAAACCAAAATTGTTCAAGAACATTGAAGTTAGAAAATGTGCAAAACAACAAGTACACCCCACTTGAACCAGAAAATTCTAATTTTCTGTAGCAAAGGATTTCATATGTACAGAAGTAGGTCTTAATGTGACAGCATTGTGTAACTGAAATCCCACACCTAAAGGAAGACAACTGAATGTAGAGTGGATTGATTTAAAAGTAAAATCATTGAACCCCCCAGAAATTAACTTTCACACTTACTGTAAATCCAGTAGGTGCTGCCTGTGGACTTTCAGATTTGTGAAACTCTTACAAACATTCAGTAATTCACCTGACTAATGGCTAACCAAAAGTTTAGCTGGATTGGTTTCACAACTTGTCCCAGAGATGTGCAGATTTCTTAAAATTGCAAATTCCAATATATTTAGATTGTGTATGTCCTACAGCCACAAGAATAGATTTGTCCTTTAACTCTTTCAGGGATGATGTTGACTTTTGTCACAATTCAGGGGTAGAGGACAGTAATCAGCTGTAAACTGAAAAAACTCACCCTTAGATTTTAGTTCGACTCTTTGCTAGAAAGAAAATGACATAGCTTTGTTCATTCAACATCGATTCTCTACGAGTGCAGGAGTAGCAAAGAGCAAACAACCTCTAAAATGGCATCAGCATCTGGCGAGAGACCAACGCGAATGTGCAAAGCAAAATACTCCATGGACATTTTATGTAATTTTGTTGAATAGGACTCAGAGTTTAATGCAAGTGATCGGGAGATGAAGATCAAAAACTAAAGTGAGGTACCAGCATCATCTCATTGGTCTTTAGTGTAGCTTATGCACCTAAAACAGTGTTCGCCTGGAAGGACCACCACTTATGACAAGACCATATTGCGTCACACTGCCATCCCCACTGCTGCCCATATGGTGTCCGAAAACAGCGAGGTAGCTGGCCCACTGTGCATTCCTGCTGACCATCGAGGTGCTCCCACACAGCCATTGCGGCTAGAGATGCCGAACATGTGCCAACAGCAGCCACAGCATAATAGCAAGAGACATTGTTGATTTGTGTGAAACTACTGCTTTGTGTGCTTTTCAGAAAATTTAGGTTTTTGGAAAAAATATACAGACTTCAGAGTTAAAATGTC
Source organism: Polypterus senegalus (assembly GCF_016835505.1). Lineage (NCBI taxonomy): Eukaryota > Metazoa > Chordata > Cladistia > Polypteriformes > Polypteridae > Polypterus > Polypterus senegalus. The sequence goes on from NC_053164.1 coordinate 37,653,308, forward strand.
TTATTCTGGACAAAGCTTGACATCAGAAATCTCTGGACCAAAGATTGGACTACAACCACCATCCACACTGTTTTGTTTAAACATTCAGATATTTGCCTACACTGGGCATGCACATTGGTGGGGAAATAAAATTCAGCCACAGGATTTTCAAATCTTTACCAACTGGTAAATTTACCTTTTGCATGCGAATTTAACTTTCAATCTGTACAAAACAATTTAGGTGCATACAGACAAGTAATGCACACTGAAAAGCAACTCTTCGGTATGTCTGCAATGCTGTGAATGGTGTCAAGGAATGTCATGTGATGAGTACAATCCAGTCTGAGGTGGTCTATGTAAGTAAACAAAACCAGACTGCAGTTGAATCCATTTTTAAAAAGTTTTCACCCATCCACACTGGAAAACTGAGGTGGCATTTTCAGAAGATGACCGCTTTTCTAAGGCCAGCTTTAGGGGTTTTAAAAATGCCAGGGTAGTGTAGATGAAAGGCAAAAATGACAGTTTTTAAATGAAAATGTAGTCTGAACTTTGATATTTCCAAGGAGACACTTAATTTGCCAATGTTCTCATTCAAAAGAACTTGCATTAAACCTCTCATCTCACATAAAGACATGTATGCAAAAATAGAACACCAATCCATATCCAGCTGGATAAGTTTTTCCCTCAACAGTTTGCTTTCAGACTCATAGGTTAATTTCAGGTTTCTTCAAATTCCAAATCGAGTTTAGTGTGTTGAATCACTTAAATGGTGCAGACATTGCTTTAGTTTACTTGAGCCAAGTTAAACTACAAATTTAGAAAATGAATCTTTAGCAACATGTTGCACTTTATGGATTTGTATATTTTAGGCACATTGTCAACTATATGGATAGTTGTGCTCTAAAATTTCCAAGAAATTAACATCTTTGAATGCATTTAATACAATTTCTTCCACCCCTCTAGCAAATCTTCCCACTGCTAGTCAAGGTTCTGATTTGTGGACCAACAAAAATGCCTTTAACTTTGGCACAAGTTACTTGTGAAAGCACCAGTCTCAAATATTGTAAAGAAGAAAGCTGGCTGTCTAAGAGACCATGTTATGAAAATCTGTTTTGGGTCTGTTACTGGTTTATGATGCACACTTTTCTGCCCTGGAACCAAGATGTTAAAAACATGTTATAACATCTGAATGTTATACGGAAGAGTATTGGGTACCCAAAAAAAAAAAAAAAATGGAAAAAAGGCTCAAAATTGTTATATTTTAATGAGAAAATTGAGATCTACAAAAAAGTTTAAGCTGGGAATCTGAAACCAAAGTAGCACTTTAAATGCTTCGTATTCTATGTTCTTGTATGTGCCCTGTATAAATCACTATGTGCTTCTTAAACAGGTGCTCTTATGCCAACAGGACACAATACATTAGGGTTACAGATCTCTGAACCATTTTTAGATTTTCATCATGAAATGAATTAAAGCCTGTATTAAACATGGGGACACTGGCACAATAGTAGCAAGGAGCCCCGTCCAGAGAGATTGTTCCTGCCTTCCACAAGATGTTTGTGGTGCAATGCATGAGACTCGAAATTGCAGCAGTACAGTCTCTAAAAGGTACCAACTCCCACCCAATTCCCTGTCCTTTTATTTCTCCATGTAACAGATTTCCATACAAATTGTTTAAATGTTAAACCATCTGTAAAGCTTAGAACACAAATTCAAAAACGTAAGCGTTAAAAGATCTTCATAGTACATTTTAAATTATTCCACCCATCCAGGGTCATGCTAGTCCCAGGAAGCATACAGCACAAGACAAGTGCAATCCCTGGATGGGGCACCAGCTCATTGCTACTGCTATGCCAGCATGCCCACATGTTTAAACAGTATACATTTAAATGAAGTTAAAAATGAATCTGTATAAAATACACTTTAATGCATTTCATGTTAGAGTGCCAAGATGATAGCTTTTGGACATCTTAGACTTAAGCCATTTGTCATCTGTAAATACACTATTGAATTGAATTCCTTTGTTCTTTGGTACAATAAGATTCAAGATGCAAATCCTACATAAACTATATGTAAAATGTATACATGTGGAAGTGTGTTTGTCAGGCCCGGAAGTAAGGTGGAGTCGGAGTATAGGCTCTGCTGCCAAGGAAACAAAACGCTAAACCCCACAAGCGGGGCCAGCACATTAGCAAAATGAAACCTCCCAAGACAGTCACTTAGTAGCGAATATCAAAACTCCATCCTTTTACTTTTTCTCCTGCCACTAATGCTGAATACTAGCATGTAGGCAAAACTAATCCTCCTGGGGGGGAGGGGGAGAGAGAGAGAGAGAGAGAGAGAGAGACGCCCCCCGCTCCACAATAGAGGATGTTCTCCAGGGTTGGTGCTGTATCCCATTACTCTGTGCTCTTGACAATCCACCATAGAGCTTTCTGATCAGCTGCTGTAGAGCTGCAATTCCACACCGATACAGTGGGTTAAAATACTCCAAGTGGTGCACAGAGTAACAAAGCTAAAGCAGCTATGGTATTTGTAATCAACCTGTAACAATATAATGGTCCATGGAATGGCCAAACTATTCCAATCAGATGCCTTAAAATGTATGCTATGCGCAGTTAATTTCAATGGATTTGATAAAGCCACAGCAGGCATGCGAACCTAAATTTAACAGAAAACCCCACAGAACAGTAGCACTGCTTTGACACAGGGTGCAACAGTACAAAACATGCATACTCTGTTTTATTGCTGTGAAAATGTGCTTGGCTTTACAGCAAGTTTAGATTCTCAGTATGTACGCCAGTTTCCACACTTGCATTGCAAATTTTATACACAAGGTCCTGGGTCGTATAGTGCTGGGGCAGGTATTGAATATTTTACCATATACCAGCATATTTATGAAATGTTGGTTAAAAGTGCTTATAAAATTTGCCAGGAGAAAAAACTAAAAACTCAATATCTGTTTAATTTCAGGAAGTTAGTGTCAGTGGTTAACAATTAGTAAATTGTTGTAACAGTATAGGATTAATAGGATAATTATAGTAATATTTATGGGTTGTAGGAGGAGATACCAGCGCTTCCTTAAATCACTACTACTGGTCAAAACAAGGTTCATGATTTTTTTTTTTTTTTTAAAAACTTAAAATCAACCAAACAAGCTTCATTTACTGGCAGGGTTTGTTTTTTTTTAAAAAAAAACCACAAGACAAACCAAGAATCTAAACTAAAATTGTGGTTAAAAGCCAATTTTAAGGTCTGCTTTTAATTTCAGTACATTTGGATTTGGACTTGCACTTGGCATGCCAACTCTTCCCCTGGTCCCTTTACAAAAAACACATCTTATACTATTAGGCATAAGATGTTATCCAAGCTTCATTTCAAAAAGGAGTCGTTTAACCCCAAAGTGTGTGTATAAATAGGCGATGCATTTATGGATCACTGAGGCAAACTAGCCAGTCCACTTTAAGAAATCCCCAACATTTTTTTGATCTGAGCCACGTTGGCCATTATGAATGTAGTGAAAGGTCAAGCAAAATTACCTTTTAGGATCCCCGAGTTACCTCAAAAGCTTGCATATTGCTCTCTTTTTAGTTAGCCAATAAAAAGGTGTAATGTTACTTGACTTTCACTATTTTGATCTAAGCCATAATTTAGACTGTCTCTCCAAGTAGTCACTATCAAATTACAGCTAAACCAGGGTTTGATATGGTCAGTGCCAGTGGTGGAAATGCAGTAGAACCGATTATCCAAGGTAGTGGACCAGCTGCTGCCATAGATAACTGATCTGGTAGTCATGGCCATTTTGGATTAAACAAAAAAAGGGATTGGGGAAGATTTCACCAAGGTATGAAGTGTCACAAACAAGTACTACCACTCACACTGTGTACATTACATAGCTAATATGTACAATAGTTTTAATAAGTATTGTCATTACATTCCAGTATGACTGGCTTCGAACATTAAAGTTAAAATAGAAGGTAAATGGAGTAAGTCCACGCTGAACAGAGGGGTGAGAGTCAAACCCACATTCCCAGTCACCAGATCCTCAACCACTCACTCTGGACAGTCTAGGTTAAAAATGTGTTTACACACTGCAGAATTATTCACAAGTTAATACATCAATAAAGTATTAACCAGTGTATCTGAGGTGAAACAGTAACTGGAGTACAGATAAACTGATCTACTGGAAGTGCTGGTACTTTGGATTCTTGGGCCTCCAACCAAGAAGTTGCAAAATTTACATGGTTCAACAGGAGTTTTCCTTGGTTTAAAGTGGAAGGAGATTTACACAAGATCAGACAGCAAGGAATTAGGGTATGTCTTAGTTTTTTAAAAAAGGTCAGAGGGAGGTGCCAAGTGCTCTGTCATTTAAGGCGAAAAATGGTGATACAGCTGGTACACTGTAGCAGCTCATTTCAAACCAGAGTTTCTAGCTTTGTTACTAGCCGACACTCCTTTAGTGAAATTTAGTTTTGTATTAGAGATTTCATTGCACAAAGTAAATGGCTTCCTTTGCACCCATTGTTACCCCCTTCGTGGTCCTTTCATGAAGACTATTAAAGTGTGTACACAAGCATACTTTAGACCCACATTAACTTTTTAAAAGGGTTCATACTTCATGTGATGACACTGCACTTGTGACCCACTGGGCTGGCTACTTTCAGCAGTTGTTCAAAGTTGATCCTACGGCTAGGATGTTGAATCTCTCTGGGTACATGGATCTGGAGGATGATCCTCCAGTTAGCTGTCAACCACCCAAATCTCACTGAGATTGCACAGGTGGTGAAAGGCTGCAGGGATCTGCAGTATCTGGGGTAAACTTCTCCAGGCTGGTGGGAAGGCTGTCCTCCAGGCATTGCAAGCAATCTTTGCTTCCATTTGGGAGACAGGGATATGTCCTGTCAGTTGGGATAATGCCAATCTGGAAAGGGAAGGGAGATTGCCTGGATTGCAGCAACTACAGGAGGATAACACTGCTCTTGGTGCCGGGTAAGGTCCTTGCTAGGGTCATCCTAAATAGGATCCATGATCACTTGCTCACCTACCAGCAACTGGAACAGTTTGGTTTTACGCCAAAGTCTAGCATCGACTTCCTGGCACCGAGGGTTCTCATGGAGTGCAAATGCAAATATTAGCAGAGTTTATTTGCAGTCTTAATTTTCACAAAGCATTCAACTCAGTTGATCGAGCTACCCTGTGGGACATCCCAAGTTGCTCGCGGGATCCCCTTGAGGTTGCTGGATATCATGGCTGGCCTGTACACTGGCACGGAGAGTGCTGTGCAGAGTGAAGGCAGAACCTCTGTTTCCCCATTTGGTTCTGGTGTTGGTCAGGGGTGTGTTTTTTTGCTCCTACTCTGTTCAATGCTTGTATGGACTGGGTGATGGGCAAGGTCATGGGGTCCAGCGGCTGTGGGACATTGGTGGTTGAAGAAAGATTCACAGATCTTGACTTCAGACGATGCTGTGATCTTTGGAGTCAAAGGTTCTGATCGGGGCACTCGAGAGACTGAGTGAGGAGTCCAAGTGACTGGGCTTGCGAGTGCTCTGGATAAAAACCAAGATGCAGGCTTTTAATGACCTCTTGGGCACAGCCATCAACGGTGAGTCCGTCTGTGGAAAGTGTGTTGACCTTGAGAGGTTTACTTACCTTGGCAGTGACATTCATGTCTCTGGTGACTTCCTGTGAAGTCAGTCGACTGATTGGGAGAGCATTAAGGGGGTCATGAGGTCGCTAGAAAAGGGTGTGTGTGGTGCTCCCGATATCCATGCAAAAGGACAAAGGTCCAAGTCTTGGTGCTTCCTGTCTTTGTATATGGTTGTGAGACATGGATGCTATCCAGTGACCCCAGATGAAGACTGAACTCCTTTGGGACTGTCTTTCCAGAAAATCCTTGGGTACCGATTGGTTTGACTTTGTATCGAATGAGCAGTTGCTCATGGAGTCCCTGCATTGTGAGGGAGTGTCAGATACGGCACTACAGCCATGTGGCGCTGGACCAGGTCACCCATGTAACACCTGGCTGCAGCAGATAGAGGGTAATTTCCAGAGGATGGGATGCAAACTGGGTTGTTTCGCCATGTAGTGAGTGCGGCAATGCACTGTACCAATGCATGCTCCCCAACTTGAGTTTATAAATAGACACCAAGTATCATTAAAATGTTTAAAGGCAACAGTTGAGGAATTAAATACTTGAGTCATCCATTTGTTCTCACTTCCTACATGGAGGAAAGCACACCAAAATGCTGAAGCTACCATTGTTGCCAAATTGCAGAAAAAAAAAAAAAAACCTTTTAGCACCCAATGTGTTTTTGGAACCATTGCACACTTGTCATTTTAGTAATACACAAAGTATAGGATAAACCAAACCAGGTAGATCAACTCTATTGTGAATGGAAATCAACTTTACATCCCAAAGAAATGAGAACATACTGTAATAAGTTTCATATAAATGGTGCTTTGTTTCAAAAGAGAAAGGTCAGGCTTACCCAGTTGGCTCATGTCACAGTTGTAAAACAGATTAATCCGAAGGATGTCATTATCACTGAATGCTTTCCTTTGCCCAATTACTATATTTGAATTGGGAAAAGGCACCATTGTTGGATCCCCATTCTTCGAAAAGGCTTTGCTAAATAGAAAGCAAAAAACACAATTCAGTCATGATTACCACTGTATTCTTTAATTTCTCCCCCTCAAACACACTTTAAGGCTCCATTCAATAACTGACCAACACACCCACTAAACCAGAACACCATTTTGGGGAATACATACTTGCTGTAGTGCATGATAGATGCATAATCATAGGGAATGCCTTGCAGGTTTCCTTCACGTATCTGGAAGTTGTCAGCAAACACTGGACAGTTGAGGTGAAGATATTGGTTGGGGAGAACAAAAAACACCAAGCATTAAGAAATTTAAAGCAACCATAGGCAGTGTCTTCTACACTCAGTACCACAGAAGCATAAATCAGGATTAAGAATTTTGCAATTTCTTACAAATAACTGAAAAATCCCATTGGCATAAGACCGACCCTTTGCCTCAGGTGTATCCCATTCTATGTGCAGATGTTTAATAAAGTTTTAAAAAATGTAAAAAATTTTACCCTGGGATATGAAGTTTGTTTGTGGGAGTGAGAACTTTTAGTATAAGGAGGCAACAAAAAGAGAAGGAATCTGAATACTTCCTGAATCCACTGTTTAAAGTTACTCTCATGGGTCTTTAAACAAGATTCTTGTAGCACTCATGGATTCTTCAGATCTAAAATTTGTCTCATTGATATTGCCCTGGTTTATGGAGTGAAGGCAAAACCCTGTTGTGCATACCAGTGTCAATGTTGTCATAGATGACTTTCACATAAGAGTCACGATCAGGCCTGGTTTGTTCATGGTAGAAGCCAAGTGCATGCATCAGCTCATGCTGAGCAACTCCAGGGCCCAAACGAATGCAAGCAGAATCCAGAGACACCAGCTGACTGCCACCACTACGGCCAATGTAGGAATAGCATCTGTAACAGCAATGAAATTAAATGGGGGTAGAGAGAAGCTGAATGATAGCTGAAGCAAACACCACCCTTCTATTTATTCTAAAAGGCACTCATGACAGTATGCAAATGTTAAGTCCTACAAAAAAAGAATTTCTGAATTTGGCATGAGGATTCAACATTCATATTTCATACAATTTGCCACACAACTTAATATGATCTTGATAGACTTCTTCCCACACCAAATCATTTTACCAGGCACTCTGACCTTCAACCTGTGTCATTGCTTGGGATGATTTTATTCAAAGGTTTGCTTAAACTTCCTATAATCTTTCCATTGATTCACTTAAAACCCATCAAGTATTATGAATGGGTAGCAAGGGTCCTTAAAGGAACATATGGTTCTCTGGGCTTGCAGATCCACTCAGTACAATATCTGCAAGATCAGAGCATATCTGACAGGACAGACAGCATATTGCCTGGATGTTAAACTACCAGGAGCACCAGCATGCATCACCAAGCTGCTGCACTATTAAGTTCAATGAGACCTGCCTAAAGAGAACTCAATGGGTGAATATTTGTGGAGACACTGGAAGTCCTTTGCTCCTTGACCACTCAGGTCTGTTGAACACCATCTGCTGCTGCTGCAACATTTTACCTAATCAGTCTAGACTTCAGATGTAGCTCCTGACCAGTGGAATGAGCTCCTCATTTACGTTTCAAAAGAGCATTTTAAGACCCTCGTTTGATGAATTTGTGTTTAGGTGATATTGGCGGTTAGGTTTTGTAAATGAGAATTTTAACTAGCATATTCAGTTTTGAGCTCCTCACTAGCAGTAAACACTTTTGCTTTCATGTCCTGTAACACTTTCCAATAGTATCTCAGATTGATGTTACTCAATTAACGTGACCAATGCTTTGTATAAGAAACATCTGCAAATCAAATGAATAAATATAGCATTACAGTTCAAGTTAGTGTTTCAGGCATGGGTGGGCAGATTCAGTCCTGGAGGGCCACAGTGGTTTCAGGTTTTTGTTCCAACCCAGTTGATAAAAAAAAATCCTTGTCAATTTAATTTCATGGCTTGCTAGTGCTTTAACTCTGCCATGTCAAGTCACTCATCCTAGATTTTTCCTTTAAGGATATCACCCAAATGATTTGAAGTCTAAAAACAGAAGAGTTTCTCAGTGCTTCATTTTCCTTCCAAGTATTTAATTAAACCCAATAGTGCATGATAAACACACACGGGTGTAAATGGAAACAAGCTAAATGGAGAAATGGTTTGTCATTTGCATCCTATTGCTAATAAGGAGCAATTAAAAGCCAAGACTACAGCTGTTTAAGACTAAAATAAGCAATAGGGGATCAAAATCTTAACGAGAGACAACTAAAGTGAAGCAGAAGTGTTACTTGAGCAATAAGTGCTTCTTAAGAAATTGGGTTGGAGCAAAAACCTGCAGCCACCATGGCCCTCCAGGACTGAATCTACCCACCCCTGATAAGGCATCCATCAATACAAGCAGATCTTTTAACACTGTTTAACATTTAGGGAACACTTGAATCAGTCGAACACTAAGTTGGTGTCAGGGTATCTGTCAAGTTAGCATAAGCAACTTTAAATGAACTTCCTGCTTTGGTACAAATGAAAAGCAAGCAGCACTGGAGAGAACTCCAAAAAAGGAAATTGTTTTGCAGGTGGTCACCAGACAATTACTCTAATCCTTCCAGACAGATTTGTCCTCTAGTTTTGCTAGTCTCCTTGTCGGTACTGGTAGCAAACTTATGTTACTGTGATGAAAGCTCATTTGAGCATTAAATATATGCACCATGTTTAAAAATGACAAGTGTTTTAGTCTTTTAGTTCTAATAAAAGATGACTAATGTCAAATTTAGGGTCCAACATGGGAGAACCATTGGCACAAAGGTTAATTTTGATAGATCTTCAAATTTAATGGAGATGAAATTTACCATAGGGCCTTTGGCTTCGAGCTCCACTCACTCCATTGAGATAAGGTCTTTTACAAGTGTATTTGTATATTCCATGGTGTAATAAGGTTTGTTCCTTTTGTTTCAACTTTACAACCTTGTTTATGTAACACTGTGACATCATACAACTGTAACTATTGCATTGCTGATGTCACTGGATATGCAATTATGGCAACTGTCTAAACCAGTCTCCAGCATTAGCAGCTCTAGTGCCAAATTTTCTGGTTCCTCGACTTCAGATTAGCATCTTGGTCTTTGGTTGCCTGGTTCTTTCCAGATCTTTATAATTTGGAATACTGGCTTCTCTGAACCATCCCTTGCTGGTCTTCTCACAGAATCAGATGTCCTATCTAGCTCTTTAGTCAGATCTCAAACCACTCCCACCAAGGCAGACAAATTTTGCAAATGGCAATTTTATATTTTAAAGGATTACTCCACCAAAAAATGTTGCTTAATCTATGTAGTTTCTAGCAATGTCAGGTTCCCACCCCATGGAACAAAAAAAAAAAAAAAAAGTGATTCTAGAACCAGGATTCTTCACCAATGAGGGAGAGAAGTGGGTCTTCATTTCTAAAGCACAGAATTATGGGAATGGGCTTCCCCGCTTTAGTGTACACCATGTTTTTCTGGAAGTAGCATTTTGCAAAAAAACTGTATTTTGCACATTTTCAGCATACAACTGGATAAAACTTATGGAATATACAACAGGAGTAACAAGAATTTTCTGTGGACTTTACACATCATAATGCATCACTGGCTGCCATTAGGCTATCCATTACCAACACTTCTGCATGAACAGGTTAATTCTCAGCCATCACCACAAACTAGGTGGTGTCAACAAATTGAGTGGAGCATCTTTAATACATATTTATTCAAGTCACCCATCACAGAAAACTGATGGAACCTCAAAACATACCCAGAGACTGGGGCAATGAAAAGGAAGTCCGTCTCATCCTCTTGCTTCTTAAACCTGATGCAGGTCACACGTGCAAAGTTTTCAAATGCTTCATAAAGAATTTTACGTTGTTCGTCATCTGTCAAGAGAGCAGTTTCTTCACATTCAATATTTGGCTAACACAAACAACCTTAAATCAGTCTCATCCTCACTCACACATACTAGGTAACAAGGTGTACCAGATGCCAAACTGCCACATCTATCATTAACATACTTAGAGAAAGCTGTTAGACCCGAGTGACAAGTCAGGTTATCACAAATTATACATCACATGCAATGATTAAGGACTAACAATACATGACTCATTGTTAAAGAGGGCAATAGTATACATTCATGGAATTCTAAATTGTAATCAACAACCTGAGTTAAGGCATCATTTAGTTCTAGATACTTTCCTCATTCAAGGAGTGGATTGACTATGGGGAAGCGCCACTTGTCTCTGAATTGGTCTTTAGGCAGCAATAAAGCTTTCCTGAACACAATACAGATAAGAGGCTATTTTCGGGACAGCTGATACCCAACATTGCTCTGGATAGACACATATCTTGGAAGTTAAAGCTCATACATGGTATTGTGTGTAGTTAACTTCACCACTGTCAAGGCACTGCTTGTGGTTCCCAAGCCTGGTAGTAACACTTCTTGTCAGGGCACTTTCAATGGATGTGCAAGAGTTCTAGTAATTAGGCCAAGCCAAAATCCTGGATGTATCCAAGGTGGAAAAGATTGTTGTGGCTGCCTCGCCAGGGTATCAAACTACAAACCCCCTCCACCCGAGTGTACAGTAGTTAATATTGGAGGTGGCAGGGCCACTGCAGTTCCCCACAGTTCGCCATTAGCTTCTTTGGTTTCAAGACAACGGCTGTCTCATGAATCAGTGTAAGAGACTCCACTTAATCTGGTAAAGCCTTCTCATGGCTGTTAGATACTAGGCCTACCACACCCGCGTTAAACTTGCCAACGTCTGTCATTTTCAGCTATGCCTTCATAATACATTTGTTGGTGCCTTTCTAAACACTCAAGGACACTGAATAGATGACATATTATAAACAAACTAAAAATACAAAGTTTATCAGACCGAGCAATTGCAGGCAGAGAAAAAGCAGTCTTAAATGTTTTACGTTTAGACTTGAAAAATGAAGGAATATTTCTAAGCTCAGAAGGAAGCAAGTTCCAGAGCTGGGGAGCAGAGCAATTGAATGGTTGTGGAGAGCCTTAAAAGTCAACAGAATTTTGAATAGAATGGAGAACTTAACTGGAAGCCAATGAAGCTGCTGCAAGATGGGAGCGATATGGTGAGTAGAGGAGGTTCTTGTGATATGGGACCAGTTAAAGCTTAAAAAGAGATTTGAGAGAAACCAAAGAGGGAATTGCAATAATCCAAATGAGATGACAAGGCTATGAACAAGGATAGCAGTGGTCTGGGGAGTGAGGGAGGGGCAAACACAATGTTACACAGGTGGAACTACGCAGACTGGGAGAGGTTATTGATATGGCACTGAAGAGTACCATCAAGGATGAGCTCCAGAGAACCAGTGGGGAAGGGGAGACCAGAATTAAAAATTCAGTTTTCAATAATGTCGATTTTGTACCAATGAGGAGAACCCAGGATTTGATTTCTACTATGTAATCAATAAGCAAGAAGGGTGGAAAGGAAAAAGGTTTGCTAGTGAGAGCTGGGTGTTAGTGTAACAGTGGAAGCCACTGTTATATTTACAAAAGATATGGCCAAGGGGAAGGAGGGGCCCCAGCAGAGCCCTGGGGCACATCTGAAGTAACAGCAGCGGGTTGGAATGTGAAAGTTTTCAGCTGAAAGAACCAAGTGCATAGGATCTAAATCAATCTAGTGGGGTGTGTGTATATAATGCCAATCGATAAAATCTATTGAGTAGTGTGACAAATAGTGTCAAAGTGCAGCACTCAGATCAAGGATGAGATTAGTGTTTAAACCAGAATCGGCTGCCATAATTGTTCCTAATTTTGATAAATGCCTTTTCTGTACTATGGAGGGGGGCAAAAACCAGACTGGAACTCTTCATTCAGATTGAGATAAAATAAGTAAAGTTGAATAGCCACTATTTAAGAATTTTGGAAATTAAGAGTAGATTAGAAATCAGATAAATATTACTGAAATTAGTAGTATCAGCACCAGGTTTAGTATTGAGGTTATTGCAGCATGTTTAAAAGATAAACAGTACCAGTATATGGTTTTTATACATCTTTGTGAAGAAAGTCCAGTTCAGGTGTGAACCAGGAAGCAGAAAAGGAGAACATTTTAATGGGGCAAGAGAGTTAATACCATTAAGTTTAGTGTTATAGTGTGAAAGCAGTTCTTTGGGAGTGGATAAATAATGAATATCCATAATTGAATCAAAACTAGAGGAAAGAAAGTCCAAGTTAATATTCTTATGGAAAGACGCGAGAGCTAGTTTTGGAAAGAGTAAGTTTAACATTGAATGAAATAAAATGATCAGTTATGGGGAGTTCATCTGCAGTACAATCACGGAGGGGTAACTCCAGAAAAGCAAATCAAGTCTAAAATGTGTCCTTTGGAATGAGTGGAAGCATCAGTATGCTACTGGAATCAAACTCTCAAGGCAGGATGTAAAGTCTAATAGGGACACTGATATTATCCATATGTATATTGAAGTCTCCCAGAAGTATTATGCTTGATGAAATAGTAGATAAGTGTAAGAAACAGTTGTTCAGAAAGTCTGTTTAAACGGGAATAGTAAACAGTTGCAATAGGTCCAGTTAATTGATATACAATAGGTTCAAAAGAGCTGAAGGCAAGAACAGACAATGGCAGGACTTTCCACTTCAAGATACATCACCACAAGACCTCCTCCCTGGCCAGAGCCAAGGGGTTGACAGATGTAAACAAACTCCAGGGGAGTGGATTCATTAAGTTGGGGTAAAGTCATGAGGTTGTTGCCATATCTCAGACAGAAAAAGGTCAATCTTTATAGTCAGTGAGGAGATCATGGATAAGATGCCCCTTGCTCATAAGCCGATGTTCAACAGACTGAAGTTGACAGAGGCATTATCGCATTTAGCGAATGGTGCTAGCCGACTGGGCTAAGCTGGTTAACACACTGGTCAGCAATCCTGCCCAAGTTACATGGAGGACAGAACTGGACCAGATGGAGTTTATTTGTTTCGAAGTGTCAACCCGGAGACTCCAGCAGGACCCGCGGTGGATGCATCTCAGATTTGGGAGGAATACAATGTATAATGGGAGTACAGCAGAGTACTGAATTGTCCAATGTAGCCCCAAGTTTAGGCCAAAAGATTAAGTGTGGCCACCCACTCAAAGTTTCAGAGCTTGGCGACATCTATGGTCTACAAATAACATTCCCCCTTGGTGGCCAGACAGGCCACTATTATATGAAGGACCAAGGTAAAGACATCCTCTCTGGATCTACTGGAACAAACCAAGATAATTTTATTTTCCAGCAAAAACCACTCAATGCTATTGGCATTAGTGCAATCAGGCGGTAGAGGTCAAACTTGTTTTTGTAGCTACACAGATTGACCTTTTAAAGCATGGTAGGTCAACAGACTAGGTTAAGGAGAGCTACAGTTTAAATTATGAAATCTTTATGATCTGTGCTGATAACTTGCAACACATCCTGAACACAGTCTGCGCCTCACCGAGTGATTTACTCATCACAGATGTGTTGTACAACTGGCTGGCATTAACATTCATACTGAAGTGCACAGAGAAATATACAGTAGGCATCAGCACTCACCATGGTAGAAGTAGTTGCTTTAAGGTTCATTGTCCACATGACTACCACATGTGCCTAGTATTGGACTGTTCAAATTGCTCTCACTTTCTCCCTTATCAAATTAGTATTCAGTCCATTTAGATATCTGACTAAATAAACTACCAAGTAAAAATGCAACTTACTGTATTGCATTCCCTTTAATCAGTATCGGTACTACTCGCCATCTGTTTGTGTTACCCATGTTATATTTCTAAGTTTAATCATTTAAAGTAGTAGGTCCTCTCCAGTTTCTTGGTGAAGTTAGACAGCATTCTGTTTTAAAATTAAGCTTTTAGTGCCGAGTATTAAGACGGAAATCACTTAAAGGTTTATTCTCTCTATGGCTCAGCTTTTGACAAGACCTATAATTCAACTCCACAGATGCAGAGCTAGTTTTTAATCCAAATAATCATGTTAGTGCCCATGACCTACACCTCTGCCCATCAGTTGATCAAGGGTATCATCTTCATTTCAAAATGTCAGTTCCCATTAACACACAAACACACCTCATTCCAGAAGCAACTATTTAACATGAAAGACTAAACCCATTCTCAACTCTGACATACTTAAAGCAAAAAAAAATATTATAAATCCTATGGGAGGTACTCACTGTACTGAGTTGACAGAACATAAGGAACATAAACACATTTTCCTGTTTTAGGCCATTTCTTAGACTGTGTAGAGAGTGCATGTCTTGAAACCTGTTTTAATAAAAAAATAAATAAATAGTAAATAGGCCTCTGCAGTCTACTTCATTAGCATATGTAAACAAAAATCCCTCACCTCTTTTAAAATGTCTCCCTCCAACATTAATCTAGGATGTTTTTTCCAAATGTCTGAAAGCAGAGAATTCGATTATACCTTGTATTTATGGTCACAAGAGCCTATCCTTCAGACTGAAGATTAAACATACAGCATAAGCCAATAGTGTCCTTACAAGTCAGGACTCCAGAGGTAGAAGTCAATAGCCCTGTACTCATTGTAAAGTCAAGGGATAGTGGTCAGGAAGCCACAGAAGTAAAGACCCAAACAAACATGCAAATTTGACCAAAACAAGATTTCACCCAGTTATAATAGCAAACAGTTTCCCCAATGTAGAACATTAAAGAGGGTGTCCATAATTCATCACTAACCCATCACTTAAGTCTGAAAACAAGACCATTGATGACATAACATGACAGCTCATTCATACCTATCCTCATACCACCATAAAACACTTACAGTTATTGATTTGCAGAATTTCATCTGGATTCTGGTCTTTGTCCAACAGGTCCTCAACAGATTTTCTACTGTTCCCAACAGAAATTGGTATAGGACCACCAGCAACTTGAGAAATAGAGAGGAGATGGGACAAAAACAAAAAGTTGAGGACTAAAAGACTGGATGAAAGCCCCTATTCCACAAGATGAGACCCTACATACAGTATATTGTATATACAGTGCATCTGGAAAATATTCACAGCGCATCACTTTCCACATTATGTTACAGCCTTATTCCAAAATGGAATAAATTCATTTTTCCCCCTCAATTTTACAGACAACACCCCTTAATGACGTGGAAAAAGTTTGAGGTTTTCGCAAATAAAAAAAAAAAAAAAAATTGAGAAAGCACATGTACATAAGTATTCACAACCTTTGCCATGAATCTCAAAATTGAGCTCTGGTGCATCCAGTTTCCCCCAATCATCCTTGAGATGTTGCTGCAGCTTAATTGGAGTCCATCTGTGGTAAATTCAGTTGATTGGACAGGATTTGGATAAAGGGAAAGAGGACTTCAGCAATGTACAGACACATCCCGGATGAAAACCTGCACCAGAGCGCTCAACCTCAGACTGGGGCAACGGTTCATCTTTCAGCAGGACAATGACCCTAAGCACACAGCCAAGATATCAAAGGAGTGGCTTCAGGACAACTCTGTGAAAGTCCTTGAGTGGCCCAGCCAGAGCCCAGACTTGAATCCGATTGAACATCTCTGGAGACATCTTAATGGCTGTGCACGGACGCTTCCCATCCAACCTGATGGAGCTTGAGGTGCTGCAAAGAGGAATGGGCAAAACTGGCCAAGGATAGGTGTGCCAAGCTTGTGGCATCATATTCAAAAAGACTTGAGGCTGTAATTGCTGCCAAAAGGTGCATCGACAAAGTATTGAGCAAAGGCTGTGAATACTTATGTACATGTGATTTCTCAGTTTAATAAATTTGCAAAAACCTCAAGTAAACTTTCATTGTCATTATGGGGTGTTGTGTAGAATTGAGGAAAAAATTAATTTAATCCATTTTGGAATAAGGCTGTAACAAAGTGTGGTAAAAGTGATGCACTGTCAATACTTTCCGGATGCACTGTATGCAATACAGGTGAAGTTAAAGTTCTTGATCTGTGAAGTGTCCTGTTAGGCCACCAACTATACATTAGATAGATATTTGCTTTGTCCAGATGTTAGAAACTGCTTCAAAGAAACAATTTGCAAAGAAATCTTCATAGACTGAAATGGTTTTGTCAATTAGGGAGTCTGAGGAACCATACAACTCAGAAAAGTGCCATTACTGAACAAGTAATTGAGTACCATCCTCCTGCTTATAGGGCCCTCGACTCACATCAAATTTGTTAAAGGCTACGCTGCTCACAACTACCTTAGTTCTTTCTGTTCCTTACGAATGATAAAATAAAATGCCAAATCTAGACATCAAGGTAGCTACAGAAGAATGGCTGACCAAGACAGTTTATACAGGTTAAGTGCATTAACATTAATGTTGATTATGCAAAGAAATTCTTTACTGATGTTTAATAGGTCAGGACCAAAATGTTATGAACATCCATTATTATATACAGTAGTTGTGCACATTTTCCCCATACTGGCTTTCCTGGTAGTAGTCAAAGCAGCATTAGACCAAGCTGCTTAGCTCATACTTCCTTGTCCCCTGCTACAAATTACAGCCCTTGTGCAATTCCCAGGTTTAACCACACCAGCCAAGAGAGGACATTCCCCCAGCATATCCTTGGTCTGTTATGGGAGACAGAACCCAGTGTGACATACCTGGAGAGGTCCATTGGGAGTTAATGGGGGTGCACGTCCATGTGTAAAGCACATCAACTCACTTCTCTTCACTTCACTTGGAGGAGCAGAAACTGCCCCAAGGATCATCCCCAACTGCGGAGGTCTCATTCCCTATCAGTGTTCTCCTGATGGCATGGGCCCCCCACCCGAGTTAGACCATAGGGTGACATTCTCTAGTGAGCACCTGGCAGCCAGACAACTGTCAATACCCTTGACTCAAAGTGCTGATGTGGAGTCATCAGGTAGGTTTACCACATGAGGAAGAGCAAGGGTCAAGTATAATGCCAGTTTAGTTTTTGCCATAGCTAGGAAGATTCTATACAGCCATTAAACCATAAAAACACTTTTGGTGTTGCCAGTCTTACTGAGCAGTTTTTAGGTCCACCATCATCCAGTTTCCAAAGATACTTGCTCTTTATGAACTTGCCCATCTTACTTGCAATCAGACAATCTTGAAGATGAAGGTTCTAGAAGGCTACACAACCCAGCAAAAACATGAACAGTCTAACAGTTTGATTTTGGCTGACATCGGGTCATTGTTAAACAGCAGAATGAAGCAAGGACCAATTAGATGCCTCTCTGATAGAATTGTGGGATACACAAGAATCTGCCTTGTACTTCTCAAAAGTAGACCATCAATTTTGATCAAACCACCACCTTCCTTTGTGGAAAAGCAGGCAAAACCCACAGAATCTTTAGTGAGCTTTATGGTTGCCTTTTCATTTGGGTACAGTTCTCCAGCCTTATGATGGACAAACCACCTTTGGTTAGAGCAAAATATTTCAAAATAGATGGTTCAGAGAAGCTGCTGGTATTTCACCACCCCAGGTCTCATGTTTATGTAAAAGTCAACTTTTACCTCGGAGGAATGGCTTTTTGGTTACAGATCGCCCATGGAGAACCTCATGACTATGGACTGTAGACAAGTTAACTCATGTAGTATAGGTTTGTCAAATTGGAGATGAGAGCAATGCTGGACGTCGTCCAGTTTAGAAGGGAGGAAGCTCAATGTACTTCCCTGCTGTACTCCATTTCCATGCCTGACCACCATTTCCAGTCCTCCGCCTTGCCCCTTTGTTTGCACTTCTGCAAAAGTTTGGATCTCGCAAGTGGAAACACTGGCCCGATTTGAAATTTCTACTTGGGATAGTGATGAATGGAGGACTACCTTGTCTCATTGTTATGGTGTAATATTTGTAGGCTAAACCACCACATTACTACAACCTCCTTTCTAGTCGTTCTATTCCCTCTATACATCAGTTTGTTTCAGGTCACCACTTTGGTTCAACCTGCACAGGTCATTTATGATCAGCACCTTAAGCACTGGGCTGCACTATATGCCCATTAACCGCTCAGGTAACCAGGAAAAGTTTGGACCTCTAAAAAACACTCCATTATTGACACTAATCCAGAAGCCAGCCATCTAACAAACATTTGTTAGCTGTCTAAAGTATGCAAGAATTTTGCACAGTAACATTTACAGATACAGTGCATATACACTTAGACACATTCAGGCATGCATCCATCCACCAACTTGTATCCAGCTTTTACAGTGTTGTGGGGTAACTGGTGCCTGTCATGGCAGCACTGAGATCAGCACCTAAGCCAATCTTCACCAAGGCATCTGCCCATCACAGGGCACAGTGACACCAATACAACGAGCAACAATGAGGGGTCCCAATTAACCACCTATTCCCCATCTTAGATATGAAGGATAACCCACTTGTACACAGGGACAGTATACTTTTGAGAGCGACAGGTTAGACTGCAGGTGAGGGCACTAACCTCACACTGACATTTACACCTACACAAAGAAAACCACAAGTTAAACTGAGATTTCAATCATAACGCGCTGGACGGAAGAATTTCAGTTAACATTTCATCACGATAAATGATTTGTTAAATGAAAGGACCTTTAAACAAAATGAACACTAGATGGCGATATAAACCTTGCTAAAACAAAACGCACAGCCAGAAACAAGAGAACTTTAAGATGCACACCAGCGTCAGTTCTTGTAAAGAGGAGTTGGTGTACTCTGTATACATATGCGCACTCTATTAAATGTAGTGCTAGTTAAACTCGAAACATTTTCACAAACTTAAACCTATACATACAACCATTCATGTGATTTTTGCACGAACTGATGAATGCAAAAAAAAAAAAAAAAAGAGTACATTTTACCGTAAACAGCGAGCAGAGTTGGTATTAAGTACTGTAAATATTACATCAACAGTGTAATCACTGAACAGTATACTACTGCACGACTCACTGCGACTGTAAAACCCCAGTACCAAGTTACTGAAAAACACGTCATTCCCAGTGTACAAAATCTGCAACAGTCAAGCTTTAAAAAGTGCAATAAAACAGTACACTATTGTATACAAACGTTTACATGCACACAACATTAGCAGCCATCAATCCATAAAGTTAAGGCAGAATACCAATATTAAAATGTAATGCAAGATAAGCTTATGCACGATTGTGACCCAAGAAAAAGTAATTCAGTTCCCGAATTGAAAACTTGCGCCTGTTGTCGTGAGGAGCAGGATTCTTTGAGCGATATAGCGTGTACGTTAAATTTATGGACATCCCACCAGAAATCACGTTACATAACCACACAACATCCAGCTCTCCAGGACAAAAATTTTTCCCACTGACCAAAGACGAGGGGTCGGGAAGAAGTCACAGATAACCATCTGCACCTTTAACGAAAGGGGGCGTTTCCAAATGCAAATCGCGCATCGTTAGGCAAATGATTTGCCAATAAATCAAAAATGGTCATCTTGAAAAAGTGCCAAATACTAAAAATGGCTGCCCTCGAGAAAAAAAATAAAAAATTTAGGGACATCTTAAAAATAAAAAATCCAATCCCCGATGGTGAAAAATTCGTTTTAAGCTTTAGCAAATTAAAACCGATTTAAAAAATAAAAAAAAAAAAGTCAAAAACCTTACGCCCTGCGTCGAGAAGGCAAGCTTGCGACTTCGGGCTCTCTTTAGGTATACCTGTAGAGACAGCGGGCACTGGCCAGGGGCACTCACTACTACGCCCGGGGGTTTGACACCCAGTACATTAATTTACTGTAAACATTTTAGTTCCAAGTTATTTTGCTGGAAAGCATTGCATTCAACATTAACAATGCGAGTACCCCTGTAAAACAAAACTAGTTTTGTATGCAGTTTGCAATGGCCTTTGACATCTTCCTCGTGTACAAGAACCCAAGTACTAAACAGATTTACACCAGGTGCAAACGATTAGACGATCTGGGATCAGGTATAACTTAAGTGAAGAATCACCCAAGTTGCTCCTAAAAATGCAGATAAGCGATAACATTTCAGAATGAACAGAACTTTGACTACTTCTAGGGGAACACGGCTGATCCCACTCTTGCCTAAAATTGGAAAAACTCATGGGATTACCCAATTAGGGGAGAACCGCAGACCCCCATTAAATCCAGTCCATGTGCCGATTTAGAAGCTCAAAGTTTATCTCCCTCTTTTCCGTTTTCCGTGTCTAGCATCGTTTAAAACGTAAGCACATTAAGAGTGTGGCGATATATCACCCCACTGGCTATTAGACAGTATACTTTAAATAGTTTGAATTTAACCGTGTACTGATTTCTACTCAAAGTTGGTGGTCATGGTCGCTAAACGATGCCCTAACGTGACAATACTTCACGACAGTTCAGTTGGAGGATACTGGCTTGTTCTGGGCTACTGAGCAGCTCGCCATTCTATGCGGGCTTTACGACTGCATGGGAAGCTGACCCCCTACAAGGATTGGAATATTCAAGAACTATTCGAGGTCATTAAGAACTAAAGACTAAACGAACAAAATCCATTTTGAAAGTATTAGTCATTAAGGGACATTTTCCTGTTTGTAAGGTGTGGCATTCCTTGAACTCCCTTATGAGAATTGCTCGTTTTAATTAGTAATTTCAATATAGCAGAAAGGCTTGGAGATTAACCTGACTCGACAGGGAGCATGCATACCGAGTTGCCAGTGTTAAGTTAACCTTCAAAAAGGTGTGCACAGTGTTAGAAAACTTTTCCTGTACAGAATGCAAATATTCGTTTAACTCATGGCTGCACCTTTGCGAAAAATGTACAAGGACAGGTTTGTTGCTTGCTGGTTGATATCCGTTTACTCCTACAGGTTAGACGAACTCATCCATCTGTAGCCTTAATGTTAACCGCCAGATTAAAATAAACTCATATCCGTACCATACACAATTACACTTTACTCATCTGCAGGAGTTCTTAAGTTGCGGGAGCATCACAGAGAAGTTTATTTATACACTCGCTTTTGCCAGGACAAAGTCCATTGCCTCGAAGAAACATTTCAGAACTTACTTGAACAATCCAGGACTCCCATTAAAACTCTTACAAATAAAGATTCTCGAATAGCATTCTTTAGGATTGTCTAGATTCTCGTAAAAAAGGATTCGATGGCAAACAATCGCTTAATGTCATTTTGAAAAGATCCCTAATGTATTGGCAAATAAGAATCTTGAATGTGTAGTCGGCTAAGAGGATACTGATCGATCAAGAAAACCTCGATTATTCTGCTGTAGGCAGCAAGAGTCCTTTTAAAATCGAAAAATCTATCGAAATAAACTTCAAGGCTATATGTGGAGCCTGTTACGGGCCTAAAGGTTATTTCCCCTTTTTGAATCGCCCCGAACAGCCGCTTTAGCACCTTAAAGGGTGAACGCATAAACTATTCCGAAACTCCTCAGAGTTTCAAGAGTTAAAATGCAAATATCAGAGACGCACCAGTATTTCTAAACTAACATTTTTATTGTTACAGAATCTGAATAGCAGTATTTCCCTAAACCTCGACTTTATTGCGATTTCTACATATTAGACTACGGGATATTTATGGGTTATGTCATTCGAACACTATTCTGCCCAAATCAAGACGACAGGTTTACTGAATGTAGATAGACTGGAGTCAAGGCGAAGGTGGACTAGCCCGTCGAATAAACTCAGGATCCGCTTGTCCAGGGGAGTCTTCCAAATGCCGACTGACTTAATTGAATATGCCGCGATATAAACGGTGCCCTATCACCGCCCGTTGTCTGGGTCACGTTGAATAAAGAATTCAACTTCGTTCTATCTACCTCAAACCTCTCACTTCCTTTTCCCAACTGATGCTGTTGTCCTTTTAGCTCCAGCCCCACCTCCCCGGATCCCCTTCACTCAACTCTAGGGAGGTGCCCCAAGTCCTTAGTTTTCCCGCAAGACTCCACCCCAACACCGCTTCCCTTCCCTACAGCCCATGCAATGGCAAGACACGTCACAATACTTTTATTGCCAACATCTCTATTGCTAAAGTTTACATTCTTATACGATTTTCCGTTGGTTTCAAGAAACTCGAGAACTGTGTAGCATTCTGGTGCGTGGTCTCCAAAGCTTCAAGTTTTAAATGCCCTTCAGCGCAGCGGCACCTAACCCTGGGCTGATGTTCTACAGCGCCACCCGCTGGTTAGGACAGAAGCGTGAAATCAAAGTTTACATTAAAAGACGATTCAATCGAAGGTGAGCTCCAAGTACAGAACCAACTTCAGGTCCTGCTAAGATTTTAGATCTTTTCAAAAGTTAGTCTGCATTCTCTCATTCCACATCTAATATTTAGACCCACAAAAAACGCCATACAAAATTCTAGCACACCTGCTTGGGAGTTTTCAAATTTTTCACATTTCCACTAAGCCTTGAGCCATTTCTCGCCTGTGTTTTCTCCTTTTCTTTTTAAATTATAAACCTCGTGTTCAAATTCTGGGTTGTCATTTGTAGGCCCGCAGACAACCCGAGCCTACTGGAGCCCCCAAAACCGTTTGGAACACACGGCCCTCCCGCCAGAGCAGTATACAGACCCCACCTGTACAGAACGGCTTTGGGAGGGACAGGAAAGTAAAGCTCACTCCGTAACCTGGCCAAGTCATTGAAGTTAAGAGTGCCACGAAAACTGCAGTGTCTTCACTAGTTGGTCCAAAGTAACGTTTTCTAGGATTCTACTTTAACAACCTGAAAAATGCTGTTGCTTTTACGACCATTGTATGACTGCTTTTCAAACGATTCAGAAATTATTTTTCTTGAGACAAAAACTTGTCCTTGCTCGTCTCGAGCTCCGAACATTAAAAGGAACATTTCACCAATAAATGATCTTAAAACTGATGTGATTAGCGGAGTAATTCTCCTGAAGATTATTCACGTATACAGAAGAGAGGAGCAAAATCAAACGCTGCATTACCTTAAAAGGGAGGACATGCGCTAAATAAGTTTGCTACAGCATATAAAAAGTTTTTTTTTTTTTTTTTAATTACATAATTGGAGATAATGGCCAAGTCACCCCACCGCCGTTAGGCAATACCCTTATAAACGCGCTACGAAAAATGGAAATTTACACGTGCCTGCAAGGAGCGAGTCGTCCCTCAACCTTACAGAGACTGTCCAGAACTCCTATTGTGACAAGTACTGCACGATAACATCTGTTACATCAGAAGACACTTAACGCGGATTTAGTTGACATACACCCTATTGGGCAACAGGTCATTGTCGGATGGTTTCGCTCCAATTTAGACTCCATTATACATTGACTTTGAAAGCTAGGGTAAAGCAAATCATTCCTAAAACCTGAAGCACAGTGAAGTTCTTCACGGTTTAACATTAATCTTGTTTTAATGTCACTTTGTAAATGCATGCATGGGTTTCTAAAACATAAGAGTCGAAGTTTTCTACATCAGTAAGACATCGCAATTAATTTGAGGTTCTACCACTTATTCCATTTTCATAACCCACTTTCAAGGTGGCGAAAAGCTGGACCCAAACCTGCAAGTATCGAAGTGAAAAAGGACGAGAAACTCGGAGTGTCGTCTTAACAGCCCCTTTTTTGTCAGATACCAGATATTGCAAAGGAAACGTACCCCAGTAACATAACACCATTCTCAAGTGTTGATTACCTTCTTTCAGAAAAAGCAACTGAAAAATCAAGAGACACCTCCACATGGTCCCAACATCAAACAATAGCCCGTAGAAGTGCGAAATCAAACACTCAAAAGAAAAACCGAACAAAGAGCGAAGCCTATCTGCCACATATAAAGAGTCGGGCTTAATGAGCTCCGCCGCTCATTTCCGCTGGCCCGCTAATTGGACGAGTGGGCGGTGCTCATTCCAGTTAGGAGACTCACCTTCGCGTCTCCCTTCACTTTAATCCATGGAATATGGTTCTGATCCCTCACGCTCTGCACTACAAGTGAAATATGCTCCTGTTATGCCACTCTACTCAGT
This sequence comes from Polypterus senegalus, assembly GCF_016835505.1. Lineage (NCBI taxonomy): Eukaryota > Metazoa > Chordata > Cladistia > Polypteriformes > Polypteridae > Polypterus > Polypterus senegalus. The sequence goes on from NC_053164.1 coordinate 37,677,819, forward strand.
ATCAAATATTTGCAGGCTTTCAGACGATACACAGTTATTTGTATTTAGTCACCTTTCATGGAGCAATGGTGCAATTATTAGTGCTTCTAAGACGCAGCTCCAGTCACCAAGGTTCACCTGGTCACCTGTGTAGATTGCACGTTCCCTTTGTGCTCACAAATGTAAAAAAAAAAAAAAACAGAATCTCATTTTAAAGACTTGCATATTGGAATAAATGGCTAAAAAAATAAACAAGATGTGACAGTATTCATGTTGTGATTTTTACCAGCTGTTACGGGTGGAGTAGTGGCTCTGAGGCTAGGGATCAGCGCATGCTCCTAATCTCATTAAAAAGCTAAAATATAGGTGTTTATGGTAATGATTTCTTATTTTTTTCTGTTTGTTACAGTACATTTCATGTCAAGCTGTATTCAACTGTTATTTTGTGGAATGCACACTTCTTCTTTTGTCCAGGATATGTATGAGGGAGTGAGTGGTGCTCAGGGTAAAAACAGTGTTGCGGTAACAGACAAGATCCCAGTTAGAGTAAGTTTGCACCAGGGATCTTCTTTAAGTCCTTACCTCTTTGATTTGGTTATTGATGTGTTAACTAATGAGATAAAAGACCGATCCACTTGGTGCAGGCTTTTTACTGATGAAATTGTATTGTGTATCACCAGAAAAGAGGAAGTGAAGAGGAACTTGGAAGAATGGAGAAGGGCTTCAGAAGATAGAGGATTGAAGATAAATATTAAGAAGAAGACATAATATATGAGGTGTAATGATGATCAGGATTGATAAGTTAGCCTGCAGGGAGAGCTACTGAAAAGAGTAGCTAAATTGAAAGATCAGTGGTAGCCTGAGCTGGAAAACAAGATGCAGAGATAACCTATACAGTGCAGTGTGGATGGAACATTTGGAAGAAGGTATCAGGAGTATTGTGTGTTTGAAGAATTAAGGGGAATGTTAAAGGTAAACTTTTTAAGACAGTTGTAAAGCCAGCAATGATGCTCCCAGTAAAGGGAGCACAGGAGAAAAACTTAGACTTGGCAGAAATGAAAAGGTTAACATGGATTTGTGGAGTTACAAAAAAAAAGACAGAATAAGAAATTAGACAATCAGAGGTACAACAAAAGTGTGAGAGATAAGAAAGAGCAAGAAAGTAAGTTGAAGTGGTATGGGCATGTGATAAGAAGAGACGATGAATATGTCAGGCAAAATAGAGATGGGAATGAAAGTACAGGGGAAGAAAAAAAAAGCGAGGCCAAAGCAGAGGTAGATGGATAAAGTAAAAGAAGTTCTGAAGCAAGAGGACTTAACGGTCGAGGAGGTGCAGAACCAAATTGTTTGGAGATGGTTGATCAAGCACATTGACCCCACACAGAAGTGGAAAAAGATGATGATGATGAAGAAAAAGAAGACAGGCACACCAGTCGGCATCTCATTAATATCTTTCAAAATGATTATCCCCCGAAATGATAATCCTGAGTTATTATTAGCTATTTTATGCCTGATATGTCTTTTAAGAAAGATAAAAAGAAACTGAATGCCTGGAGTGCTTCTGCTCGGTCTTCATTAACAAAAAGCAATTAATTTGTGTTGTTTTGAGGCTGGATGTAAATTCACAGGAAAACAATGTTTTCTTTGCAGTTGCCGTAGTGTTGGAATTTAAAGAGTATATAAAAACAAAAGTGTAAGAATAATAATATTTTAATAACTACATGATATGAAATTTAGGTGATATTTCATATTTTTGAACTTGTTTAATCCACCATAGGATCATGAGGGCAAGGGTCTATTCTGGCAGTACTGAACACAAGGGCCCGACTTGGGGTACCAGTCTGTCACATGGCATGCTCATGCCCCTTCACCCACACTAACTTGGAGCCAATTAAGAGTGGCCAGTTAGCCTGGCATGCACATCCCTAAAAGTATACCGGGACAAAAATTCAACACAGATGTAATGCTGTGTTCCATTTTCTTCGAAAGTCTGATGTCAGAGCTGGGAATGACATACCTCCCAAGGTGACCACATTCTAGTAAAACATTCAAAAAAGCAATATGGATACCTCCAGGGCGACTTTTGTTGTGCTTGGTCTTTCAAAATACAGAGAAGTGCTGAACAACACGTTACGCTGCATTTTGCAAATCCAAACACTGTAGCAACATGTCTGAATGTAGAGGTTGGACAGTACTGTGTGTATGACTGGTTTGATGAGACACAAATAGACAGAAGTGCTAATAAACAGTATAATGCCGCAGCTTTCACTAAAGTTTCTGGTGTACATTTTCATTTTGGATTTACATCATAATCTGAAGTCAGACTAACTTAGACTTTTCAGACCAGCCCTGAGTTTCCAAGAAGAAAATCTGACTTTTGGGGGTATTCCAGTTGCAAATTCTGACTAGAAACCAATAAATTCCAGCTTCCCACTTCAAATGGAGCACAGCTTAAGTCCAGACTCCACAGGCTAGGATTTAAATGCACATTTCTTTAGCTGTGACACAGCAGAGCTAACAGCTGTGTCACTATTTTTTCCTCAAATCCCAGAGGACTCAATAAGAATATACAAATCCACACAGTCATTGCCTGAGCCTGAGCCAGGATTCAAAAACAGGGAGTTGTGAGGTGACAATACTTTATAATTAGAGTTTGCGTGGAGTTTGCATGTTCTTCTACTTTGTCTGCTCTGGTTAAGCATATCCAACAGTATTGGTGACAAACCAGTGGTCGTTCCTGAATTGGGTGCCAGTCCATTCCTGGATGAACACAGAAAGTCTATTTACAGTTGCTAATTAACCTAACATGCACATTTTCTGGATGTAGGAGAAAGACGAGAGTACTTTTAGAAAAAATCATGATGATTCTAAGAAAAATGCCAACTCCACAAGGTGAGTGGGTATCAAACCCAGTCTCCTGGAGCTATGAGACCCTTACTAATGCGCCACAGGTCAGATCAGGTCAAGTTAGGGAGCATGCACTGGTACAGTGTGTTGCCGCACCCACCACATGACGAAATAGCTTGGGATCTTGGTTGGCAACCCCCCAGGCAGACACGCAATCCAGTCCCACCGTCCAGAAATGACCATCTATCTGCCACAGCCAAGTGTTACTACGATGTCCCCTTAGCCTAATCCAGCCACTCAGGTCCCCAATAATGAGGATCTAATGAGCTGGATCACCCTTTGGGAATCATGTCGCATGGTTGCAGTGCCATAACTGATGCTCCTTCACAATGCAGGTACTCCACGAGCAACCACTCATTCAACACAAAGTCAAACCAGCAGTACCCAAGGATTCTCCGAAGAGACACAGTATCACAATTCCCCCCTATATTAACCAAGATAGGCTAAACCACGTAAGGCAATTAATTGTAATCACTTGGTTGTTGGTTCAGTCTTTTCTGCTGCTTTGCTGTGTACTGAGCACATCTCATATGTAGTATAAATATGGATTTAATTTATGCAGTGCCTTCAGAAAGTATTCAGAACCCTTCACTCTGCACACATTTTCTTGTGCTGGACCTTGTCTTAAAAATATTTACATTCATTTTTTCTCCTCATAAAGCAACATGCAATACCCTTGAAAGACAAAGCAATAAAATAATTGAAGATAAAAAATGGAACTATCCCATTGACACAAGTATTCACTCCCCTTAATCAGTACTTTACTGAAGAACCTCTGGCAGCAATTACAGCCTGGAGTCTTCTTGGGTCTAACATGACAAGCTTTGCACACCTGGAGTTGGTGATTTTCTGCTACTCTTCTCTGCAGATCTTCTCAAGCTCTGTCAGATTGGAAGGAGATTGTCAGTGGACATTTATTTTCAGGTCTGTGTAGAGATGTTTGAATGGATTCAAATTGGGGCTCTGGCTGGGCCAGCTCAAGAACATTCATAGAGTTACACCTAAGGCACTACAGGTACTAAGCTGTCGTTGCTTTGTGCTTAGGGTAATTTTCCTGGTGGAAGCTGAACCTTCGGTCCAGTCTGAGATCATAAAGTAATCTGTAACAGCTTTTCTTTGCTTCCTTCAGGTTGCCCTCTAACCTGTTGTAAGAGCCAAGCTTAGAAAGTAATGTTTAGTGTGTGGCAGATAGGGGGCTCTGTCGTCCCTTTGAACCCTCGGACCAGATGCCAGACACCAGATAAAAGTCCAAATGTTGACTTTATTATAATAATAATGTGCACAAAGCACCCTCCACTCCACAATACTCATAAACAATAATAATAATTCAATCAATAATCCAATCCTCCACTCCCAGACATGTTGTCACCCTTCCTCCCAATTTAGCTCAACCCTCTGGGATTTCCCACAGTCCTTTATAGTCCTTGATCCGGAAGTGCTTCTGATCCCTCAGTCCATGTGATTACCCAGCACTTCCGGGTCAGGTGAAAACTCCCTTTCTTTTTCAGCCCAGAAGTACTTTATTTATTCCATCCTCGTGACAGTGAAGTACTTCCAGGCTATACTGAACATACGAGTCATTGAGCCTCCCTGCACCATCCTCTGGTGGCCCCCACGGTATCCAGCAGGGCTGTGAAGGGAAACTCCAAGGTCCACGATGCCCTGCTGGAATTCGGGGCATCTCCACATTGCAGGGAGGGCTCCATCTGGTGGCTTTGGGGTATTGGCCGAGATAAGCTGCCAGCCATAGTCCACAAGTGTTAAATTCATGTAAGTGTTAGCTTAATCTCAATAATAAAATAGCAGTTTCTTATAGCTACCTAGTATATGGTATAGTCTTTTATTCCCCCCCTGTAAGTTATCAAAAAATAGAACCTTCTTTATTTTATCTGTAAAACGGAGGGATAATTAAGCCAGTTAGGAGATAGTCTCACTGCTAGAATGCACTTTTAGATACATTTGCAGTTTACAAATAGGAGATGGCACACATTTTTCTGACCGTGCTTAACGTGCTTATTGTGCCTAAGGTACGACCAAACTTAAGAGAAATGAAATAAAATAAATAAGCCTTAAACAGAACTTTTCTAAAGGAAGAACTTTTCTCTTCTTTAATATTATTTTTTGTCTATTTTCTGTGAACTATTTGCTTTGAAATTTCACTAAAACTTTTAGACCGAAGACACTTGGTCCGTGGAATCATTTGAACATGCGTCACAGTGTTGTCAGAACCATCCCATGAAACAAACTAAAAGCTGCAGAACTTTAGTAATTTGGGACAAACGAGCTACACCTGTCTAATTTCCCAGCCCCAGCCACTGACAAAACAACCCCTCAGGATTGGCTTCTACCACCCTGCTTCACTGTTGGACTGGTATTGTGCAGCTAATGAGTGGTGCCTTGTTTCCTCCAGATGTGACACTCTAATTGAGGCTACACAGTTCAGTCTTGGTTTCTTCAGATCAGGGAATCAATTTCTCATAGTCTGAGAGTTCTTGAGGTGCCTTTTGCAAATTCTAAGTGGACAGCCCTGGTCAGAGAGATGACCAAGAGCCTATTGGTCACTCTGACCGAGCTTCACAAGTCCTCTACTAAGATAAGAGAACCTTTCTGGTCGGACGACCATCTCAACAGCTCTTCATGAATCAGGTATTTATGGTAGAGTGGACTAGACTGAAGCAGTTCTTAATTAAAAGGAATATGACCACTTAAAGGACTCTGAGAGAATGCAGTAAGATTCTCTTGTCTGATGAGACAAAAATTAAACCCTTTGGGAAGAACTTCAGATACTATGTCTGGTATGGACCAGGCACTGCTCACCCCTTGTCTAATAGCATTCAAACCTTGAAGCATGATAGTGGCAACATCATGCTACAGTGGTGCTAATCAATGAAAGGGACAGAGAGACAGTTTGGAATTGAGGGAGGAGGTCCTTCAAGAATAACTGCTCCAGAGACTAAGAAAATGGTTCACCTATCAGTATGGAAATGATCCAAAGCATACAGCAAAGACAACCCTGGAGTACCTTCAGAACACGTCTCTGACAGTCTTTAAGCGGCTCAGCCAAAGCCCACTCTTAGAGAGACCTGAAGATGGTAATTTATGAATGGTGATGGAGCATGATGGAGCATGAGAGGGCCTGCTAGGAAGAATTTGATAAGCTTCTCCAATCGAGGTATGCAAAACTTGCAGAGACTTACTCAAGAAGACTCAAAGCTGTAATTTCTGCCAAAGAGGCTTCTTAAAACAACTGAATTAAGGCTCTGAATGCTTAAATGAATGAAAGGTTTCAGTTTTTGAGTTTTACTAAATTTGCAAACCTTTTAGAAAACATGTTCACTTTGTTATTGTGGATTATTGAGCGTAGATTGATGGGGAAAAATGGCAAATTTGTCTGATTAAAATTAAATCTGCAACACAATAAAATTTGAAAAACAAAGAGATTTGAGTACTTTCTGACTCCCCTGTATTGTATTGCTTTTACAATATACTCATAAATTTATTTGCCTTTCATTTTTTAATTGCTTTTGCATGTTGCATAGATAATGAGAATGTTTGATAATGTATACACTGTATAACCAATAAAAAAAGTCTAATTTAAATTTTCACAAATAATAATACAGTATGTCACTCCTGAACACAATTTTGAATATAATCATTTCAAATTACTTAAAGTAATCCCAGTATCCTGATAGAAATCTGTGCCTTAAAACCATACTGCCTCCTTTCCTCAAATGTGAGGTTGTCATTTCAGTTAACAAACAAAATATGGTAATACTTCCTAGAAGTGTAGAAATCCCTTGGAAATTGCAATCTATTAAAACCATAAAATGATGCATGACTTGGAAAAATGACCCTACCTGGCGTAAAGTAAGATAAAATTATCAGTTGTTCGCCTGCCTATGGAAAAGTCATTTCATATAAAGAAGCACTTGAATCACAGGGTCAAAGGGTTCTTTCATAGGGTTGGTCGGCCCAGCACTGATTTAGCTTTAGAATGGCCAGTAGGGGCAGGTGACTTGTTGGTCGAGGTCTCCAGGACTCTAACTCTGTCTTTCTTGTCTCTGACATCTTTTCTGCAATCTGGCAGAAGTTCTACAGTTAGCTGATGGATAGATATTGTTGTTTTTCATTGATGTTAATTAGTTTATCCTTTGTTCTCTGATGTAAACTGCTCAAAAAATTAAAGGAACACTTTGAAAAACACATCAGATCTCAAAGAGAAAAAAATCCTGCTGGATATCTACAGTATATTGATATGGACTCGGTAATGTATTAGGAATGTAAGGATGCCACATTGTTTGATGGCAATGAAAATTATCAACCTACAGAGAGCTGAAGTCAAAGACACCCCGAAAATCGAAGTGAAAAAAATGATGTGGCAGGCTAAACCATTTTGCTGAAATTTCATTGCAATAACTGAAAGTCATACTCAATTGTTTGTTTGGCCCCCACGTGCTTGTATGCATGCCTGACAAATTTTTTTGGGTGGGTTGCATGCTCCTAATGAGATGATGGATGGTGTCCTTGGGGATCTCCTCCCAGATCTGGACCAGGGCATCACTGAGCTCCTGGACAGTTTGAGGTGCAACCTGGTGGCATCAGATAGACCGAAACATAATGTCCCTGAGGTGTTCTATTGGATTTAGGTCAAGCGAGAGTAGGGGCCAGACATTGGTATCAATTCCTTCATCCTCCAGAAACTGCCTGCATACTCGCACCACATGAGGCCGGGCATTGTCATGCACCAGGAGGAACCCAGGACCCACTGCACCAGCACAGGGTCTGACAATGGGTTCAAGAATTTCATCCCAATACCTAATGGCAGTCAAGGTGCCATTGTCTAGCCTGTAGAGGTCTGTGCATCCCTCCATGGATATGCCTTCCCTGACCATCACTGACCCACCACCAAACCGGTCATGCTGAACGATGATACAGGCAGCATAATGTTCTCCACGGCTTCTCCCTTTCCCTTTCACGTCTGTCACATGTGCTCAGGGTGAACCTGCTCTCATCTGTGAAAAGCACAGAGCGCAAGTGGTGGACCTGCCAATTCTGGTGTTCTATGGCAAATGCCAGTCAAGTTCCACATTGCCAGACAGTGAGCACAGGGCCCACTGGAGGACATCGGGCCCTCAGGTCACCCTCTTAAAGTCTGCTTCTGATTGTTTGGTCAGAGACATTCACACCAGTGGCCTGCTGGAGGTCATTTTGTAGGCTCTGGCAGTGCTCATCCTGTTCCTACTTGGCCAAAGGAGCAGATACCGGCCCTGCTGATGGTTTAAGGACCTTCTACAGCCCTGTCCAGCTCTCCTAGAGTAACTGCCTGTCTCCTGAAATCTCCTCCATGCCCTTGAGACTGTGCTGGGAGACAAAGCAAACCTTCTGGCAATGGCACATATTGACGTGACATCCTGGAGAAGTTCCAGACTACCTGTGCAACATCTGTAGGGTCCAGGTATCGCCTCATGCTACCAGTAGTGACACCGACCATAGCAAAACTAGTGAAAAAACAGTCAGAAAAGATGAGGAGGGGAAAAATGTCAGTGGCCTCCACTTGTTAACCCATTCCTGTTTTGGGGGTCGTCTCACTGTTGCCCCTTTAGTGCCCCTCTTGTTAATTTCATTAGCACCAAAGCAGCTGAAACTGATTAACACCCCCCTCTGCTACGTAAATGACCAGATCAATAGCCCAGAAGTTTCATTGTCTTGATGCTATACTATACTGATTAAAAAGTGTTCCTTTAATTTTTTTTGAGCAGCATATTTAAGCAAATCTGTTTCCTCATATATGATAGTTCTGTATTTAGTGAACAGTATCATCTATTCTTGCATTTTTCCTAGAGAGTTGCTGTGTCTGCACTTATTGAGATATACTGTGCAAGAACAAAGCAGTTGTTCTACTTTCTTGCAGTGACAATGACAGATCGGCCATCTAGCTCTGTGAAGAGGATTACTTGTCTTAAGTTTTGTGTGCTGTATTTACCCCCATTTTTTGACACCCACTGCACTCTCAACCTACCTAGAAGGGGGGCTATCTCTGAATTATCATTCCCAAGATTTTTCCATTTTATTCTCCTCTATAAGGTTTTTTTTTTTAATTATTTCTTGTATTCTTAGAGAGTTAAGGCTGCGGGTTCTATTAAAAACATAGTCTTTAAAGAACACTGAGATTATTCCTGTGTGATTTTAGGCTATACAAGAAATAAATTGTTGTTGTTGGAAATCAACTCTACACTACCACACTGGGATTTTAATTTGACAGTTTCTGGCATATCTCAAATGCATATTCAGACAGCTTGAAAAACCTTGCTTCCCATTTTGAGATATCTCAAAATAACTTCATGTATATTTTTAGATATCTAAAACTCATTTTATGGGCATTGGGGTTGGAAGGAATGGTTGCCTTGAGACTAAGGATCTACGCTTATATCTAGAAGGTTGCTGGTTCATATCACGTTACTACCAAAAAGGATCCTTCTCTGTTGGGGCCCTTGAGCAGCCTGAAAAGAATTTTCTATAGGTGTTACACAATGGCTGACCCTGCACTCTGATCTCCAAAGGTTATGTGAAAAAACAATTTACCCACAAAGATTATTAATTAAGTATATCAAAGCCAAAAATAAAAAAGGCAGAGAGTCCAACTGATTTTACAAGAAATGATTTTGAGATTCAAAGAGAGTGGCAGGGTGGCGCAGTGGGTAGTGCTGCTGCCTTGCAGTTAGGAGACCCGGGTTCACTTCCCAGGGCCTCCCTGCATGGAGTTTGCATGTTCTCCCCATGTCTGTGTTTCCTCCCACAGTCCAAAGACATGCAGGTTAGGTGCATTGGTGTGCTTGGGGTGTGTGTGTGCCCGCCCTGAGGTAGGCTGGCACCCTGCCCAGGGTTTGTTTCCTGCCTTGCGCTCTGGGATTGGCTCCAGCAGACCCCGTGACCCTGTAGTCAGGATATAGCGGAATGGATGATTTTGAGATATGAGAAACTCCTTGAATTAAGGATATTGGGACAATCCATTGTTCACTTCTACAGACAGAAACTAACCCACCCAAAGGAAAGCCACATAAAGACATAGAAGTCATGGAAACTCCACACTGAAATCCGTGCCTTGGATTTGTAAAAGGATACATGTCTATGTCTCTATTTGTGAGTCCGTCCGGTTGCTGTGTCTTTGTCATTCCAAAAGATGGCGCATCACAAACATTAGTACTGTTTTTACAAATCCCATAACAAGTGGCATGTAACAGAGATATATACGTGCTGAGGTCTGCATTGATTAGATAGATAGATAGATAGATAGATAGATAGATAGATAGATAGATAGATAGATAGATAGATAGATAGATAGATAGATAGATAGATAGATAGATAGATAGATAGATAGATAGATAGATAGATTACTTTTATTACCCGACTGGTAGCAGAGCTAGAGGACCACATTTAATCATACTGGAGTTGAACAGGCAATAGGACAAATAACAGAAATAACTCAACTGAAAGAATTGTTTAAATTAGTTTTTAATTTTATTTTAAAAAATCACATAGCATGAACAGTTTTATTTATAAATATAAAGTGCAATATAATAAAAATAATAGTAAAAAATGAATAGGCAATAACAAAAGTTCAATGTAGACATACAGAGAAGAGTGAAGATGAATGTCCAAATGCATATAGCATGACAGGCAAGATGGCAGAGGGATCAATACTAGGCAGCATTACTGTCATCCGATGAAACATTCTGTAGGTTTCAGCATGACTTGCTCTATCTAAAATGAATCTAGAAGCGCAGAATGCTGTCACTAACATCAATTCTGTAGCACACTTATTAATGACAATGCCACCACTGAGAAAAAATGCCAACTAGTAGCATTCATTAAACTGTGATGAAGTAGACGTCTGAGTGAAAACTAATCTCACTCACCATCATTGTACCAATTATCGATTAGACATTTCAGAAATGCCAGTAAACATCTTAAATGAAAAATGTGAACAGATAATAAACCAATTTCTGTCCTCTCATACATACATATTATGTGTTTCTGGCTGAACTGACGCTAAGATAATCGTATGGCTAGAGGGTATCACTGAGTTTAAAAGTGCTCGGCTTTATTGCATGTTCTTGGAGACGTTTCTCAGACTGTTCAGCTGGGTATTGCTTTACCTTAAAGTGGATTATTGTAGACAGTATGGTCTCCAGAGTTACAGTAAGTAGTGGGAGAGAGTCAAACGTAGCAGCACCCGTCAAGGGCGGTAGGACATGCTTGTCAACTTTTTATATAAAGTTTGTGAAAATCACACCACACTTGAATATCTGCAGGCCACGTATTCATCTTTGTGGGACAAACGTATGTGCAAAGTAGCACATGTAAACTCAAAACAAAGTGCAGTCCATCCCTGAAATGCATCTTCACGTCTCCTTTCCTGAGCTCATACAACATAACTTGGTATTTTATCCTTTTTTTTTCTTCAGTATATTGCTTTAATAAATATTCCTATCAGTAGACAGTTTCATAACATATTTTTAAATAGTGCATTGTTCATTATTATGCTGCTGTAATGTGACAAAAAAAAAAACAAAACTCCTCAGCACGAGTGAAGCTTCGTATCCGCCGGAAGTGGGTTACAACGCATGTGTGCAGGCAGATGTGTGTTTTTCCAGTTTATCGTGAAGTCAAGTTTCCACTAGCCTGTGCACTGATCCAGCTTTATCGTTTCTTGATCCAGCAAGAAACCTGCAAGAATCTGAACATGCAAAGTCTTCGTTTCCATGATGGCTGAAGAGATATTTTCTAAAGGCTTTGGAGGGCAGTGATTCTGTTCTTCTTCTTGTTAACAAAGTTAAAATATCAGTGACAAAGCACGTCCGTCTCAAACTGCAATAACTGACCCATAAAACCAAGATTTGGGGAGATGACCCCACGACGCTGCTTCACAAAGTCAAAGGCCTCATCCAGGCGGACCCTCCAGGACTGAATCAGATAAGCCAAACAGATGGTGGCGGATCGGGAAATGCCAGCCTGGCAATGGACCAGCACACGACCACCATTGTTCTTCACAGAATCTGGAAAGATAAGCAACATATTCAATTACTATGAATATTTTTGACTAAATGAATGCAATTTCAGCAACTTTGAAAAGCAGCTGTAGGCTGTGTGGCTTTGTAGTTAAGATTTTGAATCACACATAAGTTTATGGGTCCAAATCCTGTTCCTGCCACTGTGTGATCATGAACAAGTCACTTCACCTTCACCTGCCTATCCTCCATTTGGAAAAACATAGGAACCTCAAATGTTTGATAAAAGTGTACATTAAATAAGTGAATGTAATATAAATGTTTGTTCCTCATTGCCAGTTAGTCAATGTGGCTTGGTGGTTAAGAATGTGAGCCTCATACCCTGAGGCTGTGGGTTTAAATCTTACTACTGACACTGTGTGACCCTGAGCAAGACAATTTACTTGCCTGTGCTCCAATATGAAACACCAAATGAAATATAACCAATTGTATCTTGTAAGTTGCCTTAGGAAATAAAAAATAAATATGGCCTTTTTTACTTCTTATATTGTATAGCACTGTTGATAAAGATTATCTTAAGGAAGATTATCTTCAAAGTATTTCTAAGTTTAAGAAAAAACATCTGTAGGTTTAAAGAGAAAGAACCTTTATTTGAAAGTTTCTGTTAAATTGGATTCATATCCCTTGGCCACAAGAAACAAAGAGTTACGTACCAATAAATTCAATGGCCTCTGCAAACCATGAACTGATGTCTGCCGCTTGACTGTCCTCTACTGGAATACATTTGTACTGGAGTTCATTCTCAAACAGATTAGGACAGGAGGAAGATACATTCAATACCGCAGTGATCCGAAGGGACCTCAGTGCCTCCCGGTGAGAAGAATGGTGGGCACTGCCCAGAAAAAGAAAAGGCAGGATTTCTACTGGACCACCCTGAGAAGAGAGATTTAAAATCAATCAATATGATTATATATAATCAAACATGAATATAGCAACTATCAGCTGTAATGAAGCTCTACACGAAATGTTTTACACAAATTAAAATTAATAATGATGTTTTAATAATTATCATCTGCATATTTAATATTTACTCCACATCTATTTATGGACCTAATCAGTTTGTCACGTGTGAAACTCCAGTAATGGAGAGAGAAACCATCTACCGATTTTTGACGTCTATTAAGCGGGAATGCCCAGAATTCAGAGAGGCTGCGTACCTGATCATAGAGCGGAGTCGTTCTTCCTGTGAGGACTGAGTCCGAGTCTCGTACTGCGGCGCCGGAGAAGTTGAGACCTGCGAACTGCGAACAGAGCTCAGAGCACACAGCTGAGAATCTTTCGAATCCACCTGAAAAAAAGGAAAAATACATCCATGCTGAAATCAGATTTAAGTATGCGCATTCATTTATTTGAATGTAATGAAAGTCCAGCAGCAAACGCTTTGGGTTTTTTTTTTTCTTTTCGCCAGTTAACTTATAACTACTCTCTGAAAATGTTGAGTCCTTAATGGCATTTGGGTTGTGATGGTTCTTTTAACAAAGAACCATTGAAATCCGTGAAGGGTTCTTTGCATTCGAAATGGAAATTAAACTTACTTCGTGTGGATGTTGGTATTTCACAAATTAGTTTCCATCTTTTAACGGCTATTTGCGTTACCTTTAACGGATCTAAATAGATAAAGATTCTTCTTCAACCTCCAGATGGATGAAACTTATGAGAACCAAAAATGGTTCCCCTATATCATCGTTCTGAACAACCATTTTGTCGCTTTTATTTCTAAATGTACACAAACCTATACACATCAAATACACACACTCGCACGCACACGCACACATACACACATATATTTACTTCTGAGGTAAATTTAGTGAGTGACTGAAATATCTAAAGAGCCGTAGCTGACTTATTGAAATGATTTCTGCAGTAAAATATTTTTTAATTTCAGTCTCATTAACTAATGAAATTCCTAACACATGCAGTGCTTAATAAATCCTTCTGTTGGTCCTATTATTATTATTATTATTATTATTATTATTATTATTATTATTATTATTATTATTATTATTATATAATGGACATAAATTAAGTACATGCTGTGAAAGTTCATATGTAGAAGATATCGAAAGGAGTTGTTTGATTAAATTGGAAGGTTTGAATTGAAACGTAATATAAAAGTGTTCTACATATATAAATGTATTTATTAGTTGCATCTTAGAAGATTATATTATATTATATCTTAGATGATTTATTAATAGGATATTCAAGAGATATGAATGTTAATACCATTTATAAATAGCCAAGCAGTGTGCTTTAATATCAGCATTACCTATCTGAGTGAAACAGTTCAATATTTGTATCTAAAAAACTAAGTAAAATGTAACTTTTCGAGGATCTCACCATTTTAAAATGCACGTTATGCGAGGAGACTGATTAATGGATGTCTGATGTTTATTAAAACCAAACAAGATATTTAAATGTGGTGAAAATTGGCGTGCATATTTCTCGAAACCCTAGTGAATGGAACAGTTCGTTTTTCATGAATATGACTGATGCCAGTATGTTAATAAATGCATTGCTTTGCCATAAATTATGTTGGATCTGAAAACCTTTCTTACTATTTTAACTTGTGATTTCTCACGAACCTCCACTATAAAATTGCGTTAAAACAGACAGAAGGCATTCGCGTCATGTTGCAATTGAACTCAGATGTCAAGCTTTAAATAAGCAACCTTACCTTTCAGAAAGCAGATCTGCGTTGTCCCTTGTTGGACTTCATTGGCCAAAGCGTTTAGCAGCATCCCAACGAGGCTGTCGGCTTTGAGGTCTGCGGCGGAGCGGGTGTCTTCATCCAGCACCACCACAGGGGACAGTTCTCCGTCCCGCAGCCGCGTGAGAAGCGTTTTGTCAGTCACTAGCCACTCCAAACTGACCGCTGAGCTTTTGGAGCGTCGACGCATCACTGAATTCCAGGTTACATTTCGGGATTCCTTAATCTGGACCCGAGAGAAAGAAAGGAAGGGTCTGCAGTCCAGAACCAAACAGTTCGGCTCGCCTTTAATGAGCTGGGCCAGCTCAGAGCTGTCAACTTCTATTACGTCCAAAACCCCCATCCCTGCGTAAATATTTGATTGTGATTCAAAAAGACGAAAGCGCTAAGAAAATATTTCTAGTTTCAAAAAGACACGATATAAATACTGCTACTTTAAAGCTTTGAAATTATGTTACTTTTAGAAATAGTATATTGTCACTTTTCAAAATAAAATCTTAAATTGGAAGAGCTTCAAATGACGCCTCTGATTATTTAAAAAATGTCATGCTATTCGTATAGGTTCTTTTGTTTCCTTGAGGATCTAAATCAGATCAGAGTATAATTCTCTCCTTTTAAGAGCTTTTGCCCGGATACGCCCGCCCCTGTCCAAATAAGGAGAGAACACGCATCCACGGAACTCCATATATGCCCATTGAGGGTAACTCAACTCTCTGCATAAGGGTATTGACGTCACTAAGTGCCAGAGTTCTACTGTTTTTTGCTCGGAGCTCGGGGATACCCCACATGTTTTTGATCTAAATTCACCAGTGACTGCGTAGTGGAAACTCCAACTATTTTAAAACAAAAGAAAGGTTTGACTTATCCTTACAAACGGATCACCGTTTAAGAATTGTGATGACTCGTAATTGGATAACATTCGATATTATTTTGAAAAACACATTATTATCCCGTTGAAAAATGTCTAGTTGCCCTGTGTACAGTTCAGTAGGAGGTTACATATTAACCATTAAACTGAAGGCTGCCGACCTTGTATGTCCTCTTCTTTTATAATCACTTTTATTCAGCGGTCAGCTACATTTATGGCCTGATGAAAAAGCAAGAATATTAAACTTAATCCCTACAAGTTACTGTTGTAACATTTAATTGACTAGTCTTCTACGGTTTGCTCGTTCACTTTTTCACAAGTACATTATTTCAATTAAAATATTTTTAAACATCAGGTTTTTAAAAAAAGAGTTCGCGTGGGCGCAATGCATAGAATCCTGAAGCCTTTCTTTCCTGAACCCAAATCCCTGAAGACTTAAATCATGACGGCTATATGCGTCACAGGGCTAATTAAAACTTAATTTAGCGATTCCAGGCTCTCCACCTTGTTTGAGACTTTCGCTTAAGGCAGATAGAATGAAGGGAAAAAATAATTAAACACCACCCATGACAGAGTATTAGGCTTTTTCTGCAGTGCTGCAAGATGATTTTTTTTCTTGTATGACTCATATCTGCAAAAGAAGCAGGAAGTGCAACCCCCACATCGCCATCCTCCTTTTCTTGATCTGAGCTCGGCAAGCTCATGAAGCGGTTTCATCCCCAGAAAGCTTACCCGCCGTTATGAACCCATATTTTCGTGCAATGTAGGTACTCCACATGTAAAAGAAAGTTAAATTTTGTACAAACAACAGATCTTTGTCCAAGAATTTACCTGTTTACTCAGAATATCACCTGGGGAATCAATGAGCATTTCTGCAGAAGATTCCTTTCAGGTACGTAGGTTAGGTAGGTAGGTAGGTAGGTAGGTAGGTAGGTAGGTAGGTAGATAGATAGATAGATAGATAGATAGATAGATAGATAGATAGATAGATAGATAGATAGATTAACGCACCAGCTAAATTAATGCCAAAAACGGCGATGCATGGCTCTCTTTACTCTCCTTTTCCTTCCTCACATCATGTCCAGTCCTCCTGATTTCATCCAGTGAAAGCGTTCTCTTTGCAAAGCTACTTATGACACGTGTTTTCTGAATTAGTTAACAAGTACAATATCGAGGGAAGCCAAAGCGTATGATATAGCGGAGAAGTCAAGAAGCATGGAAGGACTTGACATTAAAGAAAGAAAAAGCGTCAGAAAAAAATAATCCCGCTTTCAATCTCATTTCAGTTAGTATCTAACAACCTCGTTTCCAGCTCACAGAAAACACAGCACTTCATTGCCTGGACAGTAATTTCCTCTCGGGGGAATGAAAGGAGCTTAACGGAGTTAATTCCAGCAAAGAGCGGAAGCTTTTTGTATCCCCTCTTCGCTTACTAAGCTGACTTGAAGCCTGGCATGAAGGAGAAATGATCGTCTGTCTCTCATTGTTTATTCTCTATAATCTAAGGATATTTTCGCGAAAGGACGCATCCAACTTTTAGGAAATATCTTTTTAAATTATACTTGGATTGCCTTTTATTGTTTTTTTTTGTTTTTTTTTTAAAGTTGTTACATTTTATTAATAATGATGCCTATTCGTGTAACGGTGTGAAACTCTCAGAACAGTGCTCTTGCCCTGTGTTTTGTTTTGACAGACAATAATTTCAAAACAAGATAGGATTTCAAAGAATACAGTATGTGCACAAAGCGTACCTTTGCGTTAAGGCGGAAAACGAAGTTTTTCTGGGATCTGATGCGCGAGATGGGTTTTAGCATGTGGGCAGGAGTTGACAGTAAATGCTGATGCACCACACAAACCTTATTAAAACGCGACAGTCCACGGCACACCTTTGCGGAAACGTAAGCTCACACGAATCGCTGCTGACCTTTCTCATACCCCTGATTATGAAATTCGTGTGAATCCTGTTAGAAAGAAAGAAAGAAAGAAAGAAAGAAAGAAAGAAAGAAAGACACCAGTCCATCCACTCACTTAAATCGAAACCTGCTCAGTCCAGTTCAGGTTGGCGGGGAGTTGATGTTTATCTCCATCTGGAAATTGCAAGGCACACTCATTCACAGCGAGCTGCTTATTGCCCCCAAATAGCCTAACACGCATGGACGTCTAAAGAAAGGAAAATTGGCATACCAGGCCTAAAACCCACTCACACTTAGGGGAGAACGTGCAAATTCTGCACTGACAGAGACCGGAGCCTCATTTGCACCTATAAGTCTGAAGACGTGAAGAAACGGTACAATAAAAAGGTAAACTCAAAACAAACAAACAAATAAATAAATACTGCAGTATCTTCCATTCCCAAAAATAAGTTGTGATGACAATGCAAGCACAATGTTTTAATAAATAAAAAACGTGTTCAGTTTTAATTTTCATTTTTCTGTGGAGGGAGCACGAATTACACATTATTACCCTCTCCCTGTGTCTCAGCACTGGTTTGATTACTTGATTGTGCGTCCTTTTGTAAAGATTGCATGATGTCCTCTTCATGATTCCAGGGATTAGTGGTAATAGTTTGCTTTGGAGTACCACACAGTTCTGTTTTCAGTATTATTTACCTTCTTCCCTTTGGTAATATATTTTGTTTCTACAATATTTCATTTCATCGTTATACTGGTGATATGCAGCTCTGTATGTCCAGAAAAGCTCCTCCAGTTCTCTTCCCCATTACATTTACTGCATGTCTTGATGTCATTAAAACATGGATGACAAACAACTTTCAAACTTAATTGCAGTTCAACAAAGCTACTTCTTGTTGGGTCTAAATGAATGTTGGCATAGACATTCAAGTCCAAGCTCTCCATTATAGATACACTATACCCATTTCTGCACAGACCAATAGTCTTGATGTTATTCTGGGTAACACTCTTTCTTTACTGCTCACATAAAAATGTTTCTCAGATTGCCTTTTCCATTTGAGATACACCTGCAGACTACACCCTGCTTTTAATACAATGCAGCACGGAAGCTCTAGTCAATGTCTTGGTTTCTTCTCACATTGAGTATTGCAGTGCAGGGTTGGCTGGCTAGGGCTCAGAAAGGAGTTCAGGCTTTTAAATTCAAAATAATAGGAAAAAAGTTCCATTAACCTTGAAACATGTCTCTCCAGAGGAAGAACGATGTAAACTATGGCTAGATCAAAAACAAATCCTCAAAATTCTATGAAAAAGAGGATTGCTTAAAAATAGATACTGTAAGAAAGGCATTATATTGTGCCGGACCCGACACAGATTCACACGGGAGGCATGGGTAAAATAAAACAAATATTTATTTTTCTTCACCTGTGGGGCACGTCTTCCCCATGAACCCCACAGGCAATACAAAGTCCCAAACAACACACAAAGTAACACAAAGCACTTCTCATGGCACCACCACTCCTCCCAGGCATGGGCATGAGACCCAGCCGTCCACCACAATACAAATATAAATAAAGCTTCAAGGAGCAAGAAAGGAGTTGGCAAATGCAATCCAAAGAAAACAATATTCTAAAACAAACAGAAAGGGAAAGTTCAAAAGCCAAAAATCAATATTGAAAAACAAAGAGCACAACACTTAGAGTACCACCAAACTCCATGAAGAGCACATTCAAATGATTGCACTTCCCACCGGCATTAATAGGACCAAGGGTGGTCTCTTAATTAAGCTGGACAGCTGGCCGCAAAATACAAGGAACATGAGAGAACATATCCTCGAAAGGTTTGAAATTTTCAGTTACTTTTAACTAAAGTAACTAACTTTTTATTAAATAAACAAACAATATAACAATATTGACACGAATAATATGACTTGAGAAATAGTAAAAACACATAAAAATATTATAAAAAAAATAGAAAACAAGCAAAAAATAAAACAATAAAAAGGAAAGGAGCACAAAGAAAACAAAAAGAAGGACGTTAAACGTGAAGCAGTGGCGGATACCTGGCTTGACCTTAGTGATGAGCTAACACTACACCTTGGACTGGCTAAACAATATAAACTCAATATTATAATAAAGCAAAATTAATAAAGCACAATATGGTCATCTGAGGTAATGATGGGTCAAAGACAACATAAATGTTGGAGCATCAACCCGTCTTTCTTTGTTTACTTGCAAACTGTAAATAAAACAACACTCAGTGGCAAAGGTACAAACAAAATGCTGCCCTCTCAAATTCAGACAAAAAAAATTCACTGCTTGTCAAGGCTTCTTCCAAGGCTTTGCTCTGGGCTTGAATGAACTCCATCTCTTCTGCCCTCCAGTCAACAAGTGACATCTCCTTCCGGGCGGCTGGGCTTTTATGGTCCTGGGACTGGAAGGGGTGGAGTCAGTTGCCATCACTGGGAGGTTTCTTGGCACTGTGGAGGCAAAAGAAGATGACACTGTTAGTGGTGGCACCCCCTCTCAGCTCGCGATGGCATTACATACCTGGGAGGAACCAGGATTGTGACGCTCTCATGTACATGCTTGACAACAGTAAAAACAAGAGCAACAAAAAGTAAAAAGTGAATTTTAAAAGTTTACTTTAATGATACTTTCTGGAAGGATGCAGACGATGATGCGGATGAGTCCCTGTAAGCCTAGGTGCATACAATAACTGCTTAAAAAGTTTCTGTGGTCCACAGAGGTCTTTTATCTGCTGGTTTTAAACGTCTTGTCTGGATGATGGTGTAGGTCTCATCTCTTTCTCTGCAGAGTGCATCCCAAACTTAAAGTCCACTCTCCATGTGGAGCTATGCTCAATGATTATCTTATTTATTTATACCTAAAGAATAAATAAGGTTTTCTTAGGAACATTTCAAAGAAATTAAGTAAAAGATAAAGATTCAGATCAATACAGATTCAAACTTTAAATCAATGCCTAACAGCACTAAAAGATGCAAAGTATCAAAGATTTTGAGAAAAGTTCAGTTTGAGTTTGGCTTGTTTGAAAACATCAGTGTAGCTTATCTTCATTGCAGGTACAGTGGTGAACCAGTTCATAGTTCAAATATGGCTTGTTTTGAACATTTGCAGTGTAGCAGCTTGTTAATCACACCTTTTAATTTTGTTAAAGTTTTAATTTCATTATGTTTTTCATTTACAGTTCTGTGTGGTGAGTTTGAACAATTAATAAAGCAATATTCAGCGTGGGTGGTACGATGGCGCAGTGGGTAGCACTGCTGCCTCGCAGTTATAGGAGACCCAGGTTCGCTTCCCGGGATCGACTGGGTGATCCTAATTTGTCCCTAGTGTGTGCTTGGTGTGTGTGTGCGTGCCCTGCGGTGGGCTGGCGCTCTGCCCGGAGTTTGTTTCCTGCCTTGCGCCCTGTTTTGACTGGGATTGGCTCCCACAGACCCCCATGGCCCTGCAGTTAGGATATAACGGGATGGATGGATATTTAGCATGGCTTGTTTCCATTACCCTACACATGGGTCAGGCTCTGATGCCCTGGAACTTTGTACTGGAAGAAAGCATTCCAGATAACTGGTGGGTATACTAAGGTTGCAATGCTCTGGCCTTATGGATTTTTTGTGTGCTGTGTAAAGACCAGTCCCATACTGTATGGCGTTTGCATGTTCTCCTAGTGTCTGTATGGGTTTTCATTTGGGTACTCAGTTTTTCATCCCATATGTCAAATGCAAGCACATGAAGGTAACTGACATATCTAAAATGGCACAGTGTGTCGCCCAAGATGGACTGATGTCTCTTCCACTATCGATTCAGCTTATCCTTGAACTCAGTGCCGTGGGGACAGGCAACAGCTCTCGTAGTTCTGAAATAATCCAAACAGATTACAAAAATCAATTTGCGGGTATATTTTTTATAAAATTTCTAATTTAAACCTGAAATTAGATTTTTTTTATTAGTCATGTACATTTTCAGTGCATAGTGCTGTTTCATAAATTGGACTCTTAAGTCCAGTGTTAAATTGCTGATCTAAAACAGGGGCCTACAGTCCAGTTTCTGGTGACCTGCAGGTTTTTATTCCAATGTCTTTTAAATTTATTAACTTAATGCTCATGCCAGTGGAGTACACTTTGTAGCTTTGATTTTAGGTGGCTTGCTCTTTAAGATTCTGAAACACAGGTTGTTTTTTTCCCTTAACCATCTGCCAGTTAATAGTAAGTACTCATCAGTTCAGGGCCAAAAACATTTGGAAAATGTCCTCAAAAAAGAACTGTTTTAGAAATGTCTGAAATGTTAGAGAGAGTTTGCTGCAAAGCCAAATAATTAAAACAACATGAATCATGGACGGCAAGAACGGGCTTCCTTGGTTACAATGAAAACCTAAAGCCATTGTGGGCCCCAAGGAGGTGAGTTTGGGTGAGATATTTCCTTCTAAATACTACATTTATGTATAAGAAATTTTATTCTTAGGTGAGTGCCATTGCAGCCTCACAGATGCAACATCCCGGGTTTAGATGTTTACCGGGTTGTCTTTGGAGTTTGAACCTTCTTTGTCTGTTTGAGTTTTCTTTTAGATATACAGGTTCTTTTCCTTTACCCCTAAGACATACAGTTAGCTTTAATTGATGATTCTGAACTGGTCCCATGGCAGACATTCTGTTCAAGGCTGTTTCCTGCTGAACATCCAGAGCTGCCAGGATAGGCTCTGGTCCCCTTGACCCTGAACTCGACAATGTGGGTTTCAGAATCTTATGTAAATTGTATTCATACCACTTTAGTGTCAGTGAAAATACACAAGTCATTAGTTTATTCAACCCTCTATAGTGGTTATGAACTGTAAATTTGGCAAAAAATATCTGTTTTGGAGAAATGTAAAATGTGAGGACATCCTAATCAAAATCACCCTCACCAATGCCAGGCTGACACTTGCTGAAGTTCTGGTCGAGGTGTTGGTGAAGTGAATTTGTGAACGTGAACTAATAATAAGAGTTTCACAAGTTCCAAACACCTGAGTTAAATTACTTAATTGGGATTGATAGTAGGCTGTTCTTTTCTTCGATATCACTAAGAAAGAGACACTTTAAATAATGTTTCTAAAAAGAGCAAAACTTGTGCATTCAAATATGGTTAATAAAGTTCACATTTTTAAAAGAAACAGAGTGATATATACAGTTGTGGCCAAAAGTTTTGAAAATGAAACAAGTATTGGTTTTCACAAAGTTTGCTGCTTCAGTGTTTTTAGATCTTTTTGTCAGATGTTTCTGAGGTATCTCTTGTCACACATGTGCGAGTAGGAAGAAGCTGAATGGACCAAACTGGAGGTAATTACCCGCCAGGCCAGGGAGTGGCAGGGTGCACTAATCCTACTTCTGTTATCTCTGCAGGCCAGATACGGAAAAACCTACCAGACACACCATCAAAGACATCACTCCCGGTTCCGGTGCCAAGAACGATACCACGGTGGCACAAATGGCGTCACTTCTGGTTCCAGCACCACAAACGGTGTCACTTTCGGTTCTGGTGTCATGAACGGTGTCACTTCTGGTTTTGGCCTTTGAAGCTGCCATGATTCCAGCATCCCAATAGTCCAGTTCAGGACTCAAACCATTGCACATGAGTGCTTCCAAACAAACCCTTTGTAGCCAGGCACAATATATAGGTGACTGACCCAAACCTTTTTGTGTCGAGGCTATTCATTTCACAGTCTATATATCTAAAATCCAACATCTGTCTGTCTGTCTGTCTCGTTGTCTGTTCGCTTTTCACGAGAGGACTGCTTAACAGATTCAGATCAGGTTTTTTTCTACAATTTGCTTGACATGGATTTTGCTACTTCCCTCATCATGCTAAATATCATAGTTCGCTTGCAGGAGCGATATATTTGCATGAATCTAAGAGACACGCAGCGGGCTGAGAGGAGGGAGAAGCATGACATCAGGAGTAGGGTAGCCGGGCAGGGCCCTCCTCACTCATGTGCCAGCCTCCATTCGAGTCGGTCTACCTCTTTTTTTTAATATTTAGAATTTGTCCCGATTCACTACTACACGGACTGAGCCGCGGGGGACTGCTAGTACTGAATTCCCATTGAGAACTTGTGGTCAAGAGGCAGGTGGTCAAACAAAAACCCACAAATCTTGACAAACTCCAAGCATTAATTATGCAAGAATGGGCTGCCATCAGTCAGGATTTGGCCCAGAAGTTGATTGACAGCATGCCAGGGCAAATTGCAGAGATATTGATAAAGAAGGGCCAACACTGCAAATATTGACTCTTTGCATAAACTTAATGTAATTGTCAGACTTATGAAATGCTTGTAATTATACTTCAGTATACCATAGAAACATCTGACAAAAAGATCTAAAAACAATGAAGCAGCAAACTTTTTGAAAACCAATACATGTGTCATTCTCAAAACTTTTGGCCACAACTGTACAATGTATCACTAATCTAGCATCCTGTCTTTAAATCCGACATTCCATCATTGTTTGTGTTGAGACTGCACATTCCTGTAATGTTTGCATTTGTTTTCCTCCCACATCCCAAAGACATGCAGGTCAGATTAACTGGAGACTTTAAGACTTTAAATCATGTCCAGTGTGTGTGTGTGGGTGTGTGAATGAGCGGGCACTGTGATGGGCTGGTGTCCTGTCCAGGCTGCTTCCTGACAGAAGCCCTCAGACCCCTGTGATTCACATCTTGATTCAGCAGAATAGAGAAAATGTTGTTATTTTATGTATATGTTCACATGACAAATAGTACAATCTCAGTGGTTTGACAATCTGTGTATCTTTCATCTTAAGAATAAACACATGCTCTTACAGTCAATTCAATTCATCGTTCAAGATTCTTTCAGCTTTTTGAAAAGAAAAGAATGAACAATGAAGGTGATTTGTATTTCATAAGCAGGAGGGTAACTTAAGAGCAGGGATTGCTTTAAACCTGGGGTGCCTTAAGAGGAACTTTGTGTGCATTCGGTCCCAACTACAAAGTGACGTAAAGCTTACAGCCAAAGATGTCAGAGCAGCTCACAGAGTCAGCTGATACATGTTGTAAGTGCCACATGGCTTGGACTGGCATCTCGACCAGGAAGAGGGATTGTTCCTTGCTCAGATGGTAAACTTCAAGAGGTCAGTCAGGCATCCCGGCCAAAGAAGGGAAAGGGGCCATACCCAAATGGGACTTCCTAAGGGGATGGATGGAAAGCCTGGACAGAGAAGAAAATTCCTTACCTGGACGGGAAGCAAATGGACAGGCGTCCCGACAGGAACATGGTTCCAGCAACTTCCCTGGGCAGGAGAAAAGAAGAGGACAGGGAAGGACTGTCTATGAGGGGTGTTTAATCCCATCAGGCTAGATAGCAGCAGCTTTCCATATTGGCGCCCATTCGGGAACTAGCAGGCGATGTTAGGAGTTGTAGTCTGGCAGCACAGCCCAGTTGGGTTCCATGGGTGCCGCTGCAGGGAGATGCACTCCCCAATATATTGGACTTCTTAAGGCACAGAAGTACTTTCAACAAGCAGCACTCCTGGCACTGGAACCTGGACCTCAATTAAAGAGTTCACACTCCCTTGCTCAGGAAATTTGGAGCTGGGAGGAAGACAAGCATCAATCGGCTGGATAGGGGCAGTGCTGTGAAGAGAGGAGAGGTGATTGTGCAGAGAAACTTGTGCTTTTGTTACTTTGTGGAGGTATTGTGGTTAATAAACCATCCTTTATTTGAACCCGGGACTGTATTTTGTGATTGTGTTAGGGTTTGGGGCTCACTGGCTCCCCGGTTCTATCATAATGTAAATATCACCCTTAATAGTATAAATTGTGCCATCCGCTCATCCTCTTTCAGAGTTTATTTTTCCTGTAAAAAATGTAGATACGCTGTCTATAAAAGGTATTCACCCTCTTGGAAGCTTTCACATTTTATTGTTATACAGCTTTGAATCACAGGGGTACTGATCTACAGAAAAAGACTCTTTACAGTTAAAATGAAAACATATCTCTGCAAAATGTTTAATTCAATTTAAAATATAAAGCCCAAAATGATAGAACACATAAGTGATCATTCCCTTCAAGTCAGTATGTAGTAGATGCACCTTTGGTGGCCATGACAGCTTTGAGTCTTTGTGCACAGGTCTCTCTCTGTCTACAGTTAGTCTCCATCCTTCTTTCCAAAACTGCTCAAGCTCTGTCAGAATGGTTAGGGATTGTGAATGAACAGCCCTTGTCAAATCCAGCCACAAATTTTGAGTTGGATTGAGATCTTGGAGTGGTTGCTCTGAGGTGAAGGATCTGCACTGGCTTCTGTAAGGTTTGCTGGTTCAAATCCTGTTACTGCCAGAAGGGATCCTACTCCTTTAGGCCCTTGAGCAATGCCCTTAACCTGAAAATTGCT
Source organism: Polypterus senegalus (assembly GCF_016835505.1). Taxonomy (NCBI): domain Eukaryota; kingdom Metazoa; phylum Chordata; class Cladistia; order Polypteriformes; family Polypteridae; genus Polypterus; species Polypterus senegalus. The sequence continues at coordinate 37,703,652 of NC_053164.1, forward strand.
CCAGGGGTGCTACTTTAACACTGTTGTGTTGAAAGCCATTCATATGTCAATTTGGCTTGAGTTTGTTATCTTCTCACAAGTTGCATTTTCCTTGCAAGTCTATACTAGGTTTTCCTTCAGAATGTCCTGGTGTTGTCCTGCTGTCATTTTCCACTCTAGCCTTCAAGGTCTTGCTGCAGAAAGGCTTCTTCACAGCATGACTCAATCACTACCATGGTATGTTTATGATAACGTGTAACATTAAGTATAATAGCTTTTTATCTGATTGCCAGAAATCTTCCTTTTGGTCTCATCATACCTTAGACCCTTCTTCCTGCTGACTTTAGAACCTCCTACGTGTCTTTTGGCAAACTCTACCTGACATGTCATCTGTGTTTTTTAACAGTGGCTTTCTCTTTGCTACTCTCACATAAAGCTGTGACTTGTAAAGCACCTGAACAACAGTTGTTGTCTGCACAGGCTTTCCAGTCTTAGTCACTGTGGTTTGTGACTCCTTCAGAGTTCTCAGAGGTCTCTCAGTGACTTCCCTCACTCGTCTTCTTCTTGTATCACTCGACTTTTTTAGATTACCTGCTCTCACAGATTTTCAGCTATGCCATACTCTTTCCATCTCTTAAGTTTTGTTTTAACTGGACTCCAGGGGATGTTCAGTGACTTTTTCTTGTTTCCATCCCCTGATCTGTGTTTTCCAATCACCTTTTCATGTAGTCATTTGTCTTCATTGTGTAGGTTAGGCCAACATACTGGCTCGTCACAAGCTGGAACTTCAGTAGAGAGGCATTCAGACTATAATCAATTGAAATTCCGGTCAGATGACGTCCATTGAACTAATTCTGCGATGTCTAAAATCAATTGGTCGCACCAATGATGATTTAACAGTGTCATATTGACACTGAATACTTATGCAAGTAGTTATTTTGTGTTTAATATTTGAAACTCAGTGAGACCACTTTGCAGTGATTTGTTTCACTTTGACATTAAAGGGTCTTTTTCTGTTGATCACTGTCAAAAAACACCAAATGACGTACACTGTGATTCATGTATATTCTCTATATACATAAAATCCAACATCTGTCTGTCTATCTGTCTATATATCTGTCCACTTTTCACAAGAGAACTACTTAATGGATTTATAACTTGCTTGAATATTCCAGTTGATTTTGTGACTTCTCTCATCGTGCTAAGTATCATAGTTCACTTGCGGTACCGATTTATTTGTGTGAATCCGAGAGAGACACAGCAGGTCAAGGGGAGGGGGGCAGGGACGTCCTCAGTCACGCACCAGCCTCGGGGGGTATCTTACTTATGCTTAGCTAGCGAATGAGAGAACTACTTAACCTTAACAGGTTTAGATTAGATTTTTTTCTATAATTTGCTTGAACATTCCGTTTGATTTTGTGACTTTTCTCATTGTGTTAAGAATCATAGTTCACTTGCAGGAATGCGCTAATCCGAGACAGAGGCTGCAGGCCGAGAGGAGGGGGTAGTGTGGCATCAGGAGTAGGGAGCCGGGTAGGGCCCCTCTCGCTGTCCTGTTTCATTTCTACGTGGGTGGAGCCATGGGGGATGGCTAGTATAGTATAAAACGTGAAAACGTCAAAGGGATAAAAACTTTTCATAGGCGCTATATATTAAAGTTTCAGGCCTTAATTGATTTAGAAATCTAAGGTCTACTATTCTGAGCAAGGAACAGCACAGTGTAGTAATGATAAAGGACTTTACTGGCCTGAGCCTGTCACAGTCTTGTATAGCTATGCCAAAGGGATATGCTTTTGAATATAAACAGGTAATACTCAAACATAAAGACATTGATTCATACATACATATTTCCTTATGAATATTCATTCAATAAGGTGATTTATAATGTAAATATTAGGTTTTTTTTGCAGGCAATATTATATTTGTTATTTTGAACTTTCATGTAGCACATCTTCTGGAATTTAACTGACAGTGTCATTGACAGATTTGTATTTATCGGAACTGATTATTTGCTAACTTTTAGTTTAGATTTAAAATTAGTATGTAATTGTCTTCCAGAGATTAATTCTATATTACTGTAATACTTTTAAAATATGCTGTTAAGTAAAACATGGTGTAACTGGGTGGAGCATTAAGGTTTAAGATCATGAAAATGCGCAGAAGCATATTACAGCTTAAGTAAATGTCTCAAACTATATACAAAAAAGAGGACATTAAATAATAATAAAAATAATACTCAGAAGCATTCATAGACAAAAACAGACAGCACCATCCTGAAATATCACTCGTGGCAAGATGAACGAAAGGGACACACATAAATACCTTCAGCATTCACAAGCTTGATTTACTACATTAAAGAGGGGCGAGAGGGCTGGAAAAACTTTTAGAAATCCAAAGTAAAGATGAGGTATCATAAGAAGAGATGGATCTTCAAGACCTACCTGTTTAGTGTCTCTAGCTGGCTTGAAATACAAGTCTCTGGACTGTGTGAGAAAAATTGGAGTTTCTGGAGAACTTCCCCTCTCTTTTCTGTCTTAAACACGGGATCCTCTAACCAAGCTTCTCTCTCCTTTCTTCTACAGAACAGACTGCTTGATCCTAATCAGTTAGATGCCACTGAGATGACTCTAATGACTGTTGTAGAAAATATTATAGTTCGCTAGAGCTGCCAAAATTTCAGCTCCTCCACTTTTGACATAGTTAACCACCAGATTTTTCTTGACACCCTATCTGATCTTGCCGTCACTGGGACTTCCCTCAGTTGGTTTGAGTACTACCTCTTAAACAGATCCCTACCATGTGTCTTGGTGAGGAGAGATGTCAAACGTGCACCAAGCAAACCCAGGTGTGCCCCAAAGTTCAGGGCTGCATTCTCTCCTTACTAGGCCTCTTCACTAGGCCCTCGCTTTACACCTCCTCACTAGGCCCTATCATCCTCTTAGATTGGTTTCTGCTATCAATGCTGTGCCAATTATACACAGTGGTACCTGCCATTCCCTCCAGATGACTACATAGTATCATCTAGAATCTCTGCATGTCTCATTGATATTGTAACTTGGATGAAGGGACACCATTTCCAGCTGAACCTGGCAAAATAGACATTTTAGTTATCCCAGTTAGTCTGCCTATTCAGCACCCCATTACTGATGAAAGGGAGCTGGTAATGTCACCTCTGTGTGACATCAAATCTCAGTCCAGACTTTTTTCATGTATAACTCCCAGGAGGTGCAATAATCTTCCCTTCTTCATTTGAAATTCTGACTTCTTCCATGTCAGTGGTTCCCAACCTCTTCTATGCTCCACACCCCTAGAAAATATTTGGTTTAATTTTGCACTCCCTACAAACATAATATCACATTTAAAAATGAAGAAGTCAAATTTTACATTTTTCAACCACAAACAGAACCACATACAACATTGTTGGTAAATAAAACAAACTGAATAAAAATAAGGATTTTATCTCAGTGCATAAAATTTTAATATAAATTCATCAATTTACCTTAAATGTGTATCCCCTGAAGCTCAGACACTCGATTGATGATCCAGAGATTGGGGTATCCCATGAAGCATCAAGCACTCTAAGGAAGTGACACGTGATTAACGATTGAGGGGTTTGGGGGATTGGAGTCCCTTGTGAAGTAACGGGCACCAGGAGCACTGCTTAACAATGAAATGCCATCAACGAGCTTTGTCCCCCAGTAACACTTGCACTGCACTTCAAAAGGAGATGTGCTGCACAGTTAAAATTGCTGCGCTGCTGCCAGGACCACCAGCTGGAGAGATGGGCTGAATGTAAGCAGCAGGTTTTGCACCCAATTCAGCACCCTTTGTCCTCGCCCTGACAAAAATGTCAATCAAACCTTGAAATCAGTGACATTTCAGCATCAGGGATTGCACAGAAATCAATACTAGACCTTACCTTTCTTTATGGATCATTGCCAGGTCCAAATTCCATTCCCTTGCAAAAGGTTTTTTGCCTTTATGAATACTCACCCAGCAGCAAGATTCTTGCGAGGAAGTGCATTTCTGCGGCTCAATCACAGGTGACCACTGAACTTGCAGTGCCTGATTCTTTTCCTATCAGAGAACAGGAACACTAACTAATAAATGACCTACCAATGACAGAGCACTGCAAGGCACTGATTGTACCACGATAAGGATGGACAACTTACCTCACTCAATTCTGCCAAACCGTAATGCAGCCTTCCTCTTTGTCGCACCTCCTGAAATGCAATGTCAGGTGCAAGCAATCCAGGTTGGGAACCCCTGCTGTATGTGTTTAAGAACAGTTTGAAGACTCTCTTGTTTCATGAATTTCAGTCTAACTGATAGCTTTTGTAAACTAGATATGTTTCACTTGTGATGATCAATTGTGTAACCTTGTCCTGTAAAATTTGTTCCCAAACAGTCCACTTGCTGGCTGCTTTTGTAAATTGCTTTGGACAAAAGCAAATAAATGTAAATATAAATACAAACAGACATAGAGAGAGTGTGCATACTCAATATAGACAGTGATCACGAGTTGAACCCAGATTATTGCAAGTGTGAGGCAACAGGTATATCCCCTGTGACACTACATAAATCTAGAAAAATGTAGACAGAGTCACGTAAAGCATACCAACTTCATGTAGGCAGTGAGTAACCCAAGAATCAAGTCCAGGTCCCAAGAGCTGGAAGACAGCAGTTACAAGGAACATTCAAAAGGTTTCTGCACTTTTTTTTAACTCTGTTCATTAAGAATTTCAAAACAAATTGCATCACTTTTCTACACAGTCACCTTTATTTGCAAAGCAATTTCCCCAGCATTAAACCAACATTTTTTATACGCAATTACTACTCCTCTCACCTTCACCATTTCCAATGAAAATATAAAAATACAGGAACTTTTTGAATGTCCCTCGTAGATAGATAGATAGATAGATAGGAAAGGCACTATATAATAGATAGATAGATAGATAGATAGATAGATAGATAGATAGATAGATAGATAGATAGATAGATAGATAGATAGATAGATAGATAGATAGATAGATAGATAGATAGATAGATAGATAGATAGATAGATAGATAGATAGATCTTAAATAAGAGTGTCGAAAACTGGAGCGCAGATGGAGAACAACAAAGCTACATGTCTTTCAAATTGCATGGACAGAGAGTGTAAATAAATATAAAAAAGCCCTCTTTAAAGCTCGCTCAGAATACTATTCTACATTAATAGATAGCAATAATAAAAATCCTAGGGTACTTTTTAGAGCAGTGGCTAAATTAACAAATGGGAATTCAGATCAACAGTGCAAAATACCAACAGATATTAGCAGTACAGACTTTATGAACTTCTTCAATGAGAAAATTAAAAATATAAGATCCCAGATCTCAGCATCACAGTACAAACCAAATACTAGCTTAGCAGACCCTGTCGCACATTGCATTCAGCACTTTAATAATTTTAATCCTGTAACTCACCAGGAAGTCTTAACTTTAATTACTAAAATGAAGCCCACTACTTGTTCCCTAGATCCAGTGCCAACAAAACTAGTAAAAAGTGCAATGGATGTTCTTGCAGCACCTATTCTAACCGTTATCAATAGTTCATTACTGCATGGCACCGTACCTGATGCACTAAAAGTGTCAGTCATTAAACCTTTACTTAAAAAGTCAGACCTAGACCCACACATACTAAATAACTATAGGCCTATTTCAAATTTACCATTTCTCTCTAAAATACTAGAGAAAGTAGTCGCCAGTCAGCTTCAGTCACACCTTACGCATTACAATTTATTTGAGAAATTCCAGTCTGGCTTTCGACTGGTCATAGTACAGAAAGGCACTAACACGGGTTGTAAATGACATTCTGATATCCTCTGATGAAGGAAACTCCACTGTAATTATGTTGTTGGACTTAAGTGCAGCATTTGACACCATTGACCATTCTATTTTACTGCACAGGCTAGAAAACGATGTTGGGCTTACAGGCCCGTGCTCGCTTGGTTCAGTTCTTATTTATCAAATCGATTCCAGTATGTACAGAAATGTGCAGACAGTACTCCATCATTATACACAGAAGTTCAATATGGTGTCCGCAGGGCTCAGTACTGGGACCTTTACTGTTTTCACTTTACATGCTTCCACTGGGATCTCTCATTAGGAAACATAATGTTAATTTTCACTCGTATGCAGATGACACCCAGTTATACCTTTCATTTAAATCAAATGAAGTTTCTCCGATGTTGTCTTTAATTAGTTGTGTTAGTGAATTAAAGGAATGGATGAATGAGAACTACTTGTCTTTAAATACAGATAAAACAGAGATGTTAATTGTTGGAGGGAATGACGCTGATCACAGCAATATTTTGTCGTCATTTAACTCAGTTGGAATCCCAATTAATTTTACTGAATCAGCCCGCAATCTAGGTGTTATCTTTGACTCTAGCATGTCATTTAAAGCGCATATTACAAAGTCGTCCAAAACATGTTTTTTCCATCTTAAAAATGTTAGGAAATTAAGGTGCTTTCTAAATAAACAGGATTGTGAGAAATTAATTCATGCATTTATCTCTAGTAGGATTGACTACTGCAATGCGGTGTTCACTGGCTGTTCAAACTGTTCTCTATACAGCCTCCAGTTAATCCAAAATGCGCTGCAAGAATTATTACAAGAACAAGAAAATATGAACACATAACCCCAGTTCTTAAATCTTTACACTGGCTCCCAGTTAAGTTTAGGGCAGATTTCAAAATCCTCCTTTTAACATATAAAGCATTAAATGGCCAAGGTCCGCTTACTTGTCTGAACTTATCATGACTTACAAACCTGAGCACATTAAGATCTCAAGATGCCGGTCTGCTTAGGATTCCAAGGATTAATAAAATAACAGTGGGAGGTCGAGCTTTTAGTTACAGGGCCCCTAAACTGTGGAATGGTCTTCCTGCTTCCATAAGAGATGCCCTTCAGTCTCAGCCTTTAAATCCCGGCTGAAGACTCACTACTTCAGTTTAGCATATCCTGACTAGAGCTGCTGATTAACTGTACAGACTGCATCTCTGTTGTTAGTCATTAGCACTATAACATAAGTAACATGATAATTATATTTGAATACTAACCCTCACCTATTCTGTTTCTTTTCTCGGTACCCAAATGTGGCAATTGGTGCCACGCCCACCTGCCAAGTTGTTTGCCTGCCTATGGTAAAGTCATCCCTGATGGAGGATCACAGGAATCATGGGAAAGAGGGTCCTTTCATGGAGCAACGTTTCAGCCGTGGCATGGCCAAATGGGGAGGCAGCTAGATGGATGAGCTCTCCAGGACTCTAAAAATATCCAAACCTAATTATGTCATATCGTCTACTGTTAAACCGTACTTCTAAAATTTTAATTATTATGCTGTATTAAGGAATTGTTCTGTTCTGTGTATTGCATTGTATTGACGCCCTACATTTGACACCCACTGCACGCCCAACCTACCTGGAAAGGGGTCTCTCTTTGAACTGCCTTTCCCGAGGTTTCTTCCATTTTTCCCTACAAGGTTTTTTGGGAGTTTTTCCTTGTCTTCTCAGAGAGTCAAGGCTGGGGGGCTGTCAAAAGGCAGGGCCTGTTAAAGCCCATTGCGGCACTTCCTGTGTGATTTTGGGCTATACAAAAATAAACTGTATTGTATTGTATTGTATTGTATAGATAGATAGATAGATAGATAGATAGATAGATAGATAGATAGATAGATAGATAGATAGATAGATAGATAGATAGATAGATAGATAGATAGATAGATAGATAGATAGATAGATAGATAGATAGATAGATAGATAGATAGATAGATAGAACTGTATTTGTCCCCAGGGGAAAATTTGGCTTTTTACAGAAGCTTTTTAACTAAATAAATACATAGATAAATAAATAAATAAATAAATATATACAGTATATACACACACTATGGTCAGAACACACACCATAATGACAAAAAAGGAAGAAAAAATTGAAAAGAAAGAAAAGAAAACCTCTGACTTGGCAGTCCTAGTCACAGTGACTCATTATGCAGGAGTATTGCTGTTGGTATAAAGAACCCCCATTGCGTTTCTCGACCCACTACTGCTGAATAATTCATTGGCTGAAAGTCCTCAATGCTGGTGTTTCAGAGAGAGGACATGCAGCATTGTTCATAATGGCACTTTGTTTTCTTTTAATTCTCTCTTTTGCTACGACCTCTAAAAGGGTCCAGAGTGCATCCCATAACTGAGCCTGCCCTTTTAACTAGCCTGTTGATTCGGTGGGCCTCTCTTGAAGTGATGTTACTAGCCCAACACACCACAGTATAGAAAATCCCACTGGCCATCACAAAGTTAAAGAAGATGTGAAGGATGTCACTTTCCATATTAAATTGAAGACACTCTCCTAAGAAAAAAATAGCCTGTTCTGCCCTTTCTTATACAGCTCCTCTGTGTTACAAGACCAGCCCAACCTGTCATTGACATGGACGCCTTGTAGGAGCGCACTACCTCTACATCCACTCTCTGACAAGTGAGAGGTTGTAGAAAGTTTTTGGTGTGGCGAAAGTTAATAACCATTTCTTTGGTTTTGCTGAGTTTTCCTAGGTTGCAGATAATTCTCTTTGCATGAACAAACAAGATTCTCCACCTGACTCCTATACTCTGTCTCATCCCCCTTATCATTTTACCCCATAAGTGCAGAAACATCTGAGAATTTCTACCAGGGACATGACCTGGCATTATATTTATAGCTTGAGGTGTACAGATTAAAGAGAGAAGATGACAGGACTATTCCTTGTGATGCTCAAGTGTTGCTCACATCCGTATCAGAGTTGCAATCCTTGAGCCTCACAAACTGCTATCTGGCAGACAGATAGTCCATAATCCAGGACACCACAGGCTCATCCACCTGCATCTTAACAGGGATGGATGGCAGGTATTGAAATAACTGGAGAGATCAAAAACATAATCTACATAGCTTTGTCCAGGTGAGAATAAGAGTGCACAGAAATAGATTTTTAAAATTAAAGTGCCAAGTTATTCTTCATAACAATGCTAAACAGTGGAACCATTTTTGGTTTCTAAAAGATCCCTGCACATGAAGGTTCCAGAAAGAGCCTTGTATTTATCTAGATCCATAAACCATTAATAGATGGTAGCAGATGTGTTAGCACCCTGCTTGGTCGCCTTCTATACATTTAAGTTTTCTATTTTGTTCACACCTTTTCAAAGCCCAAAGAACCAATTTCATACCCAGAGAGTCATTCATATATTGAAATTGTTCTTTGCCAATGGGCCATTTTAGATCAGTTGTTTTTAAAGGGATAGATGTAAGGGACATTCAAAAAGGAATTAGGAATTATTAGGAATATCAAAAACAAAGCATCACTTTTCTACGCAGTCACCTCCCTTTGCAATGCAATGTTCCCAGCGTCGTACAAACTTTTTAATGCCAAATTACTATTCCTCCCACCTTCACTGTTGCCAATGAAAATACGAAAGCATGGTAACTTTTTGAACGTGCCTCGTATAACGTCTGTGCCGCCATAAAAAGAACTAACAATGTAGAATGAGCTTCAAAGAATACACTAATTAGAAACGTGTTTGAGGTAAACTGAATTTTCTATTCATATTGTTACTACATTTGTGATGCTTTTGCTCATTACTGGAAAAAAGAGCCAGAGATTTGCTCGAACCATTTCTTTAAGTTGTTTTTGTCTGACAACAGACAGATGGTTACAGATTTCCTCTCATCAAGAACTGCTCTTAATTTATGTAATCTGAACACAAAAGGACAATGTTTGCCACCAAAAAGGAGATAAATTGACATTGACCTCTCACATCAACCTGCCATATTACTGAAACATAGCACTTTATGTGTCAGGTTAACTGTTGGCTCTGAATTGATCCAGTATTTGTGAATGTCCCTGATGGCGGACCTGTGTCCTGTCCTGTTCAGGGTTAGTTTTGGCCTTGTTGGCCTGAATGCCGCTGGCGTAAGCTTTTTACTCACCAGACCTTAGAATTAGATTAAGTGGGTATAGAAAATGGACAGATGGAGATGATCTGCTCTTTAACTCATTCTGTCCACCCTTTTCCTATTCACTCTAGGATCAGAGTAAAGAGGAATAACCTTTTATTTTCTTTCTTTCAGTCTTCTTCGCTTTTATTGCTCATTAGCCAGTCTCTTCTCACTATTTCTTGCTCTTGTTCTCCTTCTTGTATTTCTCACTGTTTTTCATTCTCTTTCATGCTGACATCTTTTCAGATTCAGTTCCCCAGTGAGGATGAAAGCTCCTTTTACAGTACCATGACAGAATGTGAAAAGCTCAATGAGGTGTTTAACATTACTAGTGCTCATTAACTATCTAAAATCTACAGAGAAGAAAAGAAATGACAAAATAATTGTGGTGGTGAGCAGGTGGCAGGGTGGGGGTTGAAGCATGCTGACATGTACAAAGGCTCCCTCTCTTCACTTCGAATGGATGCGGTTTGAGATTTCCTCTGCTGGCGGCCGCCTTCTGTCACATCCTGCTCTGCCCAGGCAGCCAAAGCATTCCACTCGTCATTTGCTTTGTGCAGGCACCACCTCAGGTGACAGATTCTTTGTAAACAAAGCTTTGTTTTTCAGCCATTTCCATTGTCTCACTGAGCAGGATGTTATTGCCTTGATAGTGCAGCAGTATGGCCTAGTGCAGCTTATTAGCTAAGAAGGTTTTACGTTTAAAACTGCACTGCTCAGAAAAACTAAGGGAACACTTAAATTACACATTGGATTTTGATGAATGAAATATTCAAGTGGAAAATCTTTACTGAGTGATATTGTATAATTATTTGAGAACAAAATGATGTAACAACAATCAATGGAAACCAAAATCATCAGCCCATTGATGGCTGGATTGAAAATCACACTGAAAATCAAAGACAAAAATTGAAATCACAGGCTGATCCAACTTACATGAAGTTTATCACAGCAGCTCATAATGTGACTCAGTAGTGTGTATGGCCCGGATCTCTTCCCAGACCTGGATCAAGGCATCACTGGGCAACAATCTGTGGTGCTACATACGATACATAACGTCCCAGAGGTTCTCAAATAGATTCAGATCTAGAGAACATGCAGGCTAATCAATGGCATCAATGCCTTTGTCATCCAGGAACTGCCTATACACTCTGGCCACTAGAGGCCAGGCATTGTCCTGCACCAGGAGGAACCCAGGGCCTACTGCACCAGCGTAACATCTGACAATGGCTCTGAGGATTTCATCCTGGTACCTAACAGCAGTCAAGGTATAGTTGCCTAGCACATGGAGGTCTGTGTGACACTCCAAGGATATGCCTCCCCAGACCATCACTGACCCACTGCCAAACTGGTGGTGCTGGATGATGTTGCAGGCTGTATATCGTTCACCACAGTGTCTCTTTCACATCTGTTACATTGCTCAGTGTGAGCCTGCTCTCATCTGTGAAGAGAATGGGGCACCAATGGTGGACCTGCCAATTGTGTATTGTCTGGGGAATGTCAATCGACCTGCAGAGTGATGGGCTGTGAGCTCAGGCCCTACTAAAGGATGCCAAACCCTTATGCCATCCTCATGTAGTCTGATTCTAACAGTTTCGTCAGAAACATGCACACCAATAGCCAGCTGGAGGTCATTTTGTAGGACTCTGGATGTGCTCCTCGTGTTCCTCCTTGCACAAAGGAGCAAATACCAGACCTGCTGCTGGGTTGATGCACTTCTGCGGCCCTGTCCAACGATTCTTGTGTATTTCCTCCATGCTCTTGAGACTGTGTGTTGGGAGAGACCTTCCTGTGCCATCATGGAGAAGCTGGACTACCTGTGCAACCTGAATCGACTACAGGTACTGCCTCATGCTACCAGTAGTGACAAGGACACCAGCAAAATCATTTAGGGAGAATCAGGAGAGAGTAATTGTCTGTGACCACCACCTGCAAAACCATTCCCTTTCCAGAGGTTGTCTTGCTGTTGCCTCTCCAGTGCGTCTGTTGTCACTTTCATTTGCACCAAAGCAGGTGCAGCTGATTCACAATCACTTAGGCTTCCTAACTGTAAAGGCTGATATCAATGAAGCTTCATTGACTTGGTTTTAGACTGTGATGATTTAAGTCTTCCCTTAATTTTTATGAGCAGTGTACAATGTTGCCTGTTCAGTCCCCATCTCCATCACAATGACTCAATCTGAGCAAGTCACTTAACCTGCCTGTTTTCTAATTTTTAAAAGCAAAAAATCTATTTTATTTGTAAATTATCTGGAATAGTGTTCACTTTTAAGAAGGCACTATGTAATCTGTTAATTAATTTGATATCTAATATAAGAAAGGATGATCTTTGCAGCTCACAACCCATTGTGCTGACCTCTGCATCTGGCTGTCGGCCATTATAGTTTGGCTGACTTGATCTGACATCACCTTTCAAGCGTAATGATAGCCAATAAGAAACTTAAAACAGAAGACTAATGTGACAAACATATGACCCTTCTTCAGTCACTAGTGAGTAAGCTTTCTCAAGTACAGCTCTGATGTTCTACTGCCCCAACTCAGTCCTCAGCTTTTGCACAATGCTGTGTGCTGACAGCAGTAATATCCAGGCAAAGGGTTGACCTTTGCTGTTCAGGGCACAAACTTTAGACAGTGTGAAATGATGAAGCAAGGACATTTTTAATCATTTCCTTTGTACATTTTGTTATGGTAAGCAGTTTGGAGCCACAGAGGTTAACCCTCTGTCCAGCATCCTGTGTTTAATTCCTGTACTCAGTCATTAAGAGGGTGAAATGTGCACACTCTCCCTGCATTTGTGAGGGTATTTTTCTGGGGTTTGCTTCAGAGATCCCAAAAAAACCTTTTGTTTGTAAGGAGAACTGGTGGATCCATGTTGGTCTTTTGTCAGGACATATATGCAGTATATACTGTATCTGTCACACTGCCTTAAACAGGCAAGAAGTATAATTAAAGACCCGAGCTATCCAGCATAGTCACTTTCTCCCTCCACCATCCAGGAGCACTTCAGCATTTGCTGTCAGGTTCAAGGATAGTTTTACTGTCAGGTCATAAAGTTACTCAACAGCTCATCGTATTGGTAACCACACAAGTGTTTCCTGTAACTGTCATCTGATATTTTATTTAATGTCTGGTATTGTATTCGTTGTCTGTTGTTGATGTTATACCATAGTGATTAATCTTTGGGAGACATGCAAGTAACAATCTCATTGCCCTACACTGCCTTCAGAAAGTATTAGAACATAAGAAATTTGACAAATGAAAGGGGACCATTCAGTCCATCCAGCTCATTTGTTTAACTAATAGCTAATGCTGTGTTCCATTTGAATTGGAAAGTCGTAATTTTGAAGTTCTTAGTTTTCAACTGGAACACCCCCTTAAGTCGGATTTTTAACAACATTTATTTATATAGCACATTTTCATACAAAAAAATGTAGCTCAAAGTGCTTTACAAAATGAAAAATAGAAAAATAAAAGACACAATAAAAAATAAAATAAGTCAACATTAATTAACATAGAATAAGTAAGGTCCGATGGCCAAGGTGGACAGAAAAAAAAAAAAAACTCCAGACGGCGTGAGAAAAAAAAAATAAAATCTGCAGGGATTCCAGACCATGAGACCGCCCAGTCCCCTCTGAACTCTGAACTCTTTAACTCAGAAACTCAGGCCTGGTCTGTCAAGTCTGCATTTGTCCAAAGTCAGATCATCACGTCAATCCAAGATGGCGATATACACCACATACATTAGTGAGAGCTATAGTATTATACTGTTTATTAGCACTTCTCTCTGTTTGCATCTGATTAAATCCGTTGTACACACAACACTGCCCATCTTCTATCCATGATCATGTTACTATCGTGTTTGGATATGCAAAATACCGCATAATGTGTTATTATTGAATGCTATTAATTCAGGTGGACCAAAAAAAACAAAGATTTTCTTGGTGGCATCCGTATTGGTTTTCCAAAAGTTTTACTAAAGGCAGTCAACTCGGTGCAACGTCATTCCCAGCTCTGACATCCAACTTTCAAGGTAAATGGAATGTAACATTAACTGTCCCTATATCTCATATAGATACTTCTTAAAGGTTGGAAAGGCTTCTGTTTCCACTACATGTCTCCATACTTTATTCTAGATCCCCTCAAAACCTTGTCTAAAGAAGTGCTTCCTGACTTCAGTCCTAAATACACTTTCCCTGAATTTACACTAATGTCCTCAAGTACGTGATTGAGCCTTAAATTGAAAGAATTAAGCAGACCGCTTCACTTTTGACACATTTTGTTATGTCCCAGCTTTATGCTAAAATGATTGAAATCCAGGTTTTTCCTCATCAAACAACACTCAATACTTAGTGAAGACAGAATTTGAGCAATTTTTGTAAATTTATTAAAGATAAAAAAAATCTGAAATATCATATTGACACAAGTATTCAGTTCCTTTACTGAGTATTTAACAAAGCCCTTTTGGCAATGATTATACCCTGGATTTCTTCTTGGGTTTTTTATGTGACAAGCTTTACACATCTGGATTTGGGGATTATCCGTCACTCTTCCATGCAGATCCTCTCGGGATCTTTCTTGTTGGATGGAGATCATCAGTGGACAACTATTTTTAGGTCTCCCTAGAGATGTTTGATTGGATTTAATTCTCTTGTTGGGCTACAGAAACATTAAAGACTTGACCCTAACCCACTCCAGTATTGTCTTTTTTTGTGCTTACGGTCATTCTCCTGTTGGAGGGTGAAGCTTGCGCTCAGTCTCGTCTTCATGAGGTTTTCATCATGGGTATCTCTGTACTTTACTCCATTTAGCTTTCCCTCAACCCTAACTAGTCTAACAGTGCCTACTACTGAAAAACAACCCCACAACATTGACTGTCATCACCATGTTTCACCAATGGAATTGCATTGCACAGGTGATGAGTGGTGACTGGTCTCCTGAGTTGGTAGGTAGGTAGGTAGGTATGGAAGGTAGATAGATAGATAGATAGATAGATAGATAGATAGATAGATAGATAGATAGATAGATAGATAGATAGATAGATAGATAGATAGATAGATAGATAGATAGATAGATAGATAGATAGACTGTTGCCGTATCCATCTGGATGTTCCTCCCATATCAGGTTCTCTAGCGCTCAGAGTGACTATTGCATTATTGGTCACCTCTTCTATTAAGGCTAATTCCCCCAAATTGCTTGACTGGACAGTTCAGAGTTACTCATAACTAGTCCGCTTAAGAATTATAGAGCCAATTATGCTCTTGGGAACCTTCAATGATGCGGAAATTGCTTTGTAGCCATTGTCAGGTTTGTGCCCAGACACAATAAGGAAAACCCTTCAAACTCATGGTCTGGTTTTGGGTCTGATACACACGCTCAACTATGGGACCCTATGGGACATTAACAGACAGGTCTGTGCCTTTCCTAATCATGTTAAATTAGTTGAATTGTTTACAGGCAGAATTCAAAGGTGCAGCGTGTAGAAATATCTCAATGATGAGGTACTAGAGCCAAATTTCAGGTGTCATATCAAAGGGTCTGAATACTTGTGACTGTGATATTTCAGTGTTTATTTTTAATCAAAGTAAGTGGTTTTAGCAAAAGGCTGCAATATAACAAAATTTGTAGGAAAATGAAGGGGTCTGAATACTTTCTGAAGGCACTGTATATACAATGATAATAAACTTAAAGTTGTGTGTTGCTTTGTGTAAGAGTGGCCCTTATGATTGACTGGCATCCCACGCTGGATTGGGTCCAGCCTTGAGCCCAGCACTGCCAGAGCAGGCTACTTTCTCCTGTAAATGTGAATCAGATTAAGCAGATTTGTGCATGTCATGTTAAGTAGCATCATGGTGTCACATGTCGGTTCACTAGTATAGCTTCCTCTTTCCACTTTTTGATATGGTGCTTGATCCTCCTTTAGTTTCCATAATTCAATTAGGAAAGGAAAAGATAGTTCATTTTCACTAGGCCTGAGGTGTATTTCTGTTTCTTTCGCTTGTGAGATTTTCTGGGTCTTAAATGCCACATTATTCCAACAAGAAGAAATTTAAGTCCTTGCAGATACCATATAAACTGAACATACCTGTTTTCCAAACTTGTTCATTCCAGTAAAAGATTGACAAGATAGAAATTAATTTAGGAAGTGACATTAATTCATCACATGGAGCTCTTACTCATAGCAGTCGACTTTAGTCATGTGTATACGTATCGCCTGCATCTTCTAATGTGAGAGAGCTTTAAGGAAATCATAGCATTTTAATGTTAATTCTCCAATATTTGCCAGGTAAGGAAGGACAGAAGTTTTGAGGTGAGGTAATTAGTACTCACTAATCATGGTGCTGGAAAGTGACAATGTTGATTAGCACATGCAATTAAGAATTTCATTGTCTCTGTACTCATGACAGTAATAACTCTATACACCTATTTGGAGTCAGCAGTTAAACTAATCTTTGAGTCTTAAGGATGTGAGCAAGTGTCCTCTTGAAAAAAAGAAGTAAATACAAAGTCCACATAGTAACAGACCAGGGTTTGAACACAGGAATGAAGAGCTATGAGGCAGAACCACTTTCTCACCATTCTGTCCTGTTTTATACAAAACCTTTATTTTTTTAATTAATGGATTAATTGATGGACCATTTAAGATGAACATCACCATTCACTGTCTTCCACATAAAGCAAAATTCATATTTATAACTTTTGGAGAAAAGGCTAAATGACTTGGTCAGGGTTATGTAGCAAGAGAGATGTAGGAAGTGAGTCCTGCGGCTTCCATTTTGAATCTGTAGTCACAAGACCAGATTGTCTGACGCCTACTTGCAACTGTTATGAGAGCCTTTCATTAATCATAGTGTGATAAGTTATTTCAGCCCTGGGATCCACACCTGCAGACCTCAGAGATCTGCCATTCTTTGTTCAAATTAACACACCCGGTTGCCATCTAGGTGGCCATCCAGGGTTGGTTCCTGCCTTTTGAGCAGTGATGCTATGATAAGTATCAGGAACCCACAACCATGGATTGGATTACGTGGGCTGAAAATATTATGGCGTGTTTCAGCACTCAGTCTGTTGTGTTAAAAGAACCCGACAGTGTGGGTGTCATGTTGTTTTTATTTTGTGACACATAAAAAATATGTGTTCAGTGTGCAGTAGTTTTCCTTAACTTTTGTTTTTATGACTTTTCTCCCATTTCTTTCTGGTTGCAAAACAAGCCTCATTCTAAAAAATGTCAACTGAAAAGTCACATTTATTTTTTATACTTTCTTCTGTTTTTAGCAACAGTATATTAATCTGAAATAAAACTCGATATAAAGGTTTGGGGCAGCAGATGACCCCCATTTACTTTGACACATTTCTCTGAGAGTTACCAGTCAGTACTGTTGGAAATAATACTCAGTGGGCTCTTGGGAGTCCTTTGCTGGATTCTTGACTCTTTATCTCTTTGACTCTCTTGTTATCCTGTCACTTCCACCTTCCTGATGTCAGGCTACTGAAGAAGGGAAGGCCTTTTCTTTAGCCAGGGTGAGTTTTAGTAATTCAAGTCTCACAAAGGAGAGGTTTCCTTCATCCGGGGACACAATATCCAGCATTCCATACATTCCTTTTTGTCCATTCATTTATTTTCTAAATTGTTATTCCAGGTCTGGGCAGTGGGAAGCCAGTGGCTACCCTGCCAGAATCAACGCAGGATGGACACTGTCCCATCATAGGGTAGCTCCTTTTTCTGTCCTCACAAAGTAAGTCCCTACATGAGTAGGCTAGCTATTAAATTCATGACATAGTGGCTTTCTAAACATTGCAGATTCAAAAATTGTCTTGTAGCAGCTAAAAATAGGAAACAGAAAGAACTGTTCCAAGATTTATAAATAAAAGTCTACTCTATTTTTCTGCATTATCTCGCAACAATGACACATTTCTGCTAATATGAGATCATCTGCTTTATACTTCCCTTAAACAATACTTCCGCCAGTTATTCACCACATGTCACCTTGTCATCAGTCACCATGTGTTGTTCTGTAAATGCTTATTTTTACATTAATAGAACACAATCATCAGTGTGTGCTTAACTGGGACCAGGAGCACGGTCTGAAATGATTGTCCATTTGAAATTTGGGATTCTTTTCCTTAATTAGTTCATAAATGTTATATATGCATATTACATTTGAGTGTTTACATACTCACTTATTTTCTGAACCAGCTTTAAATATATTTTGGAAGCCAGAGTCTATTATATGTTCAGTCTATATCTTCTAAGGCTTCAGAAAGTTCAGCTGCTTTGGAAACATCCTACATTATTCCAGAAGACTACAGACCAGTGACACTTACGTCTCACGTCATAAAGTTCTTTGACAGACTGGTCCTGGACTATGAGTCCTCTTACCGTAGACCACCTGGATCCACTGTAGTTGGAGTAGAGAATACAATTATCCACTGCTCCACAAAGCTTATTCTCACCTGGACAATGCTATGTAGATTATGTTTTCAATCTCTCCAGTTATTTCAATACCTGCCATCCATCCCTGTTAAGGTGCAGGTGGATGAGCCTGTGGTGTCCTGGATTATGGACTATCTGTCTGCCAGATCACAGTTTGTGAGGCTCAAGGATTGTGACTGTGATATGAATGTGAGCAACACTTGAGAACCACAAGGAATAGTCCTGTCATCTTCTCTCTTTAATCTGTACACCTCAAGCTATATATACTGTATAATGCCAGGGCATGTCTCTGGTAGAAATTCTCAGATGTTTCTGCACTTATGGGGTAAAATGATAAGGGGGACGAGACAGAGTATAGGAGTCAGGTGGAGAACTTTCTTTGTTCATGCAAAGAGAATTATCTGCAACTTAGCAAAACTCAGCAAAACCAAGGAAATAGTTATTAACTTTTGCCACGCCAAAATCTTTCTACAACCTCTCACTAGTCAGAGAGTGGATGTAGAGGTAGTACACTCCTACAAGGGGTCCGCATCATTGACAGGTTGGGCTGATCTTGTAACACAGAGGAACTGTATAAGAAAGGGCAGAGCAGACTATTTTTTTCTTAGGAGAGTGTCTTCAATTTAATATGGAAAGTGACATCCTTCACATCTTCTTTAACCACTTCTTCATCCTTCACATCTTCTATAACTCTGTGATGACCAGTGTGATTTTTTATGCTGTGGTGTGCTGGGCTGCTAACACCATTTCAAGAGAGGCCCACCGAATCAACAAGCTAATTAGAAGAGCAGGCTCAGTTATGGGATGCACTCTGGACCCTCTTAGACGTCGTAGCAAAAGAGATAATTAAAAGAAAACAAATTGCTATTATGAACAATGCTCTCTGACACACTAACACTGAGGACTTTCTGTCAATGAATTATTCAGCAATAGTGGGTCAAGAAACACAATGGGGGTTCTTTCTACCAACAGCAATACTCCTGCATAATGACTCATTGTGACTCCCATTTTAGTCATTATGGTGTGTGTTCAGACCATAGTATGTGTATATATATTTGTTTATTTATCTATGTATTTATTTAGTTAAAAAGGTTCTGTAAAAAGCCACATTTTCCCCAGGGGACACATACAGTTCTATCTATCTATCTATCTATCTATCTATCTATCTATCTATCTATCTATCTATCTATCTATCTATCTATCTATCATCACAGCATTGAAAACAAGACAGGAACCATCCATGGACAGGATGCCAGTCATGCAGGTTAGGTGGATCGGGAAAGCTAAATTGACCCCAATGTGTGTGTGTTCATCCTGCAATAAACTGGCAGCCCTGGATACGTGGGATAGGAAATGGATGGAGGAATAAAATATCTCCTGGACAGCACTTGAGATAGCTCATATACCTGGGGTGCAATAAACCACTAGGCCACAATGACTGCTCAATTGTAAAATCACATTTTACATTAACAGACATACAGGTATAAGTACAAGCATTGGTTTAGTACCAGATTATAAACAGGCTATAACGTCATGCGTTTTGCTGCTTCCTGCTTTTCAAAATGCCATATACAGTATATATAAGCATTGTCTGAAAGAGTGCTCTCTACTAGAAAAACATGGCTGAAGCCAAACAGAGTCCTGTTCCAATCTATCTATCTATCTATCTATCTATCTATCTATCTATCTATCTATCTATCTATCTATCTATCTATCTATCTATCTATCTATCTATCTATCTATCTATCTATCATAACAGCATTGAAGATAGGGCAGGAACTAACGATGGACAGGGTGCCAGTCCATCACAGGGCATACTCAATCACACCAGGCTAATGGCAAGGTGCTAATTGCACAACTAAAAGAAGAACAAGCAACTTTCCACACTGACATTGGCCAAGGCAGGATTTGTACTCAGGAGTCACCAGCTCTCAATACCTCACCACTGTAGCACCATAGTTCAATATACAGTACGCATTTTTAGATTTTTTCATTCAAAATTTAATAATCTAGTAAGTCACACATGGAGAAATTTGTAACACTTTCCTCGAGTTGGCAAATATGCTTTCTGAATAGGCCATCTGAGAGGAACTTTTTCTACTCAACCTACTCAAAATGTATATACAGAAGTATATGAGCACATGTTACATTCTTAGGTACTTTAGGTCATATGGCATCTGTGAGGTGGGTGGAGTGGAGAGCAATCAAAAACATTAACACAGGCCTTCAGTCCCCTCAATGGAGACACTGACTGGAAAGAAATTACTAAAATTGGTTAAGTGTATTAACCCATGGAAGGACTGCATTAACACCAAGGGTACACTCCATTCTGGGATACTGAAAACAGGCAAATAAAAATTATTAGTCACCAATACCAGTAAATAATGTTATTAATAGACAAGTATACAATAAATAGCATTCACTGATCTAAAAGTGGGCATATGAGTTACAGTTACAATAAATTGCACTTACTGGCCTCAAAACTGACATTCCATCTGCACAATTATCTATATTTAATTTCCTTATTGCTAGTTTGTGACCATTATATTTTATTTGTGTTATTCATTCTGTGTGCATCTTTTGTTTTTTGAGGCAATGTGGCACAGTGGTTAGCACTGCTACTTTATAGCTCAGATCACATATTTGGCAACATTAATCAGTCCAAAATATTGACAAACTTTTCCATAGCCTTAAGCCAGGGGTGTCGAACTCCAGGCCTTGAGGGCCACAGTGGCTTCAGGTTTTCATTCTAACCATTTTCTTAATCAGTGACTAGTTTTCACTGCTAATTAACTTCTTTTCCCTTCATTTAAATAGCCCTGTTTTTAAGCATTCAGTCCATTAAAGTTATTTCTTTCTTCATTAAATGACAGCCAAACAGAAATGAGATGTAAAATGAGACAACAGATGAGCAGCTAAATTGGGATTTCAAACTCCAACCAATCTCTTAATGAGAAGCTGATTCTTGCTGTTAACTAAACCCATTATTTAATTCCATGGCTTGTTGCTGCTATCATTCTGCAACAGCAGACATTTACAAAACAGTTGATTTTTCTGTTTTTTCTAAGAATATTGTGAAAATGTTTTGGTGACCTGAGCGATCAGCCTTACCGAGACCATCACCTTTCTTTATTTTCAGATATTGTGTGATGGGCACAGCTTAGCTGGTCATATGCTTGTTTTGTGTCTTATTTTTGTTTGGCTGCTAATTAAGAAAAAAGAGACAACTAAGGGACCTGAGTGAAGTTAATTAAAACTAAGGCAAATGAAGTTAATTAACAGCAAAACTTGTCACTAATGAAGAAGATGGTAAAATGAAAACCTACAGCTACTGCGGACTGGAGTTCGACACCCGTGCCCTAAGTGATACTTAAATGTTAATCTTGCCATTCTAATATGCTCAAAACAAATTAATTTCCTCTTCCTCTTTGACTTCAATACATATTTTGGAGTTCTATGAAGTTGGCAGACATTTCCGTGATTTTCCCAAAATCGTGACAATGTTCGCTCATCACTAGAGATCGTGTTTGCTGTGATTTCCACCAGGATGAGTTTAAAGAAAGAAAACCAAAACAAGGAACACTTCTGACTTGGCTGTTACAGTTGCAGTGTATTTTATTAGGGACTAGCAGAATACCCGCGCTTCGCAGCGGAGAAGTAGTGTGTTAAAGAAGGTACGAAAAAGAAAAGGAAAAATTTGAAAAACAACGTAACTTGATTGTTAATGTAATTGTTTTGTCATTGATATGAGTGTTGTTCTCATATCTATCTATCTATCTATCTATCTATCTATCTATCTATCTATCTATCTATCTATATATATATATATATATATGTTGTTTTCATATCTATCTATATATATATCTCTATCTATCTATCTATCTCTATATATATATATATATACCCGCGCTTGGCAGCGGAGAAGTAGTGTGTTAAAGAAGGAAAGAGAAAGAAAAGGAAACATTTTGAAAATAACGTAACATGATTGTCAATGTAATTGTTTTGTCACTGTTATGAGTGTCGCTGTGATATATATATATATAGCAAAATACCAGCTTGCAGCGATGTCATGTGTTAAAGAAGTTATGAAAAGAAAAGGAAATATTTTAAAAATAATGTAACATGATTGTCAAAGTAATTGTTTTGTGTATTTGGCAGCGTCACAAAGTTTTTTTCGTCTAGCTGCATCAGAAAATGTACCACAACGTCTGACACGCCTCCTTTTTAGTGTTTTCTCACAGCTTGGATTGCTGCTGTCATATATATACACACACACACACACAAACACACACACACACACACACATACATACATATATATATACACATACATATCTTCATATCTACATATCTATATACATATCTACATATACACATATATATATATATATATATATATATATATATACATACCTATCTAGGTGTATAGCTTTGGTCACTGAGTGCAAGGGAAAAATAATAAAATATAGTCTATAAGTTATTAAACAGTAAAACATTAACGTTTTAAGAAGTACAGGTACATTGAGCACTACTGGAGTGGTTTCAGGTAAACTACATTTTAAAGACTGTGTAACACAACAGGTAAGTAACTAACAGCAGCTAAAATGTATATGGATCATCTCTCGGTAGTAGATCCCTTTTGAAAGGCGCTACACGACGGCTGTGGTATAGAAATTACATTTTCTATGTGAACGTTCAAATTTGTGCCTGTGGTAATGTGCCTTACCGGCATTTAAAGAAAATTAGTTTTGTGTCCTCTGCAGTGTTAAGAGAGAAAGGCTTTGGTTTGGGATAAAAGGAAAAAAGGTGTAAAGAAAGGAAAGTTGCCTTTTTCTTTTATATAGTATAGAGAGATGTGTTCGCTGACGTTATGATCGCCTTGTGTAGACTGGTGAGACGTCCCCGCCATTAATCGGCTGTGATGGCACTGTCAGTCCTCCACTCGTGTGCGTGTTTTCATAATCCGAGGTGAGGACCTCATAATCGTATACGTGCAAAAGAAAGTGTGAATCGCCTTAATATTATTTTGCCGTGGTGTAGAAAAGGGGTCCCGTGTTTGCACTTGTCTGGGCTATAGCGCAGGGGGAGGATGAAAAAATTAAAAGTGCTCACTTTGACTTAAAGCAGAAGCGCAGTCAGCGTCTCAAAGGCCGGCACAGCTATGCGCGCGCGCTGGCTGCTCGACTTTGCTGGGCAGGAGACCACAGTTTTTGCAGACACGTTCATGATATCAAAAGTCTCAGCGCTCTTTGGAGGTCATTCATATATATATATATATAGCAAAATCCCCGCGCCTCGCAGCGGAGAAGTAGTGTGTTAAAGAAGTAATGAAAAAGAAAAGGAAACATTTTAATAATAACGTAACATGATTGACATTGTCATGAGTGTTGCTGTCATATATATGCCTGCCTAAATAAGTCACCCTCGCTTTGCTCTTACTTTATTTACCGTTCATTTAATCATGGCTAGTGGCGGAAAAATTATAAAATGGAAGGAGGATGGCTTTACCAAAACAATTATTGATGGCGAATCGATTATTCATAAAGCTTGAATTGGTGATGTTTTTCTGTGTTAACCTCATATTTTTCAGACTTCTTCTCAAACTAAGGTGGTGCGAGGATAAAATGAATCGGGATGCGCTGATCAATGTAATCGGTGTACAGTACCAGGAAATCATGCATTGACAAAAGCTCCCTTTGCTTGTAATGCAAAGTGTGATTAAATGCATTATTTTTTAACGCGTTATGGAGTACATGCATCGAAGCTTCTCAGCTGTGCTTGTGCTAAGAAAAGGACAGATTTTAAAAATAGCGTAACACGCTTGTCAATGTGACCTTTTGTAAGTAGTGTCTGGAGGATTCAGTGTGGAGAAACTCTATAGAGACAGCGTGTGTATTAACTTGTGGATTTTTCTGTGAGTATTTGGTGGCAGTCTGACAAAGTTGCTTCGGAAGACGGCATTAGCCGCGGAGCTCAGCTCAGACCGAAATTAGATGAATGGGAGGGGAGATGATGACGTGACTCCCCCACCCGCCTTAACTGTCAATCCCCCAAAAACACAGTCTCGGAATTTGCATAAGCACACCCCTTCACCTACAATTTTAACTTAGTTATAAAGTGATCAAAACTCTCGTTTATATCCTGCGTCCTCTCATTAAACTTGTATCCCGCATTACCTGTGGGCATGTGAAACGCCAGCGGTAGCCTGTCTATGAACTTAGTTTAAAGTTTAGGTTTACACCTTGCTTTCTTTCCGAGGCAGCAACACTCATGAATATGGTAGTATATGTCACTCGCTCGCTTCTTATTGTTTTTCGCTGCGTTCTCAATTATATAATGCATGTTTTCTTAAGCGCTTTTTGCAAGTCTTCCTGGTTTTCTACGCACTGCGTTGACAATCAGTTCACGTGATTACGTGGGAGGCGTGATGATGTCACACGAAACTCCGCCCTTCCAGCTCAACTCCATTACAGTTAATGGAGAAAAATACCTTCCAGTTATGACCATTAGGCGTAGAATTTCGAAATGAAACCTGCCCAACTTTTGTAAGTAAGCTGTAAGGAATGAGCCTGCCAAATTTCAGCCTTCTACCTACACGGGAAGTTGGAGAATTAGTGATGAGTGAGTGAGTGAGTGAGTGAGTGAGTGAGTGAGGGCTTTGCCTTTTATTAGTATAGATGTGTGTTGCCATAGCCCTGTTGGAGCCCCACCAATAGTGTTTCTTGATACACTTCTGCTGAATGATTTGTCGGCTGAAAGTCTTCAGTGTTTGTGTGTCAGAGACAGGATGTACAGCATTGTTCATTGCTCTGACTTAATTTTCTTCTCCGTTACTACCTCCAGCAAGTCAACGGTGTGTCCCATAACTGAGCCTGTCCTTTTAATTAGCTTGTCAATTTGGTGAGCCCCTCTTGTTACCAGCCCACACACCACAGCTCAGAAAATCACACCTGTGATCACACAACTGTAGAAGACATGAAAGATGTCACTACTCATATTAAAGCAAGGGTGTCAATCTCCAGTCCTGGAGTGCTTCAGTGTCTGTAGGTTTTCATTCTAACCCATTTCCTAATCAGTGACAACTTTTTACTGCTAATTAACATATTTTCCCTTGATTTTAATAGTCCTATTTTTAAAGATTCAGTCCTCTAAATTGATCTCCATTAAATGACAGCCAAACAGAAATGAGATATGAAATGAAAGCTAAATTGAGGTGTCAAACTCCAACCAGTTTCTTAATGAGGAGCCAGTTCTTGCTGGTAATTAAACCCGTTATTTAATTCCATAGCTTGTTGTTGCTCTCATTCTGCCACAGCAGACATTTCCAAAACTGTGGATGGTCTGTTTTTCTAAAAACACAGTCAAAATGTTTTGGTGACCTTGGCAGATTAACCTTACTGAGACCTCCACCTTTCTTTATTTTCAGATACTGTGGTTAGCTGGTCACACGGTGGCTTGTTTTGTGTCTCTTCATCGTTAGGCTGCTAATTAAGGGAAAAGAATCAAGTAAGAGGTCCAACTCAATTTAATTAAAATTAAGGCAAAAGAAGTTAATTAGCAGCAAAAACTGGTCACTAATTAAGAAGATGGTTAGAATGAAAACCTGCAGCCACTACGGCCCTCCAGGACTGGTGTTCGACACCCTTGCATTAAAGCAACACAGTCTGCACTTTCCTTTCTGTGTTCTGAGACCAGTCAAACTTGTCGTTAATGTGGACCCCAAGTCCACAAGTGCTTGTAATAGTGGACCACCTCTCATCCACTCCTTGAATAGTGACTGCACATAGACGCTCTTTGGTGTGGCAAAAGTCAATAACCAGCTCCTTGGTTAAGATGCAGACAAGTCTCTTTGCACCAAGAAAGAAACTTCTCCACTTGACTCCAATACTATGTCTCAACCCCCTTATCAATATCAATATTAATATATCTCTATTTTCTGAGGAGGCTGGGCTCCTTTAGCACATGTAAGAAACTCCTGCAGATGTTCTATCAGTTGGTGGTTGCCAGTACTCTCTTCTATGCTGTGGTGTGTTGAAGTAGAGAGATGTTGATTGCATTGACAAGCTAATCAGGAGAGCAGGATCTGTGGTTGACATGGAAATGGACTGTCTGGTGACAACAGCAGAGAGGAGGACACTATGCAAGCTACTGTCTATTATGGACAGTGAACACCACCCAGTATACGCCACCATAACTTAGCAGAAGATTTTGTTTTGTTTGGTATGACGCTATAACATAACTGCAAAATGGACAGATACAAAAGATCTTTTGTCCCTAGGGCCATTAGACTTGTTAACTCTTCCCGAATTGGGTGATGGCTGAGTTCTGGGTCTGATGCTCTGCTTATAAGCTATGTTAGCTGTGCAATACATCTCACTACTTGGTCACTACTGTACAGCCTTTTTTAAATAATGTGTCAGTTTAAACATGTCATCCTATCAGCATATGCCATATCACTTTATTTCTTATTTTTACTTTATAATATTATGTCACTTTATTATTATGTGTCACCTGTTACTTTGGTAGTAATATTATTTGCACATTTCCCTTTGTATTGGCATTATTGTATGCACCATCTACATTACTTGTATTGGACTGTAAGATTACAACCCCAATGTCCTTAAATAATGTTATTTGTATAGTGTGTACTTAAATGTTTGTATCTAACTTGGTATAATTCGTGGCTACTGGTACTTACATTTCCTTAAGAATCAATGGAGTATCTATCTATCTATCTATCTATCTATCTATCTATCTATCTATCTATCTATCTATCTATCTATCTATCCTATAGTGCATTTCCTATCTATCTATCTATCTATCTATCTATCTATCTATCTATCTATCTATCTATCTATCTATCCTATAGTGCTTTTCCTATCTATCTATCTATCTATCTATCTATCTATCTATCTATCTACACCCACTGCAAGTGACTCATTTGTATTTGGAGGTGTACAGACTGAAGTGCATTGGAGACAGGACTGTTCCTTATGGTGCTCCAATGGTGCCCACATAGACGTTGAGCCTCACAAACTGCAGTCAATGTTAAGATTAAACAAAATCTCACAATAATTAATAAACAGCAAAATATCAAATAAATAACACACAGAAAATAATAACTAGGCTAAAATCAGAATAACTCAATATGAAAGCTTACATTTAAATAACAACAGAAAGACTAAATAAGCAAGAAATAAACTTGAGCCAGTGAAACAAACCTTGATGCCATAACAATTCTCTTGCTAAAATGTCTGTTTAATGAGATTTGTAAGCCCCTGTTAGTATTTTTCACTTTGCATGTCCTCAGAATGCCTACCAAAAGTGACCGTGCTGTGGACGCCAATGCATGGGAAATGAAAGCAAGTGTGACTGAGGCAAACCTGGCAGTACACCTTTTGCAAAGACTTTCATGGAGTCAGTTTAGCATGGGACAAAACCAAGGCTGCTACTGCTGACCAAGGTCGATGGCAAACATCTGGCACCCAGTACACCGCCCTGCGCACATGGAATTAAGTCTAAGTCAGTAAGTCTCATTAATGGTTTCCTATCCAATACATACGGTAGATTGAGAAAGTATTCCAACAACTTCACTTTCTGCAAACTTTATAGTGTTGTAGATTTAATTTTAAATGAATAAATTTGACATTTCATTCCCATACAACCGTTTTTTGTGGCACTCCAAATTATGGTAAAGTTGTATTCTGGTCACTAAGTTGAGTTAAGTCCACCTGTGGCAAACTGAATTGATGGAGTATGGTTTAGAAAGACACAAACCTGTGTATGTTAGGTTCCACTATTTCACAGACACTCCAATCTAACAGCTTGAAAGGGCCTGCCAGCCAGAATGGAATAAACTGCTCAAATCCAGGTGTGCAAAACTTGTAGAGACAAACTTCAAGAAGAGTGGAAGCTGTAATTGCTGACAACGGGATGTCTAAAAAGTGAAAAGGTGCGTTAAGGGTCTGAATACTAATGCAAAATATGAGATTTCAGTTTTTTATTATTAATTATATATTTGTAAACATTTTGTGAAACATGTTTTTACTTTATTGATATAACCAACTGAGTCTGGACTGATGGTCAAAGATATCAAACTTAATTTAATGACTGCACAATCACTTTATTAGGGAAGTGGCCCTAGAAGGCAGTTTTGGGACTTTTAGCACGAGTTACATAAAACTTTAGTCTGAGGCCAAAATCCTTCCCCCTGGGAATTTATTTAGTGATTGCACTTATTACACATCGGGCAGCAGTGGATACTCCTGCTAATAGGTAATAATTTTAGTGTTACAAGTACAAATGTTTACTTTGATAGTATATAGCAGTGGAATTTCCTGTGGAGTGCTAGAAGAATTCTCTGCTACTTTGTGTGATCTATCTTGATCGATACAATTTTAATAGTATTAACTGCATTATCATCTAACTCAGCCTTCTCCGTATGGACTACAGTTACATTAAACTGATGAAGAGCTGACTTACATACCATTGTGTTCCTCTTTCTAAATTTTCTAATGCAGTTTTACCTGATGATATATACAAATGTGACAGAAACTAAGCAATGTATGCCATTTGCATGGGAGGAACAGAGACAGCCGTGTAATGTCAGAAAAAATAGACCACAAAACCTCCAATCAGCACAAGTCTTGTATTAAAGTGTTACAATGATTTATTATGGAGTCAGGTTTAAAAGCAGAAGTAGTCCACATATGATTAGTTTTACTTCTCTAGAGAAGAGTAAAAAAACTGCATTTTTAATTTGGGCCTTGGGGAAAAACCGTACTATATTCACATTAGAAATGGGTTATTTTTCTACCAAAATGGAATGCCCACCGCCTTTCCAAATCTCCATTCTGTGGTTAATGAAATGTTAATAAAAATTACTACATCAATTTAAAAAAAATAGTTAAAGAAAACCTTTTGCAAAAACACTTTTAAAGGAAGCTCACAAGCTTTTATACTTTAAGTATTCAACATGAAAAAGCACTTAAGCACCTGCCTCCATGGCCCATTAAAATCAATAAATGAGTGAAGCTGTGCCATCTTCTATTATGTTATTTTTAAATGTAAAAAAAATCATTTTTAGAGAATTTCTTAATGCAACTGTTGAAGCAAAATCATATTATATTCGGAAACAGAAATATTAGAACCTTGTGTATAAACTAGTTGAACTTCCCCATCTAAGGTGGGTTAAAATCTATGTAATCAACTGTAACTAGTAAGGGGCACTACCAAGCCCCAAACCCCAGATACAATCACACCCAACACAGTTACAAATTTAAATATTATCCCTTTTAATTATTCACGGTACCTTAACAAACAGATAAGTGCATTCAAAGTAGGACAAACGCAGACATATAGTTCCTCGTCTCTCCCTGGTAAGGCAGGGCGACTCCCCTGTTAACCAGACCAAGGAGTAGTTTCAGTGCCAGGGCACAGCCTGTTAGAAACACTTCCAAGTCAAGTGGAAATCTAAAAGAGAATAGGGACTATTAATCCCTATAGCACCTGCTGGTGGCACCCATGGACCCCAACAGAGCTGCTCCATGGCACCACAGTTCCCAGAATGCCCTGCAGGTGCCAGTATGGGTGTTGAAACCCAGGGATACTATCATCTAATGTATCAGGGGACCAATCTTTCCATTATACTAGCCTCCCGGCCGGATAAGGATCCTTAGTCCGTCCCAGATGGAAGGACAGAAAACGCACTTCTGCAAGGGAATCTCCTTTCCTGTATCCTGGCCATGACACAATAGTCTTCACCTTTTGTCCAGTGTCTGCAATGGTTTTGCATCCTATCCAGGTAAGGAACTTCACCCTATCCCAGTTCAGGGTTCCCGATTATGCACATCATCCATCACACAACATAGACTTTTTTATTTGGTACATGGGATGTCTGTAATGGAGCGTAAAGTAACACCCTAATCCTAACTTGATTAATATTTTGTACATCTTTATTTGCAATGTTAAAGAGTCAGAAAGTGAGTTGCCTGGGCCAGGGTTTACTGCTTAATTGTTTGTTATAACTCTGTGAAGGACATTCAATAAGCCATCCGATGTAGGAAGGCCATAAACTTCCTAGCTGGTCTGGATGACTGAAATGTGGCTGTTTGTCATTGGCCGTTCTGTTGCACAACTCCCCATTAGTCTAGTCATGCCGAAACAAGATTTGATGAACCAAGGGTTATTATGCCTGCACCACTGGTTCAGGATTAGTGATAGGAATAGTGTAAATTGATCACTCCACCCAACTCATCAGCTGGCCATGAATAGAAGACCCCTCTCTTGTCATTTCTGGATGATGAAGACAACTCTGTCTCAGCAGCCATAATAAGACAGGCATACAGACTGCTTCAATACTCCCTGCAAAGGCCATGTGTTAGCAAAGATCAAACCAGACAGAAAACAAGACTGAAAGCATCCTATGAACACAAGATGCAGTGCTACCTAAGCTGTAACTGTATTTTTGGCCACACTTGTTTTATTTTGCTTATAATTTGGGCATATTACCTATAACACATAATTAAATGTGTAGCACCTTCTCCTGCCTGTTCTTTTACTCTATCTAATTACATAAAGAAGGGTTTTGTGTTTGGGGGGTAGAAGTGCTAAAGTACAATTCCTGACCACAGAGTGGTAAGTGTATGGGATCTGAGGCATTTTGGTAATGTCTACATAATAAAGAGTAAAAAAGGGAAAATAGGGTCTCATCCTGTAAGATCCAATATGACTAAACATTGTATATTTGGTCTGGTATAGTAACACACACCTGATCCATTTTCCTCGTGGTGGCCTTTTCCTCTATGGACAGAGCTGCCCTTTTTTGCTGCTTGCTCTCAATGTCTTTCACTGAACTGACCACCCTAATAGCCAAAGTGGTTTGTTAGGAAAATGCAGCAGTGGTCGCTACCACATTGGCCTGATTTAGTGACTCTAGCCTAGTCGTGTCAGTGCTTTGTCTTCCCGACGTGTGTGTTGATGTACTGTGTGGCAGACGGCTGGGGTCCATGCACGGCTGGGACGTCCCATCGCTATATGTTCAGGGGGAGCAGCCATGGACTGTGCAATACCTACCCCTGGACACTAGATGGCCGCCCCAATGGGCTGGAGCGGTGCCTCGGTTTCCCACAGGGCTCCATGGGAATTGGAGTTGGGTGAAGCCCTGTTGGGTCCTGCAGGCGCCACCAGGGGGTGCTGCAGCTGGGACTCCTGAGCCCGTCAACCACCTGGAGCACTTCCGGGTGGACTATAAAAGGGACCAGCAGCCACCACTCATTGGCCAGAGTCGAGAGGAGGAGGATGAAGCTTGGAGGAGGAGTGCTGGTGCCAAAGGAAGAGTGTTTGTGCTTGTGTTTTGGGTGTTTTTGGTGTACATGGGACTGTGTTGTGCCTGTGGGGGTCATGGGGAAGGTGTGCCGCACAGGTGAAGAGAAATGAAAGTTCTTGGGTTTTATACGTGCCTCCGGTGTGAGTCGCCTATATAGCGTCTTGTTACAACTGTTATATTCACTCATCGATTACCCACCATGCAATGTTTTCAGTCATTAGCATTATAGTTATAAACCTCATTCACATGGCTCAAGCAGGTACAAGAATGTTGCTTCCATGCAATGCCAGGTTTCTTCATGATGTGATGCTTAGAACTGAGGCAATTAAATTTTGGTTTCATCAGACTAGAGAGCTTTGCTTCTTATGGTCGGGGAGTCCTTTAGATGTCATTTTGCAAACTCCAAGTGGGCCCTTATGTGTCATCTGGACACTCTGTCATAAAGCCCAGATTAGTGGAGTATTGAAGTGGCAGTTGTCCTTCCGGAAGTTTCTCCCATCTCCACACAGGTTCTCTGCATCTCAGTTTGGTCTCCTATCTTTACCAAAGTCCTTCTCCCAAACTGTTAAGTCTAGCTGGACAGACAGCCCTACAAAGAGTTGTAGTTGTTCCACACTTATTTCATTTAAGAATTATGGAGGACACTGTGTTCTTGGGAACCTTCAATGTTGCAGGAATTTTACGGTAGCCTTCCCTAGATCTGTGCTTCAGCAGTCTTGTCTCTACATTCTACAGGCAATTCCTTCAACCTCGTGGTTTGGGTTTTGCTCTGATACACATTGTCACCTGTGGGACCTTCTGTAGAAAGGTGTGTGTCTTTCCTATCCATGTCCAATCAGATGAATTGACCACGGATGGACTCAGATCAAGGTGGAGAAGCATCTCTACGAAGATGAATAAAATGGGATGTACCTGAGCCAAATTCCAAGGGTCAGAGCCAACGATCTGAATAATTGTGTCAATGTGATACAAGTGCCACTTTGTCATTTTGGCGTATTGAGTGTTGTTTGATGAGCGAAAATGAATTTAAACAATTTTAGCATAAGGCTCCATCATAAACAAATGTGAATAATTACTTTTAGAAGACACTGTATTTCACAACGTGCATTGCTTGAGGCCATGTGTGAATGGAGACAAGGGCACATCAGCAGCATAGGTCAACTGGGGTCACATTAGCATTTTGTGATGTTTACCAAAAGAGTCTTGGTGGTTCCTTGTAGGAGTGAGGTGTTGAGGTAGTTCTTTAATGAGTGACCAGTAGGGGGTGTAGCAGTACACCCAGACACAACTACACAACACAGTCCAGGGTTCAAATACAAGATCTTCTTTATTATCTTTACTTCTATCATTCCTCCAATCATCTTCCTTAATAATACAATTATCAAAAACAACACTTTTACTTTCTTCCATACCTCTCTTGAAGCCTCGTCCACACTCCTCCTGACTCTGACTACTCTTAGGGGAAACTCAGCCAGAGTTTCTCAGGAGTAGTTCAGGTGCTACAGCATTGCACACAATGGAAGCACATCTGAGTCAAGCAAAAGTCTATTAAAGAGGTCATACCAATCCCTTAAGACTCCCCCTGGTGGCACCCAAGAACCCCAACAGGGCTGTCCCATAGGGCTACAACTCCCAGCCTGCCCTGCAGAAATTCCAACAGGTGTCCCACCATTGGGATGTTACCACCTTGTGTACAGAGGGAGAATATAACTTTGGGTGGAAGATGCCTCTTGTCCTTCCATCGTGGGTTCCTTTTCTGGCTGGAAACCAACCTCAGTTCCAGCTGGGACGCCCATCTGCCCCCCACAACACTTACAAATTGTATGGGCCAAATTTTCTTGACATGCACTGCACTTAGGCTCATAGAAGGCAAAAGGCAAAGTCAATGACAACCACTGTTTAATGATTCAGTGGGATTATTTTAATTTATTTTCTGCTTATGTAGAATATCACTGGCAAATGCTAAACACTTTGTGGACACACCCAGGAATCTCATGAGCATGACAACAAAGTTATTCATATAACATTACAGACTTCTCAGTCAAGGTCTAAACTCATTTATGTGGGATCCTGAGATAACATCGGTTGTGATGTGAGATTTTACATAGAACTTGATAAATGTTTTGTATGTCTTTATTTATAATTTAAGCAAACCAATGTAATTTAGTGGTACCTTGGTGAGAGGCATTCTTGTTCATCCCCCCCAGGTTTACGACTTTTCTTTGTAATTTTACGACAGGATTTGGGGGATGTGTCTTAAACCAGTTTGATGAGCATTTCTTTGCTAAAGTCTTTTCCCCCATCCCCCACACAAAGCCAGGTTAGTGTAATATATGGTCTTTTCTGGGGGGGCAGGAGATAAGATGTTCTATTTCACCCATTGGTCTGAGGTATAGCTGTTTGGAATTGGCTAGTCTCAGAGGCCTTTAAGTACCATGATGTCCTATTGGTTCTAGGAATTGGAGAGAACATCTATAAATTTGCTTGCTCAACCACATTCTCTCTCTCTGACTGACATATGATGGAAGAAGCATCTCTCTTGCTAACCTGTGATGATAAAGACAACACAATGAAGAGCACAGCTCAGCAGCCATATTGAACAGACATGTGGCTGAAAGCTGAGCACCAACGATGCCTTAACTAGAGACATTTTAAGTAACTGCAAGTCTGTGTGCCACCTGAATTACACATCACCATTTTATCAGGTTGTATGGTTGCCAATATTCAAATGTACTTTGCATTTTGTTATTATTTATGAATATTATCAGTAATACATTATTTTATGTGTAACTTAACTCCTGCTTGTCTTTTTACTACATCTAATTGCCTGAGGTTATAGATATAGAAGGGAAGATGGGGATAAGTTCTATACAGTGGTAAGCCTGTGAGATTAGACATTCTAAGGCTACATATTTAATAATACAATAGGGAAGAGTAGAGCAAAATATATATTACTCTACCAAGATAAAACAATTGGCGTAGTCGGCAGGATTTTGGGGTAACCAAGTTTTGCACCCTGTTTGCAAATACTGTTTTGATGTATGTGTTTGTTTATGTATGTGAATTTTAGGGCACCCAGTGTACAAATGCGGTGGAAGTAAAACATTGTTTGGTTGCTGAATGGAATATAACCAACAAAGTGTAGAGACTTCATGTGTGTCACAAGGACACCCGCATGTTTGTTAGTGCTGGTGTAGTGAGTCCCTAATTAAAGTGCTAGGGAGTGGTGAAAGATGCATGCGTCATTCATACGGCATTTAAGTGGTTAAAGTGCTAGGGAGTGATGGGACATGCATTCGTCATTCATACGGTACTTATTCGTTTAGAATCTTTGTGTATGTATGTGTATGTTTGCTTACAGGGGCAAAAGTAGGCCAACCCATAACGAATTTGGCAAATTGTATTAGAGAAATTGTAGACTTAGAAATGCCTAAGTTCATTTTAAAGTCAGCCATCTTCCAGTGGAGTGGCAGAGGGAAGCAGGCTAAAGCTAGGAAACCTGTAGTTCAGGTAGAGAAAGCAGAAGCTGAGCTGAGTGTGCCACAAAATGGAAGGGGGCTGGAAGGATTAAAAGCAAGAAAACAGAGATCAGGTTTAAAGAAGACAGCTGCTGTTATAAGAGGTTTACTAGCTTGTATTATTGGTAATAAGGAAGATCAAATGAGGAAGAAAATAGCAAAGTGAATGAAAGTTATGGAATGTTGAGTGAGAGTTTTGAAAGATGTAACAGTTGGTGTGATAATTGTGAAGTGTTAGCATGCAGAACACTCGCTGCTAAAGTAGAAAGCAGTGAAAGAAGTGGAAAAAGAAATGTAAACCACCATGGTGAAAGTTAGGGCAATAGTAACCAGATCGGACTGGAACCCTAAAACATGGGTGGGTGACTTACATGAGACAGATGTGTGCTCAGATAAAGAGTGGGAATGTGAGTGTGAGGAAAAGGAGAGAGATGAAAGGAAGGGAAAACAGCAAGGGTGTTTTCTTCCTTTATTCTCCACTGCACCACAATCTCCAAGTAATTCTGAGGTCTGTCCAGTATTTAAAGAGCATGCTACACTGATAGATATTTCACCACTGTTAGGAAAGGTAACCAGTGCTGCATTGAAATTTTGATTTAGGACAAAGAGATCAGATAGAAGGCAGAGGAGCTGGTGAGTGTGAATGGCAATTGTTGACTAGAGGGCATGAACTGGATATTGGCTTAAGGATACTGAGTAAAGAAAGTGTGGAATTTAAACAAAGAACAATGGAAATGAAAGGAATTCAAGTGCTTGTGTGTGAAAGGTCTGAATGTGCTAGTGCAAGAATGGCTGAGTTGGAAAGAAAGTGCACCAGTTTAGGAGTTGGTTTGAATGAAACAGGACAAGCCAAAGAACAAAGGATGGGGGTGGTGCAGCAGGAAGCTTAGCTAGCAAGTTAGGAATGCACAGGGGTGTGAGGGTCCTAACAGCTGTGCTAGGGCCAGCAGTAATTAAAAGCACACACACTTAGGTTCAGTAATTCGAAACCTGACTGACCAGTTGTTCAAAAAGACAGCCTATGAATCTCCATGCAATAAAATGGAGAAAAGTGAGCTGGTCTTTAGTAAAGAACACAGGTCAGTTTTAGCAGAAATGCTGGATTTAGAACTTGGGTTCTGGAGAGGCTTCAGCCCACACTTTCAGGTAGCAGTTACCATACAATAAAAAAAGGACACACAGGCAATGAAAAAAAATAGAAGGGTAGCACGAAGACAGGAAAGGAAAATAGTTATTTCTGTTTCAATTTTCTGGCCTTTGCAATAGTGCTACTTCTATTGTAAGGTTTTTATGGACTTTGGTTTGGTGCAGGTAATAAATAGTGAAGGCAATTAGCAGAGTAAAATCCATGCAGGAGATCGGGTTACCATTGGCACATTGGAGTGGCGTGGCACTAGTGCCAAGCTGTTCCAATGAATGCCTGGAAGCAAAGTTTGAGTTTTGGCACCAGGTGACAAGCCAAGAAAATGAGATGGACAGAAACTGCTTTGTCACCTTCCATTTTGCAGACCTGCCTACATAGCAGAATGAAAAAGAAAGAGAAAAGACAAAGACAAAAGCAAAGACTAAAGACAAAGACATGAAGAAGAACTGAAGAGACAGCAAGAAAAGACACTTACTGGGGTTTAAGTGAGTAACAAGTCCACAAGTCATGCAATAATAGGACTAGTCACAATAGCTATAGTTTAAAAGGAAAGGTTTGTTCATTACTGCAGCAAATTTATATTCCAAGGGGTGGAAACTGAACAAACCAGTTAGGAATGCCAAAATAAGGGGATTATTTTGGGCTCATAAAGTATACATTCTGGGTATTAATTAATTAAGTGGGATAATTAATATAATTAATATATTAAGGAAAATGTATACTAAGAAAATTGGTGAACTTTTCAGGAAAGCAGGTGCAGCTGATACATTTGCAAGACATATGGGCTCCGATGTTTAGGTATAGTCTAATTGGGAAAATATGGAAGCCCTGCTGAGATTGTCGGCTGTGGTACAGGCACAGGACCAGTGGGCCAATTCTGAACCTGAGGTGTTTAGCACAATGAGTATGCATATGGTGAGCAAACAACTCTAGGGGTGGCCTACGGGGGGAATGATGAGAGTTGCATAGCTTTGATGTCTCATGGTGGTGATGCCAGCCTATACTGGTAAAGGCTGATGGCAGTCAAGAGTTGCACCATGGGTAGGAAAGCACAAGAGGCAACTAAGTCAACCCCAAATGTGTGCAGAGGGGCCACAAATGTTGGTTTGTGAACAGTTTATGCAGTGGCACATGTGCTGTCACTTGGGCAGAAGTGGTTGTACTGGCACCTGTGGCATGTTACCTTTCAAATTTTGATGTTAATTGTACAGCTGCATATGCTTAAACAGATAGTTTGGGACAGGGGTCTAATTAGCAGTTAGACAGAGAACAAGTACAGATTAAAAATTCACACAATAGACTAAATTGTAGTGGGCTAGTTTAGTGGAAGGTGTGGACTTGTCTCATTTTGAACCACAGATCTGATGACATATGAAGACTGCAGAAAGAGTTGACGCAAGCTGGAGCAGATACAAGTCATCAGGAGCGCTTCCAAGTTCTTCAGATTGTCTTTGAAATAAAGAAGATATGTAATGGACAAATGGTCACGGACAACTTTTAACACTGGGAGAGCAAATACTGCCAATCAATGCACAAGTTATGCATCAGACTCTTGAAACAATTTAAAGACATTGTATATAAAGACAATGTACAAAACATTCATCTGGGTGGAGTGTTGTGATGTGAGATTTTGCATATAACTTGATAAATGTTTTGTATGTCTTTATTTATAATTTAGGCAAACCAATGTAATTTAGTGGTACCTTGGTGAGAGGCATTCTTGTTTATCCCCCATGTTTACGACTTTTCTTTGTAATTTTACGACAGGATTTAGGGGATGTGTCTTAAACCAGTTTGATGAGCATTTCTTTGCTAAAGTCTTTTCCCCATCCCCCACACAAAGCCAGGTTAGTGTAATATATGGTCTTTTGGGGGCAGGAGATAAGATGTTCTATTTCACCCATTGGTCTGAGGTATAGCTGTTTGGAATTGGCTAGTCTCAGAGGCCTTTAAGTACCATGATGTCCTATTGGTTCTAGGAATTGGAGAGAACATCTATAAATTTGCTTGCTCAACCACATTCTCTCTCTCTCTGACTGACATATGATGGAAGAAGCATCTCTCTTGCTAACCTGTGATGATGAAGACAACACAATGAAGAGCACAGCTCAGCAGCCATATTGAACAGACACGTGGCTGAAAGCTGAGCACCAACGATGCCTTAACTAGAGACATTTTAAGTAACTGCAAGTCTGTGTGCCACCTGAATTACACATCACCATTTAATCAGGTTGTATGGTTGCCAATATTCAAATGTACTTTGCATTTTGTTATAATTTATGAATATTATCAGTAATACATTATTTTATGTGTAACTTAACTCCTGCTTGTCTTTTTACTACATCTAATTGCCTGAGGTTATAGATATAGAAGGGAAGGTGGGGATAAGTTATAAACAGTGGTAAGTCTGTGAGATTAGGCATTCTAAGGCTACATATTTAATAATACAATAGGGGAAAGTAGAGCAAAATATATATTACTCTACCAAGATAAAACAACATCTAAAATAGCATGTTCCAGCTCCTGGAAACCATGAAGTAGGAAAAGCAGCTGTTCAGAAAGTACATGGGTGAATGCTTTTTCCACTGCTCTGTAGAACTCACATTGGTTTAATGATAGTGTGTACAAGATGACTTGTTTAAGTCCAACACTCCATTAATTGACCTCACATTTTTATTTCCAATGATTATGGGGGGCGGGGGGAATGGTGGATGCTGACAGGTTAGACCAGAGAATGTGCGTGTGTCAGGGGGAACCATAGAGAAGGAGTGGGGCCCAGAAGATCATGGAAAGTTGTAGTTCTAGGGCAATAAATAAGACCTCACAAGGGATGCATTGGTATACAATATGTGGTGCAAATCCTGGCATTAATGACAAAAAAAGCAGCCTGGAAGGAGTAGTATGGTATTTCTCCATGACACCGGGTGAAAAGTGTCTCAGTAGTTACCTCCGTTGTCCATCTGACTCCCTTTTGGTTGTCAGAAGTAGATGCTGGAGAAAAACAGCAAGTTACTCCCTAACCTGTGCTCTTTTATGACTGAGCTCCAGTTTAAGCTATTGACTCATGAGGGCTTATGGACATTCTAGAGCTTTAAAAATGCTATGAGCTGCTCACCAGAGATCTAACTTGGTGAATGTGATAGTATTACAGGGATAGAAGTTAATCCACACAGGACTGGAAATGACACCAGGTTGGAACATAAAGCACCTCAGGCTCAGAACCCAGTGAGTTTGAATTCAGGACAACAAGCATGTCAGATTGTGTAGACAGACGTCTAGGAGGTGAGGAAGAGGAGTTAGACATGACTTTTCTGGCTCAGGAAGGTCCCAGAGATGAAACAGGATTTGCTGCTTTGCTTATTTTTTATGTGGTGTTCTCCTCTTTTTTCATATATCCCTTCCTTATAATGATTTTTTTTTTTGTTTATTTCATAAATCTTTACATAGCTTTGTTACTTACATTTGTACCATTTCCGGTTATTCACTGTACTTCAGCTGGAAAAAGGGGGCGTTCTAAAACTATTGACCAGTAGTATATAGACAGAGACAGAGAGGAAAGCACATTTTACATTCTTTGCAGACTAATTTATGTTTGATGAATTGGTGGGATTACCTGATGGGTCCATCCCTTACACATAAGGTATTGGACGTATGATCCTCCTCATTTCTAGTAAGTGAGAACTGAGAGTGTGTGCCACTCCTGGAAAAAAACACAAAGAGACTAAAAATAAAACAAAAATAGTGTTTTAGTCAGGATGGATGAACAATGGGAGAATGCAAAATATTTACATAAACAGAAAACTGGACAAAACCCCCATGTTCTCCTGTGGCCTGCCTTTAAAAGGTTGTCCTGCTTGTTGGTTAGATTGAGTTCCGTACTCTTAATTCTATTAAAAGTTCTTTCTTGACCTTTCATCGGCTTTCAATACTATTAACCACACCTTGCTTATGTCTTCCCTTGATAACCTCAGAATTCATGGTTCTGCTTTGGACTGGTTCAAGTCCTACCTGTCTCACCAATCTTTCTGTGTCTTCTGCTCTAACTCCTTGTATTTTCCACAAAAGCTCTCCATATGAATCTATGTTGGGTCCAGTTCACTTTTCTCTCTACATTCTTACATTAGGCAGTGCTATTTCTTCTCATGGCTTCTCCGACCATCTCTTTGCCACATCAACCACTCAGAACCCACAGGTTTCAGCCCAGAACTCCAGCTGTCTCTCTGCCATTTCATCACAGATGAATGCTCATCACTTTAACCTTAACATTTCAAAGTCAGATATCCTGTACTTGTCTTCTGATTCTCCTTCCTCATATTTGTCTGTAAGCATTGCTCTTGAAGATCTCACCCTTTCTCCATCAGTCACTGTCAGAAATCTAATCACTCTGAATTCCTCTCTTTTTCATGCACTGAAAATACTTCTTTAATATCATTTCTATATTCATAGGATTCAAGTTTTCCTCACTAATTATGCCTCACAACTCCTTTTTCAGGGACTGGTTTTCTCTTGGTCAGGCTATTCCAACTCTCACAACTGCTATTCAATCTTCCTAGCTCCTCCAGAACATAGTCACTCTACTGGTGTCCACTGTTTCTTGTTTCACTCCTACTGCTCTTCTGCTTCACTGATCTCCTGTTGCTGCAAGGACACAGTTTAAAACTATTTGTTTGACCTGCAGTTCACTGACTGGTTCTGTGCATCAATATCTCCAGTCTTCAGTCTCTCCATATGTCCTTCTTCTTGCCAGATGGGCCACAGCTGGAGAATGTTTCACTGTTCTTGCTTCAAAGCTATGGATTAATCTCCCCAGGTCTATTCGAACTGAACCCAATTTAGATGTTTTCTGAAAACACACAATTTAAATGAATATTTTGGAACTATTTAGTGTCTCTATTACAGGACAGCTGCTGTTGAACTGACAAAGAGTTTAGGATGCTGATATGTGTCATTGTCTAGCTGAAGGTCTGATTATACATTTGTAGCACTATTCCCTCCTGCTTGTTTTTTCATCTTTTTCTGATTTGCTTTTGATGCTTGAACCTTCAAATCATTCTTGTATGTATTACAATTTGCTTTGTAACTCACCTTGGATAGATTAATAGTAATAACAATAATATCCGTATCCCTCCCAACTCTTGTGTCTCACATTTGCACCTTCCACATCTAAACTCAGCACTCCATTGTCACAGAGTGCCTTGAAAACCTCAAATAGAAGTTTAGGGTCCAAGGTAAGTCTAATAAGACTCTAAGACCACTGCACCTGAAAATTGGATAAAGAGAGAGAGAAGGAAGTACTCCAGCAAAGAGAAGAGCTCTAACATTTGGCCTGTCGAAATTGAGTGGGCTAACTTCCAGTTCCCCAGGACATTATGTTCTTATTTATAAGGTAAAGATTTTGTGGTTTTGTTTGCTGGCAGTCCTGTGGCACCATGGGGTTTCATAGTCAAATTCAACTTTGTCTTTCCTGACATGAAGAGATGTTGTAAGATGAATTGTGTTATTTGAGTATGGTCCTGTTAAGAAATATCCTTGTTCTACGCCCCTTTTTCCTCCCAGAAACTACTTAGCAGCCATGAAGCTCTCTACAATATCCACACACATCTACTGCATAATGTATATTACATCGTTAGTATGTTTTTGGTCAAATGTACTAAATGGTGTTAATGTTATACTTTTGATATGCAGTATATCACAAATTGACTTCTTTTTAAAATATGCATCTTTTTATTAGCCTGGCACAGCTGACTTGCACTCAAACCACAAACCCAGTGGACTTATTACACATTTTGTTTTTGCAAAGGTGGTGCGGGGGGCGATTTGGTGGGTTCTGCCTTGACGCATTTCCATATCCTTGACTGACAGCTTCTAAAAACACCAACTATGTGTAGGGGGTGTGTTGTTTTGCACAATAATCATCACTCCATCTGTGGTGGGATTCTTCTGATCAGCCCACCCACCTGTTGGAAAGGGTTTACAAAACTGAAAGTTTTCTTATGTGCATCTGTCACGAATATTTTTTGCAACCCCCTGCTTGTCAGACATTCTATAGGTTCAACTAAAAATATTTTAACTAACCTTACTTTCTATTTCAGAGTGCTACATAGAAGTCATGATGGTCAGTTCAGTGGGGATTAGAGAAACTGTATGTGACGGCAGAGAGGATTTAAATTCTACTTATCTGATTTAATCTGCTCCCAACACCCACATGCTCCTTTTTTTTTAACTGAGATTGTTTATCTATCCATAGCCTTTAGCTGAGGTTGTTGATGATTTACAGCAAATGTACTTGTTTTTACAAAAGGACTCGCATCCTACTCAATAGGAGGACCATGAGTCCATAGTACAAGTAATAGAAAAAGTAGAGTTCATACATTTAAATTGATTTTAAAGTCTTCAATGATAAGTCTCATGTTATGGTCAGATAGCCGGAGGGAACAGGGAAAAGAGCCTTAAATCCATCAGAAATCCAAATAGAATCAATAGCAGATCAAAACTGACCCAAAGAACACAACAGTGCTCTAAATGTGTAGCAGCTGTAAGAAATATGACCTGTGGAAAATGCTTTGCTTTTTGTAAACTTAGATCACATTAATAAAATCCATAACATTTCTGAGCTTAAAATATACCATTTAGGATATTTATATGGGTTATGAATTAATAAGCCACCTTAAATTAAGAGAAAAATCCACTAAAGTAAATCCATCCTATCCTAACACAGGGTCACGGGGGTCTGCTGGAGCCAATCCCATTCAGCTCAGGGCGCAAGGCAGGAAACAAATCCTGGGAAGGGAACCAGCCCACCACAGGGCACACATACACACACACACACACCAAGGACAATTTAGAATCACCAATGCACCTAACCTGCATGTCTTTGGACTGTGGGAGGAAACCATAGCACCCAGAGGAAACCCACATGGACACAGGGAGAACATGCACACTCCATGCAGGGAGGACCAGGGAACCGAACCAAGGTCTCCTAACTACGAGGCAGCAGTGCTACCACTGTGCCACCGTGCCGCCCACTAAAATGTATGGTGCGCCAAAATGGGCCAAATGTGTAGCAGTTGCATAAAAATATCCATCCATCTATCCATTATCCAACCTTCTATATCCTAACTACAGGGTCACGGGGGTCTGCTGGAGCCAATCCCAGCTAACACAGGGCACAAGGTAGGTAACAAACCCTGGGCAGGGCGCCAGTGCACCGCATGCATAAAAATATTACATCTGAAAGCCGTTCTTGTTTTTAAGTAAAGACAGGGTGCATTATGAAAAACCTTTACAATTCTGAGATAAAAAGGTGTCTTTTATGGGCTGTGTACTACCCTAAAGGCAGTATAAAATCTACTAAAGTCAAAGGTAGGTCAATACGGACCAAAAAGACACAGTAAAAGTCTGTTTGAAGCTGTGCAAATTATTGGACTTTCCATTCTTTTTATTGTTTATTAACTGAGAGAAATCAAAAACAGAAATCAGAAACATATTTACTGGCAAACAAGGGGCCTCGTGTATAACGCTGTGCGTAGAATTCGCACTATAACATGATGTAAGCACAAAAGCCGAAATGTGCTTATGCATAGAAAATTCCAGATGCAGATATCTGTGCGTACTCCAACTTCCGCGTTCCTCCACTCCATAAATCCCGATCAGCATGAAAACTAACACATGTGCACGCGCATTCTGTCCCATCCCATCTCCTCCCAGAATTATGCCTCTTTGAATATGCAAATCAATATACATAGGCCTTAAGCTCAGCATTCTGTGAAAAGGCAATGGCAAAAGCAAGAGGGAAAATATAAGAATTTCAGCGAATACCAAGTGGAAGCAAAGAAAAACGTACTATTTGTTGGTTTTTACTGTGGTATAATCAACAAAAGGAAGTTGATCGAGTGACATAGCGTGTTGGAGAAACAAGCTCAAGTTCACAAAGTCGCACAGTGCCCGACATAAAAAAGAAGTGACATATCAAAGTCGCCGTGAAAAGGCGAGACGTAGCCCACCGTCTGAGTGTCATATGGAAGCTTATTACGGAACAGAGTGAAAAAAAGGCACAGAGTAGGAAAAAAGCATGAAATGTTAGCTTCAATCTCGAAATATACACTTTAGTCACATAGATTATTTTGTGATTAAAGTAGAACATAAACTTCACCTTAAAATCATTTAATTTACTAGCTTCTCAAATCTCATCATAACTAAAGTAGCCTGTTAAATGCTTTGTTTTGTATTTGATCTTCAATGTGCTCTATGTGTGTGAATCACTACGTGCTTCCATTCTTTCTCTTTCTCCGACAGGACACAGAATCCATTACATTCGTGATATTGCAGCTCTCTGAATAATTAAAATA
Organism: Polypterus senegalus; assembly: GCF_016835505.1. Taxonomy (NCBI): domain Eukaryota; kingdom Metazoa; phylum Chordata; class Cladistia; order Polypteriformes; family Polypteridae; genus Polypterus; species Polypterus senegalus. The sequence goes on from NC_053164.1 coordinate 37,748,403, forward strand.
CTGAGATTTATACATGATATCATTTTCATGATTATTGGAATGAAAGCATGGTATTAAGAAAACGATGGCGCAGTGATTGTTCATGTCTCATACAAGATGCTGCTGCGCCATGCGCGACCTTCGATAAAATAATTTATTGTAGCAGTACTGTCTCTTTCAAATGTACTAACCTTCAATTCTTGTCCTTACTTTTCTTTCCCCAAATACCGAATCGCCACACAATCATCTCTGTAATAGACGTTAAGCAATCTGTAAGCTTACAACGATGATTCTTCAAAACTTTTAAGGAACATCGAAATATCTTCATAGTATGTGTTTAATTATTCTATCCGTCTATCCTTCCAGTGTCGCGCCAGCCTCATCAAATATACAGCGCGAGGCAGGAACAATACGTGAACATGCAATCGTTGCGGCACCATGTCCTCACATATTTAATTATTAACAATACAGATTATTTAAATGAAGTTAAAGTTTTATCTGTATAATATAATCAACATATTTTGCTGCATTTCATCTTACAAATGATATCATCATCATATGTAAATACGTGCTTTATAAAGTGGCGCAGATTGTGTAATATTATAACTGTATGCAAGTTTACAGTGGGGTAATTATACTTATAAGTACAAACAGTTCTACAAGGAGCAATTGATTGAGTGCGTTTAAAGTTCTTGGGATTAAACTGTTTCTGAACCATGAGGTCTGTACAGGAAAGGCTTTAAAACGTTTTGCAGTGGCTGAGACAGCGTGTCCTTAAAGCTGTATACCGATAATTCTCTTTCAGATCAGCAGCTGCTGTGAATCCCCACTCAGACACAGTGATATAAATACTCCGAGTGGTGCAGTGAGAGTAATATGGAAAAAGATGATCCGCTGTGGCAACCCTTAAAGGGAGCAGCTGAAAGAAGAAGAAGAAGAATAAGAAGAAGGTGCAGTGAGAGTAACAATGCTAAAGCAGTTATGGTATTTGGAATACTATGGCTATTCCCTGGACCATTATATTGTTACAAGTTAATTATAATCAGATGCATTACACTAATAAACAATATGCAGTTAGTTTCAGTATATTTATAAAGTGTAACCACACAGGATCAGTAGCACTGCTTTGACGCTGGGTGCCGCCAGTCTGCAAAACTGAGCAGAGAACTTGCGTACGACAAGGTGTGAGGTACTGTGGAAGAGTGCATGGCTTTACGCCAAGTGTAGGTTTTATATATCGTGATTTGAATGTGGAAAAGTTCTTACGCAACATTTCTGTGCATACGCACCGTTCATACATGAGGCCCAAGGAATTTGACTCCATTTTTTGTTTTGACACTCCATATATAGTTGCATGACAAAAATACACACAATTGATAAGTTGATGAAGAAACTTGTAAACATACATTTTGTAAGAAATACTGAATGAATACTGAGCTAAGCACTAGTAACAATGTTGCAAAATGTTTTGGCTGGGGAGGAAATCCAGCCTTGGTACGCACAACCAAATTACTGTTCATGGCTGATGGAAAAAAAAACTTCTTGTATCTGCATCTTCTGGCATAATTTAATTTAAAGTATCAAGCAAACTTCAAAGAGACTGTGGCCTGATTGAGAAGAGACAGAGATAATTTTCCCTGCCTGTTTCATGACTCCTATGAAGTAGGAAGACAAATGTCAATGATCTGTTTCACAGAACTGACTATTTGTTTTAGCTACTTCTTGTCATAAATGGCTGCTGATCCGAACGACACTATAATGGATGAGTTGAGAATAGACCTGACGATTGCTATGTAGAACTGAATCTGCAGCTCCAATGGTAGATTGCATTGCCAAGTATACCTGCTGCTGTGTCTTTTTAATGGAATGGATATTGGTCTACTATTTAAGATAAGATAAGATAAAATTCCTTTAGTCTCATGACAACATGGATCAGAGAAATATGAATGTTTCCACAATTGACGCATTAATATTAAGTTTGGTGAGAGGAGGTAATCTTGTGGGGGGTGCCTGAGTGTGTTTAGCTTGAGATTGTCCTGACCATACCAAAGGGCCATCATCACAACCTTCTGACTCATCACCATCCCTGAAGAGTCCAATGATGGTTCAGTTTCATCCTACATTAATGACTATGCATGACTAGGCATTTGGGTGTGTGCGTGAGTTGGCCCTGTAATGAGCTAGCATCCTGACCAAAAATGATTCTTGCCTTGAACCTGATGCCTCCAGGATAAACTTTGGCCCCCACTACACCAAACAGGATTAAGCCGAGAGAATGGTATAACATGTTAAACACAAAGAGAAACAAATTTGTGAAAACTGGGCCATGTGGGTTTTTGCAGAATTCTCAGTTTGCTTCTGAAAGCAGTTAATGTTAAGCAGAATGTTTACTCACAGATACACAAAGTAATTTCTAAAATGGAACTGTTAAATTAAACAGACTTACAGGAATTGAGCAATGAGTAAAAAATACAATGACAGGAAGAACAAACCAATGCTGTGATTATGCCATATTGGAGCAATGATCATTTCCTATAATCTGACCACAGAACTCTAAAGATAACCTTTTTAAGTATTACATAAATAATGAAAGAGAAGATATGATATATTACACATATCGTTTATAAAAAAGGAAAAATGACAACTGGGAAATGCTAAAGGTAAGCTTACAGCTGGGAGGTGAATTTTAAAGAACAAGGTTTCTTGTCAAGATTCCACCACTGACCATTTTTAATTTACTAAACATGGCAGTTATATATATTATTTTGGGTATATATTATATATATATATATATACATATATATATTGTGACGGACAGCCGGGTCCCATGCCCAGCCGGGACGCCTCTAATGCATACGTCCCGGGGGAGCCATCATGGACTTTGCAATACCTCCCCCGGGGCTTGGAGGCACTCTCCCTGGCAATGGATTCCTCCTCAATCTCCCCCGTGGCTCCATGGGACATGGAGTCCACCACAGCAGCCCGGTTGGGAGATGGGGTGACCGCTAGGGGGTGCTGCAGAGAGCCAGCCACCACACTGGACGGTTTATCAGCCCCACCCGGAGGTGCAATTAAGACCAGCTGCTCAGGCACCTGGATCACTTCCGGGTGGGGTATAAAAGGGCCTGCTTCCCAGCAATCGAGGCCAGAATCGGGAGGAAGAGGACGAGGTTGCCTGGGAGGAGTGGTGGAGCAGGAAAGTGTGGGTTTGTGTTGGCTTCTTTGTGTGTTTGTGCTTTGGACTGTGTTGGGCCGGTGGGACACGGGGAAGACGTGTGCCCACGGCTGAAGAGGAAAAAATAAAAGACCTTGAGTGTGAACACATGCCTCTGCGTATTCTGTGCCGGGCGGGAGGCTATAAAGCGCCTTGTTTACAATATATATATATATATATATATATATATATATATATATATATATATATATATTATCAATATTACAATAGTATGGCATCAAAAATAACTACATTCCTTAAGACTCCTTAAGTATATAAAATAAATTTAAATCTGTTTAAAATTCAAGTGATTTTTCAAATTCTCATAAGATGAACCCCATAAGTAGTTGATACATTTTCTCATAGATAGAAGCTTGATGACCATACTGATCCTTTTTTTGTAATTCTATTCCTGGAATCCTGCTGAGGCAGTTGGTGCCCTGAGTCTTTGTCAAGCTATCTTTTCGATGAATGGAATGAGATATAAGGGTGATTTGGAATCCTAGCATTCAACAGTAATTTTTTTCACAGAACAAACACATCTTATTTTACTACAGCAGTTTAGTTTATACACCCATGCACACAGACATGATATGTGGAAATGGAGGATGGCACAGTTGTACAGTGGCAGCGCTGCCTCTCTGCTATAAGGAGACCAGGTTTTGTGTTCTGTGCATAACATACATGCACGCTCTTCGCATGTCTGTGTGGGTTTCCTGCCACAGACAAAACACATGCAGATTAGGAAGACTAGAGTTGCTAAATTGACCCTAGTGTGTGTGCATGTGTGTCTGTGTGATCACCATGTGATAGACTGGTGCTCTGTCCATGTGTTGTTCCTGCCTTGCAACCAGTGATTATAGCCTTGTGAAGCTGTGCTAGATAAGTGAGTTAGGAAGATAAATAAATGGATGGATGGATGGGTGGTTGTATCCAAAAGTGAGACAGTGGCCTAATAGCTTAGATAAACATAGAAGTGATCTTGTCCACTGTTAATGGATATGGAGCTCCAAGAGCAGAGGTAGGCCACAGTGGCTGCAGAGTTTTGTTCCAACTCAGTTTCCTGATGAGAAGTCAAATATTTCTGTTAAAGTATTTATTGCTTAAGCAACGTTTTGTTTTTATTTTAGTCTTGAAACAGCTGCATTTAAAACTGGTCCATCCGTTAGGGAACATAGGTGGCCACGTATGGTTACCATCAGTCTGAGGGGTGCCATTTATGAAATTTAAGGGGAGTGCACTCTAAACTCCAAGGGGGTTTGGTGTTGATCTTCAATGATACTGAGTGAGAGTTGTAAAAGTAAAAGTGCACGTGGTCCATACACCAAGGGGAGCGGGCTCTTTAAAGTCTATACACAAATTGATGCCATTTGGGCTACTGAAGGGACGTGGACTCCAGACGCTGAGGCGGACCTACAGGTTGTCAAAGTCTAATAATGCTGAATACCTGCTAAGGACAATGAGAGGCAACATTCGTAGAGATCCAAATGGGTATTGGTATTTTAATTGTGCCTTATTAGCAATAAGATGCAAATATCAAAGAAACCAGCAGTTTTCCATTTAACTTTTTTCCATTTACAACAGTGCATATTCATCACAAAATATGTGGTTTAATGAAATATTTCAAAGGAAAATGAAGAGAAAAAAGTGAAAGACTAAGAATTACTCATCACCTTTAGGCTGCAAAGTATTTGAATGATATTCTAAGGAAGGAAATGACCTGACATGGCAGAATTAAATAAGATCTCTGGTAATAAGATCTTCTGGTAATGATTGGTTTCTAATTAAGCAATCAGGATGAAACATCCAGGGCTAACTTTGAAGACCGCTGTTACAGAGCTTTATGTTCTCTAGGAATGTTGCCAATAATTATATTCTCTGTATTTGTCTTTATTTTTAATAAAATAATGTGAATGCTGTCATTTGATTTCCACTCTGAAGTGAAAAAAATCTATCTAATATGACACCCCTAAATCCTCACTCGTGCAGCCATTTGATATTAAAAGTCACAGAAGTAGTTCAATAAAGGTCACCTATCTGGGGTGTCAATTGATTACAGTCTACATGTGCTTTATCTGGAAGGTCAAGCTTGTGGTGAGTCAGTATGATGGCATAATCTACACAATCAAGACAAAAGAATACTCTAAACAACTCTATGAAAAGGTGATTGAAAGTTAAGGGATTGAGAAAGTCACTGAATATGCCTTGCGGTTCAGTTAAATCAACTACTAAGAAATTGAGATTATGGCACAGATGTAAATGTGGCTAGAGCAGGCCATCCATAGAAACTGAATGTTTGTGCAAGAAGAAGACCAGTGAGGGTGTCCACCAAGAAATCGATGATAATTCTGAAGGAGTTACAGGATATAGTAGTTAAGATTGGAGTAGGTGTGCAGACAACAACTGTTAAAACCACGTACATGACATCTCAGCAGAAGGCACATTGTAGACTCTGCAGAAGTCTGCTTTAAGAAGTTCTATTGGTCTAATGAGACCACAAATTTGCTTTTAGGCCTTCAAACTAAATTCTATGTTTGAACAAATTATCAAAAAGACACCGCTCCATTGTGAAGCATGGTGATGGCAACATTATGTGTGGGAATGCTTCTCTGAAGCAGGCCATGAAACGTTTGTTATGAGAATGTATAATTATTGGTTTAAAGTGTTTACATATTTGGAATTAACTTGGTTATGTGTTGTGGAATGGAAGTTAAAATCTATTGCTAGCTTCTGTATGAAAATCTGCATGTTCTCTGTGTGGCTAGGTATTATTATTAACAGAAGCGTACTTGCATGGAGTAGAGCTGCCGGTGTGGAATGCAAGTTTTGACTCTTCCCAGCTGCTTCAGCAGTGTCTAGATTATTGTCCAAGTAAGAAGCCAAACATATGACAAGTTTTCTGATAAGCTTCATTCCAAATATAAGACTAGAATTTATGCTTTCCGTTGTAATCAACAAATTTTGTAAAGAATGTTCTGTGGCCTTGGATGGAACTGATCTATTTTTTTCTAACCATTCTCTTTGAAGATTTTGTTATAAATGCAGCTGAAACCCCTTGTCGGGGGCCTTCCTTGCATTTTCTCTCTGTAAGGAAAAGCCGCTCTGCTCACCAAGAAGTCAGAAATAAAAGATTCTGCTTATTAGAATTGGTGTCTGCCTGCTATTTGTTTGAACCTTCGTCCACAGTTTTATGGCACCCGAACGTGGGGCGGAGACGGACAGGTGGCTCCTCGAGCGGGATCGTCCAGAGGACCGGTAAAAGGACCGACTCCGGCCGGGTCGGAAGGACCAGCTCTGGCAAAAGTTAGGACTGGCCTGCCTCGGGCGTATCCTGTGTGAGAAGTCCCTGGCCTCCTCTGATCGAATACGAAGGTCGAACCAACTGGGATTTCCCTAGCAGGTCACGAATTTCTTGGTGAGTAGACCGAGGGAGTCCGATTGAGTGAATGAAGTAGCTCAAGGATTTGACCGGTTTATGGGAAGTTAAGGAAAATAAATACTATATCACTAACGTAGTGGATGGTAACTGGAAAATAGGGAATAATACTTGGGTCCCTCGGGGGACAGTGTAAGATACTACAAGTACGTTAGTAAGTTACTCCCTGGGAAGCGGAACAGAAAGGGGTGAGTGGCACACTCCTATTAAATAGGGGAATGGGAATAAGAAAAGCATAGTATATGAATTGAGTGTCTGGGAATAACACTGAGTGGGTGGACGAGTTTTCTGTTCCTAACGTCTGGTCATAATCCTGCTTCTACGGGTTGCTCTGTGGGGGAGACATGCACTAGCAGTTTGGCACATAGGAGGCGTCTGACGAAGGAAATGGTGTTAAGCACATCTTGTATTCCGGACTCCATGCTGAATATTGTTGTACGATTCTGCTAAACAACGGACACGAAACCACTTGAGTACTAATCCGGGAGTGGGACAGGACTGGGAGCAGAACGCCGCAAGGGCTGAATTGTTCTACTGTGGTCCAGTGCCATTCATTATGGGAAAGCAAAATAGTAAACCGGTCAAAGAGACTCCTTTGGGAAATCAAAAGTCTCTGTTAGAAGGATTATTTTTGGAAAGTGTCTCGGACATGAGCTTTCACTCGGGTCCGAAAGGGGGTTCACCTAGGAAATTAATAGAAAAGAAAACCGGATTAGACTTTAAGAAAGCATGTAAAAAATGGAATAAACAGAGTGGTGGCAGATGGCCGATAGACGGGACTGTGGACATATCAGAAATACAAGAAATAAGGAAAATATTATGTAGAAATGCACGAGGATGTTGTAACAAAGGTCCGTATAGAATGTACATGTTTGATAGATGGGAATTGGTGATAAAGGATAGGACCTTGCAAGCAGTGCAGAAGCGTAACGAGCTGCTGGCTGCTGAGGTCAAAACACAGAAAGAAAAGGAAAAGTTATTGCTAGCATTGCAGAAAACGAAGGTAGAGACAGAGCCCAAGCCTGAAAGTAAAAGAAAGAAGACCGAAAAGAAAGACCCCCTATACCCCATAATCTGTCCCCTCCTTACCAAACTCCCCCGATTCCACCTCCTGCACCCCCTCCTCCAACTGCACCCCAGTTAACAGACGAACCGTCTGGAGCAAGTTTTTACGATGAACAATATCATTATGACCCATCCTCACATATTGACCCTGAGGAAGATGATTCAGATCATTCACAAGGTGCTACTGGGTTGCAATGGCAGAAACCAGAAGAGTCATCTGTCTCCCAGCGCACGAGAAGTCAGACCCTCCGCTCTAAACCTATGGGCGGTTTTACTTCCCCCTTCGGCTCCCCTAAACCTTCTGGCCCAACATTCTCTTGCCCCCTCATTGAAGTCCCCAACCCCCGACATGATCCTGCACAACCCCCAGGCAATAATAATCCCACTACCGTAATGATTCACCGAAATTGGAACATTCAAGAATTAAAGGATGTGGTGTCTGAACTGTCCGACCCCAAAGCGGTCGGTGGACTGAAATTTGTGCATCAGTTACAGCAGCTTGATGACATGTATAAACCAAATGCTGCAGAGTGGACAGAGGTGCTCTGCCAAAAGCTGGGCACCACATGGACAACTGTAAATCACGGTGATCTTAACGGTGCCCCTTGGCATTGGAATGAAGCTCTTTCCCGAGGCCCCGGGAATGAAGGTCCTTTCCTCGGCCAGTGGGAGCCTTTGAAAGGAGCCCTAGCAGAAAAATATAAAAAGGGCACAGACTGGTCACTAATTTCAGCCGCTAAGCAGAAAAAAGACGAGACAGTGGATGAATGGGCTCACCGGTTGCAAGATCTGATGGCTAATCATTCTGGGCTAGACAATGAACACGATAGAATTCGTGCTGCAATGCCACCTTTTGTCTCGGGACTGAGAAGTGATATTCAAAGCAAAGTTCGCACGTCTTGCATTAGGCTGGGAAAGCGCTACGTTCGAGGAAGTCAAGCGTCATGCAGAGCATGCTGAGAGACAGACTAAATTAAAAGAGTCAGACACACAGACCAAACTGTTGGCTGCACAAATAAATTACTATACTGGTGGAACTGATCCGGCTAGGGGAGAGGACGCAGAAATTTCTTTGGAAGGCGAGGCGCGGAGAGGACGAGGGTTCCAATTATCAAGCCCTAATAATCGTTTCGCTCAGATGCCTGACCCTTCGGAGCAGACACCAGCGTCATATGCCTGTTACGGCTGCGGTGAACTTGGACATTTCAGACGCCACTGCCCACACAAGCACCCTCCGCCACCCCCTCTCCCTGAGTCCAATGACATTCCTTGGTCCTAGGAATTAGCAGGGACTACCAGCCATTTTTCCAGTTTCCTTTGCTTACTCGTCATGCTGATACTGATCCTTTATTGACTTTAATAGTAAACGGCAAAGAAACTGTCTTTCTTGTGGACACAGGAGCCACGCGCTCCACTTTATCGCTGTTGGAGGTCCCTGCCTCGAAAGACACTGTGAAGGTTCTCACTGCTTCAGGACAACCACATACACTACTAGTTTCAAAGCCTCTGCAAATGCAACTCAGCACCGACAGCTCTCCATTAACTCATCGTTTCCTGTTAAATCATTTGTGCCCTGTGAACTTGCTGGGAAGGGATCTTATGACTAAGTTGTCAGTCTCAATTTCTTTAACTGAACAAGGATTTTACTGCTCCATTCCTAAGCTCCTATGCCAAACTACACACCCCAAGCCCTCTTTTGCTGCATGGACCCTTGACATCTCACCACACACCCTCCTCTTGAAAGCCCTTCATTCTTTCCCCTCATGCCTATTTCCCCACTTACAAGTCCCGGACACCCTGCATTGTACTGCCCAATATTTCCCTGTTGATGTAGACACTCCGTGGTTAGAATCTTTTCTTTCCTCTGGCACATGCCCTGAAACTTTGTACATTCCATGTATTTTTGTTTCATCTACTAAAGCTGCTGCGTCAGTTCAACTCACATGTTCACAAAGTATTTTCTATCTAGGTGGTTCAGTGCCCCATGTCCCTCTGGCTAAATCTAACACCATTCGCTGGGTTGAAATTGGGGACTGGGTTGAAAAATGTCTAAATAGAACTGATTGGCTGTACGTTGCGCCAGGTATTTTTGACACCTCAGACCATCTAGTTACTAAAGTAGTAATTCAGATTGATCTGCCAGTCGTTCATTCCCTGTGTCATCCGTCTCTCTCTTTATGTTCACTGCAAACTGATAGCATTGCATGGCTCTCTTCAATTCCTGATACACTGTGGTCTCAAGGGAAAAATGATTTTGGCAGAATAGCAAATTGTGAACCTCTAGTAATCTTTCCAAAATCCTCCTTCCGTCCTCGCCGTACGCAATGTCCTCTCTCTCCCGAGGCTGAACTCGGAATTGCTGCTGTACATAAAGATCTCGTTGAAAGGGGGGCTATAATTCCTATGAAATATTCTCCTGTAAACTCCCCTATCTTGCCAGTAAAGAAAGTTGATGGCTCTTGGTGGTTTGTCCAAGACCTCAGACAAGTCAATTCTGCTATCTTTCCTAGAGCACCGATTGTGCCTAATCCTTCCACTATTCTGTCTACAATCCCTCCATCTGCACGTTATTTCTCAGTTATTGACTTAGCAAATGCTTTCTTTTCTATTCCTGTACATTCTGCTTCTCAGTTTTGATTTGCTTTTACTTTTCAAAACCGCTGTTGGACATGGACTGTTATGCCACAAGGTTATACAGAGGCTCCTTGTGTATACGGCCAAGCGCTTGTTCAAAACCTGGAAGGCTTCTGGCCTGACAGGGGAAGTGCATTGATACAGTACGTCGACAATTTTTTACTCTGTAGTGAAACAGAGAAAGCATGCACACAAGATACAGAAATATTGCTCAAGTATCTTGCAGAAAATGGGCACAAGGTTTCTAAGGCCAAGCTGCAGCTAGTTCAAACCACTGTCAAATATTTGGGGCATGACATCACTTGTGGTACCAGAGCTCTGTCAAAAGACTGCATAACCACTATTCAAAACCTGCCCAGACCGGTCACAAAACAACAGGTTATGTCTGTATTGGGCATTTTAGGTTACTGTCGACAATGGATTTAAAATTTTTCTGAAAGAGCACAGCCTTTGCAAAATCTAGCTAACACTACTGACCTTCCTCTTTCTGGCCGCATACAGTGGAATGAGCAGTCTGAGAAGGCTCCATGTGATTTAAAAAGTGCATTACACTTTGCGCCAGCGTTAGGGCTTCCTGCCTATTCTCGTCCATTCACTTTGTTCGTGGACGAAAAGGGGGGATATATGAATGCAGTATTAACACAGCACCATGGAGAAAAACAAAGGCCAATAGCCTATTTTTCGAAAAAATTGAATCCAGTGGCTAAGGGAATTCCAACCCATCTCAGAGCAGTAGCAGCTACAACAGAAGCCGTGCTAGCCAGTACAGATATAGTGCTCATGAGCCCCCTAACAGTAAAGGTGCCTCACGCTGTACACTCCATTTTAGTACAGGCCAAATCTTCACATCTCACTACTGCTAGGGCAATACACTATCAAATTGTACTCTGTACTCTGTCTAATGTCACAATTGAACCATTTATACAGATTCCAGGTATGCTTTTGGAGTCTGCCATGATCATGGAGCATTGTGGAAATTAAGGGGATTCAAAACCAGTACTGGTAAGCCCATCCAACATCAGAAATTAGTCGAATCCCTCCTCGAAGCTATAATAAAACCATCAAGACTGGCAATAGTTAAATGCCAGGCCCACACTGGGAAATAAGATCCTGTCAGCAAAGAAAACAACCTGGCTGATTACTTTGCTAAACAGGCTGCCTACAATAACACACCAATTTTTTTATTTCAACAGAAAGATGACAAAGACGCTGATAATCAAATAATCTCTTTACAGAGTGCAGCCACGGACAGAGAAAAGAGAAAATGGTCCGATCCCTCTCTGATGGGGTCTGGACTCACAAGCAAAATAACAAGCCTTTCCTTCCAAAAGCTTCTTTTCCAGGTATGGCAAAAATCGCACATGGCCTGGACCACACCGGAAAGGATGCCATGATTCAAGAGCAATTCTGCAGACGCTGTGCACTATGTCAAAAATTTAACGTAGGTAAATGTACCCCGGTAAGTCCCGCTGTCACACCTAACCCAATGGGTCCATTCGAACATCTTCAAATGGACTTCATTGAACTAACACCATCTAAAGGGTACCGATACTGCTTGGTAATTGTCGATGTGTTCTCCCGATGGGTGGAAGCTTTCCCTTCCAAACACGCAGATGCAAAAACTGTGGCAAAAGCCTTGATAAAAGAAATCATTCCAAGATGGGGAATACCACAAAAATTGCAGACTGATAATGGTACCCATTTTGTGAACTCAGCAGGTCATACGTTAGACTTAGTGATTACTAAAGGACTTAAAGTTGATATAAAGCAGGTCACTGATATCGGTCTATCAGACCATTTCCTTCTACTATTTAATATAGAAATAAAGATAGAAAACGCTCATGAGAAGCATTTTGTTAAAAAACGCTTCTTTGACTCATCAGCAGCTTTAAAGCTTACAACTATTCTAAGCAATCAGTCCGTTTATAATGCCAGCTATAATAGCGAGGATAATGTAAATAGTAAAGTGGAAAACTTTAACTCTAAAGTAAGAACTGCTGTTGACATAGTTGCACCTGAAAAGACAGTTAAAAAATCCTCTAGTACTGTTATTCCATGGAAGACCCAAAGAGTGTCTGATTTAAAAAGAACATGTCGTAGAGCTGAGCGTAAATGGAGGAAAACTAAACTAACTATCCACTATGAAATATTAAAAGTTAAAATAACAGAATACAATAACACTGTCCGTCTTGAGAGGCTGCTATTTCTCTAATATTATAAATAACAATGCTAGTAATCCCAGAGTCTTATTTTCAACAATTGACCGTCTGTTAAACCCAGGTAACACAAAGGAATGCCCCCAGAATACTTCCAGTGAAACCTGTGAGAACATTGCTGTATTTTTCACTCAAAAAATTAATGATATTAGAGATAACATAGTATATCTCCCCAACACTGCAGAACCTCCAAAGCCCGGTACTCCGTTATAAACAAATTAAATGCTTTCACCAGGATAGATTTACCTGAATTACATAGTATAATCTCTCAACTGAAACCCTCCACCTGCGTCCTTGACCCAATACCAACCAGGTTTTTCAAAGAAATATCAGGCGTTCTAATTGACAATATTCTGGACATAGTAAATTGTCATTAGATACGGGGTCTTTCCAGACTGTCTTAAGACTGCTGTAGTTAAACCCCTTCTTAAGAAACATAATCTTGACCCCTCTGCCTTTGAAAATTTTAGACCCATTTCTAACCTACCCTTCTTAAGTAAAATTCTAGAGAAGGCAGTCATTATGCAGTTAAATGACCACCTCAATAAACATGCTATTCTTGATACTTTTCAGTCAGGCTTCAGAACAAATCACAGTACAGAAACTGCACTTGTTAAAGTAGTAAATGACTTTGGGTAAATGCAGACAGAGGCCATTTATCTGTTCTCATCCTCTTAGATCTGAGTGCTGCATTTGACACCATTGATCATAATATTCTTAGAAATCGCCTTAGTCAATGGGTGGGCCTCTCTGGCAGTGTCTTAAATTGGTTTGAATCCTACCTGGCAGGGAGAAAATTCTTTGTGAGTTGTGGTAATCAAATCTCAAAGACACATGATATCCGATATGGTGTTCCACAAGGCTCTATCCCTGCTCTTCTCAATCTACATGCTTCCGTTAGGTCAGATTATCTCAGGTTACAACGTGAGCTACCACAGCTATGCTGATGACACACAGCTGTACTTATCTATAGCACCTGATGACTCCGACTCTTTCGATACACTAACACAATGTCTTACTGGTATTTCTGAATGGATGAATAGTAATTTTCTCAAACTAAATAAAGAGAAAACTGAAATTTTGGTAATTGGCAATAATGGATTCAGCGAGGTTATCAGAAATAAACTTAATGCACTAGGATTTAAAGTTAAGACGGAAGTAAAAAATTTAGGGGTAACCGTTGACTGTAATCTGAATTTTAAATCGCATATTCATCAGACCACTAGGACAGCATTTTTTCACTTAAGAAACATAGCTAAAGTTAGACCTCTTATATCATTGAAAGATGCTGAGAAATTAATTCACGCTTTTGTTTTCAGTAGACTAGATTACTGTAACGCACTCCTCTCAGGACTACCCAAAAAAGACATAAATCATTTGCAACGAGTGCAGAATGCAGCTGCTAGAATCCTAACTGGGAAAAGAAAATCCGAACACATTTCTCCAGTTTTGATGTCACTACACTGGTTGCCTGTGTCATTCAGGATTGACTTTAAAATACTGCTTATGGTTTATAAAGCCTTAAATAATCTCGCTCCATCTTATATATCGGAATGCCTGACACGTTATATTCCAAATCGTAACCTTAGATCTTCAAATGAGTGTCTCCTTATAATTCCAAAAGCTAAACTTAAAAGAAGTGGTGAGGCGGCCTTCTGCTGTTATGCACCCAAAATCTGGAATAGCCTGCCAATAGGAATTCACCAGGCAAATACAGTAGAGCACTTTAAAACACTGCTGAAAACACATTACTTTAACATGGCCTTTTATAACTTCACTTTAACTTAATACTGATACTCTGTATGTTCAATTCTTCATAATAACTATTCATGGTGGCTCTAAAATCCGTACTGACCCCTACTCTCTCTTCTGTTTCTTTTTCCGGTTTCTTTGTGGTGGCGGCCTGCGCCACCACCACCTACTCAAAGCATCATGATGCACCAACATTGATGGACTGAAAGCCAGAAGTCTACGTGACCATCATCATCAGGTCCTTCCATGAAAACACTAAATACAAAGAGGACTGTTTGATTTATGTTAGGTAGAATGCCCAGAGGGGACTGGGCGGTCTCTTGGTCTGGAACCCCTACAGATTTTATTTTTTTCTCCAGCCTTTGGAGTTTTTTGTTTTTCTGTCCACCCTGGCCATCGGACCTTACTCTTATTCTATGTTAATTAATGTTGACTTATGTTTATCTTTTATTGTGTCTTCTATTTCTCTATTCATTTTGTAAAGCACTTTGAGCTACATTTTTTTTGTATGAATATGTGCTATATAAATAAATGTTGATTGATTGATTGATTGAACTCTGTAATAAATGAATTGACCACTTGGCTCCAGATAAATGTGCATCACTATTGCAAGTACCACCCTCAAAGCGGAGGTATAGTAGAAAGGTGCAATGGCACCCTGAAATCTAAATTGGCTAAGATCTGTGAACAGACGAATTAAACCTGGCCTGACGCTTTACCTCTGGCCTTAATGGGATTGAGAGGGAGGACACACCGGCAGTTGGGACTGTTGCTGTTTGAAATTTTGACCGGACAACCCATGCCTGTTGGCATGGTCATTGGCAATATC
The DNA here is from genome assembly GCF_016835505.1 of Polypterus senegalus. Classification (NCBI taxonomy): domain Eukaryota; kingdom Metazoa; phylum Chordata; class Cladistia; order Polypteriformes; family Polypteridae; genus Polypterus; species Polypterus senegalus. The sequence goes on from NC_053164.1 coordinate 37,763,528, forward strand.
AATCTGCATACTGTGGACAATGATCTTATTTCCAGTCTTACAGGTCTCCGAGCATCCCTGAAGGAGGTCCACGAGCAGGATAACCAGGCTTGGCGAACTAGTCCTCCACCAACGGAGTCACAGATTCCCTTGGGAACCTGGATACTGGTCAGAGACACCCGAACGAAGCACTGGCATCAACCTTGCTGGAGGGGACCATTCCAAGTGCTGCTATCCACACCTCACACCGTTAAAGTCGAAGGACTTCCCGCCTGGATTCACGTGTCGCATTGCAAAAAATGGCATTCATAGCTTTGCTAGTCCTAATCATTTTTTATCCATCTGACTCTAGGACAAGGACAAACAGGTGGTGACCATCGGACTCACCAATTGAAGCAAATACATGGGGACTTTCCCACATTAACTTTCCAAATAGAGAAGACTGCCTCGTTCCAGATTGACTTTTGTTCCATTGCTCCCTGTGAGTCCAGTGGACAAGACAAATGGAGATTGTCTGAAAAATATGTTTGTGTGACCCGACCCAGGTATAAAACTGATTTGAATTCCTCCTCCAGTCTATCTGAATGTTCAAGCTGGAGTGATGTGTTTGCAAACACTGGCGACCAGGACTGGAGGTATAATCCGTGGGAAGCCCAGGAACATGATTTAATAACAAAGGTTTTCTATGAATGGTTTATATCCACTTTTGGCTCTTTGGGCCAATGGTTCTAATCCATTTTTGTTTCCCTTTTAGTTGCTTTAACTGTTATTCTTTTGATTTGCTGTCATCTTATTCCGTTAATCCGTTATTTTATCCAGAAGTTTTTCACTGCCTCAATAACTAAAGCTTATTTTCTCCACACAGAACGCATGCATCTTCTTCCCCAGGCCCAATTCTCTTCCCTGTCTTTCCTTGATCAGGACTGTTTAGCTTAAACTCTCTTATTATTTAAACTGCCCAGGGCATCATTAATGAAAGTTAAGTTTGTTTAACTGAAGCGGCGTGTTGCCTGGAATCCCCTAATCTCCGTCTGCATTATGGATACCAAGGTTGAACCTAGGGCTCCAAATGAGCTTCAACTGGAACTGCCTGGGTTATGTGAAGTCAGTGTGAGTTCCACCCGGTACTCATTGAGTGTATCTGTATACTGGATATAATTAAGATACTTTAAATTGTTTGAGATATGTTTTATATGTAACAGTAATTATAATATGATCTTTTTTGAGAATGTATAATTATTGGTTTAAAGTGTTTACATATTTGGAATTAACTTGGTTATGTGTTGTGGAATGGAAGTTAAAATCTATTGCTAGCTTCTGTATGGAAATCTGCATGTTCTCTGTGTGGCTAGGTATTATTATTAACAGAAGCGTACTTACATGGAGTAGAGCTGCCGGTGTGGAATGCAGTTTTTGACTCTTCCCAGCTGCTTCAGCAGTGTCTAGATTATTGTCCAAGTAAGAAGCCAAACATATGACAAGTTTTCTGATAAGCTTCATTCCAAATATAAGACTAGAATTTATGCTTTCCGTTGTAATCAACAAATTTTGTAAAGAATGTTCTGTGGCCTTGGATAGAACTGATCTATTTTTTTTCTAACCATTCTCTTTGAAGATTTTGTTATAAATGCAGCTGAACCCCCCTTGTCGGGGGCCTTCCTTGCATTTTCTCTCTGTAAGGAAAAGCCACTCTGCTCACCAAGAAGTCAGAAATAAAAGATTCTGCTTATTAGAATTGGTGTCTGCCTGCTATTTGTTTGAACCTTCGTCCACAGTGTTAATATAAGCAATCAATAGCCTTTCCAAATGTTTTTCTGTTAATATAAAATGTTTGAACACAATCCAGCAATGTGTGTTCTTCTGTTTTGTTTGTTAACATTTTAAGTATATTTAGTTTCTTGTATTCATCCACTTATTTTCTTTTTTCTTTCTGATGAAAATGTTCACTTTTTTATTAAATTGTACAGTTACTGTCTAATCACACTGGCTAGTTGTTATCCACAAGTCATAAGGCTACTCATTCATAGCCATTCATACTGGCAACTGCACGAGTGTTTCTTGCATATACTGTATCATCTGATGTTGTATTCACTGTCAATTTTCCACTCATCTATTGTTTGTATTATAATACTGTGACTTGCTTTGGGGAGATAAACAAGAATGTCATTGTACAATGAACTTAAAATTGCCAACTGTGGCATTATATGGATGAGTGACCTGTAAAGGCTTGGTTTGTGCTCAGCACTAAGGTTGTCAGGATAGAATTTTGCTACTCACACCCTTATAGTGGTAGATGTGCAGTATATTTAGAATATTGTTTTATATAGTTCTCCAAACAACTGGAAATCATTCATTTCACATTCTGCAAGATCAACTACATGTGGAAAAGACATCAAACGACTGCCTACACCAGGCCAGGCCTACCCACCAAGTACAGCCCAAGAGCAGAATGCAAGATACTGAAAGAAGTGTACAAGAACCCCATACTTTCATCACAAGACCTACAGGTAGTTCTTGCCCCTGTTGATTTTAAAGTGCATGAGTCTACCATTAGAAAAAGTCTGAACAAATTAAATCCACATGAGAGGGGTGCCAGAAGAAAACCTTTGCTGTCCAGAATGAGCAACATGGCAAGACTTATGTCTGCCCATGAACACCTCGGGCAGACCAGGACTTCTGGAATAATAACTCTGGACAAAGAATAAAAGGACAGATTAATTTGTCCACACTACCAGGAAGCACGTTTCGTGAAAATCAAACATAGCATTTGACTGGTAGAACTTGATATCAGCTGTAAAGCTTAGTGGTGGAAATGTAATGGTTTGGGGCTGCTTTGCTGATCAGAGCCTGGGCAGCTCATCATCACAGAATCCACTTTGAATTTTTCATTGTACAAGGAGTGGACAAAGTCAGTCCTGGAGGGCTGCAGTGGCAGCAGGTTTTTGTTCCAACCCAATTGCTTAATTAGAAAACAATCCTTGCCAATAATTTAATTTCATGGCTTGTTAGTGCTTTAACTAACCCAGCCACAGGGGATGCACAAACCAGTGTGTTTCTTCCTACCGGTCTCAAGCCTGAATAAATGGGGAGAGTTACATCAGGAAGAGCATCCGATGTAAAATTTTGTCAAATCAATATGTGGACAACAATACAAATTTCCATACCGGATCAGTCGAGCCCCAGATTAACAATGACTGCCACCAGTACTGTTAGCCAACAGGGTGCTGGCAGAAATTGGGCTACTGTTGGCCGAAGAAGAAGAAGAGGGGGGAGACATGTCCGGAGGCAGGAGGAGAGGAGGAAAGTAAAGAGAGTGGAACTGAGGGTAGGAACTTTGAATGTTGGCAGTATGACTGGTAAGGGGAGAGAGTTAGCCAATATGATGGAGAGAAGGAAGGTTGATATATTGATATATTGATGCAAGAGACTGAATAGAAGGGGAGTAAGGCCAGGTGGATCGGAGGTGGATTCAAATTGTTCTAATGTGGTGTGAATGGGAGGAGAAATGGAGTAGGGTTTATTCTGAAGGAACAGTATGTCAAGAGTGTTTTGGAGGTGAAAAGCGTGTCAGACAGAGTAATGATTATGAAGCTGAAAATTGCGTTGGTTTGGACATGTGCAGAGGAAAGATGCTGGGTATATTGGGAGAAGGATGCTAAGAGCTGCCAGGGAAGAGGAAAAGAGGAAGGACTAAGCAAAGATTTATGGATGTGGTGAGAGAGGACATGAAGGTGATGGGTGTAACAGAACAAGATACAGAGGACAAAAAGATATGGAAGAAGATGATCTGCTGTGGCGACCCCTAACGGGAGCAGCCGAAAGAAGAAGAAGAGTTAGTGCTTTAACTCTGCCATGTCAGGTCATTCTCATATCCTAGATTTTTTTTTCCTTTCTAAGGATATCATCCAAATGATTTGAATTCTAATTCTCAGTCCTTTACTTTTTTCTCTTCAGTTTCCTTCCAAGTATTTAATTAAGCCAAATAATGCATGATAAATACGCACAGGTGTAAATGGTAACAAGCTAAATGGAGAAATGCTGCTCTCTTTTGCCATTTGCAACTTTTTACTAATAAGGAACGATTAAAACCGAGAATACAGCTGTCTAAGACTAAAATAAGCAATAAGGGTTCAAAACCTTAACGAGCAAGACAACTGAAATGAAGAAGAAGAGTTACTTGAGGAACAAGTGCTTCTTATTAAGCAGTTGGGTTGGAACAAAAATGTGCAGCCACTGTAACCCTCCAGGAATGACTTTGCCCACCACTGTACTAGAGGGTCAGAGGGTGCTGGAAGACTGAAGCTCAATCAAAAGTTGTAATAGGACAAAGACCCTAAAAACACCAGTAAAGCCACCAAAGAATAGCCAAAAAGACAGAAATGGATGGTTTCTGGAATGGCCCAAGTAAAATCTCAGGTTGGAATCCGAGGATTTCAAACAGGCTGTGCATGCAAGACACCACTCAGAAATCACACAGCTGAAAGATTTCTGCATGAAGGATTGAGAAAAAATTGATGTCAAAGACTGCGAGACTGTTAAAACTACTTATTTGAGGTGACAATTCCAACTATTGGAGCTAAAGATGGACTTACATTTCCACTGACTCAGATGGTTTATCTGTTTATTATTCATTGAATAAAGTATTGCAAAGAGAAATTACTGTTTTTTTTTTTTTTATAATGCAAAGCTGACTAACTCATTCACTCATTCGGTTACTCAGTCAATCATCAAAAAAAAACACTATTTGCTGTTTATTTAAAAATCTGAAATTTGGCAGGGTGGTATATCTTGGTCAGCAAGTATTTAGTAAGAAAGTACATTTCAATTTATCAATATTTAGGGGTACAAACACAGCCTACAATAATCTCAAAAATGCATTGGTGGATTTATTTGAAATTTGTTGACATTATAGAAGAAAGAAAATTAGCTGTCTGATGGACGGCCTGCATAGACAAGCATCCCAGGTGGGACCAAATATGGATCCTTACCTGGCTGGTAGGACATTACAATGGAAGAACAGGGAAAGACTGGTCATTCAGTGCACCAGGTGGCATCCCCCCTGGGTTAAGGCACCTCTGTGGGTACCCAGAGTGCATCATGGTAGCTTTAGTGCTTTGGGTCATCCCTGTTGGATTCCGTGGGTGCCATCAGGGAGTGTTGAGGAGATTTGTGAGCCCTACATTTTTGGGCCCCCAGCATACCCAGAAACACTCCCAAGCCACAGCATTGGAACACCCAAAGTGTTTCTGGTGCTCACATAAAAGGAGTAACCTCACTTCAGTCAGGGAGCTAGAGTCTGGAGCAGCAAAAAGTGGAGCTGCTGAAGAGAAGAGAATAGAGACAACCAAGGAATGACAAAGTGTCTGGGTGCTGAATTGTAATTATAACTGTGACTTTGGTTGAAATGTAGAAAACTCTTAGAAGGAAGAGTTTCACATGAATCAAAATCTTCTTGCTTGTGGCAAACTTGTGTTGCAGCTTGTGTGTTGGGTGTTTGGGGAGCTTCAGCATCTCCTGGAGGTCACAGCCAACACATGTTTTTTTAAATTTGTCAGTATATGTTGTATTTGTCTATATTTATTAATATTATGCTAAATTATATATTCTCTGCACTGTGCTGAAAACATGCTTTATGCAAAAGAAAGGCAGCAGAAGTGATTGACAGGCCATGCAAATAGCACCGCTAACCTATAGGATTGACAGATGACTAAAAATGGACAGAAAAACTAGATGCGATCACATTGTGAAATGTAAAGAGAAAGTTTGGCAAAGCTCAAGAAAGAAGCAATGCTGAATAGTTAACAAGTGCTGTTTTTTTCTGTTCACTTCTCATCTTGGTTATTTGGTTATTCCTCTATACACTGGTTGGATCGCAGTGCTTAAAATATTAAGGGAATCCAAACAACCCCCCACACACTCTTTGATTGTGTTGCTGCAAATACCAAAGGAGAAACACCGGTTTTAGATAGTAGCACTTTAATTTAGAAAAGTCAAAGAAATTGTATTGTGACACTTGAAGGCACTGTTCTACGCTCTTCACGTTACTAAATCAGTATAACACATATGGTACTGGCACTTAGGTATGTCCACTTCTTTACATATACATTCGCATCTACAGATTATAAAGGGGGACTGCATATAACTGACAAAAACCACAAAAAGAAATAGTTTACTTCGGTTAACAGCACAAACAAATGAAAACCATCAACATCTAATGTTCTTCTTCCTCCTCATCTTTCTCACTTCAATGTGAAGTCGATGTGCTTCATCAACCTTCTCCATACAGCTTGTTCCTGAACCTCCTTGCAAGTCAAGCCCTTTTCCTTCAGATATTCTTCTTTATCCATGCTGCTTTGGCCTTCCTCACTTTCTCTTCTCCTGTACATTCATTCCCATCACTCTCTTGCCAACATATTCATTTTCTCTCCTCATCACATTTCCAAATCACTTCAGACTATTTTCCTGTACCCATTCAAACGAGTGTAGTGCTGAGGCGCACTGTATCAGTGCATACTCCCAACCTCTCTCTCTATATATATCTTACATATCTCTCCCACTTTTGTGTCTCTCATTTCTCTTTCTTATTCTGTCTTTTTGTGTAACCCCACACATCTATCTCAACAGTCTCATTTCTGTCACATCTAACATTTTCTCCTGCACCCCCTTTACCACCCATGCCTCAACTCCACACATCATTACTGATCTTACCACCATCTTAAAAACATTACCTTTAACCATCACCTTAATTCTCTGAACACACAATACTACTAACACAATAAATATCTAATAATGATAATAAATAATATTCAAGTTTCACAATATTCCAAACGAATACACATTTCAATTCAAAAGAATACACTTGTGTTTTGCAATGACAATCAACAAACGTCAAGTTACTAGAAAAAGCAGGAATTGATCTAATGCAGGGATGTTTTACTTATGAATCAGTTATGTTTTGCATATTCAAAAGTAAGCAGCTCCAGTGACCTAACAATATTATTATTAATTATTATTTGACTGACACCTTTATTTAAGGCAGCTTACAATATTTTAAGATAGAATTGGATGCATGTCTTTTGTTTTACCACTTAGTGAACAGACAGGTGAAGCAACCTGATCATGGTCACACAGTGTCAGTAGCAAGATTTGAACCCACAAGTTTAGGGTTTATAGTCCTAGGCCCAAAATCTTAACCGCTACAACACACTGCTTGCCAATAATGCTAGCCCTGGTTTAAAAAAAAATTAAACATATTGTATGCAGAAAAGCACTTAGTTCACTAAATTGTACTTCTGTTACAATAATGAGGCCCATTGCTTTATGAAATCTGACCAGTGAATCCGGGTAACATAGCCACCCATAGTACAGGTAACTAAATACACCATTCTATTAAAAATACCTAAAGTAGCTGTCTTTTTTGTGTGTTTGCATTAATTGCAAAGAAACACTTCAGCTCCCAGTAAAATGATTTTATTAAAGCATGTTATAGTTATTCTTCAAGTAAATCCGTCTGGAAAAGTCCAATTCCGTTGTTATTTCAATTGATATCGTTATGCACATTTTGGAAATTAAAGGAAATCTAATTTAGGAGAATTATTGAAACTGTCTATCTTAAAACGGAGAAACATTTCTGTGCAGCCTCAACTATTTAGTAATTTATTGGTTACAATTTACTTTGTGATTATTTCATAATATGCATGCATGTATATTTTTCTGATGAGGTCAATAACAAAAATAAAAATGCCGCAAAGTGTGAAAACTGACCATTAAGTCCCCAGGCGAATGCACCCGAATGTTACCTAAAGCGTATATTTTCTAAGCAGTCTGATTTATAATTGGCTTTTCCATTCGGGCAATGCTACCTAATGTCAATTAATTTGGGGAATTTTAATTTACTATTAACTATTCCTAGACTTTGCCTGAACTGTAGGAGTGATTTTTATATCCTTCAGGCACTAATTTTCAGTCCAGAATTCTTTCCCATTCAAAATCCTATTACTATAAAACTTAGAACCGTTACAGGGTATCGGTCCGTGCGGAGTCTGCATGTTCTTATATTTACATGATGTACTTCCTCGGCATTGCTAGGATAGGCTCTGGTTCCCCCCAACCACGAATTTGATTATACATTTTGGGGAACGCTATGTCACGCTATTAACGATGTGGCTCTCGCCTGCTTCCAACACCAGTTACTAAAGTTTTCATCACGTAAAAGGAGTCAAAGTGACTTGGCTCGGAAAGACACGAACTCGCGTAGACGAACTCACACACTTCCTCTTTCCAACGGCTCCAGCCCACGTGGTCGTGACGTCACAGGAAAGCGCGCGCTGCGCAGGTGGGTGACTCACTGCGCGGGGAGAGAGGAGGGCTGCTCCGTGTGTGTTCAATGGAAAGCAGCGGGCGTGTGACAGGAGGGTGGAAGTTGCTGAATGCTCACTATTTCCGACATCCTTGAGGGCTCGAGTAGCTGTCCGCAGACGGTGGTTTGTTATTGTTTTGTGACTGGTGACGATCCACGTCATAGCTGTTGTTATACATTATTGAATGTCGTGTGTTGAACTGAGAACCCAGAAGTGCTCGCCACAAACGACTTCCCGTCAGATTTAAATATCACGGATCAGTTTCATGGATTCACCCCGTGACGGCATGTATTTGATGTTGAAGAGTTATATTTAGACTTATTCCCATTGCACTGTGCCTCAGGGACGAATTAAACATTTGTACCATTGCGTTTTACATCACGGGACTTATTCTTTATCTGCAAGGATAAGGGTGTTTGTTAGACGTGTCGAGCATCAGCTTTAACTCTACTGAATCATAATCTTGCTAACAGAATAATGAAAAGTAGACCAGCGAGGTATTTTTTTTAAATCCCCTAAACATTTGTTGCAAAATAAAAATTGCAACGGTATCAATCAGTGTAGCATCACTTATTCAGAACTGGATATGCTGTTTTTTTCTCAGATGACTTCTGAACATTTTCTCCATTTTTACTCACAGACATTCATGCAAAGGATATGTACCTGGAAGCTTCCATTAGCCTCTTTCTGGTTACTGATTTTACTGGAAAAGTGTTATAACACTTCACCCAAAAATTGTATTTTTTATATATTACTTAACCCATGTGTTTTGTAGTGATGATCAAGAAAAACATTTTGATCTTATGTTTTCATGCTGAACAGAGATAAAAAAAACCCCTATGATATACCTTAATACATGCCACTTGTGGCCAGTTCAGTATAATAGCAAACAACTTGAAAAATGGCCATGGAAAAAAATCTCATGTTACTTGAGTTACACAGTTCACATTATCCAGTTGTTTGCTCACACAATGTAAAACACGTACAATTTTAGATCAGACAGGCTCCTTTATTCTTTGGTCAAGTGTCTTGGTTTCAGTTTGAACTGCATTTTTTATTTTAAGATTTTCATGGTGTCTATTTGACATTATTTTAGCAAACAATTGCCATTATTTTGCATTTATTTGTGAAAATGCTGATTATTATTAGCACAGAGAATTTATTTGTACGTACACTTAGCCATCGTTTATTGACTCTTGGGGAAGGGTGGTGGTTATGGGGAGTTTAGGACAGGTCAGATTTAGAACTGCACATGAAAAGATGAACTACAGTGTAAAAACAAATGTGCGTAATAATGTAAATTCTAAGCCAAAGTTTTAAGTGTAAAACTAAAATAAGCAACATATTAAAAATAGCTTGGGGTTGTATATAACTGAGCATAATTATAAGAAAATAGAACACAAGAAATCTGACAAACAAGAGGAGTCCATACAGTTCATCAAGCCTATTTGTTTAGCTCATAGCTAAGCTGTCCCGATATATCATCCAGCTGTGCTTGGTGTGTGGGTGTGTGCCCGGGGTTTGTTTCCTGCCTTGTGCCCTGTGTTGGCTGGGATTGGCTCCAGCAGACTCCCATGACCCTGTAGTTAGGATATAGCAGGTTGGATAATGGATGAATTTTTCTTAAAGGTTGTCAAGGTTTCTGCTTCAACTCCATGTCACAGTAGTTTGGTCCAGAATCCTATAACTCTTTGTGTAAAGAAGTGTTTTCTGGCTTCAGTTTTAAATGCATCTTCCTCTTAATCTCCACTGATGTCCTTGAGTATGTGATTCACCCTTATGCTAAAATAATTCTGCTGGATCTGCTTTATCAATGCCTTTGAGGATTTAAAATACCTGGATGAGGTTCCCACACGGCCACCTCTGCTCAAGACTAAACAGATTTAATTCTCTGAGTCTGTCAAAGTAGGACATGTCCATAAGTTCTGGGATGCACTTGGTTGCTTTGCTCTGCAGAGCTTCAAGTGCTGCAATGTCTTTCTTGTGCCATGGTGACCAAAACTGCACACAGTACACCAGATGTGGTCTTACTAGTGCATTCTATAGTTTGAGCATAATGTCCTTTGAATTAATTAAAATGTTTCAGTTGCTTCCATGCATTGCTTAGTTGATAAAAATCTGTGTCAACATAATGCCTTGCGCCCTGTGTTGGCTGGGATTGGCTCCGGCAGACCCCTATGACCCTGTAGTTAGGATGTAGTGGGTTGGATAATGGATGGATGGATGGATAAACCCCTAAATCCTTTTCAAAGGTTGCATCCTGTATGACAGTGTCTGCCATCTTGTATTTATAATTGATGTTCCTTTTGAACACATGTAGCACCTTGCAGGTTTCTACATTAAACTGCATTATCCAGGTCTTTTTGAATTTTTTTTCTGTCTACCACCCCTCCAATTTTAGTGTCATCTTTGAATTTGACAAATTTACTTACTATACTAGAATAAACAAATATTAATCAGAAAAAGTAATAGTACAAGGACAGACCCCTGTTGATGACCTTGCTCCATGTGGAACATTCTCCTCCGATCTGTACTTTTTGTCTCTTGCTGGTTTACCATCTAGAGATCACGAGAACCAACTAGGGAACCAACCAAAGAATTATGATATTATAGCAAAAACAGAAACCTGGCTAAATAACAGATGGGGTTGAGTATAACATAGAAGAGTACACGTTATTTAAGAAAGATAGACAGAACAGAAAGGAGGGTACTGTTTATGTAAAGCAGAATTTAAATGCAAGTCTTCTTCAGATGAATGATGAGCCACGTCTTATTGATGACTCTGGATTCACCTGGGAAGCAAGGAAAGAGATCCTATTTTAAAAGTGTGCTATAGACCAATGCAGACAGTATTTTCAATATGCATCTTTTTAATAATATTAAAAAGGCAAGTTAAAAGGAGGACATTACAGTCAAGTGGGACTTTAAATGAATATTAACTGAGCTAACTTTGCAAATAGTGAAATACAAGAGCAGCAGTTTATAGACGTAATCAGTGAATGTTTTTAACACAGTACGTTAAAGAACCAATGCAGGGGTAAGCCTGTCTAGATTTAGTATTTTGTAATAACTTGGGTAGAACTGAGAATGTAGAGATGATGGAAATACTATGGTCAAGTGACCATAATGTAATTCAATTCTCTGTGTTTTGGAAGAGCTTGGATATAAAGACTGAAACTCTTAGGTCTAACTTTGGTAGGGCAAATTTTGAATAGTTGTAGCAAAGTACAAAACAATATACTGGGATAAGCTTTTAAGTGGAACAGGTTTAAAAAGGTTATACACATAATGCAGAACAGGTACATCTCAAAAATTGGAATTAGCAGGAATTTAAAAAATAATGTGGGTAGATAATTGATAAAAAAAGAAGCTGCCAAAAACAGCTCTATAAGACCTATAAGAATAATAACTCCAATGCTAATTTTAGGGTGCATGAGAGAAATCATTAAGAAAGATATTAGAAAGGCAATTAGAGAGGAATATTGCAGATAAGGTGAAAGATGACCCAAAGAGACTAAGTACAGTTGTGCTTGAAAGTTTGTGAACCCTTTAGAATTTTCTATATTTCTGCATAAATATGACCTAAAACATCATCAGACTTTCACTCTAGTCCTAAAAGTAGATAAAGAGAAACCAGTTAAACAAATGAGACAAAAATATTATACTTAGTCATTTATTTATTGAGGAAAATGATCGAATTTTACATATATGTGAGTGGCAAAAGTATGTGAACCTTTGCTTTCAGTATCTGGTGTGACCCCCCCTTTGCAGCAATAACTGTAACTAAACGTTTCCAGTATCTTTTGATCATTCCTGCACACCAGCTTCGAGGAATTGTAGGCCATTCCTCTGTACAGAACAGCTTCAATTCCGGGATGTTCGTGGGTTTCCTCACGTTAACTGCTCGCTTCAGGTCATTCCACAACATTTCAATTGGATTAAGGTCAGGACTTTGACTTGGCCATTCCAAAACATTAACTTTATTCTTCTTTAACCATTCTTTGGTAGAACGACTTGTGTGCTTAGGGTCATTGTCCACCCACCTTCTCTTGAGATTCAGTTCATGAACAGATGTCCTGACATTTTCCTTTAGAATTATTGGATATTATTCAGAATTCATTGTTCCATTAATGAAGGCAAGCTGTCCTAGCCCAGATGCAGCAAAACAGGCCCAAACCTGATACTACCACCACCATGTTTCACAGATGGGATAAGGTTCTTATGCTAGAATGTAGTGTTTTCCTTTCTCCAAACATAATGCTTTTCATTTAAACCAAAAAGTTCTATTTTGGTCTCATCCATCCACAAAACATTCTTCCAATAGCCTTCTGGTTTGTCCACGTGATCTTTGGCAAACTGCAGACGAGCAGCAATGTGTTTTTTGGAGAGCAGTGGCTTTTTCCTTGCAACCCTGCCATGCACACCATTGTTGTTCAGTGTTCTCCTGATGGTGCACTCATGAACATTAGCCAATGTGAGAGAGGCCTTCAGTTGCTTAGAAGTTACCCTGGGGTCCTTTGTGACCTCGCCAACTATTACAAGCTTTGCTCTTGGAGTGATCTTTGTTGGTCGACCACTCCTGGGGAGGGTAACAATGGTCTTGAATTTCCTCCATTTGTACACAATCTGTCTGACTGTGGATTGGTGGAGTCCAAACTCTTTAGAGATGGTTTTGTAACCTTTTCCAACTTAATGAGCATCAACAACTCTTTTTCTGAGGTCCTCAGAAATCTCCTTTCTTTGTGCCATGATACACTTCCACAAACATGTGTTGTGAATTGCAGACTTTGATAGATCCCTGTTCTTTAAATAACACATAGAAAACACCTGACTCGAATTTCACCTTCAAACTAACTGCTAACCCTAGAGGTTCACATACTTTTGCCACTCACAAATATGTAATATTTGATCATTTTCCTCAATAAATAAATGATCAAGTATAATATTTTTATCTCATTTGTTTAACTGGTTTCTCTTTACCTACTTTTAGGACTTGAGTGAAAATCTGATGATGTTTTAGGTCATATTTATGCAGAAATATAGAAAATTCTAAAGGGTTCACAAACTTTCAAGCACAACTGTATGTTAGTAGTAAATGAACAGTCAAGGAAGAGGTGAAGTGTGTCAGGAATAGTAAAGGGGAATTAAAATATACAGACAGTGAAATAGCAGATGCTCTAAAACTCACATTTTTCTGAGGACTTCAAATATGAGGAAGTAACCTTCCAGTGGTGTCAGGGACTACTAAGGAAGTACGTAGAGGAAGAAATACTGCTCAGATTAAATAAGATGATATCAAACAAATCTCCAGGGCCAGATAATATTTATCCTTGCATTCTTAAGGAGGTTAGTGAGTATGTATAAAATCACTTACACATAATTTTAGGATGTCACCATGCACTGGGGAAATGCCAAAGGACAGGAGATATTACCCCATTATATAAAAGGGTTATCAGACAGATTCAAGTAACTATAAGCCAGTAAGCTTAATATGCCTCACAGGTAAATTAATGGAAGGGGTTATTAAGGATAAGTTTGAGCAACACGTGGCAAGAACAGTTTTACCAAACAGTTAGCATGGGTTCAGAACAGGAGGTCATGTTTAACCAACATGCTGGAATTCTATGAGGTGACAACAAAAGGGTATGATCAAAGTGGAGCATATGATATTATTTATCTTGACTTTCCAAAAGCATTTGATAAGGTGCCACATGAGAGGTTAGACATCAAACTAAAAGAAGTGAGAGTTCATGGTGATGTTTGTAGATGGGTGCAGAATTGTCTCAGTCATAGGAAGCAGAGGGTTAGGGTGCGAGGGACCTTATTAGAATCTGGTGTTAAGAGTGGTGACGTTTTTCATATATGGTATATAAATGATTTGAACAGGAATACAAAGAACAAGTTGATACCAAGCTAGGTGGACTGGCAGATAATCTAGAATCTGTTGAATTGTTACAGAGGGACTTGGACAGCATACAGGCTTGGGCAGATTTGTGATAGATGACATGCAATATAAGTAAATGTAAAGTATTACACATAGGAAGTAAATATGCTAGGTTTGAACGCACAATGGGAGGTCTGAAAACACTGAAAGCACACCTTATGAGAGGGATTTAGGAGTTGTAGTAGATTTGGCACTATCACTATCAACTTCCACACAGCGTTCCGAAGCCATTAATTAGGCTAACAGAATGTGAGGTTATATAGCGCCCTGATGTGCGGAGGACAGCTCCAAGGAGGTTTTGCTCAAGCTTTGTAATACACTGGTGCGGCCTCATCTGGAGTACTGTGTGCAGTTTTGATCTTCAGGCTACAAATAAAACATTGAAGCACAGACAAAATCCAGAGAAGAGCAACTAGGCTGATTCCAGGACTACAGGGAATGAGTTATGAGGAAAAATTAAAACAGCTGAGCCTTTTCAGTTTAGGCAAAAGGAGTTTAAGAGGTGACATAATTAAAGTTTAGAAAATTTAGAAAGGAATTGTTAAAGTGGAGCAAGACTGTTACTTTTAAAATGAGTTCAAGAAGAACATGAAGACACAGTTGGAAGCCTTTTAAATGTAAACATTAGGAGGGTTTTCTTTACACAGAGAACCATAAACACATGCAATAAGTTACCAAGTAGTGAGGTAGACAGTAGGACTTTAGGGACCTTCAAGATTCGCCTTAATGTTATTCTGGAGAAATTAAGTGAATAGGACTGGCAAGCTTTGTTGGACTAAATGGCAGTTTCTCATATAAATTTTTCTAATGTTCTAATGACTGTTGGTTAAAAGGTGAAAGAAATGATTGAAATTCATTATCCTTACAAGCCAATGATCAAAAATAAAACAGATAGCAAGGAACAGAGTAATTAAACGTCTGTATTCCAAATCTTTTTACATTTTTGAAATGGATATTTTGATACTTTACCAGCATTATGAATATTAGAACTTGTATTTATGATTTTGTTCTACTGAAGACGTTGCCTTTCAAGTAAAACAGTTAATTGCCTTTCACTTTAAAATTAAATTTTAAGTCTAGGTCCTGATACTTTAGTTGAAATACCAATTAAATAAATATGGAAATATTATTTGTCTGACAATTTCATTAACTGCAACTTAAACAATTTTCCATTTTTCTGTAACAGATACACCAGAATCTCAAGTAACTCATTTAGGATCATAAGATAGGGCTGGAGAAAGAAGCAAGAGTAAACCAAATCATTAAACCCAGAATTTAGCAGAACAACATCTGTTATGGACTGGTTAGACTAACAACCTGCTGCAATTATTTTTATATATACTATAAACATTAAACAGGTTAATAAAGCTGTTTCTTATATGAAATATAGCCAACCTGCGGCGTACCATACGCCGCATAATCAGGTCGGATTTTTAATGATTTTTAAGCACAGGGAGAAAATTAACATTTGAAAAATCGGTAATGTAATAAATCAGCAAGAAATGCAACATTGTAACAATGCACGGAACGAACCAACACACAATCGTCCATGACTGAAAACTGGCAAACCGCCATCGCTCATGTGCCCACCTTCAACTCGTCACTTGAGTCGTTGTCGTCTTTGCACAGTCCAGATGCACCTGTGACTCACGTAGACTTTCCGTATTCCCGCAGGAGCATCTAAGAAGACGCATGTTTGTCGCGAATGCAAATTGCTGTATGTAGCGTGTACAACAGTTTGCTATGGTGCACGTGGTCGTGCGTCGTAACCGAAAACTCAGTTTTTAAAGACTGCTTATTTCATTGTGTTTTAACCTCAGTTGTAAAGGATTGTTTTAAGGACCCATGGGATACCCCTCGCAAACCGTTTTACACGCTGCATATGGAGACTTACCTCTGCGAGAAACATGCCTCTATGAACAGTCAACGTGGCTCGGAGGTGCCAGGAGTTGGTGGGCGTGGCTCCTTCCTGCGTGCGCCATAGGTCTCTTACTTGTCAGCGGCTCAGTAAATCCACGCCCCTTCCGGCGTGCTTTCCATGGGTGTCTTGCCTTAGCGAATTATATATATAGATGGTAACAGAGAGCACTTCCCCATGTTTTCAGCTGACAAACTACATTATATTTTCTGTATCCAAACATGTGTTTTTTTAACTTGTTTAGTCCAATAAAAGGTCACAGATGTATTGGACTCAAGGCAGATAACATGTGTAGATGGGATACTACTCCACCATAGTGTCACTGCCCACTCATGCTGACTCATACCGGACTATAGTAGAGTCATCAATCACATGTGGGTGGAAATCGGAGTACCTGGGAAAACCCACATAAATCTTCAATTCAGTTTACTGTGATATAGTGTTGCTCGCTGATAATAGACTCAGTACACACACAACTCTATGTTCTACAAATATATTATGGTATTAGTATATAAGCATATCACAGTTAATCTAACTTATAAAGCTGATTTTGTTTTTATGTGTTTGTCTGGTTTGTAACACTTGCCTCCAGCAAATTTTGCACAGATTTCCCTATTTGTACGGGGAAAACCATAGGCTGAGTTTTGTTCAGAACATTTTCCCTTTGGAGAACATTTGTTTGCTAACTTTACCTGCATTATACTCAGGAAGTACCCATAAGAGGCTTTTGTGAGATTTGGCACATATATGCAAAGTTCCTCCCCAATGTGGGTTTCATCATAAAATTTCACTTTGGAGCCAAAGTATTTTCTCTTGGAGAATTTATTTAATGAGAGTAACTGCACTTTATTCCACTCCGGGCAGTACTGGGTAGCAGTGTTACTGAAAAATAATATGAGTTTAAGCTAACTAATTATCTTAACTTTTGTGGTAATTTTGTCTGGGATGGCTCTATACAGCTTTCCCCACACACATGTAGATGCATGGTGTGTCTTTTGTCACAGTGGTAATGTTTTAACTGTGATTAGTCAATTTCCCTTGTTTTTTTTTTTTTTTTAAGTAAACATTGTCACTCCATTCTCTGTTTGCATCAAAGACAGCAGTGGTCTGCTTTTTATGGGTTGAAGGTATAATAGGGAACAAAATCCATAGAATATTTTCTGCATAATATGTTAAGAATGTTTTGCCATGGCTGAGTGATTATGAATAGATTGAAAAGTTCAAACATGGTAGGACAAGTGTTAAGTACGAGGAAGGAGTGGGACACATGTCCACCAAAAATGATAATATTGAAATGATTTTGGCAAACAGACAAGGCTTACGGCCCCTGGTACATCTTGAGCCCATAAAAATGGATCACTGCCCTCTGCTATTTATTAGTGCAAAAAGAGAGTGGAACAGCCATGTTTACCCCTAAAAAACAACAAGACAAACTGAGGGTTTAAGGTAACTTTACCATTGTGATCACAGACACACTATGTTTCCACACATGTGTGGGAAAAGCTGTAGAACCAATAGAAAACAAGATTGTTACACATGTTCAGATAATTACTAACTTCCTTTGCACGTAAGTCAACATCTTTATGTATAATACATGGCTGTTCTTTTGTCTATCCAGGATTTTAAATCACCTGTAGCTCGCAAACCGTTTGAACTATTGACCTGAAATTTGTTACATATATACTACGTGTTGTCTACTTCCGCTTTCAGGGTGATGATTGACATCCAAGGTTATTCCTCTTTTTATTTTTTGTTTTATTGTAGAATCAATTTCGGCAGCAGACAGCAGGGCAGCCGTGCAGCGCATGGGTACGGCTGCCGTTCTCATCCCTCCCCCGGCACTTCCCCTACCTCTTCATATCTTAAATCATTCTTGAGGCAGGTTGAAGAAAAATTAAAGAAAATGTACTAAGTAATTGCAACACAAACACTACCTTAATCAGTTTTAGTGCGAAGAGATGCCGACAAAAGAAAAGAAGCAGCAGGTCGCTAGGGTGGAGAAAACAAGAGCTGCTCAGAAAGCAGCAAGCGCATCAACCTCTGAGCAAACAAATGCTAAACATACAGAAAAAGAGTATGAAAACTATGAATGCTCAAGTCAAATGTATTCACTGCACGTTATCGTGCAGTGCGCCACTACTGGTATTGGATAAAAGGTGGTCCAACTAAAAGAAGATATGGCCAGTTTAGAGTGAGTGAAAAAACAATGAATCCATGTGTACTTTGGGGGTGATCTAGAGCCCTTACCTACCACTAGGAATGACCAGTGTTGCTCAAAGTAATAATTTAAAAAAAGATTTTACTACGAAAGTAAAGCAACAAATACAGGAGAGATAAGTTACTAAAATAAGAAATTAAACCAAGAAAATACTAAGCCATCAGAGCCTAAATTAACAAAGAAGGACCCTGAGTGCCATATGGGGCACCATGTGTTCCTGCACATTTTCTGTATTATGAAGATATACTGGAAGAGACCAAATTAACTGCCCTCTTCTGTATACTTGTGAAGCTGAAAATGTTGCCCTTGGGTATAGGATTTCTCTTAATGAAATAGTCTGATGGGGTGGTAGCTTTCCCTGAGGAGCAATGAGGGTATAGCTACCCAAATTAGTTGTACACTGCATTCATGGAGAAGAAGGCAAACATCAGAGACGGTCCATAGAATGGCAAAGTCACAGATTTGATAACTAATGCAAACTGGCAGCCTTCATCCTTTTAAGTATTATATAACTTCTTATGCCACATGCTGACATCTAAAATCGCATAAACTATTTAAAAATAGAAATATGCAAAGTTTACCAACAGTGACCAGTCCAAAAATGGAATCCAAGTCCTTGAACATGTGAGGTAGCAATGCTAAGTACTGGATCCACAGCTGGATCCGCAGTTAATTAAAAAGTGAAAAAGAGTTAATCATGCCTTGTCAAGCATATTACAAGTACATGCTTATTATTCATGTAATTTTCATAGAAAACACTTTAATTAATGCATTTTATTAAAATTAAGAATACAAAAATGTTATGTTTAAAACCCATTTCATTTCCTTACTGCCACAAGGTTCTAAGATGTATGTTTGTGTTTTTTTAATGTGTTAGTGTGGAGTAGTGCATATGCCATTATTGAAAGTCATAATAAGCATTTAATCCTAGAAATTGTGTTCAGTATCATATTTAAAAAATGCTGATATTAAAGCTTAAGTCCAAAGTCACATTTTCAAAATTTCATAACAAATTTTAAATGTCAATGTCAAATTGAAAATCTACAGTGATGTTTTCAACCCTAATATAAAGAACGAATTTAATCCAAAAATGTTTTGCCTCAGGCCAGCCTCTCAGGAGCTGCATTCTGACTACAGATCCTTGTCAAGGAAGTAGCAAATGAGGAAAGGAAAAGCAAAAGGGCCCTCTGCTGGTAAGTGAGAGAGCTTAATCTAAGAAATCACTGAACAATGGCGGGGTTCTCAATTTCAGTCCTGTGGGCATGCATTTAATGTACAGTATTTTATTAACTGTGTTGGTATTAATTGTTTGTTGTTGATAGTCTTCTCCCAAGTCTGTGGGAGAGACATATGCAAGTATTTGATTGTACTATGTGCACATGACAATACTTTTGAATTTCAAGTTGAGACTGATCTTGTTGTGTCTCAGCCAGGGTTGCTCCCTTGAGTGGGGTTTAAATTCATGTTTCTCTATTGTTCGTTTTTGGTTATTTTATTTATTTTAATTATATATATATATATATATATATATATATATATATATATATATATATATATATATATATATATATATATATATATATCATTCTTTATTTTTAGTTTTGTCTATGTATATTAGTTGCCTTTGCTATGTTCTGTATATGTTTTGTGGGTGGTCCCTGAAGAGGCAAGCTACCTGCCAATCACCTCCAGGAACTGCCCTCTGCCCTGTAAATCCAGAGGGTCTCCCACAGTTCCTGGCAGATCATTTTTATTGTGCCTGGGAGTGGTAAGTTTACTTGTGTTTGATTTGTTAAATTTCAGCTCTCTGCTCTGCAGTTTGCCAGTTCTTTGAATGTCTATATTTGGACTTCTTTGCTTTGGATTGCCTTTGGTGTTACAGACAGCTCCTTTTTGCCTTTTTTTGCTCCTTTGGGGCTTCATTATTGTTACCAGCTGTTTTATAAAGATTTTTTTTCTTTTTTTATAAAGACTCTGTGTTTTCCCCTTTACTAGCCAGGGTTTGATGATGATATCCCCCGCTAGGACTACATGCTTTAGGACTTCTGGTTCACAACAGATCCATTACATTCATTTACTTACACATCAATTCCATCAACCATACCAGTTCAAAGTATAATTATAATTGCCTTTCCCAGGATTTCTTTTCCTTTTTTTGGGAGTTTTTTCTTGTTTTCTTAAAGAGTTAAGGCAGGCGGGCTGTCAAAAACAGGGCCTGTTAAAGCCCATTGCGGCACTCCTTATGTGATTTTGTCCTATACAAAAATAAATTGTATTGTATTGTATAATTACCAATCAACATAGAGTGTGTATTGTTGCCATATGAGAAGTAATTAGAGTATCCAGAGAAAAGTATTTGGGAGATTTTGCTCTACCAAGACAGGATTTACACCCAGGTTCTAGGTTGAAATCCCAGTCCAGCCCTGCCACTGTCTGTGTGGAGCTTACACATTCTACCTGTGTCTGTTTTCTTTTCTTTTCTTTTCTCTGGGTTCTCTAAATATCCTCCACATGTCAAAGATGTATGTGTTGGGTTGACTGGTGAGTGTAACCTGGCCTGGTTTTAATGAAAGTGTGTGTGTTTGTGTGTGTGTGTGTGTGTGTGTGTGTGTGTGCGTGTGTGTGTGTGCGTGTGAGTGAGTGCTATGATGGACTTGTGACCAGTGTTTCCAGGACCCTGAATTGGATTAAGCAGATCTCAAAAGAGATAAAACATCTTTAACTACACCGTCTTTGGGTATTGGAACGCTAAAAGCACCACACAATATAATTCAACTAACATCAAACAGGTAAATTATTAAAAAGTTATGAATTTTTTTGTATGAAAACAGTGCTACACACTGCCAACATCTTGTAGCATTCAACCATATTAGAGAACCTCTGTAATTTCAGTAACAGTAAGAGAAAAGGAATAGGAACTTGAAAAGAACCAGTGGCTGTGTTTGAGCAAAAAAAGTTGTTAATAATGTCAGTGCGGGATCTTACCATATCGTCTGAATGTGGATCCCAACGTCCCAGTGCTGCAAAAATGGCATAATTCTTCAGATGACATGCAAATCCTTCATAAAGAGTAGGATGTTTTCTGATGTCCTGGTTAAATTGGGCTCCTTGACCTAGTTATTCCAGCCCCCCAGTCATCACCTGTCTCTAATGGTCTCTCTCTCTTTTCACAACTTCACCACCTTATAGCTAATGTGTGGTGAATGTACTGGCCAGGTGGATGCTACACATTAGTAGCGGTTGAAGTGTCGTTCCCCATACCGACTCACTGAATTGCTTTGAGTAGTGAGAAGACAGCTATATAAATGTAAATAATTATTATAATTACTAGGGAGCCTCGTCCCCGGCTTTCTTTGCTCGCCAACCTCCCAGCCTGCACTACACACCAGCCACTTCGCATCTCTGCTGCTCGTGTTTGTGGATTTCACTTTTACCAAACAAAAAATCTTTTAATTCTCGCGCATACGCCTCTTCATTGGGAAGAAACACTACTTTTCCCTGATGGCAACACGAATTAGACGATCTACAAGTCTCCAACTTAAAGTTTAAATCCAAACAATGTACTCGATCTTTTTTCGCTGTTCTGTTATTTCACCGAGTAATAATTTCCATTTGTTCGCACTAATGCAATCTTTACTATCATTTTTTTTTGATAGTTTCAAATTTTAGTACTTTCATTATCTCTAACCTGCTCTGCATGTGTATCGCACCAATGTTTTTGAATTCTTTACAATGTTCTACTTTGTCATCTACTCTTTGTCTTTTATTTCTGGCCCTGGGTGTAACTAAATCTCTTGGTACAAAGTGTCGTCTTGTGGGACATGAAAGTATATCTCTGAAAAAGTCGGGTCTCGTCCCAGAATTTTTTATATTATAATAGAGTGATTATCTATACTAATAAAAGGCAAAGCCCTCACTGACTCACTCACTCACTCAATTTGGCAGGCTTATTCCTTACAGCTTACTTACAAAAGTTAAGCAAGTTTCATTTCGAAATTATACAAGTAACGGTCGATAACAGTCGACAACGTCCGCCATGTTGAACTTTCTTATTTATGGCCCCATCTTCACGAAATTTGGTAGGCGGCTGCCCTGCGCTAACCGAAACAGATGTACGTACTTATTTCGATGGTATGACACCACTGTCAGCCGCCATATTGAACTTTCCAACTTCACTAATTCTCCAACTTCCCATGTAGGTAGAAGGCTGAAATTTGACAGGCTCATTCCTTACAGCTTACTTACAAAAGTTTCGAAATTCTACGCGTAATGGTCATAACGGTCAACAATGTCCGCCATGTTGAACTTTCTTATTTATGGCCCCATCTTCTTGAAATTTGGTAGGCGGCTGCCCTGCGCTAACCGAAACAGATGTCCGTACTTATTTCGGTGGTATGACACCACTGTCAGCCGCCATATTGAACTTTCCAACTTCACTAATTCTCCAACTTCCCATGTAGGTAGAAGGCTGAAATTTGACAGGCTCATTCCTTACAGCTTACTTACAAAAGTTTCGAAATTCTACGCGTAATGGTCATAACGGTCAACAATGTCCGCCATGTTGAACTTTCTTATTTATGGCCCCATCTTCTTGAAATTTGGTAGGCGGCTTCCCTGAACTAACCGAAAACAATGTACGTACTTGTTTCGGTGGTATGATGCCACTGTTGGCCACCATATTGAACTTTTCAACAGTCTTTGTTACTTATGGGCCCATCTTCAAGAAATTTGGTACTCGGGTTCCCAACGCTAACTGAATCCTACTTACGTACATATATACATCCATAGCCTGCACCTCTGTCACCGTGTGAGGTGCCGTTGGGTCCACGTTGTTGGCTGCCTGCCTATATAAGGCCGTCCGTCGCTCCAGTCTCTACATTCCCTTCCTTGCTTCGCCACGGGATTCACGTCTCCCTACTGATAACTACAGCCTTTTTGTTTAATCCACGGCTTCTCCACTGTTTTATTGTTTGTTTATTACAATTATAGTTATTGTGTAGGTATTTTAGACTTACTTTACATTGCTCAGATACCTATTTCCTTTATCGTTCCAACCCCCATTACCATGTCTATCGAGATGATCACTATCGATCAAAGAACTGTCACTTACCGAGTGGTTTCCATGCACGGAGATGGCACCTACCTTTTCCATTCTCTTTGTTACATATTGCACGGCCATATCAGGCTCACTCTTGATATCTGGAGGAACATTCTGTCTTATGTATTGAATGACTGGGACAGGTTCAAGGTGTGGACTGATGACGGTACAGGAGATAATTATACTACACAGGAGCACTATAAGAGTGAAATGCTTAAGCCCTTCACCTATGGTTCTGCATGTGAGTTGATGGCTGCCGCTGAATTGTTCGGTTGTCGCTTTCAAGTGTACCGAAATGGCCAAATATTTTGCACCTTTCGAAACCGCCAATGCCTCTTAAACATCTTAGATTGACAGGTGACGATTTCAGTAGTGGACACTTTGATGTTTATGAATGTTTAAACTCTCAAAAGCTGGATGTGATTTTATCGATGAAACCGGTTGTGTGCTTACAACGCTTGGCAGATGCCGAATGTCTCTTCAACACAAGTCCTACAAATACTGTCGTAATTGAAACAAACCATGAAACTCAAACCGATTATGACAGCAGCAATCCAAGCTGTGAGATTTGAGACAAGATTACTGTTCACATGGCCAACTGTAAGTTACATGTTCAAGAGTAAGCTCAGCGCACAGCTTGGTCATGTTACAACCAGATGGCCGAACTGACAACATGGTATACAAAGAGATCCTTAACAAATAATTATTGGCATATTTTCCCTCAGTTTTAGGTTTAATTTCAAGGTTTAATTTTCTTCTTAATAAACATTTTAATGCAGTACTTCGCCGCTGCGAAGCGCGGGTATTTTGCTAGTATATATATATATATATATATGCCAGCAACACTCATGACAATGACAAAACAATTACATTGTCAATCATGTTACATTATTATTAAAATGTTTCCTTTTCTTTTTCATTACTTCTTTAACACACTACTTCTCCGCTGCAAAGCGCGGGTATTTTGCTATATGTATATATGTGTGTGTGTATATATATGACAGCATATATATGACAGCAACACTCATCACTCACAACAGTGACAGAACAATTACATTGACAATCATGTTACGTTATTTTCAAAATGTTTCCTTTTTGTTTTTCATTACTTCTTTAACACACTACTCCGCTGCGAAGCGCGGGTATTTTGCTAGTTATTATTATTATTATTATTATTGGTAAATGTGCACAATGTGATTAATATCCTGGATTCATGTGTTTATTTCACCTCTATGGAGGTATAAAACAAAGTGGTCATTCCCTCATTTTATTATGTTTTCAGTGGCATTCCAGATGATATTAATAATAATAATAACACACTTTATTTATGTATTGCCTTTCCCATGCTCAAGATCTAAAAGAACAGACATGACAGAAAAGCAGAAAACCAACAATCCCTTTCCCACATGCATTTCTGAATGAGACATGGCTGAAGTATTCTGCATCTTGTTAAATGACATCTGGTCAGATTGCCTTTTGAATTTCACACAATAGCAAGAGATGTTAATCAAAGGTGATCCGATATGTTTTCAGAAACTCTTGCCAGACAAAGAAGAGCTTAAAAGGAAAAACATGTCAAGCTTATACAGTAATTGCAAACTGAATCCTTACTTACTGTGATAGACACATTCGTGCATCTTAAGCAGGTATGAACCTGTAAGTGGAAGTGGGCTGTGATCCAGTCAGCAGAAGCTACAGCTTCCCTTACACACTAGGTGCATGTGTCTCTTTACTCTCTTAGAACCCACACAACTCCTTGGAGACCGAAAGCGCTTTCTCGGCCTGGAAGCTAATTTCCTTAGTGCTCTTGGATCTGACATTGTCAAAACCCATTGAACACCTTTGGGGTACTCCAATTTTCCTCCCACATTCACAAAAATATGATCCTAAGTAACTGTGAGGTTTATAAGTATACAAAAAAAAAAATAGATCCCAGACAGAAATGTAAAGAATGTGAAAGCTCCGCACAGAAAACTACCACGCACAGAATTCAAACCAGAGACATGGGATCCATGTGGCAGCAGCATAAACCACTGTGTCACTGTATCTTCCTACACAGACGGTGACCCAGTTCAAAAATTTGCAAGTGCTGGAGACATCATAATTAAATTTATGTGGGCACAAGTTCCCAGAATATCCAATGGAGCATTCTGAAAATAAGCAGGATTAAGGTTTCCAAAATGCTGCCATGTTGCTGTTAGATTGCCATCTGTAATGAAGTGTTTCTCATTTCATAGTAGCACTGCATTTCATCATGCATTGTAAAGAGGTAAGAGGACAGATCCAAACTGAATGATAACCACCAAGGTGGAGAAGCAAACATATCCCATCCAATCAACTAAACACTCCACCCTCAAACTGGTCCACATTTACATCACATGCAATAACAGGCCTAAAGAATAAGAAAGGCAGAAAAATGCTGTCAGCAAATCTTTAACAGAACAAAATGCCATAGGGATGTCTACAACACCTGCTCCAAGTGTGTTTGTTAGATTTAGCACATGTATGATCTATTTCAAATATAATGTTTGCCACTAAAGGTCATACATGTTGAGGTTTTGTCACATTTACCGTAGAGCAAGATAAGGGGAATCTCTTTTTCTTGTTCCTCTTCTTTTTTTCCCATTTCTATGTTGGGCCGATGTGTTTGTTCAGCCTTCTCCAAACAGCTTGGTCCTGCACTTCCTGACTTATCAAGCCCTTTTTCTTCAGATCTTCTTTTACTTTATCTGTCCACTTCTACTTTGGCCTCCCTGACATTCTCTTCCCCTGTACTTCCATTCGCATTACTCTTTTCCCCCACATATGCATTGTCTCTCCTGATCACATGCATATACCACTTCAACCTATTTTCCTACATTTTCTTAGATATCTCTCCCAGTTTTGCTGTATACCACCTTTGATTGTCTCATTTCTTATTTTTGTTCCTTTTTGTAACTCATCCACATCAACTTTCTCATTTCTGCCACATCTCACTTTTTCTCCTTGTGCTCCCTTTATTGCCCATGACTCGGCTCCATCCATCATTGCTAGTCTCATTACTGTCTTGAAAACCTTACATTTAACTTTGTCCTTAATTTTTCAGTCACACAATACTCCTGATGCCTTCTTCCAATTGTTCCTTCCACACTGCACTCTGTGGGTTACTGTATCTCTGCATTTACTTTCCTATCTTGGGCTATCAATAATCCTAGATATTTAAATGTATACATTATTTCCAATGGGTCTTCCTGCAGGCTAACTTCTGAGTCCTTGTCATCATTAAACCTCAGATATTCTTTGTTCTTCCTATTTATCTTCAACCCTCCATCTTCTAAGGTCCTTGTCCATTCTTCCAACTTCCTCACCACTTCTTCTTTTCTAGTGCTATGCAACACAACGTCATCAGCAAAAAGCCTACACCAGAGGGATTGTTCCTTTATCCCATCACTCAACACATAACCTGATCAAAAAGGTAACGGCTTAAAGAAGATCCCTGATGCAGACCTACTCTAACTGGGATATTGTCTGTTACCTCAATACTGTTATTAACTAGAGTCCCCACTCCCTCATATATATCCTGGACAATCCTTATGTACTTCTCTTGTACTCCTTCCTCTTTCATGCACTTCTGGACTTCTTGATGTGGCACTCTATCATAAGGTAAATAAAATAAATCTACTTTAATTAACATTAAAGCAGGGAAGGGGTTGACAGGGGTAAAGATGGTAAAGAGGACAGCTGGGTGATTTGGGATGGGGTCAAGCCTGACCTAGACCTTCAAGAGAAACTTACACTGTCAAACATGGAGCAGCTCTTCTACACATCAGTTTGAGTAGGTACAAGTTGAAGACAGAAACAAATTGGAGGCAAGAGTGAAGAGAGCTTTGTGTGATAATGTGGTTTTGTTTGTCATCATTTCTTTAAATATATTATTGATTTTCTGGGCATACAACTGTTATTAATATACATCATTAAGTCTAGTAGCATAGGTTATACTTAATGAGTCGTCATTCAAAAAATCTCAATATTAAAAATGCTAAGGGTTATTCCCATTTGTCAAAGGATTGTGACCACTGGTGTTAGAATCTTGATCTTGGTCTTAATCTAAAGCTCATGACATGATACATGCTAGTGAAGAAAAAATAATGTGTCTAGTGGCAACCTCTGCAAAGTTATTAGGATTCTCTCTTTTCTACAGCAAACTGCATAGGCAAACTGAGCGAGAAGGTCACGTGGCAGAAAGAATAAGAAGAGCTGCAGCATCTGCTAACATGAGGCAATTGCAGAAGCCAATTTCTCAATAGATAAAATAACAATGACAGCTCTGACATCCATTAAGCATCAAGCACATGTGGAGTAGCAACCTACTAGTAATCACAAAGTAACAGGGCTAGAACCTTTTTTCTTGGGAGGACCCAAGGTCCTTGTGTTTCCTAGTAAAGAATAAAACATGTAAATTAGCTAACATCTTTTAAATTCACCATATTTGATCTGTAGGTTTTTCTAGTGACCATTTACTGTATCTTCATATTGTTTTAAAAGGTTATTTGTTTTTGTTGTGTATGAAATTTAGTATCCAAAGTAGTCATAAGAACTAGATTCTACAAATCAGTAAAACTGAAGAAGGAGCCACAAATACTTCAGATTGTTAGTAAAAAAAAAAAATCAATGTCAGCACATCTTAATTGTGTTACATTGTACAGTATACTGACTAGGAGCATGTAACTTTGGATAGTTATGTACCTCGAAGCAGGGACCTGGTCTTCTATTTTCCATCAGTGCAGGCCCTCACACTATAACTCCAAGATGAGCATTTGGCCTTTCAAAAGTGGATTCCTGCTCATAGGACTTGGCACAGCAGCAGACTTAAAGTGACAAATAGATTCATGTAGTCATCAAATCTGATGTGTGTGTTACAAACATACGTCCTACTATGGCTTTGATCCATTTTTCTTTGTGCTTCATTTGTGGAAAACACGTTGCTGTTTTTTTCTTAGAATGTGCTTACAATGGAGTTCTTTTTTTTTTTGCAATTCTGCTATTGTTTTAGATAATTGGAAGTGATTTACCATTTAACCACTCCATTTTGAAGAAAAATTATGTAAGTGTGGCCTTTTTTACTTGCAGCTGCTTCTTTTCCAGAATTTTGAAATCAAGCAGCTACTGAGTTGGTAAAGTGGGATCCAGCATGAGTGAAAACAAAAGAAATTTCTCAGTCCAGTAAAGTTTGTTTTAAAAAGGTTCAGAGAAAATTCAAAGCAAAACAGCTTTCACAATAATAGACCAAAAAGTTATTACACATGCAGGATAAAATAAAAAAAGGAAAAAATGTTAGTTGTACAAATTTAGCTTGTTCTTGTTAAACTTCAGTTACTTTCTATATTTAAAGGTTACATTACTTCTCTATGGCAAATTTACATATGCTTAACTTAATACATTCAGTACCTTCTATATGTACCGCACATTTAATATGGTCAATACAATACAGGATACGGTCCGAAAAATGTTTGCCCTACATGCCTTACTAACTACAAGGCAGATCATAAACTGGGACTAGTTTGTAGTAAGAGGGACAAGAAATAATTAAAATATACCATTTCAGTTTAGCTAGTTGGGGGTACAATAGAATCACCCAAAGATTATGCATTAATATATAGGCAAACATAAGATAACTAAGAAAATACTTCTATCAGTTTAACATAACCTAAATAACAAGGTAGCAGGTTAATGTTGCCATCATAATGCCCACGAGGATGCAATTCCAAAGATTTTCTTTTACTGCATTCATCAGAGAATGGTACCTATTCAGAAAGAAGATATTCAGTAGTGTGATAGGTGTGTGCCATAGGCTTGATTGCCATTATAAACAAGGGAAAACAATTTGTTCCCCAGGCTTTTCATTTATAGCTGGAACAGTCAAAAACTGGGGAATGGAATTTCAAAAACAGAAACCCTAAAACAAGCTTTGGCTGTCAACATTCTCACACAAGAAGTGCAGGTTGTTCAAAATGAAGACACCCCACCTGAACAGATAATAGTGGCAACATATATATGTTAAACCCCCAACCAATCAGACCACCATCCACCATTAACAGATACAGCTTAATTTTCAAGGTCCCCTTGGTAAAATTCAAAGCCTTTAAAAGACAGGTTCTAAAATGTTTTTCACCGAATTCTGAATTCACACAAGCTGAAAAAAAAATCTAACGACTATAATGTTGGCATTTTGGTTTACCTAGAAGTGCCCAACTGACCAGCAACTGTAGGAAGCAAGAGCTTTAGTTTTTCTTTCCTTTTAGTTTTTTAACAGAAGGCTATGAAATGACCAGGTCCAAACAAAAAAAAGCATTTTGATGGAACAGAACAAAGGGTTTCCTGGATGCTTCCATATTGGTTTTCTGAATATTTCACTGGAAGTCTGTCAACTCGGGTGTGACATCATTCCTCCAATATCTGACTAGGATTGTTGTTAGGGCCAGCCTCTCTTGCGTCTCTGTGGGCATGTCTGCGAAGGCCCTGACTTCTAGCCCAGAAGTCCCCAACTCCAGTCCTGAAGGGCACCAGTGGCTGCAGGTTTTCATTCTAACCTTTTTCTTAATTAGTGACCTATTTTTGATGCTAATTAACTTCTTTTAAATTCATTTTAATTGACTTGCTCTTGAAGACTCAGATCCCGTAATTGTTTCTTTTTCCTTAATTAGCAGCCAAACAATAGTGAGATACAAAATGAGCCAAAACAAGACCAGCAAAATGTATGTGAAAATAAAGAAAGATGAAGGTATCATGAAAGCTAATCTGCTGAGGTCCCCAAAACATTTTATCAGTGCAAGGAGAAAATCAACAATTTCGGAAGTGTCTGCTACTGCATAATGTAAACAGGAGTAAGCCATGGAATTAAAGAATGGGTTTAATTAACAACCAGATTCAGCTCCTAATTAAGCAACTGGTTGGAGTGAAATTGAGTTTGAAGCTCTGACCTAGTTGGTCTTGTCTTGGCTCACTCACTTCACATTTCTGTTTGGGTGCCATTTAAGGAAAGAAATGAAGTAATTCAGAGGAATGATGAAGAAATTCAGGGAAACAAATCCTAAAAAACAAGTCAATTAAAATAATTCAAAAGTAGTTAATCAGCAGAAAAATCAGTGCACTAGTTAAAAAAGGGTTAAAATAAAAACCTGCACCCACTGGAGCCCTCCAGGACCGGAGTTGGGGACTCCTGCTCTAGCCAGTTACTCATTGGGGCTAAAATGTGCTCAGAAAGGTCACTTAATTATGTGAGCTGACTGATTCCAAAACAGAAACAAACTGTTTTGCTTATGCATTTGCAGTTCATTCTAAAAATCTCTGGTTTTCAACTTTTGCCTGTATTTTTTCGATTATGATTTTTGACTTATTTTCTTGCTTTGTTATCTCTCATTTAAATGACTGTTTTTTGCCTACTTTTTGCCTTTATGTTTCTTTTCTATATTAATAAACCTCTTTGTAGTACAGCTAGCATAACAATGGCAAACAAAATTACAATCAAAATTATTAAGGCAAAATCCACAATTCAACAAGTTAGAAAATATACACATGGCGCAAAATTCAGGTGTGTTCGAGGGGTGTGCAAACACTGTAGCCTTCAGTGGACTGAGTTCAGTAGGTAGGTTCTGAGACCTTCTCAGTCTGTTTCAGGATTTCAGAGGCCAAAGGTTATCTCACCAAGGCTGGGCAAAAGACTGAAACAGGCCTGGACAGGATTCTAGTCAATCACAAGGACCAAACTCTCTCTCTCTCTCTCTCTCACACACACACACCATATTCACAGTGTCAATTTGCAGATGAAATTAACAAACTAAATTAAAAAATAATAATAAATAAAAAAAAAAAAAACTTTTGGAATTAATTCCTGAATTGCTAGAGCATGTCTGGCTGTAGTCATTTTCATGAAATGGTACTTGAAAATCTATTCGGTTATGACAAATTTTAGGGAAAAACAGAAGAGAAAAGCAAAGTTTATTACAGTGACTAACCATTATAGACTTCAGGTGAATTTGACACTTTAAGGGTAAATCATCGGGTGATCAGATTTTCAAAGTCCCATACTCCCATGACAGGGAGATGATGAAGTGTTGGCTGTGTACCCCATTTAATATAAAACAAAAAAGAAAGAATGTGAACATAAACTCCGAACAATGGTGGGGACGATGCACATCCTCACTTAATTTTCCCTATGCTGAGTTAACTCTCATTCTCTGCAGTGGAGCACCACCCTCAATAAGTTTGGGTTCACAAATGAATGCTGACTTCCTGTGCCTCTGTTCTTTAAATAGGCTCAGAATGTAAGGGGCGGGTCTTCCACAGCAATACCATAAGTGACATCACAGCTTGTTGTAGAGCTCATTGTGTGATTGCTGTGTGAAAAGGAAGAGGGTGTTAGCAACTTTCTGAGGCACTGCTATTGGTAGGCTGACCTTGTTAGAATGCGATAGATGCTCCTGATGTGTTTACATGCGACACAAAGTAAAGCCTGCATCCATGTATTTTGTTAACTTAAATACTCACTGAATCTCTGCTGAAAGTTGTCCTAGAGATTTGCCGATAATTGACTGGTGTATCTGACCCCCATGGGGGATTCACCTCCTATTGTCACCCTGCCCCTCTTGGAGAATTGCTATCAATCGCATTGCGCTTTCAACTTGCAAGAAGCGACCCATTGCTAGGATTTCCGGAAACCCTTTGCGACCCTTTCTCATTTACTAATATTGTAATTCATGATTCAGCGTGACCCATAGTTTAAGAAACACTGCACTAGAGAATGGTGGAAAGCAGAACAATAAGTTCCTGCTTTGCGCCTGTTCTGTCAAGACAGGAATTGCAGTGGATCATGTGGGATTTAAAAAATGAATAGATGGACTTATGATCTGTAAGTAAGTTTAATTTAAAAAGTGAGCTGCAAAATCATTTTTAATGGAATATGAAAGCTATGTTTTCTAATAAATTGCACATCTAGAGAACTAAGATATACTGGCATCCCAATCAGGATTTGCTACTGCTTTGTACCTGATGCTGCAAGGTAGGCTGTAGCTCAATGTATCCCTGATATTAGATTAAGCAGGTTCAGTACATGGATGGGTGAACATCAGTAAAGAATGGCTCTTCTATGATCAATAAAAATACTGAGAATTTCTTAGTGCTCTTGCAGGCCTTCCAGAGAATAAAGTGTTAAGTGAGATTTCACCAGCTTGTGGTTTCTGTGAAGTCTGATTTCATATTTCACCCACTCTTTGGTTTGGAGAGTGGTATAATAATAAAAGGCCGTGCTTTCAGCAAGAACTCTAGATCAACTTCATCTGTTTCCTTTTGCTGTGAGGTGGGATTAATGTCAGTTTTTCTATGCCCAGAGCGGGGGCATATGTGGTATGTTTTTTTTTCTTCTGTCTCTCTTGCTCACTCCCAATGAAGTCTTTAATTCTTAGCCTACAGCCCCCGTGACCTCCTACACATGCACTACTCTACTTCCTTAGCTGCTACAGAACATGTGGCTCTGTCTGTTATAAAAATGTGAGAGTTGGCCAGACAGATATGCTAAGTATTTTTAGGCCTAAATGTTCTGTTTTTTCATATATCTTCACAAAAACCCAATGTGCTCAGTTTTCACTGTCCCTTTCCTTGATAATAGCTAGGAAAGATAACTTAACTGTGTCTGCTTTGATTCAAATTCCTAATTGCCATAGGATGACTGTCACATTGTAATAAAATTACAATCAAGAGATGACTTTGTTTCTTGTGAATAATTATGTTAGCTTTAAAATAATAAAATTATTTTCATTTTTGGTTTAAGAAGGATCATCGTTAAACAGTGTCATGTACATGCGCATAGGGGATAGCGTAAGTGTTCTGGTGATGGTAATTCGCTGCCGCTCCACAGGCTGGCGCTGTATACTAACACCTTTTTTCTTCTTCCCTCTGCAGATTCCAAGATTGTCAGCTTTAACACCAATCATATCACATCTGGTGTCTGTCCACCTGGCCCTACCTCTTCCTGCCAGAAGTGCTTAAAGACAGAAGACCCGTCATCTGGGAGAGTCAATATTTAGAATCACATCCTGAAAGACATTTTTTTTCTCAATGCGGTTTGTACAACGGGTTTTATTTTCATTCAGTTATGCGGGGTTTACCTTTGGGTGCCCCAAACCTTTATGTGTTTCTGCTTATTTTATTACAACAGGCAAAGTTCAAATATGTGTTAATCAAAAGCACCTTTTTACTAAAACCAAAATGTTATTCAAAGTTCTTAGTCAGCAGTCAAATCTAAATCATTGACAAAGTAGGCCGATTATTTCTTTGTTTTCTGTATGAATTGCTCTAACACAAGCTATTACTCTGATGGACCAAAGTCTGGTAACAGTTTATGTGCACCAGTCAGTCAGTCATTGTCCAACAAGCTGTATCCTAACACAGGGTCACGGGGTCTGCTGGAGCCATTCCCAGCCAGCACAGGGAGCAAGGCAGGAACAAACCCCGGGCAGGGTGCCAATCCACCACAGGGCACACACACACCAAGCACACACTAGGGACAATTTAGGATCGCTAATGCACCTAACCTGCATGTCTTTGGACTATTGGAGGAAACTGGAGCACCCAGAGGAAACCCATGAGGACCCGGGAAGCGAATCCAGGTCTACTTATTGCGAGGCAGCAGCGCTACCACTGCGCCACCGTGCCTCCCTTATGTGCACCAGTTTCTTTAAAATAACAGCAATACAATGTCACTATTGGCTCCTGGGGCTAGCATCTAAAATCATTGCTGTCAACAATATGGCAGGCATCCATTAATAGAAGGTGTAGAATGATGGCATCTATTTAGATAACTTTACCCCAAATAATGTTGCATTAAGTAATGATAAAAAATATTATCAAAAGAAATAACACCAGTAATAATTCCAAAATGTTGAAAAAAATAATCATGGCATTCTCAAATATGATTCTGACAAACACCAATGAAAATAAAATCAGAATGCAAAAGTATTTAAACACAATAAATCAAGTATTTTAGTCTTGCACAGGAAAGGCTACCAAGTTTAAAGGGATTTCCAGGAGGAGAAAAGTAAGCAAGCGGGACGTCAAAATCAAGTATCAGTCCTAGTGAGCATCAATATCCCAATGTAAACTCTGAAATTCATATGTAGTTAGAGAAATCAGAGCAAAATTCAGAGCTGGGAAATCTTAATAGTGTAACACACAAACAAAGATACGTTTTTATTTGTTATCCACAAACTCAGATAGTGACATATCAGATGTGCTTGTTCTTGTGGTGGCTTGTTGATAACTTCAAGCACTGCATACCAAAGCATTGGCATGTTATGTTGATGGAAACACAAGGGAAACACAGAACAGTGATAATAATTCACATTTACATTTATTTGCTTAGAAGATGCTTTTATCCAAAGCAGTTTATAAAAGAAGTCAACATAATTGAGTAACAGGGCAAGGGTACACAACTGATTTCCACAAGTGAAAAGCTCAAAACAAAATATAAGCTAGTTAAAAATCCCAGATTTAAAAAACCTAATAGCAATCATCCATCCATTTTCTAACCCACTGAATCCGAATACAGGGGTCTGCTGGAGCCAATCCCAGCCAACGCAGGGCACAAGGCAGGAACCAATCCTGGGCAGGGTGCCAACCCACCGCAGGACACACACAAACACACCCACACACCAAGCACACACTAGGGCCAATCTAGAATCGCCAATCCACCTAACCTGCATGTCTTTGGATTGTGGGAGGAAACCGGAGCGCCGGAGGAAACCCACGCAGACACGGGGAGAACATGCAAACTCCACGCAGGGAGGACCAGGGAAGCGAACCCGGGTCTCCCAACTGCGAGGCA
This sequence comes from Polypterus senegalus, assembly GCF_016835505.1. Lineage (NCBI taxonomy): Eukaryota > Metazoa > Chordata > Cladistia > Polypteriformes > Polypteridae > Polypterus > Polypterus senegalus. The sequence goes on from NC_053164.1 coordinate 37,798,902, forward strand.
GCAGCGCTACCACTGCGCCACCGTGCCGCCCTAATAGCAATCAATTGGACTGAAAAACCGTCTTTAAACACTTCTTGAACACATTGAGGGATTCAGAGTTTTAAATGGAGATGGACAACCTGTTCCACCTGCCAGAAGATACAGATGAAAAGGATCTGGACTGAAACTTAATACCACACAGAGTTGGCATCACCAGATGGTGTTCATTAGCAGATCTGGGAGATTAAGAAGGAGCATAAGACCTCATCTGAGTGGTCGAGAAGGAGCATAGGATCTCATGCCCAAAATGATGCAAAATAATTTCTAATAACTGATAACAATTTCTTTGATAGAAATAAATGTAAAAATCTGATTCAGTGCCTCTGAAAACCTTAAGTGGGAAGTAACAGTTCATAAAAAGGCTTAATCAAATGTACAAAATTATAACACTGTCAAGCTGTATTAACAGAGATAACTAGATCTAGTGTCAGGCCACAGCTGGCAGAGAGAAGAAAAAAATAAAACTTTAACAAACAGCATAAAATGACCAGCAAAGACCAGTAATTGTTAAAAAAAACTGGAAAGTTAAAAATGAAACCTAATCTAGAGAAGAGCCTGCAAGGACTTGTGTTGACCACCTTGATCCTATGATTTCAGTATGGATGCTTGTCTAAATAACCAGCTCCTGCAAGCACACCCAAACAACTAAAATGCTGTGAAACACAGGATCAAAATGAATGTATGTGCAATGCAACTTGCATGTCAAATAAGATGAAACAGTATGCAGACACATACTTTTGAGTTTATTTTGAATGAATGCAGGTCCAAACAGGTTTAAATAAAGAATAGTAGTTGCAGTGTGGCAATTAGAAAGAGTGGCCAGAAAACCAGCTAAGGGTCCAAACAGAGAGATCAAAGAGAACCAAATTTCCCAAACCAAAACACAAATTAAAATGTGTGGTGAAAGTTCAAAACTGTTGTGAGTTTGTGCCCCAAAAAATGCCTTTGTTATGTCCATCTTTTAAAATAATTTTATCCTTAGCAGAGTTATGGAGTAACTGTAGCCTATCCCAGCAAACAAAGGGCACAAGGCAGGAACAATCCCTGGACAGGGTGCCAGTCCATCACATGGTGAACATACAGACACAAACACACACATCAGCAATGCCAACCCACCCAATCTGCATGTCTTTGGACTTTGAGGAGAAACCAGAGTACTAGGAGATAACTCACGCACACACTGGGAAAACACGCAAACTTCAAACAGAACACCGAATTTCAGGGCAGCGGCGCGACCACTGTGCCACCCATTATGATACACTCATGTTATAAATGTTTCCTGTGCATATTTTGCTTCTTTTATATAATTTTTACTTGGTTTGAGGGGAGTTTGTTATATGCAGAATCAGCTTCTGTCCTTGTTTTTATTTGAATAACTAGCAAAATACCCGTGCTTCGCAGCGGAGAAGTAGTGTGTTGAAGAAGCAATGAAAAAGAAAAGGAAACATTTTGAAAATAACGTAACATGATTGTCAATGTAATTGTTTTGTCACTGTTGTGAGTGATGAGTGTTGCTGTCATATATATATATATATATATATAAATATATATATATAAATATATATTTACACACACACACACACACAAACATATATATATACATATCTATACATACACACATACATACTGTACATACACACATATATACACACACACACATATATATATATATATATATATATATATATATACATACACACACACATATATAAACATATATATACATATACATACATATCTACATATATACACACACAGCTATTTCAGATCAGTGCAATACGCTGCTTGTTAAAACGGATAACTCCCGCCTTACGCAAGTCTGCGTGGATATTATGAACTATCGATTTGTTCAAGTTCTATTTAAATTTTAAATAGAAGGAATTTTTATTTAGTCGACAGAAATATCTTTGGTAGGAATGGTAAAACAGACAGGAATATTATTCGTGAATAAATCAACTCAAACCTTAAATAACTTAAAAGAACAAACATTCAAATTTCTTTACTCTTATGTAAATTTATATAAAAATAAACTTAGATTTTAAATATCCCAAAAGATTTTGCTCTCCATAAAAATATATCCTTTCAAAATTATACAAATTCAAATATGAACATGCTGCATAACAAAACCTGGAAATATAAATAAAATGTGTTCCTTTCAGCAATAACAAATCAAATCATTAAGTTGTCTTTGCTCATATGTCATTTTAGAGCTGGACGCCTGGCATCTATTTTTGGCAACAGGTTCGTTTATGTTTGGTGTGAGGTTCTGTGTTGTGGAGATTCTCAGGATGGATTGCAGGTGCTCATCAGTGAGGCGACTCCTGTGTGCTGTTTTGTTAGTCTTTATCACTGAGAAGAGCTTCTCACACAGATATGTGCTACCAAACATGCACAAGGTTCGAGCCGCATGTAGACGGACTTTTTGTTCTTCAAAGTCACCAAAGCGCCGTGCAAACTCAGTGCGCCGGTTTATCAGCAAAGTGCGATTTGGGAACACCGTAGTGACGACTTGGTTTAACATTACTTGGCAACAGGGAAAGTTGCACTGGTGCATTTGTGTCTCCCATAAAAGCAACTTCACTTGAAATCACTTTGTGATTGTGCACGGGTAAAACGTCCGCTGAAGTGTCAGATTCTTATTTAATTCTTCTGCTTTCTGTATCTTCTGCATTGCATTCAGGTCTTTCAGCCTCACTGATGAGCACCTGCAATCCATCCTGAGAATCTCCACAACACAGAACTCCCTGATGTTTTGTCTCATAGTGCCGTCTTAGATTAAATTCTGTAATTACAGCCACATTAGCTCCACAAATGAGACACACGGGTTCAGTAAACATATACTCAGCCTCCCATCGGTTTTTAAAGGCTCTATTTTCAGAATCAACTTTTCTCTTCAGCATCGGTGAGCTAGCTTCGCAATAACTTGCAGCATCATAAGCTAGACTTGATTAACGCGTAAGTGTTCGCAAGGCAGCTGAAGCGCTGCATTATGGGATCTGTAGTTTATTGTGTTACCAGCGCTTCATATACCCGGCCATTAATAACAATAATACAGTATATAAAATGATCTCACAGGCTGGATATAATTACACGCCGGGCTGGATGTGGCCCGCGGGCCTTGAGTTTGACACATATGGACTAAATAGAACTTGAAAAGATATATTTTTCAAATGTGATCGCAATTCAGATAGAGTTGACGCGACTACAGCCTGCATGCCTCAATAAGTCATCCTCCCTCGCTCTTACTTTTTACCGCTCATCTAATGAATACACTGAGTATGGCTTTACCAAAACAATCATTGATGGCGAATAAAGTATCCATTATTCGAGTATGTAGATCGGGATATATATATATATATACATATATATATATACCCCCGTATCGCAGCGGAGAAGTAGTGTGTTAAAAAAGCTAGAAAAAGAAAAGGGAACATTTTAAAAATAACGTAACATGACTGTCAATATACAGTATTTGTTTTGTGAGTGTTACTGAGTGTTGCTGTCATCAAGGATTTGATTATCATTATTTCTTTCAATCAGGTTCGTATTTGTAGGATGTGTTGTGTTCAAGTTACATTCCGTGTTTGTCAATCGTTGTAAAGATGACAGGTTTCATTCATCGATTCGCTTCTTACTGCATCAATAAACAGCTCGTCTTCTTCTTTATCCGAGACCTGACACACTGCATGCACGGGTTTTTTACACTGTCTTCCTTTAGCGGACATTGACTTTTTCCACCGTGTGCTTTGTTTCCACAGTAGCAGCATTTATGAATATGCTTGTATGTATCAGACGCTTCATATTTTTTGCTGCCTTTTCAATTGTGTAATTCGGTTTTGTTCAGCTCTTTGGAACTGTTGCTTTTATCTGTGCACTGCGCCAGTTCACGTGAGCCTCGGTGTACATGCATCAAGTTCCCAGTTGTGCTGGTGCCATCTCGTGCTATGTCCATGGCTGTATTTAATGTTACCTTAGTCCTGGCACTTAAAACTTCTCTCGCAGTTTCGCTGAGTTTGTGCCAAACACCACGCTGACCATCTTATCTTCCTCTGCATAAGCACAGTCCTTAACCCGTGAATATTTAGTGGGAGTTTGCTATTGGATTGCCGCTGACGGACGGCCTTATATGGGCAGGCACTAAATTACAAACGCCAGCGCAGCCTGTCTATGAACTTAATTTAAAGTGTAGGTTTACATCATGCTTTGTTTCCGAAGTAGCAGAACTGATGAATATGGTTGTATATGTCACTCGCTCGCTTCTTATTGTTTCGCTGCCTTCTCAATTATATAATGCATGTTTTCTTCAGCGCTTTTTGGCGGTCTTCCTGATTTTCTATGTACTGCGTGATTACGGGAGGCGTGATGATGTCACACGAAACTCCGCCCCCACGGCGTTCAAGCTCATCTCCATTACAGTAAATGGAGAAAAACAGCTTCCAGTTATGACCATTACGCGTAGAATTTCGAAATGAAACCTGCCCAACTTTTGTAAGGAAGCTGTAAGGAATGAACCTGCCAAATTTCAGCCTTCCACCCAAGTTGGAAGTTGGAGAATTAGTGATGAGTGAGTGAGTGAGTGAGTCAGTGAGTGAGTGAGTGAGTGAGGGCTTTGCCTTTTATTAGTATAGATACAGTAGCTAAGTATGCTGATTTTGTTAACAACTTTTCCTTAAACATCTCCATTTTGAGTTTCCATTGCTTGGAAGCGGTGTCGGACTTTATGCTTTAAATACCAGCACAGTGGATCCATCCTTATCCAAGTTTGTGGAAAATCATAACAAATATTTATGAATTTAGTATAATTTTTGTTGGTTAAGATTCCCTAGTTTAAGATCTTCGCTACATATTTTATTATATTTTTGTTGTTTCTTCATGTTTAGACAAATTATAAAATGGGTTCTCTGGTTTTGGATATTGGCATTGGCTCTGACTTACATATCATCTACTGCTTGTTACTTTTATAATTAGTCTGCCAGGTGCTGCAGCATGACACTCTGAATCCAAACTAACTCCAAATAAGCCTGATTGTGGAACTCAAAACCAGGTCTGGGACCTGCACCTTTAAAACCACCAGGTCCTATAAAACCCAAATGGGAGAGGGGAACTGGCTCAAACAACAAAACTAATATTTCTAAAGAGTATATGATCCAAAAAAGGAAAAGTACGAAGAATTTTGTTTAAAAAATTAATCAAAGACAATCTCCTAAGAGGGAACCCAAAAGTTGCCTCATTGCTCCAGTACACTGTGCCTGAATCCTAGCCAAGGCATATACTGCATCATTTTTTCTCCAGGCATTCTTTCAGATATAATAGGACATGACTGATAAGTTAAAAAATGACTCTAAATTGACAGTCAATGAGAAAGTTTGGCAGCCCCATCCAGAACAAGCTGACAAGCTTAATAAGTTTTACCGCAGATTGGAACAACAAGGAGCCGAGCATCAACAATCCCCTTGTTCCTTCCATCCTGAAGTGGTTCTGACACAAGTCACTTCATCTCAAAACCCTCACTCGTTTTTCTTCCTTTTCTTTCAAGAAATATGATGTCTGGAAGCTTGTTTGCAAAACAGAACTGGAAAAAGTCTACCGGTCCTAATTCAGTCTCACCAGCAACAATCAAACACTGTGCAAACCACCCAGCTCCTCTCTTCACTGGCATCTATAACCAGTCTCTTGCACTCTTCCAGATTGCTATAAATCTTATTTTATCGTTCCTGTTCCCTAAAGAGATAAAAAAGCTGCCTCAGTGATTATAGGACAATTACTGTCACTTCAGTCCTAATGAAAATACTTGAACCCATCTTAAGTCAGTTACTGTTCCTCATGTTGATACACTTCAGTACACATTAGAGACAAACAGATCTGAGGATGATGCCATAAACATGGGCCTTCACTCATTGCTGGAGCATCTGGACTATAAAGGAACTTACGTCAGAATATTGTTTGTAGAATTCAGTTCAATATTTAACACCATTGTCCCCAAACTGCTGTTAACTAAATTTCTACATGGTGGACTGAATACTTCCATCTGTTAATGGATTTAGTTTTTTGACAAATAGGAAACGGTACATTCAGCTGGGCTCTCACTGTTATGATTACTATATTTTAAGTTGTTTTTGTTGCTTTTCTGGGGTGTTTCGCAGTTTTCCAGGAGGCAAATCAAGGGTTTTATACCTTGCAGAATTTTATGTTGCACAGTTTCACTCCCTGATTTTTTTTTTTTTTTATCTTCCTATCACAATGCAATTTTGAATTTCGACAAGCACTATTGTGAGACATTCATGCCAGCAGTTGCTATGGTTTCCATCCCAGAATGCTCTGGGAGTGCACAGCATGTGTCATGACAGCATGACCCTAAAAGAATCATCATTTGGTGCCAGTTGCTTATCCATGTTTGGATTCATTTAACATTATGGTGCCCTTTTAAATTACCAATCCCTTTAATGATATCCAGACTGGTTTCTGATTTACCACTTTGATTGCTGTTGAACATCTCTGTCTTGGCCAATTATCTGTTCTGACCCTGGCACATATCTTTGATATTGCTTCATCTCCTGATCCTACATGTAAAAGTCTCTGCTCACAGAACACACACTTCCCAAATTATCTTTATTTCAGCCCAGGTGTCCCTCAAGGCTGTGTACTGTCCCCCCACTCTATTACTTGTACAGCAGTGACAGTAGATCCACTAACACTTCACTAAAAACATTAAGTCTGCTGATGACACCACCATCATTGAACTAATTAGTAATTCAAATGAAACAGCACACAGAATAGAGGTGACTCATCTTGTGTCTTGGTGCACTACCAATAACCTGGTACTCAATGCCACTAAGACAATGAAAATGGTAATCGACTTTCCAAACAGCAGTTACAACCCCTACCTCTAGAAATGAGTAAGTCTGCAGTCACTATGGTGGAATCCTTCCAATTTTAGGCTGCCAATCATAAACACACTCAGCTGGGACATTAACACCACTTCCATTGCAAAGAAAGTTTAGCAGCAGATAGTTTTTATGCCAACTAAAGAAATTAAACATTTCCCAGCCCATCCTAGTACAAATATACAAAGTCATATTTGAAAGCATAACCACATTCTCCATTGTTGTCTGGTTTGGTTTAAAATAAACTGCAGCATGTTAAGCTGTGGTCCTCCATGTGTTGCAGACCTGTATGCATTTAGTGTCTCAAACCATGTTAAAAGGATCACCACTGACTCATCTCACCCAGGTTATCACTTTAAGTAAAAAAAAAAAAAAAATACTAATACTGTCAGATACCTAAACATGTTTATTCCCAAAGCTACAACCCTTGCAAATCATTAATTTAGCATGACTTCCTCGATTATTTGTGTGTTACTGTACTGTATGAAGGTGTATGTTTGAATGTATTTACAGTACATGTACATTGTAGATGCCACATGGGCTGGATGGACATCCTGGCCAGGAGAGGGAATGGTTCTTTACCCGGACGGGAGGACCAAAATGGAAGGACAGACAGCTTATTAGGAAAGAGACGTCACTGGAAGCTTTTGATTCCCCCAGCACGCTAGATGGCAGCAGCCCCAGATGTTGGTGCCCCCTAGGAAACCAGCAAAGCATGCTGGGAGATGTAATTCGGCAGAGCAGACCTGCTGGTGTCACTGGGGGCCATGAGAGGGCATTGCAGGGAGACAAGTTCACTGTTATAATGGACTTCCATGTGACCCAGAAGTGCTTCTATTGGCCAATAGCCCTGGCACTGGAAGTACTCCTGGGTCTGAAATGAAAAGGACCGCACACTCCCTTATCTAGGTGAGTCGGAGCTGGGAGGTAGTGGGGTAAGAAGAAAGTATTGTGGAGAGAAAACCTGTGTTTTGTGCTTATGTGACATATTTGAGGTGATTTGATTAATAAATCTACCTTTATTTGAACCCGGGACAGTGCTTGTGCGTTTGTGCTGGGGTTTGGGCTTGCTGGTGCCCAGGTATTCATCATAACATGTATGTGTGCTTAGACACTATACACACACACACTTTCATTTGCACATCTTTAGGACTGCACTATTTGGCAACTGTTTATAACTTATGTACATATAGCTAGATGATACTACTGCAACATGGCTCTTCTTCAGGTGACTCCCTTCCTCATTGGATGTTTTAGCACTTGTAACAACATCATGGACAGATGCACCGGCTGAGTTAATCAGGCCTAACATGAGCCGAGTGACTTGACCATTGCTCCTCTCTCCATAATCACAACATATTTCCCACCTCCTGGTCCACTGTATTGGAGAGCTTCTTTTACTGTTGTCAACTAATATCCATAATCTTCAAAGCTCTCCAGAGGGACTGTCCTGGGAAACCTCCATGACGTCAATGGGCAAGCACTTTGCTCTTCCTCTTGTAAGCCTCCTCCTTGTGCTCTTCTCATTGTACTCTCAGGTATTAAATGATGATGTACAGTATTTCACTTTTGTAGACCAGATTAACCAGGCTGACATAAGGGTCATGCTGACAATTTTATGCAGGAAGGTGAGATGATGCTTAATGTCAGCTCTATGATGTTTTCAGCTGTTCCCAACACACTGCTCTGTCTTGATAGAGGGGTGATCTCTACACTCCTGACAATCGTAATAAGCTGTAGTTTCTTGTGAGTATTCCTGAAATTCTGTACCACTTACTCATTTAGTGTCGACAATGTTGTTAGAATCTTGTCAAGCCTCCAGGTGTATCTCACTTCTATCAGTTTTGTACTTCAAAAGGAGAATGTGTGATAAAGAATTGCTGGCTTTCCACATTGCTTGCAGCCCAGGCCTCTTAGCCTAAGGATGACCAGATATGTGGGGCTTGGAAGGACAGTGTATGTTCCTTAACTTATATTATTTACAATATGTTATTTGCATGTGATGTTGGGTCATGTTATAGGTAGCTCCTAAGCTTCCAAGTTAAATTCCTGTACATTAACTATTGGCAAATTAAAGTGATTATGAAATATGATTCCTTCTAGGGCCTAGGATCTGGCCACATGAATTAGATAAGCAGATAAAGAAAATGGTTTGATGGATGAACTGAACACTCTTGAATTATTTTTATAAGCATTTTGCAATGGTGAACCACATTAAGCATGATTGAGTGGACATAAATATCCATTTTTACTTTCCAGTGCTGCTTTGTACTTTGGGGTCAATTAACACATGAAAATAATGATACATTGCCCACAAATACATATATAACATTTTATTCCCTACCTGCCACACACTTTACCCATTAAGCCAACATTGCTGGAAAAACAGCCTGATTCTAACTGAAAGATGGCCATTGCTTCTGATGGAAGGTTGTAGCTTACTGAGTAGGCCCTTAATGTTTAATTTCCATCTGAGGTTACAGTTTCCCTCAATGCTAAAAGTCAAGTTGCTATTTTTGCACTTGCACACGACCCCTGCCCTTCACAGCTGAAGGAAGGCACGTCCACTGTAAGAATTTTGCTTTTGATTGACAGTCTCTCGCTTCCAATCTGAGGACAAGGACTTGTGGTTGGCTGGGAGCTGGTGACAGTATTTACCATATAAAACAGAGAAACCCTACAAGGTCTCTGACAGCTCAGGAGACACCAAGGAGACAACAGCAGCTGTTTCTGCCATTGATTGGTTACAGTAAAAGAAGACAGTAGAATCCCATCATTGTGCTGTGCACAAGTCATACCAGTCATTATAAGAAAACCATATCTGAAAGATTTAAGACAACACTAAATAAGACAACATGGCAGCTGCACATCGCCTAGTGATTGTACGTCATGGAGAAAGCAGCTGGAATCAGGAAAACCGTTTCTGTGGCTGGTTTGACGCTGACTTGAGTGAAAAGGGCTTACAGGAAGCAACGAATGGAGCCAAAGCACTCAAAGATGCCGGCTTCCAGTTTGATGTGTGCTACACCTCCGTCTTGAAGAGGGCTATTAAAACTCTGTGGACTATTATGGAAGGAACCGATCAGATGTGGCTGCCCGTTATTCGGACCTGGCGCCTCAATGAGCGCCACTACGGTGGACTCACCGGACTCAACAAGGCAGAGACAGCTGCTAAACATGGAGAAGAACAAGTCAAAATCTGGAGACGATCCTTTGATATTCCACCACCTCCAATGGACAAGGACCATCCTTTCCACCAGATTATTAGCATGGTAAGATCAAATGGCAGAGGAATTTGAGTGAGTGTGAAGGAATGAATCAATTCTGCTAAAGTATGATTCAAGCCAAGGAACTGACAAGTCAGAATGTAGTCAGTGACACACATAATCTTTTCAATCAATACATGTAGTTAAGTGTAATGAGTAAAAAACTGTTTAGCACCACAGTAAAAGGATTCCCTCAGCCAGTATATCACTTTAATGAATACATTGCATTACACGCACACTATTATACTATATGTTTAGATTTAATAGATTTTGTTTTCCGATTTCACTATTCTGCATTTTCTTTATTACAAAGATCATAGAATCAAAGTGTATTACCTACTGGAAATATGATATTCTGTTCCAAAGCAATTGATATCCAGATGATACTAAACCAAATAAAAACATAAATAAATGTCATCATATATGAAGGAGAAGGAGTCAGGTAAAGACATCTGCACTTTTTTTGTCTAGGATTCTTAAAAAAAAAAGATAAGTAAAGACTTTGGACTATAATGTCCATTAAAGTGTCAGCACTTTGACTTCATTATAATGCTCACATCTTCTGCTTCCTTTTCATTTTCAGGAAAGACGTTACGCAGGATTAAAAGCTGGAGAGTTACCTACTTGTGAAAGCCTCAAGGACACCATTGCCCGTGCCTTGCCTTTCTGGAATGAGGAAATTGTACCTCAAATCAAGGCTGGCAAGAGGGTTCTAATCGCTGCCCATGGAAACAGCTTGAGGGGCATTGTCAAGCATCTTGAGAGTAAGTACCTGAAAAGGGAATTGATTTAGCTAAGTCATCCGTCTATCCTACTCTAGCTGATATATCTAGTTTATGCGTGCAGGGAGCCAAAACCTAACCCAGGAAATACCTTGGATGGGCAGTCTGTAAAACCTACACATATGTAGATAGTGCCATATCCTGCATTGATTAGCTTTGACATTAAATTGTCTCAGCAAATTGTCGCCTCTAAACAGAGTATTCATTTATATGCATGGCAGAATGGTGCAGTGGTTACTGCTGCTAGCCCATGGATTCAGCTTCATGAGTTTCAATGCCATGTCTGGCCACTGAGTGTGTGAAGTTTGCATGGGTTTTTCATTCTGGTACTAAAGTTTACCTCTCATATTCCAAAGATGTGCATGGTAGGTCGACTTGCAACCCTAAGTAGGCCCCAGTGTGACTGTGACTGCAGCACTTGTGGCCATTCATAGACTTGCAACCAGTATTATTTGGTTAGACTCTAACCTTGGTGACCCTGAATTGGACTGAGAGGATTTAGGAATGCTATTTACAGTGAAAAGCTTTATATACTTCCATCTTCTAAGTGACTTATCCTGATCTGGGTCATGGGGAACTGGTACCCATCCATGAAGGACTAGATGAAAGGTGAAAACCAAACCTGAATATGTGCCTATCCATCACTAGGAAACACTCATGCAGGTCAATATGCATTATCTGTGGGTCAATATGGAGTCATCAAATAACTTATTATACACATCTATGGGGTATCCTGGTGTGCCAGGATAAAATGCCATGTAAACATATGAAGAACATGCAAACTCCATACAGGCACTAAGTATATGTTTTTCTATGTACATATTGCAAGGTGAATGTGTGTTTAGCAATGGACTGGTTCCTTGCTGGTGATTGTTCCTGCCTTGCATCTTATGCTTACTTTGAGTGGGCTCCAGCTTCCATGCAACCTTGCCATGGATAAATGAGAAGGGAAAATGGATGGTTGGAATTTGTGTTTAGCATATGTGTTTTTTTTTTACATTTTACCTATACTTTATTTGTAATCCACACAACACTACATTAGGTAAAGCTAGTTTAAGAATGTTTTACAAACATATCAGAACAATTTTTGACCATTCAAGCCAACAAAGTTTATCAACACTTTTTATTAACACTTTTTATTTTTCTCCTGCAAATCATCACCCAGTCATGTTTTGGAATTCCTCAATCTATTGATATTTACCACCTTAACTGGTAATCTGTTTCTGCATAAAGATAAACCTTTTATGACTGGTGCAAGATGTACCCATAAGGAGTCTCCATTTCTGCTGTGCTCTTGTTCAAGAACTCATTTTAAAATAACAGCTGACATCCATTGAACTAACTCCTTATGTATTTGCAATACTGCACAGAATTTGCACATACTCTCCATGCCAGTGTGGGTTCCCCTCACACATCTAAACAGGTTCAATATAACTGAGTGTGGATGCCATGTTCAGGGTTGGTTCTTGTCTTGTGCCTGCTTCTGCCAGGATTGCTTCTGGCTGCCACTAAACCTAGAATGGATTCATCAAATCAGAAAATGATGGATGGATATGTAGCTAATAGCATATAGCTCACAATGCTTACACAGGTTCATTTTATAAGAACAAATGGAGTTGAATGAATTACTTTTTCAGACAATGTTACTTAAAAATACATTTTAAACCCAAACCACTAGAGCTGTGAAACCACAAACAAATGACCTGTAAAGCCTTTAAATGCATAATTGCTTACACTGTGCCTTTTTCTAACTGGAACCCAAATATAATTAAATGATTTGTCTTGTGTCACCCAGTAGGCAAATGGCAGTAAAATTACCTCCAATCTTATGTTTTATACAGCACATTTGTAGCCGCTATTCCATATGGTCCATCTACATTAAAAAACAATATTTGCCACTGTTCTCCTGTACATGGAGTAGATAAAGTTTTACAGCCAGCCAGCCAGGCAGCCATTATCCAACCCGCTATATCCTAACTACAGGGTCTTACAGTATTAGGAAACCCTACTTCAACTCTGCTGGCACTCTGTGAAGTGTCTAAGTTATCCAGTATATGGCGATACTAGCAGCTTACATTCTTTCATTCCTTTTCTAGACAGCTCACTCTATAAATACCATTAGCCCCGTAGATAAGTGAATGGCAAAGGCATCGGATTACCTCTGCCACCTTTTTCAAGAAAGGTCAGACATTCTGAAGTCAGAAGCACTGTAGCAGAGATGTGACTTTAGAAGTAGCCATACACAGATCACACTTTGTGCTTTTCCAAAACCTGTCTTATTCTGGTAATTTGGAAGTCTTGGTTCAGCCATTAGAGTTAAATATGTACTAAAAAAAAACAAGAGTTTTATTAATTAATAATATTTAGGATAAAAACACACTATTGGTTTACAGTAAGTCTATGTCATCAAACAGATGGCATGGACTCTGCTAAACACAGTGTTACTCAGGCTACTGCTTTCAATTAGCAGTTGTTTGGAAAGGTTTTGTTTTGTACCAAACTCACTTTTATAAAATGGTTTACACATGTATGTATACTGAATCTCAAAAAAACAAAAAGCAATTACTTAGACTGAGTGCTCAACCAACTAAAAAACTTTAATCCTTGACAAGAAAATACACAGAGGTGAATATCAAAAGATTCTGGAAGAAACTAGCATTACATATTGTGAAAATTGTACAGAGAAAAAAAATGAAAAAGTATAGAAACAGAAAAAGAGCAGGCATCACAGTCTTTTCTTCCTTTATGTGGATTATGTATGTAAATATTGCTTTTGCTTGATTTGGGTGTTGTGACTGAATTCTCTTTCCTATTTTAATGGAGGACCCCTGGAATAAGAACATCTACCTTGTTTTGTACTGGTGTTAGTGGAAAACCAGCACTTGCTGATGAACTTTTATTCCGGACTCAAAGACATTGATAAAGTAGATCTAGTAGAATTCTTAATGTTAAATCACATACTTGAGGACACCAGTGGAAATTAAGGAGAAGTGTACTTCTTTATGCAAAGAGTTGTTGGGAATGTTAATCAAACTACTGTGACATGTAGTTGAAGCAGAAACCTTGACAACTTTTAAGATGTATCTGGATGAGATATTGGGAAAACATAGCTATTAGCTAAACAAACGAGCCTGCTGGACTGAATGGTCTCTTCTTGTTTGTCAAATTTTTTATGTATATTCTTAAGTATATGTGTATGAGATAGAGTAATCTTAATTTTTCTTGTGTAGGCATGTCCGATGCGGCCATCATGGAACTGAATCTCCCCACTGGAATTCCCATTGTGTATGAGCTGGACAGCAATCTCAAACCCATAAAGCCCATGCAATTCCTTGGGGATGAGGAAACGGTGCGCAAAGCCATGGAAGCTGTGGCAGCCCAAGGAAAAGTTAAGAAGTAAATAAGATGACGCTGTGCACTAACAACTTAAGAATAAAAAAGCCCCAGATGAACCATGTTCCAGAACTGAAATTACATTTCCTTTTGAGAAGATAATCCCACCAAACATATTATGATGCAGTAAGAAAACCTCTGCAAGAATGAAACCCTTGTGAACCTAAAGCTTCAGCACATTAGCCCAATGTCTTCTGCTTGTAGAACATTGTGACCACTGCCAGCAAGTAATTTCAACATCCGTTACTGACAGATGACCACTTTATGTCCAAGGAAAACATCCTGTTTGAATATAGTAATTGTTTGTAGCTGTCTGCATGTATATACAGTATAGTGAAACTAAGCCAACATCACCCTGATACATTTTCTGTGCCATTTATAGTAGAACATATTTAGACAAAATTCAATATGGAATTCTTTATCTGTTATAATGAGCCAAAATTACATTTTTTAAAATAAATATTAATAAACCAACTGGGGTAACATTTGTTGGTCTCAAAATGTTTCCAGTCATTATCTCGTAGTGCCATTGTGGCCGAATCAAAGCCAGAGCTAACTGTCAGAACCTAACACATTTTCTGTTATCTTTTAAGAACTTTGTCATGCTAAATTTATGGCTCTCTTAATACAGAATGAAAAATTAAAGTTTAGGTGACACCAGGAAAATATATCACAAACACAAGGATTTTTCTTCATGCCAATATGAAGATAAGATGTTAGATTGCAAACTTTAACCTCTGTAAATTAACCAGTTACTCATAATAGATTATAAAGTTAAAGTCCTTTCTACAATATGACCTAACATTTTATTTGCCTTTATAATTGCTTTTGTACACTGCCTACATCAACAGGTCTACAACCGCCATTTGTCAAATCCCAAATCAGGCTCTGATTTTGATCCAGAAATCTGGTGTAATCCATCAGTGACTTTAGATTCAAATCCAGGGTTTAATAATAAGATCCGGATTCCTATCTGAAGGTATAGATTACTTCTAATGGCAGAATAAACATGCACCTTAATGTGGTTAATGAACACTCAAAATCTGTGCAAAGTCTATGATCCTAAAACTGTTTTGTGCTGATAAATTTACTCTGCCAGGTTATATAGGTAAAAATAACTAGAAGTAAGGTCTAAAAATGCCCCAGATAAAGACAAAGTTGGATCAGCCTGAAGGAACAAAGTAACATAATTGGAAAGAAAATAAATAAATGAACCCACTACAGTAAGTGTTCATGCCTGTGTCAGCTAGGTCTCCTTGTTATTGACAAACTGGACATGTTGCCAGTTGTGACTGGTCAAAAAAGGAAAGGGTTATGGTGCCAAATACAAAAAAGAATCTAAATGATGGAATATTGACTTCTAGCAGTGTCTATTGAATGGTGAAGCATGGTGGCGGCAGCATCGTGTTGTGGTGGTGCTACATTGATGCAGGCCTTGGAAGGGGGAAATGAATGCAGCAAAATACAAGGGAAATCTTGGAGGAAATCTGGTGCCACCTGCAAGAAACCTTGTGCATTTGGAGAAGATTTGTTTTCCAGAAACACAATAACCCCAAGCATAAAACCAAAGCTACACAGTTACGGCTTAGAAACAACAATGCTAATGTCCTGGGATGGCCAAATCAGAGTCCAGATCTCAATTCAGTTGATAATTTGTGGCTGGACTTGACAAAGGCTGTTCATTCATAATTTCTGTGTAACATGACAGAGCTTGAGCAGTTTATTTTATGGAGAATGGGAAAACTGCAGTGTCCAGGTGTGCAAAGCTTATAAAGAGAGACCTGGACACACAGTCTCAAGGCTGTCATGGCAACCAAAGGTATATCTACTTAATACTGACTTAGAAAGCGTGAATCAGTTATTTTGTGTTATATAGTTGTAATTACTTTAGACTATTTTGCAGAGATCTTCTTCCGCTATGACATTAAAGTGTGTTTTTCTGCTGATTAATTAAAAAAAAATTAAATTCTCTATGATTTAATGTTGTATAATAACAAAACTCCCAATGGGGAAGAATACTTTTTATAGGCTCTGCAGTCTTACATTTTCTTAATATGCCTACAAATGTGTTGCTTTGTTTATTAATCTACAATCAAAAATCATACCCAAGAATTTAAAGTAATTATACTCCATCCAATAGGTGAACTATAAAATAATAAAGTTTAATTTTTGAAACATTATTTAAGGGAAAGAAAATATAAACTTATTTTGAAGTAGATGGTTTAAGTCCACAACAGTTTACCCATTGTTAAAACTCTGACAGTGGACTGCAATATAGTTAGAACAAAATGAGAATTTCCTCCTCATTCCAAATTGTACAATCATCAGCAAATACCTACTGTATATATCAACATTCAACACAGCTAGAAGTAAATAAATTAGTATTAGGTTAAATAAACCTGGGCTTATGCTTGGTAGTATATCATATCCACGACTATTTCAGATGAAAATATATGATCTTTTCGAGTCTTTAAAGTTCTCTACAATAGAAATCTCTTAACCACATTTGGACTCTCCCTTTCAGTCCTAATTCATGTAACTTAATTAACACAACCCATCTTTCCATAGCATACTTATAAGCCTTTCTAATGTGATGGTGCACCTCAAATGGAGTCACTTCAACCAGACTTTAATTATTTATTAGCTCTTCTAAATGTTGTCTATTTTGTATATATTTACCCACTATAATGTATTATGTACAATTACAAAAAGATCATTTAAATCTGTAGAGTGTTTCCTCTTCTAATTTTGTAATACACCTCTGTGACTATAAAAATGAAAAGCCAAAAGCTCCCATTCATTGCTTCTTCTCACTACTGGCCTATAGCCATGCAGTACATACTGTTTATTTTCCATTCAGTCTATACAATTTTGCTAATAATAAAAACAAAACAATCTTATACTAATACATCTATCCCTACAAGGCAAACTGAAATTCAGCCTTTAGCTAAGACTCTCGAGTGCACACAACATCTTGTGATACAGTACTGTATATCCATTGTTTATATATAGCTCTTAAAACTATATTATCTCTACACTTAAATTTCTTGAATTGTATTAGCCTATTTTAGATTATGATCCTTAACAGTAAGTGTGAATTATTGTTATTATTTGTCCAGCACACCCCCTGGTATTTTCAAATATTTAACAATCACTCAAATAATTATTTTCAGGTTTTCAATTTGCCTTCTGTCTGTGCTGAGTGATCAAAAACATCCACAATAAATGCTAAAAACATAACATTGTTTCTTTCATAAATCCAAAATTATTAAGAAATCCCTGTTTATGTGTAAGTCAAGAGAGATCATTTAAGACAACTTTTTGGTCATCCGAGGCCACTGATACTAAATTTCACTAGTAATTATTCCGCTTGCTTATGTCGTTTTTGCCCACCACATTTTTTTGCGCCACTCTAATTAACTGTTCTTTATTTCTTCATTTCCATATGCCTGTTTGGGTTTCCACAGGGTACTTTGGTTTTCCTTCCAGATCCCCAAAGACACGTAGGTTAGGCTACCTGACGATTACAAACTGGTTTAGTGGCCGTGTGCTAAGTTGAACATGCCATGGACTTAGGCCATGTGCCAGCCTGGTTCTTACTTTGAGCCCAATCCTGCGCGATTGAGAGTCGCCAGTGTTAACCTGAATTGGATAATGCCGTTTATAAGAACGTGAATATGCTCTTGTTTAAAGGTAATATACGATGAACAGCAACAGCTCTGAGTTAGCAAGTGAAACTGGTCTGTCCTGTCAGAGACCGTTATTCAAATGAGCAGTTTCAGTGCCAGCGTATGAAGAAGCGAAACTGCTACTGCTCAGCTGTCACCGT
Organism: Polypterus senegalus; assembly: GCF_016835505.1. Lineage (NCBI taxonomy): Eukaryota > Metazoa > Chordata > Cladistia > Polypteriformes > Polypteridae > Polypterus > Polypterus senegalus. The sequence continues at coordinate 37,817,095 of NC_053164.1, forward strand.
CCTACTGTGCACATAGCGAGTAATCCAATAAAGGAATGTGTAAAGACCAACAACACAAGTCAGTCATCGCAGGCTACAAAACATTAAGACACCTTACTGGAATATACAGCAAGACTCGTTTACAATTTTACCTACTCAAGAAAATGGTGACAGTTTTAGGTTTTTTTTTAACAAAGGTTTACCAATTGTCCTTTTACTGCTTTAAACCTTCCTTTCAAACCATGCTGACTGCCTCACGGCGTACTAACTTCCATCTATTTTCCTCTTTTCGTCAGCTGCTTTTTCAATTACTACAACGTCTTTTGCCTTACCACCTGCCTCCTCAGTGAACTGCGTGACTCATCCTGCTTTCCTTGTTTCTTTTTCCTTACCCCATCTGCGAATCACCATTTTACTCAAAATTTAAATATATTTTTCGATTTCACAAGTAAAACCTGGCCAAATTGGAAAAGTAAATTTTTATCTGTTCAGAATCAAATTTGAACAATAGCACCCCCTCTCTTCCGTATACTTAACTTCTTTTGTCAACTTTAATTATCCGATAAATGTTTGTCCCAAACAGCGTTCCATACTTCTCTTTCACTAACGGTTCGCCATCTCATTGGTTAGATGTTCTTGGTAGTCAAACATGATTGGACAAGAATGAATGCAAACGAAGGCAGAATCAGTCAACTATTTGATTGGCGAATGTTTTTTTTTTAGCCTTGCCCTGTGATTGGTGCATTGCTCACGTGTAATTTGTGGTCATGAATTGGCTGTGGTGCAGTTCAGCAAGGCAGTGTGTAAGTTCAGCTTTTGTTGGTTGAACCTTGAAGTAAGACAATAATTACAGTTTTTTTGTTCTCTTAAAGTATTAAAGTGAAAATGATGAAAGAAATATGCACGTTAGATGTGAATGGATATATGTCGGTTTCGATGTGAATTTAGAAGAGACCGTTGATCGAAGAGTACAGTATTTGTTTACGTGGATAGCGGAAGCTGTTGTTTCAACGGCAGAAACATTCAGTGACTATTCAGTTTAGCTAACTTCAGTGAGGAGCTGTTAAAGCCTTGGTAAGATAACCCTGTACAATTGTACAATAAAAGTAAGGTATTCACAGTATAAAACTTAACTCGTGGGACGTTCAATAAACACGTTGAAAAAAGTAAAGATTGTTGCTATCGCCTGTTTTAAAGAATGATTTGCCAACATGGTCTTTTTTGTTCAGTTTTTTATTTATTCTTTTTAATTTTTAAGAGTTCATGCTATTCTAAATTATTGGAGTCACAAAGTGTCCCTGAGACTTTTTGACCGTGTACGGGTGGTACAGCTGGACAGGCTGTAACAGCAATAGATGCTTACGAAAATTACCGTTTTGGGGACTTCACTACCTTGTACAAATACTATACTATACTACCATCTTAAAAAGGAAGGGAATTTTGTAATGTAATATTTATTGTGTCTTTATATTGTAGGTGAATGTAGTGTTCTTAAAAGCGAGAGACGCGTACAAGTGTCCACAAGTAGATATCAAATATTTCTATCTCTATTTTTTTCCGTCTTATCTTACATATGATGATAGCTGAGTAAATGCTTGTATGACACCTTGAACATAATGCTTCATAAAGACGATGTCATCCCATTACAGTTCCACGTCAAGCATTTACTTGTGACAAAAATTTCATAAATTTATACTAGCGATGTCTAGGATGTTCAGTATCATCTCTTTTGCATTATTGTTATTGTTTTTTGACCCATCCTTAATATAAAAATATTTACTCGCATTTATGGGGTTATCATTGCTACGTTTGTAAACTATGGTGAAACTTAGTAAACAACAAGCAACACCTATCACCTCTCTAGGACCATAATTAATGAGAATAACCTGTTTCTTAGTACACGTTTGCCACGTAATCAAAAAAACACAGTTGCAGACCTGATGAGCAGTAAATTTCAAAATCAAGCTTAGGAGCAGAATATTTAGCAGGACTTATCCTTTCTCATCTTCAGGTTTATTTTTCCTGTTTGTACTTGTACAATTTCTCGCAATATCTTTGATGTCACTGTTCTTCTTTAATATCCTCAGTAAGAGATTTTGGCAGTTTCCAAGTGTAGCAGTGAGAGCCTGGATGTTTATTGGCCTCTTTTGCTTTCAGTCTGTTGACTACAGTGTCACAACAGAGCCTGTTTATCTGTTTTGTCTTCACCAGATTCAAATGAGAAAAGACTGTTTCAATACACTCTGAAGAGTGTGGCAACATGAGTAGCTGACACATGAAGCTAGATGCACGTTAAAATTTTTACTTCTGATTACCATCCAAAGATTCTTTAAGAACATTCCAAAAAGACATTGGTTCAAGCCAACTAAATAAGTGGCTATCAGTTTCTGAAGAAAAGTGCAGTGTTCTTCATTGTTCTGGTATCAATGACAGAAAGTGCATAACCACGTAAATTGTTTGAGTTACACTTAATCCAGTCTTTAAATTCATGATCCTTTAGCCATTATCATCGAACACTTGTTTGTAGTATGACTTCTTTATTTTTTTGCTGGTCCACCCATGTACAAATCTAAAAAAAAATCAGAATCCGATTCTGAAGTAGTAGATGTTGGAATTGCATGCTGATAGCTGTAGGGTAATTGAATTACACAGCAAGTAGCAATAAAATGTAAAATGCCAAAATCTGAAAATATCAAGAATACTGTGACTTCCACAAACTCTGACAAAATGGTGTTTGTCAAAGTGGCGTGTTGATGTGCACATTGTGTAGTGTGCACTATGTCAGATGTGACATGAAGGCATGTGTTACCCAATACCATGTGATATAATTTGGTGTTTTTTAGACTAGTAATTATGTCGTAGTGATGCACAGAGTTAATCAATTTCTGTTAGCACGTACAAAACAAATCAATGTACACAAGAAATTGTTGTTCAGAAATTGCAAAGAAATAAATGACTGAAATGAAGAAAAAAAAAAAACAGATCTTGGTGATAAAACATAGCTTTATGTGGAATAATACAGGAGTGGCACCATTGGTCCTTACCAATGCAAGTTCATCCCAGCAAGATATCAAAACATCTACAGTATAAAATACAGCTTAAAAATGGTACACAGCATTAGCCGGGGAGACGCATCTGCTTTAATGCACCAAGAAACTGGCTTCAGATCCAGGCCTAGTCACTGCCTATATGGAGTTTTCCTTCCACACCCTAGCCATGTGCTTGTGCCAGGTTAATTGGTGACATTGAATCAGCCTATTGTGAGTGAATGCTTCTAAATGTAGACTGGCGCCATTTACAGAACTGTGGTGCAGTGGTTAGCATTGCAGGGTCAAGGATCCAGTGTCCTTGGTTTGACTGCCACACCCCATGTCTGTGTGACGTTTTTGCCTGCTGGCCGGTTTCACTGTTGATTCCTAATTTTTCCTAAGTGAATGTGAAATTGCCTGAGCCCTGTCTTTTTCCCGTTCTGCCTTGTGCCTATTGCTTGCTGGTTTAAGCTATAACCCCAAGTTTCAATGACTTAGGCCAAGCAGGTTTGAGAATAGGATGTCCATTTTAACTAATTCAGGTAAAATTTGCGGATACACTAATTATGTGACTGAATTTTTATTTGACCAGTTGAGCTTTTAGTATTAGTGAAACTTTTTTTTTTTCTTTTGAATACAGTTTAAGAGTTTTCAGTTCAGTTTAAGAGTCACTTTTGCAGCAGTACTCAATAGAACAGATCTGGCAACTAATCATGTATATTTTAAATCAATCTTTTTCTTTAAAAGCTTCTGGTAATGCACAACATGTCCTGGTAGAAGTCATTCCAATTGATTTAATTAAAAAAGGAGCAAATTACATATTCATATCAATGTTTAGATAAAATGAAATGCAACCCCCCTTTACTCATTTTAAATCTAGATTTATTGTTTTGAAAGGTACTTGAATAGGAATTCACGACCTACTGTGTAGTGTGCCAAAAGTTCTTTTCTCATCAGAATTTTCTTCCAATGCTCAGGCTTCATTTATGCCATATACTTAAACGAAAAGTGCCCTGAAAGTCAAACTCAAAAGAGCTTCAAACAAGTGATAAAAACAATAACCGCAACAGTGGTAAATATTCAGATCTTGTAGTAAACATAGATATAGTGCACACACAAGATATGTAAAACAGCAGGCTGATCTGAGAAAAGCTTACAGCTATCTGAACATTATTTATATAGTATAGGCTGAATTAATGTCCTGGTGTTAGATTAGAGGGGTGTTAGGTCAAGCCATTTAGGGTGGCTTGGTACCTTAGTAAAACTGAAAGCTGTGGAATTTCAATGTCTGATGAAAAAGTCTTTGTGGTCGGACCACGCTGAGCCACAGAAATTGTGCACTGATACTAAACTAATTTGTCCAGGTAGAATTCTCATGTAGTACAGCAATGCAAGGTAAATAGAGTTACACTGATATTGTTACTGTTTTCAGCACTACGTATTTTGTGGTGCTTCTTGCCAAATATTCACTGGAAATTTGAACTCCCAGGAAAACCATTACATTTTTAAACATCTACATATCTTCAGACATGATGGAGTGATTAACACTGAATTTTCTAAAGAGAAGGCTTTTTGTTTTTCCATCAGATTATCAGATTTTTATTAATTCCATATGTACAAATGAGGTCAATCCTTTATGATGGCATATGTTGCTTTAATGATGCAGCAGTTACTGGTGTAGCTGGTTTTAGAGTCTTATCAAAACGAAATATTCAACCTTGGGTTAAGTGGGCCCGGAGACCAGCACTGGATAAAGCTGCTATTGCTGAGTTTTTATTGCCTTTTTTTCATAACTTACCTCTTTTCATTTAAAATTCAGAACTTGAGTAAAACATATAACATGATTCCATACATCTTAAAGTGAATTTTAAGATTATATATTGTGTATATCTTTTGCATATTTACATTTTTTTACTGTAAAGACAACTTGTGGGGTGATTTGTGAAAGGTACTGTATGCTAGATTTACTATCACATCTATAGCAACTGTTTTAAACATTATATCAGCATCCATATTTGATAGCCTGCAGGTATACCTTTAAGTTGTGAACTCTGGAAGTCAAATCATGGCTTTTTAAAATTACGTGTTAAATGTATAACTCATTTTTCTCTCTTATAAATCTGTTTTAGTTTGAAGCTGTATGTGCCCCATGGAGCTTGTAATTATGTCCTCTTGACTGGCAGAAGAACTCTCGGCACTGTATGGGCTTTACGAGAGGCAAGTTCAGAAGCTGCTTTCTTTTATCTGTTGCTTCAATATTGCTAAATTTGTTTAAAACCCAGCATACTGAAAAAGATCTTTGAGCTATCGGGACACCCATCATTTTTAACTTGCATTTATGTACTTGTTCCAATGTTGGTCTTGCTCTACTTCCTTTAGTGTGTAAATGCTGCAGCCTTGTGAGTGTTTACCATAAGGATTGTGGAAAAAAAAATAGGGAGATGTATATTTTTTGAGTATACTATATGCTTGAGGTGAACATGTAATGGGAACCTCTGATTTAAAAGAGAGCTTGATTTTAGACTTGTTTGTTTTCCTAGTTAGTTGCAAGGCAAGAGCTTCAGCCATCTTCAGGAAGTTTATCTTTAAGGAATGAAAAAGTAAACCAGTACAGGTATTAATTAGATATTCAGTGAGCTGAATAACCTCAGTTAGAGACAGAATTGCAGAGCCTAACCATCTAAATTTTGCAACTACAGTGCATCTGGAAAGTATTCACAGCGCATCACTTTTTCCACATTGTGTTATGTTACAGCCTTATTCCAAAATGGATTAAATTCATTTTTTTCCCTCAGAATTCTACACACAACACCCCATAATGACAATGTGAAAAAAGTTTACTTGAGATTTTTGCAAATTTATTAAAAATAAAAAAATTGAGAAAGAACATGTACATAAGTATTCACAGCCTTTGCCATGAAGCTCCAATTTGAGCTCAGGTGCATCCCGTTTCCCCTGATCATCCTTGAGATGTTTCTGCCGCTTAATTGGAGTCCACCTGTGGTAAATTCAGTTGATTGGACATGATTTGGAAAGGCACACACCTGTCTATATAAGGTCCCACAGTTGACAGTTCATGAATTGTCTGTAGACCTCCGAGACAGGATTGTCTCGAGGCACAAATCTGGGGAAGGTTACAGAAAAATTTCTGCTGCTTTGAAGGTCCCAAAAAGCACAGTGGCCTCCATCATCCGTAAGTGGAAGAAGTTCGAAACCACCAGGACTCTTCCTAGAGCTGGCCGGTCATCTAAACTAAGCGATCAGGGGAGAAGGGCCTTAGTCAGGGAGGTGATCAAGAACCCGATGGTCACTCTGTCAGAGCTCCAGAGGTCCTCTGTGGAGAGAGGAGAACCTTCCAGAAGGACAACCATCTCTGCAGCAATCCACCAATCAGGCCTGTATGGTAGAGTGGCCAGATGGAAACCACTCCTTAGTTAAAGGCACATGGCAGCCCGCCTGGAGTTTGCCAAAAGGCACCTGAAGGACTCTCAGACCACGAGAAACAAAATTCTATGGTCTGATGAGACAAAGATTGAACTCTTTGGTGTGAATGCCAGGCGTCACGTTTGGAGGAAACCAGGCACCGCTCATCACCAGGCCAACATCATGCTGTGGGGATGTTTTTCAGCGGCAGGAACTCGGAGACTAATCAGGATAAAGGGAAAGATGACTGCAGCAATGTACAGAGACATCCTGGATGAAAACCTGCTCCAGAGCGCTCCTGACCTTAGACTGGGGCGACGGTTCATCTTTCAGCAGGACAACGACCCGAAGCACACAGCCAAGATATCAAAGGAGTGGCTTCAGGACAACTCTGCGAATGTCCTTGAGTGGCCCAGCCAGAGCCCAGACTTGAATCCAATTGGAAAATCTCTGGAGAGATCTTAAAATGGCAGTGCACCGACGCTTCCCATCGAACCTGAGCTTGAGAGGTGCTGCAGAGGTGCTGCAAAGAGGAGTGGGTGAAACTGGCCAAGGATAGGTGTGCCAAGCTTGTCGAATCATATTCAAAAAGACTTGAGGCTGTAATTGCTGCCAAAGGTGCATCGACAAAGTATTGAGCAAAGGCTGTGAATACTTATGTACATGTGATTTCTCAGTTTTTTTATTTTTAATAAATTTGCAAAACCTCAAGTAAACTTTTTTTACGTTGTCATTATGGGGTGTTGTGTGTAGAATTCTGAGGAAAAAAATGAATTTAATCCATTTTGCAATAAGGCTATTTCATAACAAAATGTGGAAAAAGTGATGCACTGTGAATACTTTCCAGGTGCACCGTACATTATTTTAATAAATGCTATTGTTGACCAACTGTAACCAAGCGCTCTGCTGATGGAGTTTCACCTCTCTCTGACATTTTTATTATTTCTGCTTTATTTCAATGGTGATTTTCTCTTCTTTACTGTACCACCAGCACTTGCATCAGATTTGTGTTTCAGAGACATTCTTGAAGGGTGAAGACAAAAGGTTAAGATGAGCTCTTCTAGACAGCACTGTACATGCTATCACAGCAGGAAGGCACCTGTCATCAACACGTCTGATGTACTGAGAAGAGACAGCTTCCTGCTATGTGCATAACAGTACAAGCAGGTTTGCTATTGTGAATGAATGGGGGCGGTGCGGGGCGGTTCATCACCAGCCCACCTCACCGTCGCCTCTACACTACAGTATGCTGCCTGAAGCATCCACCCACCGAGAACGACCACGGTGCGGCAAAAGGCGTGTAGTGAATCGCCCACCACTGCCCCCATTCAACAGGCAGCCATCCGAGGCACACTACAATGCTACCCCCGCCACCCCGTTCACCCTCAATGGCCTCCATTCAGCCACAACCGGGTAACTGCTTGCAGCATCACCAGCCGCCCACCGAGATTGAATGAGGCAGCCATGTGTGGTGGGCGGGCAGGCAGTGAAATCGCTTGCTACCGGGAGCCGCCCAAGGGACACTACACTGCTTGAGCAGCGAAATCGCCCCCCTCCAGCCTCCATCCAGCCACCGCTGGCAGTGTCCCCAGGCTGAAGATAATGGAGCTGCAGTTACTGAGGCGCATGCGTCGCAACTGCGGACCCGTTTGTATGTCGTAGGTCAGATGTCCATAACCCGGGGACTACCTGAATATATATATTGCAGCTAAAGAAACACTTTACGTTAAGCATGAGTTTTGGAAATGGTATATGTTACCAGATCACTGTCCCGTATGTTTTTTACTCTTATAGGTTTGGTGGAATGGGATCTTGGAGTGCTAAATTTTGTGGGACAGAACGAGCAGACACCTCTACTGAGCAAAGAAAACCATATGAATGCAGGAAAAGGAAACGTAGGTCTACCTGCCAGTGTGACAGTGAGAGTGAAGAAGATCCAGATCGTCTCCTCAACACACCCCGCAGGTAAAATGGTAATTTAGTGGCATACTTCAGGTTAAACCAACTCCATTGTGGGGGAGAAAATAAACCTGAAATGCATTGGAAATAATTAATGAGTATTTATTTTCCTCATCAGTGTTACTGTCTTGTTCCCTAGTGCAGTTTTATGCTGTTAGTTAATCTGGTGTATCAGAAATACTACATACATAAGAACATAAGAGCAAACTAAAAGAGAGCAGGCAATTTAACCCAAGAAAACTCGCCAGTCCTATCCACTTAATTCTAACATCAATAACATCAAGTCCAGTTTTAAAGGCTCCTGAAATACTCCTGTTTTCCACACTACTCGGTAGCTTATTCCACGTGTCTATGATTCTCTGTGTGAAGAGAGACTTCCTAGTGTTTGTGTGAAATTTACCCCTTAACAAGTTTCCTGCCATGACCAGGTGTTCTTGTTGAAGTCATTTTAAGATAACATTCTCAAACCAGTGTACTAATTCCCTTCATAACTTTAAACACTTCAGTCATGTCGCTGCTTAATCTCCTTTTGCTTAAACTGAAAAGGCTCATCTCTTTTAATCTTTCATCACAAGTCATCCGTGTAGCTCTGGAATTGGTCTAGTCATAGTTCTCTGGGCTTTTTCTAGCACTGTTCTGTCTTTTTTGTGGCCTTTACACAGTATTCCAGATGAGGTCTAACCAGTACGTTAAAAAGCTTAAGCCTCCTTTGACTACACATTGTGCTGTATTACATAGCATACTGTTAGGCTTCTTAATGCTTATGAGCAATGTCTGGAAGTTGATGTAGACTTAGTTTATATACTATAAGTAACAAGTACAAGTTCTGTTTACAATATTTATAGTTTGATATTATTGGTAGGCATTGTGGTGGTGGAGTGTTTAAGACTTTGGACCTAGGACTTCAAACCCTGAGGTTGTGGTTTCAAATCCCGCTATTGACACTGTGATAATGGGCAAGTCAATTTACCTGTCTGTGTAACGCCATACATCCATATCAACATTCTTATTTCTACCTCATCTAACTTCTTTTCCAGTGCTCCCTTTACTGGCTATGTTTCAGCTCCATACATCATTGCTGGTCTTTGTAGTTTCTTATAGACCTTACCTTTAACCTTCGTCTTAGTTTTTTCGATCACACAATACTCCCGATACCTTCTACCAATTCTTGCATCTACACTGTAGCTATGGATTATGTGATTTTACATCTCGGGCTACTGCTGATCCTAGATATTTAAATTTATCCACTCTTTTTAATAGCTCTCCATGCAGGCTAACTTCTTAATCCTGATTATCATTAATCCTCATGTGTTCTGTCTTATTTCTATTTATCTTCAACTTTCTTCCAAAGCTTTTCATCATTTTTCCAATTTCCTGTAAGGCAACAGTGAAATAATAAGTGAAAATAATATTATTGGGTCATTGGACCTGCTTACCCCTGAACATGCAATTTGCAATTGTCCATGAGTAAAACACTCCTTAATTAGATCAATTCCTGCTTTTCCTAGTGACTTGGTTTTTGATGTTGGCAATTGCAACACAGAATTTTACAGAAAAGTGTATTGAAACAGGTAATTGATAGAAATAATGTGAAAATTGAGTATACATTATAATTATTAGAAGTTTAAGATTTTCATTTGTTTACGTTGTTCACTCAATTGTGCATGGCCGGTTGATGATTTTTTGTGGTCCCTCTTAAATGTCTGCAGATGTAAATGTTTTTACAAAGCAGTACTTGAAGTGGATATACATAAGTGCTGGTTCCCTATGTGTACGGTGTGAGTGGAGTATCAAGAGTGTCAAAATTTTTTCCAGTAATTAAGTTTCTAATGAGGCTATTCTCATGAAATTCTCACCAGACGTTGGTATAACTCTGGAAATCCACAAATATAAAGAACTCACAACATTAAAGTCCATAAATACATTTTTGTGTAATAAAGTGGAATAACACGGAGGAGAGGGGGAAGTATTTTACACACTAAGAAAAAGCAGTATAGAAAAGTAAGGAACCAGCTGAAATCCTTAGGTAGTTAGAAAACAATTCCACTTCCTGTCAGTGCAAATTGATATCGGCTGGGTTAGTACATATTGATGGGCTATAAATATGTGTTTTGCTACCAAGATGTCGCATAAGAAACATCTCATGATGGGTATAAGCAAAGAGCTCTCCCAGGGTCTTCACAACCTGATTGTTGCAAACCTTATCAATGGAACTGGTTTCAGACATATTTAAAAACTTCTGAATCTTCCAGTAAGCACCATCTGTTATCCGCAAGTGGATGGAATACCACTCCATCAACCGGCCATGCATAAGAGCTTCTCATAAGATTTCTGACCAGGGTGTCAGAAGGATAGTCAGAAGAGTAAACCAAGAGCCAAAGACCACATGGAAGGAAGTAGCGGCAGAAATACTTGGAGGCAGCAGGTACAATTGTTACACAGAAAACAATTGGCAGTTCACTCTACCGGCGTGGCCTTTATGCATGCTCACCCTGGAAGACTCCATTACTGAAGATAAGACAAGCTCGCTTAAATTTTGCTACACAACATTTAGACAAGCCTTTGAAATAGTGAAAGAATGTAATCTGGTCAGACGAGACCAAAGTTGGACATTTTGGCTGTCATACTACAAACCTTTTTAGGAGGAGAAATTGCACTGCACAACACCCGAAAAACACTACACCAACAGTAAAGTTTGGAGGTGGAAGCATCATGGTGTCGGGCTGTTTCTCATCTCATGGTACTGGCAAATTTCATGTAATCGAAGGAACGAAGAATGGGGCCATGTACAGAGATATTCTTTAAATAAATTTACTGACATCCACCAGGATGATGAAGATGTGGGTGGACCTTTCAGCAGGGCAACAATTCAAACCATAGAGAAAATGAAACTCTGAATTGGTTTCAGAGAAAGAACATCAAGTTGCTAGAATGTCCCAGTCAATCACCTGACTTAAATCCAATTGAACATTTGTGGAAAGAAGTAATGGTCAGGGGGCCGGGAGAGGGCCCCCCAAATCTTCAAGATTTAAAGACAATTACTTTAAAAAAATAGGTCAAAAGTACACCTGAGCCCAGCAGGCGAATGGTTCCTTAATACAGGAAGCATTTTGAAGCTGTCCTTACAAACAAAGGCTTCTCCACTAAGTATTAAATTAGCGTGTTCAATACTTTTTCCTTTTGTCTTTCCATATTATTACACATATCTATTTATGGCCTTTAATATTGTTAATTCTTTATATTTGTGGATTTCTTGAGTTAATAATAATGTCTATGTGAATTTTCTCACTGGAAATATATTTCCCCCACTGTATTAATGCGAGGAGTGCATTTCTGTGGTTCCCTATTAGAAATTCAAGTGCTATGATGTAAGACTGGCACTGGGACATTGCAAGATTTAATAACCATGATGGGTAGGGTGGCCGTGGTTTCGTGGAATTAGGAGGTCAGGTGTCCCCTTTGGAGTTACCAGTTATGCGTTCAGGTTCACAAAGTAAAATAAGGACGAATAACCATGATGAGAGTTGGTATGCTAGAAAACACTGCTGGTATGCATGCCAGTAATCAAAAGTAAAAAAATCTGAAATGCTGCCCCACTTGAGGCACTTATGCAAAAATCTTTATAAAACAACATTCTCAGATTGGCATATACATGTAAACAATATTGGAGGTCAGGAGTGGGATTCTTCTTTCAAAATCTGTAGATGTGAATGTATATTGCAATAGGGTATCAGGGTTTTCAATCCTTTTGTGATTGAAGCTGTAGCACATGGTCTTTCATGTATAAAAAATCCAATTGCTTTTCCCTTTGGGCTTTTGCACATGTTCATATAATTGTGTAACATTGATCGGGCCTATATCGTATATGAGGAACAAAAGGATCAGGGCTTACAGCTTTTGTCATATATGTAATCAGGAAAAAGATTAGGTACTGGGCGCAATTGAATTGGGACCTAAGTGTCTGAAACGCTACACTCATTCCAGTTCCTGCCTTGGTCTGAATTGGAGGACATCACTTTCCCTATTATTTCTCTTTCACTCACTTTTTGCTTTTAGTGAAGTAACACCTACTTACAGCCATGTTGCCTGGCACTGGCACTGAAGTTTTATGGTGCCCCTGATAACCATTGAACTTTGCATCTTCCTTGAGCTTTGCCGAACTTTCTCCTTTCATTTCTTATTTGATTGTAGACATTAAACATGACCCGTCTTTCCTGTCTAGGACACTGCCTCTTCTTTGGTCATTCATCTGCCCTATTAATTAGTGCTGCCTTTTGGTAGGTCATCGCTTCTACTCTGCCCTTTGTTTGTAAAAAGCATGCTTTTTGCACAGCACAGAGCATGCAAGTTAACATTATATTAATAAATATTGACAAATGTAATATTTGTCTAAAAATATAAAACATGTTAGCCATTTTTATTTTTTCGTCAACAAATCTCAAAAATTGATATGTCAAAATGTCCTTTTTTATTGGATAACTACTTGCCTAAATGTACCATTCTGTCAAATTTTTGATTTTTAACAAAAAGGGAAATAGTGGATGTGTTGATAGTGAGTGATTCAGTCAGCTTTGCATTATATATATATATATATATATATATATATATATATAAAATGTGTGTGAGTACAGTTGTACTTGAAAGTTTGTGAACTCTTTAGAATTGTCTATATTTCTACATAAATATGACCTAAAACATCATCAGATTTTCACTCGCGTTCTAAAAGTAGATAAAGAGAAACCAGTTAAACAAATGAGACAAAAATATTATACTTGGTCATTTATTTATTGAGGAAAATGATCGAAATATTACATATTTGTGAGTGGCAAAAATATATGAACCTCTAGGAATAGCAGTTAGTTTGAAGGTGAAATTCGAGTCAGGTGTTTTCAATCAATGAGGTTACAATCAGGTGTGAGTGGGCACCCTGTGTTATTTAAAGAACAGGGATCTATCAAAGTCTGCTCTCCACGACACGTTTGTGGAAGTGTAGCATGGCAAGAACAAAGGAGAATTCTGAGGACCTCAAAGAAAAAGAGTTGTCGATGCTCATCAAGTTGGAAAAGGTTACAAAACCATCTCTAAAGAGTTTGGACTCCACCAATCCACAGTCAGACAGATTGTGTACAAATGGAGGAAATTCAAGACCATTGTTACCCTCCCCAGAAATGGTCGACCTACAAAGATCACTCCAAGAGCAAGGTGTGTAATAGTCGGCGAGATCACAAAGGACCCAGGATACCTTCTAAGCAACTGAAGGCCTCTCTTACATTGGCTAATGTGCATGGCAGGGTTGCAAGGAGAAAGCCACCGCTCTACAAAAAAAAAATTGCTGCTCGTCTGCAGTTTGCTAAAGATCACATGGACAAACCAAAAGGCTATTGGAAGAATGTTTTGTGGACGGATAAGACCAAAAATAGAACTTTTTGGTTTAAATGAAAGCGTTATGTTTGGAGAAAGGAAAACACTGCATTCCGGCATAAGAACCTTATCCCATCTGTGAAACATGGTGGTGGTAGTATCCTGTTTTGCTGCATCTGGGCCAGGACAGCTTGCTTTCATTGATGGAACAATGAATTCTGAATTGTATCGGAGAATTCTAAAGGAAAATGTCAGGACATCTGTCCATGAACTGTATCTCAACAGAAGGTGGGTCATGCAGCAAGACAACAACCCTAAGCACACAAGTCGTTGTACCAAAGAATTGTTAAAGAAGAATAAAGTTAACTAGCCAACCCGCGGCGTACCATACGCCGCATAATCAGGCCAGTTTTTTAATGATTTTTAAGCACAGGGAGAAAATTAACATTTGAAAAATCGGTAATGGTAATAAATCGGCAAGAAAAGCAACATTGTAACAATGCACGGAACGAACCAACACACAATCGTCTGTGACTGAAAACTGGTGGACAGCCATCGCGCCTTCTCCTCCCAGATGGAGGGATGGGGGTGGATGGCGCTCAGGCACGGAGGGTGGAACGGGAGGAGAGGAGAAGGATGTCCATTCCGCTCCCTCCGTCATGCTAGTTTGCTGATGTCTCGTTCACTAGACGCTGCATGCTCATGTGCCCACCTCCAACTCGTCACTTGAGTCGTTGTCGTCTTTGCACAGTCCAGATGCACCTGTGACTCACGTAGACTTTTCGTTGCTCTGTGCGGTTTTGGCTGCTTTTCTATATATTAATCCACCAAGACATCCGACCACGGTAGTAGCGAGGAGAGAGGGGGGTGTGTACAAAGGGTAGGAGCGTATGAGTTGCACTTAGTGGGAATTCCATGGTTTGCAGCCTGAATGGGGTTCAACGGCTTACCCACGCCTCTCTGTGCCGGGTAGACGCACGTTCAATCTCATGCATAATTATTTATTGAATGCTAAACAGTTCTGGAAAGACACGGTTGTCTAAAATGGGTTGGTGTGAGAATACAACAGTAAGTGAATGAAAAGATGGAACTCTGGAGAGAGCAAAATACAACACAATAGTTAACCCACGGCATAACAAACGCCACATAATTATTTATTGATGGTTGAACACTTCTGGAAAGACACAGTTGTCTAAAGAGGGAGGGTTTGAGGATACAACAGAAAGTGAATGAAAAGATGGAACTCTGGAGAGAGCAACATATAATTGTCAGTGAGTGAAGACTGGTTTTGGCAGATACAGGCATATCTTTTTAAAAGTTTGTCCTTGTGCCTTATTAATTGTCATCGCAAATGCCAATCGAACAGGAAATTGTCTTCGGGTAAAAGTAAAAGGCAAATTAAAGGAAAACAATGTGAATTCAATGTCACAGGTGTTCCGTTTTATCCCGTCTCCAACGTCAAGGAACCATTGTGCGAAATGTTGTTCTTCAGGAACAGCTCTCATATTTGTTGTCAGTGTAAGAACATGCATGTGACGCCACAAAGGGTGCTTGTTAATGCAACTGGTGACAATAAGCGCGCAGGAGCCACGCATAATGACGGGGAGAATTTGTCGGAAATCTCCACCCAATAGTATTGTTTTGCCTCTAAAAGGCTGCATGTCACCCATGAGGTCACGTAATAACCGGTCAACTGCCTGGAATGCGTATGCGTGTGTCATTGGCGCCTCGTCCCATATAATAACTTTGGATTGTAGAAGATGTTGAGCATGTGGTGAGGAAAGTTTGATGTTGCATGTAGAAGTAGTAGTGAGCTTCAACGGTATTTTAAAAACAGAATGGGCAGTTCGTCCACCCGGTAATAATGTTGCAGCTATTCCTGTAGATGCTACGGTTGTAGGAAGGTCTCCCCTAGCTCTGATGGTATGAATCAAGGTTTTGTACACAAAGGTTTTCCCTGTTCCTGCAGGACCATCCAAGAAGAAGCATCGGGGATGGGAATTGTTCTATGCCGCATGTAAAACAGTATCAACAGCATGTTTCTGTTCTGTGTTGAGTTTGTCATAGTGTTCTATAGCGTGTGAGTTTTCAGCCTGAGCGTCGAAGGTGGGAGATGAATGACACAGTGGAGGAATGTCGGGGCTGGTGTAATTTGTGCAGGTTGAAGCCATGTGGTTGCAGCATGTCATTAATGTCAGCGAGAGCATACATGCAAGCAGTGGTTGTGGAATATTTTGTGAGAAAGTCTTCGGAAAGGGAGAGTTTATGTGTGTCACGTTGTGTGGTTCACCGAAGACACAGTTGAAAACGAACATTTCTCGCAAGAATCGTGGTATTCGTATCTGGGATGCCTCTGAAAGAGTATCATGCCATATTTTGTCATCTTTAAGAAGACCTAATTCTTGGCAAGCTTCTTTGAAAGTGTCACATTCAATACCATTGACTGTTCATAGATGGTGAAAACTTGTGATACCCACGCAACGGGTAAGGAGAAGTCTGAGGTAGTAACGTTCGGTGTCGTTAATGGCAACAACAGGCATTCTACCGATCACTTTTGTTCCTCCTCTGATTCTCTTTTTCCATTTTCCAGAGGATTTTTGAAATGTGTAATGTTGCGGAACATCAGTGTAATGTAACTCTACAGCTTCAGGATCTGTTTTGTTGAGTTCAAACCATGCTAACAGCATAGTGTTTTTGTGGACGTGTCTTTGGAGCGCTTGTTCCTCGTGACCCTCATGAAAGAAGACGAGTTGTTGTTCCGGCAAATAAACTGGTAGTCGGGTAATGACATGAGATTTTTCTGATAGGCTGTACTCGCTCAAACGCCACATAGCCTCAAGAGCACTAACATACCTACCGTCAAGGAAAGTCTGTATTTCGTCATGTTGAAAAATATCATCGGCTGGCTCCCGCGGCGTAATTGATGCAGCGTCGTGTCCTTTGTACACATACTTATAAAGATACTTGATACATTGAATGGACGTGCAAACTTCAACGTTAATATGAGCATTGAATTTCTGAGAAAGCCACGGATTGTAAGGAACAATCCAACGGTTGTCGATATCGTATTTGCCAGCAACGGCAGTTCTCCCTTGTCTTCTGCGGTATATGGGGTAGCCTTGTTTGTTTTCTTGAGTCTCCGCATTGAAGTCTTTCGGGAAATTTTTGGTACATGCGCCGTCTTTAATGCAAGGTGATTTGGCGTTGAGCGTGTCACAAGGACCATGCATTTAGTGACAATTTGGAAAAGTCGAGGGTGTATTTCAGGATTTGGAGGCTAAGCACGAACATATTTGTCTATATCATCCTTGGCCCTTATTTTGGATTGTGAGTCAAGTGTAAGTAACATATGGCAATGAGGTAATCCTCGTTTTTGGAATTCAATGACGAAGATGTAAGCGAGAACATTGCCGAAAATATTCCTTTCCAGAATATGTGTTAGAAAATGTCGCGCTTTGATATGAAAGACGCGAGCAATGATGTCAGGTCTGTGTTCTATTTGCTCATGATGGGAAATGGCGTTGCAGATTTCCGGCCATGCAGGATTGCAGGTGAAGGTTAAGAATAAGTCAGGCTTTTCACATTTGCGGACAATTGCCATCGCGTCTTGGTAGTTCTGTTGCATGTACCTTGGACTGCCTTGAAAGGTAGAGTGAAGAATGATCAATTATCCAGGGCGGAGGTCATGGTGATGTGCTTTCGCAGTGACAGCATCCATAAGTCCCCTGTATTGCTCTACACGCAAATCTTGTTGATGTGAGTGAAGGTAATGTAGACGCGCGCCTTCTGTTCTGACATATGCGTCGACGATGTATTGCTGAAAGAGTTTGCCACTGGAATGCAAGACACTGAATGAAGATCTCGTGACAAGCCTGAAAGCATAAAATTGGAGCTGTGTGACTCGCGTTCTTTTCGCGGTTCGCTTTTCCTCAACATGGGTTAATTGTATGTGCCAGCCTGGATCTCCGTAAGGGAATAGCAGTGGATAAACCATGGGATCACAGTTCATATTGAGAACAGAAATACGCTTGCAAGCATCTCCCCTTGGATATATGCAAATGTTGCGTTGTGCAGGAGGTTCCCCGTCTTCACCTACAAAGATAGCAGCAACATCAGTTTGACAGGACGGGGCGTTTATACCTTCTCATATCCAGACCTGGATTTTCCATAAACACCATTCGTACAGCAGTAACAGGGTTACCATGAGTGATAATGTCATGCATTTGCATGTAAGACTTTGTGAAGGGATTAACCTGTCGTATCATGTTGTCTAGTTGAAGCAACAAAATGTCACTGCAAGCACTATTACATTCCTTTTGCAAATGTTGACTGGTAGCCTCAGCAGAATTGAAGATATATAGCTGACCGTATTGTGGTGACTTGTCAGGATTGTTATATAAAGGAGAGACCTGGTGATAAATTTGACTGTGGATTCTGAAAGGCATACGGTCCTTGTCCAGATGGTTGAGCGATGTGTGTGCCCATTGACACGAAAGCTAAAGCGGAGTAGTATTCCCTGATATGATCACAGTAATTTCGGGACAGCGGATTCTTGCCAGTCAAGAGGTCTTCTAATAAAAGAGGGGGTTTGGATAGCGGTGGCAAAGACACCTTGCCGGCATGACAACACTTAGTGTAATGTCCGGATTTGTTGACCTCTGCTGGCCAATGAAGAGCATTGCAAGAAGCACATAGTGTGGAAGGTAGGCCAATGTTATGTTGTTTTGAAGCATTGTTGGCAATGTTCACATTGCATCATTCTGTTAGTGTTAGTGTTGCCCAGAGGGGACTGGGCGGTCTCTTGGTTTCGAATCCCTGCAGATTTTATTTTTTTTCTCCAGCCGTCTGGAGTTTTTTTTTGTTTTTTCTATCCACCCTGGCCATCAGACCTTACTTATTCTATGTTAATTAATGTTATTTTTATTTTTTATTGTGTCTTCTATTTTTCTATTCTTCATTTTGTAAACCACTTTGAGCTACATTTTTAGTATGAAAATGTGCTATATAAATAAATGTTGTTGTTGTGTTTTTTTAAATGTGCGTTCAGATATCTGTGCACTCTGAAGCTTTTGGAACAAAAGGTGCATTGAAAGTCCTGTGTGGAATGCGTGTGTTCAGGAGAGTGTGTCTTTAAATGTTTTTCAGGAAGAGGAGAGTGGGTAGGTGACGTCACATTAGTGTGGCGAGCAAGTGGGTGTGCACCCTGTGTGCACATACCGACAGAGTCAAAAGATGTCACCAGAAGGTTATCACGTGGGTATTTGAGAGGCATGAGAACCTCGTAATGCCCATGATCCAAAGGACCGCTAAAGAGCAGGGATATGAAGAGATGCTGGGCCAGATTGTAAACTCGAGGAGAGGCATGAGGGCGTTCTTGGAAGTAAATGCTGATAGTAGCTGGAAGGATTTGGGACATTGCCACAATTACTGCCTCGCCACCATAGACTCCGGACGTATTCATGTAGTCAGCGTATTGTTGAGCAGACTGTATAACAATGCCTCTGTGACTAGCAACAACGGACACCACGTCACCAAAGTTATCCCAATGTTGGCAAACAAAGCTAACAGCCATGTTACAAAGTTTCAGAGCAACAGTTTCGTCAATGACATTTTTCCAGAAAAACCCGCCTGACAGAAACAGTTACCTGAAACAGGAATTTCTATAACATTGAAAGAAGTGTTGTTTCCATGAAATACATTTGAAGCGGTAGCCAAGGAGGGCAAAAGAATAGTCAACGTGGCTCACAGCTGGATTTGGACCGCAGCACAGACCAAAGCGAGTGAGTATGTGTTTGATGAGCTGTTTGAGTTGGCGGGCAGTGGTCTGAGGTGTGTTCCTGAGCACGTGGGAGGAAGGGTAGAGTTTCTGGGCTGGGCTTCGTTGTTCCTTTCGCATGGTTTTTCATGGTGGACGTGGTCGGGTGTCGAAACTGAAAAGAATAATGAAAAGTCAACGTGGCTCAGACTTGCATTGGACTCCAAGCACAGACGAAAGGGACTAACTGGGTGATTGGTGAGTTTTTGCGTCCGGGCACATGGGCAGGCAGTGTGAATGCCTAGAGAGCGAGGGTAGACGCGGGCCGGTAAAAAAGGAGTGTTGGTGGGCAGGGAAATGTCTTCCATGTTCCAGCAGGAGCATCTAAAAAAACGCATGTTTGTCGCGGATGCGAATTTCTGTATGTAGTGTGTAAAACAGTTTGCTATGGTGCACGGGTCGCATCGAAACAAAACTCAGTTTTTAAAGACTGCTTACTTCATTGTGTTTTAATCTCCGTTGTAAAGGATTGTTTTAAGGATCACATGGGATACCCCTTGCAAACCATTTTACACGGTGCATTTGGCGATTCACCTCCGCGAGAAACATGACTCTATGAACAGTCAACATGGCTTGGAGGTGCATGTGGCCTCTACGACAGACGAATATAAATGACGCCGTTTTTTCTGTGTCGTCGTGTCAGAGTTGGTGGGCGTGGCTCTGCGAGTTGTCGTCGTATCCAATGGTCTTGGAGTTGGTGGGCGTGGCTCTTTCCTGCGTGCGCCATAGGTATCTTACTTGTTGGCGGCTTAGTGAATCCACACCCCTTCCAGCGTGCTTTCCATGGGTGTCTTGCCAGGTGTCTTACTTGTTGGCGGCTTAATGAATCCACTACCCTTCTGGCGTGCTTTCCATGGGTGTCTTGCCTTAGTGAATTATATATATAGATGTTTTGGAATGGCCAAGTCAAAGTCCTGACCTTAATCCAATCGCGATGATGTGGAAGGTCCTGAAGCGAGCAGTTAATGTGAGGAAACCCACGAACATCCCAGAGTTGAAGCTGTTCTGCACGGAGGAAAGGGCTAAAATTCCTTCAAGCCGGTGTGCAGGAATGATCAAAAGTTACCGGAAACATTGCAGTTGCAGTTATTGCTGCAATGGGGGTCACACCAGATACTGAAAGCAAAGGTTCACATACTTTTGCCACTCACAAATATGAAATATTTGATCATTTTCCTTAATAAATAAATGACCAAGTATAATATTTTTGCCTCATTTGTTTAACTGGTTTCTCGTTATCTACTTTTAGGACTTGAATGAAAATATGATGTTTTTTTAGGTCATATTTATGCAGAAATATAGAAAATTCTAAAGGGCTCACAAACTTTCAAGCACAACTGTATATGTATGCATACAGTATGTGTATATGTAAATATAAATAATAGCTACTATATTGGAGGCTTGTAATGTTAAAAACAGTGCAGTTTTTTTGCGTACAATCTGTACCATTAGCAAAAGAGAAATACAAATGCAGGGGTGTGAATTGAATAACATACTCAAGTGTTTTTATTTTTTGCTGTTTTCAGAAAAATGCTGAAAACCACATCAACTTATATTTACCAAACCTTGTTTCTAAATGGGCAAAACAGTGATATCCGAATCTGTGCTCTGGGACAGGAGTGGGACTTGCACAAGGTATACCTGTGCCAGGTATGTCTCTTGGAATTTAAGATCATGTTTTAAAAATCTTCATCTACCATAATATTATATCTCTCTTTTTGTCTAATAAAATTCTTTGGGGAAGACAAATTCATGTTCTTATGTTCAAAGAATGTAATTTTATTTAGGTCTGATCCTATCATCAGAAAGGAAAATGTGTAAGGAAAATGTAACACTATTTCGGGTTGGTCCAAGTCAAGTACTACAGCACATATTTAAAAAAACTACGCCAGATGCATTCTCAAACTGTAGTTTATACCAAATCTATACCAGATTGCATGTAGGTGTAGTATATGTGTCCTTCATTTCGGTCCTAAAGGGCTGTTTTATGGCATGTTAGTGCTTTCATTTTGCCAAGTTATTTCTGTTATTGTAGATTTTCTTTTCCAAGAATATTCTCTAAATTATTTATGGACAGGAGAAGAGAAGCAATTTATAGACTCTCATTATTTTCTTTTCCATTTCTTTCCAGACATTTTATTAAAATAAATTCTTAAAAATGAATACACAAACTTGTAACTGGGATTAAGACTTGGTGAGATGCTGGCTCTTTGTCATTTATACTGTGTATCATTAGCAGGTGATTAAGAAAGCAAGAATCTGTTAAAACCAGTGAATTCAGATGTTTGACTAAATTAAATAATTAAAATTAAAGATAACTAAAATGAAGGACAAAGTATTATTGAGCATTAATTTTAATTTTTCTTATTAGGAAACTGTGGAACAAAAGCTATAGCCATTGTGGCTCTCAGTGACCTTACTTGAGAACCCTGGTGTAGTATATGCTTCAGGGACCTGATTTTGATCAGTTTTCATTCCACATCCTTTGCCTGATTGGAAAAAAGAAAACAAGAGGAGGTTAGGCATACAGAGCATGTATGTGTGTGTTTTATGATAATTGAAAAAAGTATTTGCTAGTAGTTACTGGGAGCAGCACATGGAATTGATGACATCAGAAAGTAAATAAAAAGAGCAAGAGGATTTCTATAGTACTCCGTTCTTCCTATTTTACTGTTACAGTTTTTTTGGCTGTTGTATTTATATGGCATGGAAATACTGTGGTCAACTTGGCAGCACAAAACTTATTTTAAATAAATGCCATCTTTTAATTATTTATCAATGTAATATTTTGTTCTTTTTTGACATTTGGTAGTCTGGCTACTTCTCAAGCATGTTCAGTGGTTCTTGGAAGGAATCAAGCATGGCTGTCATCCAGCTAGAAATACCTGATGAGAACATCGATGTAGAAGGTGAGTTTAGTATATTAAGAGGACAGCAATTATCATGTTGATCCCTAACTATAATTTAATATTTTTTAGAAAAGCACTGATAAGAGACTTGTGAGCTCTTATTTTTGAAAATTCGTAGTATACATACTGTATTTACAGTGGTGTGAAAAACTATTTGCCCCCTTCCTGATTTCTTATTCTTTTGCATGTTTGTCACACAAAATGTTTCTGATCATCAAACACATTTAACCATTAGTCAAATATAACACAAGTAAACACAAAATGCAGTTTTTAAATGATGGTTTTTATTATTTAGGGAGAAAAAATCCAAACCTACATGGCCCTGTGTGAAAAAGTAATTGCCCCCTTGTTAAAAAATAACCTAACTGTGGAGTTCAATTTCCGTAGCCACCCCCAGGCATGATTACTGCCACACCTGTTTCAATCAAGAAATCACTTAAATAGGAGCTGCCTGACACAGAGAAGTAGACCAAAAGCACCTCAAAAGCTAGACATCATTCCAAGATCCAAAGAAATTCAGGAACAAATGAGAACAGAAGTAATTGAGATCTATCAGTCTGGTAAAGGTTATAAAGCCATTTCTAAAGCTTTGGGACTCCAGTGAACCACAGTGAGAGCCATTATCCACAAATGGCAAAAACATGGAACAGTAGTGAACCTTCCCAGGAGTGGCCGGCCGACCAAAATTACCCCAAGAGCGCAGAGACGACTCATCCGAGAGGTCACAAAAGACCCCAGGACAACGTCTAAAGAACTGCAAGCCTCACTTGCCTCAATTAAGGTCAGTGTTCACGACTCCACCATAAGAAAGAGACTGGGCAAAAACGGCCTGCATGGCAGATTTCCAAGACACAAACCACTGTTAAGCAAAAGAACATTAGGGCTCGTCTCAATTTTGCTAAGAAACATCTCAATGATTGCCAAGACTTTTGGGAAAATACCTTGTGGACTGATGAGACAAATGTTGAACTTTTTGGAAGGCAAATGTCCCGCTACATCTGGCGTAAAAGGAACACAGCATTTCAGAAAAAGAACATCATACCAACAGTAAAATATGGTGGTGGTAGTTTGATGGTCTGGGGTTGTTTTGCTGCTTCAGGACCTGGAAGGCTTGCTGTGATAGATGGAACCATGAATTCTACTGTCTACCAAAAAATCCTGAAGGAGAATGTCCGGCCATCTGTTCGTCAACTCAAGCTGAAGCGATCTTGGGTGCTGCAACAGGACAATGACCCAAAACACACCAGCAAATCCACCTCTGAATGGCTGAAGAAAAACAAAATGAAGACTTTGGAGTGGCCTAGTCAAAGTCCTGACCTGAATCCAATTGAGATGCCATGGCATGACCTTAAAAAGGCGGTTCATGCTAGAAAACCCTCAAATAAAGCTGAATTACAACAATTCTGCAAAGATGAGTGGGCCAAAATTCCTCCAGAGCGCTGTAAAAGACTCATTGCAAGTTTTCGCAAACGCTTGATTGCAGTTATTGCTACTAAGGGTGGCCCAACCAGTTATTAGGTTCAGGGGGCAGTTACTTTTTCACACAGGGCCATGTAGGTTTGGATTTTTTCTCCCTAAATAATAAAACCATCATTTAAAAACTGCATTTTGTGTTTACTTGTGTTATATTTGACTAATGGTTAAATGTGTTTGATGATTAGAAACATTTTGTGTGACAAACATGCAAAAGAATAAGAAATCAGGAAGGGGGCAAATACTTTTTCACACCTCTGTAGATCTAAACATTAAAGCCGGCAGAGTAGCCCGGACCTGAACAGTAAAAATACTGCTACCTAATTTTTTTTTTTTTTTTCCATCTAACTTTTTTTTCTTTACAAGTTAGAATAAAATGTAACAGCTAATCGCCATAACTGATCATTTTCAATTATTAGAGTTGTTGGCAATGGATCAGTTTCATCAATTGATTGATTATGTCATTAGGCTGTGTACATTGTGGTTCAGTATTGCATTACTACTTCATTCCGTTGCAAATGCATTTGAAAAGTGTCTGCCAGTAAGCAAATGACAGAAAAAATGGTGCAACATGTGTGTAGATCTGACCTTGTATGGCACGAGAACACAACAGTTTGAAAGGGAGAGATACTGTTACAGGGTCTGTGGAAGAGGAAGACTTGCCGTCATCCCATTAAATTGAATGTTACTTCAGTGTTATGTGATACAGATACATGGATGCAATGTTTGCTAGGCCAGGCATAATGACATTGCTTTCGGTTTATAATGAGGAATAATTTGAGTCATAGTTCAGCCCTCAACAATGCAAATAAAATATTTGCATATGCAACAGGCTTTCATGATAGGCGACCAAAAAATATGTATCATTATCCACTAGCTACTAAATGTTCAGAATCTCACCTGCCAAGGTTTTTTTTTTTGAGACCCCATAACTTCCCCAGCTCCATGCTGCACCGAAGCTATGTCAATGCAGGCAGGGATTGCTTGTCCATTGCCAATGCACCCACAGGTTTTCAGCCCTGCCGCGTAACACGGTTGATGCGGGACACAGTCTAACCCAGCCACTAACCTGGCCTCTTTATGGTTGTTTGCTGTGTTTGTGTGTATTAAAGTGGTAGCTGTCATTTGAATAAAGACCTTGACAGTGCCTGGTTTGATTGGAATAAAGCTGGGTTTCCTGAAGCCTGTGGGCCCAGAGTCTTCTCTTGGGTGCAATTCAGTGACTCCTGTGTCACATGGTTCCAGGAGTGGGGTCTTAACACTGATGGATCCTCGGCAGGCATACAATGTTCCTGTCCCACTAAAGCCAGATTAGGCTTCTGCAAGTACTCCTGCCCTTGCCCATCCCCGGGACATGCAGATGAAGATTGCTCCCTCAGATGACCCAGAGTGTTTTCCTACTTTGGTTTTAATGTACAGCAGTACTGATGCTCTGGGACAAGAGAGTCGGGGCAGCTATTTTTGCCCATTTTGACAAGTGAGGCCCTACAAGTGATGTGAAATCTTTCTTCCAAAAGGCTTGATGATTATGATTTCTTGAAGCAACAGATCCAAATGCAAAATCCAGGCCCTGTTGGACTCTCTTAGTGACATCTGCATAGTCTGCCATGACTTGCTTTGGGAGATTACCCACACATATATGGACCGGGTTAACATTCACTGTGTTCCTAGAGACGTTGAAGAATATGGGACTATTTTACTGTCTCTGATATTTAAGGGGAGGAACTTTAGTTTAGACCACTGTATCAGACACTTTACTCTAGCCTCTTTTAATTAGAGAGCGGAATGCTCTCTTCCTACACATCCTAGCCACCTGCAGGGCTCCCGAGACAAGGAGCTGGATGAAAGAGTGAACCTGATTTGTCCATTGAGGTAGGGGACAACCCCTCGCCTGAGGGTCCTGGACATTTGGAGGATTGTTCGCATGCCTGAGGGTCCAGGACAACTGGAGGACTGTTTGCATCAGGCACCCACACCTTCAACCTCCACAGGCATGACAAGAGCTACGAGTCCCAGAGAAACAGTTACTGGAGAAGAGCAAGGTGCTGCATCAGGCCCAGGAGAAGTGGGGACTGATACTCCGACTAAATTTGTGCGCTTGCTACAGGCCGACAGCAGCTTAGACTTTCCATTAAAACAAGCACATTTCGCAAATGGCTCTTACTGTATGGAGTGGGAAGGCCAGAATTTCAAAACAACACACTTTCTAATTAAAGATGGTTTCTTATATTGGGTGATTTCTGATTTCATAGGTGGGGGTCATCTCGACACAGAGAAGACCAGGGATCACCTCTCCAAACACCTTTATTGGCTGAATATGGTCCGAAATGTTGGACAGTTTTTTTGTAAGTCATTTTGTAATTTGTTTCCACTAGTGCTCCTCTGTCACCGATGCCAATTTTGGATGTCCCTTTTGAGAGGGTTGTGTTAGACATTGTTGGTCCTCTAAGAATGGTTATCAGTACATGCTTGTGTTGGTGGATTATGCAACAAGATACCCCGAAGAGGCCACTCTGCAGAAGGCCAATGCCCAAGCTATTGCTAAGACTTTATCAGAAATATTCACACATATTGACATTCTTCACAAGATTTTAATTGAAAAGGTAGCAGTGGGGTGGAAAGCGAAAGTTGCAGACTAGTTGGCCATTGCACTTTAACTTTTATACAATCTGGAGAAAGATACCGTGATGTGCAAGGACTACTGCAGCTAACCTAGTTTAGCCTGTAAAACGGATTTTGTGGCATGATCGCACCATTTCAAATGTGAAGGTCTAATCGCACACTCCCAACAGCAAATTACATACAGCAGACTTCTACAGTTTGTTAGCTGCAAGCAGATATGCCAAAGAATCTATGGTAGCAAAAGGTTTCCAGACACAAAAAGAAGAAAAATGATGCAGAAATATACAAACTTTTAGTTAAAATAAACCCAGCCTATTACACAGCAAAGGAAAAAATTAGTTTCACACAAATTAAACCATTTGCTTTACTGCAAAAGAAAAATACTCTGGACATGTGACAACAGAATGAAGAAGATGAGACTAATAAAATCATGATGGTCGAATATTGTGGTGGACGAATATTTACCTGAAGCTTTGTCAGTAAACTGTCTCTTTCAGAGAAAAGAAGAACAAAACAACTTACAATGTAAATTACATGTATCATTTGGAAGTAATGGTTTAATATGATTATAAACAAATAAGCCACTTTGTGAGTTTAATTTACTGACAATGTTTTGTATTTTTAAGAAAAGTGTGTGTTCATTGTACATCCAGAACCAGAAGTGCTTTATTTTTATTACTATTTATTTTCAATTTTTTATATAAATGTTTTATAAATAAACAATATTTTGTTTAAAATATCTTCAAGTATTTCTTTAGTTAAAGTACTATTTGAAAAATTTTACACTTTTTGTTGAAAAGTTCCATTGCATGCACTTTATGGGTTTTATTTCAAAAATTTTTTTTTTTAAAAAACACTCATTCGGTGTAATTAATTTGATATCTAGTTATGGCTAGTAATGATTAATTTAGGATATGAAAATTAGTATGTAATATTATCTTGAAACTTCATAAAGCTGTTTGCAACTAGTAAAGGTGTCTAGCATAGCTATTTTGTTAGCCATATTCTATGGCTAATTGAGTTGCTGTCCTTATGAACCATATATTTTGATTTCTATAAATATTCAATCGATTGCAATTTTGGTGTTTGCTTTTTTCCTTAAAACCTTATTCAGTAAGTATGTTTCCTTTACAAATGTGGTCTTAGCAGTCAAATGTAAAATTTTTGGTGCCTAAGTAAATACAAATGTGTTCCTGCTGTTACACAAGCAATTTCTTTCCACCAGTAGTTGGTTTCACATGAAATTATCACATTTGTACTGTGTTCCTAGAACATTATGTATACTGTACAGTACAGGACATACAAAAGTAAAATATTACAAATTGTAATTGCTGTAAATTTTAAAAACTTTTTGCTTTTTTCCCCTTCCTGTGTCCAAGCTCTACAGGTGGCATTTGGATCTTTGTACCGTGATGATGTCCTGATCAAGCCCAGTAAAGTAGTAGCAGTTCTAGCTGCTGCATGCATGCTTCAGCTGGTGAGTATTACAGTGTCAATACTCAACTCTCCTGAACAAACGCCTCCATATAAGCACAATGAAAAATGTTGTTTATGTCATCAGTTTGTTTTTACTTAAAGGGTATGAACATATATTAGAATTGTACATAAGCATATATACTTAAAGCCACCTCAGGGTATATTTACATTTAGTAATCCATATATGTAATTCACTAAGGGCATGCAAGACAGTGAGCGCACACAAGACAGAGAGCCCCGCCCACCAACTCTAACTAAGGGCAATCAAGGCAGAGAGCCCCACCCACCAACTCTAAGACCATGGCATACGCACGACAGAGCCCCGCCCGCCATCTCTAATCCTCCTTCTGCATCCACTGTTGCTCTCGATCAAACAGCAATAATTAGCAAACAAAGATAACTGGCAGTAACAGTGCAAAATTCACAATAGGTATGCCAGTTTGAAAAGATAAGTTTTGAGGGTAGTTTTAAAATGTGTTATTGAATCGACCCGTTATAAATGTATAAATGGATATAAATAATTGCGTGTAAACGGTTCACCAAAATCTGTTGTATGTAAACGATACTGTTTAAAACGTTATTGTTTTTTCATCAGAAAACCTGGTTTCCACATCTACCTGTATTAGTTTTAAGTGGTGCTTTTACCACTCGCAATAGGGCGGACACGTTGACTTATCGTGTCGACTGGGCAACACAGTGAATGCGGTGTCTATCTATATACAGTATGTCTTTGTTTTCCGTAGCCTGCTACAGGAAGGTACTCTCTCGACCATTGGCATTGGTTTCCCTCCTTGCTATTTTTGTTATACTGCAATGGTGATTTTCTAAGCCTTTGTTATACTGAATTCGTTTCTCACCCTTTTCCATTCCTATTCTTTCACCGCCGTATGCTACGGCGGGCTTCGCTAGTATAGCTAACATTTGCTAAAATAACACAACAGATATTTTCTGTAAATATGGAAAAAAGTGTCAAAAAATTTTATTTTCTAAACAGAAAATGAGCTGTTGTTGGCACGGCTCTTAAATTTATGCAAGTGAAAGCGTAATCATTATTTTTGTGTTAGCAAACAAGGGAAACTATAAGTGGCATATGTTTTTTATGTGTAAAGCTATAACCTAGAAGAAATAAACTTCTGCAGGCCCGCAGCTTAACAGAAATTTCAAAAGATTCCGTATGCACTAGCACTGCAAATTAACACCCATAAATTTTTTCAGTTTCACACTGCATTTCGCATGGGCATATTGAGTTATTGCAGTAATTTTGAAAGAGGAAATATGTGCAAATTGCAGTAAAGGGTGTTTACCATTCTTTTTAAGTTCATTTTAATTTTATTTCTTGTGGAAATAAAGAACACAATTTTTTGCTTTGCCGTACATATTTTCTGTTAGTTAATCCATCTGAAATTGTACATTTAGATGTAGGAAGCACTGTTGATCCACCACAGTGAGTAGTAATTAAGTAACCAAATAGCCGTAAACCTTTGACATGTGCCAAGGAACAAGTGCTGCAGATTGATAATGCAACATCACAAATTCGTTTTTTTTATATATTTACTACTTATACTGTTAATGAATTTGTGGCTCTGAATTGACCCCCTGTTTGTGTACATGTTATTGTGCCTTTTAATGGACTAACACCTTAGCTGGGATTGGTTTCAGACTTGTGTCCAAAATTGCTTGCAGAGACTCTGGCCTCATTGTCCTGAGGTGGACAAGAAGGTTATGAAATTAAAAATAAATGAATAGTTAAAATATATTTGGTATTTATGGCCTTTCCAAGAAGAAGCAGTGTGAACTTTTGCCAGCTCCAGGGAACTTGAGTGGAGAACCTCTAGAGAGGCCACATAAAAACAATGAAAATCCATTTCACTGGCAGTTACTAGTATCACTGTGGGAAATTTGAAACCATAGCTTATTTTGGCAGTTAGATTAAAAAGTCTGTTAGAATCTATAAAGGAGATTACTATAGTCTGATTGTTGAGCACTAAATTGTACCTCACAATGTAAATATGCAAAACATGCAATTAACTGGCAACCAAACACCATGGACATTTGTTATGGTCAGGTGATTCATCCTTTATCAAATTAATGAACCTGAAGCCTAGAATTCACGGTTATATCATTGTTGGGTCTATTTCCTTCAGATGTTATTCACGGTAAAATGTGAGGTTATTTCTAGTCACTACTTAGTCACTCAAAGGGATCACCTTCATCCCATTTTAATATTTCTTTTCTTCGCCCAAAAGTACGGGTCTTAAAGTATGGCTGTGGATCTGTCATGTAGTTATTATTTGGTTACTATGATAAGAAGATTGGTAATGTGTCATGGCCTTCACATTTGGCAGATCTGTGCTTAGTCATGTATCTAAGGTTCTGAAGCAGTGTTTCTATCAGCACTAGTTTAACGGTCTTGTGGAAGAAATTTCCAAATCATCTGTGTTGGATGCTGTTGGATCCTTTGTTACAGTACACTGAAGAGAAGAATAACAGATTGCATGCTGCAAACAAGACTGGAAAGTAGAAGTAAAATATTTAGTGTGTGTGGCAGGAGGTAGTGTCAGGGGAGTAGTATATGAAATGCTAGATCGATGTACTTGTGACTGAAGAATGGATGGACATAGTGTTTAAGATTGAGGTAAGATGTAGTTTTCAAATGAATTATGAAAACACTCCAAGTATATACTCAGAACTTTGGTAGGGAAAACGGACAGATGGATTTTGTATGTATATATAGTATATGTATATTTTTCATAGTGGAGTTTTTAACATTTGCATCATTATGATTTTTATTCACTTTTCCAGGTGTTCTGGTTATTTAGCCCGTTATTTATTTATATATGACCACACTAGTAAATCTGGTACTGAAGTATCTGCAGCCTTTTGGTATTCAGTGTCATTTGAACTGGTGTCTACTCTGTTAATTGTTATTATTAAGGTACAGTTAAAGGTGCAAACCCCACAGACAAAAGTTAATTAATAAAATAAACATTTGCAAAAATACATACATTTCTAATTTGTTGACAGTGAACTGTAAATCATACTAGTGCTCTTTTCTAAATGCAAAATAGAGGTAAAATGACATGCTGGTTAAGAAGTTGCTTGCAAGAAACACTTACTGCAATAAGGATACCCTCAGGACTGAACTTGGAAACCACTGGTGTAAGTTTACTTGTCAGCAAAGGTTTTCTTTTAACTGTCAAGTACTACTCTTGGGTGATTAGGTTAAATGTAGGTCAAAGATGTATACATGGCAGTGGTAGTAAGATGCATATGCATTGAATAAGTTCATGCAGATGTTTGTTTTTTGTAATATTATATATATTTCCTGCTATATGTAAGGTATGACACTGTATACGAGAATGAAATGTGGCTAATAAATGCAGCACATGATCAGAGCTTTGTGGGCATGAAACAAGAGATTATTGGTATGATAAATACCAAGGGTGCTCAAGACCATGGAATGTAACAGAAAGAATTTCAACATGTGGTATCCCTGGATGAATTCAGATTATTGGCTGAATGTTACTTGCGTAAAATCACTATGGTTTCAAATGCAGAAATGTATTTCTATTACCTTTGTATTAGCTATTTCCCTGCATATGTTTTTGTTCATATTGTGTACTCTTGCCTTTCCAAACAGGATGGTTTGATTCAGCAATGTGGGGAGACCATGAAAGAAACAGTCAGTGATAAGACAGTCTGTTGTTATTACACATCTGCAAGCACCTATGGCCTGGACTCTGTCAAGAAAAAGTAAGATCATTTGTTTTAATAATTTTTAGTTTTTGGAGTTTACTATAATTATTATACACAAAATAATCTTCTTGACCATTAACCACTTCCGTGTGAAAATTAAATGAAAGTTGTACAAGTACAAAAGAGAAGAAAAGGTTTAAATATTTCAAAAACAGAGTTTTAACCCCGAATGACTTCTTTTCTTTGTAAAGTTACTTCAGTGTTAATTTTTTCCCATTTTGGATAATACAAAACATTCCTGCAAAATACAGCAAAAAAAGTAATTTAGCCAGCAGTTAGATGATCATTAAGGAAAAGGATTTGATTTGAGATAGCACCAAGCAGGGCTACTGACACAGTATAAATTTTGTGAATTTGTTGTATATATGTGTTTGTGGGTATATATTCATAGGGCTGGTTACATGAGAGCTTTTGCTATGAGGTTGAATCGAATGGTTTGTTGCAATGGTGCATCCACTTTTCTTAACTTACATTACAGTTTCCTTTTCATCCACAAGATGGAGTAGAGTGCTATGATCCAAATAAAGCATGTTAATGCTTGTACTTGTGTCATGTGAGCAGGAAACTGTCCTTAACAATATGGTGTATTATGAAGAATATACTGTACCTTTTCATTAATAAATTTAATATTTTCTTTATGTGAAAGTTGTCTGTGTTGTCACTTTATTAATGAGCGGGATTATAATGAAAGGTGGTATAAAATAGCCATCAGTTTAAGAAAAAGCCTAGAAGGAATGTATATTTTCAGTCAGTCAACATTAAATTTGCACTAAGGTAATTTATGGTTGTTGACTGTTTAATTTGTGTACCGTGTTGTAGTTGATTCACGTTATAGAAAATATTACAACTGCTTTGGTATTCACATGTTTATTTGTTTTGCTTGCATTGGAACAACACTAAAAAGCAAGAAAAATGTCAAATCTAATGTCATTTCAGCACAGAACTGCAGAAATGAACTGGACAAAATTATTGTCACCCTCAACTTAATATTCGGTAGCACTTTGGGAAACTTTGGTAGCACCCTTTCGAAACAGAAACTGTGACCATGAATTAGTTTCTTACAACTCTGAATTGGAATTGTGAACCACTTTTCTTTTGCTATCCACTACAGGCCTCTTAAATTTGAAGGGTGCCTTCTCTCAACGGCTGTTTTGAAATCTTTCCACATGGATTGTCTTAAACCAGTTCTAGGTACTTTTTGAAGTATGTTTTGGGTCATTTTACTGCTGGAAGACCCATGACTTCTGACAGAGACACAGCTGTCCATCACTGGACCCTATATTGCACTCCAAAATTCATTAATAGTCTTTAGATTTCATTATTCCATGTACACAGCCAAAGCATTCAGTGCCATAGGCAACAAAGGAAACCCAAAATATTTGTGAACCTCCTACATGTTTGACTGTTGGGAATGCATTCTTTTCCTGGAAGGCCAGATTTTGTTTTTCGTAAATGGTACATCGATGTACTTTACATCAAGCTAGTGCTGGGTTGTATGACCAAAATTCTATATCACAGTATTTTTCGAAATTATACCAGTTTCGCTGTATTCAACTGTTTTTTTTTCCCATGCGTGAGTGAATGTTAGCCACATTTTCCACTGCAATTACTGCAGTGGACTGGCTCAGAATAACCTATTCCACTGTCATGTGAATTGTACAAAAAAAAAAAAAAATGTAATATGCACACTGGTATTAATAACAGGTTTGCATGGCCCCATAAAGTGATAGTTTTCAAGGGGGTGGCACTAATGAAGAGAATGAATCACATTGCATCACAGATGCAGTCAAAATATAGAACCTTTTTATTGAACAAATTTTGCAAACAACTTAAACTATAATTTTGACAACATATTTTCAACCATCCAAAGAGGCATTTAGACTTAGTAAAATATCCAGAGGTGCTTGTCAAAAACTGTATTACACTGAACATTTCAGGATGAAATGCATTAAAGCAGGTATTAAACATGCATGGTAGTGAGGCGGTAGTGCTGCTCCCTCACAGTAAGGGGTCCCCAGGTGTATGTTCAGTGTAGAAAACTTTATGGCAGGTGTGACGAGGCTCCAGAAAACTGGATGTATGAATGGGTATCGCACAGGTTTAACTGAAATATTGTGTAAATGTTGGGTTCGTGTTCTGGTGGTCGGAGACACGAACACAATTCAATGGATGTTGTTCTGAGCGGGCTTTATTTATTGTATGCGCGCTGTCTGTCTGACGTACCAAAACCCTAGTTCCTATTCTTCCTTTTTCTTTCTCCACGTAACCAATCACCACATGATAAACGTCTTTATGAATTTAAAACTAGTTAATAAATTTAGCCCATGGAGTATTCAGATCATTAAAAAAAATCTTCGTTATAAATGTTTAATTATGCCATCCATTCAGGGTTGCACCTATCCCAGCAAGCATCGTGTGCGAGGCAGGAACAGTCTCTGGAAGGAGCACCAGCGCAATGCTACCACTGTGCCAATGTGCTTCAATGTTTTATACGTGCTTTAATTCCTGTCATCATGAAAATGATATCAAGTATACATCTTAGTATTTGAATTGTTCAGAGAGTTGTAACATCATGAATGTAATGTATTCTTTGTCCTGTCAGCATAAGAGAAAGCCAGTTTAACACTGGAATTACCAGTGCCTACGAGAAAACATCGTAAATCCATCCCACCTTAAATCCGTTCGCACCGCTCCGTCAGCGTCTTTTGTCCTGTAAATGTGCCGATTAAGACAAGCAGCCTGCTATTCCATCCCCCCACCATCGCAGAACGTTCACAATGTCCTCCCAGCTCATGTCTTGTTTGATTATCTAGGAGTGAAGTGCTGATGTTTTAGAGTGGAAATAATAGATCGTTATTTGGAACACATGCATTTCATGTGTGTTCCGTTTCTACAGTAATCTATGTAAACACATTGTTAAAACAGAAACTTTTTTATATTTTAGTAATGTTGAAAAATATAGGCATAAACTGTAGAATGTGTGAACCCTGAAGTCCAAAGATCAAATAAACACTTTCACAAAAGGTTCAAGGACGATACAACAGCTTCCGTGGCGTAGCCGTAAGATTTGCTGACTTGTAATCAAGAGTCCACGGTTTGATCCTGACTGCCTCCTATATTTGCCGTTTTTAGTAGTGAGCTGCTCTTATCTATACTGATACAAGGCAAAGCCCTTACTGACTCACTCACTCACTCACTCACTGACTCATCACTAATTCTCCAACTTCCCGTGTAGATAGAAGGCTAAAATTTGACAGGCTTATTCCTTACAACGGTCGACAACATCCGCCATGTTGAACTTTCTTATTTACGGCCCCATCTTCACGAAATTTGGTAGGCGGCTTCCCTGCGCTAACCGAAACCGATGTATGTACTTATTTCGATGGTATGACGCCACTGTCGGCCGCCATATTGATCTTTCCAACGTCACTAATTCTCCAACTTCCCGTGTAGGTAGAAGGCTGAAATTTGGCAGGCTCATTCCTTACAGCTTACTTACAAGAGTTAAGCAGGTTTCATTTTGAAATTCTACGCGTAACGGTCAAAACGATCGACAATGTCCGCCATGTTGAACTTTCTTATTTATGGCCCCATCTTCATGAAATTTGGTAGGCGGCTTCCCTGCACTAACCGAAACCAATGTATGTACTTATTTCGGTAGTATGATGCCACTGTCGGCCGCCATATTGAACTTTTCAACGGTCTTTGTTACTTATGGGCCCATCTTCAAGAAATTTTATACGCGGGTTCCCAACACTAACTGAATCCTACTTGCGTACATATATACGTCCATAGCCTGCAGCTCGGTAACCGTGTGACGCGGCGTTGGGTCCCCCATCCCAACGCCTCCCACGTTGTTGGCTGCCTGCCTAGATAAGGCCGTCCATCGCTCCGGTTTCTA
The DNA here is from genome assembly GCF_016835505.1 of Polypterus senegalus. Taxonomy (NCBI): domain Eukaryota; kingdom Metazoa; phylum Chordata; class Cladistia; order Polypteriformes; family Polypteridae; genus Polypterus; species Polypterus senegalus. The sequence continues at coordinate 37,852,798 of NC_053164.1, forward strand.
CATTCCCTTCCTTGCTTCGCCACGGGATTCACGTCTCCCTGCTGATAACTACAGCCTTTTTATTTAATCCACGGCTTCTCCACTGTTTTATTGTTTGTTTAGTACAATTATAGTTATTATTTAGGTATTTTAGACTTACTTTACATTGTTCAGGTACCCATTTCCATTATCATTCCAACCGTACCCCCATTAACATGTCTATCAAGGTGATCACCATCGATCAAAGAATTGTCACTTACCGAGTGGTTTCCATGCTCGGAGATGGCACCTACCTTTTCCATTCTCTGTGTTACATATTGCACGGCCATATTAGGCTCACTCTTGATATCCGGAGGAACATTGTGTCTTATGTATTGAATGACTGGGACAGGTTTAAGGTGTGGACTGATAATGGTACAGGAGATAATTATACTACACAGGAGCACTATAAGAGTGAAATGCTTAAGCCCTTCACCTATGGTTCTGCATGTGAGTTGATGGCTGCCGCTGAATTGTTTGGTTGTCGCTTTCAAGTGTACCAAAATGGCCAAATATTTTACACCTTTCGACAACTGCCAGTGCCTCTTAAACATCTTAGACTCACAGGTGACGATTTCAGTTGTGGACACTTCGATGTTTATGAATGTTTAAACTCTCAAAAGCTGGATGTGAAGTTATCAATGAAACCGGTTGTATGCTTACAACGCTTGACAGATGCCGAATTTCACTTCAACACAAGTCCTGCAAATAGTGTCGTAATTGAAACAAACCATGAAACTCAAACCGATTATGACAGCAGCAATTCAAGCTGTGAGATTTGAAACAAGATTACTGTTCACATCGTCAACTGTACGTTGCATGCTCAAGAGTAAGCTCAGCACACAGCTTGGTCATATTACAACCGGAGGGCCGAACTCACAATGTTGTATACAAAGAGATCCTTAACAAATAATTATTGGTATATTTTCCCTCAGTTTAAAAAGGTTTAATTTTCTTCTTAATAAAAATTTTAAGGCATTACTTCGCCGCTGCGAAGCGGGTATTTTGCTAGTTGTTAATATTATACAGTACAACCATACATTTGGTTTGCGTCTGTAACAGACCGTGTACATTTATAGTACTGTACTTTTAAAAGTTACCGTTTTTTTTTTCTTTTCACTTTTATTCTCTCAGTCACAATCACAATACATACTACCGCCCTATGGATCTGAAGCTGTTAGTTTTTATTTGAATTATTATTTTATTTTCATGCAGACAGAGATTTATGGAGCAGAAGAATGTGGAAGTTGGCATATGCACAGATTTATGCATCTGAATTTTTTTGTGCTTACTCATATTTCCGCTTTTGTCCGTACGCCATGTTTTAGTGTGAATTCTATGCACGGCGCTATGCATGAGGCCCCTGGTTTTTCAGTTCTAACTTCACACAAACTCTCAATGTCTGTCCTTGTTTCAGTGAAGCAGCTTTTAGTGTATATGTTTTATTAGTCCACATAATCCAGTTCAGTTTGGGATGCATCAACACGCTTACGTATTAACAAAGAGCTAGTTTAAAGTTAACAGTCAGGTTAGCCGTCTTATCTTTTAATTGGGGAAGAAAACTGAAGAAACCCGGCAGAGAGAATGTGCAAACTCATTTTATTGAAAGAGAAAATAGGTTATTTACTTCTAAGACTGCAATAAGACTATATCAATACAGTTAATAAAAATGCCACACATAGGGGAATCAAAATCCATATTAATTTTTTAAACCACTGGGTTTTTGTTACAAGATAATCGTACACAAGAGAGGATTCATAGAGGAAGCTGTACAACATAGTTAAGTATTAGTTTGAACATAAGAAATTTAACAACAATAATAATAATAATGCATTTTATTTGACAAGAGAAAGGAGACCAATTCAGTCCCTAAAGTCTGCTTGTTTAGCTATTAGCTAAGCCATCCCAATATCTCATCCAGTTCCTTCAGCTACATGTCTCGCTAGTTTGTTCCAAATTCCCACAACTTTGTTTAAAGAAGTGCTTCCTGGCTTCAGTCTTAAATGTGTTGTTGAGTATGTGATTCACCCTTAAACTGAAATAATTCAGATGGATCTACTTTATTAATGTCTTTGAAGATTTTAAATACCTGGATTAGATCACCAAGCAGTCTTCTCTGTGCGAGTAAACAGGTTTAATTCTTCTAGTTTGTCAGAGTAGGACATGCTCTGAAGACCCAGGATGTAACTGGTTGTTCTCCTCTTCACAGCTTTAAGTACTGCTATGACAAAGGGATGACCATATATATGAGGCGGCATCAGCTGTTGCAGAGGCAAAAACTCGGGCATGGGAGGAGTTTGGGGAAGCCATGGAAAATGACTTTTGGTTGGCACCGAGAAGGTTCTGGCAAACCGTCAGGCGCTTCAGGACGGGAAAGCGGTGCTCCACCAACACTGTGTACAGTGGAGATGAGGACCTGCTGACTTCAACTGCAGACGTTATTGACCAGTGGAAGGAATACTTCGAGGATCTTCTCAAGCCCACCAGCATTTCTTCCTTAGAGGAAGCAGAGCTAGAGGACTCCGGTTTCCTTCCATATTGGGGGCCGAGGTAGTTAAAAAGCGGAGCCCCTGGGTTGGACGAGGTTCACCCTGGGTTCCTCAAGGCTCTTGATGTTGTGGGGCTGTCCTGGTTGACACGTCTCTCTAACATCGCATGGACATCGGGGGCAGTGCCTCTGGATTGGCAAACCGGGGTGGTGGTCCCCCTTTTTAAGAAAGCTGACCGGAGGATGTGCTCCAACTATAGGGGGATCACACTCCTCAGCTTCCCTAGTAAAGTCTATTCAGGGGTGCTGGAGAAGAGAGTTCGGTCGCAGGAGCAGGTGCTTGGTCCGCATTGCCGGTAATAAGTCAAACTCATTTCCGGGCTGCCGTTTGTTACCGACTCTGTTGATAAGTTTTATGGACAGAATTTCTAGGTGCAGCCAAGTAGCGGAGGGGGTCTGGTTTGGTGACCTCAGAATCTTGTCTCTGCTATTTGCGGATGACGTGGTTCTGTTGGCTTCATCGGACAGTGACCTCCAGCTCTCACTGGCGCGGTTCGCAGCCGAGTGTGAAGTAGCAGGGATGAAAGTCAGCACCTCTAAATCCGAGGCCATGGTTCTCAGCCGGAAAAGGGTGGAATGCTGTCTCCCGGTTTGGAACACATTACTGTTGAGTGGAGGAGTTCAAGCATCTCTGGGTCTTGTTCACGAGTGAGGGAAGAATGGAGTGGAAGGTTGATAGACGGATTGGTGCGGCATCCGCAGTAATGCAGGCTCTGCAGTGGTCCGTCATGGTGAAGAGAGAGCTGAGCCAAAAGGCGAGGCTGTCAATTTACCAGTCGATCTACGTTCCTACCCTCACCTATGGCCACGAGCTTTGGGTAATGACCGAAAGAGCAAGATCGCGGATACAAGTGGCCGAAATGAGTTTTATCCACAGGGTGACTGGACTTTCCCTTAGAGAGAGGGTGAGGAGTTCATTTTTCAGGGAGAAACTCGGAGTACAGTCGCTGCTCCTCCACATTGAGAGGAGTCAGTTGAGGTGGTTTGGGCATCTGGCCAGGATGCCCCCTGGACACCTCCCTGAGGGGTGTTCCAGGCATGTCTCAGGGCCTCTCGGTCCTCCCAGAGGAGCTGGCTGGGGAGAGGGAGGTCTGTGCTTCCCTGCTTAGGCTGCTGCCCCCGTGACCCGACCTCGGATAAGTGGTGGATAATGGATGGATGGATGGATGTATATATAAGATGCTAAGATTTTATTTTATTTACCCTCTGTCATTAAAATGAATCATATGACTTAGTATCAGTTATTCAGCAATTTTCTCACACAAGGTAATTTGCAATCAGAAATGTAATCATTTTTTGTAAACCTCTTCAGGTTTCCAAGATTACTTCTTTCAATTCTAAGTTTCTCTCTGTGTTGCTTCCTCTTATTCATGGAATGGAGTGTTATTTGGCCTACAGTACATGAATGTGAAGTATCTGCTGTAGAGTCCTAATAACATAAGGCCATTAAAGGTTAGCACATAATAAATTGATGCAAAAATAAGCGAGTTTTATTTTATATATATATATATATATATATATATATATATATATATATATATATATATATATATATATATATATAAAAACACGGTGGCACAATGGTAGCGCTGCTGCCTCGCAGTTAGGAGACCCGGGTTCGTTTCCCGGGTCCTCCCTGCGTGGAGTTTGGATGTTCTCCCGTGTCTGCATGGGTTTCCTCCGGGCGCCGGTTTCCTCCCACAATCCAAAGACATGCAGGTTAGGTGGATTGGCGATTCTAACTTGGCCCTAGTGTGTGCTTGGTGTGTGGGTGTGTTTGTGTGTGTGTCCTGCGGTGGGTTGGCACCCTGCCCTGGATTGGTTCCTGCCTTGTGCCCTGTGTTGGCTGGGATTGGCTCCAGCGGACCCCCGTGACCCTGTATTCGGATTCAGCGGGTTAGAAAATGGATGGATGGATATATAAACACAGTACATCACAGGCAATAAATTAGCTTGCTTGGTTTTCCGATATGATGTGCAAAGGTTTTTTAAAAGACAGTTGTCTTGCCCTTTTTGAAAACTGTTTCTTATTGTGTTACAAACCAAATATGAAATTAATAGAGACAAATAAATATGATAATTGTACAGTATTAATTATGCTATTTTCCTTTTGTTCAGAATATGAAAGGGCATCTTTACCTGTGTGGCATATGTGTTAATTTCTAAATTTCACAGTTTGCTACTCTTTTCCACCTGCACATACTAAATGAATAGTCTAAAGTTAGTTATTTTTTTTAAAAATAAGCAGATCAAGAAAACAAAAAAAAATTGGAAACCACACCCCCTACAGTTATCTCATGAGTGATATATCACCAAATGAAATACAATTATGTACTGGTAGCAGTCTGTACATAATTCATATCTACAAAGCCCCAGTGTGTAGTAAGACTTTGGATTCTCAAGGGTTTATAAGGAAATGCATTTTGTTACTGAATATAATCGGAAAATACGATGAGTATTTCATATATTGTGAGTTTTGAAAATATTTAAGTGTATCTAAATCAAAAAATCTAAACTTTTCAGAAAATTTGTAATATTTCTAACCAGTATTATGTGCACCACTATATAGTATTGTTCAGATGTCAACCTCACATTTCCATGTTACTTCCCAAAGTATTCTTGTTCTTATCTTTCGTTGTCTTACTTCAGTTGTCCTCAAAGAAACCAATAACTTTTGTTCAATACGAAGCAACCTTCTCATCCTGAATGTACAATACATTCTTGAGAGCCCCTCTTTCATTTGGAAGTAGTGCTAGAATATTGTATCTAAACTCCCGTAGACAGGCATATGTTTGAAGGGTGAAATATTCTTCCTGCGTAGGGAAACTTAACCCCAATTTCGAATTCTTTCTGCGCACAAGCTAACATTATCAATAGGAAAGCAGAGAAGTATACATTTTGCTATTTGCATATTGTTCGGCCTACTATGTACAGTGGGGTGGCATTAATTGCCCATTTAAAAAAAAAAAAAAACACCTTGCAGTATTGCTTGTAATTACTGAACCACATTAAATACATTTGCATCTTTAGGTGGTGTTAGAGGCTGGAACATTTTATGTAACCCACCATTCTTTGTATTATATTAATTGTGGCAATGTCTTTCTCTTGTGTCTTTCAGAAATTGAAGGGTTCATTATGCTAAATGTCACGTTGTAGTGATCACTCAGTGGTTCGTCATAATTCTTTAGTAAACATCTCTATCCAGAATAATTTGCAAAAAATATATAATATATATAAAACATTTAAATAATTACTAAGATTAGACTAAATAATTTTGAAGTAGTGCACAATAAACTTAGAATAAAGACTAGATTCTGGCTAGTGGTCTAATTAAAATATTCCCAGTTGACTGTCGATAGTCTAGCTGTAAGAGAGCAGGAGAAGAAAAGCCTATAAGGTGTCAAGATGTATTGTGAAAAGACATATATTTAAGGACTGCAATATTTTAACAATGTGTAAACTGTAAATACTTAACACTTTGCTGGAGCTGTTTTGATGCAGTGGGAAGTGTAATCTTAGTCTGAGGCTACATCCACACTACTGTGTGTCTATTTAAAAACAGCTTTTTTAAATGAGAACAATCTCTGTCACATTAACGTTTTCACATCATTTATAAAAGTATTTCCATCCACACTAAAACGATGAAACACACAGATGATGAAGATGTTCGCCTACCTGGAACATGCACATATTGGCAAAAAATCCTTGAATGCTGCTGGCCATGGGATTTATCACAAAGATGTAGTAATTATTTTTCAATTGCATACAGTACAGGCCAAAAGTTTGGACACACCTTCTCATTCAATGTGTTTTCTTTATTTTCATGACCATTTACATTGGTAGATTCTCACTGAAGGCATCAAAACTATGAATGAACACATGTGGAGTTATGTACTTAACAAAAAAAGGTGAAATAACTGAAAACATGTTTTATATTCTAGTTTCTTCAAAATAGCCACCCTTTGCTCTGATTACTGCTTTGCACACTCAATGGCCCCAAACACACCTCCAGGCTGTGTAAGGGCTATTTGACCAAGAAGGAGAGTGATGGAGTGCTGTAAATGGTCATGAAAATAAAGAAAACGCATTGAATGAGGAGGTGTGTCCAAACTTTTGTCCTGTACTGTATGTATGCAATATTCAGGCTTTACAAAACACAATTTAGATGCATACAGATAACTGCTGTATATCTGCTATGTTGGAGGAGGATGTTTGTCTTCCGTGAAGACTGACCAATCAGGGAACGAGCAGGATCTAATCAGGGAAGGGCTATGTAATAAATATGAACATATAGAAGAGTGATTAGACTTGGCATTTTTGTACATCTACATTTTTACCCCATCCACATTGCATTGCTGAGCTACTGTTCCAGAAGTATATGGCTGTGAAGAGTGTTTTAAAAAAATCTCCATTCTTGGGGTTTAGAAGCACTTGGGGTAGTGTGGACAAAAGACAAAAACTGAGACTAATATATGCATTTTTATATGAAACTGTAGTACTGTGGACAAAGCCTGAGCTACAATAAAGCTGTGCAAACAAAACAAAAAAGTGAAAAAATACATTTCTTCCACAACCCCACCACTCTGATAAGTGGTTAATAAATGAAGATTTTTTCAGTTCAGAGAAGCAAATGGAGTTCATGAAAGTATGACAGACTTGCCATAAAGACCACATATTAACAGTCTCATTGCTGACATGTATCGTTTTCAAGAACATTAATGTTATCTATATTTAATCATTTTGAACTAGATTTTAAGTATTTCACAACTTTTTTTTCGTATTTAAAGGGACATGTTTATTATTGATTATTTATTTTGACTTATAATATTATGTTGTAAGAGACTTGTATGGTACTTGTGTCTTCTTTCATGGTTGCTACTGAAAAAATTAATGTAAATAATGAAGAATCCTTTTCCCTTCCTGCTTCAAGAATGACATGTCCTCTTAGTTGTTTAAGAATTATTAACCTCCTTGTGATACATACTGATACCATTATAAGTATATCATATTAAAATTATTATAAATGGAATCTGTGAAATTAGAGTAAGGAAACTGTTGAGGAAATTGATATTGGTTCTTTAATGTGGTTGTGTCTTGCAGGTGCTTGGAATGGCTTCTAAATAACCTTATGACTCACCCAAGTGCTGACCTACTGAAACAGCTCAGGTAATTTATACAGAAAGGTTCTTTAAAGTTGACAGGTGAGCCCTGAATTACTGGATCTTTTCTGCATGATTTCCATTCCTCCAAAATAGTTTGCAATCATTTTAAATATTTCTGTGAACTTCAGAACCATGCTTTTCTGTTGCTGGCTACTTTAGATTGTTTAAACTGAAACTCATTATCTATAATGCTTCTCTAATGCTTATGAATATTGTCATTAGCATCAGTGCTGCATCAGCTTTAATTGTGTGCCTTGATAAGAACATTCACAAAGAGTCTAAAATGCATGCAGCTAGTAGAATGTTTGTTTTTTTGGTTCATAATTAAGAAGGTAACAGATTTTAAAGTAAATCTTTCCTTTTTGTCAAAAAGTGTTTGACAGGTTTTGTGATTTAACATAGGGAGCAATACTATTCAATTTTGAAGAAGTGATTGACTTTTTGTAAATATAAACATCATCAAGCAAGTCTTAAACATTTTATGCCACATGATCTCTTCCACAACCACCTTTTTCTCTGAAAGAAAAAAAATTACCTCCCCCCCCGGGAGAGGGGTGTGTGTGTGTGTGTGTATAATTTAAATTACACTCTGTGTTCAAAAGCAATTGTGAAAGGGACTTTAGGCATTGTATAGTAAAAGAAGAGATGTGCTGAGGAGAGAGTAATGAAAACAGAAGTAAAAACTGAAAGAGAGAGCTGACTAGTCAAACTGAAATGAAATATACAAGGGTGAATTTCGTACAACTGTAATAATATCGGTGGCATGATGGCACAGTGGTAGCACTGCTGCCTCACAGTAAATAGACCAGGGTTTGTTACCCAGGACCTCCCTACATGGAGTTTGCATGTTCTCCCTATGTCTACACTGGTTACCTCTAGGTGCACCGGTTTCCTTCCACAGTCCCAAGACATGAAGGTTAGGGGTACTGGCAATCCATATTGGCCCTATTGTGTGGTTGGGCTGAATGTTTGTGTGAGTTCACCCTGTAATGGACTGGCACTGTGTCCAGGGTTTGTTCCTGCCTTGCGCATTATGCTAGCTGGGATAGGCTCCAGCAGACCTATGCGACCCTGTTAAGGACTAAGCAGGTTATAAAATGACTGATTAACTGTAATAATAAGATGCTGCAGATGTTCTATCAGACGGTTGTGGTGAGTGCCCTCTTCAACACTGTGGTGTGCTGGGGAGGCAGCATAAAGAAGAGGGGCGCCTCACACCTGGACAAACTGGTGAGGAAGACAGGCTCTATTGTAGGCACGGAGCTGGACAGTTTGACATCTGTGGCAGAGCGATGGGCGCTGAGAAGGCTCCTGTCAATCATGGAGAATCCACTGCATCGACTTAACAGTATCATCTCCAGACAGAGGAGCAGCTTCAGCGACAGACTGCTGTCACTGTCCTGCTCCACTGACAGACTATGCGACTCTTCAGTTCCACCCCTGCGTAACCGTTAACATTATACAAAGTTATTGTTTGTTTTACCAGCATTTTTATCACTCTTTAATATTTTTTTTTTATTTTTTTTTATCAGTATGCTGCTGGAGTATGTGAATTTCCCCTTGGGATTAATAAAGTATCTATCTATCTATCTAATCTATTTATCACGTCAAATAGGCATTGTTTTATATTGAGTTCCTCAACTCACTACTTACATTCAAGATACTTGAAAATTAATTTTCTAAACCATTCACTATTAACTACTTTACATATTCTTGCCTGTGGCTTTTTTCCCATTTAACTCCTAGTCAAAGTTTTCTTATGAACATTAAGCATATTCTATTAAATGGACACACATTTTTAAACTTTGTGATTGTCTTTGCCTTTTAATATATTTTTATAGTTTATCTAAATGCATATTAGGCTGCTTCATACACTACTGTAACAACTACAGTATTTGCATGATTTTCACCTGTTATCGCCCCACATAGCTGGAATCTTCATACAATGTGAAAAATATGATATGCAATCTGTTGAGTACTACGATGAATTATGATAGTAGGCTTCTGTGTTGTTAGACACATTGTAAATGTCTCACATTTCTTTTGCAGATATACATATTATATAAAGTTGTGGCCTCTCTTGGAGTCTGTTTTTATTTAAACTGTATATATAAGAGCAGACAATGTGATGCAACGTCCTCAGACCGTATGCAAGAGTAGAGATTGTGATGTGTGTAACTTCCATGAGGTCTTGCATTTTGCTAGTCTATATATATAATTCACTAAGGCAAGACACCCATGGAAAGCACGCCGGAATGGGCGTGGATTCAGTAAGCCGCCGACAAGTAAGACACCTATGGCGCACGCAGGAAGGAGCCACGCCCACCAACTCCAAGACCATTGGATACGACGATAACTCGCAGAGCCACGCTCCCCAACTCGGACGTGACGACACAGATAAAACGGTGTCATTTATATTCGTCTGTCGTAGAGGCCTCATGTACCTCCGAGCCACATTGACTGTTCATATAGGCATGTTTCTCGCGGAGGTGAATTGCCATATGCAGCATGTAAAACGTTTTGCGAGGGGTATCCCATGGGAACCTTAAAACAATCCTTTACAACTGAGGTTAAAACACAATGAAGTAAGCAGTCTTTAAAAACCGAGTTTTCGGTTACGATGCATGACCGTGTGCGAGGTGGGCACATGAGCAGGCAGTGCATACTGAACGAGAAATCAGCAGACTAGCATGACGGAGGGAGCAGAATGGCCGTCCTCCTCTCCTCCTGTTCCACCCTCCGCACCTGAGCGCCGTCCACCCCCATCCCTCCGTCTGGGAGGAGAAGGCGTGATGGCGGTCCGCCAGTTTTCAGTCACGGACGATTATGTGTTAGTTCGTTCCGTGCATTGTTACAATGTTGCTTTTCTTGCTGATTTATTACATTACCGATTTTTTAAATGTTAATGTTCTCCCTGTGCTTAAAAATCATTAAAAAAGACAAAAGGTAGAAGGCGGTATGGCTCTACCTAACTTCCAGTTTTATTACTGGGCGGCAAATATACAGTCGATAAGAACCTGGACACAAATAGAAGAACATACACAGGCATGGACCGCAATAGAAGTAAAATCCTGCAGTACTTCTTTGTATTCCTTGCTTTGTGCACCAATAAACACACGTTATCGGCAATACACTAATAACGCAATTGTGCTCCACTCACTTAGAATCTGGAACCAATGTAGAAAGCATTTTAAGACGGAGAAGCTTCTTTCTGTGGCACCCTGCAAAAGAACCACCTCTTTCAACCCTCACAAACATGTGCAGTTTTTAATATCTGGAAAGATTTTGGAATTAACTTGCTTAGGGATCTTTATATAGACAACGTCTTTGCATCCTATGAACAATTACATTCCAAATTTAACATTCCAGCTACAAATTTCTTTTACTATCTTCAAATCAGGAACTTTGTTAAACAGAACCTTCCAGATTTTCCTCATCTGGCACCCTCATCCACGCTGGAAAATTTATTGCTCAATTTAAAGGAGTTAAGACTCCATCTCTACAATATATAAAATCCTTTTACAATCCCTTCCTTTCAAAGATCCAAGAGGACACTGGGAAAATGATCTCTCAATTAATATATCAGAAAAGGAGTGGAAAGTAGCAATGCAGAGAATTCACTCGAGCTCCATATGTGCAAAGCATACAATTATACAGCTCAAAATTATATATCGAGCACATCTGTCTCGACTAAAACTCTCAAAATGTTTCCAGGACATGATCCAACCTGTGAACGCTGCAAATTAGCTCCAGCCTCACTAGGTCACATGTTCTGGGCCTGCACCAAATTAACATTATTCTGGACAAAAATTTTTAATTACCTCTCAGACAGTCTTGGACTCACAATCCCTCCTAACCCATTAACAGCTGTGTTTGGGGTTCTTCCAGAGGGTCTTAAAGTGGAGAAGGACAAACAAATTGTGATTGCATTCACTACACTTTTGGCACGCAGACTTATTCTGATAAACTGGAAGAACCCAAACTCTCCTCTTTTAAGTCAGTGGGAAACTGATGTGTTATATTATTTAAAATTGGAAAAAATCAAATACTCAGTTAGAGGATCTGTGCAGACTTTTTTCAAAACATGGCAGGATCTAATCAGTAATATTTTGAAATAAGTTTATAAAGTACAGAGAATTTGTTGATTTAGGTATTTTTTAAAAGCCTTAAATTTTACACCGTTTGGCTTGCTCTCTCTCTCAAGGGTGGGGATTGATCTGTTCTTAGCATAATTCTTTTTTTCTTTTTTTTTTTGTAAAAATGTGATTGCTATGTATTGATTGTAATAAAATTAATAAAATTAAAAAAAAAAAAAATCATTAAAAAAACCGGCCTGATTATGCGGCGTATGGTACGCCGTGGGTTGGCTAGTTGTTTTTATTTAGCATTTAAAGCTGTTGGATCTTAGAAGACATGTTTAATAAATTATTTGCTAAAAAAGGTTTTGATTAAGTGGAGGTTTTGCCTTTTTAGAAAGTGAGGAGTAACTAGATTTAAAAAAAAGAAAATCTGAAAAGGATTTTGCAAAGCATAAATAAAAAAACTAGGTCTACTGTTTAATTAAAAATGTCTTCAAAGTTAACTGCATATTAATCACAATTAATCATATTTTCTTCAAGAATATTGGTATTTTTCTAAAAAGTAGAAGTAACTCTGTTGTTAATTTCTGATAAAAAAACGTGGTAATAGCTTTAAATGATTTCAGTTTACTGAGCTGTTTTCTATAACTGAAACAATGACCACCAAACACCAACTCCTAGGGGTTGCTATAATATTTGGGAATACCAATCCATATGGTTTGGACTGCTGTGTTGCAAGATAGCATACCAAAAGCACTTAACAGTTACACAAATAAATATTCAAAAAACAGAAATATAAAAGCATGCTTCAGCTTTTGTGCACAATCAGCACTACTATACTGTAGCTCAGGTTGTGCTATCACAAGTCAACGCCACAGCTTTTCTCTGGACCGTAAAAGTCAACAATTAGATTGTAAATATGTATAAATTAGGCTTTTAAATAGTAAGGAATAGACTAAAAATATGTATTTTATAGAGTTATTTATTTAGATGTTTTAATTACATGCCCTAGAATGTGTCATTTATGAATTACAAAATAAGTACTTCTCTTAATCTTCACCCCAAATGGGTGGAAATATTGGCATTATCAGTTTGCACTGATTATTGCCTAGTTTTATTGGTTTCACTATAAAATAGGCTAATGCAGGATAACAGTAGGTGACATACAATTAATTAACATCCACCTACCATGTCTGCTGTAGGGAGTTCTAAGTGAGGTATAAGGAATCGAGCGATTCCACTCTGTGTCATCTGCTTTTTAGTCGCATGGAACTGGGTAGCATGTGGGCCATGCAGTTTCAGGTCAGATATCCTGTAATGGGTAACCAAAAATCTCCACGGCAAACGTATTTGTTGGCAGTCTGCTTGTATAACTGGTTTGATTTTAATTCTTCTCATGTTATTCTCTGCACTCTAAATAGATAGTGTATGTATGAAACATTGTACAGTATATGAAAATATGGGTCAAATCGTGTCACTTGATGATTCAGTATGGTACACTGTATGTTGTTTCAGTATATGTTGATCCCATATTACAAGGGACATGTGACGTTTGTACTGGTGTGTAGATGAAGACCATTTTCAATAAGTAACACAAGAAAAAAATCAAGTGCTATTGATAGACTTGGATGCATTTGCCGCGGTTTCATTAAGCGAGGTCATATTGAAAAGATTAAATTAACACATTTAGAATTTACATTAAAAAATGTAGAGGCAGAAATTTTTAGCATTAATGGCAATCAGCAGCTCTAAAATATATATAGTGTAGCTGAACCTCACTCTTAAAGCCTAATATCACAAATTAACGAGTGTATGACTGATTAAATGCACATGCATTGTAACTTATTTTAAAGAGATTATCATGCAGTGGTTCAAATGTAGAAACAGTGAACTATCGTTTATTATTAAAGTCATTCTCCAGTTGATTTAATATTCAGCTTTATTAGTGAAATGCAGCCACATCTATTTATTAGTGCTTAGCATCCATATGTGTCTTTAAATGCACACACACATTTATCCACTAAAACAATGTGGGGAACCACTGAATGGCACATTTTCAAGATAGCCTTTTCCAAAAATCTCTGCTTTACACCTCCAGTTGAAGCCCCCTGAATGATGTCACAGGCTTCAGTGTCACGAACAGACACAGAAGGGTCTGCTACTAGAGGTCTTCACTGAGTCTCTTTTGCCAAGGAGAGAAGTCAGAAGAGTAACCAATGTAATTTCAAACAGGAGTGATGCAGTGGTTTCTGCAAATTATGAAATAGTTATTAAAATTCTAAACTAAACCAGCCAAGGACTGTGCCATACAGACCAACATAATTGTTAAGGATGTGTAATAAAATATCACGGTAAGTGTATCCATTTTAGAGATGAAAATAAAGCCATTTTTATGTTATTGTAATGAGGTATCGTGTTACATTTATAATGGATGGGTGAAAACCTGCCTGTCTATTTTTTAATCCCATTTAATTCAGTTCATCTCAAGAAAACATAATTTATCCAGCAGCATTGGTTGCTTCAAACAATGCAGCTCTGCAGTACACACACACACACACACACACACACACACACACACAGTTATGCAGAGGCAAGTTAAAATCACTAGTTAGCTAATTTGAATATTAAGCGAAAGAGAGTTGCACAGAGATGGAGAATGTGGGTCTCCTGGAGCTGTTAAGGGGCAGCACTGACTGCTTTTCCCACTATGCAGCACCAAGTAAAGTATTATGTAATTATTTTAAGATATACAATATGTTGAAATTCTTTACTGTTTTATTGAGCAGTGTGTATGTTTTGTGTCTGACTGTCTGCCATTCTTGAATTATTTGCTGTAACACTATCTTTTTTTCACTATTTCACTTTCTCTGTTGTTCACAGTGTACGTATGATGGAGCAGTTAGTGAGGTCACCAGATCTCTTTGTAATGCAGGTGGAGATGGATGTTTACACCACCCTCAAAAAGGTATAATAGTGGCATTTGAGTTTTTTTAAAAAAAACTAGAAAGGCATCCAATCTGATTTTGGTAATTAGTGACATCAAAAGATATACATTTATTGTTTGTCTTCCTCCATCTTAAGTTCTTCTAAAGATCTCTTTTAAGCAAGTGTAAACTCTTTAATTGCACTGATTATTAAAAAATAAGAAATAAAGATATGTGTGCTTTATTTATACAGCATAGCATGTAAGTTTGTGAATTTTATACATAGAAAACGCTTGTTTCCCCTTGGATATTCTTTTTGGTAATGCTAATGTTTCTTTGCAAGTTTTCGTATCTAATTTTGTTTTTATTTACACCTGGATTTGCTGAGTTTTAAAATGGTGTAATAAAGATGGAAAACCTTGCATCCATTTATCCAGCTGGAGCCTATTCTAGCAATCACTGGGCAAAACACAATAACAAAAAGTTAACAGGGCATCAGTCCATCTCAGGGTGAACACACGCACACACACAGTATGTCAATCTAATTAGTAGTGACAAAAATGGGTGTTTAATAAAAGCAGTGATTAACATTCCGGTCCCGCCATCCGTCTTTAAAACGTTCATGTAGAGCAGGAGTATGGGGCAGCTGGAGCTGATTCAAGCATGCAGTCAACGCAAGGCAAGAACATTTTTCAGGCTGGATCCCAACCCAACTCTTAACAGGTTGAACACACACACACTTTAACATCACCGATGCACTTGATCTGCAAGTCATTGGACTGTGGAAGAAACACATGCAAACATGAGGAAAACATGCAAACTCCATACGGGTAGCACCCAGGAGGTTAACCTGAGTCTGCTTACTGCAAAGCAGCAGTAACACTGTGTCACCTAGCACACTAACGTTATTAGAAAAATAAAAGACCAGCGTAGTGAATTTTGACTGTTCTTTTAAGACAAAAGGCTGATTGATGTCTAATTAAACAAGAAGTGCAAAATATAAAATTAAAATGAAAATCAGCATGGACAAGTAGTTCTTTTAAAGACTTTTAAGTTAGCTCTAATGAGTGAAAAATCAGTTTTTAATTTTTACAATCATGTTTGTTTCAGTGGATGTTTTTGCAGCTGGTACCTTCATGGAATGGAAATCTGAAACATCTCCTAGTCGATGCTGACAACTGGATATCAAAGCAGCAAAAAGGTGGGATTTTTAAGGTTTTTGGGTCTATATCAACTAGTGGTTATTTAGATGAACATCAGCATCAAAATATGCCCAGATTTACTTTTCAATATTCATTCTTTGTCACAGCATCAATGCTATAATTTACCCTTTACTCCTTTTCTGTCATTTGTTTTCAGAGTACCATGAGGAGGGGATTTCATTCTTAGAATCTGAGCGGGGTGCCCCGTTTACCTCTGTGTTCAAGCATATTCGCTTACAGTATGTCATCAATGATTTAGCATCTGCTAGGATAGCAGAGCGTGATGCCATCATTCCATGTGGTGAGTATTAATCCATTACTATATACTTAATAGGTGTTTTTATCAATAACATTTGTTGCTTGTTCCTACTTTTCTGTTTTTTATATAGTGTAACAAGCTCTTTATACTTGTTTTTATTTTTTTGTAGAGTGGCTACTAGCAGCATACAAACAGCAGTGGTTTGCAATGTTAAAGGCAGAGCATGACAGTGACTGGGAGTAAGTATCTAATATAGCCAGTTTTATGTACATTGTGTTGTTGAGTAAAGAAGAAAGGCACATGAAATAAAAAAGTGATTCTTCGATGCTGTACTTAATCTTTTAGCATTTAATTAACAGAATGTGCATGTCTGAGCTAAAGTTCTGCTTTTGTTAGATATAGAATGTAATTGTATTATGTAATTCTGAGTTTATAGTGCAGTTTTTGATGCTTTAAACATAACATTTTCAAACTTGCTTAATCTAATACAGCATTATGCAGGTACTGGCATGTATCCTGGCAGCTTTGGGCACAAGGTAGGTGCCATCCCCTGGACAGGGCACTTGTATAGTGTAAACACTACTCGCATGGACCAATTTAGAATTACCAATTACCTAACAAGTATATTTTTGGGATGCAGAAATAAAACTGAAGTACCCAGAGAACTTGCCAGATAGAAACTGGTCTGGCATTCAAAGTTTGTGAAGCAACAATACTAACACTGCAGTCAGATGATTCATTAAAACTTTACTTTTCTTTACTACCAAACTGATTGCAATATTGCTAAATATATTCTATATACGTTAAAGAGAAACTATGTGGTTGATTAGCTACTGTACGTTTTAGACTTCCTATACAGCATTAATTTTTACTGGAAAAGAATGTTTTAATTATTTTATGAATGCCATAGAGAACACATACAATTAAAACATTTCCTTTCTGAATCCCCAGATTAAAAGCCTTATTCTTATTTCTTAAATTCATATAACCAACTTAACAGGAAATGCTTTGTCAGCTTTATCAATATTTTCTTTGGTATCTGGAATTCATAAAAGTTCATTCATATATATATATATATATATATATATATATATATATATATATATATATATATATATATATATATATATATATATATATATATATAAAATATCCAACATCCGTTTGTTTGTTTGTCTGTCCACTTTTCACGAGAGAACTACTTAATGGGTTTAGATCAGGTTTTTTTCTATAATTTGCTTGAACCTTCTGTGTGATTTTGTGACTTATCTCATCACACCAAGTATCATAGTTCACTTGCAGTACATATTTATTTACTCAAATCTGACAGAGATGCAGTGGGGCCCTCCTCACTCACACGCCAGCCTTGGGGCGTATCTTACATCGGCTTAGCTAGTGAACGAGAGAATTACTTAATGGATTTAGATCAGGTTTTTTTTTCTTCCTAGAATTTGCTTGAACATTACGGTTGTTTTTGCAACTTCTCTCATTGCACTAAGAATCATAGTTCGCTTGTAGGAGTGATATATTCTCGCTAATCCGAGACAGAGGCTGTGGCTTGAGGGGAGGGGAAAGTGTGACGTCAGCAGTGGGGAATCGGTCTACCTCTGTGTTTTTGTAGCGTAACTTGTCTCCGCTTGGCTAGCAATACCTTTTTTTTTATTGATTTTCAAAGTTTGTCCTGTTTCACTACTACATGGATAGATCCATGAGGAACAGCTAGTTATTTATATATCATTTTTCAGAGCATTGGTTGTTAGCTCAAAGTATAGCAAAGACATAATATAAAATTATAAATAAGTTTTAAAATCACCAAAATTGAAAAAAAATATGGTAAATCGTCAAGTTGATGTAAATGAAGGAAATAAAGCAAAAGTTGGGAAAAGTATAATATAGCATCTTGTGTACAGGAAAGCAATCATAAGACATAGTGGTAATATTATATGAAAGGTTAAGTGGACATAACAGGAATACAAAGAATGTCACTAGAAGTAAGAGTCCATTCACATTTGATTGTAGACATGTTGGAGTTGCCTGTTTTAACCAGTCATCTTCTTGGTACCATTAATACTTATTAGACCCTGCCTCTGCCTCAATAGGCATATACAGTGCATCCGGAAAGTATTCACAGCACATCACTTTTTCCACATTGTGTTATGTTACAGCCTTAATCCAAAATGGATTGAATTCATTTTTTTCCCTCAGAATTCTACACACAACAGCCCATAATGACAATGTGAAAAAAGTTTACTTGAGGTTTTTGCAAATTTATTAAAGATAAAAAAATTGAGAAAGCACATGTACATAAGTATTTACAGCCTTTGCCATGAAGCTCAAAATTGAGCTCAGGTGCATCCTGTTCTCCCTGATCATCCTTGAGATGTTTCTGCAGCTTAATTGGAGTCCACCTGTGGTAAATTCAGTTGATTGGACATGATTTGGAAAGGCACACACCTGTCTATATAAGGTCCCACAGTTGACAGAAGTCAAAGAAATTGTCTGTAGACCTCCGAGACAGGATTTTCTCGAGGCACAAATCTGGGGAAGGTTGCAGAAAAATTTCCGCTGCTTTGAAGGTCCCAAAGAGCACAGTGGCCTCCATCATCTGTAAGTGGAAGAAGTTTGAAACCACCAGGACACTTCCTAGAGCTGGCCAGCCATCTAAACTGAGCGATCAGGGGAGAAGGGCCTTAGTCAGGGAGATGACCAACAACCTGATGGTCACTCTGTCAGAGCTCCAGAGGTCCTCTGTGGAGAGAGGAGAACCTTCCAGAAGGACAACCATCTCTGCAGCAATCCACCATTCAGGCCTGTATGGTAGAGTGGCTAGACGGAGGCCACTCCTTAGTAAAAGGCACATGGCAGCCCGCCTGGAGTTTGCCAAAAGACACCTGAAAGACTCTGAGAAACAAAATTCTCTGGTCTGATGAGACAAAGATTGAACTCTTTGGTGTGAATGCCAGGCGTCACGTTTGGAGGAAGCCAGGCACTGCTCATCACCAGGCCAATACCATCCCTACAGTGAAGCATGGTGGTGGCAGCATCATGCTGTGGGGATGTTTTTCAGTGGCAGGACCTGGGAGACTAGTCAGGATAAAGGGAAAGATGACTGCAGCAATGTACAGAGACATCCTGAATGAAAACCTGCTCCAGAGCGCTCTTGACCTGAGACTGGGGCGACGGTTCATCTTTCAGCCGGACAATGACCCTAAGCACACAGCCAAGATATCAAAGGAGTGGCTTCAGGACAACTCTGTGAATGTCCTTGAGTGGCCCAGCCAGAGCCCAGATTTGAATCCAATTGAACATCTCTGGAGAGATATTAAAACGGCTGTGCACCGACGCTTCCCATTCAACCTGATGGAGCTTGAGTGGTGCTGCAAAGAGAAATGGGCGAAACTGGCCAAGGATAGGTGTGCCAAGCTTGTGGCATCATATTCAAAAAGACTTGAGGCTGTAATTGCTGCCAAAGGTGCATCGGCAAAGTATTGAGCAAAGGCTGTGAATACTTATGTACATGTGCTTTCTCAGTTTTTTTTATTTTTAATAAATTTGCAAAAACCTCAAGTAAACTTTTTTCACGTTGTCATTATGGGGTGTTGTGTGTAGAATTCTGAGAAAAAAAACAAATTTAATCCATTTTGGAATAAGGCTGTAACATAAAATGTGGAAAAAGTGATGCGCTGTGAAAACTTTCCGGATGCACTATATAAAGAAAGTTAGAAACCCATGCAGTGAATAAAAGATATTTCTTCCCACTTTAGCAGAACCAGTCCCATCTGGACATTCCAGTATCAGCTGATAACTGCTTATAAGGTGCCAGTTTTTCTAAGAAAATACATGCGTGTTGAAAAGATACCTAATCAGGCTCTGCTAGGCAGAAATGTAGTTACACTCCAAATGGAAGAAGAATTGTTAGATTTATTTATTAAACCACAAGTTTCTAGAGTCTGGTATAGTCAGGTCATGCCAAACACACATCAGGGGCCTTCCTGCAAAGAGGGGAGGAGTCGTTTTAATCCTCCTATACTGTTGTCTCCCCATCTGTTCCAGCATGTTTGGTATGAGGAGACAGGGTGGGCATTACCTAAAGGAAAAGATTTTTATTTGGAATTTAAAATTTGAGCACTTGATAAGTTATTGTATTAAAATACACTTAGTGGTAGCTAACATAATTTAAACTAGTTAAGGCTGCTGTTTTACAATTTCAGGAAACTGGTTTTAAATCTCATTCTGGTCTCAGTCCTTGTAAAATGTTCACATTTTCTTGAGTTTCAGTGATGGTTTTCTAAGGAAACTCTGGTTTACCTCCAGCATCTCAAATATGTGCAGGTTAAGTTGATAGGTGACTCTAAACTGAAAAGGGTGTGGATGTGTACCCTGTGATGGACCGGCACTCTGGTTTTCTGCCTTGCACCTGATATTTTGGTTATCGGTGAACCTAACCTGTTTTCAGTGGGCACTTTAATAGCAGAATTCTCTTTTATCCCATGTTTAATGTCTTCTACAGCCCACGAGATGTAAACAAGGAGGAGTTCGAGTTAAGCAGTATGAGATGTGGCAGGAAACTGACCAGGGATGGTGATGTGAGTACGGCATACCATTCTTAATGTGACAAGAGTCCCTAGGAAAGGAGTCTAAACTGGTTTTATTTTGGTTTGTTCTAACAATAAATCAGGTTTGTGAAATAAATCAGTTTCTCTTACTCATTAACAATTGCATTCTGAGCACTGTTTTCAACAGGTATCTTTTGTTAGTGTGTTTTATGATGCAGGAAAGGGAGTACAATCCTGGATGAATTTCCATTTTAGTGTTGGGTGACTTAGTGCAAGCAAACACAGGAAACAAATTCTGTACTTTTCCATATATACTGCTGCTCAATTTGCTTATGTACAAACTTAAAATACAGGCATTAAGAAGATTTAAGATCGCAGGTAATGGAAGAGAGAAAAAACAAAATATACATTCATATGCAAAACATAGAGAAAAAAGTATAAAAAAGAAGTTTCTCTTTTGGAGTATTTGCTGTTGAACCCTTTCTTGAATATTATACATGACGAAATTAAAAAAATGAGCATTCCATAAAGATAACAGATAAAGTCTTGCTGGTCACACCCCTCTAAGTTTAGCCTGACATATTCTCTACCAAGATGGTTAGAAGAACTACATGAATATCTGAGCACATTATTGTGTTATAGATTTAATTTTAAATGAATAAATTTGATATTTTTGCACATCAGTATACACACGATAACCCATAATGACAAAGCAAAAAGATGTTTTTGGAAAGGTTTGCAAATTTATTAAAAATCAAAAACTATGCCTTGTGATGTGTGTAGAACTTGATTGGAGTCCACCTATGACAAAGTGAATTGAATAGACATATTTTTGAAATGCACACCGCTGTGTATATAAGGTCCACAATTTATACTGCATGTCGGGACATAAAACAAGCCATGAAATCCAAGGAACTCTCTGTAGACCTCTGTGATCAGATTATGGTGAGGCATAGATCAGGGGAAGGGTTTAAAACCATTTCTAAAGCTTTGAGCGTTCCCATGAGCATAGTCACCTCAATAATTGAGGAATGGAAGAGTTTGGAACCACCAGAACTATTTCTATAGTTATCCATCTGGCCAAACTGAGAAACCGGGCACACAGGGCCTTGGTTCATGAAGTGCCCTGCAACTCTGTTAGAATGACTATTGGTTTTTGAAGTCCTCTGCTAAGATGGGAGAACCTGTCAGAAGGATGACCAAATCAGCAGCACTTCATCAGTCAGGTGTTCATGGTAGAGTGGTGAGACGGAAGCAAGTCTTAAGTAAAAGGCATATGACTGCCACGTGGAGTTTGCCAAATGGCCCACCATGCACCTAATACCATACTACCTGTGTGAAGCATGATGATGGCAGCATCATGTGATGAAGATGCTACTTAATGCCAGAGACAGGTAGACTGGTCAGAATTAAGAGAAGGATGACTGTACCCAATACAGAGAGTTTTTTTTTTGAAGAAAACCTGTTCAGAAGTGCATATGATCTCAGATTAGAGCAACAGTTTATCTTTCAGTACAACAATGATCAGAAGCCCAGACCTAAACCCCACAGAACATGTGTGGAAAGATCTAAAGATGGGAGTTTACAGATGCTTTTCTTCCTGAGCTTGAGAGGATCTGCAATGGGAATGGGATAAATCGCCCAAATCTAGGTGTGCAAAGGTTGTAGAGACTTACCCAAAATGTCTTGAGGCTGTAAATGCTGACAAAGGTGCTTCTCCTAAGTACTGAATACTTATATGAAAGAGAAATTTCAGTTTTTGATTTCTAATAAATTTGCAATCCTTTGCAAAAACATTTTTCACTTTTCATTATGGGTTATTGAGTGTAGATTGATGGACAAAAATGGCAAATGTATCCATTTAAAATTTAATCTGCACCACAACAAAGTATGCAGAAAGTGAAGGGGTCTAAGCATTATCAGAATCTGTTTGCAGGATAAAGATCTTTTCAGTAAATAAATGGCAATAAACTTGGACATTTTAGCATTTTCACTAGTAAATTCTCTCCTTCATATTAACAAAAGTAAACCTCTGTTGTTTACTCCACATTAAATGGTGTAGTAAGCATTTGCCTAAAATAAATAAGGTCTTTGTAAGAAATAGTTCATTTCAGATGATTTTAATAAACAATTATGAGATATATGGTAATATAGGCCCACAAGTTATTTAGCAAAGGTACCTTTAAGTATATTTTTAGTAACTAAATAAAATCATTTTAGGTCAAATGTTTGCCTTTATTTTTTACTGGAGTGTTTTCTAGGATTCTAGCAGTTTTCTTTCTATTGATGGAAGTTTATCTAAACCAAAAAATGGATATGCCTTAACTTTTCAGTGTGATGCATCAATAGTGTCTTCTTTCTTAACAGTACTGCTGGAGGTGGACTGGGTTTAGTTTTGGCTTTGATCTGTTAGTGACGTACACCAACAGGTTTATTGTCTTCAAAAGAAATACACTGAGCCAGCCTTGCAGTGGTTCTGTCAGTCTACAGCCCCACAGGAATATTACATACAGGTACTGTTTGTCATGTTTGTTTGTTTTTTTTAAATAATAGTTTAAGTTGTAGTTTGCATTTAAATTGGTACAAATAAATCTCATTCAAGAGGAGGAGGCTTTGGGAAAGAAAAAGATTTCTGTACTTTGAGACAGCTGCTTATAGGCACTAAAGACCTTATTTTTTGTATCCCCTAATCAGTTGTCTTTTAAAAAAATACATTCAAAATATCCACTCAGTGGAAACTATTTTAGGTACACCAATCTAGGTTCGTGAATGGAGCACTTTGCCTGAACTCTTTGAGGCATGTTATGAGCAAGGTTTGGAATATTGGTCCATTATGAATTAATAGCTTCAGTTCTACTTCCTGTGGATTTTTATGCAATGCATTCCTGATGCGTTTCACTTCATCCCTATTGGCTTATGATCTGGGAGCTGTGTATGTCATTTGAGTAAACGGAAATTACTGTCATATTAATGGAAAGAGTTTGAGATGATGTTTACTTTGTGACATGGCATATTACCCTGCGGGAATTATCCATTTGAGGAAGGGTAGATTGTGGCCTTAAAGAGTTGTGCATGGTCAGAAACAGTACTTGGTTATGTTGTATCATTCAGAGCTTATTTGGCAATAAGAGGCCTAATGTGCACCACCAGCCTTTGTTATTGACACGGGGCAGAATGGATCCATGGGTGAATGCTGTTTGCACCAGATTCCAATTCTATTATCTACATGTTGCTGCAGAAATCAAGATTTGTCAGACTGGGGCAACAGTTTTCCAGTCAATTTATTTAAGTTTGGTGGCTTTGTGCTCACTGTAGCCTTATCATCTTATTCATAGTTAATATTAATGGAACACACTATGTTTTTCTGCTGCTACAGCCCATGTGTTCAGAGATGCCCTTCTATGTAGCTGGGCCATAGTCCCTTAAATCACTTGCTTCATAAACATATCGAGTTAAAGGCACATGATTAACTAATTGGAGCAGGGTAGGCTGTTTGCATTAAAGTGTGGGCGTTCAAAATACCAGTGTGATGAGGTAGTTGAAAAAAGCTTCTGACTGTTGCAAATGTATGCTAAGTTTCTAACTGTAGCTTTTATAGGAAACATTATTATTCTATAATAATTGGTTGGTAATTAATCATGTATAGAATTGTAAATTTTGTAATCTAGTATAGTACTAAGCAAATAAGGGTGCAAGCGAATGAAGATGTGCATCTGTGTTGTACATTATAACTGAGATCCCACAGGGATCAACATAAATGTTGTGGTAATACAACATTTTTACTCATGACAAAAATTGGCAGTCGTCATTTGGAAAAGCTAGATGGCAAGTTTCCTATAATGAAGGTAAACTCCAGTTAAAAAAAGGTGTTTTTTTTTAATATGAACAAAAAAAATACATTATAAAAAGTAATCTGTCTTGTTTACCTATCCAAAATGTAATTGTTCCGTTATATTCTTAGAAAATGGACAGGGCACATATGCAAAGATCAATGACATCTAGCCAGTAGAGCTCAACTAAATTGGGTGATTTTTCACTATCAAAGCTTCAATCAGTGATCACTAAATTGGCCAACCAAAAATACCACTTTTCGTTAGCCTCTGCTTTTCTAAGCTTTACAGCAATTTAGTTGCGGTGTTCCTGTATATGCAGTATTACAGTAGTTGAGCTTTTTGTTTTGTTAGTTTTTTTTTTTGTTTTTTTTTGTTACTTCAGACATTCTGTAAACAGGGAGCAGAAAGGTAGACTACCAGTGGGAAAGAAGACAGAAATATTAGCCTTTACATTAAAGAAAGTGGAGTGATAAACTGAAAAAAGAGGAATTGTCCTCTGCAAGTAGACAACTAGCAAAAAATGCTTTAATGAATTTGTGCCTTTTTATTTTGTCCTTTAATTTAAATGGACACTGCTTGTCTGAGTTCAGTTGGTGAGCAAGCTTGTGTTAAGTACAGCAGCTCATATTTTCAGTTAGAAAAAGATAAAGCTAAAGACGAATTTGAAATTGCTGCTCTGTAAAGAAACGTCATGTTAGCTTAACAGCAAAAGTGTCTATTTAACTTGTAAACATGTTATGGTTTTATTCTCTTGATTAAAAAACATTTGAAAGATTTGTCCATTTTTTAAGGGTTTATACAGTATTTATTATTTGTGTGTGTCATGGTACTTCAAAAATGGTAAGAAACAAGTACTATATAAGTAAGATGGTGATCCGTATTTATAATCTAACCTCTAGAATTAGGAATGTCTAGCTAGCAGATTGTAAAAAAATAATACAACACCTTCATAGTAAAATCTATTAATGCATGTACAGTCATATGAAAAAGTTTGGGAATCCCTCCTAATTCTTTGTATTTTTGTTTATCAATGGCTGAGCTTTCAAAGTAGCAACTTCCTTTCAATATGTGACTTGCCTTATGGAAGCAGTAGTAATTAGCAGTGACATTAAGTTTATTGGATTAACAGAAAATATGCAATATGCATCATAACAAAATTAGACAGGTGCATAAATCCCGACAGAGATATTACATCAATACTTAGTTGAGCCTCCTTTGCAAATCTAACAGCCTCTAGACATCTCCTGTAGCCTTTGATGAGTGTCTGGATTCTGGATGGAGGTATTTTTGACCATTCTTCCTTACAAAATCTCTCCAGTTCAGTTAAATTTGATGGCTGTTGAACAAGTCAGGGGACCGTGACGGCCATTCCAGAACATTGTACTTCTCCCTCTGCATGAATGCCTTTGTAGATTTCGAACTGTGTTTTGGGTCATTGTCTTGTTGGAATATCCAACCCCTGTGTAACTTCAACCTTGTGACTGATGCTTAAACATCCATCCATCCATTTTCCAACCCGCTGGAGCCAGTCCCAGCCAACACAGGGCACAAGGCAGGAACCAATCCCTGGCAGGGTGCCAACCCACCACAGGACACACACAAACACACCCACACATCAAGCACACTCTAGGACCAATTTAGAATCGCCAATCCACCTAACCTGCATGTCTTTAGGCTGTGGGAGGAAACCAGAGCGCCCAGAGGAAACCCACGCAGACACGGGGAAAACGGGCAAACTCCACGCAGGGAGGACCCAGGAAGCGAACCCGGGTCTCCTAACTGCGAGGCAGCAACGCTACCACTGCGCCACCGTGTACTTGAACATTATCCTGAAAAATTTTTTGATATTGGGTTGAATTCATCTGACCCTCCACCAAAGTAGGTAGCAGGTGTTGTTCTTGGAATACGGTGTTCTTCTTCCACCATGCAAAACACTTTTTGTTATGATCAAATAACTTGATTTTTGTCTCTTCAGTCCAAAGCACTTTGTTCCAGTATGAATCTGGCTTGTCTAAATGAGCATTTGCATACAACAAGCGACTCTTGTTTGTGGTGTGAGTGCAGAAAGGGCTTCTTTCTCATCACCCTGCCTTACAGATGTTCTTTGTGCAAATTACACTGAATTGTAGAGCGATGTACAGATACACCATCTGCAGCAACATGTCCTTGCAGGTCTTTGGAGGTGATGTGTGGCTTGTCTGTAACCATTCTAACAATCCTGTGCATATGCTGCTCCTGTATTTTTCTTGGCCTGCCTGACCTGGGTTGGTTTAATAGCAGCTGTGCCTGTGGCCTTCCACTTCCTGATTACATTCCTTACAATTGAAACTGACAGTTTAAACCTCTGAGATTGCTTTGAGTAGCCTTCCCCTAAACCATGAGACTAAACAATCTTTGTTTTCAGATCTTTTGAGAGTTGCTTTGAGGGTCCCATGCTGTCACTCTTCAGAGGAGAGTCAAAGGGAAGCACAACATGCAATTGACCACCTTAAATACCTTTTCTCAAGGTTGGACACACCTGTCTATGAAGTTCAAGGCTTAATGAGCTAATCCAACCAATTTGATGTTTCAAGTAATTAGTATTGAGCAGTTACAATTCAAATCAGCAAAATTACAAGGGGACCCAAATTTTTGCACAGCCAGTTTTTCACATTTGATTTAATTTCATACAACTAAATACTGCATCACTAAAAATCTTTGTTCTGAAAACACCCCAGTACTCAGATGTTCCTAGCAAATGAAAGACATACCACTGTTATCTTTTTTGTTGAAAGTAAATTATTATACAGGCTGAGAGGGGTTCCCAAACTTTTTCTTATGACTGTATGTTTACATTTTTTAGCAGTGTTTAACTTCCAATATCAATTAATTGACTTAGTGTGTGGGAATATTGTTTTTTCAGAGAAATGGTGAAGACTACTTTATTTTTAATTAAGTTTTGTTTCAGATAAGTACATTGCAGACAAGATGAAACAGGATAACAAGTTGTAATTATGATAAGCATTTTTTTCTTTTATGTCTCATGTATTATGGATAAATATTTTCTTTTATTACTTTAAGCATTATTTTAAGGGGTTTGTATTTATTTTGATGTTTTTATGGTAACTGAACAATAAGCCTACATAATTTAATTTTGTTAATAAAAATGAATAGGTAGCACCTGTGGTCTGTAGTTTAATTATAAAAACACTTTAATACAGAACATAAGGCTTCTCTGTGTCTCGTCATGCACGGATAAAGATTAAAAAAAAAAAAGAATTGGAATTGGCCAATCCAGTATCATTAAATCAGTATCAGCCCTAGTCTGATCAGAGTATCCTTATTAAAAGCAGAGGGGATTTCATTGATGCTTTTCGAAAACTTTCCTATTAAATTCACAGAAAATCTCCAGTCTCACACCTTCACATGGGCCCTGATTGGCTTTCAATTTTACTCATAGGTCTTGAACTTTCGCCATGCTTGGAATTCTGGGAAACATTGTTTTAATGTAATTTAAGAAAATGTTTTAGGGACATTAATGTGCAGAGTGGCACATGCAAATGAGACAATCAAATTTCATATTTTACTTTTTATTTATTAGAGTGATTTGTGAAATTAGCATGTTTAATGTGTAAAACATACATTACTCTTGTATTTCTTTTATATGTTTATGATTCAAATTTAATATACTGCAGACCATTTAGCAAATCAAGTCAAATCATCTTATAAAGTGGAATTTATTTGAATTCAATTCTGTTTCCAGACATTCTAATTCCATTCCAATTACATTTCCCATCATTCAATTCTAATTCCAATTCCAGGAAGTGAATTGGAATTTACCATTCATTGTCAATTAAATTCATGAATGGCACTATTTTTTAAACTTAAGCTCCATTTCCCAAAACTCTAAACTCATATCCATATCTGCACACTCAACTCCCTCAACTTCAAACTTTCAGGTCAAGACTAAACTCTCTACTCAAAAACCATGTAATCTCACATCAAAACCAAACTTTGCCTTCAGACATCACACAAAAGCCCTCAAAAACACACACACTACAATATACACTACAACATAACTTTACATCATGCTGAAATCAATTCAAAACACTACTGCAAAAGCTAGATACTGCAGTTAGTAATGTTACTTATGTTGCTGAATCTGGGGTTGTTGGTGAACCAGTCAAGAACCAGAGCACCCCGGTGGAGACTGACTTTTTTCCAAATTACAATGTAGTACGACTGTTCTGGTTGTGCTGGCTCCCTCTGATCAAGTTGGTATAAATGATCTCGGAGACCATCACAGAAAGCCAGTAGAAGCATGGTGTCACATAGACCAAGGATGGCATGTCAGTGAAGGACCCCTCAGTGGATAATGGCGGCACACATTGTCACATTCCCTCTTCGTTGACCAGGGACATTCACAATGGCCCGTTGGGTAATTGTGTTCCTCCCCCCACTCCTCCTTTTAGTAAGGTTGAAGCCTGCATTTAATAATAATCATAATTCTTTGCATTTATATAGCGCTTTTCTCACTACTCAAAGCACTTAGCAATTGCAGGTTAAGGGCCTTTCTCATGGGCCCCACAGAGCAGAGTCCATTTTGGCATTTGCGGGATTTGAATCGGCAACCTTCTGATTGCCAGTGCAGATCTCAAGCCTCAGAGCCACCACTCCACCTAGAGTTTAAAACAAAGATGAGCTCATGAGGAGTGTGTCTTGCTTCTTTTTGAAAGATTCTTCTTAAAAGATAACACAAACTACTGTAAATGGCTACCATCAATCGCATGAAAAGAAAAGGAGGCCATAAATAGTTTATTCTACACTGTATAGTCAGTACAGTATTGTATAACATATTGTAACATATAACATATTGTACACTTTACACAGTATGAAAAAAATCATGCCTGCACATATTCCAGGCGTTGGTTTATAAAAGGATCACGATAGGCGTGCATATGAATCTGGCACACTAGTTTGTTTTTATTAGATTGTTAGACACTAACAAACTGACAGAAATAGTGTTTGTGTGCCCTGTGTTTGAAAGCACTTAAGTGCTGGAGCTAGAATTGGGTAAAAATGGCTCAGACTCCCCAGCCCTGCATTAATGCACTAGACCTGTATACATTGACTACCACATTGCTTCCAAAAATCGATTTATTTTGCATATAGTTCATTGTGGACATGCACTGAAGTGAAAGTGAGACTTTAATGTAGTGGACTACTGAGTGAGCACAGCTTTTAATAATAAATACATGCATGCTGTAGGATAAGAATGGTTTATTACATAGGTGGGTACGCCTGTCTGGAAAGACAGATAAATTGGCCGACAGGGCGAAAAAATAACTTTGTGCCTGGCCAGTATAAAATAATGGACTGACCAGAAGAAGTTGGGAGTAGTTCAGTCCCTCCATACATCAGGTGGCAGTGATCCTCACATGGGAACCCAGTTGGGGCACCTGCTGGGGTTCTTGGGTTAAGGAGTCCGGAAGTGCATTCCTGTTGGGCTCCCTACATTCCAGTAGAGGGGGAGGACCTCTGTACTTTAATTATGACCTGGACGTGCTTCCCAGAAGACATAGCATGGCCCCAAAAACATTCCCAGGTCCGGCAGTAAAGGAAGCCTGCTGCCGCACATTGACAAGTCAAAGTTGGGTCGGAGCATTCCGCAAAGGAGGAAGGATTGGTGATATATTGTTCATTTATTGTATTATTGTGGTTTACATGTGGAGAGGACCGTGGAAAGTGCCTTGGGAGAGAATAAAAAAGCCTTTATTGTATTCTAATAACATGTGGTGAGTAGCTGGGTCAGTGGTTTGGGGCTTTCTGATGCCTCCTTGTGTTCACAATGCATAGCTAAGTTCTGGATCTGTAAATCAGGATTCTCAGCTGATTTGGAGCAAAAGTGAAGACTGGCAAGGATGTATTAATGAATTCTGTCTTATTAAAGTGTTCTTTAATCTCAGTAGCCAATCACTCCTTTTTTTATTTATTTATTTATTTTTTTTAAACACTGCTATCCCTTTCCCCACTTATTGTACATATAATTGTGACTTTGTTACTGTATTATTCTTGGGCAGTTTGTACCTTTTGGTTTTCCTTGTCTTTCTGTTATGTAGTAGCAGAAGCTTACATTAGGGGAGAGTATATTCATAATTTTTATATGGTCTTAATTTTCTTTTTTTGTGGGGTGGTTTAAGCCCACTGTAATTGTTACGTACTTTTTGACAGGTTGCGATTGGCTTCCTTTGATGTCAGTGGTAAGGTTATCTTCAGCCGCTCTACTGGTTGCCAGGTGCTCTCACTTGAGAAGGACCAGGTGAGTAATGTAACACCACTGCGTATGATCAAGGTGGGAGTTTAGTGCCGTCATTGGCTGCGTTTCTAAACCCACAGCTAGAACAAAGGAAGCGGTATTCTGGCTTCAAAACCTGCATATAAGTTATTTGTAATGTTTCAGCACAAATAATTTATCTCGCAGGGTTTCTTCTTCCCTTCTTCTTGCAGGGTGTCGGTCTTCTGTTTTTTTGTTTCTTGTTAAAAAGCATGCAGCATCTAGTGAATTGCTTACCATTTCTTTGACTTCTCCTTTTTGCAGGAGTATGTTGCGATGAACCTGGACAGCCGACTGCTTGTGTTTCCACTGTACATTTGCTGTAACTTCCTCTTCACACAGCCTCGCAACAGAGGACAAGAGAGTACAAGACAGCGGGGTCAAAGTAACTCCTCTTGACTGCGTGTCTTCCTCCATCCTGTCTACCATGTAGTACGTTACC
The DNA here is from genome assembly GCF_016835505.1 of Polypterus senegalus. Lineage (NCBI taxonomy): Eukaryota > Metazoa > Chordata > Cladistia > Polypteriformes > Polypteridae > Polypterus > Polypterus senegalus. The sequence continues at coordinate 37,884,134 of NC_053164.1, forward strand.
AGTTAAAAGCCAGTATGTGACATTTTGCCACTTTAAGAACTTCTAAAAATACCATTGCATTTTATATAATGTGTGTATATATATATATATTTTTTATGCTTTAAAATATTAAAATGCAATGTGGGCATAAGAACTCAGTTCCATTTTCACTGATTTACATTGGCTCATCATTTGAGGGTTTGTAAACAAGTTGTGCGACAGTGTTGCAAGTTGTTTAAGCAGTATTTTGTTAATCTAAAGAGTATTTCTTCTTTTTTTATTTTACAACTGGATTTGGAAGTTAAGACATTCCTTTGCATCAAAGCTCGAACAATGGCTACATTTTGTTCTTCCTTCTGTATTCTCAATTTTCTGCCTTGTTTTTGTAATTTATGAAACTTTGCTAAAACAAGGAAACGCATCTGTTGCTGTGTCTCCAGGTCATTCAATAAAAACCAGACTAGTTTACCATCTGTATTGTTGTACTGTATTAAAAAAAAGAAGATACATTTTGTGTATGCAGGGGTTTATCAGTGTACCGAACGGCAAATGGCCTACAGGACCACAGTAAATCTACCTAAATGTGTGTGTGGATGACAATATCACAGGAATATGTAAAACAGAGCCCCGTGGCTGATGTTCATGATCATAGTTGAAATAACATGACATAAGATGAAATTATAATGGCATTCTTTAGAGTATAGCTCATTTGCTGCGAAAACGTATGTTGATACTTAATGTACGTTATACATGACTCTGCTGATTTTGGGAAAAATATGCTTTGAGCAGATGACTGTAAAGTTGATCATTTAGCTATTAAGATAAAAAACCAACTTGTCACCAATCGCAGCCACCCGTATAATATTCCCTGCCTGCAAATGGGTAAATTGCTAGCACTGATGTGCTCAGAACGGAGCCCAAAACAGAAATGATTAGGTTAGTCAAATATGGCGGCTTTAAAGGCCAGAAAATGAAGTGAAGTCATCGAGGGCGGAAGTGGAAGGGTCCTCTTCCATAAGGTTTAGACCCGGACATGACATCATCAAAAGGGCTGGAACCGGAAGTCTCTTTGGTCATTGGTTCTTCACCGGAAGTGATGTCACTCTGTCTGGAACCCAGACGTGACATCATCAGGACCCGGTGGAATTTCCTGTGAATGGTCTGCAGGAATGTGAGAAAAAAGTTCAATCAATCAATCAATCAACATTTATTTATATAGCACATATTCATACAAAAAAATGTAGCTCAAAGTGCTTTACAAAATGAATAGAAAAATAGAAGACACAATAAAAAATAAACATAAGTCAACATTAATTAACATAGAATAAGAGTAAGGTCCGATGGCCAGGGTGGACAGAAAAAACAAAAAAAAACTCCAAAAGCACTCCGCCACCCCTTGGTCTGGTGTGGAATTGCTCTCATTTAGACCCTTTTAGCTGCCTACCACATGCTTTGTAAAAAACTTGACCGTGTCTGTTGTCAAAAATAACTTGATCTCCTCTGCTGAGCATGGTGACGTCAGGGCTGCCATTCTTCCCATTAAACTCTTTATCAGTAAGAGAGCTATGAATTTGGAGTCTCAACACAATCTTGTGAAGGTGAACCTCAGGCTTTCTTGCATGCGTTGGAGTTGAGCTCTAAAGGGGTCCTCCAGGATAAATCTCTCTTCAGTGTCCCAGCAGATCTACTAGATTTCTGCTCAAGAGGGGACACATTTTGTGTTTTGTAAAAGACGAGCCCAAAGTCCAGATCTTGGCCTGATAAAATGTGTTGTTTATGTAGTAAGACAGCCGACACCACAAGAGCAGTTGAAGCCATTTTGTAACAAAGAGTGGCCAAAATCTGCAAGGCAGACGATTAGTAACTAGAATTGCTGTTGGCACTGCCCTACCCGCCTAAATTAAAACTTACACTTTTGAGCATGAGCTAGTTTTTGCTTACTGATTTTTCTGCTACAGACGTGAAGTTACCTTAGACATAAACCTTTCGATTTAGAAAAATAGGACTAGGTTTGAATGAACAAAAATCTATTCATAAAAATATAATAAAGCTAGAAAGTCTTGACTCTGGTGTGTAACTTGGAGTCTTGTGTCCTTGTGGTAAAGACAAAAGAGGGTCTTGCAGCAAAATACTTTCTAGATGTGTATGGGATGTCACAAAACAAGCAAGCAACTTTGAATATTGACTCTGGGTCTTAACAAAAAAAATAAAGTATTTTTTTAATAATAAAGTTCAGCCAATTAGATTGCAGGGCACAGAATAAATACCCATCCATCCATTTTCTAAGCCTTTCTCCATCACAGTCATGGGATGCTGAAGCCTGTCTTGGCAGTTCGGAGCACAAGGCAGCAGCCGCCCTAAGCAATCCACCAGTCAGTACCTGACTCATACTGGGCAGATGTAAAGTCTCCTGTCATCCTTTGAGTACAATATAATCCCACATAGTCCAATTTAAGACACAGAGCACAAAGTAATGGAAATTAAAAAAAAGAAACCAATGGAAAACCTGCTACATTTTAAAGGACCACAAAGCTGAGCCAAGCTAAGTTTCCATAACGCGCTCCGCGTATCCAGCTTCCCCAGTACCTCACTGTCGCCAGCATTTGCTGTTTCCTTTTTCAGGTGGTAAATAGTGGCTATGGCAGAGCTGCATCTGGTGGTGAGCTGGCTTAACAATTTCTTCCATAGTTTGAAATAAAAGCTCTCATAAATATATGAATTTAACAGGCAATTTTAAAAGACGATTTAGAAAAATAAGTTTCACTTTTTTTTTCCTTTTTTCATTTGGTGATGTCTGTTATGATTGTTTCACTTACGGAAATGTCAGCGTGTCATAAAAAAGACATGATGCTTTATGTGCTTTCCCTGGAATCTTTATTATTATTGTTATTATTATTACACCTCCTCCCTCACGTAAACCAACTGGGAAGTTCCAGATGTTGGGAAATTGCTGTGACAGCTTTTCTGTGACTTTTGATCTGGCTTTGTTTATACGTGTGCTTTGAATAAGAAGTTCACTTGTAAACTTGTGGAGTAATCTGCATATCTGAGAGGGGGCTATGGCCTGCAAGCCACCTCTGCACTTCAATTGGTCCAAGCTTAGCTTTTCTCAAGACTTCAGCGACAGATGAACTCGTCATCTTATGAGTGTTGTGTTCTTGTCTGACCGTTTTCCTTCTAGCTGCTGCAAAAGATGCCTGATAGTTATTGGTAATTCTGAATTTGCATTGCATAAAGTAGTTTGGGTGTAATACAGTAGTGTGCCCTGTCCAGGGCTGGTGCGGTGCCTACTGCTGCCGTGATAAGTAAGCCCCGTCTCCTTACAGCCCTGAGCTGGACTTGTGAACCGTGATGCAGGTACACTAGCAAGTGCTTTATTGTGTTGCTTGTATCTAAAGACCGCTTCACAATAAAAGTAGATAGGGAAATTTAAAAAGAAAAGCAAAACTGGACCCTGTAGGTTTTAAAGCAGAGTGTAACTGCTCTAGTGATCTGCAGATTTAGGTGTCTCTCCTTACTGTTTGTTTAAACTAGAAGTCTCCAACACGTCGCTCGCGAGCTACTGGTAGAGTCCTACATAAATTTGAAACCTTGATTATGTCAAATTAGGGGAGGGTGGTCTTTCCAAAAAATCATATCGTAATCCTTTTAACACAAAATCACAATCCGCAATTTGAATTGCAGTCTATCTTTGCAGTGCCTGATACACTTAAGAGAATATCCGGACTCAAACTCATCAAGACCTAAGTAACACTTTATTTTAAATATCAAACCAAGTTGAATTCAATTGTTCTCTCGTTCGCTAGATAAGCGGAGTTGAGGAACACGTCCCGAAGCTGGCGAGTGAGTGAGAATAAACATTAGAAAACATGAGTAGCTCTCGGCCATTTTCATTTTATCAAAGTAGCTCACAGGGGAAATAAGGTTGGAGACACCTGATCTAAAGACAGCTTCAGAATAAAAGTAGAAAGGGAAATTTAAAAGAAAAGCAAAACTGGACCCTGGACTTGAATTAAATGTTTGTATAACAATAACATGAGAAAATGTGCAAGGGGCTGAGTACTGTTTATTTGTAAGCCCAGCGACGGACATGGCGCCCTCTCTTGGCCCGTTTGATGCCTTACACCCTGTGACGTCAGGACTGTAGCATTTTTTTCCCCCCAAGCCTTTAAGGGATTTTTCCCTCTCACATCCCAGAGGTGTGCAGGTTTCGTTGATTGGCTAATTTACTTTACTGTGCCAGTTAGGTTGATTGGCAAATTTACTTTCATAGTACATCTAAGTGCGCAGTCAGAGAAAGAGTTTTGGAACCATGTTATCGCAATAATCCAATACAACCTGTTCTTGTATAGCGCTTTTTACCGAGGTCAGGCTCAGAGCGCTGTGAGCAAGTCTCAGTTAAAATACAACTGCAGATTATACCAAGGTGGATATCCGACTTAAGGGGTATTCCAGTTAGAAATTCCGAATTCCCACTGCAAATGAAATGCAACATTTGAACAACATTGTTCAATGCAAAATGGTCCCAAAGAGTTCTAGGGCCCTACAGAATCCGTTTTTTTTTTTTTTTTTATAATTCCGTTTTACTTGTTTTTTTATTTTCGGTTTTCATGCAGTATCATCCGTAAGGATGACACTGCAGTTGTGACCCACTGGGCTGGCTACTTTGAACAGTTGTTGAAAGCTGATCCTCCGGCTAGGACGTTGGATATCTCTGGGTTCACAGTTCTTGAGGCTGATCCTCCAATTAGCTGTGAACCACCCAGTCTCACTGAGATTGCACAGGTGGTGAACCAGCTGAGGGGAGAAAAGGCGGCAGGGATCTGTGGTATCCGGGGTAAACTTCTCCAGGCTGGTGGTAAGGTTGTCCTCCTGGCATTGCAAGAAATCTTTGCTTCCATTTGGGAGACTGGCATCATCCCAACTGACTGGAAAACGGGACTTGTCGTCCCTATCTGGAAAGGGAAGGGTGATCGCCTGGATTGCAACAACTACAGGAGGATAACACTGCTCTCGTGCTGGGTAAGGTCCTTGCTAGGGTTGCCCTCAATAGGATTAGTGATCACTTGCTCACCTACCAGCGACTGGAACAGTCTGGTTTTACGCCTAAGAAGTCTACCATCGACCGCATCCAGGCACTGAGGGTTCTCATGGAGCGCAAATGTGAATATCGGTAGAGTTTCTTTGCAGCCTTTGTCGATTTTCGTAAAGCGTTCAACTCGGTTGATCGAGCTGCCCTGTGGGACATCCTGAGGGTTCGCGGGATCCCTTCTAGGTTGCTGGATATCATGGCCAGCCTGTACACTGGTACTGTGAGTGCTGTGCAGAGTGGTGACAGGACCTCTGCATTTTTCCCAGTTCATTCTGGGGTTCATCAGGGGTTTGTTCTGCTCCTACTCTGTTCAGTGCTTGTATGGACTGGGTGTTGGGAAAGGTCATGGGGTCCAGAGGCTGTGGGGCATCTGTTGGTGAAGAAAGATTCACAAAAGATTAACTTTGCTGATGATGCTGTGATCTTTGCAGAATCAATGGAGGCTCTGATCGGGCCGCTCGAGAGACTGAGTGAGGAGTCTGAGTGTCTGGGCTTGCGAGTGTCCTGGATAAAAACGAAGATCCAGGCCTTTAATGACTTCTTTGGCACAGCTATTACAGCAGTGTGTCTGTCTGCGGAGAGAGTGTCGACCTTTTCGAGAGGTTTACTTACCTTGGCAGTGACATTCATGTCTCTGGTAACTCTTCCTGTGAAGTCAGTAGACGGATTGGGAGAGCATGGGGAGTCGTGAGGTCGCTGGAAAGGGGTGTATGGCGCTCCCAATTTATATGCAAAAAGACGAAGGTCCGAGTCTTTAGAGTCCTGGTGCTTACTGTCTTGCTATATGGTTGCGAGACATGGACGCTATCCAATGACCTGAGACGAAGACTGGACTCCTTTGTTACTGTGTCTCTCCGGAAAATCCTTGGGTACCGCTGGTTTGACTTTGTGTCGAATGAGTGGTTGCTCATGGAGTCCTGAATGAGGCACATTACCTGCATTGTGAGGGAGCGTCAGTTACGGCACTACAGCCATGTGGCGCATTTCCTCGAGGGTGATCCAGCTCGTAAGATCCTCATTGTTGGGGACCTGAGTGGCTGGACTAGTTGGAGGGTAGGACTGGACGGCGTGTCTGCCTGGGGGGCTGCCAACCTGTACCAGTATATGCTCCCCAACTTGACTTGGTTTTCATGGTTTTATTTTTCCTTGATTTGGATTTTTGTTTTTTACTGTAAGTAGCAACAGGTACAGCAAAAAAAAACAATACTGAAATGGCACGTTACATTCCTTTTAATGAGACCCCGACCTAAAGACAGCTTCAGAATAAAAGTAGAAGGGGAAATTAAAAAGAAAAGCAAAACTGGACCCTGTAGGTTTTAAAGCAGAGTGTAGCTGCTCTAGTGAATTGCAGATTTAGGTGTCTCTCCTTACTGTTTGTTTAAAATAACCAGCAATGGTTTTATTGTCATCCCTTTTTCTGGGGGGTGTTGCAGTTCAGTTGAATTTAGCCTCATAGTATCATTTTTCCTTAAACTCGTTACATATTAGATAACTGTGTGTCGTGGGTGGTATCGTGTTGTGTTTTTCCCACCACAGGTAAAATGCCTGCTTTTTCCTCTTTCTAGTCCCATTTGTGGATATTCACAGTTGGGTTTTTGCTTTCAGTGGCATTTACTTAGATGAAACTCGATAGAGAGGAAATACTTCGTATTCAAATGACACTGCCTTATATCGCCGCCAAATGTCACGATTTTCTTTCCTGTTCACGCTTCTGAATTTGCTCTAACGGGATGTTTAAAACATTTCTTGTAAACCAGCCACTGTTTCCTGATGTTTCAGCATGCAAATGTTATCTGATCACAGGATTTGTATGTATGAATGTGTATTTGTAATTGCAAACACATAATCCACCCTAATATTTAGACATTTCTGACCTACTCTTTGTGGCCTTGAATGGAAGATGTTGCCACAGTAGCGCTATTGTGCTTTAAATAGACATCAGCTATTGGGAATGCTTGTGTGTCGTTTCTTTTTCCCTACAGTATATTGTGGGACTTTGTCAACATGCTAATGCATATACAGTATGTGGGCATGCGTTCAGCGCCTATAGAAAGTATCCACACACCCAGGGCGATTTTCACATTTTATTATTAAAAAAAATTGAACTATACTGGATTTAATTTGTCCTTTTGGACACTGATCAAAAGACAGAGACTAATGTCACAGTGGAAACGGATCTCTGCAAAGTCATCTAAATTGTTTACAGATACAAAGCGAAAAATAATTACTTAAGTTTTCCCCCTCTTCAAGTCCGTATTTAGTAGATGCATCTTTATCAGCCTTGCACACCTGAAGGCTGCCATTTTTCAATGTTCTTCTTTGCAAAACTGCCCATCTCTGTCAGGGTGCATGTTGATTGTGAGTGAACAGCCTTAGGTCAAGTCAACCCCCAAATTCAAAAATTAGATTGAGATCTGGACTGACGGCCACTCCAGGATGTTTGAGGTCTTTAATCTCTCGAGGTGCTGGTTTCTTGTCGACTGCATCAGGTTTTCCTTCCAGGATTTCCCTGTATGTTGATGCAGTCATTTTCCCCTCGCAAGTCCTGCAGGGTCTGCTGTAGAGAGGCATCCGCAGAGCGTGATGCTGCTACCACCATGCTTCATGGTGGGGATTGTGTGTTTCTGATGATGTGCAGTGTGTGACTTGTACCAAGCATGGCGTTTAGTCTGACGGCCAAAAAATCACCAGTTTTGGTCTCAACAGACCATAGGAACTTCTCTCAGCAGACTTCTGTTCCTTCTGGCAGATTCTACTCGAGTTGTCCCACACATTTATTTACTTATTTATTTTTATGCAGTGTCATTCTCAGGGGCAGCACGGTGGCGCAATGGGTAGCGCTGCTGCCTTGCAGTTAGGAGACCCGAGTTCACTTTCTGGGTCCTCCTTGTGTGGAGTTTACATGTTCTCCCCGTGTCTGCGTGGGTTTCCTCCCACAGTCCAAAGACATGCAGGTTAGGTGCATCAGCGATCCTAAATTGTCCCTTGTGTGTGTGTGCGCCCTATCCAGGGTTTGTTTCCTGCCTTACTCCCTGTGTTGGCTGGGATTGGCTCCAGCAGACCCCCGTGACCCTGTAGTTAGGATATAGCGGGTTGGATAATGGATGAATGGCTTTCTCTTTGCCACTCTTCCATAAAGTTGCCACTGGTGACACACCCCGGCAGCAGTTTCTATCTGCAGAGTCTCTCCAGTCACTGTAGCTTATAACTCCTTCACGGTTCTCAGAGGTCTCTTGGTGGCTTTCCTCACTTGTCGCCTTCTTACATAACACTCAGGTTTTGTAGATGACCTCTTCTGTGCAGATTTACAGCTATGCTGTATTCTTTCTGTTTCTTAATGGTTGATTTAGTTGGATATTTTTAGACTTCTGTTTTCCAATCATCTTTTTCATGGAGTCACTTGGAAGTTAGGCTGCCATACTGACTCGCCACAAGTTGCAGCGTTCAGATAAGGTGAATTTATAATACAATCAATTGAAACCACAGACAGGCGGTCTCCATTGAACAAATTCTGTGATGTCTAAAGCCATTTGGCTAACCTCTGATTATTTAGGTGTGTCCTAATAAAGGGACAAATACTTTTGCCACCATTTATTTTGCATTTTTCATTTATAATTAATTTAGAGCACTTTGTGTTGGTTTGGACATGTGCAGAGGAGAGATGCTGGGTATATTGGGAGAAGGATGCTAAGGATAGAGCTGCCAGGGAAGAGGAAAAGGGAAAGGCCTAAGCGAAGGTTTATGGATGTGGCGAGAGACGACATGCAGATGATGGGTGTAACAGAACATGATGCAGAGGACAGGAAGATATGGGAGAAGATGATCTGCTGTGGCCACCCCTAACGGGAGCAGCCAAAAGAAAAAGAAGAATTAATTTAGAGCACTTTAAAGAGATCATTTCTCACTTTGACATTCAGAGTCTTTTTCTGTTGATCAAGGTCAGAAAAGCCAAATTTAAATCCACTCGGATTAAGTGTTGTTTGTATAACAGTAACATGAGAAAATGTCCAAGGGGCTGAGTACTGTTTGTTTGTAAGCCCAGCGACGGACATGGCGCCCTCTTCTGGACCATTTGATGCCATACACCCTGTGACGTCAGGACTGTAGCATTCCACCCCCTCGTCTTTAAGGGATTTTTTCCTCTCACATCCCAGAGGTGTGCCAGTTATGTTGATTGGCAAATTTACTTTCACAGTACATCTAAGTGCGCAGTCAGAGAAAGAGTTTTGGAACCATGTTATCGCAATAATCCAATACAACCTGTTCTTGTATAGCGCTTTTTACCGAGTTCAGGCTCAGAGCGCTGTGAGCAAGTCTCAGTTAAAATACAACTACAGATTATACCAAAGTGGATATCTGACTTAAGGGGTATTCCAGTTAGAAATTCCGAATTCCCACTTCAAATGGAATGCAGCATTTAAACAACATTGTTCAATGGAAAACGGTCCCAAAGGGTTCTAGGGCCCTATGATTTTTTTGTGCAAATTCCATTTTATTTATTTATTTATTTTGCATTTTCGGTTTTCATGGTATTATTTTTCCTTGATTCTGATTTTTTACTGTAAAACGCATTGAAATGGCACATCACATTCCTTTTAATGAAACAGCACACTCGCACAACTGATCCTTATTTTGCAGTTCCATTCATCAGGTAGGAGCCCAGATCCTCCATGATGCTGTATGCTGAGATTGAAGTAGGACAGCGAGTGCTCTCCAGAATTGTAAGAGCTGTTACAAGTTTGATGCATCCTTCTGAGATGAAGGTGAACTTCATTTTTAGGGTCTATGGTATTTGTTACAGCCTGAGCTGATGTGTTCTGAGTCAGAAAGAACTTTTTGTGGAGGTGAATTTGATCAGCGAGGTCACCCTACTGATCTGAAGCAGCTACTCCGCCTGGTGTTTCCTGAAGAAGGCACACTTTACACACGCCACTAGTGATGCAGCCTCACTGAAGTATTTCTAGTGCTACCAAGGTCTCTTCCACCAAACTGATGTCATGACACAAGCAGGTTTAATGTACACCGTTAGGCATAACCCCTTTTAAAACCTACTGGTCTGTTTTCATGCAGTGTGATGCATTATCTGTAATCACTGCTAAAATGTCATTAAGATTCCGCTGGTTGTTGTGTCAGCAGAATTTTTGAGCTGACTGCAGATTGTTTGCAAGTTTAGCGTCATAAGAGACAATAAAGTGCTACAACAGTCTAGCCTTGATGTGATGAATGCATGAATTAGGATCCCAGCCACAGAGTAGGACAGTGAGGGGCGAAGTCTTGAAATGTTACAGAGGTGATAAAAGGCAGCACAGGATATAAAGTGTATGTGAGATTGAAACAGCAGGGCTGTCAAAAACAACACCAAGACTCTCGACTTGAGGGCATTAAGGAATTGGGCTGTCCAAATGCTGAGAGGGGAAGTTCCGACTTGATACCATTAAGTGTAAGCAGGTGATGTTTCATCCAGATGTTAATTTCATGGAAGGCAACTAACTGAAAAGGATAGACAATAAATTTGAGATGGTTTGGTAGAAATTGAATGTAGGTTGTTAACAGCATAACAAGGAAATTGCATACCAAGGTGTTGTGATGTGAAATTTTGTATACAATTTGATAAATATTTTGTACGTCTTTATTTGTAACTTAGACAAAGCAGTGTCATATTAGTGTTACATTATTGATAATAACAGCAATAGTTTGATGGTTTAAGAACCCCTTCCCCCCTTTTAGGAATGAGTCTCTTTGTAATTTTAACAATAGGTTTGGGTGACGTGCTTCAAACAAGTTTGGCCAATATTTCTCTGCTGAAGTCTCTCAGTCAACCCCCACAGGAAAGCCAGGCTGTCTAACTGCCAAGCTTTACCTTAACATATGGTATGGAGGGCAGGTGTGAAGGTATTCTGTCCCCCCGTTGGTCTGAAGTATGGCTGTTTGGAATTGGCTTGTATCAGAAGCCTTTAAGTGCCATGACGCCCTATTGGCTCTAGGGGTTGGACAGAAAACCTATAAATTTGCTTGCTTTACCTCACTCTCTCTCTCTCTCTCTCTTACCAAACTGATGAAAGACCTGAACTGAAAAGGACAACACAATGAAGAGCACAGTGCGGCAGCCATATTGAGACAGACATACGGCCTGTTCTGAAGAAGGCTGACCACCAATAATGCCTTAATTAAATTTTATTGAACTAAAACGTCTCTGTGCCGCCTGAAACTACACATCACTATTTATCAGGTTGTATGGTTGCCAATATTCAAATGTACTGTCTGAGATTATACATGTAGAAGGGAAGGTGGGGAGAAGTTATATACTACAGTATAATACCTTATAAACAGTGCTAAGTCTGTGAGATCTGAGGCATTCTGACAAAGGCTACATATTAATAATACAAAAAGGGAAAGTAGAGTAATATATTAAACAAACAAGGGGAAGAAGCTAAGTGATAAAAAGCAAGGAGCCCTATACGTTTAGTTGTGTATTTAGTGAGTGGTGTCATCTATTCTTGCATTTTGCCTTGTAGTTTCTACTGTTGAAGTGACTGACCACTTAGCACTGTGAAGAGGGTTACCTCTGTTCTGTTTTGTGTATTGTATTTACCCCATTGTTTGACACCCATTGCACGCCCAACCCCCAGTACCTTGAGGGGGGTCTCTCATTGTGTTGCTTTTCCATTTTCTTTTTTTTTTTGAGGTTTGGGAGAAATAAAAAAAAAAAACACAGGGCCTGTTAAAGCCCATTGAGGCATTTTGTGATTTTGGGCTATCAGAGAAGTAAATCATCGTTCTTCTTCTTGTTACTGTGGCACACCACGGTGATCTGTGAGAAATGCAGATATTCAGTTGAATAAAATGGAATTTATTAGCTAAGTAAGACTGAAACTATGGTGGTAACAGTTATAGGTAAAAACAGGCGTTCCAACAATAGTGTGCAAGAAATAGTGTCAAATACTGACCTAAGATCAAGATGGATAAGAATCCTTAGAAATCTGGAATCAACAGCCCAGAGAAGATCATTTGTTATGCTAGCCAGAGCCACTTCAGTGCAATGTTTACAACGGAAACCAAACATTAAAGGTTCATAAAATGTATTAATGTTCAAGTGGTCCTGTAGTTGGAAAGCTACAATATGTGCCACAATTTGGGCAAGGCAGGGTAGATTGGAAATTGGACGGTAATTGCCGAAGTCGTTTGCAATACTAGCGGCCTCCTTTATAAACAGGGGTGACAGCAGTAATTTAAAGACACACCAGAGGAAGGGGAGGAATTAATAATGGTAGTCGAAAAGAAGAACGTTCGCTTTGGCTAACAGAGCAGGAATAGGATTAAGCTGACATGTAGATCAGTCAGGTTTATGAATCATCTCTGATATCAAAAAGAATTACGTGGAGAGGAAAAAGGAAGTGACATGAGGCAGGATGGAAGTGAAGGCAGCTGTGAGGTGCTGAGTTCCTGATGAATGAACTCCGATGTTCTTCAATTAGAACTTCGGGGCACACATGGCAAGCTAAGGGAAAAGCTTGCACAAGCACTAAAGGGTTTTCTTCACGCAGACAGCAGTAGATTGAAGTGCAGAGTGGCAGTTTAGAAACCTCTTGATCTCCGCTGCATGATATTTTGTAAGCAGGGATGGAGATGCCCTGTTCTCATTAAACTCACTTTAATGATCTTACACAAAGACAAACACACACACACACACACACACGGTTAGGGTTCCAGTGGGGAAACTCTAGTTAGTAACAGAATAATTTCCTTTAGTGAAGTCCTCACGCACTTGCCTCCTAATCTCGTGAGCTCACTGATACATTTAGGTGGTATAATATGAAGTGGGCAGCTACCTATCCTGTCTGCCGTTGAGGAATTATCAGGGCAAGGACATGTAGTAAACAAGGGGCTTCACATTCGTGTCACATTTGAAATGACTCCTTACAGAGACTGAAGCGTTATTGGGGGCTATCGACCCATTCTTTGAAATGAAGCCCAATAGCAAAGAGGATTTGTATGGCTAGAAGGCAGCCTGTCACATCCTATTATTGCCTGGCTAAGGTTGCTTTAGCTACTGCGAAACAAAAGTGCTTTGTATGTGCTGCATTTGGGCAAAGTGGTGGGGTGAGGGGGGTGGAAGTTTATCTAGTAATGCTTTTCTTTTCTTTTTTTTTGGTGTAACCCTGAATTGCATAAAATGTAAAATATGTCTTTAGGGAATGTAGTCCCAGATTGTGGGACTAAAGATAAAATACAGCGCCCTCCATAATGCTTGGGACAATAAGACATTTTCCTTGATTTACTCCCCTCTGCTCAACACTTTAAAATTATAAATCAAACAATTCAGTCACGATCCAAGTGCACATTGCAGACTTTCATTTTCGGATATTTGTATACATTTTGGTCACACCATGTAGAAGTGACGACACTTTTTCCACATGGGACCCCCCAACAACCCCCCCAATTCCAGGGCACCATAATGTTTGGAACACAGCAATGGCAGCTCTGCTGAAGCAGTCATATTTAGGACTTTGTCATGTATCCCTTGCATGCAAAGACTGTGTGACAGATACAGGGGGCTATTGTCCCATTGAACCCTCGGACCACACGTCAGACACCAGATAAAAGGCCAAGAAATGAATTTAATATTTCTTTAATATGCACAAAGCACCTCCACCTCCACAATACTTCCAATAATACACAATAATCAATAAACACAATCCTCCACTCCCAACTCGCTCAATCTGCTGGGGCTTCCCAGAGTCCTTTTAAAGTCCATGACCGGGAAGTATTTCTTTTCCGAGTCAATGCCACATCTTCTTTTGTCAAGTGCTCCAGAAGTACTGCAGGCTTCCGTCCTCGTGACCATGAAGTACTTCCGGGGTGGCGTAATCATAAAAGTCCCCGGGTTCTTGGTGAGCTCCCCCTGGCGGCACCCACGGCACCCAACAAGGCCGAAGAGACGGACTCCATGTCCCATGCTGCCCTGCAGGAATCCGAGGAAACATTTCCAACCAGGGGAGCTGCCATCTAGCGTCCCGGGGGATGCAATGCCCTGAAACGGTTGCTTTCTTCTGTAGAGGGATGTCCCAGCCGGACTGAAACGCCGGCTGTCCATCACAACTGCTTCTAGTCTGCCATTCGTAGACATCACCAGGTGCTGTGGATCTTCTCTGGTGATGCTCTGCCAAGCCTCTAATGCTGCCATCTTCATCTCCTGCTTCTTTTGGGGCCTCGTCCTCTTAGGTTTTCTCTTCAGCATATGGAAGGCCTGCTCAATAAGATTTAAATCAGCTAACTGGCTTGGCCATTCAAGAATTTTCCATTTGTTAGCCTTATTGCAACTCCTGTGTTGCCTTAGCAGTATGTTTGGATCATTATCTTCTTGTAGAGTGAAGAGCCATTCAATGAGTTTGGAGGTGTTTACTGCCATCAGCATTTATATCATCAATGAAGCGATGTGTGTCAGGACCTGTGGCAGCCATACATGCCCAAGCCATAACACCACCATGTTTAATAAATCAGATTGTGAGCTTTGGGTCTTGGACAGTCCCTCTTCAGCTCCACACTTTGCTCTTGCCATCACTCTGATGCAGGTTCATCTTTGTCTCATCTGTCCACAAGACCTTTGTCCAGAATTGTGCAGACTCTTTTAATTACTTTTTCACAAACTATAATCTGGTCGTCTTGTTTTTGTGGCTACCTATTTATTTGTATCTTGCAGTGTGGCATCTGTATTTCTGCTCATGAAGTCTTCTGCCTCCTGAAGACAGTTTCTGATCTGTCAGATGGGAGTTTGGGGCTTTTTCTTTACCAAAATGAGGATTCTTCTGTCGTCAGCAGTGGAGGTCTTCCTTGGCCTACCAGTCCCTTTGTGATTACTCGGCTCACCAGTGTTTTATTTCTTCTTAAATGACTAGGAGGTTTTTCCCCCTGCTCACATCGCACGCCCTGTACCCCCGGGTTTGGTTAACCGGATATACAATTTTAAGAGATTGTTATTATACTTTAAAACTTTAGTAAAAACAATATTTGGAATTAAGTTTTCTTCAAGATCGCATTGAATTTTGATACTGTGTTTGGACTTCGTGGCATTGTGACAACACAACGTATAACTGCCTGTGAGTGAATATCATTTCTTTCTCTCTAATAAATAAAACAACTTTTTCGAATGTTTGTCCATGCTCTTTCTTCTTCGCTTCGTTGTTGACGTGTCATCTAGAATGTGTAAAATTATTGTCCTGATAAAATTTATAGGAGCTGAGAGCACAGGAAGTGTGTCTGGCAAAAGCATTCACATGACTGAGGTTAGATGACTGTGGTCTTGTTTGACAATAATTGCAATTTGGGCGTGACATGAAAGAATCTCATGTTAAAAGTCTCCGTCTCACGGGATCTTCATACCGCGCCAACGTGTTTGGAATCTTTTAATTCTCGCTGGCAACACAAATTAGATGATCTACAAGTCTCTGAGTTAAAATTTAAATCCAAACAATATATTTGATCTCTTTCCGCTGTTCTGTTATTTCACTGAGTAATGATTTGTTTGTTTGCGCTAATGCGATCTTTCCTATCCTTTTTTTTTTTTTGAGTTTCATACTTCCATTATCTCTAACCTGCTCTGCGTGTGTATCGTGCCAACATTTCTGAATTCTTTACGACATTCTACTTTGTCATCTACTCTTTCTCCTTTATTTCCGGCCCCGGGTGTGGACTCGTCTCACGGGACGTATAGGTGTCTCTCCGAGAAAATCACGTCTTGTCTCCTTCCAAGATTTTTTTTTAAATAGAGAGATATTCCACCCAGTTGATTTAGGCCATCCTAAGGTTTTTCCACTGTCTCTAATGGTTTTATTCTTGCTTTTCCCCTCCTCATAATGTCTTCTTTCACATTCATTTGAACAGCTCTTGTGTGTTCCTGTTGAACAATGTCAACTGCAGACTCAAAAGAGCAGAAGGAAGGCAAGGTATCTTGTGAAGCAATGAATCCCACCTGAGGAATCACAAACACTTGTGACACCAATTGTCTCTGAAATGGGGGACTGTGTATAAAACGTGTTGTCATTTCTACATGGTGTGACTCAAATGAATGTAAATCCCCTTAAATGAAAGTCTGCAAAAACTCTTGAATGGCCAAGCCAGTCAGCCAATTTGAATCCAATTGAGCAGGCCTTCCATATGCTGAAGAGAAAACTTAAGGGAGCAAGCCCCCAAAGCAAGCAGGAGCTGAAGATGGCGGCATTAGAGGCTTGGCAGAACATCACCAGAGAAGACCCTTGGCACCTGGCGATGTCTATGAATCACAGACTTCAAACAGACATTGAATGCAAGGGGTATGCGACAAAGTCCTAAATACGACTGCTTCAATAAACCTGCTGTGTCCCAAACATTATGGTGTCCTGAAGTGGGGGGTAGGAACCATGTAGAGAAAATGCTGTACATGGTGTCAGTGAAATGTATGCAAATCCCCTTAAATCCAAGTCTGCAGTGTGCACTTTAATAATCACATCTGAATTGTTTGATTTGTCATTTTAAACTCTGGAGAGGAGGCGTAAATCACGAAAAATGTGTCTTTGTTCCAAACATTATGGAGGGCACCGTAGCACCAGAGTGTTCTGCTCAGGCAAATGCAAATCGCCGTCAGTTTTCAGTTCCGCATTTTAAGAGGCTCCCCTGTGAATGTGTGCTAACTATTGTTGAGCATATTCTGGACTGCTTATATTATAATAAAGAACTGCAGCTATAAGTCAGTCTATGCAGTGACAAGGCGAACGGTCAGTTTCCAGGCATACTTTTCATTTCTTTTGAATTGAAGCAAGTTGCAGCATTCTGCCTTATTTTATATGCCTAACTTATCTCTACATGGATGATTTTGTTTGTCTCCTCAATTATTAAACTTCTGACAGCTAACTGTGTGAAATTTAGGAGCTATAAAATAAAACAACAAGTGGCACAGATTCTCAAAACTAAGTAAAGCAGATGATTCAGATTCTCATGAAATGTGTTATGAATTTCACAAGCTGGGTGGAGAAAATGTGAATCACTTGGTCATACTTAAGCCCCCATCACATTACACGACTTTTCCAGTAAGTTTTACGAGCCAATTTCATTGACATATTCTTAGTTAGTCGGGAGCAGTTACAGTGCACAGTTGTGTAGTCGGACATCTCCAGCGGCTCACCGTCACTCTCCCCAATAAAATCAAGTTGGTGTCATGTCTTAAGTTCTAGGGACAGGCTCACCTAGACAGTAGTACAATGCATACAATGTGGCCACAAGGAAATGAGGAAAGGGGGGATTTCTGGACCATGCAAACAGTAGAGAGGCCTGGCCATCCACTTTCTCAGGTTTGTCATACCCTAACAGAATCGAGAATGGAATATGACCATCAGAGACTGTGACTGAGTTTGCCACACCAGGAGAGCCTTCGTAAAGGCACCACCACTGTCGGGCAGCACATTATTTGGTTGTCAGAATGCAGCAAGCTAGAAATGTGAAACTGTGCTAAAGAAAAGAGCCATCCCAGTGTCACATAATGTGTCATCCCATGTGATTCCTAGTCGGAAGCCGACATCCTCAAGGTGACGTAATCCAGCAGCTGCAGTTGTTAAAATTGACACACCGTCCTACTAGAAGTCATGTAATGTGCCGCCAGCCTTAGATGTTAGTAGAATTCTTCTATGATTAGGATTAAACGACATATTTCTCTATCCTATATTTTGGAATACCTGTCACTTTACACTCTCAAGTCATAACCTTAGATCTTCAAATGAATGTCTGCTTAGAATTCCAAGAGCTAAACTTAAAAACAGTGGTAAGGCAGCCTTCTGCTGTTATTCACCTAAAATCTGGAATAGCTTATTGATAGAAATTCGCCAGGCTACTTTAAAAAACTGCTAAAAACACATTATTTTCACATGGCTTTCTAAAAGGCTAACCCCGATATTCTGTATATGCATTTAATTATCATTTTTATTATGGCTCTGTAATCCGTACTAACCCCTACTTTCTCTGCTGTTCTTTTAACAGTTTTCTGTGGTGGCGATCTGCACAACCACCACCTGATCAAAGCACCGTGCAGTCCCTACATTGATGGCTTGAAGGACAGAGGTCCACATAGCCATCATCGTCTAATTCTTCCACTTGAAGACTGATTGAGATCATTTATGTTAGGTAGAAACCAAAGTTGGGGCTGGGTGGTCTCGTGGCTTCGGTACCCCTGCAGATTTTGTTTTTTTCTCCAGCCCTCTGGAGTTCTTTTTTTTTTTGTTTTCTCTGTCCTCCATGCCCATTGGACCTTACTTTATTCTTTGTTAATTGGTATTGCCTAATTTAATTTTAATATTTTTTACTTTTTTCTTTCTTCATCTTGTAAAGCACTCTGAGCTACATAATCTGTATGAAAACGTGCTTTACAAATAAACCCGTAATGGCACACTGCGCAATAAATTGCAGCGATTGCACTTGACTTGAGTTTTCATGCATAGTTGTCATCCCCTTTCTCTGTGTGTTTACCATTCGTTTGCTCAGAGGTTGATGCGCTTGCTGTTTCCTGAGCATCTCTTCTTTCTCCACCCTAGCAGCCCGCGTCTTCTCTTCTTCCTTCGCCATCTTTTCGTGTGTAAAACTGATGAAGTCAGTGTTTGTGTTGCAATTGCTTAGTACATTTATCTTAATTCTTCACTTAAGCTGGCACTTAAGTCTTCAATGATTTAAGATATGAAGAGTTAGGGGAAGTGACGGCGAAGGTGGTAGGGATGAGAACGGCACCCGTACACATGTGCCGCACAGGCACCCTGCTGGCCGCTGCCGAGAGTTGACTCTACAATAAAATTAAAATAAAAAGGGGAATAACCTTGGAGGTCAATCGTCACCCCAAAATCGGATAGTACACATCACGTAGTATATGTGTACCAAATTTCAGGTCGATAGGTGAAACGGTTTGCGAGCTTCAAGTGATGTAAAATCCTCGACAGACAAACGAACAGCCACGGTAGCGTATGATATTAGAAGATGATGTTGTTGTTGTGAAGTTTTGATATGTTCTGATATGAATACTTTGTCCTGGAGAGATACAATTATTATTTTGGAACTACAGGCACTATAATAGCTGTAAGTTTTTACTCAGATGGACTGTAATGACCTATAAAATGAACTCTTTGGGACCGTTTTACATGGGACAATGTTTAAATACTGCATTCCATTTTAAGTGGGAATTTGGAATTTCCAAGTGGAACCCCCCCTTTGTGACTACTGAGCTCACAGGTGTTTTCTTTCTTCTCAATGATATTCCACACAGTTGATTTAGGTCATCCTAAGATTTTTCCACTGTCTCTAATGGCTTTATTCTTATTTCTCAGCCTCGTAATGGCTTCTTTGACTTTCATTTCCACAGCTCTTGTGTTGATGTTGAACAATGGCAACTACACACTCCGTAGGGCAGAAGGAAGGCGAGGTATCTTATGAAGTAATGAAACACACCTCAGGAATCACAAGCACTTGTGCCACCAATTGTCCCAAACATTACGGTGCCCTGAAATGGGGAGGCTGTGTAGAGGAAGTGTTGTCACTTCTATATGATGGGAGGTGTGTTTCATTTTTCCCTAAGTTGGATTTCCAACTTCGTCTGTCAAGTCCAAGTTTGTCTTACTTCAGATTATGACGTCAATCCAAATTGGTGAGGTATGCTGTGGACTTTAGTGAAAGCTGCATTGCATACTGTTTATGAGCACTTCTGTCTACAGGGTGGTCCAGATCTAATTGTGCAGCTCCAGATCGTCTGGGTGACTTTGATTTATGTGGAGACGATTCCAGTTCGGCACAAAGACGATTCTTCATGTCGTCAGTTCGCACACTTCTTGATGGTCCGGGATTCTTCAGGTGATTTTCTATATAATAAACTTAATAAGTTATAGCATAATGAAAATTGCATAATCAGATCTGGACGACCCTATATTTACGTCTCATTAAATCAGTTGTACACACAGCACTGTCCAACTTCTATCCGTAGAAATTTGCTGCGGCGTTTGGATGTAATGCTTTGTTATCAACTGCTATTTATTTCAGTGGAGCAAGCACAACAAAGGTTTTCCTAGACATGTCTATATTGGTTTTCCAAAATACTTCACTAGAATGTGGTCAACTCGGGTGTGATATCATTCTGAGCTCCGACTTCTGACTTCTGAGGTAAATGGAATGCAGTATTACTCTGTGCTTACTTTCTTTCATTGTTATTTTATCTTAGTTTAGAGCAGAGGTAGGCAAAGGTGATCCTGGAGAACCACAGTGGCTGCAGGTTTTTGTTCCAACCCAGTTTTTTAATGAGAAGTCAATTATTGCTGATGAAGCACTTGCTGCTCAAGTGACATTTTCTGCTTCATTTTAGTGGTCTCTCTTGTTAACGCTCCCCACCCTTAATTACTTATTTCAGTCTTAAACAGCTGCATTCACTGTTTTAATGGCTTCTTATTAGCAATAAGACGCAAATGGCAATGGATCATTTATGGGTTGAAGCCTAAAACAGATTAATCTAAAACATTTTACTCTTAAGTGTTTGATTAAACCAAATAGTGCATGATGAATCCACACAGGTGTATATGGAAATAAGTTAGATGGAGAACTGCTGGCTCCATTGTCATTTGTATCTTATTGCTAATAAAAAGTCATTAAAACAGCTGAATGCAGCTGTTTAATACTAAAATAAGCAATTAAGGGTGGGGAACCTTAACATGCAAAACCACTAAAATGAAGCAGAAAAATGTCACTTGAGCAATAAGTGCTTAAATAGCAACAATTGACTTCTCATTAAGAAACTGGGTTGGAACAAAAACCTGCAGCCACTGTGGCTCTCCAGGATCGCCTTTGCCTACCTCTGGTTTAGAATGATAAGGCAGTTCACACACTAATAGCAAAGGGAACTGGAGACGGCAAGAGAATTGTATAGCTAAAGTACCCAAGATCAAAGCTTTTAGGCAGAGCTGTCCATCACCAAAAAAATTAGCCAATCATCTATCTGTGTGTAACATCACAAGATCTGGAAACCCATGTGGGACTTCAGAGAGCAGAACATTGAAGAAGGAGAGGCATCACAGAGAGAAACTCCACTCACCTAGACATTGAAGATGCCATCCATGCATCAGTTCGACTGTTGAATTTAAACAGGCCACCCGGGACACTGATGTTTCCTTTACTTCTTCTTCAGCAACCCTCCTGACCGTAAAGCAAGAATGAATTTTAATTTAGGACCTGTAAATGCCACAGGGGTTGGACGGGCATCCCGATCAGAAAAGAGGATGGTTCCTTACCTGGATGGGAGGTAAAGAGCAGGCAGATGGGCATCCTGATCAGGAGATAGGAAGGGGCCAGACCTGGAAGTGATGGCTGGAGTGGGTGGACGGATAGCTCACCGGAAGATGTCACTGGGGATAAGTTATTACCCCAGACCACAAGATGGCAGCAGCCCTTCATATCAGCACCCATTTGGGAACCAGCAGGCAATGCTAGGAGATGTAGTCTGGCAACACAGCCCTCCTGGGGACCATGGGTGTCGCTAGGGAGTGCTATCAGGAGATGTGCTCCCTAATAAATGGGACTTCCATATGACCCAGTAGTGCTTTCACTGGGCAGTAGCACTGGCACCAGAAGTACTCTTGGATCCTTAATAAAAGGGACCGCACTGCCTTATCCAGGTGAGTTGGAGCTGGGAGGAAGTGGAGCAACACTCGACTGGAGGAGGGCATTGTGGTGGAGAGAGAAAAGAGAGTGTTGTGGAGAGAAAGAAAAAGAAAACCTGTGTTTGTGCTTTTGCAACTTTGTGGAGGTATTCTGTGAAATAAACCTTCCTTTATTTGAACCCAGGACTCTTTGTGTGTTCAGGGTTTGGGGTTCGAAGACAGCCTGGTTCCATCACAGACAATATATCCAGAATTTACTACTCATTTGTATTTTCCATTAAATTTTCTTCTGCTATTACTCTATTCTTAAGAGTGAGTGACTGAAGCAATAAAGTTGGGGGAGATCATCCAGTTTCTTTCTCCCAGGTTTAGCAGGCTGAAGGTGACGTTCCCAATAGAGATCAGCATCATTGCTTGTGTGGAAACGTTCTTCTTTATAAATAAAAAGAAGCGTCACCAAAAGAAGTAGAACCCTGGACACTGTGACCATCCATCACAGGGCACACAGTCACACTAACTCACACAGGACCTTTTGACCTAATGTTCATGAATATTGAAAAAAGCCATATTATGGAAACATTGTACAGACAGTGTCTAAGATGGGGTTTGATTCCACAGTTGGGCATCTGTGAAGCAACAAAGCTGACCACTGCACTACCCTGCCCCAACTTAATTAGATGCTTTAGCAGAACAATAACACCACTAAATATAAAATCAACGTGAAATGGAATAAACAGATCAATTTATTGAGATGAACTTAATATGACTTCTTGATCCAGTGAAAAGAATCAATGAGTACACATACTCTGACACACTGGGGGCTACACTTGCCCTAGATAGCTGTGTGTGAAACCTTTGACCAGCAAATGAGTCAGAATTCTGGACACAGGTTTTTAGGACCTCTGACCATGAGTCACTCACTGTGACCGGAGATTCAAAATACACTCCATGAGATGGAATGAATACAATGGAATTTGGTGGCGTGGCAGTTCAAACCTCCTGATGTCTTATTCTGTTGTGTACCAAATACAGTCATGCATAATACATCTGATATTACGAAACTGTACATTCATAAAGAGATATTGTGACAGAAGAATTTCCTGTCTACTACATAGTCGATCATGCATGGTTTGGTAAGTAAGAGCAAAGTGACTTTCTGACTAACATCTGTGAGGAATCCTGATTTATTTTCATGCCAAAAGAAAAGTGGCAACAGTTTTGGTGAATGTATACTATCAACTGTTCATTCCTTTCATTTGTGTACTAGCTGTGCTACCCGTTTAAGATGGGTTGAAATAAACGTAATCAACGTAGACCTGTTAATGATTGCAGTGTACCTTCCATTGGAATGTATTTTGTAACGCATGTTTAATAAAATGTGTTGCATTTGCCATTCCAACATTTAATGACAAATGCAATGCATTTTATTACTACAAATGTTTGTGATGCGTCATCTGTTGGAAACGCAGAGACATAGCAATAGGACGGACTCACAGTACACAGACACACATACACTTTTCCTTCTATTATCCATCCATTCATTCATTCATTCATTATCCAACCCACTATATCGTCTTTCCCGTGAACCCCACAGGCACAACACAGTCCCAACACAAATAAAGCACCCAAATCACCACACTCTTCTCCTCCACTCCTCTTAGGGCAGCTTCGTCCACCTCCTCCCGACTCTGGCGCCCTGAGTAGTGGCTGCAGGCTCCTCTTATAGCCCACCCGGAAGTGCCGCAGGTGCTCGTTGACCTACTTCTGGCTGCACTTCCGGGTGTGGCTGCGCTCCTGCCCAGATGGACTCGTTAAGCCATGCAGCTCTATGCAGCTCCCCCTGGCAGAGGCCACAAAGTCCAACCAAGATGAACTCTGGTGTTCCATTAAAGTGGCCCCAACACAACCCAGGGGGGCTGCCACCAAGTGTTTCAGGGGATGTAGCATGCATCCCATGGCTGCTCCCCCATATCCAGTGTTGAAGGGGCATCCTGGCTGGCCATGGGACCCGGTCGTCTGCCACAGTGCCCCTACATCAGCTGGGCGCTGTGAGACACAGTGGCTCGTCCCACGAGGGCTGGTCTCCTCCAGGATGTGGATTCAGCGCCCTCCTGTCCACGGCTTTGTCTTGAAATGACAAAAGCACAAGCGCGGGAGGTGCTGCCCTGACACCTGCATCCTCCAGGCATACTCCACGGACAACACCTCCAGCCATGGCCACAGCAGTTGAACTCAAAGCAACGGCATTCCCCTCTGGTGCAATCCCTGTGGGACTGGAAATGGGACAGGAAGTCCTGCCCAATGTCCACCCAGCTGAGGGTGGCTGGTGGTTCTGCCCCTCTGCAGCGCAGCCCTCCACAGTCTGCAAGCAAACGGGCTTATGCTGCACACTGTTTGGAGGCCCCTTTTTCCGAGGTCTCCTTTTGTTCTGGGGTGCACCAACAGTCTGGGTTCCCTTACTGGAAGAAGAGGGACCCCATGCCGTCTGCACTCCTTTGGACGCCCACATGACTGGTGCCGACAGTCGGAGCAAGGCTGTTTGGCAGCCGATATCAAGCAGCTGCCTCCCTGCACACTCTTCTGCCGCACTGTCAGTCATTGCAGTTGCGTCTCTTGTTGGAGGTGTGGCTACGTGGCATGTGGAACCAATCAATACCGCTGCTCTATCGATCGCCCCTCCCATATACTCTACACTACAGGCATCACTCACCTGTACCACTGCATCAGTGCAGTCGGATATTCCAGCATTGCGCCTCCTCAGCCATTTTGTTATAGCACTTAGGGGCACGCCAACCTTCCTCTCCAGCCGCTCGAGCGTCTCCTCAAGCAGTCCCAGAGCCTGAAACAAAGGCTGTACGGGTTGGAAAAGCTCATCCAGTTCCCGTACAGCCAAACACAAGTTTGTCTCGTCGGCCGGCGATGGACTTGGGCTTACCTCGTTCCAAGTCGCCGACCGCAAGTCCTGCAGCTCCTGCTCCTTTCTCACCAGCACCCTCGGGTTTCCATCGGGTTTGGGGAGAGAAAAGTTGCTCCCACTTGTATTCCTTTACTTGCGGGAAGGCGACACACATCCTCCACCCCCGGACCTGCCATGAGGAAGCGGCCTTGTTCCTCCACTGCCCCCTTCACCTCGGTGAAAACTGCGTTGAGGAGAACACCCGGGCTCTTGTCCTTCATCTGCTGTCCTGCAGAGAAAACGGGGACCAGACTTACCTCGCTCAACCTTGAGCTCACCCTGCTGTCGCCCCATGAATTGGCGCCCCAATGCCACCGAGGCAGCCCCTGCAAGGATCTCGTCTTCCGGACGACCTCTTATCCGTGTGGCCTCTCTTCTTGGAGTTTGCCTGGCTTTCTTCCTCCTCATACCGGCTCTGACGGGGTTATGGAGCCCTAGAGTGTCGCGGCCTTCCTGCCGCTGATGCACACTTCAGTACGCAGTCTCGGGGTGAGCGCCTTGCACTTCTGTGCAGTGAGCGTGCCTCACGCTGCTGTCACCACACAAAAATATATACAGGTCCCGGCCAAAATAGACGGACCGTAATACTGCCGACTATGCCAGTGTGAAAATAGCGCTATATAGCGCCCGACCCGGCACAGACTGAAACAGAAGCACGTGTAAAACACAGAGACTTTCATTTTCTTCATCTGTGGGGCACGTCTTCCCCGTGAACCCCACAGGCAATACACAGTCTCAACAAGCACTTTCAAATCAGCACAACACTCCCGTTTAGCACCACCACTCCTTCTTGGCAACCTCGTCCTCTTCCTCCCGATTCTGGCCCTGAGTGGAGGTTGCCGGTCCTTTTTATAGCCTACCGTGCAGAGTTGTCCAGGCCGCCTCAGGGACCTATGCAGCACCTCCCTGGCGGCCACCCCAGATCCCAACAGGGCTGTGGACAACTCCATCTCCCATGGAGCCCTGCGGGAAACTGAGGCAATATCCTCAGCCAGGGTGGCTGCCACCAAGCATCCCGGGAGAGGTATTGAGCAGTCCATGATTGCTTCCCCGGAACATGTGTAGAAGAAGCGTCCTGGCCGCCGACCACAGCATATATCATTTCTTTTATTCAATCTGTTGTTAACATTGCATAAATAAGAATTGTTTTGTATTAACTGCACTGGACAGCAGCAGTTTAAAGTAAGATGTTTACTAGTGATTACCTCATTCTTAATGCTGCATGTACTCCAGGAAAAATACTGTTGCAACCCAAGGAGCAAACAAGAAGAACCAATGCTCAGACTCAAAAAGTGAGTGAATAGGCCTGAACAGGGCAGTTTACCGGAAGGCACATCCTTAGTTTAAGTGCCCATGCTACTCCTGCTGCTATGACTTTGAAAGGTGCCCTAAGAGACAACCAAACTCACCACAAACACAGCTCTGTCAAACTAGCACTTCCACGTGTGGCAGAAGCTTGACACAATAGAGCTCTGCAGCCTCCACAGCACCCCCTGGCAGCACCCATGAAACCCATGAGGGCTCCAGCAAACTCCAACTCCCAGCATGCCCTGAGGGAAGCTGTGGTGCCCCAGTAACCCTGGGGGGCTGCCATATACCATTCCAGGCGAGATAATGCCCTGAACACACTCTTTCCCCTGGTCCTTCCATCCATCTGACCACCTGGCCGGGCAGGCCCCCTGGCTGTCTGCGACATTACACATCTAATCCCTGTCACTGAGCCATCTTTCATACTGTAGCAGCTCAACCTGTGTGAGAACAGACTGCTGAAAGTCCACAAGAGCAGATGAGACTCTGCAGGAGCTTAGGAAGAGGCGCAATGAACAGTGCAACAGACAAGATGGACACAGCAGAAGGAAAGAAGACAGCTAGTGTGACATGAAGGCTTGTGAGGGCAGTGATCACACTTGAGAAGGAAGAGCAGCATCTCCTCGAGGGATAACATCGGGAGTCGATTGGAATCCTTTCTTAAAGAACCAATAAACTTTCCTTTCAAGGACCACTAAACAAATGTTTGTGTCTGTGTTTTAGTTCTTCCTCTGCCATACCTTGGGCTGTTGCAATATGTTTATGAGTAAGTGAAGTTTTTTTATTTGGGTTTTTTTTGTTTCTTACGTTTACAGACAGGAAGCAGGTAAGTGACACGCTGTTTGATTTCAGAGAACAGGGGAAGTGAACTGCTGTGACTGAGGGTTGTGCAAGACCACCTACAGATATGAGCATGAAATGGGGCAGAAGCAGAATCCAGACTGTTAGCAGATAAGAAGACCTCCCCTTGAATTCAAATATATACTGCTCAAATAAATTAAAGGAATACTTTTTAATCAGTATAGTATAGCATCAAGTCAATGAAACTTCTGGGCTATTGATCTGGTCAGTTAGGAAGCAGAGGGGGTTGTTAATCAGTTTCAACTGCTTTGCTGTTAATGAAATTAACAACAGGTGCACTAGAGGGGCAACAATGAGACGACCCCCAAAACAGGAATGGTTTAACACGTGGAGGCCACTGACATTTTTCCCTCCTCATCTTTTCTGACTGTTTTTTCACTCGTTTTGCATTTGGCTACAGTCAGTGTCACTACTGGTAGCACGAGGTGATATCTGGACCCTACAGAGGTGGCACAGGTAGTCCAACTTCTCCAGGATGGCACATCAATATGTACCATTGCCAGAAGGTTTGCTGTGTCTCCCAGCACAGTCTCATGGGCATGGAGGAGATTTCAGGAGACAGGCAGTTACTCTAGGAGAGCTGGACAGGGCCGTAGAAGGTCCTTAACCCATCAGCAGGACCGGTATCTGCTCCTTTGGGCAAGGAGGAACAGGATCAGCACTGCCAGAATCCTACGAAATGACCTCCAGCAGGCCACTGGTGTGAATGTCTCTGACTAAACAATTAGAAACAGACTTCATGAGGGTGACCTGAGGGCCTGATGTCCTCTAGTGGTCCCTGTGCTCACTGCCTGGCGCTGTGGAGCTCAATGGGCATTTGCCATAGAATACCAGAATTGGCTGGTCCACCACTGGCGCCCTGTGCTTTTCACAGATGAGAACAGGTTCACCCTGAGCACATGTGACAGACGTGAAAGGGTCTGGAGAAGCCGTGGAGAACATTATGCTGCCTGTAACATCGTTCAGCATGACCGGTTTGGTGGTGGGTCAGTGATGGTCAGGGGACGCATATCCATGGAGGGATTCACAGACATCTGCAAGCTAGACAATGGCTCCTTGACTGCCATTAGGTATCGGGATGAAATCTTTGGACCCATTGTCAGACCCTGTGCTGGTGCAGTGGGTCCTGGGTTCCTCCTGGTGCACGACAATGCCTGGTGCCATGTGGCAAGAGACTGGCACCCATGTTCACTTGCCTGACCTAAATCCAATAGAACACCTCTGAGACATTATGTTTTGGTCCATCTGACAACTCCAGGTTGCACCTTAGACTGTCCAGGAGCTCAGTGATGCCCTGGTCCAGATCTGGGAGGAGATCCCCCAAGACACCATCTGTTGTCTCATTAGGAGCATGCCCCCCTGACGTAGTCAGGCATGCATACAGGCACGTGGGGGCCATACAAACTACTGAGTACAATTTGGAGTTGCTGCAATGAAATTTTGGCAAAATGTACTAGCTTGCTGCATCATTTTTTCACTTTCATTTTCAGGGTGCCTTTGAATTCAGCCTTTTGTAGGTTGATAATCTTCATTTCAATCAAATGATGTGGCATCCTTTCGTTCCTAACACATTACCATATCAGTATAGATATCCAGCAGGATTTTTTTCCCAATGAGATCTGATGTGTTTTCAAAGTGTCCCTTTAATTTTTTTGAGCAGTTTAGTTAGGAACAGTGGTGAACCAATAAACAATATACCATATATACTCATATATAAGTCAGATCTTGATACCTGAAAAATCGATCATAAAATCAGACCCAACTTATACGCCCATTCAAAAATGCGATGCTTACATTTTTTTTTTTTTTACATCTTGCTTCCTCCAATCTCGCGCCAGTTTCTCAGACACATAGAATTTTGTTGCAACAGCACAGTTACCAATTTCTTTCATTATTTCAATGACATTTAATTTAAAACCAGCTTCATATTTTCTTCTGATAGAATGCTCCATCGTAGATAAGGGATGCTCTTTCGATAAAGGTATATGAGGGTGTGAGATACAAAAAACACAAATCGGTGCAAACGTTGCTTCAAGAAAAAGGGAGTGTGCTCCATGGTTACTCTCTCAGGTGGGAGTTAACATATCATAATCTCTTGGACTAATAGCGTGAGTTTTCTGCATTTGATTTATCAACCGACATTAGAAAATACCAGAAATTATACGGCAAAATCAGTCCTGACTTATCCGCTGGATAACTTATCTGCGGGTACATATGGTAATTAATACCATGTTGAATGAAAAGGATATCATTAATAGTGAACTAAACAAACACACATCTAATTCTTACCTTTCTTGTATGATAACACTCTCTAATCCAACTCCGCCTACCTCTGACTCCGCCCCCTCACGTATCCTGCATTAGCATAAACAACTGCTGGTGTTTCACAATTCCACTGTCAGGAGTAAAAATAAAATACAGTATAAAGTTACTCAAGTCACCACTTTCAAGGTAAAACAAACAGTAAACTAATTCATAGCTGAAGTCACACCAAATGTTTTTGTTTTAAGACAGACGAGTTTACAAATTCACCAAAGATTTTCAATGGGAGATTTTCAAATTTCAAACATGTTTACAGCGAGATATTTCAACGAAAACTGAATTCTCTCAATAAATTTCCTTGCAGAATATGTGTGGCAAATTTCTACAAAATCTAGTAAAATTATTTGAAGTAGACAGACAGATAGACAGACAGACATGGCTATTACGGTAGGTATTTTTAATAATATGTGAATGCACCCAAAAACTACTAAAAGACAGCTTTCTAACATCCATCCATCCATCCATTATCCAACCCGCTATATCCTAACTACAGGGTCACGGGGGTCTGCTGGAGCCAATCCCAGCCAACACAGAGCGCAAGGCAGGAAACAAACCCCGGGCAGGGCGACAGCCCACCTCACAGCTCAATAACATTTAGATTCAAAATACTAATATAGTTAATTAAAATATGTATGAACACTTTAGAGCAACAGTTTTCTGCCTCACTCCGCACTGTCTTGTGCAATGCGGCCGCAGAAAGCTTAAACAACTCGCCACATCCACATAAAAAACGACAAGGGGTGAGCGAGCTATCTTGAAGGCTCTTACTGGAGGTACTTTGTTGTAAACTGAAATATATACAAAAGGAACATATAGACATGTATAGGTGTACAATCAAAAACAATAAAGAATGATTTACAAAGCAATACATAGCAGACAGTGTACAGTAAACAATAAAGCTTTAAAAGACACTTACAAGGCGAGTGATTTCCACGGTTGGATCAAGACGAAAAGAAGCGCGTAGACAGAGGTTCAAATTGCTGCGTACCACTACTAACCAGACACAGGGGTTTATATACCCTAAGGATACGCTTCATACATGACCGAAACAAGAGTTAAAAGGGGTGCCTATATGAGACACATGGGGTATATTATATTCAAATGTTTATTATGGGACCTACGTGCTTTACGTGAGTTTCATAGACTTTTATAATACCACTGTGAGTGTGAGACGTGACTGACAGGTGCGTTAATAAATGACAAGATGAAGGGGGAGCACAGTTTAACAAATAACAGTCTCAACTAACAAGATGTGGGGCAGAACACTCCCCGTCTGATATAATAACATTATATCACTAAACAGTACATATAAACAAATATTGTCTGAAGTTATCCGTCTTTTTTAGGGACTAGCAGAATGACTTCTGTGATAGGCCTGATAAAGTTTTTGGGGTTGCCTTGAGAGGCAGTTTTAACTTCTATTTTTCTTATAGTACCATCACTGCTAGGGAATACCGAGGTGACTAATCCCATAGGCCATTCATTGAGTGATAGTTGATTCTCCTTTAGCAACACAATGTCTCCTATTTGTAAATTTCTAGATGGGTGGGCCCATTTCCGCCTGCTTTGCAGAGTGTGGAGGTATTCACGTCTCCATCGTGTTCGGAATTCATTTGCCATGGCTTGTACTTGTCTCCACTGGCTTTCAAAAAGGTCATTCCTTGTGAAATTACCTGGAGGTGCTGACACACCAGTTTTCTGCGTAAGCAGCATTGCAGGGCTCAATAAAAATGGCATCTCTCGGTCAGAGGAAATTGGGACAAGTGGTCTGGCATTTAGTATCGCAGATACTTTTGCCAAAAAGGTACAAAGGACTTCATGAGTGAGGTGAGACAGTCTGCTCTGTAGAAACATAGAATCAAGTATTCTACGTGTCATGCCAATCATACGCTTCCTGGCACCTCCCATGTGTGATGCGTGAGGGGGGGTTGAACTCCCAAGTATACCCCTGTTTGCTTAAGTATCGTAGGATGCTCAGATGTTTCTCAGAGTCTTTTACAAATCCTAGTTCCCTGATAGCTCCAGTAAAGTTTGTTCCACAGTTAGACCTAAGTTACTTTACAGGGCCACGTATTGCAAAAAATCTTCGCAAGGCATTGATACAACTGTCAGTGTCCATGGATTCTATTACTTCAATGTGCAAAGCTCTAGTGCTCATGAAAGTGAAGAGTATTGCCCAATGCTTGTTTTGAACCACACCTCCTCTTGTGCGTCGTGTGGTAACTGACCATGGGCCAAACACATCCAGTCCTATATAGGTGAAAGGAGGGGATGAGTTGATACGTTCTTGGGGAAGGTCTGCCATCAATTGTTTTTCCATCTTGCCTCTGAGCTTACAACAGGTGGTGCAAAGATGAAGAACAGAACTTACAAGTCTCTTACAACCAACTTGATGCTCTAATGGCTCCTTCTGTGAATAGATGGCCCTTGTGTTGCACGTCTTTGGGATAGTGCTCCACTAACAAAGCTGTAACATAACTTTTCCTTGGGAGTATAATAGGGTTCTTTTCACTTTGGTTGATATCTGCATGCTTCATTCGCCCCCCTACTTTGATAAAACCATCATTCAGCATAGGGTGGAGTTTAAGAAGAGAACTGCTTATGGGGAGGTCCCTCTCTGCTGTGAGTGAATCAATTTTGTTTAAGTATGCCTCTCTCTGGACTGACTTAAGAATAACATTCCTTGCAGCAGTGAGCTCATCTGGGGTACGCGGTTTGTTACACTAGTGACAGCCATTACAGTTTCCGTGTGAGTCAGAGCATGACTTGAAAGAACGTACTACATGGATGAGAAGTGCAACAGCTCTTAGGGCAGAATGCCAGGTGGAGAAACATTGGAAGCGCTTAGGACTGAGTGGTTTCTCTCTAGTCAGAGTGATGAAGCTGGTTATTTGTGGGCGTACTTCCGCATCTAGCTCAGGATGGATAAGTTCAAAGTTTTCTTGTGCTTCATGGGAAATTTGTTGTTGCTTGTATAGAAAAGCTGGTCCGGTAAACCAAAAAGTGTTGGCAAGCTGAGAAACAGGTACTGATCTTGTTGCAAGATCGGCAGGATTCTGATCTGAGGGAACATAATGCCACTGCTCTGGCTTTGTCATCTGACGAATGCGTTGGACTCTGTTGTGTACATACACAAAGAAACGCCTGGTCTCATTGAATATGTAGCCGAGAACGACTTTACTGTCGCAGTAGAACTTGAGTCCGGCTGGAAATCCATCTCATCTAGAATGAGTTCTGCCATTTCTACTGCGAGTACTGCTGCACACAGTTCAAGGCGCAGTATGGTTGGTTCTGACCGGGGAGTCAATTTGGCTTTTCCCAGAACAAATCCCACACAACACTGTCCACTCTTAGTGGTAATTTTAAGGTATGCTACTGCACCAATGGCCACATTAGATGCATCTGAGAAGACACACAATTCAGTATGCTTTGCCTGGGCCAGGTCATGAGGAGCATATGTGTGTGGGATATGAAGATATTTTAAATCCTGTAGAGAGTTTTGCCAGATCTTCCATTCTTTTAATTTATCCTTTGAAAGTGGGGTATCCCAGTCAAGAGGGCCATGGGAGATTTTTCGCAGCAAAGCCCTTCCTTGTATGGTTACTGGGGCTACTAGACCAAGGGGGTCAAAAAGGCTGTTGACTGTGGATAAAACTCCACGACATGTAAATGGTTACAATTGTAAATGTAAATGTGTCAGATTCTATCTCCCAACTGTGTCCTAGACTTCTTTGGGCTGGAAGAATCTCTTTAGTAATATCCAAGTCCTTTATGCTTTTGGCTAGGTCATCTGCTGTAAAGGCTTTCATTACTAAGGTACTGTTTGAAGCGATTTTGTGTAGCTTTAGGTTAGGTTGTGCCAAAGATGCTTGTGTCCGTTTTAGCAGACTAATGGTTTCAGTTTCCGTTGGCAGAGAAATAAGACCATCGTCTACATAAAAATGTCTCTGAATAAACTGCTGTGTATCTGCTCCATGCTCATGTTCACCTTCCTAAAGCTGCTCGTCTCAACCCATAGATGGCAACTGCAGGGGAAGGACTATTTCCAAAAACATGCACTCGCATCTGATATTCAGTTATGTCTTTAGTTGTGTCATTGTCTTGATGCCACAGAAACCTCAGATACTTTGTATTTCCGGTGGTCTTTTCTCACCATGAAACAATAGAACATTTGCTCAATGTCTGTAGTTACTTCTACAGGTTCCTTTCTGAAACGGATCAACACGCCAAGCAGAGAATTATTTAAGTCTGGTCCTTTCAGTAGAATGCTGTTTAGTGACATGCCACAGTACTGTGCACTGGAGTCAAAAACTACCCTTATTTGACCAGGCTTCTGTGGATGATATATTCCAAAAATTGTCAGGTACCAGCATTCCTCCCCTTCTTTCAGTGGAGGGGCTGGTTCTGCATGTCCATTTTCGAATATTTTCTCCATAAAGCTGGTGAACTGCTTTTTCATCTCGGGTCTTCTGTCTAAAGAATGCTGCAGAGAGACAAGGCGAGAAAGAGCCTGTTCACGATTACTGGGGAGACGAGGTCTGGGAGATTTGAAAGGGAGTGGTGCAACACAGCTATTTGCTTCATCTCTGCTAAGTTCTTCTTCCATAATTTTTAAAAAGATTTCATCTTCAAGAGAAGGGGCAAATTTGTTGTCATTTTTAGTTTTCTCAAATATTGACTTGCCCACCACCTCATCATGTGCAGACTTGATCAAAGGGGCCAATGGTGTTGGCTCCCCGCCGTAAGTTACCCATTCTCTCAAGCAAAGGTGGTTGTAGCAAGGCGTGAAAAGAGAAGGTCGTCCATTTTCCAGCACACTTGTCTTGAAAGTACAAACTGCCGGCTTGTGAACATTTCCCAGGCAAACTTTGCCTACAAGAACCCAACCTAGATCAAGTTTTTGAGCAAAGGGCGCATTATGAGGGCCATTAATTTGCTGCCTCACTTTGTGCAGTCTGATGACGTCTCTTCCAAGCAGTTGCAGAATATGGGCATTATTATCCAATTCTGGGATGTGACATGCCACAGACTGTAAGTGAAGGTGGCGACGTGCTGCCTCTGGTGTTGGTATTTCAGAGCGATTGTTCAAAATCTCATTGCATTCAATAAGTGGAGGCAGGGCTATACTTACTCCTCTATTCACAGCCTCTATTTGGAAGCCAACTGCTTTCCTGCCAATTGTCTCCATAACTCCAGCACAGGTTCTTAAAGAGTATGTGAATGGGCTGCTTTTAATGTCAAACATATCAAAGATTTCTGATCTCACTAGCGACCGGTTGCTTTGATCGTCTAGAATGGCATACATTTTAACTGTCTTCTTGGGCTGCCCTTGTGGATACACTTTAACAAGGCATATCTTTGAGCATGAGCGTGCCTGTAGATCCTGGCCACATACTTCAGTGCAGTGAGAAGAAACTGTAGGTGAGTTGCTGAGGTCTTCTTCTTCATTCGTCTCATATATGGACTCCTGTGCATCAGATTTTGATGACCAGGGAGCAGGGCCTGGATGCATGGCTGTGCTGTGTCCATCGCTCTCAAATTCGTTGCACTTCAGCTCCAAGTTATAGTTTCTTGCTATGTGAAAAGATGAAGCGCAGTATCTAAAACATATACGATTCTCTTTCAGATATGTCTTGCGCTCCTCTATGGTCATTTCTCTGAAACCTCTACAGTTTGCCAGGGGATGAGGCTTGTTGTGGATGGGACACTACTTCAGGAGTTCATCCTTTTTTCCTGGTTTAAGTGTACTTGAAACCATAAATGGGACAACATCTGTTTTATGGACAGATATCTGAGCTTTTTGATTAAAATTCTTGTATAAAGGCTTGCCATGCCTGACTGGATCACTATAACTTCCAGATAGTGCGAAGCTTGGGTCATTCCTGATTCTGGCTTCATTGCATACAAACTTTGTGAAATAAGACAAAGGAGGGTATCACATGTCATGTTCCTCTTTAAACCTTGATCCTGCTGATATCCATTTTTCTTGGATGCTGTAAGGTCATTTTTCCACAATTGGATTAATTTCACAAGCTGTATCTAAGTAAACAAGACCAGGTAGATATCCATCTTCTTTTGCAGACAGCAACTCCATGAGAAGGTCTCCTAGGTCTCTTAGCTGGACATAATCTTTGCTGGATATGCGTGGGAAGTTCTCTAGTTTCTTAAACAGAATGCCTTCTATCACTTCTGGTGCAGCATAGCATTCTGTCAGTCTATCCCAGACCATTTTAAGAGCTGCACTTGGATTATTTATATGAACAGCTCTGATTCGGCGGACATGTTCTGCTGATTCTTTCCCCAGCCATTTTATTAACAGATCCAGCTCCTCAGTGGCAGTCAGGTCTAACCCTCAGATAGCGTTCATAAAGGATGACTGCCACATTCTGTAGTTCTCAGGTCGGTTATCAAACTTTATGAGTCCAGTTGTAACAAGTTCTCTGCGTGCCAAATACTTTGCAAAGTCAACCATGTCTGAAGCCTGGACCTGCTGCATAGAATGCTGGTTATGCTGGGGTAACAGTCCTGTATTTAAGGCTTGATCTGTGAGAGGGCTGCTCTTTAGAGGAGGAGTATTGATGTGCTGATCAGGCAGTCCTGCTTGTTGGGGAAGTTTTGGGTAAATGGTGTGTGGTGAGTGTGATGACACTCTTTGGACATCTTCACTTTCTCCTGCCTGAACCCTCATAGAAAACAGATGGTATTCAAATGTTTATTATGGGACCTACGTGCTTTACGTGAGTTTCATAGACTTTTATAATACCACTGTGAGTGTGAGATGGGACTGACTGGTGTGTTAATAAATGACAAGATGAAGGGGGAGCACAGTTCAACAAATAACAGTCTCAATTAACAAGATGTGGGGCAGAACAAACAGCTAAAAGGAAATTCAAAATGGCAAGAGATAACTTAAGGAAAGTAAGATTAATAGCACAAGAGAAAACTTTACAAGTATTATAAATGTGTATTTAGACCATGTGAACGATAAGGGGCGCTCTCGCTCCCTTGAATCACTGTCCACGACTCCAGACACCAGGTAAAAGTCCTCAAGCTGACTTTATTTTGTCGCCACAGTGCATGAAGCACACTCTCCACCACAATACTCATAAATCACCAATACAATCAATAAACACAATCCTCCAGCTCCCAGACGCGTTGCCACCCTTCCACCCAGCTCAGCTCATTGTCTGGGAGTTCCCATAGTCCTTTTATACCTCCTGACCCAGAAGTGTTTCTGCCCAATAGTCCACAAGTCCTTATTCCTTCCGGGTCAGGGTAAATAGTCCTTTTCTTCAACCCGGAAGTCCGTCGCTCTTCCTGTGACGAACCTCCGGGTCACAGGGCACGAAGAAGCCCTCAGTCCTCCCTGCAGCTCCCTCCTGTGGCCCCCACGGCATCCAGCAGGGCTTTGCATAAAAACTCCAATGTCCATGATGCCCTGCTGGTCTTCTGGGGACCTCCACTCTGCAAGGAGGGCTCCACCTGGCGGCTTGGGGGTATTGGCCGGGATAAATGGAAAGAAAAAAAACATGCAAGAAAAAAAATAGCAAATAAAATGAGGTACAATGCTGTAAAAAAATATTCAACCCTCTGTGATTTAATGCATCATTGCACATTGTTGAATTTAATTAGATTGTCACCTAAAAACTTAAATGAGATAAAAGTGACCCCAGGTGAACAAATTATACAAACCTTTGATATTTTTTAAAATGTTATGCAACTCTTAGTGGCCCCTATAAAAATGTAATTCAGTGGTTCTCAACCTGTGGGGCGGGCGTGAAGTAACAAAAAGGGGGGCACGAAGATGTGAAAAAAAGAAAAATATGAAAAAAGCATCTGTTTAAACCAAAACAAATTAACTTAAACTACATTCTGATACTAGAACAATAAATATAGAGTTAGATACACTGCCTGACCAAAAAAAAAGTCGCCACCTGGATTTACCTAAGCAAATAGGTACGAGCCTCCTATTGGATAATTACTGCTTGGGCGATTATCCTTCAGCTGGCAACACGTTATTTAACCCCAACTGGTGCAATGAGTTGCTTCTCATTGCTTAAACAACCATGTCGAAAGACACATCTCGTGGTCGTGGAAAAGATGTTAGTCTGTTTGAGAAGGGTCAAATCATTGGCATGCATCATGCAGAGAAAACATCTAAGGAGATTTCAGAAACTACTACAATTGAGTTAAGAACTGTCCAACGCATTATTAAAAACTGGAAGGATAGTGGGGACCCATCGTCTTCGAGGATGAAATGTGGCCAGAAAAAAATCCTGAATGATCGTGATCAGCGATCACTTAAACGTTTGGTGAAATCAAATCGAAGAAAAACAACAGTAGAACTCCGGTCTATGTTTAATAGTGAAAGTAAGAGCATTTCCACACACACAATGCGAAGGGAACTCAAGAGACTGGGACTGAACAGCTGTGTAGCCGTAAGAAAATCACTAATCAGTGAGGCAAACCGGAAAAAAAGGCTTTATTTTCCTAGGGAGCATAAAGATTGGACTCTGGAGCAATGGAAGAAGGTCATGTGGTCTGATAAGTCCAGATTTACCCTGTTCCAGAGTGATGGGTGCATCAGGGTAAGAAGAGAGGCAGATGAAGTGATGCACCCATCATGCCTAGTGCCTACTGTACAAGCCTGTGGGGGCAGTGCTATGATCTGGGGTTGCTGCAGTTGGTCAGGTCTAGGTTCAGCAACAGTATGTGCTCCAAGAATGAGGTCTGCTGACTTCCTGAATATACTGAATGACCAGGTTATTCCATCATTGAATTTTGTCTTCCCTGATGGCATGGGCATATTCCAAGATGACAATGCCAGGATTCATTGGGCTCAAATTGTGAAAGAGTGGTTCAGGGAGCATGAGACATCATTTTCACACATGGATTGGCCACCACAGAGCCCAGACCTTAACCCCATTGAGAATCTTTGGGATGTGCTGGAGAAGGCTTTGCATAGCGGTCAGACTCTACCATCATCAATGCAAGATCTTGGTGAAAAATTAATGCAACACTGGATGGAACTAAATCTTGTGACATTACAGAAGCTTATCAAAACAATGCCACAGCGAATGCATGCCGTAATCAAAGCTAAAGGCAGTCCAACTAAATATTAGTGTGTGTGAGGTTTTTTTTTGGTGGTGACTTTGTTTTTGGCCAGGCAGTGTAAATGTCGATAAAAGTTAAGTAGGTATAATAAAATATGCATCTATATTTCAAAAACATGTTGGGGGGGAAGGGGGGTGCAATTAAAACTGTTATGAAAACTCGGGTCGCAAATACTTAAAGGTTGAGAAACGCTGATGTAATTGCTTCTTTGGGTCCTTTGGCAGATTTAGGACTAAAAGCTGATCAGTCTCATGACGCCGGCCCCGCTTCTCCCCTTCACTGTATTTCTTCACCTCACTGACAGGGTTTGTTTGAGGTCCTCACATCACATCTCAGTAGGGTTTTGGTTTTTAATTTGATTAGGCCATTCAAAAACTTAAAAGTTATTTTTTCCACCATACTGATATAGACTTGCTTGTGTGTTTTGGATCATTGTCCTACTACATTAACAAGCCGCTCTTCGGCTTCATCTAACTGATGGATGACCTAACATTTTCCACAAGACTTTACTGATACAGACCGAAAATAAAGGTTCCTTCAGTGTTGGCAAGATATCCAGATCCTGATGAAATAATCCGTTCTGGAACTGAACATGACAACGCCATAACTATGACTGACTGTAGAATGAACTGTTCGCTTTTCTCTAAATGTAAAAAGGCCTGTGCCAAATAATCACTTTTCTCCACAGAAAATGGTCTCTCTGTTATAAAAAAAAATCTTGGAAGGTTGGAAGGAGACGAGACACGATTTTCTCAGAGAGTCACGTTCACGTCCCATAAGACAAGTCTTTGTGCCAAGAGATTTAACCAC
Organism: Polypterus senegalus; assembly: GCF_016835505.1. Lineage (NCBI taxonomy): Eukaryota > Metazoa > Chordata > Cladistia > Polypteriformes > Polypteridae > Polypterus > Polypterus senegalus. Next base: position 37,923,225 of record NC_053164.1, read on the forward strand.
GCCTGGGGCCAGAAATAAAACAAAGAGTACATGACAAAGTAGAATGTCGTAAAGAATTCCAAAACGTTGGTGCGATACACATGCAGAGTAGGTTAGAGATAATGAAAGTATGAAAATTCGAAAGTCTCAAAAAAATTATAGTAAAGATCGCATTAGCACAAACAAACAGAAATTATTTCTTGGTGAAATAACAGAACAGCGAAAAGAAATTGAATATATTGTTCGGATTTAAAGTTTAAGTCGGAGACTTGTACATCGTCTAATTCATGTCACCATCAGGGAAAAGTAGTGTTTATTCCCAATGGAGAAGCATATCCTCCAGAATTAAAAGATTTGGTGTTTGTTGAAAGTGAAATCCCGTGAGAGAAATTATTTCTCATTTGTGTGAATGCTATTGTCAGACACATTTCTTGTAGAGAGAACAAAACAATATTCACTCATGAGCAGTTATACGTTGCACTGTCACAATGTAATTCCAAACACAGAATCAAAATTTAATGCGATATTGATGAAAAGGTAAAAGTGAAAAGAGATCAAATACCGTATATGGACTTAGGTGATATGACAGAAGTGCGCCGTGTGAGATGCACATCACACGACATGGCAGCAGCAGCAGCAGCTGATCGAGCAAAGAGGAGGTAAAAAATGCCTAAAGGGACTCTGCTGGGCCCTTGAGCGAGGCCCTTAACCTGCAATTGCTGAGCGCTTTGAGTAGTGAGAAAAGCGCTATATAAATGCAAAGAATTATTATTATTAATAATTAATTAATTATTTTTAAAAAAATTGATTTGAAATCCCCCTAGTTTTACCTATAATGAGGATCATTCAGGTGTGTTTTGCTCTCCAGTTTTTTTTTTATTGCAACCCTGCTGCCCTCTCATATATGTCTCATGTAATTTATTGCATTATAAAGGATGCATTAATCAGAAGCAAAAGAGGTCCGAGGAACCAATGACTTAATGGTAAATTGTATGTCCACCTTGTGTTTAGAATTACTAGTCACTTTGCCCGTCTGTAAAGTTTTGCATTTTTCTGTACTAAACCTCCATTTTCCAAGCGTTCATCCAGATTTGTAAATTGCTCTGTTCTTTGATACAACTCGATAAGATTTAAAGATTGACTGCTGTGCCAGATTTTCTCTAAGGTTCTGGTGGAGGACCACAGCCTTAGACATAACTTTGAAAGCCTTCAAATCCAAAATTATAAAATTCTAATTTCAAATTCAATAAACGATTATTTAAAGAAAGAAAATGAATACACAGGCCGAATACGAATTAGGAAAGTAGATTAACAGAAAAACTGCAATAACTGAAACCAAAGAACTGATAGAAGTTAATAAAACAGAAAACTGAATTTGCACTCAAGCCAAATAATCAAAGTTCAACAATCCTTATAACAAAGGTGATGGACGTAACTCTCAGTTTGAGAGTTTTTGAGTTATTATGTCATGTTTTTACGTATTTTCTATTATGCCTATTATTATGTACTGTCTTTTTAAGTGTACCTCTGTGTTTTATGGCTGGTGCCACAGGAAGCAGGGCCACTATAACATCACCACTCCTGAACCCTTCCGGTAAGGAACCCAGAAGAAATCAACACATAATAAAGCATAAAGAATATGAGGGCAAGTAAGTTGTGGAAAATGAGAAAACAATACATGGGCCAGGGACACTAACAACCTTAACACTTCACAGGTTTGCTTCAGTCACTTGACCCTTCGACTTTACACACACACACATTCTTGTTATACAGTTAACTTCTAATAAGATATGGTGAAAGTACAAATGGCATAACTGCCAAATAAATACAAAGACTGCCTGGATTTAAAACAAAGTTGTCCAACTCCAGTCCTATAGAGCTGTGGGTGCTGAAGGTTTTCTTTCCTGCCACTTTCTTAATCAGTCGCCAGTTTCTGTTGTTATTGGACTTATTTTCCCTTCATTTTAATTTCCTTGCATTTTAAGACTCGAATTGCTTTTTTTCCCTTAAATGGCAGCCAAACTAAAATGAGATGTGAAGTGAGCCAGCAGATGACCAGCTAAGTCAGAGCCTCAAATTCCAACTCATTTCTTAATTAGAAGCTGATTCTTGTTAATTAAAACCATTATTTAATTCAGTTATCTCCTGCTACTCTCACTCTGCCACAACAGACATTTCCAAAATGGTTTACTTTAAGTGCACCATCAAACTGTTTTGATGACATGACTGAGAACATCACCTTTCTTTATTTCCAGGTATTGTATGATGGACACAGGTTATCTAGTCCTTTGTTTGCTCATTTTGTATCTCAAAATTATTTGACTGTGTAACAGGCGGGCCGGCAGCTCAATTCGGCTGGGACACCCACAGAATGGAAGGATGGGGAATGGCAACCTCTTTGGGACACTACTTCCCCCAAGATGTTAGATGGCAGCTTCCCTGCAGTGTAGTGGTGCCCCAGATTCCCGCAGGGCACCATGGGACATGTAGTTTAATACCACAGCCCTGCTGGGTACTGTCGGTGCCACCAGGGGACGCTGCAAGAGAACCTGGGGAGTCATGTCTCACCCATAGCCCGGAAGTACTGCCAAGTCAAGGGGACGAAAGGCCAGAAGTACTCGAGTTCGTCATCCAACCCAGAAGTGCTGGTAAGACACATGGACAGAAGGACAGAAGCACTTCTGGGTCGGACCATACATAAAGGACTGCTGTGAACCCTTGAAGTGAATCAGGAGGTAGCTGACAACACTTGCTGGGAGGTGTGGAGGAGATAAAGAGAAGGGAAATAGTGAATATTATTGTGTTTATTTGGCTTTTATTGTGGCTGTGGTGCTTGGAGGGCACTGTACAAGAAGGAAAAGGAATAAAAATACTTCTTGGTGCTTTTACTCTGTGTCCTGAGTGTCTGTCTGTTGGGGTTAAAGGGCACAACAACTTCTAATTACAGAAAAAAATAACAATTAAGTGATCTGGGTCTTAAATAGCAAGTCAATTAAAATTAAGGCAAAAGAAGTTAATCAGCAGCAAGAATTGATCAATAATTAAGAAAAGGGTTGGAATTAAAACCTGCATTCATTTCGGCCCTCCGAGATCAGAGCTGGATACCTCAGATTTAAAATGTCACCTGAATGATGTTGGGCTCTTTGTGTGATCAGAAAAGCTCCCAGTTTTTGTGCCTCTGGAATCTTTTATGACATAAAACATTGCAGCACTGTTTTGCACATGATTGCTTGTATCTCAAGGCATGCATCAGTGCAACAGTCACTGAGGTTACATCATGATACTGTAACCATCTGGAAAGACTGAAGAAAGCAGCGTAACACCAGGAAGACAAAATACTAATAAACAATAAAAACACAGGCAGGAAAAGAGCATATTGCATTCAAGCAACTGTCAAACCAGACAAAATGTTGCATAGTTGATGAGAACAAATTTGGACAAACTGAAAAAGTGTTGTGGCCTGAGGGAGGCGTAACAGCAGACGGGAAGGCTGACTGCATTACAAGAGAAACCCTGGAGTCCATGTTAATAATTATTACATTTTGTTAATTACATTTATAGCACTCATGTAGCTACTTAAAGCACTTACCTAGACAGTGGGGAACCACATCAACCACCATCAATATGTAGCACCCACCTGGATGATGTGACGGCAGACATTCTTCTACATGTAAACTTGTAACACATTAGCTATTAGGTGGTGAAAGGGTGAGAGAGTGAGTTGGCCAATTAGAGGCAGGGGATGATTATGGAAACAGAATGACCAGGCCATTGTAGGCAATTTAGGTAGGACATTGGGGTACACCTTATTTCAAAAGAGGCCCAGGGATCTTTTATGACCACTCAGAGTCAGGACCTGAATCTGAATGACAGCACCATTTTTCAGCACAGTGTTCCCATCACTGCACTGGGACATTGGGGTCCATGCACATACCACAGGGTAAGTGCACCCAAATAGCCTCACCATGACTTTTTCCAGCAGAAACTTATGTCTTTTCCTAGATGGTCTGCCACCCAAGCACTGGGCAGACCCAAATGTGCCTAGCTTCATGTGGAAGACCTGTTCTGAAGTGCAGGAGATAATGGCTGCTGACAGTGTCAGGATATGAAATGTCTGAAGTCCAAAGCCTTAAACCACATTTCCTGCTGTTTCAGACATTTCCTCATATATCATCAATACGAGCACACAATAGACCAGTAAACAGTAAAGGAATTTGCAATGTTATAGATGTGCACATTTGCTACTACCCACCGCAGGAGAAAAAAATCTTATATCCATACAGGTTTCAACACAAATTCCAAAAATTGTTACAAACACCAGTGCAGAGGAGAACATGAATGTTTCAATAGACGTCGCCACAGTTTTGGAATCAAACTACTGCAGTCCAAACTTTCTGAGGTATAACTGCTACTTACTGCCTGCTTGATTACTTTTTTAAGTAATCATTTGTAACCCCAAGGATCACAATGCACAAACAGCTACTAAGTACATACGAAAAGGAATTAGACATCACAAGAGTGCACATTGCAAATAATTGTGGAAAGTTTAACATGAAACAGCAATGAAAAAAACGACATTGATTGCTATTAACAATAAATAATTAAATGGTACTGTCTGAATAAAAAAATGGGTATACCCTGCATATTTTTCAGTGACTTTGATCAAATCTATCTATCTATTATATAGTGCCTCACATATCTCTCTATCTATCTTATAGTGTCTTTCCTATCTATCTATCTATCTATCTATTATATAGTGCCTCACATATCTCTCTATCTATCTATCTATTGTGGTCTATGGTCGGCTTGTCATCCCGGCCAATACCCCCAGGTATCCATACCCTGCAGTATGGAGGTGCCCCGAAGACCAGAAGGGAATCATGGACAATGGAGTTTTTATCCACAGCCCTGCTGGATACCACAGGGGCCGCTGCAGGGAGGAGCCAAGAGTCATATGTGCCCTATAACCTAGAAGAGCGTCATAGGCAGAGCGATGGCAGAAGTGACGTACTTCCGGGGTGAAGAAAAGGACTTGTACCTGACCCGGAAGTGATGAAGAATCACATGGACTGGGGATTGGGAACACTTCCAGGTCAGGGAACATAAAAGGACTGTGGGAGCTCCCAGACGGGGAGCTGAGCTGGGTGGTAGGAGGGCAACGCGTTTGGGAGTGGTGGAGAGTATTATTGTAGTTATTATTGGTTTGTTGATGAGTATTGTGGAGGAGAGGGTGCTTTGTGCACTGTGCAGAATTAATAAAGCCAACATTTGGACTTTTATTTGGTTTCTGGAGTCTTGGACAGGGGTTCAAGGGAGCGAGAGTGCCCCCTATCTTTCCATTATATAGTGCCTCTTATATCTATCTATCTATCTAATATATAGTGCCTCACATATCTATCTATCTTTCTTATGTCCATTTTATTTTGAGCTTTTCACAAACATACAGTTTGTAGCACAGAAATACTTGTGTTGTGTTTACAGCAGGTTCCCATTCCAGTCAGAAAACATCTGGTGAGCTTCGTGACCAGATTTCCTTTTTAACATTCATATGAAGCAGATGAGTTCACAGTGAGTCACAGGTATATGCACTTTGCAGATGCTGTGATCGTTGTGAACTTAAAAAATATAAATCAAAGGTTAATTTTTGTTACCTAAGCAAGATGAAGAGTCAAAATAGCAGAAGATGAAAGAACATCTGGACAGAGCTGCGAGTGAGTTAACAGATAAGAGATAAAACTACAAGTTAAAAAAAATCTTGAAATAAATATTCAAAGAAATTCGCTTCCCCAAACTAAACAAAAAGGACTTTTCTTGGAAACAAAGTGTAGAGAACTAGAACCATGACAAAACTATTAAAACATAAAACAAAGGAACAAAAAATTAAAAATTTAAAACCTAATCACTCATCTAATTACAGAAGAGCTGTCCAGTGTACACGGCTGTTATAAGTGAAACATGTCACATTTATGCCCACTCTCCAATTCTAGAAATTAAATGTTGTACAGACAATTCAGATGTGAATTCAACAGTGTAGGTTTATTGACAGCAACATCTACTGACACACAGTGGAACTACAGTTTGTTTGTACTCAGATTATTTAGGACCTTTAAGAAGGTGAACTGGCTAATAATAAAAGTAACAAGAAGAAAATAAGTTTTGATTATCCTCCAGAATTGCAATGATAAGCCATACTTACTGTATGTTGTGACAGGATTACAGTACAAGACTTGAAAAGCAAGGAGTGAAAGGAAGTATACAGCTGTGAAAATACATAGAGACACCTTGCAAACATACACTGAGATTTGTTTGCCTAGATGAATGATTCTAGTAAAATTATTTAAATTTAAGGGTCCGTGTGCCAGTTTGATTGCTGTGTCTCAGTTATTCCAGCAAATGGCACATCACAGTTATAAAACGCATTACAATGGTCATTCCAACAGGCGGAACATAACAAACGTGGTTAGTAATACAGGTTATTACTAGAAATGTTTGTGATGTGCCATTTGTTGGAATGAAAATGCAATGCTTGTTATTACTACATATATTACAAAATGTATTCCAACAGATGATTCACTGCAAATGGTAACTCTGAGATCTACATTACTTAGATTTCAACCCGTCTGGGTAACACAGCTAATTGAATATAAACTATATCACAACTTGTATTACATTTAAAACATTTCAATACAGAAAAATAAACAACCACAGTAGGTTTCTCAGTAATGCTGCACACGTCAAATTCTATACACAGGTTTTCTTCATGTAAAGATTTAAATTAAAATGAGTCATGTCAAACCATTATAATCCTAAAGAAGATTCAGGAGAAAAACAAATTTAAAATACTTAAGAAAAATAATCAAGAAATAAAATAAAATGCCTCGATCGCATAAGCGATAACGTGGTTTGAAAACTTTATTCAGATTTAACCAATCGCATTCCACACAGGTCACTTTCCGAAAGCCTTACAGTAAAAATGAACATCATTATAAAATGTTAGGTTTTAATTCTAACATAAATGTATCCACTGGACTGTTTTCCATTCTGTTTAGAATATAATATTTTAACGAGTTAAACGGCGTAGGTTGGGTTCTCAGGCTCCTTTTTCTTACATGGTTTTTACTTTTACAGAACAGAGAATCAAATTCACTTAATGAACGTCGGAGGGCGCCATTTAAACTGAAATCGAAACACGTGGTGAAATGGCCATCCAGTTTGAAATAATCGGATCCTATTAACCGGGATGCTCATTCTGAGCCGTTTTAGAGTGGATTTTGGACTTTCAGTTGATGCGATCAGCTCGCTAGACAAAAGCACGCAGGCTGAAATGAGAAATCTGAAAGCCTGGGAAACGGTACCTCGTAAACCTTGCGTATTACTGGAAAAAGATAGATAGATAGATAGATAGATAGATAGATAGATAGATAGATAGATAGATAGATAGATAGATAGATAGATAGATCTAAATCCTTTTCGTATGTACTTATTAGCTGTTTGCGCATTGCGATCCTTGGGATTAGAAAAGTTAGTTTAAAAAAGTAATCAAGCAGGCAGCAAGTAGCAGTTCTGCTTTAAAATGTTTGGACCGCAGTAGTTCGATTCCAAAACTGTGGCGACTTCTAGCGAAACATTAATGTTCTCTTCTGCACTATTTGTAACACCTGGCATGCAGTGCAAAAGGTTCATGGGGGTACCAAAATGGTAAAGTGTGAGCAAATTCTGAAGTGTGACTGCAAAACGAATTTCGGTAATTTTTTGATTAAGGGTGTCCAGTCAGGGGTGCGCTCCGGGCGTGAGATCCGCATGCAGACTGGTGCTCAGTCCTTGAAGCCGAAATGTGTCTTACCGTTCGCTGCCCTGTTAAATACGCTTGGATTGGTTGGCTGTCTTAGTTACTCATCTTTTGAAATTTGTGTTGAAACCTGTATGGTTTTAAGATTTTTTTTCCTCCTACGGTTGGCAGTAGGAAACGTGCACATCTATAACGTAGCGAATCCCTTTGCTGTTTCCTGGTCTATTGTGTGCTTGTGTGGAGAACAATCCGGGAATGTCACGACCAGCAAAGGACATGAGTCCGGTTTTTTCTAGGGTGCACGTTGCAAAGATATGGATAACATTTGAAGAAATGTCTGAAACGGCAGAAGATTTGGACGTTCAAATACCGACACTGTGTGACCATGAGCAAGTCACTTCACCTGCCAGCGCTCCAATCGAAGAAGAAAAATACGTGTAACCAATTATATCTCAAATGTTGTAAGTCGCCTTAGATAAAAGTGTCAACCAAGTAATAAGTAGTTTAAACATCTTAAGTCTGAAATAATACATCTTTAGCACCAATATGATAAAACTAAATAGCGACATTGGTGATGTGATGATGAAATTTCTTCCATTTTACACGAAGACGGAAGCCTGGTAGTTTCTGATAACAATTAAACAAATGATATTAAATTGTGCAACACTATAGTGGAAATAATAACTGCTTAAGGTTCTATAGGGATGAATGTCTGGCCGGGCAGATGGATGGAGAGAGGATGAAAATCGCCGAAGTAAAGGAATTATCTATTATCTGAATTTAAAAGGGGGCTCTAATATCTCGCTGCGATGACTCTCTTTGTATAAATGGCAGTGCCAAAAGTCACGCCTCTCCTCTTGGGACTGCACCCTGAAACCGTTCGTACATGCCTTTAATGTGTCAAGGTGACCGCCTGTCATAGTCTGCGGTTTAGTCGGTAGGTGAGCTGAGGCAGGGGCGGGAAAGGCGGAGCTCACCTGTCATGAGTTCTGCCGGGGCCTGGAGGGGGTTAAATAACAGGCAGAGGCGAGCACGCCAGAGCCCATTTCTGCCTGCCGGGTCACAGACGCTCCATAGCAATGCTCTGGAAGCCAGAGGCGCAGCATCAGCGAAGCAGGAGTGTGAGAGCTCATCAACCCGCAGCACACCGGACAGTGGAAACTGGGGCAGGGACCCTGTAACGAAAAAGACCACGAAACTACAGAGATCACTCTTGGGTAGCACTGGAGTGAAAGCGACGGGACAGCCATATCGGTGTACGGATTTTGGATAGCTGACCAAGGAATTAATACACTTTGCATTTCAACATGCGGGGTGCAGTGGAGGAAACCCTTCTTGTATTAATAGGTAAGATCACCCGCTACTACTGAGAACGTGCAGAGGATGCACCTGTGACCTCCCTCGAAGGAAACCTACAGAAAAATAACCAGCTATACGAGCAGATACTCTTCTCTAGTCGAACCTAGATATTTAATATAAGACTCTCTATGGCAGTAGTGAAAGAGATAAAGAGGACTTTCAGAGAAAACACACGTAGGTGTTCATGTGGAGATCCTTTCCAGTAGTTTCGAGAGTATAGTTTAATGAAAGGATACGCACTTCGTACGAGTTATGCAGTGCAGTCGGGACTCAAAATGCCACCGAGGGCCTTACGGCTCCTCCACTGCCTTCACTCTATACCCTAACCTTAAAGCAAACACTGACCGGTTTTAATAAGTTTAGAAATAAAGAAGTCTTAGATCACATATTGCCGGTTGCTTAAGAGTTTACGTCTGATCCTCTTGACTAAGCAAGAAGAAAATTAACGAAGAAATAATACTAGCGCTTCCATTACATAGGATGGGGATTTGTGCCATGTAGGTATGGCAACCAGAGAGAACGTTATAGTTGTCCTGGTCACGAAACCGTGCATTCGGCTAAAAGAAAAATGTGCAGGACCTCACTTACATAAAAGTTTGGTCTCGCATGCTGCATTTAACGCAGAAACCGAAAGCAGTGCTGCTGCTGCTTCTATATTCTTAAAAATAAAGGTTCAAAACCTGTCTTCAGAGCGATGATACTGTATAGGGAAACTATGATTAGTCCCCAAAAGTTCCAGCCACGTGAAGGTTACATAAAAATCATTTTATTTAGATCCACTACAAGTTCTATAAATCACAACGTATGGAATACAACAGATTTGTAGCTTACTGATTTTAAAAGGTCTCTTGCTGCATACAATGACCTATGTTTTCTTAATCTGTCAGTATCTTGCTAGGTCGATTAATATACATTAAAGGTCTTGTGCACTCTCCATATTAGGAAACTTCTCAAAGCCCAAAGAACCCCTGCTAGAATGAAATGGTTCTTTATTAAGCGATGGTTCTACGAGGAACCACGCAAACCATTGACTGGCCAATAAAGAACCGTTATTTTTAAGAATGTGAGGAGAACTTTTTATTCCGTATTTAAAAGCTGGTAACAGTTTTTCATTGTCGATTTTTAGGCCTTTGCATTCACTCTCACCCGTCCGAGTGTGACTGAGTTAAACGATCCCGAGTCCGCAAACGCGATTAATCCCGTTGCTCCACACTGTTGACGTTATGATAACTCAAGTGTCACATTTTTAATCTCTGTATCCGGTTACATTATCGACTGGGTTAACTCTTATTTAACATTCCTTGTAAAATGCTCATCATTGATGATTCATTCAGTGGGCAACAAGAACGAACATGCAGCAAATTTTACCCAAATTCTGGATGCAACTGTTTTTTAGTAAGGAAAAATAGAAGACGTTTCTCGGTGGTGGTTGATTTGTTTCGAACCTAGTTTTGTAAAACTTGACTTGCTTCTATGGAATGTTATTTGATTTTGATAAATTGAAAAAACAGAAGACATTAAACAAGATGAATCGTTGAAAATCATTTTAAAGGATCAACGTAACGAGTTTTTGACACGCCTAATCAGAAATTATCTTCCGATTAAGTGCATTTAATTCTCGCTAAAATATTAATATCCCAGTCTCTCTCTCTCTCTCTCTCTCATATATATATATATATATATATATATATATATATATATATATATATATATATATATATATATATATATATATTTTATTTCCTAATATTCTGGGGTTTTTTTCGTATACTGAAAAGATTGCAAATGGGCTCGGCCCATCTTGTTCGTGAACTGTGGTGGGAAAATAAACTTAGGACCCTACGGGTTTCAAATGAAATAAACTCCGCAGTACGTTCTTTAGATGCTAATCTCTAATGTACAGTATGTTACACACAAGGAGAGCATTCAGCAGATCCACCCGTTCGGTCAGCTAATATTTAAACTGTCCCATATAGTCTTGAAAGCTGTCTGTTTCAGTTATGTAACTCGGTATTGTACTTCAATATACGAAACACGCCCTTGTTTCCGTCTCTTAAGCGCATCCATGTTTTACCCAATATCGGTGGCACGAGTCCCCGTTTACTGTTCCCGAAAATAAACTGTCAAATTTAGTGCCGTTTTTCAAAATATGCGTATCAGATCCCATAGGCCCACCATATACTGTGTTGTTTTTTTACGTAGGATATATTTGGCATTCGTTATATTAATTTCTTTTTGCACTTCAATTATGTTTTTTTTATGTTCCATTGTAATTATACAAACTAAATGCACTATATAAACTAAATATTGTTAGATAAGATCCGTTTTTTTCGTTGCTCTGACTTATTAGAGACGCGTTAAGGTTTTTGCCTGAATCTGCTGGGTCAGGCGCTATAACAGAAGGTCTCAGTCTTCAGATGGTAAGCAGCCGGGGAAAGACAATAAGTCTTCCCGGTACAAAATGTAGATGCGATTAACGTAAGTGAACTGAGAACAAACTTAATAATTTCTCACGTTGCAGTGTAAAATATGTATAGTCAATCATCAAGTAATGGACTTCTGTGGGAAGAAGATGAATGAAATATTTTTGATACAGCAGGGCATAACACAGAGAGAGCAGCTTGGTTAAAAAAAAAAAGTTTAATTTGCATTAAATAAACAAGCTAATTTCGAACTGAAATCTGTTTTTTTCTGGGTACATTTAATGAACTTATGTAACTAAAGAGAGTAAACTAAAATACACGCCAGATTTAGAAAATATTAAAATGTATTAATACCATATTCAAAACCTTAAACTTGGAAAAATTCTAATCCAGAACAGGGTTTTGAGGAAGCTGGAGCCTGTCCCATCATGCATCGGGCACAAGGCAGGAACAATCCACGGGCAAGGCGCCAGTGCGAAGCAGGGTCAACACTCACACCAGAGACCAATTTGGCAGACCTGCATGTCTGGAGGAAACCCATGTGAACATGTGAAGAACATGCAAACGTAATGCAGGGAACACTTGGTACTTGAACCCAGGTCTCACCACCATGCCGTCCTATGAAAACTACCATGACTGAAAAGCCACGTATATGTGAACGGACAAGCTCCTAGAATTAATCATATTTTCCCTTTTATTAATTATATCATAGCTCATAAAACTGTTCTGTTTTCACACTAATATGTACGAGACATTTAACTCAGACTGTCAGAATGTGTTGAACTAAAATATTCTGTATGTTACGGTATTTACATTAAAAACTATACCGACCATGCATCCCACAAATAAATTGATCCACCACAAATAATACTGGAAAGTTAGTTCACAGAATACCTGGAGATATGATTACCAATGTGCATTTTGATGGAAAAGTCAGACTGTCCATCCATCCATTTACCTAATCGCTCTGTACAGGGCTAAGTAGCAGGGAAGCTGGAGCCTGTCGGCCACAAGGGACAAGCAATCCCTACTTTATAAGAGTATATTTTTATTTATCCGTATCCCCTTAGTGAAGGGGTTGCCCAGGGTCTATTCTAGCACTGTTTGACATAGGGCAACCAATCCCTGTCAAACACACATACAGCCAACCCCACCTTTATTCTGTTTTCTTTCTAAATTATGTCGTTCAGTGGTGTCAGACAGGAAAAACAGCTACATTGTAATGGGACGCCAGTCAGTTGTCAGGTACTGTAAAAATTCCCAAGCGGGGTTAATGGTCCCCCACCCGGTGTATTAATCGCGATGTTAAGTGTCAGAAGGTGTCTTTACACCGTGAAGTTCGGAACGTTTCAGTTCCAAAACATCACTACGCCAAATCGATGTTTTACTCGCTTAGACCTTTTAAAACTAGCCCAAATAATTTGCACATTTTATCAACCTGTTTGACTCTCAAGTTCCGTAAAAGCCCTTCTATGGACTGTGATAGGAAGGCAGGGGACGCGAAATCCCTGCCATTGAATATTCCATCTCTACCTTGTAGTCCAGAATCTTAAAACGGACTTGGTCCATTTCAGCGGATGATCCCAAAGCGCCGTCACCTGTAAAGATCGATCGATCGATAATTCCGAAAGTATTGTGTAGATATAAAGAAAAAAAATAGCATGGTTGGAGACAAACCGGGAAGATTGCAGGACGCATCCTGTTTTGTCACACTGCACGGCGTTTCCTTTGATTGGGCTGTAATTGCCTAACTAAGAAAGTTAGGACGAGAGGAATTTATGTGATCAAAGTAGCGATGATTGTTAAGTCAACCCCCGGGCGACCACATAACACTCATACACTTAAAGGAAACATTTTGTTTTTTCTCGCAAACCCAAGAATCGATCATTTGCGCATTCGTTAACCTTTAAAGGGCATTTTTCTCCACTTACAATTGCATTAAAACGTGGCGGTGCAGGCAGAGAGAAAGGGACAGAAAACCGCAGGTAACTTACCAATCAGCCAGGCAGCGGAAGTGCGACGTCCTTTGATCTCCCGCCCGCGCGCGAGGGCGCGCGCTCGGCGAAGGGTTTGGAGTCATAAAGCACTTTACGCACTCAAACTCGTCTTGGCAGCAGGCTGCGGTAAACACAGTCAGGCCACAGGTGAGTTCAGAGCCTGTTCTCATGAGCCCTGAGGCTCATTTTACCTTCCTGCATGACTATTCCAGGAGGTGTCAAGTTTGTTTTTTTGCTTGCTTTCTGTACACGCGGTGCCGAGGGTGTGAGAGGTTGTTAGGCGCACAGGGGAGAGAGAGAGAGAGAGAGAGAGATGGTGACCCATGCTGGACGTTTTCCCTTTTCGCACTGTTAATTTGGTTTGCACTCTTTTTTTTTTTCAGGCTTCCTGTTAACTGTGGCCCTGGGATTTGAGAACAGCACCACAGCAGAAATGAAGCGTAAGTCCCCATGCATTTTCTCCAGGCTTCTATTCTTCCATATGCATACAGCCAGAGGAGAGAGGAGCCACTTTGGGACCCAGACGTAGATTATGGCCTTTTTTCACCCATTTCTTGTGCTGTTTTTTTTTGTTTTTTTTTTTTTAAATCTGCGACTCTACATAATGTTCATAATGTCAGCGTTTAAATCTTCATTTCTCAGAAATTCAATCAAAACATAGTATGTTGCAAACGCATGAAGCTTTGGACTTTATTTTCTTTTCAAGGGTAAATCCTGAAATGAAATCTAACTTTTTTCCTGCTTAAAGAAACAAACTTCAAACTGATTTATAATAATGACTAGTCAGGTAGTTAGAATGTTTAGCCTCTGGGTAGTAAACATACGGTAAGGAAATTGGGATTGAAAAAGGCAGGGTGAAGATCAGGAAACAATATGCAAATCCAAAAGTATGACAGCTATGTGAATGAAAAAAACTCTTCTCTGATGATGAGCTGGCAGTGAAATGTGAGTTTTAAAAGCCTCTTTGAAATATATGCTGTGGCATCTTTCTCTTCCTCCTTCTCAGGTTTGCTTAGGCCAGAGCCTATCCTAATGCATGAGGTGCAAGATCATTGCAATGATGTATGCATTTACCATAATTAATGATGAAATATAATATATTAATCATGTTTGAATTAAATTATCAATCATTTTCAGAGCATGTTTTTTAGTTTAGGACAGTAGGGAGTTTTAACTTACCAGAAACCCAGTACTGACAAGTTAAGTCCCAACAGTGGATGGAATGCACGTTCATCTCTGGTCACACACCAATCTTAAATCGTCTAATGTGCACTTATTTTAGGTGTGGGAGAAGACTCAGGTACCTGGAGAAAACCCACATGAACAGGGCTGTATGCTCCATTTAGACTTGGCAGTTACCATGACCTCATATCTTTAGGGTTTGGGAGGTACCTGGAGAAACCTCTTCTGAACATGGAGAACGGGTTCAAACTCAGCATAAATCCTAATCAAACTGGTAATTGAACCCAAATTACTGAAGTACAAGTTACAATACTAGTTGTAAGGGAATTTTGTAAAGGATTAAATTCTGGAAAATGTATGGCAGAGGCTTTAAGGTTCTGTTTCAACTTGGAGCCATAAAGGGGTAAGGGGGTTGCATGTTCTCCTAATGTATTAGGTGGGTTTCCTTTTGCAGTCAAATTCTTGTTAGATGGTGTGGTGACCATTGGTGTTACATTCTTTGTGAAGGACTAACATCTCATTCAGATTTGGTTCTTGCACTCACAGCTGCCAGGATGAAGCACCCTACAACCCTGTGCTTAAAAAATAAATAAAAATGGTGGATAGGTGGAAGTTAGTTAAGTATGTTTCAGTCACATATTAAGGCTAGCCTTTCATGGGTGGAGGTGACAGTGGCCTTATGATTTCTTTCAGAGGATTTAGTGTTTGCCTTAGGGCACAGTAGTGCCAAGAAAACAATCTTTTTCTTAATGTCAGCAAAACCAAAGAGCTGGTCACAGACTTCAGGAGGCAGACCACAGCCCTGTCTGCATGAGAGGGGATGCTGTGGAGAGCATTCACAGCTTTAAATTCTTAGAGATCGCCATCGCTGACCTGAAGTGGACACAGCACATCTTGGCTGTTGTCAGGAAGGCTGTGCAATTCCTTTGGATGCCCCCACTTAATATCACCAGTTTCTTTAGTTTTACAATGTAGTCCACCCTCTGAGGCTGCATAACATCCTGGTATTGCACCTACTCGGTGCAGAACTCAAAGATGGCTCACAAAATTAGTGATGCACCATTCTGTACATACACTACACAAATGGTTTTAGGAAGACAAACAACATTATTAAAAGCATTCAGCCATCGTAAATAACCATTTTCCTCCCTCTTCCAGCCATCAAGTGATTCAGGATAATTAGCACTAGGACCATTAGATTTTGGCACCATTTTTATATTTGGGATATAATGCTATTCAACAGCTCTTTGTATTTATAGCTTCATGAATGTATGTTTCTTTGTTTCTGATGTATTCATTGTGTTACACTACTGTCACTCAGTCAGTGGGTAATATGCAAATCCAAATCCCAGCATACTGTTAATACATGTTTGTAAACTTGAACAAATGAGTATCTGACGGCTGATAGCCAGTAACACAGTTACCTTTGTTGTCTTCTGGGTGGTTCTGATAACTCATTTTCTTGGCTTGTAGGTCCTCCTCAAGCAGCAGCTTTCCGCTCACACTTTGATGATTGCCCTGATTCCCACAGCCAGTTCTGTTTCCATGGTACCTGCCGCTTCCTGGTTTTGGAAGACACCCCTGCTTGCGTGTAAGATCACCTGTTCTTGCAGTCTCTTATGGCTGTTCTGTTTACACTTGTTTGTGTGTTCTTTCATAAAACGTGTTCAGTTAAATGTTCTTCTTTATATGAAGTTTTTCTACTGATTTGTTTTCTGTTGATCTGTTCTTCCAGATTATTCCTTGCTTTTTCTTTGCATCCTTCCATTTGTCTGCCCAGCTACTGTAGTTTTTAACTATTCAAGTTACCCAAATGTTTCTGCTACACTTTGATAATTATTTACCGCTCTGATGCTTATCTTTCTGATTATAAAATAGGTCATTACGATAGCAATTCATAGTTAATTATGGAATTAAGGTATTTGAGAATTCCTTTAGAGTGCCTTTATCTCTTGCATGATTTGATTCATAAACTAATCATCACATTGTCATCTCATAACAGGCTTAAGTTTCGAGTTTGGTATTTTTTTCTCCAGTCGTTTTAGCTCTAGGCCAGGGGTCCTCAGTTGCAGTCCTGGAGGGCCGCAGTGGCTTCAGGTTTTTGTTTTCACTTGGTTACTTAATTAGAAAGCAATTCTTTCCAATAATTAAATTTCTTGGCTTGTTATTGCTTTAACTCTGCTATGTCTGGTCATTCTCATATCCTAGATTTTCTTCCCCTTTCTAAGAATATCATCCAAATAATTTGAAAGCTAAAATGGAAGAATAATTCTCAGTCCTTCACTTTTTTCTCTTCACTTTTCTTCCAAGTATTTAATTAAACCAAATAGTGCATGATAAATACACAGGTGTAAATAAAGCTAAATGGAGAAATGCTGCTATCTTTTATTTGCATGTTATTGCTAATTAGAAGCAATTAAAAACCAAGAATACAACTGTTTAAGACTAAAATAAGAAATAAGGGTTCAAAATCTTAATGAGGGAGACAATTAAAGTGAAGCAGAAGTGTTACTTGAGCAATAAGTGCTTCTTATTAAGCAATTGGGATGAAGCAAAAACCTGCAGCCACTTCAGGGCCATGACTGAGGACCCCTGCTCTAGACCATCATCAAGAGTCTGTGACAGACCCATCATCGAGATATCAATGTTTTTGGTATCGTGGGACTCTTCCTTTACCAACAGTCCATTCACCACATACAGTTACCTTCACGTGTGCCAAAGCTATTTTGCCTCAAAATAAATGACTCATGGGTTGACCCAGGCCACTGAAACACATTTTTCAGCCTCATCTATGTGTCACAATGACTTGTGCATTAATAGAATATCACTGCTCATGGCTAACAAAAGCATTCTCACTAGGTGCTCATATCGCAAAATGAGTGCAGTCAACTGCTTCGATTATGTTAAGATACGTATACACTGCAGCAAATCGCCTTTTTATGTTGGCAAAAACGTGGTATGTTATATGCATGTGCACCCACGCCATAGAAAAACTGGAAAACCGCAAGCATGACAAATTGAAGCTTGACTGAGATATTCCTGACATTTCGGAGAGATCTTTGAGAAGTAACGGGTAGCCAATATGAACTGACGAAAAATCAAGCAAGCTCTTTAGAAGTCCTTATTATATTTACTGTTTGTTTTTAAATGTACAGTATGTGGTTTTGATATGTAAGATGCATTGTGATAGTACTCTTTAAAGAACGGTGGTAACCAAAGTGAAAATTGTAGAGAATGGGTGACTTTGACAATTTTTAATTGAATTATTATAAAACAAATCCTGCTAAATAAAGTATATGGATTTCCAGCTGTAATCCACAGAAAAAAAGGACCTTCTATAGCTGCTGTTGTTTGCATTATTTGTTTTTGTCTGCTTAGTTATGTATTCTACAGTGCTTTGTCTGTACATTTTTAATGTAATTTCCCTAGTCGGTTTGCCCTGCCTTTCAGTTGATTTTGATTGCCTATCTGTCTTTATTGTATCTGAATTACATTTATTCAGGCAAGCCTACAAAACTATTTTCTTAAACATCAAATTGCAATTAAGGGAAAAATAAAAGCACAATTCATAGCGGGTTGGAAAATGACTGACTGACTGACAATTCAAAGATGAATAGGGACTATTCCATTCAGTGTGGATAGTTAGCATGTCTTCTGTTGTGATTTTTAATAATGGCTCCTAAAACTATTTTTCAATAATTGTATTATTTGTAATGCTTTAATACAGTAACATTGAAAAAATATTTATTTGTGCATATTGAATACAAGAATGTGCTGCCTTCTTTACCATTTCAACATCTTTATTGAGAGGGCATTCAGCTTAGCATCTGAGATTCCATTTGCCTTGGAATAACAATTATAATTTTTCTTTGGGCAACAACTGAAAAAATAAGTACTGCATGTCCACCAGTTAATAAATGCACACTTGTATGTATGTTCTTTGCTTTTTACTGTTCCAGACAGTTTCACTTAATGAGTAAGGACATGTCTATATAGTCAAGAGGTTTTATTATTCCCATTCAACTTTTGGCTCACTTTCCTATGACCTATCTAAACATCTTTGTTAGGGTTTTATTATATGAGTAAATTCTATTGGCTGTAAATCTTGTATATTGCTCTAATGTTTTATTGGGGTGCTTTAACAAAATCTTTATTAAATTTATTGGACTAAAATCTGTGTGCATTTATCTGTACACTGTCTGGGCTAGGTGGGTTTTCAGATTTCATTCCTGAGGGCCTCAGTGGCTGCAGGCATTTTTTCCAATCTCCTTTAATCTGAAGCCAGTCCTTCCTGGTAACAAAACATGTTATTTAATGTTATGGCTTGTTTGTGCCTTCATTCTGCTATGTCAAGTCATTCTTGCATTGCAGGTTTTTCTCTTTTCATAATGTTATCCTAGTGCTTTGTGGCCCAGAATAGATTAGCAATTCTCAGTCTTTCATTTTGTTTTCCTCCTTCAACTTCTTTCCAAATATTTTATTAACGCAGATGCATCAATGATGAGTACACAGGTGTAAATGGAATATGTTGAACTGCTGATTTCTTTGTTATTCACATCTCATTGTTAATTAGTTGCTGGTTTGGAAAACAAAGCAGTTAAATTGACTACATCTATTTAAGAGTAAAAGAAGTAATTAAAGGTTGAGAATCTTAACAAGAAATTTAAATCAAGCTTAAGCCGCAGTAATTGGTCTCGAGTTAAGAAATGGGGTTGTAACCAAATCTGTAGTCACTGCAGCTCTCAAGGATTGAACACGAGGACCCCAATACTGTATATACAAACAGGCATTTGATTATTATGCACAAATTTAAGTAAGATTTCTATCTGACAATTCAGCTTACTGATATCTCTGCATTATCAGGCAGTGTGGAAATGGCAGTATTTTGTCCCGAGTTGCTCACTTCTACAATACAGTAATGCATGATTCTGCAGCAGAGCCAAGCTTCCTATCTTGGTGTTTATTGTGTGATACTGTATGTTTCATAGTAATAGCCATCTAACTTTATTTTCTTGATCTTCCCTTATGTTTTAAGGTGTCATCCAGGATTTATTGGAATGCGATGTGAACATGCAGATCTACTTGCAGTAGTTGCAACCAATCAGAAGCAACAAACCATTGCCACCTTGGCCGTGGTGTCAGTAGTGGGATGTGTGTTGCTCATTCTGCTCCTTGTCCTATTTCAGTAAGTAGTGTAGAGTCTCTTGCTTTCCTTCCACATCTAAAAGGCTGACAGGTTAGGTTGTTTGGCATCTTTTAAATTCATCTTTTGTGCAAAACCATGTGTGTTCCCCTGTCCAGGGTTGGTTTCTGCCTTGTGTGTGATGCTACAAGGATAGTCTGTAGTTCTGCCCAACACTGAACTGAATTAAGTAAGTTCAAGAAATGGATGACATGAACTGTGGCACAGTGGTTACGACTTTCAAATTTCAACCCTGGTTGTGGATTCAAATCCTGCTACTGATGCCGATTGACCATGAGCAAGTCACATCACCTACCTGTGCTCCAACTGGGGGAAAAAATATATAATAAGTATAAGTAATTGTATCTCTGTTGTAAGTCACTTTGGATAAAGGCATCAGCACAATAATAGCGCAGTACGTTTTAGCTATGTATTTTCATTTCACCATCCTCTTGTTCCTAAAATCCATCCAAACTGAATATATTGTGAAATCTATCCCTTTAACAGACTAAGTTTACTCCATGCTTGTCTTCTTAGCAGATGCTCAGTTTGTCATGTGGCTTATCAGTTTTCATAATCCTACAGATAAGAAATAAAGAAGTTGTATGGCAAGGGTGGGAGCAATGTATTTTCAACAGGGTGCAGGTTCAGAGTTTTAATGGGTAGGATATACAGTATGGTTGGATCACTCTGCTCTTCAGGTGCTAATATGAAACTTGCAAGGTGATAACATCTTTCTCTTATAGCTGTTGTCGGAAACGCTATACCTGTAGTTGGAGCCATGCCTTGACCTGTCGCCATGAGAAACCAGATGGTCTCCTCAAGGGTGGAGCTTCCTGCTGTCATACGGAAACAGGTAATGATGGCCATTGCATCACTAGTACCAGGCAGGGGAATGCATTGAGATCCCCATGAGTTCTTCCTCTTTGGAAACTCTTTTTGCCGTTTGTGTTTCAGAGAAATTGCAGGGAGACGGAGGTCAGATTACAGACTATTGATGCATTTGGACAGGCAATTGAGGGATTAGGGGATTTGCAATCGAGCAACCTGTTGTCCTGCTCTGTTTGCATGCTATAAAGGAAAATCGGGTAATTGCTGTTAGCATTCAAAAAAAAGACCAAGTTTGCAATTGAGTGGCTTTTGCTAAATTTAATTTTATGTGACCCTCTGTAAACATTGAAATTCCCAGATAAAGATAGTAACTTTTCCACTTGTCAACCAGGGTACAGTAGAAAGTATATTTTTAGAAATCTAACCTGTGTATTTTTATTTCTTAGCACCTCACATAGAGAAAACAAGGCCCATTACAAAGTATGCAAAGGAAAATTCATTATGTAAAATGAGCATGTTGTTAGCACAGATGCATAACCACTTGTGCAATATGGAATTTTAATTGATAAATCAGTAAGTGGTGACATCTTAGAAAACTGGAGGTTATCAGGGTAGTGATAGGGTGGAGTCAGCGAATGATGATTGTTCAAGAGGAACTGCATTGCCTGTAACAAAATCATCTGTATTATAGCTTTGCTCCTCCCTGCTGTGCACTGCCCTGCTTACTGGTTAAAACCTCACGGGCCTTCATTTTTGGTTTACAGTGTGTGACAGTCTACTTGATTAAACAGACAGACAGCCTGTACTAAAAAGCCATGCCTTGTTCTGGTTAGTACCGTTTATTTGATCACAAACGATGATCTTTCTGTTGGACACTTGGAGCACAGTCAAATTTGACTTGCTGTTTTGGAAAGCCATGTACCCCCAGAGGGCTATAACCTCTAGGGTCTGTATAAACTGGAGCTTTGTTCTTCTTTTCCTTCTTGCACAACTAGCCTTGGCTTGACCTTACTTTGCTCGGGTAATTGAAAATATTTAAAATGCATGTGCATAATTTTACAGTATATTAACCACTCTGCAAAAGCCTTGGACAGACTATTTATCTGAGATATGCATTTTTCTGCATTAGTATTAATAGGAGAAAATTTCAGATTTTGAAATGTTCATTTTTCCGGAAATAATTTAACAAAACACAAAAATGTTTGTGTAAGATTTAAGAAAAGAACTAAAGTAATAGTAACTTTTCAGGTAATACCTTGATTAATTTATAGCCATATGGCCCGATGAATGATTAAATAAAGATAACAAACATAATGACATAAGTTGATTGAATTAAACTATCTGAAATAAGTATGAGTAGAAAGAATCAAACTGGACATAGGACAACTAAACAAAAGAGTGGTGGTGTGGCAGATGTGACAGTTTAACCTTCCAATCATCAGTTCTTACCTTGGCAAACGTTAACATATCAACAGTATATACTGTAAGGTGGTCAACCAGCATCAGGAAGGTCTGTCATAAGTAAATATTTTGTGGCAAAGAGGAGTTTCAAGGTCTTCTGAAGATGCGCACAGTAGTAAACCAAATAAACACTACAGCAGCAGACAAGAGAAATTAAACCGACATCCCAGAAATCGGAAGAAGTCCAACATTCTTTTTAGCTCTGAACTTATAGAACCCCCTGCTGCTCTATAATGGCAGTGGCTCCATGTGGGTTTGGGGTTGTATTTCTGCAATGGATTTGGTATTCTGGTCAGATTTCATTTAATCCTCATTGATGAGAAGTACACAGGGATTCTCATCTATCACAACATAACATCAGAGAAACATCTGACTTGGTCCTAGCTTCATTTTGCAATGGGACAATGACCCAAACACATGAACAAGGTTATAAAGAACTATCTTCTGCAAAAAAAAAATGTGCATCAGATGGTATGGTCTCCACAGATCTCTGATCTCCACATCATCTAGAATTACCTGGAGAGAGGCAGAAGCAAGCAAGTCGGCCAAGTCTGCAAAAGAACTGTGGCAAGTTAACCCAAATGCTGGGAATAAACCATCAACCATTTTTTTTTTCTCCACATAAAACTGCACAGAAACATGCCAAAATGAATTGATACAGTTTTAACAGCAAAGCAAGTAGAACATTTTGATTTAGATTTAAATGTATGTTACTCTTTATACTACCTTTTTTTTTATATTTCGAAACTTTTCATTACATTATTTTGGACAGCATCTTCACTTTGCAAAGTTTTTTTTTTTTTGCATGTGCCAAAGATCTCTTATGTTGTGTGTGGGCTATTTGTAAATGCGTATTTCACTATGCATATTTAACAATATATTTGATTGCATTAATATTTGAAGCTGCATTTGGGGACTAATGGTTTACCTATTTTGTGTATTTGTCACCATCATGAAAAAGTACCAGCAATAACCAATGTGTATGTTTGTGCATGGTTTCCTTTTTTTTTTTTTTTTCCTTTTCAAAAGACTTTGTGACGCAGAAGAGAAGTGTTGAGGGAGATTAAATCAGTAGTGACTTTCATCTTCCTCAGAGAGCCTATTATTTTTCTTTGTTTAAATATATTTCCTAGGGACAATCTAAAAATAAAAGAAATGGTATACAATTATTTGTAACAAATATCAATTTAATTTTGGAATTTAGAAAGAACTGCATTCATTCATGTTGTTGTAGGCGCAACTTGGAAGCGTGCCTTTTGGGTCTTTGTATTCCCAGATACTGTATTTTTGTCTGCTTGTGGGTATTATTTAATGAAGCAGTGCCCCAGACATGAGGCAGAAAAATTGGAGGAAGGATGAATGAGAATGACCAACTGTCAACAATAAACTTGTCAATGTTCTTTGAAACACTACGTTTAGAGCAGGATCTGAAACCTTGCAATCAGTGATCTCAAAGTTTGGGGCATTTAAAATACTGATCGCTACAATTGGTTTAATTCAGTAATTGGTCTGATTAAGACTTCTTAGGATAGTTGTTTTCAGACAGGAGGAAAATAAGGTTTAACTGTGCTTGTCTAAACCTGGCTTCATAGGAGGTCAAAAATGGGATATCCTAATCTGGCTAGTTGCAGCTTGGCCCTTTTTATGTGAGAAAGTAGATAGGCTTGTGGTAGAAGAGGGAGATGACCAGGTTGATTATGCTGTTTTACCTTTGCATCTTTGCAGTAGTCATTGGTGTATGCATCTAGGCAATTTTTTTTTGTGTATATATATATATATATATATATATATATATATATATATATATTATATAAATAATATGCATGCATAGGTCTGATCACAATCTGATATTTGGGTGGTGACATACCAGGTAATGCTTGTGGGTGCTTGGCCAGTCAGCATACATCTGCTGTTTCCTGGTGGTAGGTATTGTGATTAGACTTATTCATGTAATACTCTGATCTACACCCAGTCAAGTAAGTGAGCCAGCCGCCATGGCACAATGTTTGAGGCTTTCAGGCTATAATATAGTGTGGGGGGAATATGGCAGAAACGCTTTTAACAGTGATAGTAACCATGGTTATTTTATTATGCTTGTTAATTGCTAAATAAGTGTGAAGTCGAAAAGATTACACAGTTGAATATTCTTTACATTAAGTAAAGATTTGTTGATCCAGCATGGTCTTCAAGCTGACTTCCACTGTACTGCCGATGTTTGGCAGCTGATGTCACATTTTATATCTTCCTTACCAAGAAATGTTCAACACAGAGTTAGTTACCTTGCTTCATAATTGCACTGACAAAAGTTACTGCTGTCTGCATTTACTGTTGTTGCCTACTATCGAGTGAGTTTTGGTTTATTGTTATTGTGTATTTTAAAATAGCCCAGTGCCCTTTGTGGCTAAAATCGTTTGCACAATTAAATTAGTGTTATTAAACGCTATCTAGAGCTTTACTCCTTTCTCAGGATGACAGAAGGTCTGCTATCCTTGGGATGAACAACCCAAGGTGGTTTCTTGAAAATTTGGTATTTGTTGCAGAAGAATGGCATCACAACACCATACGCGCTAGACTGACATATTTAAAAAAAAAAAAATATGCCATAAGAAAGCTGTAGCATATCCCAGAAGTAAAAGGAGCAAGGTAGAGCCCATGCCCAACTAAGACAAGTCCCTTGTGGGAGAGATCCAGAGGCCTGAAAGATGTCCAAGTGACAATGGGTAGAATATGTAAACTCCACAAAGATGGCACTGTAACTAGAAATCCGCTAACCATTCCAGTGTAAATATGGCAGTTATTAGAACCTAACTATTCAATTCAGTGTCACAGTGGGTTTATGTTTTCATAGTGACCAGTCTCTGAATTGGAGACAAACTGGTTATTCAATTAGACTGCTACCTTTCATGGTTTGAGATTTTAGATTTCTGATTCTGAGTGAGCTCACAATTTGAGTTTTGCTTTTTTACAGAACTTAGTAACTTTAATTTCCATTCAATTTAAAGCCACTGACATGTTTTTCTGTGGTGTTGATTTTTGTCTTATGCTTGCTTTAAAAGTGATTTTAAAATTAGGGTGTTCATTTGCAGTAACCAAACGTGGCAGCATGCAATGAGCCCTTTAAATAACCACCACATTTTCATTTTAACTCACATCTGAACCTTTTAAATGTAAATTGTGTGAAATTTTGAAAAAGAATAATGGCAACATACTAATGAGTTAAAGAGTAAGTTTACTCTCACGGACAGTCTTGTGGTATTACTACACAACATTGCTATGTTTCATATTTCAGGTTATTTTCAAATTCATATATTATGCAGAGAGATAAGGAAACAAGAACTCGGTTTCCATGCGGTTCATTTATTATTAGCCTTTTGATCATTTGCAGTGAAAACCTACTAACACTGCAGGTCGCCTGTTGAACGTGTTTAGTCAACTAACTTCAAGAAGCTTCAGAGGGGTTTGGAATCGGTTGGTACTATGCTGGTACTGTCAAGAAGGGGTTGTGCATTATTAAATATTACTGTTTTGTTTTTTTGTTTTGGGGGTAGAGATCAAGCAGACTAAAGGAGGTTATCAATCTGATGTTTGCCCAATGCTGTAAATGGATGTTTTCCTACTTGTTCATTTCTTCTTTTGATTGCCAAGAAGAAAGTTTGCATCATTGTTGGAATTAATTCATGTATTGGTGTAAATGCAATCAGACAGCAGCAACAAATAGTTGATGGGAGTTTTAAATATTAAGTCAATTCTTCCAGTTAGTATTTGGGACATAGGTTGGTTAAGGTCTATTTTTTGTTGTACATTACACTGAAAAACGTCACCATCAGCCCAAAATAGAACTAGTGACTAAAAATAAAACACGTCTTGTGGGTCATATCTGGCATCCACATCCAAGGTGTCCATGTGACTCACAAAAACATTCAGCATCAGTTTTTACAAATTCCTGTCTACCATTAGATCACATTGCTTATGGACAAGAGATTAAGCAGCACATTGCTGAGTCAATTTCCATGACAGACTGATGCCAAAACCCCACAAACAGTAATGGACAGATACTACTCGCTTACCCAGGAACAGTTTAATGTAATGTATGATGACTATTTATTTTATAGCTTCTGTTGAAACTGCCCATTTATCCATGGCTTTTCTAAGTCCTGAACAGTTGTTCCACGGGTTTGCTAGATCTCATAAGTAAAGTGGTTCTCTTAGTGCTTGCCATCATTTTTGGTTGCATCTCAGAATACTAATGCTGTATGTACTCTGTTTTGTCTTACAGTGGTCTGAATGGCTATCCATCCCAGTCAATGGCAACTCAGTGGTGGAACTCCAGGTTTACCTCATCACCTTCAGTTTGGTTTTACAAACCGAAGAGAAATTTTAATTGGTGTCCTTGGTGTCTTAACGGACTCTGGAGAGAAGAGGGAGCTGTAGGAAGCCAGTATTGTGCCCTTTTCCCCATTACTCCCAGTGTATGACTATCACGGGGCTGTCCTCTTCAGCAGCGCTGTTTTTAGCTCCATTTTTGTTTCTTGGCAATTGTACTCTGAGCCCAGCCAAGGTGGAATGCACCAAGTGTGAACGAACCATGATATTCCTGGATTATGGAGGTCTGCTGTTCTCACTAGTTGTGTTTTTTTTTTTTTTAATGAATTTTAATTAAAAAGCCTTCTGAAGGTCAGAGTAAAACCATAACAGATGTCTAACCGGACATAAAGAGGTGTTCCTGTAAGGTGATTCCTGACTATCTAGGACCTGAACAGCAAGAAATGGTCTCCCTTTTATAGTTGGATGGACATCTACGGGATGCTCTTGGAGGTTTCATCTTTCGATGTTTCTTCTCAGTCACTTAAATTCAGAAACCAGATTTGTTGACTTGCTGGCTCCCCACCCAATTGGAAGCACTTCATTAAAAATCTACCTGCGTCCATGCTTGTTAGTGGCAGAAGTGGGAATCGTCCTGTTTTGAGGTTTCAAATGGACCTGAGCATTTGCTAATTTCATCTGGTGTCTCCAACTATGAGCTTATTTTTAAAAATTTAAGCTCACTTCAGTTTTTCCAACATGGTTTCATTCTTGTACTTTGACATTTGTAACCATACCTGGGAGAACCCAATGCTCTCGGCTCCCAGCTTGCAACATTTGAGACTTCTTGTAGCTTACAGTATTGGAGATGCATACCAGCACGTGTCTGACATGCAGCATCACTGTATGTTCCGTGTCCACTTAATTTTACTGAAAGCACAATGGTAACCATAATGGGCTGCATTCTGTGTCAGAGACCCGTCAATTTAGAATAAGCTGTTTAATACAACCTTCATATTATAGCTAACCACATTCACAGTTTCACGGCATATTTGTTTTCACCAAAATATTAAAATGAAACACATAATCTCACCACACTTTTTATAAGTAGCACACTGCTTATCACCTGTAATTCCTTCCCACCCATAGCCCTCACCTCTCATTTCTGCACAAATACATAAAACCTTTGTACCACATTCATTTTATCACTCCCAACTAAGTCACAGCAACCTCCATGGCCATATCCCTAGCATCTGTTAATGTTAAATTTGAGTGATTGTGAGTTTACTAGACATGCAGCAATCTTCTAAAACGTTAAAGTAAATTATGTGATTGAACCGTAGGGGAGTGCACACATAATGCTACTGGCAGGATGGCAGGAAGTGACTTGCCTCGTAGATGTGCCACTGGGTCTCTGGCACAGTGCAGAGTTTGTCTTCTGTATTGGAAAGTGACTGCAGAATTTTGCAAAGACCTTTTTAATTTATTTTCTGTGTAAATAAACACTTTCAATATGTATGTCATATGAATGGAATGAAAGATTGCATTTTTTCTGTAAATCTGGAGCATGACATAAATTTGAGTGTGATTGTTGGGAACAGCACAATATTTTAAAAAAGTATTTTTTTGAGATAACAACTCTGGCAGTGCCAGGTGTCTGGCAAGAATCAATCCTGAATGAGATGCCAGTTTCAATACTAATGAAACTGACAACATTTGGCAAAATGACAACAACTACGGTTAGCAGATCGCTTCTGGTACCTTTTAGCTCATTAATCCTCAGATCAGAACTGGCTCTTTAACTGTATGTCTGTCTGTGTGTATATATATTTCATTTGATTTAAAATAATAAAAAATAGCTTTCAAACAAAATTGAAGTTGTGGGATCCAGTGCCACCACTGCTGGCTTGGCTATAGTTTTCATCATCGCTACTTTTAGAAGAATGTCTGGGGAGGAGCTGGTCTTGTACATTGACAAAACTCTCTTGCCTCACCCACAAATTGTAATCGTTGGCCTGGGATGGTTAAAACATTTTTTGATGGTAATATGTATGGAATGAAAACTATGCCTGAGAGTTCAAGACTTCTTTCTCGGTTAGATAAGACTCCGTGATAAAGTGGGCAAGTGCAAGCTTGTTTCATTCAGCTCTGTCTTTACAACACCATACAAGTGCTGCTCTAGATGCACTGCCGCTCTTCTGGCTTTGGCACTGTGACCTGCTTTAGGATGATGCAAAATTCATGCTGCTTCCTGAGCTTGTGCTGTTTTGCAGTTTGGTTGATCAATAATTAATTGTCTTTCATTCCGGCCCTAAAGGGCACTTGTATAAACTGCTACACAGAAGGGCTGGGTATAACATACTTGCAAAATCAAACCGCTGAACAAGACTTCTGTGCACTTTATAGATCTGGGGGTGCATTTGTTCTATGATGACTTTTATATCTTTCATTGTGAACATTTTTACAAAGGCAGGTCTTTCTACCGCTGATATTAGCCTGGTATAACGGCGAGATTCAGTTGTGGGCACTGAATTTCAAACTGTGGTTTTTATGCCATCTACTAAAGCTGAGATCTCTAGGGCTGGTTGTTACAACACAGTAATTTTCACTGACCCTGTGTTTCAAATAATCAATTAGTACTCAAACTGAGTTGGCCTTAGGTGAATAAACAGTGATGTACTCGATGCCACAGGTACCCAGGCCTTCCTTTGTCTGGCCACCATAGGGAGTGAGAATGGAATAGGAAAGCCAAAAGAGAAATAGATAATTGAAGTGTTTGATCTACTCACAACTGTACCATGTAAAAGACACAAGAATAGGAATATTCTAATACTTGCACCCATTTCCTTATCTTACATTTTCCTAGGTAGCCAAATGCTCATGGAATTATCTTGTTTCAAATTAGTGTTTATTCAATATCAGTCCCTCATGGGACACACGTGCTTACGATGGCTAATTTACTTAATGCGCAATTCTTTAAGATGTGGAAGGAAACTGAAGTACCAGGTGAAACCCCATTTTGGCAGTTAACAGGAACTGAACCCAGGTCTTAAAGCGGTGAGACAGCATTGATACCACCCTGATTAGCATTCTTAAAATCTTAATGGAATTGTTGAATGCTAGGATTTCCGTTATATAGTAGCTACCAACAAATTTCTTGGCACAATTTGTCTAAAAATACGTTTTAGGTTCTTTACAGAAACTCGTAATTTACAATTATAGCACACCAATATGAAGTGACTGGCTTATGGTAACACAGCGAGTCAGTGGAGGCAGTCAGTCCAAAGTCTTAAGCACTTGGATACACTGCTTAACTAAAATAAAGAGAGGAATATTTCTGTGTTCTGATTGCCTGAGGAGAAGTTGAGTACACCTTATGTCGGTGATGTTTTTAACCAAACGGCACTCTCTACTACTGCAAAACTTACATGGTGGTCTTCAGCTTGGGTTTAGGTGTGTTTCTAATGCTCAAATCAGCATTGTCACAAACTGGTTAGCATGGCTTCCTGACAGCACTAGAGTTATGTGCTCGGCACTGTCTGAGTGAAATTTGCAAATTCTTACCATTTTTTTCATGAGTTTTCCTTCAAATATTTAATTATCCTTCCACACCCCAAAGGCAGGCACATTATCAATTGTCTATGCTTAACTGAACCAGTGTGACTAAGTAGGTCCTGAACTGGGGTCCAGCCTAGGGTTCATAAAGCATCAACTGGATATGCAGGTTAGAAAATGGACATAGAGATTCTACTTCATACAAGAGTTCAAACCAAACCAATTTCAAAGTCCTTCTGAGGCATTTTTTTTTTAATTCCTTGTGCTCCTCTGTGTCAGTTCTTTAATTAAGTGCTGTCTTTGAAATCTGCCCAGACCCTGCTTTTTATTTGATTGTTGCTTCATTCAGCTCTTCAGGATTGAATCCCTCACACCCTGTTTTACTAAAGAAAATCAATGGATGCATTTTACTAACTGGAATGGAGCTGTTCCCTTGAGTTTGCTCATCTAGACATTTGCATTTGTGTAAATTATTTATTTTTTGAGATGTATGTTTCTAAATAGTTCAATCATGCATACAGTACATTGTTATAAATGAATCCGAATAAGGGACATTCGCTTGTTAAGCTCCCATTGCTATATGCACTGATGGCACCTCTTGGTTATTTTTAAGGTTTCTATTTAAAGGCAAATAAGAGAATAAACCCCAAAGCAATACATTCTTTTGAAGGTAGTTAATAAAATAAACTTACCGTTGCACATTTCCATAGTACTACCCCCCTGGCGCCCAACCTCCAGTTGCAGCCAGAATCTGTAAATGTACAAAAGAAGAATGATGATTTATTGAAGTCAAAATCACAAAATTCTATAAATATGTAAAAGAAAAATTAATTATTATTTAACGGAGTAAAAATCATGAAATGAGAATAAAATATTTATTTTCTTACCGATTGGAGTATTCTCGTTAAACTGAGGTCCACTGTACTCGATGAGTATTTATAAGGGACTAAATAAACGATCCATTCATTTTAACTGACATTCTAAAAAAAATCTCATTTAAATAACAGGAAAAATCACATGAAAAGTAAAGTGGTATGCAATGAGTCATCATAACTCGACCTTTAGCTAATTAAATGACCTAAATACAAACATTAGTGTTATGAATACATAATCGTTTTTTAATAGTTTGTTCCTGTGAAAGAAAGTGTACTCGATCAAAAATAAAAACCACGACTTTCTTGATTTTAAAAACTATGACTTTCTTGATATTTTAGTTTAGAATTTAAAAACTCAATAAGAATCTGAAAATCTAACAACATCACATTAAAGTTTGATGGATTCTGAAAAGAATGATACCAAACATATATATGTAGGTTTTAAAATAAGCCCGATTTAAAGCGTGAGAACAAACATCACATAAAATCGTTGCACTTTCAGGCTTAGGATTTTATATATATGGAGTAGACATTTATATACGTGTATGTGGCAGATGCCATTACCCTCAGCGACTTACGACATTTTGTGATCTAATTGGTTACATTTCTTTTTCCAGTTGGAGCACAGGCAGGTGAAGTGACTTGCTCAGGGTCACACAGTGTCAGTGGCAGGATTTGTTCAAAGTCTTATCCACTGCGCCACACTGCCCAGTAAATACTATTCTACTGTAAACTGTTACAAGCGCAGAGCTTTACAGTCCAGCTGTGTCAAGCCTGCTTTAACTATTCTGTGTCCACTGGAGACGCTTACAACATTGGCAACTGACGTGGTGTTGACCTCTCTGATCCACAAGCTATTTGTCGTTTATTGGATGAGCTATCACTGTTTTTTTGTTTTTTTGTTTGTTTTGTTTTTTTGTTTCTCGAAAATCTCTCAGTAAACCTTTAACACAGGTGTACAAAAAAGTCCTAGACTTTGGCCATTTGGGAGACAGACACACCAGTGCCAATATTCAAGGCACGGTCAGCCTCACTAAGATCACTAGTTTTGCCCATTTTAATTCCCAGTTGAACAATAATTAATGTAAGAAACACAGTTGTGCCTCATCTATACCACACATCACTATCATATGTTGGTGAATGTAGAATTTGTGTGACGGTGTACCTAATAAACTGGCAACTCAGTGCGTGTGTGGGTGCATAAATATATAAATAGTATGGAAAGTGGTAACTAGAATGTTATGTGACTTATGTGAGTCACACACTACGTCAATGGTGAAACAGGTGGAACTACCAATGGCTTACTGCCCAGTCAGTGTCTGAGCCACTGGTACCTTACCCTTCAAAGAGGCTCTTGTGTGGTGACGCATTCATTTTCAGTACTCAGTCATCCTAATTGGTAGAATAGGACAACATTTTGGGTCTTAAATGTGGTACAACTGCAGTTTTACACTCTACAGATGGAGTCCACAAGCTGAGCAAAGATATGGGGGGAAATAAAACAAACCATGATTACCACTACTGCCTCACAGCTATAGGGACCAGTATGGAGTATGAGTATTCTCTCTTTGTCAATATGGGCTTTCCTCTTGAGCTCTGGTTTCCACCCACATGCTAAAGACATGTAGATCAGGTTGAATGGCAACTCTAATTTGGCCAATTATGACAGAATATGTGTGCTTGGGCCTGTGCTATGATGGTTTTTCCTCCTGTTTTGCACTCAGTACTGAATGCTTCAGCTCTCTATAAGTGTGTAATGGAAAAAGCAGGTTCTTAAAATTAAGGGATGGATTAAATGTGACAATTGGCCTCGGATAAAAACAAAATGCAATTTGTCCTTTGCACAAGATTATAGTACCTGCCTAGACAGACACATAACCACGTAATTAGGTAGGCAGGCAGTGAAGCCTACCAGATAAGGCATTGTATTGTAAAACACACGGCTGCTGATTCAATCCGTGCTGACACCACTGCTCAAAATCACGTAGCTAAACATAAGCACATCGCCTAAAGATCGTAGTGTGGCTACTACTGGACTGCACATTCCATTGTTGGATCACTCTCCACCCCGAATCTTGCAATGATTGCTCACAGGGCATCAGTAAACGTCAGCAGCTTGCGTAATAGTAACAGTGTGGATTAGTGGCTAAGGCAATGGGCTGTTGTATGAGGCTGCGATTTCTGTCCTGTTCCCTAAATATTGCCCTAAATGTGAACAGCACTGCAGCATGTGAACTATAAATCATGAGGTTTATCTTTCAATCCCAAACCCACCCCAAATACTGCAATAAATGTGTAAAGATCATGTGGCCTAGTGACTGTGCGGACTGCTGGTCAAGCCCTGTGCCTGAATACTGCCATGAACGTGCAGCCCACTGCCACTCAAGATTTCTTAGTAGTTGGACAGTAGCAGAAATTTTGCTCAAGTAGCTAAGACAGTGGACTCTAAACCATAAGGCTAACGATCTGCATGAATGTTCAAGATCACATAGTTAAACTTAAGAAGTTTGCCCAGTTCCAGAAAAACTTACTAAATACGTCCATATTTCAAGCCAAACAGTTGCTGAATATTCATGCACATCTTGCAGTTACACGCACATTGTAAAATAGTTTATACATATAATTTTTAATTTATAAAAACACCACTATTATGAGATTCAGCCATTTTAAAAGAGGACCATCTGTGTGTGATTGCTCAGCACTTAGTCTTACTGCGTAACAACCTTTCACCCTGCTGGTGATAAACTTTATGTGTCTCATGTATGGTTTTGTTTTGACTTTCTTCTGTGTTTAGGTGAGAGCTCACACAGGAAAATAGAAAACGATTCCTTCCCACAAGAAAAATACTGTAGTACCAGGAATATACAACAAAATAATTTCCAGATCCCTGTTGTTGGAGACATGCATCAGAAACACGGAAAGCACAGATTAATACTCAATATCTTTCTTAGCTTAAAAAGTGGATGTTTCTGATACGTTTTTAAGCTTTTCCTCCATGTCCCACACCCTCCGTTGTAGAGCATCACAGCAGGCAAGGTTTTTTTAACTTACAGAAAGCATTTTAGAACATAATTTTGCATGGTGTGGCAAATGCATATACAGTATACCTTATTTGTGAAGAAATAACTTTGACTTGAAAAATACAGAGCTTATCATTTAAAGTATCCTCTACACAACCATGCTCTGTGTGATTGTTGAACCCCTGGATTCCTACTTCATTGATGGTATTAGCAGGTGGACAACATGAGGCATAGAAAGAAGAGTCTGAACAGGACTACTTTTCTATAGCTAATCAAGATGGTACAGTTTCATTACTTTTTGCTTCCTTCCTAAGTCTATGCACTGTATATCAGGTCAGGTCAGGTTGGGAAGCATGACTGGTACAGCGTGTAGCTGCCCCCACCACACAACGAAACAGCTTGCAATCCTGGTTGACAACCCCCCAGGCAGTACCACCCTCCAGAAATGACCAACTACCTGCCATAGCCAGGAGTTACATGGGTGTCCTCTTGGCCTGGTCCATCCACTCAGGTCCCCAACACTGAGAATCCTACAAGTCGGATCTCCTCTGGGAATCGCAGCACATGGCCGTAGTGCTGTAACTGACTGTCCCTCACAATGAAGGTAATGTGTCTCATTCGGGTGCCTGTGAGCAACTGCTTGCTCGACACAAAGTCAAATCAGCAGTACCAAAGGAAGAAGAGACACAGTACCAAAGTACAACCTGTGGAAAGACAGCCTCCGGGCACAGACAGACGCCAAATGTCCAAAAACACACGTTTACTTCTCTGAACACACCTCCACCCACAATATAGTGCTCAAACCCCAATAGTCTCTCTTCTTCTTCTCCTTCTCTTTCTCTTTTCCTGCCTCTACTCCCCTCCTCACAAGCTCCGTCTCCTTCCTCCCGACTCCGGCTTGTCTACTGGAGGGAAGCGGCCTTTTTTATAACAACCCAGATGTGCTCCAGGTGCACTGTAACGATCTTCCGAGTGTCCCTGGAATTCCTTCCGGCAGCACTTCCTGGGTGTGGCAGAAGTGCTGCCATCTAGGGCTCCACAATCCTCTGGGTGCCCCCTTATGATGGCCCACATAGGACTGAGATTCCATGCTCGGGTCCTGTGGCCCCCAAATAGACCAGGGCAGCTGCCCTCTCTTGGCTTGAGGAAATATGGTGCCTCTCCCAGTCTGTCCGCCACAAACCATATAGCAAAACAGGAAGCACCAAGACTCTAAAGACTTGGACCTTCATCCTTTTGCAAAAATATCGGGAGCACCACACACCCCTTTCCAGTGATCTCATAACCCCTATCTCCATCCCCCATACTCTCCCAATCCATCTTCTGACTTCACAGGAGGAGTCACCACAGACATGAATGTCATTGCCAAGGTAAGTAAACCTCTCGACAAGGTTGACACTCTGCAGACAGACACAGTGCTGATCACCAAGAGGTGATTAAAGGCCAGGTATTGTACTGTATTGTTAAAATTTTAAGTTAGACAGTGCTTCTGCACTAGATCTTTGTGGAGCTGATTTCTAAACCCATGGCCTCTTTGTATTCCAAATTAGTTTAGTTATTACTGTGTCTAAATTATATAGTATTTATGTATTGCTGTCCCAAAGGGTTGTCAAAGTTTCTGTTTCAACTTCATGCCTCAGAAGTTTGTTCCTGTCTCCTACAACTCGAAGTGCTTCCCAGCTTCAATCCTAAATGACAGGGATACTTTTACAAATGATGTGAAACACTAGTGTGGACAAAGATTGTTTTTGTTTAAAAACACCACTGCTAAATGAAAACATAGTAGTGTGTTTGTACCATCTGTATTGGACCCTGCTCAAGGGTACACCATGTCCTCTTAGGACTTTCCTCTAAAAAGCAATTGACTTTAAAGATATTACAAGGTTTTGACCCATCCAGAGAAAAGGGTGTCATGGAATTTAGATAACTGCCGGACAACGACTAGCAATAAAAATTCCAAAATGGGAACAGGGAGTTCTAGTCTGATGTCCATATTGTCCAAATATTTGGATTGTCCTCAACCTTGGAAAGGATATCAGAGCTTGGCAAGAAGTGACCCCTGCAAAATGTTGTAAAGCCACCTTGAGATCACAGACTTGTTAATGTTGGGGCAAGGGCTCAACTGGCAAGAGTTGGGGAGGCCTTAGTAAGGATAGAAATGGAGAGCAACTAGAGGAGAGAAGTGGGATTTCCCATACAGCTGAGGTCAGCAAGTTGGTGCACCACTCCGCTGGTTAGACTGGGACTGACCCCTGTAAAGTGGAGTAAAGCTGATTTGCTGCTTTTTCAGTAATTTTTGTACTTTCTAAAATCTTCTTGCTTATCCCCACCTTTTGAATTGTTATTTAATAAATATGCAACTTATTATTATTTTTTTAATTCTGGCCTATTTGGTGTTATTTTGGCAAGAAATATTATCACTTGAGCTTTCAAAATGGACAAATTTGCACTGCTGAGCTAGCTTTTCACATTTTTCTTATTTTCATGAATGTGCCTGCCATCTTTCCATCCTGATTCACCTATGAAATACTGGGAGAGAAAAAAGGTTTTGTCTTTTTAAAAGCAGGCATGTTTTTCACTATTAACAAGGCAGCAGACTTCCGCTGCCTGACGGTGACTCTGTGTGCCCATGTGGTTTCCATATAGTCTTACTAATTGCTAACGTGTTCAACAGCATCAGGTTAGGGAACTGCATATGCTGTCTGGAGAAAAGTACAAGTCTGTCATTAGCTTAGCATATTGGTGGTACACACTTCTGTAATGGCCAGCAGGGCATTGTTACCCCAATTAGCTGTTCCAGCTGTCTGGAGGCAGCTAGGTCTTCTGGGAAATCAGATGAAGCAGGATTGTGTTTTTATTAGTTTATTTAAGTCCCTCCCCTTTTCACTTTGACTCACTGTTACTTAACACTCAGTCTGCTCCAGTACCAACATGGTGCAAGTGCCTTTAGGTGTGACTTTCCCTGCTCCTCATGTTGAACTTGGAGTGAAGAAACATTGCTGGCACTTATCCAGAATATGATGACATTTTGTTAAACAACCCCAAAATCATTTGAATGAAGAGACCCTGTGGTGAATGACAAGGACTAAGAATACTGTATATCTTATTTGTATATGGTAGCATTATGTAATAAACTAAAAGTTGGTCCATCCATTTTCTGAACCTGCTTATCCATTTCAGGCTAGCATTCAGCCAAGGGCAGGAGCCAAAACAGAGCACAATACCAGTCGATTGCAGACATGCTCACATCCATCCACATTCCCAATCAGCCAGTTTTGGAGCTGCTTTAATCTACACGTCTTTGGAATCTGTCAGAAAAAGAAACAGACTACTGAAGAAGAAATCAATACAGGCACATAGAAACACTTGGAAATTCCAAACAAAGAGCAACCTTACTTGAAACCTAAACTAAAGTCTCAGAAGAGGTGAAGCCACAAGTGAAACACCATTCATTAGCAACTAATCATTTCAGTTTAAATGTAAAAGGCATCTACTTAATTAAAACAAATTTTATTTTTAAAAACTTCTATTTGTAATGAAGGCTGCGTCATTGCCAGAAAAAGTCATTGTGCCCATAATAAGTGTTGGGGAGCCAAATTGGGCAATCCAGCCTCGAGTTTCTTTACAAGTGAATTCAAAGTGATAATCTCGTCTCGGATAGCTCAGAAGCTCCTTCTGTGTCCCAGTATAAGGTCAAAATGTGACATGTCACTCCGGGCACGCCTGCATTTATCTGATCTCAACCAGAAGGGGCAGGGTTTTCTCTTGCCTGAGTGAGTGGGGGGTCATTTGACCTCACTGGGGTTCTGTGGAATCGCTTACCTTAGTTAAGTCCCGAAGGTGATCCACAGGCATGCAGGCATGACAAGTGGCAGAGTCTTAAGTGCCCAGTTACTGTTTGTGTAATCTCTATGTATTCTCTGTCTTGTGTCAAGTGCTGCTCAGATAGGCTTTGGTCTCACATTCTCCTGGGATTGGAAAATAAATGAATGAATATGGGAAAGGGAATGTAACATTCAAAAGGACTAATAAATGGCAAAATGTATCTTTACATAAAAGGGGCACACCTGCTATGCTGATATTAACAAAGAAATGTACAGTTTTACCTGCAGGACTAATGCTGGTCATTGTGACCACAGAATAATTCAGTCTTTCAGCTCAGGTCAAGTTATAGCTTTTCCATTATCCAGTAGACAATCCTTTTTATTCATGTAACCCTATTTATAAGGTATTGTATATACATTGACAGAGTAAATTATTAGATCCACTATGCTAACACTAGGTAGAACCTCTTTTTGCTCTCAAAACAGCCTACATTTTCCTGGTATGGATTCTGTAAGATGTTGGAAACATTTCTTTGAGATTCTGGTCCGTGTTAACGTGATTTCATCACTCAATTTCTGCACATTTGTCAGCTGTATATTCATGCTGTTCATATCCTGTTCTACCAAATCCCAAAGGTGTTGAGGGTCATTAGAATATTAGAACATTAGAAAACATTTTGACAAGAACACGCCATTCGGCCCAACAAAGTTAGCTAATCCTACCCACCTAATTTCTCCAAGATAACATCAAGTCGAGTTTGGAATGTCCCTAAAGCCCTTCTTCCCACTTTGATACCTGATAATTTATTCCATGTGTCTATAGTTCTCTGTGTAAAGAAAAACTTTCTAACGTTTATGTGATACTAGCAAAATACCTCGCAGCGGAGAAGTAGTGTGTTAAAGAAGTTATGAGAAAGAAAAGGAAACATTTTAAAAATAACGTAACATGATTCTCAATGTAATTGTTTTGTGACTGTTATGAGTGTTGCTGTCATCAAGGATTTGATTATCATTATTTCTTACAATGAGGTTCATATTTGGAGGATGTGTTGTGTTGAAGTTATATTCCGTGTTTGTCAACCGTTGTAAAGATAACAGGTTTCATTCATTGAAGTGTTCACTACCCAAATCGCTACTCGTGAATCTAAGATGTTTAACAGGCATTCCCGGTATTAAGTTGTGGATTTGCCTGCGAATATTTAGCGGCAGTGTGTCTATGAACTTAATTTAAACTTAAGCTTTACACCTTGCTTTCCTATTGATATGTCTACAAAGGCTTGTTCAGATGCAGAGGGTTGTTCCTTTCTTACTGCATCAATAAACAGCTCGTCCTCCTCTATCTGAGACATCACACACTGCATGCACGAGTTTACCTTTCCCAGTCCTGGAAACCTTAGCAAAGTGGTTCAATTTACCACATTTTTTACAATGTCTTCCTTTAGCTGGACATTGACTTTTTCCACCATGTGCTTTGCTTCCGCAGTAGCTGCACTTATGAATATGCTTGTATGCGTCACTCGCTTCATATTCTTTTGCTGCCTTGTCAATTGTGTAATGCGTTTTTTGTTCAGCACTCTTTGGAGCTTTTGCTTGTTATCTGCATACTGCGTTCACAGTCAGTTCACGTGAGCTGCTCAGAGTACACGCATCGAAGGTTCTCAGCTGTGCTTGTGCAATCTCATGCGATGTCCATGGCTTTATTTAATGTTAGCTCAGACCCGGCACTTAAAAGTTTCTATCGCACTTTCGCTGAGTTTGTGCCAAACACCATTCTATCCCTGACCATCTCATCTTTGTTTGTATAAGTACAGTCTTTCACCAGCAATTTCAACTCGCTACTTGTGAATCTAAGAAGTTTAACAGGCATTCCCGGTATTAACTTTTTGATTTGCCTGCAAATATTTAGCAGCAGCGTGTCTATTGGATTGCTGCTGATGGGCGGCCTTATATGGGCAGGCACTCAATTATGTGGGAGGCGTGGTGATGGGGACGCAATATAGGCAGGCAGCCAACTACATGGGAGGCGTGGTGATGGGAGACGCAACTCCGCCTCACACAGCGACTGAGCTGCAGGCTATGGCCGTATATATGTAAGTAGGATAGTAGCGTAGAATTTCGAAATGAAACCTGCTTAACTTTTGTAAGTAAGCTGTAAGGAATAAGCCTGCCAAATTTCAGCCTTCTACCTACACCAGAAGTTGGAGAATTAGTGATGAGTGAGTGAGTCAGTCAGTCAGTGAGGGCTTTGCCTTTCATTAGTATTGATTTACCCTTAACAAGCATCCAACTCTGTCCCTGTGTTCTTTTTAAACTTGTTTTAAAATCATAGCCTTGATCGACTGTACTAATTCCTTTCATAATTTTTAAAACTTCAGTCATGACACCTCTTCATCTCCATTCCTATGGTAATGTTAATTGTGCTGTCATAAATGTGCATCAGAGGATCACCCTCCAAGTTCTTCCCAGGTATGTGATACCACCCCAGACCAAGAAGGGGCACTGCCACTAACTGTCTTGTCCTTTTCTTTTTCCACGGTACTGAGAAACCACCAAGTCAGGGCAAATGTACAGTACTTATTGTGAAAGACACTATGTAAAATGAAGAATATCATGCTTATTTGCTGACATGGGGTGACACATCCATGCCACAAAAGCGTATCTTGCCCATCTAGTGAACTGACCTGGCATTAGCATTAATCGCCCTGACTGACAAAAGGCGGTCACCACCCGTTTACTCTCAATAGAGGCTCTGGCAGCACCACATCGCTAGAAATGGATTAACAGGATAACAAAACAAACAGATTTAGTGCTGTCATGATGCTGGTTTTAAACAGTTGCCTTATATTTCTGAACAAGGACTGCAGAAGCACCATAAGAAAAAGCATAAACCATGATTTCCATGACTAGTCCCTGCACTTAAAGACTGTACACCTATAGATTGTTTACAGCTTCAATAGGCTGCAGCAATTCAGCAGGAAGTGCAGATCTTCTCAGGGCTCTCTAATTTTAAGAAGTAGTGTGATACAGTTGACTGCCATTATGGGAAAATTGGATTGTCGCAGAGCCCTTTAGTCAGCCCTGCTTTATCCTCTAAAGCCCTTTGTAAATTAAGCAGCTCTTCTCCCTGATAAAAGCAGGTGCACCCGAGAGGCACATCAGTGCCATAGCGAGGCTTGGAGTGGGCACAGATAGAAAACAAGGAGCCTATTGTCACCAAAGAAACAAATGTAATATTTACCGTGACCACAACACAGAAGACCAGCAGTAGGACATATTAATGATGCACAGAGGATGGGACATGAGGTTTTAAAGATTATGAGGAAGAAAGGAGGTGGCTCCAGAAAACCATAAATGGTTTGTGAAAG
This sequence comes from Polypterus senegalus, assembly GCF_016835505.1. Taxonomy (NCBI): domain Eukaryota; kingdom Metazoa; phylum Chordata; class Cladistia; order Polypteriformes; family Polypteridae; genus Polypterus; species Polypterus senegalus. The sequence goes on from NC_053164.1 coordinate 37,964,369, forward strand.
GGGCTTTAGAAATGAATAAGTTCAATGACTTGTTGGGAGCAGAATCACAATTCACAGACTGACATGATATGAGACAGTCTTGCTCTAAATGAGAGGAGACTATTCAGTCCATTAACTTTGCTTAGCTAAGCTGTGCCAATATGTCATTCACATGTTTCTGACAACAGTCAAGGTCTTCCCATGAACTGCATAATTTAATAATCTTTTTCACATTTCCGGGACTGTATATGAAGAAATATTTGCAATGCTGCTTTAACTGTCCAGCGTTTGCATGGTGTGGGCTGATTCTCCATGTTTTTTGCCTTACATATTCTACTAGGTGGCTGCTCAGAAAACTGCAGTAGAGCATCAGCTGGGCCCATTTAAATCTTGTAGCATTCCCATAGTTAAGGGGATGCTCACTGACATAACGTTCTTCATCAGAGACAGGCCATTTCTGACAGTATCTGAGCTGCCTGATTAAAGCCTTAGCAGATGGTATAATGCCAGAACAAAGGACACAGAGCAAGTGCAGTGGTTTTAGAAGGAAATTATCACTGTCTTTAACACCATTGTCAAGGCCATGCTGCCAGGTAGACTAAAACTGTGCTTCTTGTCATTTGAACTAATGCCACAAATATTATAACCACTGATAGTCCATGAGGTACCAATTTCAGCCATGGAGCAAACGGAAAGAGCAATCACAGTAAGCATCAAGATATGGCGTGGAATTCAGGGGGCCATATATCAACAGTGTCCTCAAGTTGTCTCTCACTAGCCTCACAGAGCAGTTCAAGTGTGCCAAAGTAACGTTTCAGGAGACACTCAATGAAACCCGGGACACGGTTATCAGCAACAACATACTAGTCCTGGCATCTGTTGAAAAGTGAACACATGGTAAGGCTATGCAGCAAGAAACTTTATATCTCAGATACTGGGACATTGTGAGACACGTTCATGTTGGAAGAGCAGGCTTTGGGCTAGGAGCAAGTCACCTAGTCTGAAATAAGGCCACAGCACCAGAGCAGAGAACTAAGTGAAGCAATAAGGTTGGACGAGGCAGTCTTCCTAGCTTAACAGGGTCAGTGGACTCATCGAGAAAGTGTGTTTTCAATGGGAAAGTGTGGAAGACAGGAATGAGCTGGAACTCTGTGCTCCATGCCAGCATCCCTCAAACACATCCTAACAGGGTGTAAGATCAGCCTTACCCAAGTGTGTTAGACTTTGTGGCACAACCTTGTTCTAAAGTCCAATGCTTCAGCCCTGCAGACCAAGTAGTGAAAAATAATCTTCATTCACGAGGGGAAAAACAGCCAGGAATGTCTCCTCGCCCCCAGAGCGAGGCCAGTTAGACTCAGCCCTCTACTGGAAGATGAAGGTAGACACTGGCAAACAGCTCATCTTTCCATTAAAGATGGCGGTAACCACTCTGAGGTCTGACCAAGTACTCTGGTCTGTCTTCAGTACATACGGTTTACATCACTGAGCTCACTGTAAACTGAGAAGATTCAGCAGGTGATGCATATGAACAAGTTATGTGGAGTTCGCTACAGAAGCACAACTTCGGGGCAGTTTTCCCCGGTGGTGAAAGTGGACTGCAGAGGTTTTGTGTCAACCTCTACCACTAGGCTGCTCAAAGATCTGGGGATACGGGTCCAGACCTTAAAACAAACTATCAAATCTGAATCAGATGTAGCGGAAAAGAGCAGTCAGTGGCTTTGGTTGAAGAGACATGACAGCAGTTAGGCTCCAAAGTAGCAAAGCTGAAGATTAGGTTGACACAGAGGGTGGCAATTCTGGGATGCCAGAAGTCACTGTCAAACCCTCTAGAGAAATAATAGACTAATTGGCAAAATGTCAAGAAAGGACAATGTCCATCTGAAATCTCTTCTGTGTAAACTAGTTTTAACTACTAAATGGCCATGAGTGTTAGTTTATGTATGTCAATGTGACTGTGATGGAGTGACCCTCTGTCTAAGAATGGTCACCGTAAAATTAGCCAAGTTCGTACAAGCACAGATTCTGTGACGAGTGATATATTGCCTGTATTTATGATGTAGCATATTATTTACTACACCAGGGGTCCTCAATCACGGTCCTGGAGAGCCGCAGTGGCTGCAGGTTTTTGCTCCAACCCAGTTGCTTAATAAAAAGCACTTATTGCTAAAGTAACACTTCTGCTTCACTTTAGTGATTTTGAGCCCTTATTGCTTAATTTTGTCTTAAACAGCTATTTTAATTGCTCCTTATTATCAATAACATGCAAATGACAAGAGAGAGCAGCATTTCTCCATTTAGTTTATTTACATTTACACCTGTATTTATCTGCACTAATGGGTTTAATTAAATACTTGGAAGAAAAATGAAGAGAAAAAAGTGAAGGACTGAGAATTACTCGTCCATTTTAGCCTTCAAATCATTCGCATGATAGAAAGGGAAAGAAAATCTAGGATATGAGAATGACCTGACATAGCAGAGTTAATTTAATTTCATAGCTTGTTGGTGCTTTATTGGCAAGAATTGCTTTCTAATTAAGCAACCAGGTCAGAACAAAAACCTGCAGCCACTGTGACTCTCAAGGACTGGGATTGAGGACTCCTGTACTACACTGATCTGAGTATGTGATTCAAGACGTAGCCTATAAACCACACCATGGACAGATCACAGACAGCTTTACTTTCTATGGTTGGAAAGTATAATAAATATTCCCATGACCCCATCACCTCTCAAACTACTTGTGTAAGAATCAAATAGAGGTGACTGACACCGTATAAGAAATGGGGAAAAGTAGTGATGCTTGACAGTTTTTAATGATGTGACAACAGATAATACCAGACACATCATAATATTGTGACAGACACATTATAGTGGGTTTGGATGCTTTAGGGTTTATATGAGCCCCCTCAGAATTCAGTGATCTTAAGGTTATTGCAACATTATCAAACAGATCAGGAAAGCATTTTTCTTAGATTGCTAATGAATGAGAAATAAAACCCATCAAATATTTCAAAGGATAGTCCATGAGAGCTATGGAAGATGTTTTCTAACCTGTGACTAATAAAATAAATTCCATTACTGGCTAAAAAAAAATGACACAAAATTCTCTTACCCACTTTTTTTTGACAGCCACCAACAGGTTGTTAATCTAGCAGGGCCCATTCACACATACGCCATTAACACTCACATGGGGGGCAATTAACAGAGCTGGATTAACCACACAGGCAATCGGCTGTGAGTCCAGAAACGAGCAACAAGCAGGCAGTTTCATCTAAAGGGCTTCTACTGAAAGGGCGCTAGCACACGGAGATCCTCTCTATAGGGTCTACTCTTCTAGATGTCCAAACAAGGTAACGCTTTCCTGCTTTCTTTAAAGGCCCGCTTATACTTAGCGCGTCTAAAGCCGCTACAGCGAGCATACAGTAAATTTCGTCCTCACTTCAGGCGTGTAGACCCTGGCGTCAGTGATCACGTGCCTCCAGAATTTTGTAACCGCGCGGTTCTATGCGCGCCGACTGCGCATGCCTCAGAAAATAACCCATGTATTCATTGGATGAACACTTGTGCGACGTGACGCTACCTTCATTGACACACCCCGATAATAAAATGTACACTGCGATTGTCAAATAATCACAGATTCATGGCGAGCGATCGCCCAGACCCTGAGGAATACGCGAACATTTTTACGGGCAGAAATGGAAATATCTGCAAGATCGATATTTAAAGGCAAACAAAAAACATAGGAGGAAAAGCCGGGGTATTCTGTAGCGCACTGAAATAAGTATAGGGTGGTCCAGATCTAATTATGAAATGTTCAGTGCACTATAACTTATTAAGTTTATTACATAGAAAAATCACCCGAAAAATCCCGAACCATCGAGAAGTATGCGAACTGACGACATGAAGAATCGTCTTTGCGCCGAACTGGACTCTTCCCCGCATAAATCAAAGTCGTCCAGACGATCTGGATCTGCATAATTAGATCTGGACTACCCTGTATAAACACACCAGGGTGCACGTCCTCTGCGCATACAGTTTTTTTTTTAAGTATGCGGTGATGTGGGCGCGGTGGTAAAATTTCGAGGAGAGGTTGATTACGTGGGTGCCAGCACGATGGATAAAGAGCTGAATATGACGCAACGGGTAATTAAAGCGCAAAGAACACAAGCATAAAAGTGTATCCGTTCATCTTTATAGATTGGAGAGGAAAAAATAGAGTCTAGAACATGTAGATAATAGTCCAGCGATACTAATAAAAATCCCGAAGGTGGCAAAGAAAAGGACACTTAGAAATTTCACCTGTCAAATTAAACAGGACTACAACTGTAGACATTAAATGCAATGTGCACTATGCAGCATGCACAGATAAAGATGGATTTAATTAAGAAATATACTCATCTCTCAAATGAGCCTACATTAAAACGAGTTAAACCTCCGCAAATCCTGTCCTGTTGTTCAGCAACATCAATAACTTTATAATTATACTCTTCACATTTACTCCTTCTCCTGCCACTCTCAAAAAAAGTTCTCCATAGTTAGAAATGCAGACGCCATGCATTCATTAAGCAATAACTTTGTGTTATTTACATACATTAACAAAGAAAGGGGAATCATGGGCACATGATTATAGTTGTATATGGATCCATTTATAGTTCATTTTAATTGAATATATTTGATTTAAATATTTATATTGAATTGTATTTAAACATAAGTTACCTGGTTAAAGACTGGCACTGCAAAGATATATATTTTTTACAGTATTGGTACAATATGTTTATCGGTGGTTAAAATACAGAACTACCCTAAATCAGTGTTCTGTGTTCTATCATTCAAATGTGATGTTATTTTTCACTTGTGGCATAGCTTTGAATCGTTTTACAAAAATGTGAAATGCAAACACAAAAATAGTACCTGTGTGTTTTCCGAAATGTCACAAGTCAAACGCGTAACTTTCTGAGAGGTTCCACTGCAAGCATCTTTGACACTTGCTATTGTATGCCAGCCAATTCATAAATGTCCTGGACTGTAAAGAATCTGAAGTCAGCATGTCACTGCTATTCATGTTTATAAGGTCGCATCTATCTGATAAATTAATCTTATTCATTTTGCAGATTCACGAGAAGAAGTTACATGTGGCAAAAATAAGAATGTTGAGATGGATGTGAGGAGATACGAAAAGGACAGAATAAGAAATGAGACAATCAGAAGTACAATAAAAGTGGGAGAGATATCTAAGAAAGTACAGGAAAGAAGGCTGAAGTAGTAAGGGCATGTGGTGAGGACAGACAAGGAATAGTTGGGCAAAAGAGTGATGGCAATGGACGTACAGGGGAAGAGAAAGCAAGGGAGGCCATAAAGGAGCTGAATGGATAAAGTAAAAGAAAATCTGAAAGTAAAGGGCTTGACTGAGGAGGAGATGCAGGACCAATCTGTATGGGATAGGTTAATCAATCATATTGACCCCACATAGAAGTCTGAAAAGATGAAGATGAAGACGAAGAATAAGATTCAGGAGAGATATCAGGAAAATTAACGCCAATACCATGGACTGATTCGGACAGTCACAGTGTGTCGAGTTGCTGCAAACACCCTTATTCCAATTCTGAAACTTTTAAAATAAAATGTTGCCCACAATTTGTAATGGTAGTTTATAAATAAGACACCGATATGTGTATAATTCTTGAAGGTTCCTACCTAGCTTTTCTGTATTGTTTTTTGGCAACCAGACTGAAGTGCCACCAACAAGCCCTTAGGCCCCTCAGCACTCACACACGGCTCTTACTTTACCTGCCGGCCACGGACACGCACAGACCTTTTACTGAACATCGACTGTGAAAGGAGAGGACAGGCACTTTACAAGACAAGATTTTAATTCAAATAAACAGATTAGTTCCTATTTTTATTTTTGTATTTTTATTGTTCATTGCAAATATTGGTGTAATGTCAGGGGCCTTATGATGTTCAAAACCTTTAAGAATGTAACCGTTTTACTGTTTTTAAAATTTCTCGCCTCTGAAAAATGTGACTAAAGCTGATGTGAGCAAAATTTTAAAGTAAAACGAAAATGATTGTCCTGTTTAACTGCCCGTATCATATGCGGCTAGCTAACTGCAAATGTTTACGGCTGCCGGATTCTCTCGCCCACCAGTCATTACCCCCCTTTACCACACAACTATAATGCAACCCCAAAGTTAAAGACACATCTTGTCATCAGGCATTTCCATCCTCTGGGGTTGTCAGGGTGTTGGCACCAGCGAGCCAGCTGATACCTTACTGCACCCCAAATAAACAATCTGTTCTTGTTATTCAACCTCTTGACCATATTTTGGGCATTGGTCTACTTTCCTGTTTAATTTTCTGCCCCTCTCGCTTCCAAACTGAAACAATGGGGTTTCTCCAAACTCGGGCGCACAACGCTGTATCTCTTGCCCTGCCAAAGCCCATTTACTTTATTCTGATGTTCCCAGTTTAACTGTTATGCTGCATAAAATTGAATTATTTTCAAATGACAAAAACTATACTTTTATAAATTATAAACGGTAGAAATACACAAACCTTACTTGAATGATTCCTTCAGGTGTCTTCCATACGCAATACAAATCCCCTGAGCATCTAGTGGTTCAATCAGCAAAAGAAAGTGGATCAATCAAATAATAATGGTCAATTGGGTATATTTGGTATTGTAATGAACTTCTTGATGTGGCTGATTGATTGATTGATTGATTGATTGATTGGTGTAATCACACTGCAGATGGCAGGTGGGATTTGTGTGAATTTGAAGCAAAGGCATATGGGGGTGACTGGGGTAAGTCAAGGCTCAAGATGGTATTTCTGTAGGCCCTGCATTATGGAGACCAGTTAAGGGAAGTGGCTATTCAGCAAGGGCCCTCATTTTAAAAAGTTTTGGGTTTATCCATTATTTCTGTTGTTCTTCTGCTCTCTGTTCAAATTATAGATTATTCTGTGTTTGTACAATTGGTCTATGGTAATAAAAGTGTTTTTTTTATGTTTAATCCCTCAATTTCTTCTTGTGTATTTCGTGCATATTTATCACCCCACCTTCATATTTATATAGGTCTTTATATTGGGAAAAGGATGCTAAGGATAGAGCTGCCAAGCAAGAGGAGAAGAGGAAGGCCTACGCGAAAGTTTATGGATGTGGTGAGAGAGGACATGCAGGTGATGGGCGTAACAGAACAAGAAGCAGAGGACAGGAAGATATGGAAGAAGATGATCCGCTGTGGCAACCCCTAATGGGAGCAGCCAAAAGAACAAGAAGAAGATACATATAAAGGTCTTATTTTGTTTGTATTTTTGGTCAAAAAAAGGGGATAAAGCTATTTCAAGTAAACATTTAAAAAGCTTAATATTTTGAAAAAAAAAAGTAAAACTGTGATTTGTCCATTTTCAAAATGTGTATGTAGGAAAGGACAGCAAAATTGTGATTCTATAATCTAACAATTATTACTGATGACGTAGATTCACTCCTATGGGCCTTCATTTGGAATTTAAAAAGATGGATGCAGATCACAAGTGTCTGTTATTTGGAAGTTTATTTGACTTTAGTCCTGGCTACTTACTTATTACTTTGTCTTGCACCGTAGTGTATTGCACTTCAATTTTTTTTGTGTGTAGATGGGTGGCACCCGAGGTTCTGATGCCCAGGGTCACCAAACAGTTTTGACAGACTTACCAATTAACCTAACTTGCACATCTTTGCGAATGTGGGGAGAAAACTGGGAAAACACAGGGATACATACAAATTCCACATGGAAAAAGGCTGGTATGGAATTCAAACCTCTGTGCCACCAAGTAAAACAGGTGAAGTACATTCAAGTCAACCTATAGCCAATTGGATCAATTAATACTTTGCAAAACCCATCTCTTTAAAGCTAATGCACAATCAATCATATAGACATACATGTGCCTACAAAAGTTTAAAATTTATAGGCTTAAGGAGTGCAGTTTAGGAAGCCTGATTATGTCAGGTATAAATGTTTCATGGCAAAGATAATTTAGTTCTACAGGCTGATTTCCATGAGATGAAACACAATCTTCTTTTACTTGCTATTTGAATGTTAAAACAGCAGGACATCACAGACAGGCAGATGGTTTCTCAAATAAGGGGCTATAAAGTTAACAGTGTGTTCACCTTCTGTTGCATAATGAAACTCTGGAACAATGAGAAAGTCAGGGTCAAAAAGTTCAGGATGTTAGACAGACTGATACAGAGTGAGCAGTAATGACACAGCTTTGAAAGTCAACAGCAGAGACTTTATAATGTTCTGTATCAGACAGGAAATCTGAGGACTTTGCCACTTAAACAAATATTGCATTATATTCATATATCAATCCTTACTTTACATAACAAGCTTACAGGAAGTAACATTATTTATTTTCTGAACACAATTATTTCAGCGCAGGGTCATGGAGGACACAGGGGCCTATCCTTACAGCACTGGGCACAAGACAGCCCTGGTAGGGATGCCAGTCCATCACAAGCACACACTTACATGAGTTGCTAATCAATCTAAACTACATATATTTTGGATGTGAAAGTTAAACTGGAGTACCTGAAGAAAAGCACCAAGTGACACAGGGAGAACATGGGGAGTACACCCAGCAGAACCCTGACTCCTGGAACTTTGTCCTTTGCAGCAGCAATAAGCCTCCTGGCACATTCAGTTCACATCAGTTCATATTCATATAGTATTCAAGTTTAGAATTTTTAATCCATTTTTGGGTTGTGGTTGGGCTGAAAGCTATCCTTACAGCATAAAGGTGGACATGTAGCCAGGGCATTTTCTGTCCTGGCAAGATACCTGATGATATCAGATTGATCTACAGGTCTCAGTTATTTACACACGTCATTGGGCCAATTTAGAGCTGCCAGCTAACCTAACTAAAAAATTCTTTGATGATACAGGAGAAAAACTGGAGTAACTAGAGACACAGGAAGAATGTGCTAACTCCCTTCAGACAAAAAAAATAGTCACAGGTCCTGAACCAAGGACTCTGCGGTCATGAGATAGCAGCGCTGACTGCTGTGCCATCCTGGCCTCATGTGTAACAGATATACTCTAAGATACCAAATAACTTTCAACAGATGAGTACCAAAAGAGTTCAACATATAAATACATACATACATACGAGTATATATAAAAATGTATATACTTATATTGAATTAAGGGGTTCCCAGGTGGCAGGGCAAAGGGTATCACCACAGAATATATACAGTATATATATATATATATATATATATATATATATATATATATATATAGTGACAGATTAAGTGCTTGCTCGCACCCTTGCACCCTCAGACACCACGTCAGACACCAGATAAAAGTCCAATAATAGGATTTATTATAATAATAAAGTGCACAAAGCACGCTCCTCTCCCCAATTCCCAATAAACAAACAATACTCAAATAACCAAATCCTCAAATCTCCCAGACGCTTAGCCACCCTGCCTTCCAACTCAGCTCATTGTCTGGGAGTTCCCATGATCCTTTTATACTCCCTGACCCAGAGGTGTTCCTGCCCAACAGTCCATAAGTCCTTATTCCTTCTGGGTCAGGGTAAATAGTCCTTTTCTCACCCCGGAAGCCCGTCGCTCTTCCTATGACGAACTTCGGGGTCATAGGGCACGAAGAACTCTTCGGTCCTCCCTGCAGCTCCCTCTCGTGGCCCCCATGACATCCAGCAGGGCGGTGCATAAAAACTCCATTGTCCATGATGCCCTGCTGGTCTTCTGGGGACCTCCATGCTGCAAGGAGGGCTACACCTGGCGGCTTAGGGTATTGGCGGGATAAACAGCCGCCATCCTCCACTATATATATATATATATATATATATATATATATATATATATATATATAAACTGCTCAAAAAAATTAAAGGAACACTCTGAAAACACATCAGATCTCAATGGGAAAAAATTCCTGCTGGATATCTCTACTGATATGGTAATGTGTTAGGAACGGAAGGATGCCACATCATTTGATGGAAATAAAGATTATCAACCTACAGAGGGCTGAATTCAAAGACACTCTGAAAATCAAAGTGAAAAAATGATGCGGCTGGCTAGTACATCTTGCCAAAATTTCATTGCAGCAACTCCAAATGGTACTCAGCAGTTTGTATGGCCCCCACGTGCCTGAATGCATGCCTGACAATGTCGGGACATGCTCCTAATGAGACAACAGATGGTGTCCTGTGAGATCTCCTCCCAGATCTGGACCAGGGCATCACTGAGCTCCTGGACAGTCTGAGGTGCAACCTGGCAGCATCAGATGGACCGAAACATAATGTCTCAGAGGTGTTCTATTGGATTTAGGTCAGGCGAGTGAGTGTGGGGGCCAGTCAATGGTATCAATTCCTTCATCCTTCAGGAAATGCCTGCATACTCTTGCCACATGGGGCCAGGCATTGTCGTGCACCCAGGAACCCAGGACCCACTGCACCAGCACAGGGTCTGACAATGGGTCCAAAGATTTCATCCCAATACTTAATTGCAGTAAAGGTGCCGTTTTCTAGCTTGTAGGGGTCTGTGCGTACCTCCATGGATATGCCTCCCCTGACCATCACTGATCCACCACCAAGCCGGTCATGTTGAATGATGTTACAGGCAGCATAATGTTTCCATGAGTTCTACAGACCCTTTCATGTCTATCACATGTGCCCAGGATGAACCTGCTCTCATCTGTGAAAACCACAGGGAGCCAGAGGTGGACCTGCCAATTCTGGTATTCTATGGGAAATGCCAGTCAAGCTCCATGGTGACGGGCAGTGAGCACACGACTCCTCAGGCCACCCTCATGAACTCTGTTTCTGATTGTTTGGTCAGAGACATTCACACTAGTGGCCTGTTGAAGGTCATTTTTTAGGGCTCTGGCATTGCTCATCCTGTTCCTCCTTGCCCAAAGAAGCTGATACCGGTCCTGCTGATTGGTTAAGGACCTTCTACAGTCCTGTTCAGCTCACCTAGAGTAACTGCCTGTCTCCTGGAATCTCCTCCATGCCTTTGAGACTGTGCTGGGAGACACAGCAAACCTTCTGGCAATGGCACATATTGATGTGCCATTCTGGAGAAGTTGGACTACCTGTGCCACCTCTGTAGGGTCCAGGTATCACCTCATGCTACCAGTAGTGACACTGACCGTAGCCAAATGCAAAACGAGTGAAAAAACAGTCAGTAAAGATGAAGAGGGAAAAATGTCAGTGACCTCCACCTGTTAAACCATTCCTGTTTTGGGGGTCGTCTCATTGTTGCCCCTCTAGTGCACCTGTTGTTAATTTCATTAACAGCAAAGCAGCTGAAACTGATTAACAACCCCCTCTGCTACTTAACTGACCAGATCAATAGCCCAGAAGTTTCATTGGTTTGATGAAATTCTCTGATTGAAAAGGGTTCCATTAATTTTTGAGCATATATATATATATATATATATATATATATATACATACAGTGGTGTGAAAACTATTTGCCCCTTCCTGATTTCTTATTCTTTTGCATGTTTGTCACACAAAATGTTTCTGATCATCAAACACATTTAACCATTAGTCAAATATAACACAAGTAAACACAAAATGCAGTTTTTAAATGATGGTTTTATTATTTAGGGAGAAAAAATCCAAACCTACATGGCCCTGTGTGAAAAGTAATTGCCCCTTGTTAAAAATAACCTAACTGTGGTGTATCACACCTGAGTTCAATTTCCGTAGCCACTCCCAGGCCTGATTACTGCCACACCTGTTTCAATCAAGAAATCACTTAAATAGGAGCTGCTTGACACAGAGAAGTAGACCAAAAGCACCTCAAAAGCTAGACATCATGCCAAGATCCAAAGAAATTCAGGAACAAATGAGAACAGAAGTAATTGAGATCTATCAGTCTGGTAAAGGTTATAAAGCCATTTCTAAAGCTTTGGGACTCCAGCGAACCACAGTGAGAGCCATTATCCACAAATGGCAAAAACATGGAACAGTGGTGAACCTTCCCAGGAGTGGCCGGCCGACCAAAATTACCCCAAGAGCGCAGAGACGACTCATCCGAGGGTCACAAAGACCCCAGGACAACGTCTAAAGAACTGCAGGCCTCACTTGCCTCAATTAAGGTCAGTCTTCACAACTCCACCATAAGAAAGAGACTGGGCAAAACGGCCTGCATGGCAGATTTCCAAGACACAAACCACTGTTAAGCAAAAAGAACATTAGGGCTCGTCTCAATTTTGCTAAGAAACATCTCAATGATTGCCAAGACTTTTGGGAAAATACCTTGTGGACTGATGAGACAAAAGTTGAACTTTTTGGAAGGCAAATGTCCCGTTACATCTGGCGTATTTCAGAAAAAGAACATCATACCAACAGTAAGATATGGTGGTGGTAGTGTGATGGTCTGGGGTTGTTTTGCTGCTTCAGGACCTGGAAGGCTTGCTGTGATAGATGGAACCATGAATTCTACTGTCTACCAAAAAATCCTGAAGGAGAATGTCTGGCCATCTGTTCGTCAACTCAAGCTGAAGCGATCTTGGGGGCTGCAACAGGACAATGACCCAAAACACACCAGCAAATCCACCTCTGAATGGCTGAAGAAAAACAAAATGAAGACTTTGGAGTGGCCTAGTCAAAGTCCTGACCTGAATCCAATTGAGATGCTATGGTATGACATTAAAAAGGCGGTTCATGCTAGAAAACCCTCAAATAAAGCTGAATTACAGCAATTCTGCAAAGATGTGTGGGCCAAAATTCCTCCAGAGCGCTGTAAAAGACTCATTGCAAGTTATCGCAAATGCTTAATTGCAGTTATTGCTGCTAAGGGTGGCCCAACCAGTTATTAGGTTCAGGGGGCAATTACTTTTTCACACAGGGCCATGTAGGTTTGGATTTTTTCTCCCTAAATAATAAAAACCATCATTTAAAAACTGCATTTTGTGTTTACTTGTGTTATATTTGACTAATGGTTAAATGTGTTTGAGGATCAGAAACATTTTGTGTGACAAACATGCAAAAGAATAAGAAATCAGGAAGGGGGCAAATAGTTTTTCACACCACTGTATATACACAAATATTTCTAAACTATCATTATAAATAGTGTCAGTTAAAAAATTAACATGAACTAATTATTAATAAAATTAGTAATTTCATAATAATGTTAATGATTAAAGGACTTCTTCATGAATGTCAGTCCTCGACTGAACCTGTTCACTCACATGACAATAGCAGTGCCCAGAGAGACCCATAAGCCCACCGTTTTACGGTAAACCAATTGTTACTATTTTAAATACCTGATTAGAACTGCTGCCAAAAGACAGAGCCACTAAAGACCGCCAGATGGATTGCATTCAAGGCCACAGTGACATGAAATGCAAAGGAGCTAAAGTTTCTTACAATGCAGTATGGCATCTCTTTGGATTCAAAACATTTTTAACACTAATTAATTCTCTGAATAAGTACTTACAGCTTAAGTAAAATGTGCTATCAGAAGCTGTTTAGCGTAGACTCTGTTCAGGGTTCTTTTATTTTTCCCTTTCTTCGTGCTGCTGGGAAAGGCTCCAGTCCAATAACCCTGAACCTCATTAGCCTTCTTTGGTAATGGATGGATGCTTAAAGTGAACAGATTTCTATCATTTACACAATTTTATACTGTATGTGCTGAAAGTGCCACATGCAGCCTAATTGCACAAGTTTTAAAAGATATTGTCAGTAAGTCATATCTCAATATAATCCACCATTTTCTGCCCCCTACTTTTTCTGTTAAAGGATAAGTTCCCTAGTTACTTTTCTTTGGCACTGAACCCAATGCTGTGTGAGTGGCACACAAAATCCAAAAATATTACCAGAAAGTAAGCAGACTGCCCAGAACACCAGGCTGTCACGTGGGGTGGGTCTTTTTTTTTTGGACTTTTTTAAAATTAGTTTACCACTTTATTCATTTTCAGTATATGTTATATATTAGTCTGGCCTAAAGATTTTTCCTGACACGATTGAATAAACAGAGATACATGATAGACCTATTGAAACAAAGACATTTATTATTCAGAGCATAGCTTTGCCTCTCTTTATATTTATTTAAAGCAGTATTGAATTAGAGTTGCAGCCAATGTTTTTGTTTCAAAATGAACTACATAAATAAGCACTTCATGTAAAGTAATTATAAAACAGAATACAATATTTGATAACACTAAACACTAATATGTATCATGAAACACTACATATGTGTTTTATTCCATTTCAATAATTAGATTTTTATGGGTGTTAATATTTCACTAGCAGTGTAAGCCCGTGCTGTGAAAAGCCTGGGGTCCTGGAAACTATTGAAATTGTCATAAAAAAATTGAAATGTAGAGATGTCAGGTAATTGAAAGGAACTACTCTGGGCGTCTCTCTCTCCTAGGAGGATTCGTTTTACCGATGAGCTCGCTTCGCTTTTGTATTAGCCGCTAAGCGAGTGACTCTTTCTTTGGAGGTTTTGTTTTGCCGACATGCCAGCCTCGCTTGCATATCCCTAGAAGAGGAGCCCTTACTCCGACTGCAGCTCTCACTTCCAGGCCGGACAGACAGACACACACACTTGCACACATAGACGTTTATTTACAAGATAGTTGGACTTTTCCAGATGGCACATTTCAAAATAGCTTGTTATTTTTGTTGAAAGGTCTCTTTTAAGCTGGTTTTGTTGTCACCCAATAAATTGATCAATCAATCTTTTATATACACTGTTGCAGTTTTTTTATAAATGACTTATTTATATATATCATTTCTCTTTTTCATGTGATTTTTATTTCATAATTACCTTTTTATTTATCTTATTTTGGTACAAATTATGTTCCATACACTCCTGCAACTGAGATTGCCAGCCTAATTTAACACCCCTGGCTCTAGTATTCCAGAGCTCTTTCTGAATCGCACACAATCAAATTTTATTAATTGACAAAGTCCCAACGGTAGCGAGCTCATGTTAGCTAGCAACAGATCAGCAAATTGTAAATAATGCTTTCCTTGATTCTTTGCAACCCAATGGAGCTGACTAATTAGATGACATTTAGCAACAATAATAACGTATGGCAGAACACAAAAGGTCCATTTGAAAGCCCTACACTGTGTTCTTGATTTTCCCTTTTTCCCTCTCCATTTTGAAAAACCACTGGTTGCTCCAAATGCACCATCATGGGTAAAGCAGCTGATTGTCATTGGCATTTACTGTATGCATTGCAGTCTTAATTTACATATTTAATTTGTATATTTGGCATTTTATAATAAAACATAAATGATATTTTTCAAGGCAGCACAGTGGGTAGCGCTGCTGTCTCGCAGTAAGGAGACCTGGGTTTACTTCCCGGGTCCTCCCTGGGTGGAGTTTGCCTGTTCTCCCCGTGTATTCCTGGGTTTCCTCCACAGTCCAAAGACATGCTGGTAAGGTGCATTGGCGATCCTAAATTGTCCCTAGTGTGTGCTTCATGTGTGTGTGTGTGTGTGTGTGTGTGTGTGCCCTGCGGTGGGCTGGCGCGCTGCCCGGTGTTTGTTTCCTGCTTTGTGCCCTGTGTTGGCTGGAATTGGCTCCAGCAGACCCCTGCGACCATGTAGTTAGGATATAGTGGGTTGAATAATGAATGGATGGATGGATGGATATTTTACAAACACTATTCCCTTATTATGATTTTGGTTTTCTTTTGGACTGGTAACAGCTTCTGGCTGGTCGAACTACATACCTGAACCCCTCTTGGCTATGCCCCTGTAGAAAATGTTCACTCCTTTGCAACCCTAGTGGCTACTCAACTGGATGGCTTCAGCTTTAATCAGAATAAATGGGCCTTGGATTCAAAAGTTTAAAAACCTAGGCAAAGGTCCTAAAATATGATTAAATTACCCACCAGGAAGGTTACTTCTATAAACTCCTGGCTTGAAAAGAGATGGGCTACAATAAGTCTTTACAAAGCATGAATTTATTTACAAAAATAGAATAAAAGTATAACAAAAGAGCAAAAAAGAAGGCAGAAGGAATTGGAAAATTGGCAATTTGAAAATAAACGATAAGTCCCAATAGAAAAAATACTAAATCATAATTTAAGTAGTAGTTAAGTTTAAAAAGCAATGGAAATTGATGACATCTTGCCTGAAGAAAGGGTCTGAGGTACATGAAAAGGTTTCATATTATAACCTACTCGGTTAGCTAATAAAAGCATCATTTTGCCTTTTTATCATGAGAAGTGGAAAGTACTGCCGTTGTCTGCTCCTGCTCTTAGCTCTTTTGAATCTACTGTGTGTCAATTGTCTGGACCTATTCCTACCACCATTCCTACCACCATTGCCACTGTATACCGGCCCCCCAAAATCAAACAATTTTTTTTAATGACCTTGCCACCTTTCTTACCCATTTATCTACAATTTCTTCAAACATAATTCTGTTGGGGGATTTTAATATACATATGGACAATATCACTATCCCTCTCACTAGAGACATTTTATCTTGCCTTCAGAGTTTTGAATACCAGCAGTATACTGATGTTCCCACCCATTGTAAAGGACATATCTTGGACCTGATCTTCTGCTCTGGTGTTGTCTTTCACGATCTTACAGCACATGAACTATAACTGATCATTTTCTCCTTTCATTTAATGCTAAACTTACTTTTTCTATGACTAAGCTTCCCTGTCTCATATCTTTCCATAATTTTAAGAATATTAAATTGGATTTTCTTTCTTCTAGAATTGATTCCTATATGGACATTTATAATTTATCCACTGTTGATGAATTGGTCTCATACTATAACACTGGACTCAATGGTATTCTCAATTTTCTCGCTCCGTTAAAAGCCAGATCTATTTCCATTTCTTTTTCTGCACCTTGGATTATTCCTGAACTTCAGCTTCTGAAAGCCAAGGGCAGGCAACTTGAATGGCTACATAAAGAAACTGAACTCTTTGTCCACAAAAAGATGAATAAAAATCATGTACTTTATTATAACGACTGTATAGCTCAAAACAAATCCAACTATTACACTCAGTTAATTTCTCTCTCTGATTCATCTTATTTCTGTTATAATTCACTCTTCTCTCACTACTCGTACTGTTCCTTCATCTTTTAAAACTGCTGCAATAACCCCAATACTGAAATAACCTTGTGCCAATCCTTCTAACTTCAATAATTTTCACCCTATTTCTAATCTGCCCTTCATCTCCAAAATTCTTGAAAAAATAGTAGCTATCTAATTTCGCTCCCAGACTTATTCCAGTCTAACTTTTCATTCTCTCCACAGTACAGAAATGGCACTTGTTAAAATTATCAACAACCTTCTGATGGCTGCTGACTCTGGTTTAATTACTATTCTCATCCTCCTTGACCTGAGTGCAGCCTTTGATACTATTTGTCATACCACTCTCCTTAATAGATTATCTTTGATTGGCATTGCCCACACTCCACTAAATCGGTTCAAATCCCACCTCTCGGGCCACACTCAGTTTATTCAGTTTAAAACTTTCACATCCCAACCCACCACTATTACTTCAGGTGTGCCCCGGGGCTTTGTTCTGGGGCCTCTTCATTTTATTATTTACCTTCTTCCCCTTTGCAATATCTTTCGGAAATATAACATTCATTTTCACTGTTAGGCTGATGACACCCAAGTGTACCTTGCGAGTAAACCCACCTCTTCTTTTCCACCATATTCACTCATTGACTGGATTGCTGAAATTAAATCCTGGTTTTCTTCAAATTTTCTTAAATCAAACAGTGACAAAACTGAGGTTCTCCTCACTGGTACAAAATCATCATTATCCAAAGCCGATAATCTTTCACTTGTTATTGACAACTCCTTTGTTTCCCCATCACCAGAGGTCGAGTCTGGGTGTCATTCTTGATAGTACTCTATCTTTCCAATCTCACATTAATAACATCACCCAGTCTTCTTACTTCCACTTACCTAATATTAATCGTATCCGCCCCTCCCTCACTCCCCATACCACTGCCATCCTTGTTCACAGTCTTGTTACTTCTCGTCTGGACTAATGCAATTCGCTCCTCTTCGGTCTCACTAATAAATCTCTCCATAAGTTTCAGCTGGTCCAGAATTCTGCTATTCGCATCATTACTCGAACCTCATCTATTCACCATATTACTCCGGTCTTGCAGCAGCTTCACTGACTCCCAATTAAGTTTCAAATTGATTTTAAAATTCTGCTGTTAACATTTAAGGCCATTCATAATCTCGCCCCTCCATATCTGTCCGACCTTCTTCATGTTACCTTAGATCCTGCTCCCTCCCCACCTGACCGTCCGTCGTACTTGTCTAACCAACATTGGGAGCAGAGCATTCAGTCGTTCTCCTCCCAAGCTCTGGAACTCATTACCTACTGAGCTTAGAAATATTGAATCATTTTCAACTTTCAAATTTAAAATTAAAACCCATCTGTTTAAAATGTTTTTTTCTTTATGATTACAGTGGCTTTGTTTGGTTTTAACTTTTATATTGTCTATATTTTCTGATGTTTGAAGTTTTGTTTATAATGTGCTTTTTTATTTATTGTTTCTTCGTTGTCCTTGAGTGCTTAGAAAGGTGCCTTTGTATAAATAATAAGTATTATTATTATTATTATTATTATTATTACAGGTGTTGCTGTGGGTGACATCCTAACAAGCAACAATTCAAGGACTCTGGAAAGCTTCACTCTTGTACCTATTTTTACAAAAGGTTAGCCCCAAGGAACAAAATTATGATGTAGGAAATAGAGTTTTATTATCCTTAAAATAATCATTAGAAGAATAGAAACATGAAAGAATCTTGTGAGAGGAAAGGTTCCTTGTAGCTACTTAAAGATTTAATACATAAAAATAGGGGAACCTCAGCATCACCATCACTTTTCCAACATCTCTTCCTGAAAATGTAGAATTTGCTCTACAGCCAAGTAGGCAGTTTTGGTGTCACAATTTATTCCTTGCTGAACAAATACGCTGAGGCGTAAGAAATATTATTTCTGGTGGCGATGTATGGTTCAGGATGTTAAAGACTATGTCTAGGCTTGTGAAATAGGATAAATCTGTTACTGGTAACCTCGTAGGTCTCTTTCACCCTTTACAGCCACAGACCAGGCCCAGAAAAAGGAACAATAATATTCCCACATCATCACAAGGCTATACAACAATTCTGGTGGTTGTACTGTGGATGGGCATGAAATGTGCCCATTTTATTTAAATTAGGAAGCCGTTCTCTACTAAGGAAATTACATTTTTATTAAGAAATTTTATCAATTACACATAGCATACCAAACGGCTTACATTAAAACTCGACAAATATCATCCTCTTTATCTATAATTTCAATTAAGACATACTTCACATTCACTTCTGATGCATTAAATAAGTTCTCCAGAGTTGATCATCAAAACTATATGGTTGTCATGCATTGATTGGATGGTGATAGTCAATTTTTTGGATATGTCACTGGCGATACAGAGGAATCATGGTTAAATGTTTATAGATAATTACTATACTTAGATTCTGTTGGATTTTGTAATTGTATTAAATCAATTTACATTGGTCATGCTAGCTCACTAGCTAAAAAGGTTTATTAAAGGAGTTCAGGAGAAAAGACATAGTCAAGGTAAGGAAAAAGGTCAAAACCAAGGAGACTACCAACCATCTTACCAACCAAAACAAGAATCAAAAATCTTAATCAAACATTCAGGCAGAAGTAAAGACCAAAAAGTGATTTAGAAAAAGAGTTATTTCAAACAAAATACTAATCATGAAAAAAAGGCCTTTAGAAATCCTTAAACTTGGGTGAGGTAGTGCTCAAAATAGCAACTTTTAACTCATTTTCTTTATTGTTACCAGTGGTTCTCACAAGCTTTGAGGACATGCCTCCTAACAACGCAAAGCTGTCCAAATGAAGGGATGACCAAAATGGTGTAAATTATAAACAAACAAAACATTGGTTAAAATGGTACAAAATAATTCAAAACAAAAAAAATATTTTGTTTGGTAAACTAATATGGGATTCAGAAACCCCCAAAGAAGTGCTCAAACTCATAAATTTTCAAAAAATAAAATAGAAAAAATTAACAATGAACCCATTGACTATAACATCAGGGACCTAAATTTACTTCATATACTGTACATGGTAAGATTACAATTGTGCTATCACTATCATTGTAAGCTACTTTTAGGCTGGCAGTTTAAATACAGAGTTACCTGTTTGAAAATGTGTAAAGTATATAATGCTGATCTGATCTTTTTAGGCAAAAGTGGACTGCATGTCAATACAGCCCAGCTACTATGTGTTCTCTGAAATGTCAGTCTTCAAACATGTATTTTTCCAAGAATTTTTTCCAGATAAATGTTGCCGTAGGTAGTTGAATGTCCCTCCATGGCACTATGAAATTTCAAAACTATTACTTTGCATCTAACTTCTCCATATCTGTTTTCTACCCCACCACCTTTTCATGCATCGCTTCTTGTGTCCACATCTTTCTACATAAAGATTACACTCAATGCAACTTTGAGCGCTTGCCTTCATGAACTGATGAATTCATAGATGTTTTGCACTGTAAAGAATTATCAGTCAGCATGGAGCTGGAATTTTTCGTTATCTATTAGGTTTCATTTATCTAAATAATTCAATTTTATTAAGTTTTGCTGATTCAGAATAGATGTCGACAAACAGTCATATCATATTTGGATTACCTGAAAAATTGCTTAGAACTGTGTGACAATTTTAGAGAGCGTAACAGTCACTCAACCTGACACAGACAGATGCAAGAGGCAAACTTATAAAAGCACAAGCTTTTTATTTTGTTTCTTCACTTGTGGGCAACATCTTCCCCTTTCCCACAAGCCACAACACAGTCACAAAGCACAAACAGCACACCATAAACACAATGCTCACTTTTCTTTTCTCTCTTTTTCTTTCTCCTCAACTCCTCCTCAGCAAGCTTTGTCTTCCTCCTCCCGACTCTGGCTCACTGAGTTCTGTCTGCTGGATCCTTTTATATGTTACCCGGAAGTACTGCAGGTGCTTGATGATCTACTTCCGGCAGCACTTCTGGGTGTGGTGAAAGGATCGCCCATATGGGCTCTGGAGCAGCTGCCGCGCCCCCTGGCAGCACCCCCAGATCCCAAACAGGGCTGTATCCAACTCTATCTCCCATGAAACCCTACGGGAGTCCGAGGCACAATTGCCACCCAGGGGGGCTGCCATCTAGCGTTCCGGGGTACAGGTAGGTAATGCTCTGTCTACACTTGCTTCCCCGGTCCTTTCAAGGAAGATGTGTCCTGGCTGAGCAAGGATCCTGACCATCTATGACAACTGTTAAGAAAAAAAAGCAGATGACAACCAAAAATCTGAATTTAGTAATTTTGAATTACAATAAATAAATAGTTTGGTAGCCTGTAGCAACACACTAGTGTTGGATCAGTACTAAAATACTGACTTTGGTATTAATACCAACGTTCAGAACTCAGTACCTGCACCAAAATAATAACAAACCAAATAACAGATAACTTTTAAAGCCTTTCTTATTATCTAATAGAATTGTCCCCACTTTCATTCCAATTTTGGGTGAGTAACTTACTAAGTTATGATTAAAGTGGAAGCTTAGAAGAACAACAACAACAACAAAATTTATTTATATAGCACATTTTCATACAAAAAAATGTAGCTCAAAGTGCTTTACATAATGAAGAATAGAAAAATAAGAGACACAGTAAGAAAATAAAATAAGTCAACATTAATTAACATAGAATAAGAGTAAGGTCCAATGGCCGGGGGGACAGAAAAAAAAAAAAACTCCAGACGGCCGGAGAAAAAAAAGTAAAATCTGCAGGGATTCCAGGCCATGAGACCGCCCAGTCCCCTCTGAGCAATCTACCTAACATAAATGAAACAGTCCTCTTTGTATTTATGGTTTTCACGGAATGATTTAAAGATGATGATGATGATCACGTGGACTTCTGGCTTTTAGTCCATCAATGCTGAGGCATCATAGAAGGAGAACTTGTTGAGAGTGGGGAAGAAACTGTGGCATAGTATGCAAGACATTCCATTGAGGGCTTTGTCCTGACTAAGGCCGGGTTTCTACTTCACACGACGTGACGCATGTTGCAGTGGACGCACCTGCTACGCAAGCGTTTTACTGTTTATACTTGCACGTGTACTTTACGTAAATCTGGAGGAATCCACCAGGTGGCAGTGCGAGATATTATCATGGTGAGAACAGGTTCGGCTTCTCTGTGTTGTGAATTGCCTGGAACACCCATTAAATTCCAATGACACCTTACCGCAATATCTCTGAAAAGGATGTTTAATGATTAAATCCATCAATCCAGGGATGTGCCCATTCCAGCTAGCATTGGGCAGGAAGCAGAAACAATCCCTAGACGTGGCCTCAGCTCATCACAAGATGAATACAAGCACTCACATACACTTCATCATCATTTTAGTGTCACCAAATCTGCATATCTTTGGAAGGAAACCGGAGCACACTGTGGAAACCCAGCAGGAAAACATGTAAACTCCAGGCAGGGAATATCAGCAACGTGACTCCCTGTGAGACAGCAGCGCTAACGCTCCGCCACCGTGTCACCCCCATGTGTGTAATTATTAACAGTATTCATTGTTTAAACGATATTAACGATTTATCTGTGTTTATCTGAAATGTACATACTTTAGTGCATTTCATCATGAAAGTGATATCAAGTATAAATCTAAAGATTCTAAATTTGCAGAGAGTTTTAATATCATACATTTAATGTGCTCAGTGTGGCGATCTATTGCTACTTGCTGTCAGGTCAGGAGGAAGTCCCAGAAGCTTGTAGCGATTAAAAACTGGGATGACGTTTACGACGGTCTGCTTTAATGATAAAGTAAACTACGAGGTCAGCGTGAACATTTCGAGATTAAAGCCGAAATTTCCACTTAAATCACAAAATGCACCTTTTCACTGCGTCCTTAATTTTTTCCTCTGTGACTCAAATACAGCGCTGTACTTTATGTTGCTGTTGTGAAGTTGCAAAAAAAAAGATGGCACAAAAGATGGTATGTGAGACTTTTAAAATGTATTGTATCCTTACGATGGGGAATATGCGACGCTTAAATATATAAGCTCCTTGGATGCATATCGGCATGCAAATGTATGTGGGCATTTTGCTTCACCACATCGAGCCATTCATCAAACATCGAACATCGATCCTGGAGGATCCTCAAAGCAGCTTCTGTCACATGTAAATAGTGAACAGAGACTCTGACGTCACATTCCAACTTTTATCACACTGCACCCCCGGACTTTTTGCTGGTACTGCAACTCACACATGCGTCGCGTTAATTTCTGGGGACCTGCTCAGAGGAGGCATCAAATGAACGCTGGGAACACGTGGCAGCCATGATACGGGCATGTACGTGTTCTGAGCATGAAGTATAAACGAGCCCTAAGAGGCACTTAAGAGTGTATCCCATTATAAAGAGAATTGGCCTGGTGTCTTAAAAGTTAGTAATTCCAAGCTACTTCAAGATGCTACTTCCAATGTTCAAAGTTTTTTTGTTTTAAAACCAGTATATTCTATCAAAAAAACAAGCCACTATGGCCCATTAGCAAAATAATTGATTAGGCTCAGAGATAGATAAGAGACACTTAAAGGCCACATTCACATTACCAGCCTCATTGCACAGTTCCAATTGTTTGCTCAGATCGAATCTGCCTATCTTGATTGTTCACATTCACAAGTTCAAGTGACCTGTATCTAACTGTAATGTGAACACTCGTCTGCGCACATCATATGCGCACATTACGCACATTGATTCATTTGTGCACAATTAATCTGAGTCATAAGCAACAAAAAGCATCGTGTTTGTGAAGAGGCTCATGGTACTGAAACTGACAAAATAGACGTGTTAGTAGCTAGTGTATGTATCTAATTTTGTTCTGGAGAACGGCAAACAGCTCGTCAGCTATACGTGGTTAGGTCAAGAAGGAACAGAAAAATCAAACGGCCAGCTTCTGCTATTTTCACAGCTATGGCTCGGTCTGTTGAACCAAGAGACGCTGGGATTAGAGAACGGAGACAACAATGGTGGGACTGTGATTGTTGTCATAGCTGTATCTCTCCTCCATTGTTTTTTTTGTCTCATTGTCGGTGCTGACTGATCATGACAGTAAATAAATACATAAATTATTCAAGTCACATGGCCATTAAACAAATATGTAGGACCACATATGTAAGTGATTCAAATCTGATTTGAAAATATCAGACTTTAGTGCCCACACAGCACTGAAAACATCAGATTTGTGTCACATTAAGTCAAAAAATTTGATTTGAGTCACTTCAGTCTGGTAATGTGACTATAGCCTAAATCTCAAAAAACAAAAAAACAAAGCTAAAATTAAATAATCTGAAAATTAAGGAAACATTAAGAGCTGACCATTTAGAAATATTTCTGTTAAAATAGAGGTAAGTCTACAAAACCACAATGACAAGTTCCCCTTTTGTGGGCTGCAGTGAACATTTGAACTAAGATATGTTATGATGAGGAACCCTGCTATTGAACTAATTACCAAACAATTACTATGCTTGTATTTTTAAAATAATTACATAGTAAGGATGGGATGTTTGGCCAATTATACCTAAAATTAGGATAAGAATGCTATTAAAAATGGTTAATCATACAAGGAAATGTACTTATATCAATTATATAATGTTAAGATTAAAAATAAAGATAACGGGAAGTATGGAATCACCCCATAATGAATGTTATTTTTATGGCTAAAGATAAAGAGATGTATTGTTTATAACAAAGAGGTGTGTCAGTGCACAGGGGTACCAGGAAGGGAAATCGGACATTTAATTTAAAAGAGACAGTATAGTTGATTTATTCAACTTTTGCATCTTGAAGACTCAGCAGAAGGCCAGAATCAGCATCATTACTGCTTTTTTCTCTGTTACTTACACTCATAATTAGTGATGAGCAAAAAACACTGAATTTGCTTCACCTCCAATTTGGAGAAATCACTGAATTATTTGTAAACTTTGCAAACTCAGCAAAATTTATTGTAGTCAATGTAGAAGGAGAAATGCAACTAGTTTTGAGCAGATTATAAAGGTTAATTGTTAATTGTTCCTGATGGCAATGGATACACCTGCCGACTAAGTTGGACCAATTACTGTGGCCAAAAATGTGACCTGAGCTATGAGGTAGAAGTGCTGACCATTGTGCTACTCTGAGAGAAAGTTAACAAAACAAACGGACAGTAAAAAGTCTCGCAGACAGTGGCAGAACGGAAGCATGAATTCACTAAGGCTTGCCGCCGCCAGATTCAATAGCAGGTACTCATTTCTCTCAATCCATAAAATACAGTTTGTTTGTTTGTTTTTCTTCCCCCGCTGCTTTTAGCTCATTCACTGCTGCTACTATTAAATAAGCGCAACACTAAAGCACATGGAGTCTTCACTCCCTCCTGTTTGCATTAACTGCAAAGCACTCTGGGAAATACTATTAAAGGAGGAGATCAAATACATGTCCATACAAAAAGACATTACTTCTAAGTCATGAACACACCAACACATTTCCAGTTTCTTTTTAAGTGTGGATTTTGGACTTAAATATATTTGCAAGTTTTTAGCCCACTATGTATTATAAGCACTATATCTATGGGGGGCTCTCATCCAGCATTGGCTGCTGCAGCTACGTGATGTCACTCTGGCATCACATAATATCACAAGGAGCTGGGATAAAAAACAAAATGTTTGTCTAAGCTGGCCACATGGTGAATTTCCAGGAAAACATTTGATGAAAAAGGTCAACAGAGAATACAGTATAGTCACTGCAAAAAAGGCTTGGATGAATTTCCCTGATCAACACTATTCATAACCATGTTGCTAAGCCTAAGCTAAGCAGACATTACATTCACTTATTCGGCTGACACCTTTATCCAAGGCAACTTACAACATTTAAGATACAATTAGTTGTACTCCTTTTGTTTTTCCAGTTATGTTACAGGTAAGTAAAGTGATTTGCTCATTGTCACATGGTGCAAGTAGAAGGATTTGAACCCTCAGTCTTATGGCTTGAAGCTCAAAGTATAAAGTCTTAAACACTATGCCACACTGCCTGCACACTGACATTAAATATATTATCGAATCTATTATTACTCTCGTGCAATCTTTAATTGTATTTTGCTTTGTAATTTTTTACATTAATTTGGTCTAGATTTTTACTTTTTCTGCTCTCAGAGGTTCATTGAAGAATAAAATAGGGTTAGGGTTTGTGAACTACAGGACAACAGGGGCTTCAGGCCAGCATTAGGTAAGCAAACCTTTTAAAGCCCCCTCACCAGGTACTTATCCCAGAGGCCTGTGACTGCACTATTTCTAAGGTCCTTAAGGTCGCCATTGTCTCCAGATCTCTCACCCCTTAGCCTGGAAAAGTGAGGCGGATAACCTGAATGTCTCTCCAGTAATTTAGTGATCCACTTCATGAAGGAAGTGAATGAGAATCATGTGAATATTTCTCAAGTAATAATTCAGTTCACAAATCAGATAAAAGAGAATCGTGTCACTCATTTGTTAATCAAATGAATGAGAACTGTGTGACTGATTCTTGGGTAATCATTCAGTTCTAACTCAAAATAGAGAATGATACATGTCTGATATATTTAGTGAGTTGTAAAAAACCTGTGCAAAGGCAAAAGTGAACACAGATAATTGTTAGACCAACACTTATAATGTTCAGTTTCGTGTGACTAATTTGTTGAAGGGACAGAGGAACATACATATATTACTTTAAAATTTTTAATATGTTTTATCTTAAGGCACTCATTTAACAAATTATTAAGACCACTATACTAATACTCTATAGGAACTAGTTTTTCTCTCAAAACAGTGTCAGTTCTTCATGTCATGGATTCCACAAGATGTTGGGAACATTCTTTAGAGATTCTGGTCCATGTTGACACGATTGCATCTCGCAATTTCTGTTGGTTTCTCAACTGCATATTAATTAATTCTACCATATCATATTAGTTTCAGATCTAGTGACAGTGAAGGCCACTGAAAAACTCTGAATTCATTGTCATGTTCATGAAGCAAATTTGCTTTGTGGCATGGCGCATTATCATGTTGAAAGCAGCCATTAGAAGAGAGGTAAATTGTGGCCATGAAGCGTTACACATGGTCAGCAGCAATACTCAAATTAGCCGTGGCATTCAAATGATCATTTTTTAGTATTAACGGGCATAAAGTGTGCCAAGAAAACATTCCCCACAACATTACACCACCAACACTAACTTGGACTGTTGACACAAGGCTAGTTGGGAGCATGGATTTCTGCTGTTGGAACCAAATTCTGACTCGACCATCTGTGCACCTCAACAGATATCAAGATCCAAAATACCAGGCTGTTCAGTTTTGGTGAGCCTGTGCCCACTGTAGCCTCAGCTTTCTGTTCTTAGCTGACACGAGTGGAATCTTCTGTGGTCTTCTGTTGTTGTAGCCCATCCGCTTCAAGTTCAATGTGTTGCATTCTGAGATGCTTTTCTGCTCACCACAGTGGTACAGAGTAGTTATCTCAGTTACCATAGCCTTTCTATCAGCTTAAACCGGTCTGGCCTTTCTCCTTCGACCATTCTCATCAACAAGGTGTTTCCACCTGCTTTTCAATGGATGTTTTTTGGTTTTCGCACCATTATGAGTAAATGTTAAGGACTGTTGTGTGTAAAAATCCCAGGAGATCAACAGTCACAGAGATACTCACACCAGCCCACCTGTCAACGACAATTATGCAATGGTTGAAATCACGTAACATTTTTCTCAGATCTGGGGCCTCATGCACAACGCCGTTTGTAGAATTCACACTATAACATGGCGTAAGCACAAAGTGGAAATGTGCTTATGCACAAAAAATCCAGATGCATAAATCTGTGCTTTCGGCAACTTCCACGTTCTTCCGCTACATAAATCCCGGTCAGCGTGAAAAGTAACACTCATGCACGCGCCTTCTGTCCCGCCCTGTCTCCTCACAGAATTACGCCTCTTTGAATATGCAAATCAATATAAATAGCCCTTAAGCTCAGTGTTCTGTGAAAAGGCAATGGTAAAAGCACGAGGGGAAATAGAAGAATTTCAGCGAATACCAAGTGGAGGAAAAGAAAAACGTACTATTTGTTGGTTTAAACAGTGGTATAAACAACAAAAGGAAGTTGATCGAGTGACATAGAGTGTTGGAGAAACTCGAAAGCTCAAGTTCACAAAGTCACACAGTGCCTGAAATAAAAAAGAAGTTGCCAGATATCAAAGTCACTGTGAAAAGGACAGTCGTAGCCCACTGTCTGAGTGTCATATGAAAGCTTATTAGGGTACAGACAAAAAAATAGGCACACAGTTTTAAAAAAGCAAGAAATGTCAACTTTAATCTTGAAATCTCCACTTTAATCACGTAGTTCATTTTCTTATTAAAGTAGAACATCATAAACTTCATCTTAAAATCATTTAATTTACTAGTTTCTTAAATCCAATCGTAACTAAAGTAGCACATTAAATGCTTTGTTTTATATTTGATGTTCTATGTGCTCTATGTGTGTGAATCACTACATGCTTCTGGGCTTTCCCTTCCTCCGATAGGACACAGAATCCATTACTTTTGTAATATTACAGCTCTCTGAATAATTAAAATACTGAGATGTATACTTGATATAATTTTCATGATGATAGGACTTAAAGCATGTTATTAAACATGGGAACACGGTGGTGCAGTGATTGTGCGCGACCTTCATTGAAATACTTTATTGTAGCAGTACTGTCTCTTTCAAACATACTAACCTCCAACTTCTGTCCTTACTTTTCTTTCTCCAAATACCCAATCACCACACAATCAGCGCTGTAATAGACGTTAAGCTATCTGTAAGCTTAGAATGCCGATTCTTCAAAACGTTTAAGGAACATTGAAATATCTTCGTAGTACATGTTTAATTACTCTATCCATCTATCCTTCCAGTGTCGCGTCAACACCAGCAAGAATACAGCGCGTGGCAGGAACAATCCGTGAACGCAGCAACACTGTGTCCTCACATGTTTAATTAATAACAATATAGATTATTTAAATGAAGTTAAAGTTTTATCTGTATAATATAATAAACATATTTTGCTGTATTTCATCTTAAAAATGATATCGTCATCATATGTAAATACGCGCTTTATAAAGTGTCTCAGGTCATGCAATATTATAACTGTATCACAAGTTTACAGTGAGGTAATTGTACTAATAAGTACAAACAGTTCTACAAGGAGCACTTGATGGACTGATTGAGTGCGTTTATAGTTCTTGGGATGAAACTGTTTCTGAACCACGAGGTCCGTACAGGAAAGGTTTTGAAGCATTTGCCATGTGAAAGCAGTTCAAATAGACAACATGGCTGAGGCAGCGTGTGCTTGATGCTGTATACTGATAATTCTCTTTCCGATCAGCTGCACTGAGTGGTGCAGTGAGAGTAATATGGAAAAAGATGATCCGCTGTGGCAACCCGTAACGGGAGCAGCTGAAAGAAGAAAAAGAAGGTGCAGTGAGAGTAACAATGCTAAAGCAGCTATGGTATTTGGAATAGTTTGTCCATTTTCTGGACCATTATATTGCAGCTTAATTACAATCAGATGCATTAAACTAATAAATAATATGAGGTTAATTTCAGTGTATTTATAAAGCCTCGTCAGGGATGTGGATCTAAAAAAGAAAGGGAAACCACACTGGAACAGTAGCAGTGCTTTGACCCTGGGTACCACCAGTCTGCAAAACCGAGCACAAAACCTGCGTATGCCAGGGTATGAGCTACTGTGGAAATGTGCGTGGCTTTATGCCAAGTTTAAGTTTCATACATCTCCATTTTAATGTGGAAACAGGCTAACACAACATTTTTGAGTGTACGCACCGTTTACACATGAAGCCCCTGGTGTTTGATTTGAACTTTAACTGAAGCTCCTGCACTGTTTCTGTAAGATTTTATGCATTGTGTTGCTGCTATATGATTGGCTGATTAGACAATTACATAGATAAGCAGGTGTATAAGTGTCCTTAATAATTTGCTCAATGAGTGCACATTCTGTTTAAAGCAATTCCAGTAATGAATTGTTTGAAACAAAAAATCTAAACATTCTTATACTAATGTGTTGTTAGAGTACTGTAGTTGTATGACGAATGAGAGAATCGTCAATAACAGAGTTTTCATTTACTGAAAATGGTTTAGTTCAAACTAGAAAGAATTATTAGTGAAGTTAACGAGAATCATGAAGCAGATGAGCGGAATTTGCACATGCACATCTAAACAAAAGACCCTGACAGCAGCACGCACGTGTCTTAGCACTCCAGTTAGGATCTACAGAATTGATTCACTTGTCCTCCCAAGTAAATTCTCAAGATTCACAGTTAAGAGTCCTCAAAACTAATAAATTGTTCACAAATCGTCCATCACTACCAGGTATCAGCATTCCATTGTTTAATCGTTTTGTGACATGAATGGTGTGTGAATATCACTAATTATTAGCAAAACAGGGAGAGATATTATTAGCTCTTTGAGGGCTGAATATTTTTGCCAAAAGAAAAGTACACAAAGCAATGGTTTCACATATATATTCACATTAAACGTCTGTTGCTATGTGCTGTGACTGCGGTTGACACATGTTCAGCATCTTTGGCAGCAGTGGCTGCGCAGGCGTGTCTCAATAGTCACACAGCAGGTGGGTGGCAGTGGCGGTCGCAGTGTGATGCAATATGGTTTGTACCTCTTGTCATCATAAGTGGTGGTCCTCCCAGGTGAACACTGCTGTAGGCACATTAGCTACACGAAAGTGTTCAGCACCACAATCAACTGGTGACCAATCAGATGATGCTGGTATGTCACATTTGTCCAGATCACTTGCATCAAAGTCAAAGTACAAGTAAGAGTCCCATTCAACGAAATTACATATTTTGCTTTGGACCCTCACTAGATGTTGATGGCATTTCAGAGGTTGTTTGCTCTTCGCTACTCATGCACGTGTAGGGAATCAAAGTTAAATCAACAAAGCTATGTAACTTTCCTTCTAGCAAAGAGTCGAACTAAAATGAAAGGGCGAGTTTTTTCGCAGTTTACAGCTGATTACTGTCCTCTACCCCTGAATTTTGACAAAAGTCGACATCAGCCCTGAAAGAGTTAGGTAGTCAAGTTAATGGTAATGTTGGAAAAATCTTCACAAATAAAAGAAAATTCTGGTATGGCCTCACCAGCATTTTCATGCCGAAGACACAACTGTTCCCACCGTTGTCATTGCTTTATAAACACAGAAGACTCATGACCAGCCTTAGCTCAGTTTTCAAACTGTCAGTCAGTCTTCGCTTTGTGATCGGCCTGCAACTTCATGGCTGTACCATCTGAGTTGGAAGATCAAACATCTTAGGTTTAATGTGAAACTAAAAGAAGAAACATTTTAATGTTACATCAAAGCTGTATACATTAAATTTATGGACTGCCAAACAGATGCCAGGTTTTGAATTCACAATTCATATCTCTACATCCTAGTGTTGTGGTCAGGACTTGGCTGGGAAGTCCAAATTTATAAATTGCAAGCCAGTGGATGCAATTCACCTTCAAAACGGGATTAAGCAGATCAAAGTAAAGCAATTAAGCTCTGGCTACGGACTTTGAAGGCACCCATCTTTACTTCATTCTGGCCCTGTTTTAAGGATTTTAAAGCACACATTACTGGCCCCGTGTTTAGGCCTCGGCTGTGATGTGGTCTGTGTGGCAGCCTCACTGTCATCGCTACCTCCTCACATCAAAGCTGTGCCGGCATTCTACTGCGTGCTCTAACTCTTCTTGGGTTGCAGGGCGGTGAACCGTCTTATCTCTACTAATGGTGTGAGTCAGCCGGCTGGTTTCAGGATCTATTCCCTCTCTGTTTTGTCCTAAAGTCACGGACAATGAAACTGTATGCCCCTCCTCCCTTGAGGCACCCCTTTCAAGCATTGCAGGGCCCTCATTGATGAGCCGCCCACGATGGGAGGGGGACAGCTGTTTCTGTGGGCTACCTGATCGGCAGGTGGGGGTGGTGAGTGTTGCTCATCAAAAAGCAGGTGTTATTTGAACCACAAAAGACAGCACTCATCTGTCAGCTGATAACTACCACGATGGCACTAACAAGGCATCGAATGAATGGGACACTCTTTGTCTCACACTGGTTGCTGTCTCACTTTACCAGCTCTCTGGAGTATTGCAGACTTTTGACAGAAAATCTGACATTTTTGAAAAGAATGCTATAATACAACTTTAGACAATCTCACCCACTGATCATTGGGTTGACAATGAAAATTTAATTTTCTGTTGCTGTTCACCTGCTCGGTATGGAGGAGAATGATGGAACTGGTTAGTCTTTGTCTCCCATTTTCTTCAGTATGCCTTATTCTGTTCAAGTGGGGCTGCACCAACATTCCTTGCTAATATTCTTTGATAAAATAATGTAAAGACTATTAGTTAAGTTGGATCAATGCTGCACATTCTTAAATGATGTGAAAGATGGTCCTGCTGGGATTAAATATGGATCCTTATCCACCCGTGAAGCCATTAAAATGATGGGGGGGAGGGGGTATCGGTCATTCAGGGCAATGTCTTTCCCAATACTTCAGGTGTGTAATGGCACCACTGTGGGTACCCAAGGGGCATCATGGGAACTATAATGCTTTGAGTAAGCCTTGTTGGGTTCTAAGGGTGCTGCCAAGGAGAGCTGATGGGATTTGTGAGTCTTACCTTATCAGACTCCCAGCATATCCAGAAGCATTCCCGAGCAACAGCATTGGGACATTGAAAGTGCCTGTGGGGTTTATATTAAAGGAGCAGTCTTGCTTCAATCAGAAAGCCAGAGACAGGAGGAGGAGGTCAAAGCTTGCTGCAAGCAGTGGAGGAGACTGAGAGAGGAAGACAACTACAGAAAATTGCTGAGTTGAAATGTGCTTGGTGCATTGAACTGTACTGTGGTTGTGCTCTGGGAAACACTTGCTGAGAGAATAGTTTCCCACAAATAAAATCCCTTCTGGTAGCAACTTCTGTCCAAGCCTGCTTATGTTTGGTTTCTAGGGAGCTGCAGTGCCACCTGGTGGCCACAATGTGTAAAAATCCTTTTTACTGTGGGCTCAGAGTAAGTGATGCCTGGCTGTGTTAATAAGGATGGCCTCCTAAAATAATACAACAGAAGTAAAAAACAAACAAAATCTATATATACAATGCTAAGATCTGTCTGTCATGTGATTACTCGCAAATTACCGGGGCTAGAGTCTTGATCTTGGTCTAAATTGAAATCTTATGACCTGATACATTCTAGAAATGTAGGTTTAGGTTTAGGGAGCAGCAACCTCGCTGAAGTGACCTGTGTTCATGTGTTTATTAAGACAAAGTGATTGCAAAACCAAGTAACATGGCGGGAAGAAAAAGAAGAGCAGTGGCATCTTCTGAGCATCAAGTAAATCGTTGAAGCCAATTACGTGATGAAGAACACCATAATAGGAAGAAGAAGAGCAGCTAATTGTGTTGAGCATCAAGTGTGTGATACAGAATGCAACACTGGAAAAAATGTAGAAATGTATAGCGGTGGCAAAGTGACCTGTGCTAGAGGGTTTATTGCAAACTGATCAAAGAATACAATGATGAAAACCATAATTGCAGCAAGAAGTAGAAGAAGAGCAGTAATATCTGCCGAGTGTCAAGCAAATCACAGAAGCCAATTACATGACAGAGAACATAATATTAAGAAGAAGAACAGTTAATAGTGTTAAGAGTCAAATGTCAGAACACAACCTTGTCAAAAATGGAGAAATACACGGTGATGGCTAAGTGAAGTGTGCTCAAAGGATTATGGTAAATTGTGACATCTGCTGAGTGTCAAGTAAATCACAGAAGCCAATTATGTGATGAATAACACCATAATTGTAAAAAGAGCAGTCAATTCTGTCGAACATCAATTGTATGATGCAGATGGAGAATGGCATGGTGATGGTAAAAGGTGACCTGTGCTTGAGTGTTTATGACAAACTGATCTAAAGCCAAGGTGCTATAAACCAAAATGGCAGCTAGAAGAAGAAGAGGAAGAGAAAGAAGAAGCACAGGTGCAGTGACATCTGCTCAGTGTCATGCAAAATGAAGAAGCCAATTATTTGACAGAGAACACCATAATAGGAAGAAGAAGAGAAGCTAATTCCATTGAACATCAATTGTAGGATACAGAATGCGACATTTTCAAAGATGAAGAAATACATGTCAATGGCTGTACTCAAGGGGTTATGGTGAAATAATTGAAAATCAACGTGCTAAAAGTCATAATAAAATAAAGAAGATAAAGACCAGTGACATCTACATACCATCAAATAAAATGCAGAGGCCAATTATGTGACGAAGAACACTAATTCTGTTGAGCATCAATTGTATAATACAGAATGCAACATTTTCAAAGATGGAGAAATGCATGGTGATGGTAAATGTGACCTGTGCTTGAGTGTTTATGACAAACGATCAAAAAACTAAGTGCTAACCTCCGTAATAGGAGGAAGAAGAAAAAGAGCAGTAACTTCTACTGAGTGTCAAGCAAATTGCTGAAGACAATTAAGTAACAAAGAATAAGAACCAATAAGAAGACAATACATTGAAGTACAAAGAAAAGCACTGTGGTGGGCTGGTGCCCTGCCCAGGGTTTGTTCCTGCCTTGCGCCCTGTTTTGGCTGGGATTCGCTCCAGCAGACCCCCGTGGGGGTTGCAGGTTGGATAATGACTGACTGACCGACAAAGAAAAACAAGAGGTGATCCTGAATATAGAGAAAGTGGGCAGCACACGAACACAATGGCTCACAGGTATGCAAGACAAAGTCCAGGATACAGAATGTTTAAACGTCAACAAGAGAGAAATGCATGAACACAAATGAAAAGATCATCAAACTTGAAACCTGAAACTTCCTACCATATGCAGGCATTGCTTTAGCATCTTTACATGAATGTTTACTTGAAGTGTACTATTCACGAAAGGTAGACCACCAATGTGATCACTATAAAGCTGTATGTCTTAATGGTGATAACCAGGGCCAGATTTAGATGAAAAGAGGCCCTAGGCTATTCCACTTATGAGGTCCTTTCACCTCCCATTTTTAAGTTTGTTCAAATTGCTAACAATTTAAATGCAGGCCCCTCTTGATCTTGAGGCCCTAGGCTGAAGCCTAGTTAGCATATAGGAAAATCCGGCCCTGGTGATAACAAAAGAATGTGTTGGAAAAATGGTAAAGTTCAGTCTGTTTTATATGAACAACACAAAGCAATAAAACACTTTACAACTTCTAAAGGAAGTGCAAGAAGTAACTAATTGGAAAATGTAAGTATCAACAGCTCCTTATCGTTTCCATCAATGGAAGCCTGGACTTATAATCCATATAGGACATTTGTGTTCAGAATTCATAATCAAGTTCACTATAATATTGGTGGTCTACCATTGGTAAGGTATACCGTATTTCATTTATTATTTCATGAACGTTTCTTTTATCAATTAAAAATCATTTTTAATCTCCACGACTTACACTATATGAGCCACAACAAGTACAGCAATAAAATATGTAATAACTTCTAGAGGAACTCAAAAAGGAACAATTTAGAAAACATAAGAAATATCAACAGCTCCTTATCTTTTAACTAGGCTTTTTACTTTTGAACCATCGGTCCACATGTTTCACTAATCATTATTACTTTATTACAATATTCATTTCCTACACTCCATACATCAGTTTCCAGATAGTTTGACAGAGGCTCTCCTGTTAAAGACAGCTAAGGAAGATTAGAGTGTCATGGGAAGCAACAATCCTTTCCTACAGGTCTGTTTTGAGAGTTTTTCACCTTCTCTGTTACTGTGTGCCATTGCAATATGTCTGACAAGGACAAGAAACACAAAGGGAGAGTGGAGTGGACTGCTTTTAAATCATAGAGTGGCCACCCCCTGCCTGTGGATTTACTCAACTCTCCCAGACTGACATGTAAATCCGACCCGTCACACCCCACGCATCCTTCCGTCTGATAAACGGCTTATGTCTATCAAGATCAGCACTACCAGGTTTTATAACTGGAGTTATCTGGAAGCTACAAGCATTAACTTAACCTCAGAGTCCTTTACACTAAATTAATGAAGAAGTCTATTTATTTTTGTGTTAAACTGGTTGTTTGGGAAGCTCAGTTACTTCTTTTCTTATCTTATATGTCTGTATTTTATTTATATAAGCATAACCAAATCAATCTGGTATATTAGTGGCAACAATTATATGCTATTGATTCATCCATCCATTTCTATACCCGCTTTATCTGGTGCAATTTCATGGGGACACTGGAGCCTATTCATCGGACAAAATTCATGAACAATCCCTGGACAGGGTGCCAGTGTATCGCAGGGTGAACACACACACATCCCCACACAGATCAAGGGCCAGTGTAGCATACATGTCTTCAGACTGTGGGAGACAACCAGAGAAGGAAACAGGGAGAACATGCAGACTCAATACAGGGAGGACCTGGAACATGAACCTGGGCCTCCAGATAGTGAAGTAGAGGTGCTATCACTGCTCCACCTTGTCACCTTGAAAAATTAATGATGAGGATTATAATTATTCTTTTTTTCCACTCACTTGTTTGATGGCAGTCATCTGTTAAATCGACCTTTCAACAAGAGATCAAAGCAATTTATCCAAGTCCCTTTTCTAAGATGTTTCCAGGACCCATCGGTTTGGTCTGCATCTATCTAGCCAATGGACAGACTAGTAGCTTGAATTACCTTGGAGGGCATCCTGGTGACGTCATCTGAGCTCTCACACTCTGTTAGCCCCCACCTTTTCAGAACACTGTCACCACTAACCAGCCATACCACCTGCGCTTCAGAACAGGTCTTCTACCTGAAACTAAGCATGTTTGAGCCCAGCCAGTACTTGGAAAAAGCTTGGGTTGCTGCCAAAAAAGGTGTCGGTGAGGCCAGCAGGGGGCGTTCTCCCTGTGGTGTGAATCTGGATCCCAATGCTCCAGTGGAGTGACATGGACGCTGTGCTGTAAAAATGGCGTCATCCTTAAAATGAGATACCAACTTGAGGTCCTGACTCGTTGTGGTCATAAACGATCCGTAGACATCCTTCATAATGAGTAGGGTGTAGCTGAATGGTTAAATTACCCACCACGGTCTAGTCATTCTGGCCCCCTAATCATCCCCTGTTTCTAATTGGCTAACTATCTCTCTTGCTTCACTGTCTAACAGCTAATGTATGGTGACCGTACTGGCACAAAATGGCTGCCATAACATCATCCAGGTGGACGCTACACAAGACACATAACACTATGTTCTTCCTTCAATAAATTCCTCATTAACAACATAAATATATTTTCATTGGTGGTGTCAACAAGCCAGAGGTTTACGGTGACGTTCTTTCTTCTAGGACATTTTTGTTATATTTTGGGACTTTTATTGCATTGACCTTTCAAAGCCAGATTCCCATTGTGGGGCCTGCTTAGACTGAAACCTGCATGTAATAGTTAGGGACTGGCTGAATGGAGTGTAGCCTTTTCTGGACAGGCTGATGATAGTGCTGGCTTGTTTTTTAGAGTCATTTGATAAACAATAAATGTATTCATTTATACATTTATTTATCTAAGGAAAGATTCATTGATTGGTTGTATTATCTGTCATGTGACTCTGTATACTTGTTTTTAAATGTTCCTGCTACTGTATGCATCTGAATGTTCCCATGGGATTAATACAGTTTATATAATCTAATAATCTAATCTAATAACAAAGGCAGCTCATACACATGGAAACCAAACAATGCCCCAAACTAAATATCTAATGTAATTCACAATATTAACATAAACAGAAAAAAAATAAACACGAACAAGCAAGAAATCCTTAACATGTCACCTTGAAGGATCCTGCATAAGTGCATAGCTCCACAGTCAAAATATGGTGTTCCAGTGAATCCTAGATTGTCTGATAACCCTAAAAAACTTTTCACTACTTGCTACTTTAATAGAACTCCCAGGTTTTGATCTTCTGTTCCTCAGTAATGACTTCATCTTTTGCCTCATGTTACACTTTGGTTGTCTGAGTTTTGAGTCATGCTCATATTCTCATGTTTCTCTCCTGGTCTTGGTCCAATAAAGAAGAGTCTAAATGGCAGCAAACTGCGAGTGGTTCATATGGTCATGGGTAGTGCATTCCATGGAATGAAAGAAAAGACCTGCAAAATAACAAATAACAGAGTTTTCTAGCACACCTGAGAGAGAGAGAGCAGGGACTGCATGAGTAATGAGTGTGGGGCTTACAAACAAAAGTGATGTTAAAGAATGAAAAAACAAAGAGCCACCATGAAAATGACTAAAAGAAAACTGGGCTGCACCAAAGGGCCTGGGCAGACATGATAATTTGCTTGTGATGAGCACAGAGACTTGCCCATACACCAACACCCAAAATAAACCATTCATCACCCACCCCTACACTAAGTGGTTCTCTGACTCATGGCCTGTCTCCTCATGTCCAACCTGTATTCACTGTAGTGAGATATCCACCATTTATTACTCTTAGAATCCATCATCCGTGCTACATGGTGATTCTACAGTTTAAATAAAGCTGATTGATTAATTGATTGGTTGATCTTTCAAACCTGGTTTACCTTGATCAGGGTCGTGGGTGAGCTGGAGCCTACCTCACCAAGCATAGGGCACAAGGTAGCAATGAGCCCTGGACAGGGAGCCAGTCCATCACAGGGTGAACACAGACACACACACACACACACACACACACACACATACACACACATGCTAGAGCCAACTTAGCATCTTGGGTCAGAGGAAGGAAACAGTACAACCCGGAGAAAACCCATGTGGACATGGGTGGGGAAAACATGCAAACTCCACTCAGGACAGACCAGGGACATGAACCCCAGCACTACCACTGGGCCACCATGTCGCCCTACTCTTAATACTGCAATGCAAATGTGCACTGTACAGTATACTGTATGATATTATCTTTCATTTTTAGATAGAAGTTGTAGAAGTTACAGTATAAGTCCTTATTGTAGGCAAAAGATCTTTAATTACAAAAAATGAGGATAATTCTTGATTTTTCCTTGTAAAGTTCACTGTTTTAATGAGCAGAGAATAGCACATAAAATAAAAAAAGACAAACAATAGTTTGGTGTCCATGAAAAGTTTCTGAAAATACCGTAGGATCAAATCTTATTACCATAACGAGTTAAGAACACTTAACATCAATATAAGATAACTAAATAATTAAATCAGATCAGCTATCATAGTGAGCAATTATGGTCACTTACCAAGTACCATAGGCATGCAGCCAAATCAAAAATCACGTACAGACTTGCTTCAGGTTGTACATTCCTGGCATGTTAACTTTCTCCAGTTTCAGGAAGAAAAGTCACAATGTCACAATATTTTGACCCAACTAAATAGCTGCTTTGATTATGCAGGTGTAGCTGATATGAATACAGTAAATAAGATCTGTCCCTTACTCTTTACAACTTAGAGGTGGTGAGATTTGCTTTCTTGGTAACTGCAAAAATACATCTATTACTCATTTACTAGTTTGTATAGATAGATAGATAGATAGATAGATAGATAGATAGATAGATAGATAGATAGGAAAGGCACTTAGATAGATAGATAGATAGATAGATAGATAGATAGATAGATAGATAGATAGATAGATAGATAGATAGATAGATAGATAGATAGATAGATAGATAGATAGATAGAACTTAGCAAACACTTCTTTTGGTCTTCATAACACTTACACAGCATCAGTAAAGTGTTTATTCATCTCTGTAAGGCTTTATAGTGCAGCGACCTTTTAATACAATTTCCCATGCTGTGGTGACCACAACCATAAAATTATTTTCATTGTTACTTCATAACTGTAATTTTGCTACTGTTATGAATCGTAATGCAAATATCTGATATGCACGATGTATTTTCATTGTTACAAATTGAACATAATTAAAGTGTAGTGATTAATAACAAAAACAATATGCAATAATATATGTTGTGAAATATTTATTTCTAATTACAAATAAATTAATTTTTGTCTTTATGACTTACATTTATTGGTTTTTCTTCATTGTGTATTGAACTGTATTCACTGTATTCATGTTGTATACTTATGTGAAAATGTGAAAAGCATGGCGTAGCATGGGTAACAGTCTTAATATAACAACAGATAACTACATTGCTACAAAATTGTTGCGACAGTACGCGTAAAAAGCCAACGTCAGTGTGAAGGTTGAGGCTGCTTCTTTCTCACCAGATCAGAAATTTTCGGGGCAGTCTTTGCAAGAGCACAACGAAGATCATCTTCTGCAACAAGTCTGCTTCTGTATTTAGACTTTATAACCAACAAGTTGGAAAACACTGTTTCACAAAGATATGTTGTTGGAAATGGAAGAAGAAGTGTGTAAATCCCCGTAACGGCGTGTCATTATGTAACGTCACGCTGTTCAATGTACAGTAATGTAAACAGTTAAAAATTATAAAGTTACGACAATTAAAACATTTGCAATTATTCTGATTCTATTGTCTGCAACATCTGTACTAGAATGACAACTATAGTAAAAAACTAGTAACTACCAATGGAAAAAATTTGTACAATAACACGTTTTACACATTAAAATAGACAAAATCCATATTTCCAATGGTCTTAGGCGACCCCTGGCAAATCGTTATTCGACCCCCAACGGGGTTGCGACCCACAGGTTGATAACCGCTGCTGTAAGGTGATCTGCTAACAAAACATCACTTTGGAGCAGTCTGAGGTGGCTTAACTGAGACATAATTCTTTTGATATTATATATTTAGACTTGGGAATCCTTCATATTAATAATTAATTTTTACTATCATGTCAATATGCCACACTGCACAGAGATGAATAAGCCATCTACTGATTTGTTATGAGTATTATGAAGACCAAAAGAAGTCTTTGTTAAGGTCTTGTGACATAAGTGTAAATGAGTAAAATATGTGTTTTTGCAGTTCCTAAACTAAAGGGTTACCTCTTTCTCTTTCACAAAGTTAACAATTAAACAGTGTTGTGCTGCTTATGCATTTGTGCACATATTAAGCATCCAATGATGTTGTGTCTACCTCAATATTACTCCATGAGACTGGACCACAATCCTGATGTTTTACACTTCTTTCTTTCTTTCTTTCTTTCTTTCTTTCTTTCTTTCTTTCTTTCTTTCTTTCTTTCTTTCTTTCTTTCTTTCTTTCTTGTATCTCTTGTTCTCTAACTCTCATCTGATCTCTTGCTGTAAGACCCTTTTTATCCATAGTAAGTGCAGGTGTGACAAATGACCTCCACAGCTGCACGTATTTCCACACGCACATCTGCATTCATGGGGTCTGCGGTGCCTTGCTGATTTTAAATAAAATCCTACATTGCCAAAGACCCCTAACTCACTTTAACGCAGGGGGACTGTAAGGGAACAAGTGCTACAGGACAAGGTTAGAAAATTGACCATCTCAAGTGAAAAGCTCCAAACGCAATAGAAGCTAATTATATTTCCTAGGTTATATAAACCTAACAATTAACAAGAGTCAGACAGAAACTCACCGAACAATAGAATCTTCAAGTGCTTCCTAAACACATTGAGGAAGTCAGCAGTTTGAATGGAGGTGGGCAACTCATTCCACCAGCTAGTAGTTACACGTGAAAAGAGCTTGAAATAATTTGATGCCACACAGAGGTTCATCAGAATGCCAGACGACATTCATCAGCAGACCTGAGAGGTCAAGAAGGAGTGTAGGACCTCACAAGAGTCTCCATATGTATAAGTGCACTCTGTAGGCATACATCAAGAATTTGAACTTAATACGTACTCCTTTAGGGAGCCAATGTAGTGATCTGAAAAGAAGAGGGGCATTTGCCCATCTCAGCTGGCATTTTGATTTGTCTGCAGTGGCTTAGTACCACATGCTGGTATTCCAGCCAGCAGAGATTTGTGGTAGGCTAAATGTGATAAGACCAAAGCCTCAACCAGAAGTTGTGCTGCATACTCCATCAGATACTCTCTGATCTTACAGATGTTGTGTGCGAGACAGAGAAACCGCTGCAACATGGTCAGTGAAGGACAAATGGTTATGAATCACCACCCCAAATCTCCACACTGACTTGGCAGGCGAAAACAATAATGAACAGAGCTGAACAGAGGTGGAATAATAAATAGAGGGACAAGATGGAATAGCAAGACTTCCCATCTTTGCTACATTGAGGTGGAGACAGTTTTCTTTCATCCAGGTTGCAGATATCAGTGAGATATGCAGAAATTCTAGCTGATACCGTGTGGTCCCCTGGATGAAATGACAGGTACAGCAGTGTGTCATTGTCATAGCACTGAGCAGAGAAACTATGGGACATGAAGACAGGGCCTAATGAGGATGTGTATAGAAAGAAGATGAGAAGGCCAGTCCTTGGGTCTTCCCCATGCTTGCCTGATGCATCCTTGACATCTGTCCATGCCAGGACACATAGTAGGATCTGCCCAAGATGTTAGACTCAAACCACCTCAGTCCATCCCCAGTGAAGTTCTCCAGGGGTGCGCTCACATGGCGTCATTGGAGTGACCGTGCCTTATATAAGGTCATATGATGCGCCATCTTGGTATCCCTGTTTGGATCATTCTAAAAGACTTTAAGTGCGCTTCTCTGTATTTTCATTCTTGATTTTCTGACTTACAATTGTGATTCTTGTCTCACATTTCTCGCTTGACAAAAAATCGGTTTGTCTCTTCGGTTTTCACCCTGGTGCGTACTCCATTTTAGTTCTCATTTCATCAAAATATAAAGTCATTCTGTTTCGGCACAACAGAGTTATTGTATGCAGCAGGAGTCCCTTTAAAATCAAGAATTGTATTTTACAAATCTGTTAATAGCTATCCTTGGTTATTTTTTTTAAACCTGTTGTCGATCTAAATTAAGGTTCTTTCTGGGTCCGTCCTTCATGTGGATAGTTCTTTTATTAACCAAAAAATGGTTCCAGTCTGAAGGACCAACCGGCACCTTCACTTTTAAGAGTGTAGTGGAAAACTATTGTTCACATAAACTCTTGAAGTGAAGAGGAACCTCTCTGATCATGCTGTCATCTAATCTCCTGCCATCTTAATGATTGAAGTAGTGCACCTTAACATGTGATGTACCTTAGAAACAATCCTTAAACCACAGAGTGGTTTCTATGTGTCAGAAATGAGCTGAATATTCAAAGTGGTGAATCCCAGGAATGCGGTTCTCTTGACCTTCTCCAGTGTTACAACTGCACTGTCTTTTGTTGAGTGTTAACACAAAGCCATTAGGTGTTTGCAGAAAACCACCTAATTTGTATGAATTGATGTAAAATACAGAAGAATTCCAAACCCACTGCAGCTTTAATAATCTATGCAAACTGGATACCATATCTTGTTCATAGGAAAGAGGAACAATTCTGTCTATGGTATCCATGTAGGAACTCACATTTCATAAACAAATCACAATAAACAGGTAAGGTGCTGATAATAGAGCAGGACAATCATTAGATTACAGGTTAGGGACAGGACCCTGTGGCTCACCTCTCACACCAGGGGTGGCCAACGCTGACCATGGAGGGCAGCAGTGGCTGCAGGTTTGTGTTGCTTAATTAGAAGCCAATCCTCACCAATAACAGATCTT
Source organism: Polypterus senegalus (assembly GCF_016835505.1). Taxonomy (NCBI): domain Eukaryota; kingdom Metazoa; phylum Chordata; class Cladistia; order Polypteriformes; family Polypteridae; genus Polypterus; species Polypterus senegalus. Next base: position 38,008,058 of record NC_053164.1, read on the forward strand.
ATTTCATTTCATGGCTTATTAGTGTTTTAACTCTATCATGACAGTTCATTCTTAAATCACACTTTTTGTTTTTCCTTTCTAATGATACATGCGTCATCCAGGTGATTTGAAGCCTAAAACATCTGAGTAATTTTCAGTTCTTCAATTTCTCTTCAGTATCCTTCTGAGTTTTTAATTAAATTAAATGTTGAGTTATGAATACACGGAAATGGAGACTTGCTAGATATAGAACTGGTGATTCCTTTGTTATGTGCATCTTATTACTAATAAGAAGCAGTTAAAGCAATGAATATAGCTGTGTAAGATTAAAATAAGCAATTAAGGGTTCAAAATCTTAACAAGAGAGACAACTTAAATGAAGTTGAAGAATGTCACTTGAGCAATGAGTGCTTCATCAACAATGAATGATTCTTCATGAAGCAATTGCATTGGAACAAAAACCTGAAGCCATTGCGGCCCTCCAGGACTGAGGTTGCTTAGCCCTGATTTAAAGGGTCTGAGTCTTAAATAGCAAATAAATTAAATGGAGTTTATTCGCAGCAAAAACAAGTCACTAATTAAGAAAACAGAGAGAGTGGAAACCTGTCGCCACTGTGGTTCTCCAGAATCGGAGTTGGCCACCCCTGTCTCAGACACTCCAGCCAGCTAGGCTGTGTTTAGGTCCAAGTTATGTTCAAGGAGTTATCTGAAAGATGCAACTGCTGGTGGCAGTGCAGGCTACAGTCCAGGGGTGATTCCTTTACTTACCAGAAGTGAAAAAGCTAAACACTGAGCCCCCCCAGCATGCATCCAAAAAAGACATAGTATGCACACAGTGCAGTCAGACCCACTGTAAAACTAGTAATTCTACAAACAAGAGAGGTAAAAAATCAAAAATCATGTGCTTAAAAGTTGGCATAAAATTCATTAAACTCATCTGGAGAAAAGTGGCCGTCAGTGGTCGACCCTCTACTTCTGTCTCTGTAGCCTGTGATGTTTCCCAATCCCTGCCACATACTCCGAATGTCAAGAGTAGTGTAAGTCTGTATTTCTTCTTTGCCTCTCTAATAGCTCTGCATAGATCATATCTGGACTTTTTGTACTCACTGGCATTGCACGTTTTATTGTTATACAACTTTGAATCACAGTGGGTATAATTTGGCTTCTTGACAATAATCAGCTGAAAATGACTTTTAATGTCAAAGTGCATACAGATATCTGCAAAGTGGTCTAAATTAATTACAACTATACAACACAAAATACAGTAATCCCTCGCTATATCGCGCTTTGACTTTCGCGGTTTCGCTCTATCGGATTTTAAATGTAAGCACATCTAAATATATATCACAGATTTTTCGCTGGTTCGCGGATTTCTGCGGACAATGGGTCTTTTAATTTAGGCTACACGCTTCCTCAGTTTGTTTGCCCTGTTGATTTCATACAAGGGACGCTATTGGCGGATGGCTTAGAAGCTACCCAATCAGAGCATGTATTACATATTAACTAAAACTCCTCAATGCTATAAGATATGCATCCCGCGCGGAGCTTGATTGTTTGCTTGTCTCTGCCTCTCTCTCACGCTCTCTGACATTCTCTGTGCCTGACGGAGGGGCTGTGAGCAGAGGTGCTGTTTGCTTAAAAGATACTGACGCTCCTCTAAAAAAATGCCGCTTTATTGCGGGCTCGCATATTTAAAAGCACACGTATTGATTTTTTGATTGTTGCTTTAATCTCGCTCTCTCTCTCTGACGTTCTCTGCGCCTGACGGAGGAGATGTGAGCAGAGGAGCTGTTTGCACAGAGGCTGTTTGCTTAGAACATACTAACGCTCCTCTAAAAAATGCCGGCAAACTTAAAAGCACACGTATTAATTTTTTGATTGTTTGCTTTTCTTTGCGAGCGATCTCTCTCTCTCTGAAATTCTCTGCTCCTGAAGAGAAGAAGATCTACTTGCATTCTTTTAATTGTGAGAAAGAACTGTCATCTCTGTCTTGTCATGGAGCACAGTTTAAACTTTTGACTAAAGGGTGTTATTTCATGTCTAGAGGGCTCTAATAATGTTAACAGTGTGGGAGAGTTTATAAGGGCTTAAAATATATAAAAATAACTACACAAACATATGGTTTCTACTTCGCGGATTTTCGTCTATCGCGGGAAGTTCTGGAACGCAACCCCCGCGATCGAGGAGGGATTACTGTAACTGATCCCACAAGTATTCTCCCCCTTCAAGTCTGTCTTTAGTAGATGTACCAGCTCAGCACATCTGCACACTGCCATTTCTCCCCATTTTCCTTTTCTAAACTGCCCAGTTCTGTCAGACTGCATGTTAATTGTGAGTTAAGAGCTTTTGTCAAGTACATCCTCATATTTTCAATTTCAATTGGATTGAGATCTGGACTCTGTATTGGCCACTCCAGAACATTAACATTGTTGTTTCTAAGCCATTCCTGTTTAGGTTTCGCTTTATGTTTGAGGTTGTTGTCTTGCTGGAAAATAAATCTTCTCCCAAGCCACAGGTTCCTGCAGACTACATAAGGTTTTTCCCCAGGATTTGCCTGTAAATCTCTGCATTTATTTTCCCCTCTGCTCCTGCAAGCCTTCCAGGGCCTGCTGCAGAAAAGCATCTCAACAGCACGATGCTGCCACCACCATGCTTCACAGTGGGGATGGTGTGATTGTGATAATGCGCAGTGTTCAAACATGGTGTTTAGTCTGAAGGCCTCAAAACCTTCTTACAGTTGATTTCAGAGTTTTCTCTGTGTTTTCTGGTAAACTAACCAAGATGTCAAGTGCAATTTTTTTAATAATACATTTCTCTTTGCCACTCTTCCATAAAGTTGTTGTTTGCAAAGTCTCTCCAATCTCAGTGCATCACTGTAGCTTGTAACTCCATCAGAGTTCTCAGGTTTTTCTTGGTGGCCTTCCTCACTCATCTTCTTCATGTTGTTTGGATGGCCTGTTCTGTGGATTTGCAGCTGTGTCATACTCTTTCCATTTCTTAACGATTGATTGAACTGGACTCCAAGGAATATTAAGTGACTTGGACATTTTCTTCACTCCATCCCCTGGTGCGTGCTTTTTAATCACATTTTCATGAAGGTGCTTGGAGTGTTCTTTTGTCTTCATTGTGTAGGTTAGGCCACCATACTGATTCACCACAAGTTGGACCTTCAACATTAGGTGCATTTGGATTACAATCAAACCAGACAGGTGACCCCCTTGCTTCTCTCAAATATACAGTGTAGAACAATAGTTGGTTTCACAATGTTTGGTATCCACATTGACTTAAATCTGAAACAACACATAATACAGTATAAGAGCTGAGCCTATACAGTTTAAGTAAAAGAAGATTAAGAGGTGACATGATTGAAGTGTTTAACATTATGAAGGGAATTAGTACAGTGGATTGAGACTGTTATTTTAAAATGAGTTCAACAAGAACATGTGGACATAGCTGGAAACTTGTTAAGGGTAAATTTCGCACAAACATTAGAAAGTTTTTCTTTACACAAAGAACGATAGACACTTGGACCAAGTAGTGTGGTAGACAGTAAGACGTTAGGGACTTTCAAAACTAGACTTTTTTTCTTGGAAAAAATAAGTGGATAGGACTGGCGAGCTTTGTTGGGCTGAATGGCCTGTTCTCGTCTAGAGTGTTCTAATGTTCTGACGTTTTAATAAAACTCAAATATCTGAAAAGGTTATTCACCTTTTTAGGCCACAAGAGCTAATCTTTGCCCACTTACAAAATCAAACTTTTTGATGGCCATCGTCGGTATCAGGTGGTCCTGTCAGTGCTCTGGTGCTGCCTCTGGTTTGTTGAGCTATACAAAATGCTATCACTTGCAATTTACATATCTTAAATAGAATAATCGCACCACACATGGAAACATAATAAAAACAAAGTCCATTTTATACTTCTGACCATTATTAGGTAGAGCGTCCACTTTTCACTAAACACACTTCAGTGCGGGAGAGCAGAAGCCGCCAACTTACTCACTGTAGAGATACTGATATGTGCTTCAACAGCAGCCCAGCCTTTGGCTATGTAAAGGCTAACACTGGCACAGACGGACGCTGGAGGCACAAGTTCAAAAAGCACATGTGATTTATTTACAGTTTAGCGTCCCCAACAGCCCAAACACATGCTTTCTTTCCTCTTTTCTTCTTTCTTTGTCTCTCACTCTTTCTTTTCTCCCAGTCCTTCTTTCTCCTCCCAACTCTGGCTCCCTGAGTAGTGGCTGCTGGCTCCTTTTTTAAGGCACCCGGAAGTGCTCCAGGTGCTAGATAACTCATTTCCCAGAGCACTTCTGGGTGTGGCGGAAGAACTGTCCACAAGGGCACAGCAGCTCCTGCTGCAGCACCCCCTGGCAGCGCCTGCGGATCCCAACAGGGCTGCACCAAACTCCAACTCCCATGAAGTCCTGTGGGAGTTGGAGGCACCTCTGCAACCCAGGGGGAGGTAACATTCTGGCCACACTTGCTCCCCTGGTCCTCTCAGCATGGAGGTGTCCCAGCTGGGCAAGGGCCCCGGCCGCACACTACTGTTGAAATGTCTTTACTTAAGAAATGTCTACTGTTATATTTGATTTTTTTGAAGTAATTCTAGAATTGACAAGCCTAAAACAATTTCTTTTCTTCCTTTTGTAATGCACTTGGGTAAATGAAATGTCAGTTATGCCACCTGCCACAGACCAGAACAGCAGCTCTACTTAGCAAAGGCACAGACAGGAGAAGCACATCATGTTGAAGGCAAAGCAGGGTAACATAAAAAAAAAATCCCCTAAAAAAGTTATTCTTCTGAATTTGTAAACCCAGTACTAGGCACTTGGTGATTCAGAACACCATGTGATGTTTCTTTTAATTTTTTTAGGTTTCTCCCATAATTGTGAGGCTTTCAGGGTGTCAGAATGATAAGTAGGGGAACTTGCTGCATTGCTCACCTATCCCCCTTATATGAAATGGAGCCATGTGTTGTGACAAGGTACCTGCAAAGTGACAGTTTACTTAAAATGTGTGTGTGACCCACTGTGTACCATGAATTAAAGTTTATTTCTGTTTTAGTCACGTAAGGTGCCAAAAAAATAAAAAGACTGCCTAAAAATTTTAAGAAAGGAGAGCAATTTGGGGGCAAAACCTGAACCTGGACATGTAGACACACATCTGTCAGTTCAAACAAATTGTGGTCAGACCAGAACTGTCATTGTGAATACAGCTACAAATTAGATGTCCGTGTCTAAGTATTTTTGATAATTAGAGAGCAGTAACACCAGGAGGTCTGAGACAGGACACATGTTGCAGGAAACAAGAGAAACTCTCCCTAAAAGTTCTGTTAATTAAAAACATTGGTAGTTTCACAAACCAGGTGAGACCACTCAGTCCTAATAGCTAAGCTGTCCCACTACCTCATCCAGACACTTTAAAAGTACTCAATTGTTATAGGCAGGCAAGTGCAATACCTACACTGTTAATTTTCACAGGTAATTTGTACCTTGATAGCATACTATTCTTGTTATATGTATATTTGTGACTTTTTTGTTAGCTGTAGTAACTCTTCAATTTCCTTCATGAAATAATAAAGTTCCTATCTATCTATCTATCTATCTATCTATCTATCTATCTATCTATCTATCTATCTATCTATCTATCTATCTATCTATCTATCTATCTATCGTGAAGTGATTAGATTAGAATTGCAAATAATTCTCAGTTAGTTTCACAGTCCAGGATGTCAGTCATTCGCACAGTATGTGACATACAGTGTTATTATCTATTAAGATGTCTGCTAGCCTAGCTCAGTGCCATTCATTATACAAAACACAAGACCGCCTCCACTGAGGGGTGACACATTATAGAATCTGATGGCTGGGTGTAGAAACAACTTTACATGTGGCTCCTTGGGGCAATACAGTTATCTCAGTCTGTTACGGAATGTGCTTCTCTGTTTAACTAAAACCTCATACAGGGGGTGACAGTCACTGCCCAGTATAGTAAGCAGCTTCCTGAGTGATAGTCTGCTCTACCCTTTCTCCATTGAGTCCACCCTGAGTTCTGGGTTCACTTAGTCTGTTGGCAGTACCAACATTAATGCCATTTTCCCAGCACACTGCCGCATAGGGGGCAGCATGGAGGTGCAATGGTAGTGCTGCTGCCTCGCAGAAAGAAGATCTGAGTTCGCATCCCAGGTCCTCCCTGCGTGGAGTTTGCATGTTCTCCCCGTGTCTGCGTGGGTTTCCTCCGGGTGCTCCGGTTTCCTCCCATGGTCCAAAGACATGCAATTTAGGTGCATTGGCGATCCTAAATTGTTCTTAGTGTGTGCTTGGCATGTGGGTGTGCGTGTGCCCTGTGGTGGGATGGTGACCTGCCCAGGAATTTGTTCCTGCCTTGCACCCTGTGTTGGCTGGGATTGGCTCCAGCAGACCCCCGTGACTCTGTGTTAGGATATAGCAGGTTGGACAAAGACTGACTGGCTGACTGCCAAATAGAAAAATACACTGGTCACTATGGCCTGGTAGAAAACAAGAGTGGCCTGTGCACACTAAATGACTAAATGCCACTTCTTGTGTACAGTCTCTCTGTTGGTACTCCACTCAAGCCTGTTGTTAAGATGCACCACAAGGATTTGCATATCTTTTGCACCTACACATCTTCACCATCAGTGAAAACTGGGGGCAGACCCTTCTCAAGTTTATGACTGTTTTTTTCTTTGTAGCATCTTACATTTTATAGGTTTGTTGTGGCAGTCAGTCCTCACTGGTTTACTCAATGGAATTATATCTGCCCCTCCATGGTAAAGCGTGTAGTGTCAAGCGTCTTTTGAAATGTGTGAAATGAATGAATCACTGATTGTTCTTGTACTTAGTCTCTTGATTCTGTCATCGGTGAGTGTACCTGTATGTTTGTGCTGCTTTCTAGCTTTCCCTGGAAATATTTGTCATTGTCTGTGCATGCTAGATTGCAAATGTGCTCGTCCTGTGTGTGTCACGGACAGCATTCACACGATGACGTCAGCACGTGTGTGTCGGCGCCTTTTCCGACGGGTTGTCCTGCCATCCTGTCAAGGTTTTCACGTTCGCTTTCAATTTGACATTTTCCCCTCTTGAGCTCTCATTTCACCTTCTATATGAGCACCGTCATTCTTTTCAGCAACACATTCTCAAAATAGCGCTCTTCTCGTTATTAGAAGCCTCAGACCGATGAACCCAGACAGATTTCCATTTGTAAGAATAAAGGTGCTGCTGTGGTTCTTCAGAGCGATGTCATTGGGGAATCATTTTTAGTTTCCAAAAGGACCATTATTTATTTATATTCATAACAGCCCCACATAAATAGCCATTAATAGATGATAACAGATTTGTTAATTACCAGTCGTTTTCTGATAATAAAAGTTTTTTTTTGTTTGTTTGTTTTTTGCTGTATACAATTAACACAGGCAACGTTCAGGTTTTCTTGATTTCTTAATATGGTGGTAGGTAGCCTACTATTGTATAGATGTGCTTTGTTCACATATTATGGAAAAAAGTCAATTTCATTCACAAATAACCTTTCCCTGAATAAAATTCTAATTTGCCAAACAATGTTTCTATGAGAAACCACACAACCCAGTAAAGCGCCATTACAGAACCGTTAGTTTTTATGAGTGTGCGCGTGTGGGACAATATAAGTCCTCCAATCTATACACTGCTTATGCGAGACAACTACAGACGAGCAGAAACCGGGCGGAGAATTGTCCTGGTCTATGAAGCACTGCCTCGCCCTAAATAATTAAACGCATCCAATTTGAAACCTAAGTGTATATTAGCCTCATGTACCCTATATCGACCTTTAAGTCCTGTTCTCGTTAAAAGAGTTCTAATACATTCCATTCTCACACCCGATACTTTGTCAACATCCATGCTATGGTATAATGTAGAGCGATTTTTATCTCTCGTGTGTGTCTTCCGCTGCTATGACTGTCTTCGTCTTTTTCCTTGTATTATCATTTCATCCGACTTGATAACATTCTTCTTTTTTTTTTTTTCGGTGCGCCAGTTCTGCGCGCAGTGGCCATTTGACCCGTCCTCTCCAATTTCACGTATGCATTCAGCTCCCTCTGTTGGCAGAACTTCACACAGCGCCCGTAAAGAGAAGGCTCAGAAACGGAATTGAGGAGAAGGCTCTAACTGCAGTCCGTGTCTGACGTCATAGGTATTGCAGTCTGCAATTACACTGTCGGAATTGAGACTCGAGTTCGGTTTCCATTTAGTGATCCTCTACATTAGGGATCTCCAACTCCGTTCTTGGAGACCTACTTTGGCTGAAGGTTTTTATTCCAATTGTTCTGTTAACTATTAACCCGTTTTTGATGTTAATTTACTTTTTTGCATTAATTTTAATTGAATTGAGACTTAAGATTCAGACCCCTTAATTATTATTTTTTTTAATTTGCCGCCGAAAAACAATGAGACACAAAATGAGCCAACGCATGACCAGCAACATGTGTGTATCATACAATATCTGAAAATAAAGAAAAGTGAAGATGCCAGTAATGTTGATCTTATGCAGTCCACAAAACATTTTGACGGCATTCTAAAAAAAAAAAAAGAAAATCAGCAGTCTTGGAAATATTTGCTGTGGCAGAATGAGAGCACCAACAAACCCTAGAATTAAATAATGTGTTGAATTAACAAAGAGAATGAGCTTCTAATTAATAATCTGGTTGGAGTGAAATTGATTGTAATTTTAGGCCCAGATTTACAGTCTTAAAAAAAAGAGGTTCCTTAATGACACTTTATTGTTCATTACTGGGTTGTGTGGTTCAAAGTAGAACTATTTTTCTCTACATGTGAAGATAGTTCCTTGCGCTTTTTTCCTTGATCTTTCTAATACGTAGAATGAAAACCTGAAATCTTTAATGTAGGCTACCTAGCAGTACACTAACAGATTAAGGAAACCTGAACTTAGCCTGCATTATTGTATGCAGGAATTGTCCCTTAAAATCATGAATTATTGGTATTTCACAATTCTGTTACCATCTGATCATGGCTATTTACTGGATGGAGCCTGTTATGGATCTAAATAAATAAAAGTTCATTCTGGAACCTTCATGTGGATGGGTCTTTTACAGAACCAAAAACTGTTCCCCCCTGGCATCACTCTGAAGAACCATTCTGACATGTTTATTTTTTAGAGTGATCTGGTCATCTGTTGGCTCACTTCAGATCTCATTTGTGTTTGGGTGCCGTTTAAAAAAATAATCCATTCAAAGGACTGAATCCAAAAAAAAAAGTCAAATAAAATGAAGGAAAAATAAGTTAATTAGTAGTAAAAACTAGACACTAATTATGAAAACGGTTAGAATAAAAACATGCAGCCACCATAGCGCTCTAGGACTGGGGTTGGAGATCCCTGCTCTGCATACAGTAAGCATAACCCTACTATCAATCCCCTTTAAGCTCAAGAATAACACACACACAGCACAATTTATACTTGCTTGTCTCCCACAGACTAGTGACATTAAGCCAACATTATACCATTATTTTTGTGTGAAAGTAGTGTAATCAAAAGTTCTTTATTAAAAAATGAATATTAAAAATGATTCCAAAGGATAAAATACTAACAAATATCCCAACAGGTATTTAGTAGTACACAGAGACATCAACCATAATGAGCACCACCTTGATGTAATAATTTAAATATTATCATGTCTCTGCATCCCTCTATCCAGTATAAAGAGAGCTCCTCAAACAAGTTCCCACTTTACAGAAAACTGTTAAAGTGTGGACAGAAGAATCTGACCAGGAGCTTCAGGGCTACTTCCAGTGTAGTCAGTGGGATGTTTTTAAGACAGCTACATACTCGTAAGCACTTGCACTAATTTTATTGTGCCCTTCAAACATATCTGGTCATATCCAAACAATAAAACATGGATTAATTCAGATGTCCATTCCGCACTTCATGCTCGCTCCAAGGCATATGTCTCAGGCAATGCTGGTGGAAAAAAAAGTCCAGATATGATCTATGCAGAGCTATTAGAGAAGCCAAGAAGAAATACAGACTTAAGCTGGAATTTCACTACACTACTGTTGATATTCGGAGTATGTGGCAGGGATTGGGAAACATCACAGGCTACAGAGACAGAGTAGAGGGTCGACCACTGACAGCCATTTCTCTCCGGATGAGCTCAATGAATTCTATGCCTGCTTTGAAGCACAAGTCACTGAGTTGATGGGCTGGATGGGAGTAGTGAGGGTTCAGTGCCCCCGTTCACAATATCACTTGAAGATATGGAAAAGTCAATGAGGACGATAAAACCCCAGAAGTTAGCCAGCCCTGATAACATCGCTGGATGTGCACTCAAAGCATGTGCTTCATCCTGGCTGACATATTTAACCTCTCCCTTATGCAAGCCACAATTCCCACCTGTTACAAAACAACCACCATTATTCCCCTGCCAGAACAGGGAAAAGCTAACTGTCTGAATGACTCCTGGCCCATTGCATTGACTATTATAGTGATGAAATGCTTCGAAAGAATCATTATGAGCCACATTCAGACATTCATACCCTACACAATGGAGCCCGTGGAGTATAAATATAAACCGGTTGACAGAGGACGTAGTTAGCACAGCATTGCATACAGTTCTCATACACCTAGAGAACAAAGACTGCTATGCCTGATTACTGTTTATTGATCATAGCTAGGCTTTTAACACTGTCATATTAGCTAAGCTCACTAACAAGCTCTCCATTCTAGGTGTGCCACCTACTCTCAGGGACCAGACCCTGGACTTTTTAACAGGCCGATCCCAGTCAGCTAGGCTGGGGAACAACATTTCCAAAACAATAATCATAAATACAGTAACCCCACAAGGATGTGTTTTGTGTCCCATGCTGTGCACGCTCTTCACACATGACTGTGTTGTTTCCCAGCATAACACCAATGTTATTAAATTTGTGGATGATATCACCATCATTGGTCTGATTTCTGGGGATAATGAGTCAACATACTGGAGGGAGGTGGCTGGCCTTGTGAAGTGGTCTCAGGTCAGTAATCTCTTCTGTAACACCAGCAAAATTAAAGAAATGTTTATTGACACACGGAGGGAGAGAGATCACCACCCAGTACTCTACATTGGAGACACTGAGGTGGAGACAGTGGCCACATTTAAATTTCTTGGCATTAACATCTCTGAGACTCTTACTTGGATCTACCATGTCACAGACCTGGCTGGGAAAGCGCGGCAGCGTTTTTAATTTCTGAGAAGGCTGAGGAACTCTGTCATGCCAAGTACTATATACAGCAACTTCTACAAATGCACAATCGACAGCATCCTCACCTACTCCATCAGAGTCTGGTTTGGAAACAGTACAGCACAAGACTGCAAGGCTTCAGAGCGAGTGGTTAAATCGGCACAAAATATCACCAGAAGATCACTCCCTGCACTAGAGGACATCCATAACACCAGCGTTCTCAGGAGGGCCCGTAACATTATTAAGGACACAAGCCACACACTACATGAACTGTTCATACTGCTCCCATCTGGGAGACGCTATAACAGCATAGCAGCGAGAACATCAAGGCTGAGACAGTTTTGTTCCTTATGGCATCAATCTTGTAAATCCACAGCCCCTACCCTCAGCACTACAGGCTAGCACGTGTCTGGAGGATGGGAGGCCATCTTGAGACCACATACCTGCACAGCTTACATTGAATCATTTATTTGTATGTGCACTCTTACTTCTGCTTGTTTTTACGTTTCTTTTTTCATCTGAGTGTATTTGTTTATTGTTGTGTATTCGTATCTGTTGCTGTGAATTCTTGTTTATTGCTGGAGGATTCGCATAATATGATTTTCACTGTACTAAGTACATATGACAGTAAAGCTGAAGTTTGAAATTTAGCGCAAATAATGACTTTGCTCCCCCAACAAATACCAAAACACTGCTGTAACGTTTGACAACTTATAACAATATTAAAGTGAAATTGCAACAGCAACGGTAAAATAATAAAAATATTAGATAAAATCAAGCTCAACAATACTGTATATAATAATTTAATAATTCATGTTTATAAAAGAACTGCAAGTCAGTGCAGCTGCCCAGGACTTTTCACAGTTACTATAAATAACTCGGCTAACATTATGTTCAGATTTTCAAGTTTAAACAATGCATGCAATACAGAGTTAGCGACTTTTGTATTTATCATCACGAATAGTTGAATTAACTGATTAAACATGACAAACGTATTATTTAAACTACTGAAATACTCGATTATTTTTGTATATCCTGTATAATCCTTTCCATACATGGAAATAACTATTGAAACATGACAAAACTATTACTTAAACGACAAAATACTGGACTATTTTGTATCTAGTCTCGCTCCTTGCCGTGTAGGCTCACTTTTTCGAATCACAGATGTAACCAGCTGGCGCTGCTGCACTTCATGTACAGTATTTCCCGTGACCGCGTTACAAAAGGCATTCACTGCGCATGCGTTATCAGTTAACCCGGAAACCGTTTTCACGCCGGCGGTCACCTCTACGGTCCATGCTGCTGCTTCAGTGTGTTACGCCGCACGGAGTCTGATAGTCGTTTATAATGGCTGAGTTTCAGCAAGCACGGGTTCAGTCTGCTGTGGACGAAATGGTACAGTGTTTAGAGAGGGATCACATTCGCAAAATGCAGGTGAGTGGGCCAGTGCAGTACGTTAAACTTTTTCTTTTGCAGTAATTTGCACAGTAGTTCTGTTTGGGGCAACCCGATTGATGCATCAGGTAAAACCGAATGCCACGAGGTTTAGACTGTCAGCCCCTATTCTATATTTTACATTTCTATTTTTCACAGTCTGTTACCATTTATTATTTAGGCGAAGTGGTAGATTTCTTGTATTGTCAGCTGGAACGTTCATTCATTCATTCATTCAGTCAGTCATTCATTTTCAGACCCATTTTTCCCTTTACATCCAGACAGTGCAAGGGAACCAGCCCTTTCATAAGAAGCCAACTCATTGTAGAGCAGTCATGAAAAAACTTCTAGTGTCCTTCGCTAAACAAATAGCAATTGCCTGGGATATGGGAGGAAACTGGAGAAAAAGTGCGCAGTGTGTGACTGAACTGGGATTTGAACTTGGGTCCCTGAAGGAGTGAGACAGAAGTGCTGACCTACAGAAGAAAATTTAAAACATAAATAAATCCTTATTGTTTAAATTTTAAAGTTTTTAAAATGGAAATTTTCTTCTTAATCGTACAATTGTAAGTAACGTTTGACGTTGTCAATCATAAACTGTATAGTGGTAGCTGCATAGTAGTTGAGTTTGGTTGTACTGTACATTTAAAAAATATTATTTTTATAATTTTAAGTATTAAATTACATTTTAATTTTGTATCACACATCACTCCAGGCATCTTAGTTAATTTTGCAACTCGCTCATACAGTATTTAGTGAAGAGTTTGTTTATTTTTCCCATTTTCATTTGGTATTTGCAACACCAAACTGGAAAAGCCCTCCATCCATTTTACCTTTTAGTGAGTTCATAGCAGCATAGTCTTCCATCCATTATCCAACCCCGCTATATCCTAACACAGGGTCACGGGGGTACAAAAAAGGCAAATTAAAATATAAATCTGAATGCAAGGGCTACTATTAAGATTGACTTTATTTATCCCAGAGGGAGGTTTGGCGCTTTACAGAAATTAAGTAAAAGGTGTAAATATTATATCATGACAAACAACAACCCTCCAAAATACACATCAGCATGACTAAAAAGAAAAAACAGACGTTATATAGGGATGTTGTCATACATATGAATGAGCCCCAGTACCTTGTCTTTACAAATTTCTGCTAAATAATTTATTGACTGAAAGTACTCAAAGCTAGACTGTCAAATTTTTCTATAACCCTCAAATGTGATAAGTAAGTTTAAAAAATGTTCTGAATGATGAACTTGATTGAGAAGGCTGCATGGTAACTTTGCTGACAGTACAGCTGTGTTACTGCCCTTGACATGCAATAACATTTTCCAGCTGGAGTGCACTCTGTGTAGAGTATGCATGTTCTTCTCATGTTTACGTGGATGTATACTGGGGACTGCAGTTTCATTTTACAGTCCAGTTCAAATAGTGTTTGTTTCATTTACAATACTGCATTGTCCTGTAATGGATGTGTTTTCCCTTTTGTACAGTCTACCTCTTTGTGTCTTTTGTAACCAAGATGGGCTTTGCATAGTATTGTAATTACCTGTTGATTTAAAGACCTGTTCAAATATCACTTTAGTGAGCTGAAAGAATCTGTCATACAAGGTGCTGTTGACTGATCTAGGCATCTTCATACATTAGCTAAAAGATTAACCTTATTAAAAGGAATATCCTCTTAAACTTTTAGACCATTTGAAACTTTATTTGGAATACACAGAGGCCATGAATAGTTAACCTGATTCTTCAGAGAGCTAAAGCTGAGAGCGATGGGCAATTTGCCTTACGTAACATTTAGTTCTATTTTTGGTTGCATGTATACATATTATGAGGCTATGAAAAGAATCTGAAAGAAATTAAACCATACCTGCTTGGTTAGCCATCAATAGGAACTCCTGTACACCCTGTATGGTCTGCTTTGTGCACCAGCTACCGTTAGTTACAGCCAGCAATGCAAAAATACAGTGATTTAGTATACAGCTGCAGGTGACAGTTAAAAGGCTGATTTTTATTTGCTACTTTGTATTTTTTTATTATGATTTTCATTGTTTTTTGTAAAAGCTGTGTGCCCAGTATAATGAAACATTTTGCAGAAATCCTTTATGAATGAGTTTGTCTTTGTTTTTTTTTGGCAGTCTCGCATGTTTCGCTGCAGTGCTGAGTGTTGTGACCGGCCTGGCGCATCTATGCAGCAGGTACACCAGTGCATTGAACGATGCCACACTCCATTAGCACAAGCTCAAAATGTTGTCACAACTGAGTTGGAACGTTTTCAGGTAAACCAAACTTTTCCACAAATTTTTCAACTATATACTCTTTTTAAAAAAAAAAAAAAATAAAAAAATATATATATATATATATATATAGATATATATATATAGATATAATATATATATAGATATAGATATATATATATAGATATAGATATATATAGATATAGATATAGATATAGATATAGATATATAGATAGAGATATAGATAGATAGATAGAGATATATATAGATAGATATATATAGATATATATATATAGATATATATATATATATATATATATATATATATATATATAGATATATACACACTCACCTAAAGGATTATTAGGAACACCATACTAATACGGTGTTTGACCCCCTTTCGCTTTCAGAACTCCCGTATATATATCTATATCTGTCTTTATGTGGGCACCTGTTGGCATCAGCTGCCTTTTTGCCTGTCCTCTTGATGTCATTCTAAGGTTGATACACCTGAAGGAAATCTTTTGCATTTATAAACTGCCATTCTTTGTCTACATTTGTTGACATGCAGAGGATTTTCCTATTTACCTTTGTGAGTTCTTTAAAAAAAATGCCTGTTGTAAGACCTTGATCCTTTATCGTGCCTTCCTAATATTATTCTACCCCTTGACAGTCTGTCATCATTCTACACTTGTCTGCCAGTTTGATAGTAATATTATTGAACAGTTGGTAAGTTTTCATCTTATATAGTTCACAGCTAGAGTGCTACTGAATTTGCTTGTTCAGCACCTTAATTTTTTGCTCTCCTAAAATTTTGGTCATCTTCCCCCAGGACCGGCTAACTCGTTGCACCATTCACTGCAGTGACAAAGCCAAGGACGCCTTTGATTCAGGATCTAAGGAACCAGCAGTCAAAGCCCAGATGGAACAATGTATTACGTCGTGTGTGGATGAACATGTCAATTTGCTACCAAGTATGACACGGAAGTTGCGAGAAACTCTAGACTCTTTTGGAAAGTAAAGTGAAAGGTATAAAGTAGTAACTGGAATGAGGACCCATGGCTTTCAGAGTCAAGATGTGATCAAGACAATAAGAACATCACTGGGGTTTGTTACCCTGAATTGAAAAGACTGTTTGCATCTGTAATTTATGCATTTTATTTTGTAATTAGAAACATACATTATTCTGTGGGTTTGTCTCTGTATGTCCATACTTGAAACAAGTGTGGAATTTTTTTTGTTATCCAATCAGTTATCAGTGACAGTTAAAAGAATCCTTTCATCTTTCATACTTTTAAGTGTGGCCAAGCACAGATGGTTCATGATTTATATCATTTTTGATAGTTTTCTAGTTCATCTTTACATCACCAAAATAACCTTAAATTTTGTGTCATTTTAGAGTCTAGTGAACCAAATACATTTTAAGAAAATATAAAGCGAGTGCAAACAACAAAAAAAAACTGTGTCCTTATGTTACAGCATATGCTGAACTTTCAAATGCATTTAAAATCTGTGTCATATTAGTAAGAAATATACTCCATATGTGACTGTTTGAGTGGTGGTTATGAAATGTAATGGGGCAAGTATGGAAATGGTCAGATTTGCATTAAGGGTGTGTACTCTAAAATTGTGTTTATAGGATGAACTGAAACTTTGCTGGAATATAAAATATGTTTTTAACAAGCCTCTGTGGATTACAAAATCATCATGAGCCACAATTCTCAACAAGATAAAGTATTTTGCAAATTTTATTATTTATGTTTTATATATTTGTAACTTTGTCCATATAAGTCGGGAGAGTTTACAGACTGATCAGGGCTTACGATGTATCAAAAAACCTGACCAACAGAAATTAACTAATAAATTTAATTCTCAAATGTCCACCACAATTGTATTCTAATAGTGTGAAATTTGTTGCAAGTCATATAACAGAACACATACAGAGCAATAACCCCTCTTTGAGGTCTGTTTGCACAAACTCATTGGTCTTCCATTTTGCTACTTTTCTAATTTTCTAAAGTTTGTGTATAATAATTTTTGAGCTCTGTAGTTTTACCGATACTGTACACAAAAATGATAAGGGGATTATGTAACAATTTCTGAATTATGCACTGGAGCACCTGAATATTGCATTCTTCTGTCATGCCAAACAAGCATTCAGAAAAGAAAAATCACCCTGTTTTGTGCTATTTTTCTAGGTCTGTGATGAAAATAAATGTTTAATTATATTATTAGTCCTTATTTAATACTATTTTCATATCTCTCTATTATAATAAAAAAAAATCCTGGGACGAGATGTGACTTTTTCAGAGATACTTTAACATCCTGCGAGGTGAGACTTTGTTCCAAGAGATTTAACCGGGGCCGGAAATAAAGGACAAAGAGTAGATGAGAAGGTAGAACGTCGTATTCAAAAACATTGGCGCGTTACACATGCAGAACAGGTTAGAGATAATGAAATTACTAAAATTTGAAAGTCTCAAAAAATGAGAGTAAAGATCCCATTAACGCAAACAAACGGAAATTATTAGTTGGTGAAATAATGGAACGGCGAAAAGAGATCGAATATATTGTTCGGCTTTAAGTCGGAGATCGTCTGATTCGTGTTGCCATCAGGGAAAAGTAGTGTTTCTTCCCAATGAAGAGGCGTATCTGTGGAAATTAAAAGATTTGTTTGGTGAAAGTGAAATCCGTATATGCGAGTGGCAGAAACACCAAGTGGCTGGCGCGTAGTAGAGAATTCATTCCCCGACGGGTTTATCCATTCCCGGGAATTCGGGAATCCCGCATGTCATTCCCGGGTATCCCGGGATGACACAGTGCACGGGCATCTCACATGTGAACGGTTTTAGAATGACCGACACTTATTTTTAATAAAACTACTGCAGTATGTTGACACCAATAAAAGACTAACCTTATAACATGTATCTAGTTCAGGGGTGCCCAATGCGTCGATCGCGTTGCATTCAAAAATTATTTTTTTTTTAAACGTTGGTCTATCATATATCCTCCATATGGCATTTGCCACTTGATTGACATACAGGGCGGCCAGCCTGAGATCTCCTTTCTTCTAAGACACTGGTCATCCCGCACGCACGATCAAACGCGCGAGCTACTGCAATACTCCGGCTGTGATCTAGTTAGCCTTCCAATTTATATTGACTAAAGAAGGGATTAAAAAAAAATGTTAGGGGAAGGTATGGGATGGATGTGGAATTGGAAGAGGATTTTTTTCTCTGTCAATCTATCATTGCTATTCCAAAGAAGGAAAATGTGGAAGGGCACTTTCGAACTGTTCATAAAAACTACGAAACTGACTTCCTTCCGAAAAGCGATCTGACAAAGAGAAAAAAGATGGAACTAAAATCTCAGTTAATCGGACAGCCGTCATTTTTCACTCGGCTGAATTCAAAAACTCCTTGACTGCATTATTCGGCTCTACTTATTTATGCCAGTCAGCCTTTTCCCACATGAAGATTATTAAATCCGAATACTGTACTGTAGTGACCATAAACGTATTGAATTATTATTGTGCCATAAAGGTTATTCAGTTATGCAAGGTACGACAACATATATTTTATGTATAAAGTATACTCATATATATATATATATATATATATATACTGCTCACAAAAATTAAAGGAACACTTTAAAGAAACACATTAGATACATCAGATCTCAATATGAAGTTGGATATCTATACAAATAACGACAGGGCAATGTCTTAGGAACAAAAGGATGCCAAGTCTTTTAATGGAAATAAAAGTTTTCTGCCTACAGAGGGCTCAATTGTGTAGACACCCTAAAATCAGAGTGAAATGAAGATGTGGCAGGCTAGTCCATTTTTCAAAAACTTAATTTCTGCTACTCAAAATGCTTTTCAGTATCTTGTGTGCCCCCCACGAGCTTGTATGCATGCTTGACAACGTCGGGGCATGCTCCTAATGAGACGACGGATGGTGTCTTGTGGCATTTCCTCCCAGATCTGTATGAGGGCATCCCTGAGCTGTTGTACAGTCTGAGGAGCAACCTGGCGGCGCCTAATGGACCGAAACATAATGTCCCACAGATGTTCTATTGGGTTTAAGTCAGGGGATCGTGAAGGCCATTCAATTGTTTCAATTCCTTCATCCTCCAGGTACTGCCTGCATACTCTTGCCACATGAGGCCGGGCATTGTCGTGCATTAGGAGGAAACCAGGACCTACTGCACCAGCGTAGGGTCTGACAATGGGTTCAAGGATTTCATCTCGATACCTTATGGCAGTCAGAGCACCATTTCCTATGCAGTAGATGTCTGTGCGTCCCTCCATGGATATGCCTCCCCAGACCATCACTGACCCACCACCAAACCTGTCATGTTGAACGCGCGTTGCAGGCAGCATATCGTTCTCCTTGTCTTCTCCAGACTCTTTCACGTCTATCACAGCTGCTCAGGGTGAACCTTCGCTCGTCTGTAAAAAGTACAGGGCTCCAGTGGCGGACTTGCCAATTCTGGTGTTCTTGAGCAAATGCCAGTCGAGCTCCACGGTGCTGGGCAGTGAGCACAGGGCCCACTACAGAAGGTCGGGCCCTCAGGCCATCTTCATGAAGTCTGTTCCTGATTGTTTGGGTAGAGACATTCACACCAGTGGCCCTCTGGAGGTCATTCTGTAGGGCACGAGCAGTGCTCAGCCTGTTCCGCCTTGCACAAAGGAGCAGGTATCGGTCCTGCTGATGGGTTGAGGACCTTCTACGGCCCTGTCCAGCTCTCCCAGAATAACAGCCAGTCTCCTGAAATCTCCTCCATGTTCTGGAGATTGTGCTGGGAGACACATTAAACCTTCTTGCTGCAGCACGTGTGGATGTGCCATCCTGGAGAAGTTGGACAACCTGTGCAACTTCTGTAGGGTTAAGGAATCGCCTCATACTGCCAGTAGAGATGATTACTCAAGCCAAAACTAGCACGAGTGGAAAACCAGCCAAAAAAGATCAAGAGGGAGACACTTGAAATGACCTCCACATGTAAAACCAGTCCTGTTTTGAGGGTTTTCTAATTGTTGCCACTTTAGTGCACCTGTCGTTAAGTCCATGAACACCAATACAGCTGAAAGTGATTAACAATGACCTCAGCTGCTTAACCAACCAGAAAATTATCAGACAGGTTTAATTGATTTCATGCCAGGCCCAATAAAAAAAGTGTTCCTTTAATTTTTGTGAGCAGTATATATATATATATATATATGGTTGAAATAGTTTTACTGTCAAATAATGCAGAGTACGCAACACGTGTTTCACCCGAATTCTGGGCTCATCAGGCGTACATACTCACTCTGCACCCCCTCTCGGAAATCGAATCTCGGACGTCAGCGCTAGAGGCGAATATATATACTTTTTAATGTAGGTAGATCAATTCGACCTGGTTATTTTAAAATTAGCTCGCAAGCCGAAAAACTGCGGGCACCCCTGATCTAGTTAGTTGCGGTAATAAGAGCGTAGAAAGCATAACTTGTCCAGCGTGCGGTCGTCCAGGCAAGAGAGTAGTTCGTGCAGAGTATGCCAGCTGTTGAGAAAGCACGCTTTGCCTCCACTGAAGTAGGCAGCACAGTCATCAGATACAGATACACTTGTTCTAAACAACGCCCGCGCTTGCCATTGCTGTGAAACACTGCCATTTCACCTGTTACTGATGCATCCAGTTTCTTGTCATCATTCTGTGATGGCAAGTTTCTTGGCACAGATAATGCGGATGCAACAGACTTACGCATTGCAATTTCAAGTTGCTGTTCAAAGCTGCTGTCTGACAGACGTCAATGAAGTCTTCAGTTTTCAACTATAACTCTGTTATTTCTTGATCGATTTTTACACTTTTACACGCTATATATGCGAACTTGGCCGTTCCCGGTTTCCCGGGAATTACAGCAGTTTCATTCCCGGGAATGCGGGAATGAAAAATGTCCGGGGAGCCCGGGATTGAATACTCTAGCGCGTAGTGCAGGCTAGGGGAGTTGGCGAGCGAAGTCCCCTAGTTTTAAAACCAATATATTTTACTAATTTAAGTATGGCAGTTGCCAGTCAGTGAACATATAATATTACAGCTTGTTCTAAACATATAATTTGTTCTTCATACCCTCAGTTTGGAATGTGTTGTATTGATGGTGGAGTAAAATGTATTGAAGTAGAGTAGTAGGAGTAATACTAACAACAGAAATGTGCTCTATAAAAACATTTTTAACAAAATAATGGATGTAGTGTAAGTAAATGAACAAATTAAGTTAGTATTATCTCTTGCATGATTTTTATTAATATCAGCCAGGTCTCCTAACTGCGAGGCAGCAGCGCTACCACTGTGCCTCCGTGCTGTCCGATTTTTATTAATATGCATTATTAATATTTAAATTGCACCCAGGTCTGTGGAAAAAGTTTGAAGTAATGTGTACTACTTGAGCAAAGTGTTTTGTACACAAGGAAATATTCAAAAAATGAGTCTTAAATTCTTGAAAAATGTTTATTGAATCTCCTTATTCAAGGTTGCAGGTGTCTAACTGAGGATATTTGGCGACAAGGCAGGAGACCGTCTTGGCTAAGGTGTCAGTTCATCACAGGGCACACCCAGATACACCGGCTCATTCACCTGTACCAGTCAGTAAGGAGACACCATCTGATAAATGTCTTTGGGATATGAGTGGACATTTGCAGAGGCCTGAGTAGAACATGGCAGAGGCACAATACTCTGGAGCTGTGAGGCTAATATTGGAGCCATTACAATGTCCTCTGAAATGCGTTACATAAATGTGATCAGTTGATTGTGTATGCATTAGCCTGCATTTTACATGGTGCCTAAGCATAACCATCACCACATCTCTCTATTATAATAAAAAAGTCAGGTCGAGACGTGATCTTCTCGGAAAGACACTTTGACGTCCTGCAAAACTAGACTTTACAACCTTTGGAAGCAAGACATGTGAGACGGTCACTTTTGCACGTCACGCCCCACTTACAAACAACTTAAAACAAGATCACCGACATCTAACTTCTCAGTTGTTGGAATGCTTTTGGCAGACACACTTCATGTGTTCCCAGCTCTTAAAAATTTTATACTTTCTAGATGGCACGTCAACAACTAAGCGAAGAAGAAAGAGCAGCTATGTGCAAATTCTGAAAATAAGGAAAGTAAACATCAGCCTGGACTAACAACAACAACAACATTTATTTATATAGCACATTTTCATACAAAATGTAGCTCAAAGTGCTTTACATAATGAAGAAAAGAAAAATAAAAGACAAAATAATAAATTAAAATAAGACAACATTAGTTAACATAGAAAAGGAGTAAGGTCCAATGGCCAGGGTGGACAGAAAAAACAGAAAAAAAACTCCAGACGGCTGGAGAAAAAAAAAAAAATCTGCAGGGGTTCCAGGCCACGGGACCGCCCAGTCCCCTCTGGGCATTCTACCTAACATAATTGAAATTGTCCTCTTTGTAGTTAGGGTTCTCACGGAGTCACTTGATATTGATGGTCATACAGACTTCTGGCTTTTAATCCATCCATCATTGTTGGAACATCACGGTGCATTGAGTAGATGGTGGTGGCGCAAGCCGGAAAAGGAAACAGAAGAGAGAGTAGGGGTTACTACAGATTTTAGAGCCACCATGAATAGTTATTATGATGAACTGAACATACAGAGTATCAGGATTTTAATTACAGTGAAATTATGAGAAGGCCATGTTAAAGTAATGTGTTTTCAGCAGTGTTTTAAAGTGCTCCACCGTATTAGCCTGGCAAATTCCTATTGGCAGGCTATTCCAGATTTTAGGTGTATAACAGCAGAAGGTCGCCTCACCACTTTTACGTTTTGTTCTTGGAATTCTAAGCAGACACTCATTTGAAGATCTAAGGTTACGATTTGGAATATAATGTGTCAGACATTCCAATATATATATTGGGGCGAGATTATTTAAGGCTTTATAAACCATAAGCAGAATTTTAAAGTCAATCCTGAATGACACAGGTAACCAGTGTAGTGACATCAAAACTGGAGAGATGTGCTCAGATTTTCTTTTCCTAGTTAGGATTCTAGCAGCTGCATTCTGCACTCGTTGCAAACGATTTATGTCTTTTTTGGGTAGTCCTGAGAGGAGTGCGTTACAGTAATCTAGTCGACTGAAAACAAACTTGTAAACTAATTTCTCAGCATCTTTCAGTGATATAAGAGGTCTATCTTTAGCTGTGTTTCTTAAGTGAAAAAATGCTGTCCTAGTGATCTGATTAATATGCGATTTAAAATTCAGATTACAGTCAACAATTACCCCTAAGCTTTTTACCTCCGTCTTGACTTTTAATCCTAATGTATCCAGTTTATTTCTAATAGCCTCATTGTATCCATTATTGCCAATCACTAAGATTTCAGTTTTCTCTTTATTTAACTTGAGAAAGTTACTATTCATCCATTCTGAGATACAAGTCAGACATTGTGTTAGTGAATCAATAGAATCAGGGTCATCAGGTGCTATTGATAAGTACAGCTGTGTGTCATCAGCATAGCTGTGGTAGCTCACGTTGTGCCCTGAGATAATCTGACCTAACGGAAGCATATAGATTGAGAATAACAGCGGACCCAGGATAGAGCCTTGTGGAACACCATATCGGATATCATGTGTCTTTGAGTTGTGATTACCACAACTAACAAAGAATTTTCTCCCTGTCAGGTAGGATTCAAACCAATTTAAGACACTGCCAGAGAGGCCCACCCATTGACTAATGCAATTTCTAAGAATGTTGTGATCAATGGTGTCAAATGCAGCACTCAGATCTAAGAGGATGAGAGCAGATAAATGGCCTCTGTCTGCATTCACTTGCAAATCATTTACTACTTTAATGAGTGCAGTTTCTGTGCTGTGATTTGTTCTAAAACCCGACTGAAATTTATCAAGAATAGCATGTTTATTTAGGTGGTCATTTAACTGCATAATGGCTGCCTTCTCCAGAACTTTACTTAAGAAAGGCAGGTTAGAGATGGGTCTAAAATTTTCAAGAGTCGAAGGGTCGAGATTATGTTTCTTAAGAAGGGGTTTAACTACAGCAGTCTTAAGACAGTCTGGGAAGACCCCCGTATCTAATGATGAATTTACTATGTGAAGAACATTATCAATTAGCACGCCCGATACTTATTTAAAATAATTTGTTGGTATTGGGTCAAGGACGCAGGTGGAGGGTTTCAGTTGAGAAATTATTTTATGTAAATCAGGTAAATCTATCCTAGTGAGTTTAATTTGTTTATAACGGAATGCTGGGGTTTAGGAGGATCCTTAGTGTTGGGAAGATATACTGTTATTTCTAATATCATTAATTTTTTGGTTGAAAAATACAGTAATAGCCTCACAGGTTTTACTGGAAGTACTTAGGAGGCATTCCTTTGAGTTACCAGAGTTTAGCAGACGATCAATCATAGAAAATAATCGTTTTCGGACTAAGTGGGATTGAAAACCTTGTAGGTCCAATCGGGGTCAGAAATAAAAGACTTTCATAAATGATGGCACAATACACATGCAGAACAGGTTAGAGAATATGCAAATAGTAAAATTCGAAAGTATCAAAAAAACAGAAAGTAAAGATCACATTAGCACAAACAAACAGAAATGATTACTCTGTGAAATAACGGAACAGCAAAAAGAGATTGAATATATGGACATAGGTGATGTGTCACAAGTATGTAGATATTGTTCAGCTTTAAAGTTTAAGTCGGAGACTTGTAGATCGTCTAATTTGTGTTGCCATCAGGGAAAAGTGTTGCCTTCCAATGAAGAGACGTATCCGCGAGAATTAAAAGATTTGTTGTTTGGTGAAAGTGAAATCCACAAACACTACAGGCAAAATATCCGAGTCTACAAAAATCTTTTCACCTTCGCATCATTCAATGCTCAAAATGTAGATTTACACAATAATGGACCATACGCTATGAGAATCTTTGGTCCCGCAACAATTAAAGCTACGACAAGTTTATTTTCAAAGAAACCACAATTCAGTCAGATGTATATTTATGATCATGGAGAAGCGATGCAACATAGAATCAAAAGAGTATGCAATAATTCCCATGAAAATAACAATCTCTTTAAATTGTATATCCGGTTAACCAAACCCAGGGGTGGGTGAGCAAAGCAAGCAGGGGACGGAGCCCCCTAGTGCTTTCAAAAAATAGCTTTAGTTTAAACAAAAATCTGTCCATTTCTTTTATGAACTAACACGAAGTAATAAAAACAAAGAGCACAGCACATCAACATTCGCTCATTTAGTGCACCTTTTAAATGCCATTTTAAGGGACCAGAGCCTATCCTGACAGCATCATTTGCAAGGCAGGAGCCACACCCACCGTTCCAATTCGGAGTCCTCACTCACCCCATCCGCTGGGCCTTTGTCATGAGGAGAACATGCAGGCTCTGCACAGCCAGTGACCAGCCATGGCTTTTGGAGCTACATTTAAATGTGTATTTTTTGTTAGGGGACTACTGGGGTAACTGTAATAAGATACGGAAGGTAAAATAATATATTCCTGTGTCTGAGACATCAGGTAAGAATTATCTGTGAACATTTTGGTAGGTAATTGCCTGAAACCTGACCTATGTCCAGCTGTGAAACTGAGTGGTGAATCCAAGGTCATTTTAATCCTATGCTTCAGCAGATCTGGTGCATTGCAGTCTTGAGTAGTTAAAAACTTAGTAACCTTTGACTCTTCTGTTCCACCTAGATTTGAATATTTACTTTTATTGCATTGTTTGCCTTCATTTCACTCAACATTTGTTTGACAACCATAGCACTGAGATGGTTCTTGCCTACATCAAGAATGGCCTCCTCATTCCTGCTCATTATGCTGCATCTCCTTAAGTCCATTTCCCTTTACTTCACTGGTGCCATTGATACTCTCACCAGGGGACTTTTCCCAAAACTTGAAGAATCATGCTGCCACACCTAAATGTCCATCCATCCATTATCCAACCCGCTATATCCTGACTACAGGGTCACGGGGGTCTGCTGGAGTCAATCCCAGCCAACACAGGGCGCAAGGCAGGAAACAAACCCCGGGTAGGGCGCCAGTGCACCGCAGGGCACACCTAAATGTTCTCCTGCCAAACAATGACAGGTGAGTGACAGGTTTCTGTTTGACACTTCTGTCTGGGATTCTTGACATCTCCATGTGAGCTTGTGCTTCACTTGTGTGTGGTGATCAGTTCCATAAACAAGCCGACAATCCCATAACTTGCTGCAGGTGGTTACAGTGTGGCTTAAAATACTTGACTCCTTTTTGTTAAACCCCAGCTCCTACAAGTCTTCTTCAAGTCAACTTCGCCAGAGTACAACCATAATCAATAGCACATTGTACTTTGAATATCTCATTTCTCTCATCCTTACCCAATCTAGAGTTATAGAGGGACAGAGCCAATCCTGACAGCACGGAGAGTAATAATAATAATAATAATAATACATTTTATTTATTTGTAGGCGCCTTTCTAAACACTCAAGGACACCGAACAATGGACAAAACACAGATTATAAACAAAAGTAAAATACAAACGTTAAAGTCAGACAGAGCAATTGTAATCAAAGAGAAAAAGCAGTCTTAAATCATTTTTAAGTTTAGATTTGAAAAGTGAAAATGATTCAATATTTCTAAGCTCAGGTGGTAGTGAGTTCCAGAGCTGGGGAGCAGAGAAACTGAATGCTGTGCTCCCCATAGTGGTAAGACGGACGAAGGGGACAGTCAAGTGGACGGAGGAAGAGGATCGAAGAGTGCAAGAGGGAATGGCAACATGGAGGAGGTCAGACAGATATGGAGGGGCAAGGTTGTGGATAGCCTTAAAAGTTAGTAGGAGAATTTTGAATTGAATTCGGAACTGAACTGGAAGCCAATGAAGCTGCTGCAAAATGGGAGTGATATGGTGAATAGAGGGGGTTCTAGTAATGATGTGGGCAGCTGAATTCTGGACCAGCTGAATCTTATAAAGAGATTTGTGAGAAAGACCAAAGAAAGGGGAATTGCAATAATCCAGACGAGAAGTGACAAGGCTATGAAGAAGGATATCAGTGGTGTGGGGAGTGAGGGAGATGTGAATACAATTAATGTTACGCAGGTGGAAATATGCAGACTGGGAGATGTTATTGATGTGGGACTGAAAGGATAAAGTACTGCCAAGGATGACACCCAAACTCTTAACCTGTGGGAAAAGGGAGACAAAGGAATTATCAATAACAAAGGAAAAATGATCCGTTTTGGATAATGTTGATTTTGTACCAATGAGGAGAACCTCAGTTTTGTCACTATTTAATTTAAGAAAATTTAAGAAAACCTGAATTTGATTTCTGCTATGCAATCAGTAAGTGAGGAGGGTGGAAAGGAAGCAGTAGGTTTGCTAGTGAGATAGAGCTGGGTGTCATCAGCATAACAGTTGAAGCTAATGTTAAATTTACAAAAGATATTGCCAAGGGGTAGGAGGTAAATAATGAAAAGGAGGGGCCCAGGACAGAGCCTTGTGGCACGCCTGAAGTAACAGCGGTGGGTTGGGATGTGGAAGTTTTAAGCTGAACAAACTGAGTGCGGCCTGAGAGGTAGGATCTGAACCAGTCTAGTGGAGTGTTGGTAATGCCAATCGAAGATAATCTATTGAGAAGAGTAGTGTGACAAATAGTGTCAAAGGCTGCACTCAGATCGAGAAGGATGAAAATAGTAATTAAACCAGAATCAGCTGCCATAAGAAGGTTATTAGTAATTTTATAAGTGCCGTTTCTGTACTGTAGAGGGGCCGAAAACCAGACTTATTATTACAGATTATTTTAAGATAAATGAGAATGAAGTTGAATAGCCGCTATTTTATCAAGAATTTTGGAAGTGAAGGGTAGAGTAGAAATAGATTAGTAAGGGAGGAACCGATGAACAGGGCACCAGTTCATCATCGAAGATGGATGAGAGGCTAATAAGTATTAATATATTATATAAAAAAGAATTTGTTGAATTTTTTAACTATTTGACAGGTGCATATTCTGTTTGTCTGTGTAATAATTAACTAAGTAATGTGGCAAAGAGTAGGACTTCAATGAATTTCAAATACCCAAATTATTTTTGAGAAATTTGCATTTTATTTGTATCCAAAGGAAAATGTAGCTTTGCAATATATTATATTTTGAAAAACAACAAATCCCTCTCAAATATACACCAGAATGACTAAAAAGAAGGAAAACTAACAAGTTAGAAAACTATCAGGCTTGGCCGCAACAGACACAGTGAGGAATTATAAAGGAGCTCCAGGAGAGTTTCTTTAAACACTTCTGCTAACATGTTAAAAGTGTGACAGAGAAGATGTGCAGCATTGTTCAAAAATGGCCCTCAGTTTTGTCTGTATTCTCTCCTCCACTGCTTCCTCAAGCAAATAGAGAGGCCCATAACTGAGCCTGCCTTGTTAATCAGCTTGGTGAATAGGAGTGGCGAGCTTGCACAGTTTTATCGTCTGTTCTTGTCATTATTGTTCCAATAATCTCATGTTCTAATGCCAATCTTTATTGTTAATGCCTTTGACACAAATAGATATACTTTAACAATTTAAGGCACAAATGCCTTACTTTTGGACATCAAAGTTGTACAATTATCAAAATTCCTGCTTCTCAGCTCCTTTAAAGCGACCACTGATTCCGGCTTGTACGCAGGCCATGTTGAGTTTGCGCATTCTTTCCTAGGACATCTTAAGGGCGTACGTTAGGTTAACTGGTAATACTGAACAGGCCTTGGGTTAGTGCGCCATGCGAGAACCGTCCACGTTTTACTGTTGTCCGGTTCTGGCAGAACTCCGATCCTGCATGACAGTATAAAAGTGACTGAGTGTGTCCTTGGAATGTTTGAAGAGTGCATTACTTTTGATTCGAATAGATAAAACGTATCACTTTAATTACGAAAATACTAAAATCTATCTATGCACAGTACAATTATGAATCTGAAAAACAGTAATATTAATAGATTTGTACTCATTCCTTCTGATTTTGTAAAATTAAGTAAATCAAAAAGTTTTCGTTGTCTGACACGCAGAATCGATGGCTCTCCGAAAGAAACGTTTATCAGTTGTTACTTATTTTTAAAGGCAGTTGACGGAGCCAAGCATGTCGCACTACTGCCGCCTAGGGGCGTTAACTGCTATGACGCTGGCAATGTAGCCATTCTCCATTCTCGAGCCATGAGGCACATGCTCAAGAAATGCCTTGCTACGTCATCAACCGTGACGGAACCGGAAACTACTGAGAGCTTTGGTACAGCGCGCCTAGCTTCATACAATTGCATTCGATGTAAGCGGCGTGTAGGTCGACGTTACATATACAGTCATTGTAGTTGGTGGAGGGTTTTTTTTGTGTTTTCGTAAAACCTGTGTAGTTTGTTTCGGAGCCTTCAACCATGAGTAAAGCGCACCCACCTGAGCTGAAAAAGTGAGTTTGTTCATGTGGTTGCTTTGGGGTGGAGAGCAACGTTGAGGCCTGGCCGGCATATTGCGCGTTAGCTTTGTGTGGGAAGCTTGCACGGGGTGGTCATGAATAATAAAAGGCTACCGTGTTATGGAAGTAATTAAGCCTAGGTGGATTAATGGGAAATATTAATCCTTAAATCCGCCTTTTGGAGAGTCGTGGGTAAAATATGGAGAGTGACTGCTGTGTTGGATACGTTTTTAATGCATTTTCCCTTCTGCTTATTTTAGGTTCATGGATAAGAAGTTGTCTCGTAAGTATTACGTTATATGATCAATTTTCTCAAATACGGAAACCTAAAACGTTTTGTCATTATAAAATAATGCGGTATTTATACATTGCAGGAAGGTATCTACTCGTAATTAACAGAATACTCCTTTACTGTATTTGGTTTTGCGTGTTTGACGACGGCAGTATTTTGTCAGTCCGATTATTCTTACATTCAGTTTTGCATTGCCAGACTCAATATCCAGGTGTTACCACCGATTTCTTCCAGTTCGTATGAACGAAATAAGCTAAATGAAATCCAGTCGCCGAGTAACGCTGAAGTGCCGGCTTTTAATTAAGTAGGTGATTATTTATTTATTATTTGGCAAGAGGTTTTTATCAAAGGTGACTTAGCAATAGTTGAGAGTTGCATTTGGTTTGGTTTTCTAATTGGAGAACAGACAGGCGAAGTGATTTGCTCATGGCCGCACATTGTCAGCAGCAGATACCAGCACAAAACCTCAGGGCACTATGCCACGTTGCCTGACCCTTTTTATGACAAGAAGCTGAAAAGTAACTTTTGGAAATAATAAAATAAAGTAACAACAATGATTTGGTATTTCCAGGTCATTCATCAAACATCCTGATAAACAGCACTGTGTACAGTACATCTGAGGTTCAGAAACTGACAATATGGCACATGTATTTAAATGCTTTTATTTTTGTTGACAGTCAAGCTAAATGGAGGCCGTCATGTTCAAGGCATCCTGCGTGGTTTTGATCCATTTATGAACTTGGTAATGGATGAGTGCCTGGAAATGGCAGCAGGAGGGCAGCAAAACCACATTGGAATGGTGGTAAGTAACACGATTAAACCTATAAAAATGTGTTAAAACAGTTTAAAAGTATTTTTGGTGAAACATTCACACTATGTAACAACAGGTAATCAATCATTTGTTTTATGTAATGTGCAGTTCGTTTAGTTAATAGAAGAAGTTAGAACCCATTTTTGTCATTAACTCCACCCAAAAATATGTACTGTACCATGTGTGGTATGTAGTAGTTAGTGCTGGGCGGTATGACCAAAATTCTATATCACAGTATTTTTCAAAATTTATACCGGTTTCATGGTATTCGACTGTATTTTATCCCATGTACGTTTTCCACTGCAATTACTGCTGTAGACTGGCTAAGAGTAACCTATTCCACTGTCATGAGCATTGTACAAAAAAACAGTTTAATGTGCACACGCGTATTAATACAGGTTTGCATGGCCCCATAAAGTGATAGTTTTCAAGGGGGTGGCACTAATGAAGAGAAGGAATCTCATTGCATGACAGTTAATCAAAATATAGTCTTTTTATTCAACAAATTTTGCAAACAACTTAAACTAAAATTTTGACAACATATTTTCAACCATCCAAACAGTCATTTAGACTTAGTAAAATATCCAGAGGTGCTTGTCAAAAACTGTATTACACTGAACATGTCTTAGACAAGGAATAAATAGTAAATATTTTTTGTAAACCAACTACACTTTCTGTTAATGTTAACAATCTCTGTCTACTGACACGTTAAAGTGACTTTTTAAAAAACTTTACCATCAGTAAACTGCATAATATTTAAACTAATAAATAATAACACTAAAATAAATAATAATGCAACTTCCAGTAATACTATTACTTCAAGTCCAGGTGCATTACACAGTATTCACCAAATTAAAATGAAATAAAACAAGTGCAATTTGGTAATGACATCTTTACCAACTGAACCATCATTTAGGCAAACTACATTAATATGGACCTTGCTTCAAGCTAAGCTATATACATAAATAATAAAACTGCAACTTGCATTCATAATGCTATTTGTGGTATAGCCCTACGTAATCGTATTCGGGCCACAGTGAAGGAAAAAAAAACTATATGTCGAGAGTAAAGTCGACATGTTGACTTTATTCTCGACATTTCCAATTTATTCTCATAGTTTATTTTGTCATTAAAGTAGAATGTCGTGAACTAAACTTCATCCTAAAATCAATGTTTAATTTACTAGATTTTCTCAAACCCCATCATAAGTTATGTAGCACATTAAATGCTTTGTGTTAAGTGTTCCCCGATCCAGTTGTTAATCACTACGTGCTTCTTAAACTGACTTCCTCTACACTAAGAGGAGGCGCAGGCAGCTATCGCCGCACAGAATCCATTCACTTCATGATATTCCTTCTCTCTGAAAATTTAGAATGCTAAAATAAATACTTGATATCATTTCCAGGATGAAATGCATCAAAGCAGGTATTAAACAAGCACGGTAGTGCTGCTCCCTCGCAGTAAGGGGTCCCCAGGTGTACGTTCAGTGTAGAGAACTTTATGGCAGGTGTGACGAGGCTCCAAAGAACTGGATGTATGAATGGGAATCGCAAAGGTTTAACTTAAATATTGGGTAAATGATGGGTTCATGATCTGGTGGTCAGAGACAGGAACAAAGAATTCAATGGATGTTCTTCTGAGCGGGCTTTCTCTATTGTATGTGTGCTGTCTGTCTGATGTACAAAACCCCCAATTTCTATCCTTCCTTTTTCTTTCTCCACATAACCAATCACCACACGATAAACATCTTTGTGAAATTAAAACTAGTTATAAACTTAGACCGCGGAGTGTTCAGAACTTTAAAAAAAAAAAAAATCTTTGTTATACATGTTTTAATTATGCCATCCATTCAGGGTTGCGCCCATCCCTTGCATTGTATACGAGGCAGGAGCAAATTCTGAACGCCAGCACATCGCAAGGTGAATACGAGCAATACATACACTAACAGGGTCAATATAGCATAACAAAACCCCACATCCTACATGACTTTGAAAAAAACTGAAGCACGCTGAGTAAACCCACCAGAAAAACATGCAAATTCAAGGCAGGAAACACCCGAGACCCCCATGCTGCGAGGCAGCAATGCTTCCTGCATGTCACCGTGCCCCCACATGATTAAAATACGTGCTTTAATGCATTTCATCATGAAAATGAATATCAGGTATTTATCTTGGCATTGTAAATGTTCAGGGAGCAGGAATATCATGAAATTATTGTATTCTGTGTGCTGCCTGCACCTCCTCTTTTTGCAAGAGGAAGTCAGTTTAAGAAGCACGTAGTGATTAACATGGCTCGGGGAACACTTAACACAAAGCATTTAATGTGCTATATAACTTATGACGGGGTTTGAGAAAATCTAGTAAATTAAGCATTCATTTTAAGATGAAGTTTAGTTTACGATGTTTGACTTTAATGGCAAATTACAGAATACATAAACGACGAGAATAAAGTAGAAATGTCGAGAATAAAGTCAACATGTTGTCACGCTATTACACAGTACCCAGGTACATAACACAGTATTGAAAAAAATAAAACAAGTACAACTTGGCTTGCAGTATATTCTCCAGTAGTACAGAAACGGTATTCGCTGATTTGAACATAATGGTCCACATCCGACATTTTAAAACCAAAGTATCTCCAGGCAATGAACGTGACTCCTTTTTTTCGGCAAAAGTTCTTCTGTGTCATCATGTTCAACTTTATCGTCTGCTACAGCTTTAGTTTCAGAATGTTCTCTGTCCATTTTCACCGTGCAATACCTCCACTACCGCATGTACTCCGTTGCATACGTGTTTAGTGGTATAGCAGTGAAAAAGGCCCCCCCTTAAACAGTTGTGGTATAGAGAAAATCCATATCATAACAAAAATAATAAACGCTTTTTGGAATGAACTGGTATACCGCCCAGCACTAGTAGCAGTAATGGCCAAAAAAAAATTAATGCATTGGTCGAGTCCTGTCCTCGACTCAAAAGCACAATCCCTCGTGGGTGCAGTTCCTGCTAATTCATTGTGATGATGTCTGTTGCCAAAAAGAAAAATACATGGGTTTTTCACCTTATGAGCATGTGACTGGACATGGAATATGCAACATAAATAACTTGAGGGGATGTGCCCCCATGTACATTTTTAATGTTGTTTGCTGTTGCCCAGTGTTGTTCGCAATTGATAGTCATTCTTTTACAAACTTTATCTCCATTGTCCATAAAACATGCCATTAAAGTTTTTCATCTATCATCACAAATTACACAAGTAACATTAAGTAACATTAAAAAATGTTTTTGAGAGGAAGTATTCAATTAAACTTGGTCAGTTAAAATCACACTGTTTTCTTGATTTTAGTCTGTTTTGTGTCATGTTTTGTTGAGTAAATTTCCTTGTACTGTGGATTTGGGGCTTTATTTGGATATGAAATTTCAAAGTTAGAGGCTGACTAAATTTTAATATGCCCACCCTCTCCTACTCTAACCTGGATTTGGAATTAACATTCCAAAAGCCACTATAGTATTCTTGTATGTATTAACAGTAGTTTGTCTGACCTGCAAAATTACATTGATTTGTTGGTAGTTGCATTAAGAAAAAAAAGGTAGAGCTATATGTTGTTTGCTCTTTATACAACTTGAGGCAGTTTGACCTTGGGTTCAATTGATTAAACAATATTTCATGTTTTTCATCTAGATAACTGTGCCGTTAGTTCTTCCTCTCTCAAATGGTGGTTATTAAGCAAAAGCAAAGAAAGATGGGTGATAAGTCTGTAGTAATTTTAGTTCAGAATTATGGCAGCACACATCTTATTTAAAAATCTCAATTTAAACTAGGAAATCCTGTTTTCATTTATATATAAAAAAAAAAAAAAAGACCTGCGTTCTTGCTGATTTTTCTGTACATGTTTTGTGTATGCTTTGAAAATGTGAAAATTTATGACCAGTCAACTGACTGAATGATAATTATCAGAGCCTGGTGTCGTGAAGTCAGCCAAGGTGAAGATTTATTATGGATGTAAGTATTAGAAATGGCCGTGAAGTGGATCTTAAGCCATAAAAGGAAAGTGAGCTTTTATATTCTTGGTCTTCACCAATAGCGTATCTGCATATTGAGTTAGTGCAATGCATTTCCAATGAAATTTGCACTTGTCAGGACAGCTATATCAGTGAAGTACAGCAACAACAATGAAAGTTGCACATGTTGTATGTACAGCATAGGAATGAATGATGCAGTGTTCAGTTGTGTATACTAAAACACAAATTGAATCTTGAAACGTAGATACTATATAGTGAAATGCATACATTTCATTGTATGTTTGTGTCCAGGTAATAGTGCATGTCAGTTGCATGTAATTCAGTTAACCAGACGTGCTCAGAATTTTGCTTATTTATTTCACTTCTTTAATCATGCACATATGCTTGCTTCAGACTTGTGGCTAAGATATTATGGAATAGTGTTAACTTTTAAGAGGAGAAACAGTAAATGTAATGAATGTTCAGAGGCAATGTCACACCACAATGTCCACAGGAATACTCTACATGTAAAGTCACAGTGTCTTTGCTAACAATTGTTAACGCCTGACAAATTAAGCACAGGAACAGTTTGATAGATTTAATTAAAGAACAGCTTGCTATTGGATGGATGCACTCTGTATTTATAATCTACGAGTGAAGAGTATGCATTGATGGGCATAAAGTGTGCCTCTTGGTATAACACAATGTGTAGTCATTCTTGGCATACAATGTACAAATTGATGTAATTTCATCAGTTTAGTAAAGGGCAGTTCTTTTATTGGCCCAGTTGATACCATATATACTGCAATAGACTGTGCTGCCTGGGATGGGCTCCTGTTCAGCAACAAGCCGGTTAGAAAATGAATGTATGTTTTTCAGTTTTTGGCAAAAAAGTATATTTTACCAGGTAATTAAATATTTAACTTGCAACGCAAAGTCAATGCTAGGACTAAATGTTATATTAACTACAAATAGCTGACAATTTATGTCTTTGAAAAGGCATAGCTATTTAGAGAAAGGGTGGGTGAGTAAAGTTTCTTTCATTCTGCTTTTTCATAACTCCACTCACTCTTCTCTTATTAGCTTACATTTAAGGAAAACTTTGGCTTTCTAACAGACTAGTACTGTGCTGCTCAAGTCTGTGAAATGAAACATTGCTGAATCTTGAGAGAAACCCCCAAAGCTGTATCTCACCCAACCCAAAGCCTATTCCCATTTATAAGAATTTAATTATTTGAATTTTTTTGGGAATTTGTGGGATTTATAAGTGTGACTCATTTGTGATTGTCAGTAAGTGAAATGCAGATTGAACTCAGCTTCTTAATCATTCACTAATAGAAATGTCATCTTTTTCATTCTAACTTACCAAACTAATGAAATATAGTGTGTGTGCAATATTACATAAAAAAAGCAAGTAATTCATTTATGCAGACTGAAGAAAAAAGATGGGACAATTCATTGCTTAGTGTTCATTGTAAAATGCATACATACATTTGAGTGAAACATTGTGTGTGTAATTATTTCATCTTCACTCTGTCTTGGTCCAGGTAATTCGAGGAAACAGTATCATAATGCTGGAGGCACTGGAGAGGGTATGACACTGCACATAATGGCAGAAAGGAGATTACATACCATTGGGAAGCTGATAACAAGAACAGGACTGATTGGTTGCCATTTTCTCCAGTTTTGGTTTCTGTACTTGGCTGAACAGCCCCATTCATTTTAGAATGGCTACGCTTCCCTTTGTTTGCTTATCTGTTGTCCTGATGGTTTTACACGTTAGCTAGATAATGTAGTTGGCCTTTTTAAGCATAAATATTCTTTGTTTTGAATTTGTATAACTACTGTTTATATTAAAAAAATTAAAATTTCAAAACAGGTGAATAACTTTTTTTTTTTTAAATAAAGCTGTGTCTAAATATTTTGTGTTGAAACTCTGTGTGTGTGTGTATAAGAACTAAAAGCCACTCTGATATTTATAAAGGAAAAAAAAAAACAAATGTTCATACCACTGGGTAGAAGTTTTTCTTTTCACCTTTTCTGATGGAGTGTTGACTTGTTGTGTCATTTCATTTATTTAACCAAGATGGAGTTTTTTCTTCCAAAGATATATTGATTATAGTTTAATTAAATGTACTTGAATTATCTTCAGTTTTCAAGAAAGAGTACTGATTAGCCTTTACCATATTTGCACATCCCATTTCATTTTAATCTAGTGACAGCAAGCAGTTTGGACCAGTGGTAACTGTACTAGTAATATCTGTATTCATGTTTTACTTCACTTTGGTTCCATTGCAGTTACAGTTGGAATTATAATTGGTATGGAGGGAGCTGGTGATTTTAAAAGAAAACATTTGGTTCTGAATCTGGTAAAAGTGTAAATCGACAAGGATCTGCAGCTCCTCCCTCAAATGGAGCCATGGCTGGATCATGGGAAACTGGTATTAATGATTGGCATACTTTGAAGAACCAGTTGAGTACAATTAGCAAATTGTGAATTAGTACAGATCTTGTACAGCAAAGTAGCAGCTGTTGAAAATGTATCAATCTCCATAAAGATGCTGTACTGCTATATTTATTTTCATGTAAAAACTGTAAACTATAAAACAAATTGTTCACTATTTCCAATTTCAAGGGGGCCATAGCCCTCTGTTAGGATATTTGGTAATCCTGCAGTAAATAGTAATCACAGAAGTACAAATTTGCCTTGGTAATTACTGACAGAAGTCATTAAGTGATGCTATATTCGTGTGAGGTCTTTGTTCTAGATCAGTGGTTAAAGTGTTCCACAGACCACCTAAGGTCCAAGTGTCAAGCCATTTGGTCTGCAAGCTGACAGTCATCAGGGTAAAGGGTCTGTTACATAAGCATTTATTTGTAACTATCAAAGCTGTTTGCCTACATCAGCTACCATTTTTCTGCACCCTACTTCATGTTTTTCATGTGTAGGTGAATTGCTTGGCTTTTTTGGTTGCAACTCTTCCATGAGGACCACTTCTGATAAGACTGGACTGTAGGTTGGTGTACCAGAGTTGTGGTTTCTGGTAGTACTGAGCAGAAAGCAACGCTGGCTGTCTTCTAGCTGTGAAGGCAAGGAAGCTGTATATAATCCTTGGGTGCCAGAGCCTGTCCTCAGCTTTACCTTTTTGTTTGTGCATCTGCAGAAAAAAATTGGACAGCACATCTGGGCACAGTTGTTGACTGCAAAAGTTCTGCTTGATAGAGACCTTGATGATGCAGGATGACCACCTTATGGCCTGTTGTTCTACTGTGGTGTAAGATTTGCAGTTGAAGTTAGTATAACTTGAGTGGTTGTCCCTTGCGCAGTTCATCACTTTGGTTCAACCTCCACATGTCATTGTGATGTCATTGAACTTTTTTTGCTTTTTTTTTTTTTAATTGGATAATGTTACTGTATTAGTTTCTTTCTTAAAGGACATTCTGATATCTTACTGCTTAACTCTTTCTATATACATATAAAGAATACAGATGCTTTGGATTCATGTAGCAGCCAATGCTGGAAATATTATGGAGGTGAAAGGAAGAAAAGACTAAATATTAAATCCTACATGGTGTTTCATCTGAAACTGTAGAGAGGCTTAATACTTTATCCATCCAGTCCAAAACACATGGCTAAAACTTAAACCAGATTAGATTTGCATTATTAGAAACCTGAGAGACAAAAAAAGTTAACATTTTTAAATTTGACCTGAGAGACAAAAAAAGTTAACATTTTTAAATTTGAAGAATTCTGCCAGGAAGAGGAAAGAAAGCACATCAACAAAGACTGTCAGGGTGCTGAGTGACAGGGTATCCAAGTTCTGCACATGCCACATTCAGGGCTTTAATTCTGTTCGATTCACTAAATAAAGTGTGCATTATGGTGTACATAAATGTCATGTTGATCTCCTAAAAACATGCAATTTGACAAATGCCCAAATGTACCTGAGCTTAAAAGAAAATCTTTGAATTATATGCTCATACAGCCTTAAGCAATATGAAAAACATGACTAAGTAGATTTAAAGGGCCACATTTCTTCTAATGATTCGACTGTAAAACACATTTAAGTCCTCAGTTCACCCAAGTACACCAAACCCCAGACTACACCAATACAACTTAAACAGAAAATGCTGTTCAGTCATCTGTTCCTTGAGTTAAATTTGCACCTCAGTGGTTAAAGCAAAAAAAAAAAAATAGGAAGTCCCCAACCCAAACTACAACAATTATAAAGTAAGTAGTTCCTTGTCCATTTTGACTTCAAAAGATTCCAGAGCTGAATGTGGGCAAGATTTCAGGAAATGCTAATTCAAGTAAAGGCTTGGCTTTGTGAATGTAAAACCTGAAGCAGTCAATAACACTCAATACTGTAGTGTAGTCCAAACACCTGCAGAGAAGTCACAAGTGATGCTTTGAAATGTTCTGGCAGAAGCATAACTAAATAGTCAGCTATGGATCCAACACTTTCTCCAGCGGTTGTTCACATTTGTCCATTTGAAAAGTTCCTGAGTGAATGAAATAGTCGACTGAGGATAGTGAAGGCACCTTGGTCCAGTGTTATATTTAGCTCTGCCAATCTTTTGCCGTGCTACAGCTCACCTCTGATGCGAGAGTTTAATTCTTCCTGGTCTATCTTGTCAGTCAGTCCATACCAGTGGTGGTGTGCCAGTAAAGCCAGGTTGCGAGCTGCAATAGCACTCATCTCCATGGCACTGGCTGCCCACTCTATGCTATTTAAGTAGTAGAGTCTGTCATGCAGCAGTATTGGTGGAATGCGCTGAGGAGGGCTATAATATGGATAAGCCAGCCAGCGTGTCTCTGAAATGCTGTCCCACGACAAAAATATTTTTTGCAGTTGATCCTGAGTAAGGGGAGCAGGAGAAAACACCTTCCACACATTGGGCTCACTGGCAGGAGGACGCTTGTATTCTGGGGATACAGTCACTGGATCAAGAGAGCGAACACTATTCACCACTAATTCCTCATGTTCCATGGATACTACCTCTGAAACAGTAAATGCAGATGCAGGTTCTGAAACTCCAAAATAAGATACATTAAGAAGGCCGTGGACAAGTGTTGACACGGTCAGGTGGTAGCGGCCTGGGAACCAGGTAGGAATTGGAGGATTGAAATTTAAGAAGTTGATATTAGACTTGCCCTGGTGTAGTGGAGCAGCTATAAAAACGAGGTCATAGAGATTGTGGCTTGCCCCTGCTTCCCCAGTATAACTGACTTCATACAAGGAGACGGTACCACCTGCAATACATAAAAAAAGCATGTGTAAGCATGGTTCTGAAATCCTCTTGTGCCCACTTAAATTAGTAGTTAAATCTACCACAGAACATTAAAAAGATTTAGATGAGAACAGGCCATTCAGCCTGCCAAACTCGCCAGCTCTAGCTACTGTGCTTTCTCTGGTTCTGTTCAGCCTATATACATTGGACTTCCAATACAACTCGGAGTCCTGCCACGTGCAAAGGTTTGCTGACGACACTGCTATTGTGGGCAGGAGGAGGAGTATAGGAACCTAATCAAAGACTTTGTTAAATGGTGCGACTCAAACCACTTACACCTGAACATCAGCAAGACCAAGGAACTGGTGGTGGATTTCAGGAGGACCAGGCTCCTCATGGACCCCATGATCATCAGAGGTGACTGTGTGTAGAGGGATCACACTTATAAATACCTGGGAGTGTAGCTGGATGTTAAATTGGACTGGACTGCCAATACTGATGCTCTGTGCAAGAGAGGACAGAACCGACTAAACTTCCTTAGAATGCTGGTGTCTTTCAACATCTGCAATAAGATGCTGCAGATGTTCTATCAGACGGTTGTGGCGAGCACCCTCTTCTACGCGGTGGTGTGCTGGGGAGGCAGCATACACAAGAGGGACGCCTCACGCCTGGATATTACTGGTGAGGAAGGCAGGCTCTATTGTAGGCACGGAGCTGGACAGTTTGACATTCATGGCGGAGTGACGGGCGATGAGCAGGCTCCTGTCATTCATGGAAAATCCACTGCATCCACTGAACAGGATCATCTCCAGGCAGAGGAGCAGCTTCAGCGACAAACTGCTGTCACTGTCCTGCTCCACTGACAGACTGAGGAGATCATTCCTCCCCCACACTATGTGACTCTTCAGTTCCACCTGGGGGGGTAAACGTTAACATTATACAAAGTTATTGTCTGTTTTACCTGCATTATTATCACTCTTTAATTTAATATTGTTTTTTATCAGTATGCTGCTGCTGGAGTATGTGAATTTTCCCTTGGGGATTAATACATAAATCTATCTACTTAATTCCTCCAAAACAACATCAAGTTGAGTGTTGAAGGCTCCTAAAGTCCTACTGTCTACTACAATAAAACTTCTTTGTAAGTCAGTGTCCGTTTTTGTCTATTTGACATGTCATATCTCAAAATGACATACAGTGGATTCAGAAAGTATACTGACTCCTTCACTCTGTTGTACATTTAATTATAAACTGATAAATTTGCAATTTTTGCCCCTCAATCTACACTCAATAACCCATAATAATAAAAAACAAGTTTTCAGAAAGATTTAATAAAAAACAAACGCTGAAGTCTCTCATTCATGGAAGTATTGAGAACCTTTGCTGTGACACGGCAAATTGTGCTCAGGTGCATCCCTTTTGCTTTCATTCTCCTTGAGATGTGTCAAGAACTTGATTTGAGTGCTCCTGCCATAAACTGAATTGACAGGATTTCATTTAGAAAGGCAAACACCTGTGTATAAAGGCTCCACAATTTATACTGGACACCAGGACAAAAAAACAAGCCATGAAGTCCAAGAAACTCTCTTTAGACCTATGCCTCACCACAATTTGATTGTGGAGATCTGGGCAAGCGTATGGAATCATTTCTAAAGCTCAGAGTGTTCTCAGGAGCACAGTGGCCTTAATAATTGTGAGCCGGAAGAAGTCTGGAACCAGCAGAACTCTGGTAGAGTTGGCTACCCGGGCAAAAAGGACCTTGGTCAGGGAGATGGCCAAGAACCCAATGGTCACTCTAACAGAGGTTCAAAGGTTCTCTGCTGAGATGTGAGAACCTTTCAGAAGGACGACCGTCTCAGCGGTACTCCATGTTAGAGTAAGCATTGGGTTCTTGGTCATCTCCCTGACCACAGCACTTTTTAATCTGGTTACTCAGTTTGGCCGAACAGCCAACTCTACTAAGATGGCTGGTGGTTTCAAAATTCTTCCCCTTTACAATTATTCAGGCCACTTTTAAACCCTTGTCCCAATCTTTGCCTTCAGCACAGTTTTATCAGAGAGGTCAACAGAGAGATACTTGGACTTCATGGTTTAGTTTTTGTCTTGACATGCAGTGTGAATTGTGGACTTTAGATATACAGGTACTTGTGTGCTTTTCTAAATGATGGCCAGTCTATTCAGTTTTCCACAGGTTGACTCTTATCAAGTTCTACTCAAATCACAAGGAGAACCTTTTGAAAACAAGTTCTCACTTTGTCAGTAAGGGTTAATGAGTGTAGACTGATGAGCAAAAATAAAGAGCTGGGGTCTGAAGAAGTTTTGAATCCATTGTAAATCATATTACTTGCACTTTGCAGAATAAGGCAAATTAAATTAAGAGTGGATTCTGCCAGTTGTCCTTTTGATATAATAAAATAATAGTAATTCTATACATTTATTAAGCGCTTCAGTTAGTGGGGAGCCACTTCATCCACCACTAATGTGCAATAGCAGCCATTTTATGCCAGTACTAGACATTAAGCCCGTTACAATAACAGGCGCTAGAACAGTAGTGCATAAACATTAGTAGGAACAGTCTATATTAAATGGCAAGGGACCTTGTATGTGGCTGTAATATGCGTCACTGTATTGTGTGCCTTTAATTTTCTCTCTCAGTAATACTGGTTTGTATTTCCAGAAAATGCCTGTAATTTTGTCAGACAGTAATACAGTGGAACCTCGGTGGAACTGAAGTAATGTCCCCCGTAGGATTGTATGTAAATACAATTAATCCGTTCCAGGCCGTATGAACTGTATGTAAATATATATTTTTTTAAGATTTTAAGCACAAATATAGTTAATTATACCATTGAATGCACAGCGTAATAGTAAACTAAATGTAAAAACATTGAATAACACTAAGAAAACCTTGAACAACAGAGAAAACTAACACTGCAAGAGTTCGCGCTCTAGCCTTACGACCCGCTCGCTAAAAATACCTTTTTTGATGAGTTTTAAGCACAGGGAAAAAAATGAACATTTGAAAAATCCGTAATCTAATAAACAACCAAGAAAAGTAACATTGCAACAATGCACGCGCGCCTGTGTGTGTGTGTCTCTGTCGCGGGCCTGCGCGTGTGTGTGTGTGTCTGTCTCTGTCGCGGGCCTGCCTGCATATATATATATATATATATATATATATATATATATATATATATATATATATATATATATATATATATATATATATATATATATATATATATATATGTGTCTGTCTGTCTGTCTCGCGGGCCTGCGTACGTGCGTGTCAGTCTCTCGGGCGGGCCTGCGTGTCTGTCTGTCTGTCTGTCTCTCGCGCGCACGCACCTCTGTGTGTCTCTCTCTCTCTCTCTCTCTGCACACACAGGGAATGCACAGGAAGAGACTGAACACGTGCCATGTGGCCCCGCGCATGCGCACTTCACCAGAAGACGCACAAACACGGACACCTGGACGCACACAGGGGTTTTATTAAAGATGATGCTCACCACACATTAGCTGTTTGGTGGTGAAGTGATGCGAGAGATAACCAATTAGAGACAGGGGATGATTAGGGGGCCAGAATGACTAGGCCGTGGTGGGCAATTGAACATCGGGGTACACCCTATTCTATATGAAGGATGCCCAGGGATCTTTTATGACTACGGAGAGTCAGGACCTTGGTTGTACGTCTCATCCAAAGGACAGCACCATTTTTACAGAGCAGTGCCCCAATCATTGCACTGGAATCAACATTCAGACCTCTAAGCGCCCCCTGCTTGGCACACCAACACCTCTTCCAGCAGCAATCAAAGCTTTTCCTAAATGGACTCCCATCCAAGTATTGGCTGCTCCAAACATGCTTAGCTTCAGGCAGATGACCTCACCTGAAGTGCATGTGGTATGGCTGCTGGTTATTATAGTACTCCCGTACTT
The DNA here is from genome assembly GCF_016835505.1 of Polypterus senegalus. Taxonomy (NCBI): domain Eukaryota; kingdom Metazoa; phylum Chordata; class Cladistia; order Polypteriformes; family Polypteridae; genus Polypterus; species Polypterus senegalus. The sequence continues at coordinate 38,051,655 of NC_053164.1, forward strand.
GGGGCACATTATTATAATTCTATGACTTTTTGTAATGGCTTAAAATATCATGTATTGCAATTCAATTCTGGAAAGTATTGCCATTTATTATTCACCGTTTACTTGTCTGAAGTTAAGGGTGAAATAATATACTGTACATATAATCAAAAATGTGAGAATTGGTCAGATTTAAGAGGAAAAAAAACTTTGATCCATTCTCACTTAAAAAAAATTGTAAAAACTAAAGCTTCAAGCAGCTCAGCAGTCTACACATTCAGACTGGGAATACTCCATTTTTTTTACTTACACACAAACACAAGCACATTGTATAAATGTACAGTAGCTCTGGGTGAGTCCGTATTAGATGAAAGCTTTCAGACAATAATTGATATTAGAAATTTTTTCAAATGTTATTTGAATATATCCAATGTGCATCTAAATTTCTTCAAAAATGTACGGTGTAAGTAAGTACATGCAGACACTTGTTACTATAAATTCTATATACAAACAAACATTCTGTTTTGAATTCTCTACAGTTCTTGAATCAATAGGCCAGTCGTGCTCACCTGTTCTAACGGGCCTGGTCTTGAAGGCAATGGCAGTAACATTAGCAGGAATGAATGTTGCCTTGCTGTGATACAGCAGTCCTGAGCAGACTAACTTGTTACCTCCTTCTACCGCCCACAGTCCTGAGTCTGCACCCGCCAAGGAAATGGCACCTAGATGGCAACAAAAAAATTAAAAAAACAACATTTAATGACCGTAATGAAACCCTGGGCTTTTCAAAAGTGTCAAAAATAATGACAATGACAACTTGAACAAGTGCCTTTCTGTTAAAAGAATTGCACATATGAACTTTAAAGCTGATGTCACATTACACAACTTCTTGTCGTGGGGTATGTCGGACTTGCTGACCACAGCTGCTGATTTAGTCACTGGATCATGTCAATATACAAGACTGATAAAATCACTGGGCATGTCAAATATAGCAACTGCATGTGGGCCTTCCTGCATAGCTGTGCTTACCACTTTTGTGACAGCCAATAGCATGCCACCTGACTGAGCCAATGTTGTAGTATGGTTAACTGATAGATACAGCAAGTTCAGCTGTAACCTTTTATCCATTCTGTTGTGGTACATAAAACACAAGACACCAGACAGAGGAGCTTCTCTTATGTTTTTTTTAAATTCTAACCATTCATTGGTCGGCAACTCTCCTGCTCAAAGAGCCCACCAGTACGACTAAATACAAAATCAAACTGATTTTGTGGGGGTGAGTTGTGGACCAGTTGGAGTGAGTTGGTGGGTATGTCGCATTAAGCGACTACCTTCATGGCAGTGCACCAGTAACTACCTCCGACTTGCTAAGGTTATGCAAATAAAGGATACAATGGTGGAAACGTAATTTCATATGACATGGGCCTTAAGGGAGCAACTCCTTATTTTAGTCAATGGCAAGCTAATTATCAGGGCCAATTTAAACTTAAAATTGCATTGAAAAGGTTTGTTTTTAAATATATTCACAGTATCATCACTTTTAAAACAATGTAAATCCATCCATTGTCAAGAAGGAGCCTGCAGCTTCCCAGCTGCCTTGCTAGAGATAATGTCTGGCTCAGGCTAAAGAGCGGATTTTGATGATCATGGTCCAAGAAAGAGATAAAGAACAGAAAATTCCTTATCGAGAATTAGTAAAATTATACAACAAATTTGAATGAAAAAAGTCAGCAAAAGTCAGCAAAGGCATTAGCGCAACTCTGCTGGAAAGTCGGCACTCAACTGGTAAATGTGACATGGGCAGTGATTTTCAGTCATTTAAACTGACATGATCCGGCAATACGATCTGCAACTGTGGTTGGCAAGTCTGATATAACCCACCACTAGAAGTCACATAATGTGACATCAGCTTTCGCCACGTCTGTGAGTTTCCTGATCAATCACAGTTACCTACAAATGCGTTCATCTTGATGCTCTGCCCATAGTTCACCCTCATAATAGGTGTGACAATTTCATTCATAAACTGCTGTGAGAATCCAACTTTCTGCATCGCTTGGTCCAGAGTTTCATTAAACATGCTGAGAAACTCATCTCTCGCCATTGAGTGAAATAGTTTCTCCACACTAGAGAAAGAGTAGCCGTACTGCTGATACTGGTAAATTCTATAAAAAAAACAAAAAAAAAAAACAAATTTAAAAACAAAGAAAACTCAATTTTACTTGATTTAATTTAGTGCTTATAGGCAACATGCATTCAAATACAGACTTGCTTTGTAAATAGTTCTTCACAGAAAATGACCTGGCATGTGTTTTGTAGGCCCAGAGTGAGACGGAGACATCCACCCATCCATTATCCAACCCGCTACATAATAATAATAATAATAATAATAGTAATAACTCATTACATTTATATAGCGCTTTTCTCAGTACTCAAAGCACTATCCACACAGGGAGGAACCGTGAAGCGAACCCACAATCCTCCACAGTCTCCTTACTGCAAAGCAGCAGCACTACCACTGCGCCACCTATGAGGCGCATCCTAACAACAGGGTCACGGGGGGTCTACTGGAGCCAATCCCTGCCAGCACAGGGCACATGGCAGGAAACAAACCCTGGGCAGGGTGCCAGCCCACCACAGGGCACACACCCACACACCAAGCACACACTAGGGACAATTTAGAATCACCAATGCACCTAACCTGCATGTCTTTGGACCGTGGGAGGAAACCCATGCAGACACGGGGAGAACATGCAAACTCCACGCAGGGAGGACCAGGGAAGTGAACCCAGGTCGAGACGGAGACATTACCTCATAAATTTATCCAGAATTGCTTCCACCCACATTTGCATACGGATAAAATTAAGACCATAACGCCAAATTATCTTGATGAAGTTGATAATGAACCAGTCGCTTTCCTGGAAAACTAGTTCTTTACCATTGAAAATGCCTAGACGGGAAGGTACAGCACGACGCTGTGCCAAGCCTGGGTGAAAAACAGTTAAAATTAAAACATAAAACTAGAAATCAGCACTGACATTTTGTTTAGGGTTCTTTACAATACATTACAATGAACACAAACAAAAAAAGACAAAAGACTGGTACACACCAAGATCGTCTATAAATTGTTTCATGTGAAGGTTCAGAGGATGAATGATTGATCCTCCAGTTTCAAATTCTTTTCCACCAAAATGAGCTGTATCCAAGCGCCCGCCAACCTTGCCACCTTCAAATACATCAATCTGTACTTGGGGACCAAATTCTTTCCGTAAGAAGGCAGCTGTCGCAGCACCACCAATCCCAGCTCCTACAATGGCTGTAAATACAAGCAGCGACAGGAGACAGAAAGAGTATTAACTGAAGGGTGTATAGAATATACAGGAGAGTACAAAGACAAATTATTGGATGTACATTGAAGCCAGTGCAAAATTAAATATTATTAACAAAGCATTCAGGTTATACATTTGCAATTCTTCGGGCTGTAGCCCTTCAAAACAAGGATTATTCATATTGGTACATTTTGTTCATATAAGTTTTACTGGAAAAGGAGCCTTTAGCATGCAGTCAAAAACAGATTTGAAAAAGTCTTCTGCATGGATTCTCCGTATGTACAGAATCAAGCCTGACAAAAAGACAAAAACCTTGGAAGGGATGCTAGTTCACTGCAGAACTCACTCATTCTTTTTTGGGCAATTCTGAATCATCCATTAGCATAATTTACAGATCTGGGGTGGGGGAAGGAAACCTTACTATACATGTGAACATGGAAAGAAAAACAAAAAGCAAAAATCAAACCATAACTGAGCAAGAAGACAAACATGGCTTCACGGACTGTGTGTTGATATGCGTAATTGTTCTGTCCTGTGTATTGTATTCTATTGACCTCCTTTTTTTGACACCCACTGCACGCCCAACCTACCTGGAAAGGAGTCTCTCTTTGAACTGCCTTTCCCGAGGTTTCTTCCATTTTTCCCTACAAGGTTTTTTTGGGAGTTTTTCCTTGTCTTCTCAGAGAGTCAAGGCTGGGGGGCTGTCAAGAGGCAGGGCCTGTTAAAGCCCATTGCGGCACTTCTTGTGTGATTTTGGGCGATACAAAAAAATAAACTGTATTGTATAACATCTACACTTCTGTGCTGACCAATAATGTATTGGCTGATTTTCCCCTTCTCTGCTTTATCAAATCTCAGTGTGCTGCTAGGCGGCACATTTGACTCAAGGTGTATAACAATTTTCACAGCATCTAAGCTTCTAAATCCTGAGCAATTTGTTTATTTCAGTTTGTTTCACAAAAGATTATAACTACAGGTAAGAAAATATCATTGTATGAGCGGTCATATCTGAGAAATTCAATGTAATTAACATTAATCTGAATGGCCACACTGGAAGAAAAGTACAAGACAAGCAGAGAGCAGGCAACTGCATACTGCAACTGTACATATTGCCAAAGATGACAATTCAACAGAAATAAAAAATGCAAGCTTAAAACGAAATTGTGATTTCAACTTTTAATTAAACGCATCATTAAAAAGTAATCTTATTCTCATTCACCATATTCATCTATAGTGTTATTCAACTGCACTCTGTAAAAAAAAAAAAACTACTTATAAAATCATGTAATGCTGAGCTCCTCAGATTGAAATTGCCCTCTTTTTTATCCAAAACTAGATTCCCATCGCATCCACAGAAAAAAAAAAAACTCAAACTAAAGTGACAATCAACCAAATTGTTATTTCATTTGACCAGTGTTTAAAACCTTAGCTTCAACAAAAAAGCAAACAACACTGAGTTTGTGAAAATGTATAAAGATATGTTACGAAGGGGCGTTTACTTGTTGAATTAACTTCCTTTCCGTAATAAAAACACATGAACTAATAACAAGTGCAGATTTATTTTCTTACAGTATATTCTTACTGTTTCAAATCCAAATCAGTGGCTTTTACTTTTTAGTCCTCTCATCCTATATAAACCCAGAGTGAAGTTTCATTTGTTTTCTCTTTTCTTCATCCATCCATTTTCCAAACCTACTTCTCCTCAGCACAGTGATGCCCCTTCACTTGCAACTTTCCGCAGTTCTTCCTATTTTAATGCACTTGGAATGACATTATTGCATATTATATTATATATTATTTAAATTGTAACTGCACTTGTTCTAGACATGCAATGTGGCCTGGCACCACATTCAAGGTTGGTTCGTGCCTTGAAACAGACGCTGCATTTCTGTTTGATTCAACTGCACAAATTAAATTCTATATTTCATTCAATCGCGGTTTATTTCATATAGCACCATTACAAAAATACACCATCACAAGTGCTTTACGTTTCAGGCATATAAATTCAAAAATATTCAATTAAAAAAAAAGAGTTGATACTGTAATCACTTATTGTATTCTTGTGGTGAACACATATCAGGTATACTATTCCAACACTTTTCTGGTATTTCTGTTGCAGTTTTGCTTTTATTTGTTGTAGCCATTTTTAGTTTATTATACTCATATTAGTTTCAATATTTGATACTGTATTAAATTCTTTTATACTCTTTACAGAGCCACATGATCTTTGTAAGAGTTTAGTGCTGTAATGTAACATGAAATGAATTGATTTTTATGGATTTATTGTATTTTGAAAAGAAAACAGTATCAGCAGCTTACATTATTAGAATGGTATGTCAAGAAATATGTTATAAGCACAGTTCAGACAGGATCAGGGCCTCCACTTTAATAGAAATCACATCAACTTGCAAATGATTTCAGAGGTGAAATATAGAGTGGACCCTAAAACCAAGCCACTTTAATATTATTAAAGTATGATCCTGTTCATTTTAAACTGTTCCATTTCAAACTGCACTGCCACACACAACAGGTGTGGGTATTTCAGGAGATGCGACTTCAGTTCAACTAAGATGGCTTGGGTGGATTTGGCTGAATTCATCCAGAAACGCTGCTCCATTTCTTTTGACATGGTCAGTATGCTAAAAACTGGTATGGACTGGTTTAGAAAATACTTCCATGAAAATCACACTTTAGTGATACCACAGGAAATCACTCAGAAGGTTTTGCAATACAACCAATTGTACTGTACAATAATAAACAATCAAGTACATTATATTTATTATATACTAGGGGGCTTCGCTTGCCCACCCCCGGGTTTGGTTTACCGGATATACAATTTAAAGAGATTGTTAGTTTCATGGGAATTGTTACAAATGCATTATTTTCACATTTATTTTAAAACTTTTATAAAAGCAATACTTTATTTCCGGCCCCGGACGTGGTTACATCTCTTTCTTGCAGGACGTATAACGCTGTTCACGTTGTAAAAGGGGTGCAGCTGAACGCACGCGAAGGAGATGCCGTCGGATCACCTGCTGTCTTTCTGCTGCTGGTTCTGCTTGTCTCACTGCCCGATCATTTCAAAGCCTGTACAGCAGCTGTCCTTTTGCAACTTCGCCTCTCTGTCGCTCGCGTTATGAAGTGTCTGGGTGAGGGTTAGTTTGGCTGAACGCACACCAAGGAGAAGCAGTCTGATCATCTGCAGGCTTTTTGCTGTTGGTCGAGCTGCGTGTTTTGCTTGTCTCTTGTCGTCGTTTTAAGAGTTGGGAGCACATGAAGCGTGTCTGCCAACAGCAATCCAACAACTGCTAGGTTAGATGTCTGTGGACTTGTTTTAAATGATGTCTCACTGCTTTGTCTCGTGTGACATTGTAAAAACAATACTTGTCCTTTATTTCTGGCCCCGGGCGTGGTTAAATCTCTTTCTCAGGACGTATAATGCTGCTCGCGTTGTCAAGGGGGGGGCGGCTCAACGCATGCTAAGGAGATCATCTGCTGTCGCGCTGCTATCAGTCTTACATTCTGTATTCCGCCCTCCCTCAATTGGACCCAACAGTCACTTAAAACAAAAAAGGCTTCAACCTGGCTGGGATGATACAATACTTTCGAATTTTGTATTCCACTGCTTTCATAATCTCTTATCTGCCTTTTCTCTCCAATGCTTTTGGGTCTCTTTTCTCCGCACTGCTCTTTCTTCTTTGCTTAGTTGTTCACATTTCATCTAGAACGTATTGTCCTTATATGCTTTATACGTGCTGAGAGCACAGGATATGTGTGCGCTACGTGCCTTTACACGACCGAGTGCTCTTATTTGATATTGTTTGCGTCTTGCCGGTCTTTTAAGTGTCTTCAGAGAACGTCTGAGAAGATCACGTCTCGTCACCCTGCTTTTCCTTTCCAGGATTTTTTTTTTATATAATAGAGAGACATTAATACATTGATAGGAAAATGAACTAGAAATTGAATCAAATTAACAAGCATTTGTGTTCATGTGCACATGTATATTTAAATAAATTGTGTATGTCAAAAACTACTCTGGAAACCCTGGTTAAATTAAACAATTTCTACAGCAAGTTATCACTGGACATAGGTCAAACTGTTCTTGAAGGATATGGAGATAAGATCCAGACAAAAACCTAGGCCTAGAGCCTGTAAATAGGCAAAAATGATGCAATGTGTTTGAAGAGGTTAGGTCATCGTTTTCATTCTTAGGGCACATCCGCCAAGATGATGACAATTTTAATAATAATAATAATAATTGTATATAGCATGGGAGACGAGCATAGATATTTGGGATGAGCTCAAAGTAGAGCAGCTGCTCCTCTGCATCAAAAGAAGCCAGTTGAGGTGGTTCAGGCATCTGATAAGGGTGCACCCTGGGGAGGTATGTCAGACAAGGCCAACTGGGAGGAGACCTTGGGGCAGACCCAGGACATGCTGGGGGTATTATATCTCTTCACTGGTCTGGAAAAACCTTGGTATCCCCTGGAGGAGTTGCTGGAGATGGCAGGAAAAAAGGAATGTCTGGGTATCATCGTTTAGACTGCTGCCCCCATGAACTGGATTCAAATAAGTGGCAGAAAATGGATGGATGGATGTAATTTTTTTTTTGGACGTGATCCTTGTACATACTGTACGTCTTGATGGTTAGGTTGGATTTCATGGAGAGCACTTGTCCTAAGACTTTGTCTTTCTAGGATGTGGTCATCCAGAAGCTTTACACAATGCAAAAAAGTATTTTCAGACATAAATTCTTATTTAAGACTTTTGATCTTTCACATATACACCCCATTTTAAATTCAGCTTATCTCAACATTGTGAACATTGTTCAATCAGAATCTGAACTTAAATAAGTAAAAAATTTCTGACCCCATCAACAAAGTTCCATCTTCATGAACGCTGAAGCTACGTCAAGATATTTCTAAGTTTATTACTGATGACTTATTTAACTTATTTTTTTTAAGTCACTATATATGTACTGTTTGGATTTCTTAATTACAACACAAGTAATGAAAGTCAGGCATATATTGTTAACTTGATATTAATATTGGCCTAGTACAGGGGTCCTCAATCACGGTCCTGGAGAGCCGCAGTGGCTGCAGGGTTTTGCTCCAACCCAGTTGCTTAATAAAAAGCACTTATTGCTAAAGTAACACTTCTGCTTCACTTTAGTGATTTTGAGCCCTTATTGCTTAATTTTGTCTTAAACAGCTATTTTAATTGCTCCTTATTATCAATAACATGCAAATGACAAGAGAGAGCAGCATTTCTCCGTTAAGCTTATTTACATTTACACCTGTGTGTATTTATCTGCACTGTTGGGTTTAATTAAATACTTGGAAGAAAAATGAAGAGAAAAAAGTGAAGGACTGAGAATTACTCGTCCATTTTAGCCTTCAAATCATTCGCATGATAGAAAGGGAAAGAAAATCTAGGATATGAGAATGACCTGACATAGCAGAGTTAATTTAATTTCATAGCTTGTTGGTGCTTTATTGGCAACAATTGCTTTCTAATTAAGAAACCAGGTCAGAACAAAAACCTGCAGCCACTGCGGCTCTCCAGGACTGGGATTGAGGACCCCTGGCCTAGTATTATGTACACAGATGTAAAGTTTCCAATAAGAACCTTCTTTAAACCATTTTTTGTAGGTATTGTGAAATGTATGTGAAAGCTATGTGATTCTGGACAAACAAAAAAGAAAATTCAATTGTAAAAGTTTGTAGTGAAGTCAGGGTCTTAGTATAATGTTTAGGGTGTGTACCGTGTTAGACATTATGGATGTAGTGAGAAGTAAAATATCAACTTTTATTGGCTAATTTACATCTTGCCTGAAGATGGGGCCCAAGTTGCCTCAAAAGCCTGCATATTGTAATCTTTCTAGTTAGCCAATAAAAGGAGTCATTATGCTTAACTTCTCCCAATAATGTTTATTGTCATTTCAAATTTCCATTTTTTTAAACAAGTTATTATTCCCTGGCAATTTGTTTTATACAGAATGAAACAAAATTTTCTGTGCACTTTGAAATGTTATATTCTATCAATGGAAAATAATTTAGCGGAGGTTGGCACTGTGGTGGCCTTGATATGTGGTAGTTCACGTGTCCAAAGTTTACAATACCCGCACAGTCACTTTGCCTGTTTGCATTTTGTGCATTTTTCTCCTCTTGGTACTCTGGTTTTCCTCCCTCATTCTCAAACAAGCGTCTTCATTTGAATGCTGGGTGTAAATGGTAGATACAGACGCGAGTGGACCCAAAGCCTGTCACACGATGTTCCGTGACCCTCTACGGCAGGGGTGCTCAAACTCAGTCCTGGGGGTCCACCGTGACTTCAAGTTTTTGTTCCAACCAGATTCATAATCAGAGACAAGAGCTGATAACACTGATCTCATTTAATCCACTAATTTTATTTCTATTCTCTTATTCTACCTTCAGACAAGCACAGCAGCATGATTTTTACATTTAAGACATTTAGAAATATTAATATTTTGCGATAGATTTAAATGCTTAACTCTCTTTTGTGATTTCATTATATTTTGCCATTTCTCTGTGCAGTTTGCCCCCTTCATTTTAACTTAACAATGACTATTTAAAAACTAGCAGAGCAGACACCCAGGCAAACAACTCCGAGTCGTGAAGGGCTGCAAATACTTCAACGTCAGCCCCACCAATTAGTAAATAATGAGCTAATTAAACAATTTGAATACCTGAAAAAGTAGAATGAAAATCAAGATTAAATTGTTAAAAAGAAATAAAATACATTATTCCCATATAACTACTTAGTACATTATTTATTTTTATAAATCAGTTTTCTAATTTGCATGTTGTTCCCAAAACACAGAATCTGGGAAATAACAGTTCACATAATTAGCCCAGGAATTCAATTAAAAACTGAAGCTGGCTGAAACAACAAACCTGCAGCCACTTGGGGGCCACAGGACCGAGGCTGAGAACCCCTGCTCCGCGGGACCGAGTGGGTTCAACTACTGAGTAAACTGAAACGAGAAGCGGCACTTGCTGCGTATGGGAATTCCACTGTATTGTCTAAAAGTAAAAGAAACGCGTTAAAATCAGCGAAAAGCCACCGTGCCGGGCTGCTATGCTTAACCCCCCAGTGTAATTCTTTCCAATGTGTTATAAAATAACAGAGTCAACAGCGCATACACACAATTAACGGGTCTCTTAAAAAACTATTAAATACTAGAGACCGTGATTGCGGCCTAGTGTGTGACACGGAAGACGCAGCGCTCTCACCTATCCTCCCGGGTGGCTGTCGGAGCTCTGGAGCTGACGCCAGTCCCCTCCTGTTGGCCAGATACAGACTGAGGACAAGCAGCCAGGGAGCAGCATGTCGCCTTGCTCCTGTTGTGAATTTCCAGACGATCGTCATTCTTCTTCGGGTTGATAGTTTGATTTTAAATCTCAGCGCTGTTCTGCCATTAAGCACCCAAATGATTACATTCGTCGTTCCTTACGCGTCAGCACTTCGCAGGTGCCCTTTGGAATTCAATCGCGCGGTTAAACCGGCCTCACCGACTTCATGATAACAACAAGCACGCGTTGGAGTAACAATGGAGACTTCACGCATTTATGGCTTTCGGTGAGTAGCGCCCCCTTGCTGTGCTTTTTCGACACAAACTGACATTACTGTACACGCCGACTGGAAAACGAGTTTGAATACAGCTACTTTTGGACATGGATGACCGTTCCCGCAGCAACTCCAGGGTAGTCTTAACGGATGGGCACAGAGACGCCCCCGAACATGATGGAGTTAACAAAGTTCAGTTGCTAAAATAATTCCCACTCCCCTTTTGTCCAAAGATTTCAAAACAGCATCCCTAGCTGTATTGCGTGATCAGGAATTCAGCCTTGTCTTCACAGAATTTTAAGCCAATGACCGTATAAGGCTTGAGATGATACCCTTAATCTTCTTAAAATACACATTGCGAAAAAAATACAAAAAATGGAGCAACTTCAAAAATAAATTATAGTATTTTTTGGGGAAAAAAAGTGAAATAGACTAGCTTCAAAACGATTAAACACACTAATCCGGCATTAAAACAATAAAGTTGTATACTGTACATTCTTTACTGCTTATGTTAATAATGAGTACCTTATGTGGTAATTTACACACATGTAGCACTTAAAATTATAAATACACCTTGGAAAACATTCAAAGAAATGTTTATTTAAACTAATTAATACTGCAATCACTATTTGTTGGCAGCCCAACTACACACATACAAACTCATTTCACAAGGCATATCCCAAAACTAACTTTAAATCAATAACCAAAAGAGTGTTTTATGCACCTTGAATTAGTCTTAATGTTTAAGTTGTTGAGGTACTTGAAATCTTTTTCTGCTATATTTAATTGCAATGAATCGACTCAATTATTTTTTATTTTATTTCTATTCAAATTAGTGTGGTGCTGAGGTTTCACCCATTTGCAGGCTGCACTCTGGTGCTAATTTGGGATCCTGAGGTGCTCCATTGTGTGGTGAGTGTGGTAACACCCTGTATCAGTGCATGCTCCTAACCTCCTCACCCCCACCTCCTGTCTAGGTGTACAAAAAAAACCTCACACTATTCAGTGTGGTGCTGAGGTGTCACCCATTGCATGGCTGCGCTCGGATTCTTATCTGGGTGATTCATCATGTGGTGGGTGCAGCAACACGCCTTAATCCGCACATGCTTCCAACTATGCTCCACGCACATACAGATATAATGTCAACTTTGTTTTCAAGTCACATAAAAAGGAAAACAGTAATTGCAATACACTATATTTTAGAATCAACCAACATAGCTACATATACCACAAAACCTACCTACCTAACAAAATCATAATATTATGGTAGTGTGATATGTCACAGTCTGGCTTTTTGCTTGACTGGCATTGTAGCCAACCCCAATCCTTTACCTTGTAAGAGATGAACCTACACAGCAGCTCCAAATGGCTTTTTCAGACTGAAGCCTATATCACATTCGATTACTTTTCCAGCAATTTTCAGTCATAGCCTTCATTTACCCAATCTTAGCTAGTCGAAGGCCATCTGTGGTGCATTCCAGTGAGGTCACATAATGTGACATGCCCAGTGACTCACTCTGGCTAGTCCACGACTTGCTCCAATAATGTTAACTTTAGATTTAGTTTCTAAATCTTTCTGGTGTCACAAGCCACTTTTTCCATGGTAGTATCTTCACGACAAACCAAAGGGAGGGCTGTCCCCTTGGTGAAACGAACACAATCATCAGAACAAGGTGGAGGGGTCCTCCTTAGTGAATCAAGTGCAATCATCAGAGCTGGGGACAGGGGATAGAGATCCACCACAACTCACTGCCATTGTAAAGAGTAGCACTTTGTGACTCACCAGGTGCACCCTACAACCCACGAGATGGGCACAGCCCAGTAGTTGAGAAACAATGATCTGATGTGACATATCCAATGACTGAGACCAACTAGTCTGCAACTCGATCCAATAAAATCAAACATATTTGATTTTCTCTTAAGTTTTAAGGACAGGCTGTGTGTGCAGGACAACCAATGAATGCTCACCTGGGAGTTCAATGCATATAATGTAGCAACAAGGCACAAAGAACCCGGGTGTTTTGTACCATATGAACATAATAGAGGCTCATTTGTCTGATGCACTATGTTTTACTTACTAAAACAGAATGGAAAAAAAGAAAAAACTGACTGAGGTTTCTGTTGAACTCGCTATACTAGTTTACCCTTCATACAAAGCCAGCCCCTTCAGGAAGCACGCTATTGGCTATCAGAAAAAGAAGCAAGCAGTAAGACACCTCCAGCGATTTTCAGTCGTTTATTGACATGGTCCAATGACAAGATCAGAAACTTCAGTGGCATATTTAGAATAATTCACAATTAGAAATCACCAATGTGACATTGGGTTAACTGGGTTCCAAAGTTCGCCTAACCATCAGGTACTCATCAGCAACTAACACGTAGCTCTGAGAGTGAGTTCTTGGTTTCACTCTTCTAGACAAGGCCATCAACATTTTGTCACAATGACTGTTATCAGGATAAATGGATTAAGAAGTAAATTTAATCAGTGAATGAATACTGTAGCTTGACCCAAATATAACGATAGCATTGAACTTTGGTGTGCCTAGTAGTTTCCACCATTAAGTGCTTTGTATATAGATTTTGTTTTATAAATTAGGTTTTTAATGCACCTAAATATAAATGATTAATTGAATTTTACTAATATATTAAGGTAAGGTAAACTGGCAAAAGAGAGAAAAAACAGTTGTTTAGTCTACATAGGTTTTCTGCTTGTGCCAGTTTTTTCATGGACATTCCGACAATGCATCACAATGCAGACAACATTGATGACTAACATAATACAGGTGCTGGTCATAAAATTAGAATATCATGACAAAGTTGATTTATTTCAGTAATTCCATTCAAAAAGTGAAACTTGTATATTAGTTTCATTCATTACACACAGACTGATGTATTTCAAATGTTTATTTCTTTTAATTTTGATGATTATAACTGACAACTAATTAAAGTCCCAAATTCAGTATCTCGGAAAATTAGAATATTGTGAAAAGGTTCAATATTGAAGACACCTGGTGCCACACTCTAATCAGCTAATTAACTCAAAACACCTGCAAAAGCCTTTAAATGGTCTCTCAGTCTAGTTCTGTAGGCTACACAATCATGGGGAAGACTGCTGATTTGACAGCTGTCCAAAAGACGACCACTGACACCTTGCACAAGGAGGGCAAGACACAAAAGGCCATTGCTAAAGAGGCTGGCTGTTCACAGAGCTCTGTGTCCAAGCACATCAATAGAGAGGCGAAGGGAAGGACAAGATGTGGTAGAAAAAAGTGTATAAGCAATAGGGCTAACCGCACCCTGGAGAGGATTGTGAAACAAAACCCATTCAAAACTGTGGGGGAGATTCACAAAGAGTGGACTGCAGCTAGAGTCAGTGCTTCAAGAACCACCACGACCAGACGTATGCAAGACATGGGTTTCAGCTGTCGCATTCCTTGTGTCAAGCTCTTGAACAAGAGCGTCTCGCCTGGGCTAAAGACAAAAAGGACTCGACTGCTGCTGAGTTACTGTATGTTCTCTGATGAAAGTAAATTTTGCATTTCCTTTGGAAATCAAGGTCCCAGAGTCTGAAGGAAGAGAGGAGAGGCACAGAATCCACGTTGCTTGAGGTCCAGTGTAAAGTTTCCACAGTCAGTGGTGGTTTGGGGTGCCATGTCATCTGCTGGTGTTGGTCCATTGTGTTTTCTGAGGTCCAAGGTCAATGCAGCCGTCTACTAGGAAGTTTTAGAGCACTTCATGCTTCCTGCTGCTGACGAACTTTATGGAGATGCAGATTTCATTTTCCAACAGGACCTGGCACCTGCACACAGTGCCAAAACTACCAGTACCTGGTTTAAGGACCATAGTAAATACATCAGTCTGTGTGTAATGAATGAATCTAATATACAAGTTTCACTTTTTGAATGGAATTACCTAAATAAATCAACTTTGTCATGATATTCTAATTTTATGACCAGCACCTGTATATGAAGGTTTGTTATCAGTGAAGATATATTCACTAAGATATGCTGTCCCAGTGCCAGCAGAATAGACTCAGTAACAGGAATTCACCAAAATTTCTACAGTTTCCTAAAAGCAATATGAATGGCCTCATTAGGAGCTCAAACGCGAGTATTCTGTGATAAAATAATGAGTGCTCAGCCTTGCTATAAATGGATGGGACACTCTGAATCTTTTCAGAGTTTGCGGGTCCCGTAAGGTACGGCTGTTCTTTCTACATTAACTTTTTTGTACTTTGAATTTCAAATAGGCCTATATTTTGTGATTATGGTGTACTTTCTGTACTGAAAGTAGGTTCTGTGAATTAAAGAGAAACTATATACTTTATACAGGCTTTATACGTTACAAAGACAAATTTAAATTGACTTTAAGATTAATGAATTAAAGAACTTTAGTTACTTGGTTTTCTAGATCTAGATGTGATCCCAGGTTTTTTATTAGACATTGAGTATAGTAATCAAGCAATCTGAACAGCCTAGCTGTAAAACATAGTATTAAAACATAGCATTCCTCTTAATACAAATAGGTTTTTCAAGATCCTGTATATTACAAACGTACCTTAAAAATGCATCATGGCTGCGCTACCATATTTTTGAGGGAAATGCAACAACCAAAAAGTTAAAACCCATGGTGTCTAAATTTAAGGTTAATCTGGCCAATTTAAAGTTCCAGCCATTTCATTTCAGAGTTGTGTGCATTGTTTTACTATCCCCTGAAATAGCACACAATATGTGAAGCCATTTTTATATTAACATTCTGTATGTAACATGTAATAAACTGTAAAGGTTAGAACAACTTCTCTTGCCACTTTTCCCCAGAGGTGTATTCCAGCTTAGCCTATGCAAAGTTAATGGAGGGTAAGTTTATATGAGCCTGGCTATGGTGTGTTGGAGATTTTACTATTGGTTCATTCTACAATGCAGGGATGGCAGGCAACTCAGCCTATGCAAAAAATAAAAATCAAAGCAGCCCACAAACCACCTTTACATGTAAACAAAACTCAAACTATTTGACTAATGATATACAGTTTAACTTATGTTACTGTTGACACAGAAATCAATGTGCATACTTGTAGCATAAGCATTAAGTTATAATACCAGAAGAAAGACTAAGAGCTTTGTGTGAGATATTCTGTGGTAATCAGTGGGTCCCATCAGTGCAACTTGTGTTAACTCATCAGTGGTATCGTACTTTGTTACTGTGCAAAACACAATATTTTAGATATGTAGAATGCTATTAGGATATGCATATGTTAAGTAGGAGAATAGATAGTCCGTATGCAAACAAAACCACTTTTCACAAGAGATATGAATATGGACAATGTGTACAACACTAAAATGACTATTTCATCATGCAGATTAAGGTAATTGCACATTATAAACCAACGTGCCACCATTCTACAGACCAACACTGCAGAATAGAAACTTGTCAGCGATCCTCGTGGGCCTTGACACATGTTAATATGCTCAGCTTTCCCTGTGCACATTGTTTAAAGAAGTTAACTCATCTTTGATTTTTTTTTCTCAAATGTAGAAATGCTTTATCTTTCCTCACCTGATGTTAGAGGTGTGTGTGTGTGTGTTTTGGATTTCAAGGAGCATATGTCCCCTGCAAAATGCACCTTCCATGGTCCAGCTACAATATATGTGACTACCGTAGGTATGTCACCTTAGTGTGTGTATATATAGTACTCTGAAAAAGTCAAAGGAGCTTTAGATACTTATGCATCTTACATGTTTACTTTATGTCATCTGGTTTAGTGCATCAATAGAAAAAAAAGGTATTTTAGAATTTTTTTCAAAAAGTAAAGCAACATAATAAGTTTTATGAATATCCTTAAAGAATAAAAGTAACATAGAGTAAGAATCATAAAGTGAGATCTATATAGGCATATAGCCTGGGGTTTAATTAAGCAAAAATAAGAAACAAATGCTAATGATCCATGAAATCATGTGCAGGTTGAACCAAAGTGATGAGCTGAAACAAAAACAGCTGTATAAAGGGATACAACCAAACTAAAAAGAGGAGGTTGTGCTAGAAGGGGTGATTTAGCCCACATATCTTGCACCACGGAATTAAGTCCATCCATCCATTATCCAACCTGCTATATTCTAACTACATGGTCACGGGGGTCTGCTGGAGCCAATCTCAGCCAACACAGTGTGCAAGGCAGGGCACCAGCCCACCGCAGGGCACACACACACACCCCAAGCACACACTAGAGACAATTTAGAATCGCCAATGCACCTATCCCTTTGGACTGTAGGAGGAAACCAGAGCACCCAGAGGAAACCCACACAGACACAGGGAGAACATACAAACTCCACACAGGGAGGACCCAGGAAGCGAACCCGGGTCTCCTAACTGCGAGGCAGCAGCGCTACCCACTGTGCCACCATGCCAATGGAATTAAGTGACATAGTGAAAAGACCCAAGTGGTCATTCTGCATCATGAAGGTATCTCCCAAGCAGAAATTGCACGGCAGACAGGTGTTTCCAGTTGTGCTGTCCAAGTTCTTCCACAGTGGAACAAAGAAATGGGAAAGGCTGAGGACCAGACAAACAGTGACTGGCCATTTAAACTTAGTGCAGGAAGCGAGAAATATACCAAGCTTACTTCCATTAAAACAGGAAGATGTGTAGCACATCTATCAGCTCAGAACTGGCAGAAACCACTGGGAACCTGTTACACTCATCTACAGTCCACATAAATCTTTTCAGAAGTGGTCTTCATAGAAGTGCTGGGAACAAAAGACCATTCCTCTGAGGTAGAAATAAAGCCAAATGATTCACCTACATATGAAAACACAAGAACTGGGGGTGCTGAAAAATGCCAGCAGGTGCTTTGGACTGATGAGTCAAACTTTGAAATATTTGGCTGTAACAGAAGGCAGTAGTCTGCTGAAGGCCTGGAGAATGGTACATGGATGAATGTCTGCAGGCAACAGTGAGACATGGTGGATTTTCCTTACAGGTTTAGGGCTGTATTTTCGCAAACATAGTTGGTGATTGGATTCAAATTGATGGTCCTGGCACTGCTGGGAAGTATTCATCAACCAATTCCATCAGACAGGCCTGTGAACTGTCCCAGATTCATTCTGCAGCATGATAATGACCTAGAGCACGTGGGCAAAATCATAAAAAAAAATTTGTAGTAAAAGGAGGAACACAGAATTCTGCAACAGGTAATGTGGCCACACAGAGCCCTGATCTCAACATCAACAAGCCAGACTGGGATTACTTGAGACACAGAAGCAAGTAAAACAGACAAAGTCTGGCAATGGAACTGGAGCAAGTTCTCCAAGAGGCTGGGAACAACTGACCATATGAGGACCTTAAGAAATGGTATGGCAGTGGACCAAGGGTGGTGGAACTAAATATTGATTTAATTTATACTTTTTTTCTGTTTTCTGCACTTTTTTGGGAGTTTACTCATTGTTAAAACTATTCAGGGTGTTGTTTTTGAAAACATTTCCACTTAGCAGCATTTTTTCATAAAATGTTTGCACTATACTGTATGTGGATATTTTTTCTTTACATGGCTCTGAATTTTCTTAAAGTGTTTAATGAGATGTTAATAATTAGAAGGATAAACAAAATGCTTCTTTATTTTCAGTCCTTTTCTGGCTTCAGACAGATGGTATTAGGCAACATTTCCTTCAAGCAGATGGAAGCTGCTGCAGCTGCTGACGATCCAGATTTCAAGCCATTAACATCCAGTGATCCTCATTTAATTTCTCAAGCACAGCTCAACTATCTTGTTAGAGGTTTGGATTTATCAAAGAATCAAGCAGAACTGCTTGGACCAATGTTGCAAGGATGAAGCCTGTTGTCACCAGGTACAAAAATTTCAGTATTTCACTGCCATCATTCTTCAGATAAGTTGACAATCTGACGTTTTTTAGTTTCATTGATGGATTGCCTGCTGCTCTCGGATGTGTCTATGATCCAACAGAATGGTGACTGTTTATTGACTCATCATTGTTAAGTTTGAAGGCCATCTTGTTGTACAATGGCAATTTCCACCCTTCCATACCTGTGGGACATGCCCATCATATGATCTGAAGGTGGTTGTAATATTACTCAGTCTGTAGCTTGGATATAGCAAGTACTATTATTTTCTTTGTGAGTGGGACAGCCGAGCAAAAGATTCACATTACATGATAAAGTACTTGCCACCTCACGGGAAATTGGTTCCATGTCAGAAGAATGTTGCACATGACCCACTGGTTAAGTACATATTTCTTCCTCTTTTGCACACCAAACTTGGGCTAATGAAAACTTTAAGACAATGAATAAGTAAAGTGAAGCCTTTGCATACCTGCAACAGATGTTTCCACATATCAGTGATGGCAAGATAAAAGAAGGTGTTTTCATTGTCCCACAGATTCAAGAGGTGATGAAGGACAGTCACTTTGATGACCTTCTGCAGGGTGCCGAACGTGTCGTATAGACTGTTTTCAAGAATGTTGTTTCTAACCTTCTGGGCAACTACAAGGCACCAAACTATTTGAACAGGTTGAAAGCCTGCTTCAGGCATACAAGTCAATGAACTGCAACAAGTCACTGAAGATACATTTTCTTCATTCTTACTTGGACTTCCTTCCAGGCGACCTCGGTGCCTTCAGTGACAAACATGGTGAAAGGTTTCACATTGCCAACATGGAGAAGCACTACCAGGGAAAGTGGAGTCCATCTATGCTGGGGGAGTATTGTTGGACACTGATACGCGAAGCATCGGACAACGACTACTAAAATTTTTGGCAAAACATTTCTAGTTTTCTCTTATGTTGCACTATTGTAGCATAGCACAGTGTATGCTGCTGAAGACGTTACATGATACAGAATTATTTTGTGTTCAGCATCTAAAAATCTATTGGTTTCACAAAAAATTGTAGAACCATAAAATTTGTTGGCCAGTGATTTGATCACCACACACAACCTGTTGAATTAGTTACTAATATCAACATGGTAAGATTAATCCTTGACAGACTCTGTTAGAGTATAAATAGTAAAGTAACCACTCAACCATTTTCTAAACCTACCTTTTCCACTAAAATCAATCTTGGCGGTACTGGGCACAATGAAAAGCAGATCATATATTTGGGTAATTCATAACCATTGTCTTTAAGATGTAGATGAAAAATGATATATACCTGCAGAGCAATTAATCTTTACACAGGTGATAATCAGACAAGAAACGCACCTGAGTTGACCATGTTCCAGCAAAATATTTAGAAAACCAGTATAGACGCATCCAGAAAAACCTTTCTTGTGCTTTCTCCATCATCCATCCATCCAGAGGGCGGAGTGGTGGATCTGAGGCTAATGATCTGCGCTGGTATCCCGAAGGTTGCCGATTTGAATCCCCGTCACTGCCAAAACAGACGCTACTCTGCTGGGCCCTTAAGCAAGGCCCTTAACCTTCAATTGCTTCAGGGGCGCTGTGCAATGGCTGACCCTGAGCGCTGACCCCAAGGTGTATGCGAAAACCAAGTAATTTCCTTTGGGATTAATAAAGTATAATAAAAAAAATAAAACATTATCCAACCCGCTATATCCTAACTACAGGGTCACAGGGGTCTGCTGGAGCCAATCCCAGCCAGCATAGGGCACAAGGCAGGAAACAAACCCCGGGGAGGGCACCAGCCCACCACAGAGTGCACACACACACACCAAGCACACACTAGGGACAATTTAGGATCACCAATGCACCTAACCTGCATGTCTTTGGACTGGGAGGAAACCGGAGTACCCGGAGGAAACCCACACGGGGATAACATGCAAACTCCACGCAGGGAGGACCCAGGAAGCGAACCACCATGCCACCCGCTTTCTCCATCAGAATGAATAGAAATTGATAATGCATTATGCATTTTGCGCATCCAAACACCATAGCAAAATGTCCACAGACAGACGTTGAACAGTACTGTGTGCACAAATGATTTAATGAGACACAGATACACAGAAGTGATATTAAACCAGTATAATACTACAGCTTTCATTATAGTTTGAAGAGTACATTGCTATTTTGGAGTGATGTTATGATCTGAATTCAAACAACTTGGTCTTGACAGACCTGCCCCAAGTTTCCTATTTGAAAATCTGTTTTAAGGGGGTCCATTCCAATTGAAATTCTAACAAGGAACTGAGAAATTGTGCCTTACCACTTCAAATGGAATGGCAAGAATCATAAAGTAGCAGCCAGAAAACCCTTTTTCTTTCTTCAAGGTATCCTCTAATTCTTTTTCAATTATGTTGAAATTATATAGAATATGTAAATATTAGGCATCTATAAAATCAGACACAAGCAGAGAGTTTGAAAGGTACTTATCTCAGGTTAACAAGACATGTGATGCCACCAGAAAATTTTAATGAAATTAATAATTCATTCCATGTTTGCCATGGCAGTTATACAGTGCATGAATTTCATAGTGAGATTGCAGGTATTGCACCCATTAAAGCTTAAATCACGCTACGCTTTCAAGGCAAAAAAGGCTTTTGATATTGCCATGTTTATCCTATTTTGAATTAGTTCTGAACTAAACAGAATTTGTGTTTGCTTTAAGAGCTCATTGACATTTGGCTCAAGTGCAACTCATTTCATTGATCATCATTAGGATTTTCTACACTTTGTTGGTAGTCCATCTGTGTCCATTCAGTTGATTGGACATGACTAGTAAAGGCCCAGATCTGTCTGTAGAAGGGTCCAACAGGTGACAATGTGAATCAAACCAAAAACCAAGCTATGAGGTCAAAGGAACTGCCTGCAGAGCTTAGAAACAGGACATTGTCGAGGAACAGATCTGGGGAAGGCTACAGAAAATTAATACAGCATTGAAAATTTTCCAATAGCATAGAGGCCTCTGTGCTTCTTAAATGGAAGAGGTTTGGAACAACCATGACTCTTCCTAGGGCTGGAAACTCGACAAAACTGAGGAATTGTGGAAGAAAAACCATGACAAGAGAGGTGTTTAAGAACTTGATGGTCACTCTGGCTGAGCTCCAGAGAACCTGTATGGAAATGGGTGAAACGTCCAGGTGGGCAACCATCACTGCAATGCTCCACTGATCTGGTTCGTATGACAGAGTGTCCAGACAGCAGTCTCTCCTCAATAAAAGACACATGGAAGCACACTTGGTACGTGCAAAAAGGCACGTAAAAGACTTTCAGACTGTGAGAAACAATGTTTATCAGTCTGATGAAACCATGATTAGTGTTGCGTCTAGAGGAACCGGAAACTGCTCATCGTCCATGTAATACCAATCAAATATTGAAGAGTGGCGGTGACAGCCAGTGTTGTGGGACTGTTTTTCAGTGGCTGGGATTGGGAGACTGGAAATAGTTGAGGGTAAGATGACTAAAGAAAAATACTGTGCAGAGCTATCCTTAATGAAAGCCTGCTCCGGAGTGTTCTGGACCTCAGACTAAGGCTGAAGGTTCACTGTCCAATAAGACAATGACCCAAAGGGAATGTACTTGGGTTGCCCAGCGAGAACCTGGACTTGAAACCAATTGAACATTTCTGGAGACACCTGAAAATAATTATATTTTAATGGTCTCCATCCAACCTGACAGAGCTTGATAGGATCTACAGGGAAGAATGGCGGAAAATCCTCAAATCCAGGTGTGTGAAGCTTCTCACATCATACCCAGGAAGACTCAAAGTTGTATTTGCTGCCAAAGGGACTTCAAGGAAGTACTGATTAAAGGATCTGAATACTTGTGTCAATGTAATATTTTAGTTTTATATGTTTAATACATTTGCAAAAAATTCTAAAATCCTGTTTTTGCCTTGTCATTTTGGGATACTTAGTGTTGCTTGATGTGAGGAAAATATAACTTTAAACAATTTTAGTACATGGCTGCAACATAACAAAATGTGAAAATGGTGAAGGGGTCTGAATACTTTCTGGAAACACGGCATATGGTTTACATGGTTGTCATGCTCTTTAAACCGCTGTGCCTTGTAAATGGAGGAAATCATTCCAGAAAGTCCACTACCATTAAGACTGAATGCTCCACCACAGAATGAATTTGTTTGCTTTTCTTGGCATTTACATTAATAGATTTAAACTACACCATGAAAATGCACCTCACCCCATAACAGACCCATTGGAATCCTTCACTATGAGAAAGAATACTTCTGTTGGTGGACATGATACAAGGTAACTGATAGCTTTTCTGACCAGATTAATTTTTTCCACTGTTCAGTAGAATAAAAGGGGGTACTCTTAAGTCATCCCAGAACCCAAGTGAGCACCAAGGAGTCCAAAGATATCAAATAAAATCAGGTTTAAAATAAGTAAGATAGCACAAACATACAACAAAACATTAAAGCTTAATGTCCCATTTGCCCTACCTGTACAGATGGAGGACCTTGACTGTAAGTGAGGGGGCTAATCCACTTTCCCCATTTTCACAGTGTCATTCCTTTTTTTACTTCCCTCCATATACCAAACTACATCTCTAATGCACTGGTCTCTTGTTCCCTACTCCAAATTTACCAGACTGGTTTAAGACGAATGGCTTTATACCACTAATCTGAAACTGCTTCTGGAATTACAATGCTGTGTAGAAACCATGGGGCCATATGTCTAGAGCTGCTAGAATGCAGCTACCCCTGAATTACTGATCCACATCTACAATTTAAAATGACAGACATCAGGTAGCCTCTCTGTCCAAATATGTAGAAGAGAGCCACTTGTGCTGCGCAGTGGACAGGGGAACTCTTGTCCAACAGGCAGTCATTCCTTGATGCCTTTTCCCTGATCACTTGCTCCCCTGGGTCACCAGCACTACCAGCATGTCTAGTGCCCCCATCAGTATGCTATGCCTTTGTTCTCAGGATCTTTTAAGGAACTGTTAGTGTCTTTTGGTGCCTGCAGATGTATTTATTCCCCTGTCATTTTATTAACCCCAATAACTAAAATGTACCGGGTTGGCTGGTTATCAAGCAGCAGCAGTAATGAGTTCCTTTTCATAAACAGAAACATTCAGTTTAACTTACTTAGGAAAATGATGTTGCTTTAAATAAACAAACAAGTAACACAAGGAATGGAAACATCGTTCAAATGAACTGCACCTTTCCATCTCCCATTTCATACAGGCAGTCAAAATGTCTGACTTTGACTGAATGGGGCGGGAAAAGGGTGTGGAAAGTTTATGAAGTCTTCATAAAGGGTGGTCTTCCTGTCTTTCCCAATGAATCCAATTCAACATATGCATGCTTAACAAGAAAACTTTCCAGACTCAGTAGTAAGTACTGGCAGCTGCTTTGATAAGTTAATATGTTGAACAGGAGTTGAGGATTGAGAATAATCAAGAGAAGCAGTACTGCAAAAATATTTATTTACAAGGAACTGTGTTGTCTACCTGAGTGTCATTCAGGTGCAGGTGTGCTTTGTGAGCGTTATTCAGGTTCAGACTGTTATTTATTAAACACTTGTTCCATTGAGGCTCCCGATGTGCCATTTAAGAGGTTTAGATCAAGTTCTGCTATCTAACTCGTTCTTGTTCTAGTGCATCTCTTTCAGATTATTAAAATATTGTGCATTTGTCTGCATTTTATTTATAATAAGCCTTAATACCCATTTATACAGTGTTTGCTATTTTGTAACATCTGTTTTCCATTTCTTGTTTCCTCAGTGCGTTTTAGAGCTTCACCCTTTTCTTACTGCATACTTCTGCTAACCGGTAAGACATCTTGTGGATCTGTTTGTTATTGAGCCTCTATAAGCAATTGTTTAAATCTGCAGTTGATTTACAATCAGCAGCAAAGCAAGAGAAATACTTTCAAATATATGTGTATAGATTAAGGACACATATTCTGAAGTGATTCAGTTTTTTTTTCCTGACAAGACAGCAGAAAGGGTAGCTGAGCTGATTTATAGAACTAACTTTCTGGGTTCGATTTGTAGGCAGGGTTTCTGCCTCTGTATGTTCTTAGCTCCTGGTCCTCCGGTTTCTCTCCCAAATTCCAAGGATCTGAGTGTTGGGTTAATTGGCAATTTTAAGAGGGTTCCATGTGAATGAGTCTGGATGAATTCTAACCCTAACTCTAACCCTAGCCAGCCTGATTGAGCACAATATATAGAAAGTAGAAAGCCAAGTGGTTTGGGGTCATCCACTTGAGCATGTAAGGTATAATATTCTTGGAAAGGAGCATGTTTCATAAAAATGCCATCATTGAGAAAGTGGAAGAACATAAACCATCAGAAACAATTGGTCCATGAGTAGGCCTAAAATAAACAACTACAACCACCATGAAAGAGAAATTACATTAAAGGACCTGAACAAGATGATGGTGTTAGGGAGATTATGTGTGAGGGAGAGAATGTTTAGACAAGGTTTGTCACACACAAGGAAGTGTCCAAGACCAGACTGTGTCCAGGTGGAGACAATTAAACAAGTTTTGGGGATGCAGTTGGTCACAAAGAGTGCTGGCAAATGGGAAGGATTATTGCAACAGGTTGAAGATTCAGTTGTTTTGTCACATGATTTAATTTTTTAAGGTGGGCTTCTGGCTAGGAATGGTAGATGTTCAAGCAATCCTTTTGATATGGCTTATTATTAGCCTGGCAAAGCAGAGGATGTGAGATACCAGGTTTATTCTAATAAAGAGATAAGTGACCACAGATGTGCAGCTGGTACAAAAGAGTTTGAAAAAGGAGCTAGAAGGAACAGTTAAGGGGAATGAAGAAGTGGGGCTTCACAGCTGCTAAAGAGAGATGGAAGGGTGTGCGGATAGAAGAAATTGAGGAGAAAAATTTTGCAACTCTTACGCTATAAACCTGTAAGAGTGAAGTCCTCCAAAGAGTGTTGCCACTCTGTTTCTTATTTATTTTGTCTTTTTTCTCTTTCTTCATTATGTAAAGCACTTTGAGCTACATCATTTGTTTGAAAAAATGTGCTATATAAAGAAATGGTGTTGTTGTTGTGGGTGGCATGGTGGCACAGTGTGTAGCTTTCGCTTCCCAGGTCCTCCCTACGTGGAGTTTGCATGTTCTCCCCGTATCTGTGTGGGTTTCCTCTGGGTGCTCTGGTTTCCTCCCACAGTCCAAAGAGATGCAGGTTAGGTGCATTGGCGATTCTAAATTGACCCTAGTGTGTGTGTGTGTGTGTGTGTGTGTGTGTGTGCGCGTCCTGTGGTGGGCTGATGCCCTGCCCGGGGTGTTTTTCCTGCCTTGCACCCTGTGTTGGCTGGGATTGGCTCCAGCAGACCGTCGTGATTCTGTAGTTAGGATATGGCAGGTTAGATAATGGATGGATGGTTGTTGTTGTTGTTGTTAGTACTAAATAACTAAAGGAATGCTATTTGCTGTATGTGACAACATAAAAGAAACAAACATCCCAGTCTGACGTTGTCGTAATATACAGATAGCAGTCCAATATATAACAGATGGTAAGAGACAGAGGTAAACAGAAAAGAAAAATTAACATGTTGGTGGAGAGTGCAATCATCTTGCCTTCAGGCAAGGTTGTGTACAAACCCACAGAGTTATACATTCCTTTTTCCAAAGTTAAATAATCCTAACCCTAACTCTGTGATGAACTGGTGCCCAGTCCAGAATCAATTTCTGTCTTGCAACTGATTTTGCTTTTACAGTATAGGCTCTGAACCATCACAACTTTTAACTGGATTAAGTGGATTTGAGAATGTAATGTATTCTACTGTACATTTGTCTTTTTTCTTTTTTTTATAGGATTATAGGGTTATAAACATGTTTTTACTTTGTCATTATGGACTATTGATTGTAGATTGATGATCAAAAATGACAAATTTACTCATTTAAAATAATATCTACAACACAATGAAGTGTGCAGAAAGTGTAGGGGTCTGAATACTTTTTGAATCCACTATATATATGTGTACACATTTATTAATTTATATATATATATATATACAGTCATATGAAAAATACATAATAGCCTGCATAATAATTGACTCTACTTTCAACAAAAAAGATAACAGTGGTATGTCTTTCATTTCCTAGGAAGATCTGAGTACTGGGGTGTTTTCTGAACAAAGATTTTTAGTGACGCAGTATTTAGTTGTATGAAATTAAATCAAATATGAAAAGCTGGCTGTGCAAAAATTTGGGTCCCCTTGTAATTTTGCTGATTTGAATGCATGTAACTGCTCAATACTAATTACTTGCAACACCAAATTGGTTGGATTAGCTCGTTAAGCCTTGAACTTCATAGACAGGTGTGTCCAATCTTGAGAAAAGGTATTTAAGGTGGTCAATTTCAAGTTGTGCTTCCCTTTGACTCTCCTCTGAAGAGTGGCAGCATGGGATCCTCAAAGCAACTCTCAAAAGATCTGAAAACAAAGATTGTTCAGTCTCATGGTTTAGGTGAAGGCTACAAAAAGCAATCTCAGAGGTTTAAACTTTCAGTTTCAACTGTAAGGAATGTAATCAGGAAATGGAAGGCCTCAGGCACAGTTGCTGTTAAACCAACCCAGGTCTGGCAGGCCAAGAAAAATACAGGAGAGGCATATGTGCAGGATTGTGCGAATGGTTACAGACAACCCACAGATCACCTCCAAAGACCTGCAAGGACATGTTGCTGCAAATGGTATATCTGTATATCGTTCTACAATTCAGCATAATTTGCACAAAGAACATCTGTATGGCAGGGTGATGAGAAAGAAGCCCTTTCTGCACTCGCACCACAAACAGAGTCACTTATTGTTTGCAAATGCTCATTTAGACAAGCCAGATTCATTTTGGAACAAAGTGCTTTGGACCGATGAGACAAAAATTGAGTTATTTGGTCATAACAAAAAGCGCTTCGCATGGCGGAAGAACTACTGTCAAATTTGGTGGAGGTTCCATCATGCCGTGGGGCTGTGTGGCTAGTTCATGGACTGGGGCCCTTGTTAAAATCGAGGGTCGGATGATTTCAACCCAATATCAACAAATTCTGCAGGATAATGTTCAAACATCAGTCACAAAGTTGAAGTTACGCATGGGTTGGACATTCCAACAAGACAATGACCCAAAACACAGTTGGAAATCTACAAATAAATGTATCCAATTGAAAACATAGAAAAAAACAAACTGTTATCGGACTTGTTCTTACTTTTCACTCAGTGCTGAGGTATTATAAAATTACATGTATAAAAAGTGACTGGTACCATATAAATCATACCTACAAACTGCACATATTTTATTAATCAATGTACGTTTTAATTTAGAATACCAAAATAGACTTACAATAGAGTGCAACATGACACCCTACAATAAGACATCCAAATTTTGATTGTCATTGCAAAGAACAAAAAATAGCAAAAATAAAAGGGATACTGTAGTCTTCCATTCATCCATCGAGAACAAAGCAGGGACCAAATCTGTATTGGACCATTCTGGAGCACACACACCTTACATACCCACAGTCGCTCATACCAGGCCAGTTTAGAGTTGCCATTCCACCTAACCTTAATATCCTTTAGAATGAGGGTGGAAGCTGAAATACCCAAAGAAAAGGCCTCTGTAGACAAGAACAGAGTGTGCAGACTCCACACAGACAGTAACCAGGCCCAGACTTTGAATCCAGCCTGCTAGTGTTGTGAGGCAGTAATGTTAACATTTTAACCTACTGTGGTTCTGTAGTTTACATAATCTGTAGTTCTTAATTTTCTCTGGTATTTAAAATAAATACTGGGCCCTAGACCTGTACATTGCTTGACTTAATATACCTACTACTATTATGTTAGCTGTTTCACACCATGTTACATAGTTTTTAAAGTTGGTCATCTTTTATCTTCTCTGTTGTTTTAAATTAAACATTATGTCCAAACTTGCACCTTTCCTGCCTTAGTAAACATACTCTTATTTATAATGCAAAGGACATCTAAAATAAAACATTTTAACCCACCCATTTTGATTCTTCTCAGCTCTGTCTCCTGAAATTATAGAAATGGTGAACTCATCCAACACAAGTAAGTGTTTAAACCCATCCCTGTTGCCTATGATAAATGTCCTTTTCTTCTATTTATTTTGAGTAGTGGGCAGCACTGTGGCACAGTGTTAGGCATGGCTGCTTTACATATCAGCATTTCAGGATCCAAAGTTCATGGTCAGCCATTGTATCTGTTTGGGTTTTCCTCTAAAAATCCACAAATGACATTACTCTAGCATTAACTGTTGATTCCAAACTGTTTCCGTTGTAAGTAAATTCACTATACAATGGCTTGGAGCTTGTCCAGGGTTGGTTCCTGTCTTAGATGTAATTTTGCTGGAAGAGGCTCTGGTTCTCCTCAGTTGGACTAAGTGGGTTTGAAATTGTTATATTTTTTGAGTATTTTTATTTTTGTGTTTTTTTTTGGAACCCTCTATTTTAGATGCATGACATATGAACTCCTCTCTTACAGTAAAGTTGTCTTGGGATGTAATTCTATTTATGGTGAAGGGAGTTAGCTTGATGGGAATAGAGTTAACTCAGGAAGCAGTACTATATGGGCTGACCCATATAAAGCAGTGAATATTTAATTTTATTAAAAGGAAATATGATGCGCAGCATCAGTGTTTACCATTGCTTGCTGCCCGATAAAGAAACACAGTTCCCCAGAGGACCAATTAAAGTGTGTTCACAACAGTCACAGTGTTTATTTGAAAATTCATTGTCATTTACATTGTGCCACTTCAAAGTATGCAAACCTTTCATTTTTATGTTCATGGTAATTTTTCTAGCTACAGTATATTATTACATTTTACATGTAGATAACCTGAACTGGAATAGTAATGTACACATATTTTAAAATTTTATCTTAATAAATAATAAAATAAAACAAAGACTCAAAGATCCTTGTGTGCATAGATAAGCTCATACTTACATTCCCAAACCCTCTGGATCCCTGCAGACAGTGTGCCAATGAATCAAACACTACTCACACAGTCACTCACTCTGGGGCTGATTTCGAGTCACCAATTCACCAACACATACAGTGGGTATAGAAAAGAATCACCCCCTTTGAAATATTCCCATTTTTATTTGCTTTGCAGACTTAAATGAAAAAACATAAACCAATATTTCCAGCTTTACTTACTCAGTGCAATCTATAATATCCAAGTGAAAGATATCACAGCTACAGTTCAGAAGAATTTTAATAAATAAAACACAAGTACTGATATTAATAAAGGATCACTCCCCTCCTAAACAATATTTGTAAACTCAATCAGGTGTAAGTAAGCACCATTTCCACTGGAGACCATGGTTAGCCTACTGGCTTCCACCTGTGATCGATTATAATCAGTGTGATTGGTGAAGCTGTTCCTGGAGCATTCATTCCCTTGTTTGGTAGTGCAGCTGACAGCAAACAACTGACTATGGGTGGCAAGCCGCTTTCAAAAGATCTCAGGGATAGAGTTGTGGACAGACATTAGGCGGGAGACGGATACAAGAAAAAATCTCAAAGGCTTTATCAATCCCAAGGAGCACAGTAAAGTCCATAATAAAGAAGGGGCAAGTGTTTGGTACTACTAGGACTCTCCCTGGATCCAAAGATCCCTCCAAACTGGATGGAAAAACAAGGAATAAACTGGCAAGAGAGGATATCAAGAGGCCAATGGTCACTTTGAAGGAGTTACAGGATTATGGCAAAGAGTGGTCATTGTGTGCATGTGACAACGATTTCACAAGTGCTCCATAATTGTGGCTTGTTCGGGAGGGTCGCAAGGAAAAAGCCACTTCTCAAGAAAGGTCCCATTAAGGCTCATTTGAGCTTTGCCAGAATGCACCTTGAAGATTCTGATGCCAAGTGGAAAAAGGTTGTATGGTCAGATGGGACCAAAATCGAACTATTTGGCCTCAATACCAAACGGTACACCTGGCGGAAATCCAATTCAGCTCACCATCCACAACACACCATACCCACAGTAAAGTATGGAGGTGGCAACATCCTGTTGTGGGGGTGTTTCTCTGCCACAGGGCCTGGGGCTTTTGTTAGGGTAGAAGGAAAAATGGATGAGGCAAAATACCGTCAAATTCTTGAAGAAAAATTCTTGCTACCCTCTGCCAGAAAGTTGAAGATGGGCAAAATGTTCACCTTTCAGCACGACAATGACCCAAAGCACACAGTAAAATAAACCACATAGTGGCTGAAGGAGAAAAAAATGAATGTCCTCGTGTGGCCAGTCAGAGCCCAGACCTAAATCCCATTTAAAATCTGTGGAAAAATTGAAGATAGCAGTCCAGCAATGCTAACCATCCAATTTGACTGAACTTGAACAGTTCTGTAAAGAAGAGTGGGCAAATATTGCTCAATCTAGATGTGCAAAGCTGACAGAGAAGTATCCTAACAGACTCAAGGCTGTTATTAAAGCAAAAGGTGCTTTAACAAAATATTGACATTGGCGGGTGATCCTTTATTAAATATATTAAATAAGTTTTAAATAAGTCTTGTTTTTGATTTTTTATAATTTTTCTGAACTGTGATATCTTTCTCTTGGATGTTATAGGTTGCATTGAGTAAATGAAGCTGGGAAGAAATATTTTTTGTGTGTGTTTTCATTTAAGGCCGTAAAGTGAAAAAAATGGGAATATTTTGAAGGGGGTGATTCTTTTCTATATCCACCATAACTGTTTAGAGGTGTAGGAGGGAAAACAGAGTAGACAAAGGAAAACCTATACAGGAGGATGTGCAGACTCCACACAGACAACAACGATGAACCAGACTTCAACTTAAGATGTTGAATCAGCGACTGTCATATTGTGATATAAAGCAGAATAAGTCTGTCAATCCGCATTCTAAACCAGTTTATTCAGGTGCTGAATCATGGAGCAACAGTCTATATTGGCAGCATGTGGTTCAAGTCAGAGTGACACCTCTTACTCACACCTATCGAGCCAATTTAGATCACCTATCAACTTTACCTCTATGTCTTTTGAATGTGAGATAAAATTTGAACATTCAAAGAAACTGCAAATGGACACAAGGAAATATGCAAACTTCTTCTTCTTATTCCAGTTGCTCCCATTAGGGGTCACCACAGCAGATCCTTTGTTTCCATATCTTCCTGTCTTCTGCATCTCGCTCTGTCATACCCGCCACCTGCATGTCCTCTCTCACCACATCCATAAGCCTCCTCTTAGGCCTTCCTCTTTTCCTCTTGCCTGGCAGCTCTATCCTTAACATCCTTCTCCCAATTTACTCAGCATTTCTCCTGTGCATGAAACCAATACAATCTCACCTCTCTGGCTTTGTCTCCAAACCGTCCATCCTGAGCTGATCCTCTAATGTACTCATTCCTAATTCTGTCCGTCCTTGTTACACTCAATGCAAATCTTAACATCTTTAACTCTGCCACCTCCATCTCTGGCTCTTGTCTTTTTGTCAGTCTCATCACTTCCAACCTGTATAACATAGGTAGTCTCATTACTATTTTTGTAGACCTTCCCTATTCACTCTTGCTGGTACCCTTCAGTCACAAATCACTCTTGACGCTCTTCTCCACCCACTCCACCCTGTCTGCACTCTCTTCACCACTTTTCCACTCTCCCCATTACACTGATACGTTGATCCCAAGTATTTAAATTCATCCACCTTTGCCAACTCTACTCCCTGCATCCTCATCATTCCTCTGACCTCCCTCTCATTCACACACATGTATTCCGACTTGGTCCTACTGACCTTCATTCTTCTCTTCTCTAGATATGTTTCTGTTCCCTACTCTCGCTACAGATCAAAATGTCATCTGCAAACAACATAGTCCACAGGGACTCATCTGTTACCCTGTCCATCACCATTGCAAATAAGAAATGGCTCAGAGCCGATCCCTAATGTAATCCCACCTCAACCTTAAACACATCCGTCATTCCTACCACAGACCTCACCACTGTCTTACTTCCCTCATACATATCCTGTACCACTCTTACGTATTTCACTGCCACTCCCAACATCCTTATAGAATTCCACAACTCCTCTATAGGAACCCTGTGATTTGCTTTCCCTAAGTCCACAAGGACGCAATGTAGCTTCTTTTGACCATCTCTATACTTCTCCATCAACACCCTCAGAGCAAACGTCACATCTGTGGTGTTCTTTCATGGCATGAAATCATACTGATGCTCACTAATCATCACTTTCCTTCTTAACCTAACTTCCACTACTCTTTCTCATAACTTCATGTTGTGGCTCATCAGTTTTATCCCCCTGTAGTTACTACAGTTTTGCACATCATTCTTGTTCTTCAAAATCGGTACCAGTGTACTTCTTCACTCCTCAGGTATCCTCTCATTTAAACAGTCTGGTTAAAAACTCCAGTACCGTTTCTTCTAAACACCTACAAGCTTCTACAAGTATATCACTGGACCAGAAGCCTTCTTATTCTTTATCCTCTTCATAGCTGTCCTTACTTCCTCCTTGTTAATCAGTAAACTTTCTGGTTCACTGTCTCCACATCATCCAACCTTCTCTGTGTCTCATTCTCTTCATTCATCGGCCTCTCAAAGTACTTTTTCCATCTGCTCAACACACTCTCCTCTCTTGTATGTTTCTATCTTTACCCTTTATCACTCTAACCTGCTGCTCATCTTTCCCAGTTCAGTCCCTCTGCTAGCCAATCGGTACAGGTCCTTTTCTCCCTCCTTAGAGTTCAGCCTTTCATACAACTCATCATATGCCTTTTCTTTAGCCTTCACTACCTCTCTCTTTGCTTTACGCCTTATCTCTTTAAACTCCTTCCCACTTTCTGCATCTCTCTGATTATCCAACTTCTTCTTCGCCAAACTCTTCCTCTGTACACTCTCCTGTACTTCCCAATTCCACCACCAGGTTTCTTTATCCTCCTTCCTCTGTCCATATGTCACACCAATCACCCATCTAGTTGTCTCCTTTACAACTTCTGCTGTAGTTGTCCAGCTGGTAACTCTTCACTACCACCTAGTGCTTGGGTTCCAGACTTTGGGCAGACATTGACTGTAAAGGATTTTCAACCAAACATTGAAATTGATCATTATATTTATGGTTATGTTAGTTTGCCTAAATACTTTTGAGCCCCTGGAAATGGGGGGTTATGCACAAAAATGGCTGTCATTTCTGAATAACTCATACATATTTTTGGTAACCCCCTTAAATTAAAGCTGAAAGTCTACATTTCAATCACATAATGATTTCTTAGTTTTAAATCCATTGTGGCTGCGTACAGAGCCAAAATTATGAAAATTATGTCACTATCCAAATACTTATTAACCTAAGAGTAAATTTAACTAATTACTCTTAGGAAGTAGACATGTTAGGTTTAAATTCACAATGGGAGGTCTGAAACGTAAAAAATAACCTCTTATGAGAAAGACCTAGGAGTCAAAGTGAGCACATCACTATCAACTTTCAAGCACTGCACAGAAGCTGTTGAGAAAGGTAGAGAACATTTGGTTATATAGAATGATCTGTAGGGTACAAATCAAAGGAGGTTACGCTGAATCTTTATAACACCCTGATGTGGCCTAATCTGGACTACTGTGTACAGTTTGGGTTTCCATATTACAAAAAGGACAATGCAGCACTGGAGAAAGTGCAGAGAAGAGTGACTAGGCATATTCTGGGCCTGAGAGGTATGAGCAATTAAGAAAGATGGAAGAAGCCAAACTTTTTTAGTTTAAACAACTAGGTGATAAAACTGAAGTATTTAAAACTACTCTGGGCGCTCCGGTTTCCTCCCACAGTCCAAAGACATGCAGGTTAGGTGGATTGGTGATTCTAAATTGGCCCTTGTGTGTGCTTGGTGTGTGGGTGTGTTTGTGTGTCCTGCGGTGGGTTGGCACCCTGCCAGGGATTGGTTCCTGCCTTGTGCCCTGTGTTGGCTGGGATTGGCTCCCGCAGACCCACGTGACCCTGTGTTTGGATTCAGCGGGTTGGAAAATGGATGGATGGATGGATGGATTTAAAACTATGAAAGTAATTAGTACAGTGTGTCCCAACTGTTACTTTAAAATGAGTTCAATAAGAACACATGGGCACAGTTGGAAACTTCTTCTGGGTAAATTTCAGACAAATATTAGAAAGTATTTAATCGCACAGAGAATCATAAACACATGGAATAAATAACCAAGTAGTGTGGTACGAAGTAGGACTTTAGGGACCTTCAAAACTCAATCTGATGTTTTTGAATGAATTAGGTGGATAGGATTGGCAAGCTTTGATGGGTTGAATGGCCTGTTCTGGTGAAAAATTTTCTAATGTTCTAATAAATCAGACTAAGATCTGAAGCAGCAGTATTTACCTGCATGCCATTATGTAAATTTAACGTAAACCATATGTTATTTATATTTAATTATACAATCAAATTAATATAGCCTTTGCTATACCCAGAGGAGAGACATTCAAAATAAATGTTACCTCAAGGATGGTTATTTCAATATTTCTGTTCTCTTTATCCAGCAGATCAAGTTCAGTGGGAAAATTATGTGCTCATTAAGCAATGGGCTACCTGGAAAAAGGCAAATGAATACTGTTATACAAATTATTCTGTCTTAGCCATGCCACTATACAAAAGCGCATTCATGAACCATACTCAAATTGAACCTAATGTGGAGGCTTGGATTGGACTGAACAAGGAAGCTGCATCCTCAATCTGGCGTTGGGCTACTGGAGAAGCACTCAATAGCACCATGAATGCAACACAGGATAATCAAAACAGATCTTTGTGCATGAGTGTCAACACAGCAGGCGACTGGAAAAATAAGCCCTGCAATACCTCATTGTTCTTCATTTGCAGCATTGGTAAGGAAAATGAAAGAACGCGATCCAGTTTAAAACAGACAGACAGTAAGAGGCAATCATTCTAAGATTACAAGACAAGTTAGAGGGGCACAATTCAGCACACAAATAGAAAGATGAAGGGCACTCTGACATATGAGGAATTTGTGACATGAGGGAAACTGGGAATTGTGTCAAAATATGTATCTTTAGAAGTATCATGAACTAGTAACAGAGGAGCTGGAGTTCAGGGGCTAATTTAAAGGGACTCAGTTGTAATTGATTTATCAGACTGTAACGTCAGAGGAGACGGACAAGCACCTATAGATGGCCAGCAACACCGGGGGCAAGGCTGGTGTGGAGACAATCAAAGAAATAGAGAAACCCATTCCTATCATAAAGTGATTATGTAGTTTTAATCATGCATGGGAGTAACTTGCTCCTGAATCTCTCAGGCAGAGAAATTATCAATCATACAATTTATATAGACACTCAGGCTTACACATCAGGCTGGGCTTTGATGCTGAACACAGACAAAAGCAGAGAAAACAAGAAGCATTTGACTAATCCCAGTCCTGCAGTTAGGACTCCAGTTACCTCGGTCAGTACAAACTCTTTCCAGATTATCTCTCAGAAACATATCAATTGTCAAGGAAGGCAGGCAAGGCAGTGAATAATGAGAAATAAACTCTGTAGCTAAAATAATCAAACCCGTGCATATGCTCACACAACGCCAATTTATAATCAACAATGAAGCTAACTTACATGTCATTAGGTGTGGGAGGAAAAACAGAGAAAACACCAGTGAAGACACAGAGAGAATAGACAAACTCCTCACAGTTAGTGACCAGACTAGAATTTGAAATCTTTGGCAACAGAGCTAACAGAAAAGCAAGCAAGAGAACGTGTCTGAGAATGAGTCATTTATAGAAAGAAAGAAAGAAAGAAAGAAAGAAAGAAAGAAAGAAAGAAAATCTTATTGAAAAACATGTTTTAACTATTGTTAACCTTGTACAGCTCTGACCAGTAATAAGTCCAGATATGGACAGCCACAGATTCCAGGTGAACCATCCTAATCCTCTTTTTCATATCTTCTTTGAGCCAGGTTTTAGTTCTTTCTCTGCTTCCATCACAACTTCATTTTTACTTGTTTTCATTAAGAACTGTCCTTCCCATTCACTGCACATTATTTAAATCTCTATTTTATGAAATGGTGACTGCCTCGGTTTAAACTCTAGCCAATCTTGGAATATGATAACATATGCAGCAATTACACATAGTGATCAATACTTTATTTTCTTAGATGGGCAAAGAAAAGATGATACCATGAAAGCAAAACAGGGGTCAGGTAAGATTCTTTTTTTGTTTTCTTGTTCACAAATAAGCTTTATACTTCAGTAGCTGATCTATGCTCTGTAAAATATCTTCATGGATTAATGGATACAAAGTAAATTCTTATCTTTAATGTATTTGTGCTTTCTAGAGTATATGTAATTTTAATCTTCACTGCTTTTATTGCCATTTGTAATGATGCAAGCCATCCACTTTCTCATTTGTATTCCATGGCCGCAAGAACCTGGAGCTTATCCTGGTAGAATTAGGTTCAGGGTGAGAATTTTCCTAATGAAACACACCAGTCTATTGCAAAAACACACTAATGCTCCAAACCTGCACAGACTACCATATTGTTGGTTACCTTAATATGTTATAGCATAACTTTCTATTAGATGTTGGAGGAAAACCATGGTTAATGGGAAAATCTCATTAATGTTCTCAAGAGAACATTTTAACTCCACACTTTGCCCAAAACAGAATTTGAACACTTTGTCCAACAAGTATGTTTAATTTTTATTTACAGTGACAGAATTTCGTCATCTTTTGGGACTTCTTGATGAGTCTGAGTTTGCATAATATTCAAAACTCATTCAGATAATAATGGGAGTACAGAATTGTTAAATTCTGGAATAGGTGAGGTATCTCCTATCCATATAATGCCCAGAAGACCAAAAGAAAAAAGATAGTGTTTAATTATAAAGGAGCAGCATAGCAGCACAGTGGATAATTCTGCTGCATCACAGATCCAGCATCCTAGGCTCAGATCCTGCACTCCGACTCTGTCCACAAGATGTCTGCATGTCCAAACAGTGTCTGTGTGGGTTTTCCTCCCACATGTGTTAGATTAAATGATGACTATAAAATTGGCTCATTTTGAGTGTGTGCATAAGTTGGCCAAATAGACTGGTGTCCTTCCCAGGGCTGTTCGTGATTTGTGCCCAATGCTGCCACGATAGTCTTTAGTCCCCAGGGATTCTAAACTGAATGAAGTGGGTTTGAGAATTGTGACATCTGAGCACAGAAACCAAAGTGCATATGTTAATCTATGATTGGTCAGTGCGTAGCATCCTGGGTGAAAGTATGTAAGAGCACCAGAGGATTGAAAGAGCAAGCACCAAGAAGGCTGGAAGAAATAAAGTTTGTTTTTGGTATGATAAAGTCTGCTATCTGTGTCTTTGGCATAAGATATAGAAAGAAGAATGTTATGCTTTATTACACAAGCAAACAAAAATTAGAGGGTTTAACAGATGAACACAAAGTTCCACTATATTAAAAAAACTAACTCTACTGCTGCTATGGGCCTGCCTTCACAGATTACTTGAGCTGCTGTTTACCAGGTGGTGTGACTCTCCCATTTGCACACAGCAAAGCACTCGCTGCTCATCTCCCATCTCTATTTGGTGACTCTGGTCTCGTATCCTCCATCCAGTGAGACTTTACATCCTATTTTCTCCCAGCTCAAGACCTAACTGCAAACCTCAAACTAGAGTCACTTTTGATCAAGCACAGTAGTCACCATCAGGTTCAGATGGTCCTCCTAAAGAGATAACAAGCTAGTGCTTATACCAATGGCCCTCAGGGCTCTTGAGCAGGGCATAGTAGTGAGCTGGGGCCCCTGTTTTGACAGCAAAACAGAAACATACATTGGCATCAGAAACATTGTGGGCCTCTATGATCCTGGGGCCCCAAGCCATGCACATTGTGCCCATTCGTTACGAAGGCCCTGCTCTTGAAGACAAAGTGTCCCTTAAAGGGACAGGTCTCTTTGCTATCTGTTGTCTCTATTGGGTAGCAGAGTTCCATCCATATTGGTTTGAACTGTTTGTCACTTGTTGGCCAGTAAGATTTCTTGGCAGCCTTTTCTCCATCTCTCTCTCTCTTTCTCATTCCCTCCATCAGTATGTGTAATATCTTATTTCAACACTTTCACACAAAGCTTATATATCTGAAATACAGGCAGTTAACCTGCCTCATATGAAGAACAGGTACAGGGAGGAGCAGACACTAAATGTAAAATTTTCTTGACAATGTTGTCAATTTTCTCTTGTATGTAAAAAGAGTTTAAAAGTACATTAGCAGACCATTTCTAATTTTTTCACATTTGAATATTTGGTAAGAAAAGAGAGGAAGATGATAGTGTGGTGTGGGTTTTCACTTCCAAGGCTGAAAACCCTGTTCATGCCCATTCTTGAGTCCTTGGGATTAAACAAAGTTATAGAACATAAACCATTAATGGTAAAGGTGAATGTTACATCTGAACAAGAAAGGCAAATGTCAAGAAAATGAAGTAAAAGGAGTTTAAGTGTACATGGTGATACCATATAATTCACTTTGTATGTTTGGTAAAGCCTGGTTAAGACTCCAACACTTAATAAATAAAGCTCCTTAACAGAGAGTTGATCATACAGTACCTTTAAAAATGCAGCAAGCAGACACCCAGTCATTTAATGCAGCACAGTAATTCCCACTCCTGCATTGGATATGCAGACACTTGATTGTTTTATCAAGCAGGTTTGTGAG
This sequence comes from Polypterus senegalus, assembly GCF_016835505.1. Taxonomy (NCBI): domain Eukaryota; kingdom Metazoa; phylum Chordata; class Cladistia; order Polypteriformes; family Polypteridae; genus Polypterus; species Polypterus senegalus. The sequence continues at coordinate 38,091,106 of NC_053164.1, forward strand.
TGACTTTGGTGTAAAGGCCCCTGGGCACGCAACCAGAACGCCCTGATGGTAATTCCACCACTGATGTTTAGAATTCCACAGTGAATTCTTTTGTCATGGTGGTATTCATGGACAGATTATTGTCAAGACAGAATCTGAATAAAGCTTAGTGAAGCTCATATTGCATAACATAACATTCCCACACTGGCTTAATCCACTTAAGGGTCATGGTGCAGGTGTGAGTTCATACTGGGAACACTGGGCAGCAGGAAATAGACCTGAACAGGGCCCAGTCAATCACAGTGCTCACTCACACATACACCTACATTCACACAGGACCAGTTTTTACAACCTTCTGTCTTAAAAATAAAGGTTCTGTAATGGCACTTTATGGTTCTTTTCAGAGTTGTGTGGTTCCTCATAGAGCCATTGCTTGACAAAGTGCCATGTGATTCTGGAAGGGTTCTTTGCATATGATGTTGGGTTTTTTTTTTTGTGCTTTGAAAAACTTCCTAATATGTAGGGGTTAATGAAATCTTTAATGTTTGGTAGGGTACCTAGCAGGACACTAGTAGATTAAGAAAAACTGAACTTAGCCCGTTTTATCGTATGTATGCAGCAAGAGTACTTTTAAAATAATGAGCCATTGGTATTTCGCAAATCATTTATCATCAGTTCAAAGCTATTTACTATATGAAGGCTGTAACATATCTAAATAAATAAAATCTGGAACCTTAATTTGAACAGATTTAGGGCATCACTCTTAAGGTCTATTCAGGCACCTTTATTTTTAAGAGTGTATAAGGTGCATTTCATAGCATATTCAACTACAATATGCTTTTCAGCTTGTCGTGACAAATCTACCAAAAATGCTAAACAAACATGCTGGACAACGTTTAATGTTTGGAAATGGAGGTGGAGACAGAAATACTTTACTTGTCTGTGAACTTTATTAAATACATTAACACCACTGTCTCACAGTGCCAAACTTAGAAATCTAATTAGTCGTATTGTTCTGTAATAAAGAGCACAGTACAGTACTTATATTTTGCATGTCGAAAAGCTAATGTAGTTTTACAAAAGAGCCAGTAGATGGCACCATAGCAGTGTCCAGACGTTTCAAGTTAGCGCTACCATACATAGACATAGAATTACTAGACGCCGCATGACCAGCAGCATAGTACGTCAAGGTCGCCACCATATTGCGAGTGGCACTGCTGTGGAGTGAAGTAATGAATATTGTGCTGCTTAGGATTGCCCAAACCAGACCCTGGGGGATTACATTTCATAGGTAAGGCTGAATAATTGTTTTGGTTATATTTGGCCTTCAGAAAATCCCGTTTTATAATGTTAGCATTTAAGGTCACCTTATAATAAAATTAAACAATATTAGTAAAATTAAAACAAGAGAATGATAAATCAAAAAACAATAATTAGCAAACAAACAAAGATAACTGGCAGTAACAGTGCAAAATTCACAATTGGTATGCCAGTTTGAAAAGATAAGTTTTAAGGGCAGTTTTAAAATGTGTTATTGAGTAGACCTATATGTGAGGGAAGAGAATTCTCGAGTTGAAGAGCTCTATGAGAGACGCACGAGCTCCCACAGAACTGAGTTTGATGTGTGGTACAGAAAGTAGAGCTGCAGATGAGGATCTGAGTGAGCGAGACGAGTGCAAGTCTGTAGGAGATCAGTGAGGTAGGGTGGAGCTTTAAATGTTCAGAGCGGTATTTAGTATTGTAGGATATTCTGTAGTTAACAGGGAGCCAGTGAAGTTGAGAGAGAATAGGTGTAATATGTTCAGTGGATTTAGAACCGCAGGTTATTATCCTGGCAGCAGAATTTTAAAGTTTATGTTTATGTTTTTGTGGTATGCCAGATAGAATAGCATTACAGTAATCTATACGTGACGTGACTAGGGCATTAACCAATACTTCAGTACCGTGTTCTGTAAGAGCAGGACGAAGTCTAGAAATGTTTCGGAGATGGAAGAAGGCAGTCCAAGAAATGTTACTTATATGCGAGTAATTATTATTATTGTTATTATTGTTATTATTTAATAATTGCCATTATTAGTGTATAAATGGATATAAATAATTGCATGTAAACGATTCGCCAAACTCTGTTGTATGTAAACGATACTGTTTTAAACGTTATTGTTTTTTCATCAGAAAATCCGTTTTCCACTTCTACCTGTATTAGTTTAAATGGCACTTTTGCCACTCGCAATAGGGCTGACGCGCTGACGTATCGTGTCGACTGGGCAACACAGTGAATGCGGCGTCTATCTATACATGTCTATGCTTCCACATCCCAAATTAGAAGTGCGTGTGTTCCGGTCATATTAGTCATATCAGGTCACAGCTGATCAGAGTGCACATGCGCGATTCTGCCGCTCCTCCACAGTGTGTGTTGTATGCAGCACGTGCACAGTTTTTTTTCTGAAAGATACAGGTTATAAAAATGAATCAATCTTTTTCAAGTATGGGTTGAAAATAGTATTATGCTGGTGAGACAATGCAGAATTTCCAGGAAACCTTTAAGATTTCACTTATGCAAAATAATACTCCTATTAGGGTCAACAGTAGGTTATACAGTTAGGTCCATAAATATTTGGACAGAGACAACTTTTTCTAATTTTGGTTCTGTACATTACCACAATGAATTTTAAATGAAACAACTCAGATGCAGTTGAAGTGCAGACTTTCAGCTTTAATTCAGTGGGTTGAACAAAAAGATTGCATAAAAATGTGAGGCAACTAAAGCATTTTTTAACACAATCCCTTCATTTCAGGGCTCAAAAGTAATTGGACAAATTAAATAACTGGAAATAAAATGTTCATTTCTAATACTTGGTTGAAAATCCCCAGCCTGAAGTCTTGAACTCCTGGACATCACCAGAGGCTGGGTTTCCTCCTTTTTAATGCTCTGCCAGGCCTTTACTGCAGTGGCTTTCAGTTGCTGTTTGTTTGTGGGCCTTTCTGTCCGAAGTTTAGTCTTCAACAAGTGAAATGCCTGCTCAGTTGGGTTAAGATCAGGTGACTGACTTGGCCATTCAAGAATTTTCCACTTCTTTGCTTTAATAAACTCCTGGGTTGCTTTGGCTGTATGTTTTGGGTCATTGTCCATCTGTATCATGAAACGCCGCCCAATCAATTTGACTGCATTTAGCTGGATTTGAGCAGACAGTATGTCTCTGAACACCTCAGAATTCATTCGGCTGCTTCTGTCCTGTGTCACATCATCAATAAACACTAGTGTCCCAGTGCCACTGGCAGCCATGCACGCCCAAGCCATCACACTGCCTCCACCGTGTTTTACAGATGATGTGGTATGCTTTGGATAATGAGCTGTTCCACGCCTTCTCCATACTTTTTTCTTGCCATCATTCTGGTAGAGGTTGATCTTGGTTTCATCTGTCCAAAGAATGTTTTTCCAGAACTGTGCTGGCTTTTTAGATGTTCTTTAGCAAAGTCCAATCTAGCCTTTCTATTCTTGAGGCTTATGAGTGGCTTGCACCTTGCAGTGCACCCTCTGTATTTACTTTCATGCAGTCTTCTCTTTATGGTAGACTTGGATATCGATACGCCTACCCCCTGGAGAGTGTTGTTCACTTGGTTGGCTGTTGTGAAGGGGTTTCTCTTCACCATGGAAATGATTCTGCGATCATCCACCATTGTTGTCTTCCGTGGACGTCCAGGGCTTTTTGCGTTGCTGAGTTCACCAGTGCTTGATTTCTTTCTCAGGATGTACCAAACTGTAGATTTTGCCACTCGTAATATTGTAGCAATTTCTCAGATGGGTTTTTTCTGTTTTCGCAGCTTAAGGATGGCTTCTTTCACCTGCATGGAGAGCTCCTTTGACCGCATGTTGTCTGTTCACAGCAAAATCTTCCACATGCAAGCACCACACCTCAAATCAACTCCAGGCCTTTTATCTGCTTAACTGATAATGACATAATGACGGACTTGCCAACACCTGCTCATGAAATAGCCTTTGAGTCAATTGTCTAATTACGTTTGAGCTCCTGAAATGAAGGGATTGTGTTCAAAAAATGCTTTAGTTGCCTCAAATTTTTATACAATCGTTTTGTTCAACCCACTGAATTAAAGCTGAAAGTCTGCACTTCAACTGCATCAGAGTTGTTTCATTTAAAACTCATTGTGGTAATGTACAGAAGCAAAATTAGAAAAAAGTTGTCTCTGTCCAAATATTTATGGACCTAACTGTATATTCATTCAACCAATCATTAAACACCTTATTTATTTTTCTGGTGCTAATATTTTAGAAAAAAAAGTGTAATACTAATTATAACTGCACTTCAGAATAGGTAATCCACCTTAAAGCTAAGCATGTTTAGGCCTGGCCAGTATTTAGAATGGAGCCAATCTGGGGAAAGCTTGGGTTGTTATTGGAAGAGGCATTGGGGAGGCCAGCAGGGGGCGCATACCTTGTGGTCTGTGTGTGGATCCCAATGCTGCTATGCAGTGATGAGGACATTGTACTGTAAAATCATTGGATGAGACCTGAAAATGAGGTCCTGACTCTCTGTGGTCTTAACAGGTCCCTGGGCATCCTTTGAACAGAGAAGGATGCACACCCCCAATGTCCTGGCTAAACTGTCCATCACAGCCTTGTCCATTTTGGGCCCCCACCATTCTTTCAAATGGACTAACTATTTCACCCCTTCACTGCCTGATAGCTAATGTGTGGTTAATGTAGTTCCCCACTGTCTATGTAAAGAGCTTTGAGTAGGTTATTAAAGCACCAAATGAATATAATTATTTATTTATTATTATATGGATCATGTATTTATCAAAATACATTCCACCTGCAAAACATCTATTGACACTTTAAATTTTAAAATATTAATTTGCAGAAACTTTGAAAAATTGTTATTATGTATTGAGTTAACAATTGATTTGAAGAAATATCATATAGCATTATTCATAATAATTATCATGTTAAGGAAATGTTATATTATTTACATTTAGACTTGAGGATCAATGTGTATTTTGTAACATGAATAAATTAACAAAATATATTTTATGTTATCAATATATTCAATTGAGAATGTTTTGAAGTGACCTCAAGGCATCTTTAAATGTTTTGGTTTCTTCTAATGATTTTGATGGGGTTTTTTTTGAGTGTTGACCAAAGGTTTATATAAACCATATGTATTATTAAATACGGAGAGGTACCAAATCCATAAAGAAAGAAGTTGAGAATTCCACTCCACATATTAACCTGTTGAAAAAATAACCTGAATTTTACATTTAAACTGTTCAACATGCTAAAAATAAGAACACTAAATGCTAAATTATTCTATGTAAATTAGTACCTCTTATAGGTGCAATTGTGATTGTTTTCAAATGTCTCTTTTTATGAATTGTGCAAATTCCAAATGAATCCTTTATTTTAAATGACACCTTTTTACAGCAAACACTATGGAGTTAACTCATTTAATCATTAGATATCATTTCCTTATTTTATGTAATAATGAAGGAATACTCTTTTTTTTGTAGAATCAGCTATATCAAACATTTCCTGCTATGGTTCTTCAGGGTACACAACTTCACAAAAGAAGAAAACATCAAAATCAAAAGTCACTAGCAGGGCCAGTTATGCCTCGGCCTGCTGCCATACAGGTAAACCTTAAGGCGTCTTTTGGGATGCTCTAACTGCTCACTTCAATGGCCTGTATTATCATGAACAATCTTGACCACCTAGAGTATCAGCAAGCTGAAGAGAGATGGCATGGGAGTAGAGGTCTGTTGTATTTGACCATTAAGCTAAATAACATTCATGTACTCATCAATTTAATGAGCCCATTACATTACATTGCTGCAGGGAGTTGGAGCCTACCATGGCAGCATCATGCACAAGGCTGGAATGTACCAATATTAATTATGTTGCAAAGAGGTACTTAGTTGAATATGTCAGTGTCTCTTTAACAATAAATACCACCAGATGTCTGGATGTAGTTTAGTTTGCTAATCAATATGGTGCAATACTACTGTATAGTTTTTTATGATACTCCAGAAATATCAAGACTGCTCATAAAAAACAGTAAATTTATTTCCTACTTACAGTATAAGGTCTTTTTTTTAAATTAGTTGATGTGCATGGGAATCTAAAGAAAAATATTTTTACATGTGGGAAAACGGGCGGCACGGTGGCGCAGTGGTAGCGCTGCTGCCTCGCAGTTAGGAGACCCGGGTTCGCTTCCCGGTCCTCCCTGCGTGGAGTTTGCATGTTCTCCCCGTGTCTGCGTGGGTTTCCTCCGGGCACTCCGGTTTCCTCCAACAGTCCAAAGACATGCAGGTTAGGTGGATTGGCGATTCTAAATTGGCCCTAGTGTGTGTTTGGTGTGTGGGTGTGTTTGTGTGTGTCCTGCGGTGGTTTGGCACCCTGCCCAGGATTGGTTCCTGCCTTGTGCCCTGTGTTGGCTGGGATTGGCTCCAGCAGACCCCCGTGACCCTGTATTCGGATTCAGCGGGTTAGAAAATGGATGGATGTGGGAAAACTAATTTTTTATGATAAGCAAATATTGACAAGGAAATGTTCCCTACCTTTCCATCCAAAAAAAAAAAAAAACATGTCACGTGTGCTCCCATATATGTCTTTCATTAAATGTTCTGTTCATTGCAGGGTTTTCAAAAGTCACAGCATTGGGTTTGGATGAAACACTATTGTAAGACAGGAAAAATTCATATAAGTGCTCATAGAGTTGCAATTGAACTAACATTTATGTCTTTGAGATTTGAGAGAAAAAACAGAATACCTGGAGAAACCTCATGTAGAGCCAAAGAAAACACTCAAGTTTCATAGAATACTGGGGCCAGGATTTGATCCCTGTGGTGCAGAAGCGCTAAATACTGCACTACCTGACCATCATGTGACAAACCTATTTATTAATATGAGTGCTGCAGAACACTGCTGTTCATCAGGCTCATGTCCATTACACCTTGGTTTACTCCACATGGCTTCTCTACTTATCACATATATAAGTAGAAACATTATACACTGGAGGACACCATGAATGGATTGTGATCAATTAGACAGCTCACCGAGTGTCACAATTCCAAACCAATCCAAAGCCTAGTGGAGGTGACGCTCAAAGTAGGGGTGGGGATTTTGAACTGCACAGATCAGAGGTGGTCTTGTTAAACTGGTCTGATGAGGTCAAGCTTCTGATTATGATAAACTCAATGGTCTACGGTCTCCTAAAAAGACCCCATTAAACATATAAATGTGCACGTGTTAAAAATAATCATAACCTGCTGAATGGGGAAACCCTTTCTGTGACATCAGTGGTAAAAGTAAATGATACCTTGTGGTGCGGTGTGTGTGCTCTGTTGTTTACTGTTATGCTGTTAGTATAGGAGTTGATGTAAGGTTAAAAGAACTGGCAGCCATGTTTGTGAAAATATGTATTTGAAATAAATGATGTTTCAAAAGGACTACAGATTTCAGTACTCAAAACACCCAAATCAACACCAGTAGAAGCACAAGGTTTCATGACATCCACCTTTGACTACACATCTAAATGAATAACTAAAGTGAGTTCACATGAATGTCTGATTGGAAATGCAAACACGCCATGCCAGAATATTGCCTCAGTGTTTTAACATGTAGTATATGCACAGAACACAATGTTTATCTAAACTCTACTTGCGGCTGTTATTATGTTATATTGTGATGCAATTGTCAAAATGACAGACAGACATCATAGCAGACAGAAACACTTCTCAAACACTTGTGTGTGTGTCTGTGTCTACTCTGTCAGAGCGCTCATTACAATTTACAGATTGTATCATTAAGCTTCACTTACTTTGGTGCTACTGAGCTCCTGAACTGATAACAGCTGTGTAGCTGTTTATTTTCTCTCACCGTCAAGTTTTATTGTTCAGTTAAATCTTGCTCTCTCCCTGAAACCCTGCTGGTTTAAATGATGCACGGCCTAGAGGAATTGGGGTGTGAGTGTTTAAAGAAAAAGCCCTGTGGGCATAGTCTTTGTCACAAGGGATTTCACTATGTGGAATGAGCCCCGGACACAGACAGGTAGACATGTTGCAAATCACCACCACACGTTTATTTACAGACTATATACAATAATAAAGTGCCACACAACCCACTTCACCCCAAAGCCCAGGCCTCACACTGCCTTTTCTCTTCCTTCAGACCGCCTCCTCATCTCCTCTCCAGACCTCGTCCTCTTCCACCCAACTCTAGCCCTCGTATAGAGGGAGGCGGACCCTTTTATAACCACCCGGATGTGCTCCAGGTGTCCTCCAACACTCCCCTGTGTGGCGGAAGCACCGGCTGTGTACCTGGAAGCACTCCGGGTGTCCCCGATCCTCTTCCCCCCAGCACTTCCAGGTGTGGCGGAAGTGCTGAGGTCCAGGGCTGTCTAGACATTAGGGCGCCCCCTAGCGGTGACCACGGGCCTCTACAGGGTTGAGCTTCCAAGCTCTCTACCCGTGGTCCCCAAAGCAACCAGGGTGGTCGCCCCCTCAATGGTCTGGAGGAGGTACAAGCCCTCCTCCAGTCCTCCTGGGCGTCCCGGCTGGGTAGCAGCCCCAGCCTCTCACCACAACTACTATTTACTACAAACTTTTTGACATGTTTTTCCCCAGCTGTGCATTCTTATTTCAGAATCACGTCTGGCCCTGAGAGACTGCTTATTCCAGCACAGAAGAATACCTGTTCAGACACAGGGAGACCATTCAAAGTATAGACATGCAGCAACTGGGAATAGAATTTAAACTCAGGTCTTAGGAGTTCTGAGGAAAACACTAACTACTCCACCACTTGACTTTCATTCAACCATCTATCTTCCCATTTTCAAAACTTTGGAGGAAAATAAGGAGTTGGGGCCTATATCCTGGCAACACTGGGCACATCAAAATTCACACTGGGACAAGCAGAGTAGCAAATGAAACCTAAAATTCAGAAGGAAACCTATACAAATGTGAGTTAAACATACACACTTCACATGGGTGGCATCTCATTCAATGGCAAAAATGTGTTAACAACCATTGTAAGGCCTTTATTTATCTTGCCAGCTTGGTGAACTCTGTCATAGTGAAGCTAGAAGTAACACATAATACTTTAAAAGCTAGTACACCTAATCTAATTCAGTCCTGGTGAAGGCCTGAGCCTGTCCTGGCAGCACTGAGTACAAGAGAGGAAGTAGCACTGGACAGCGTGTCAAAAAATCTCAGGGGTTATTTGTACACAACTGTCAATTCAAACAGTACTGATTTGGCATTGTCAGCTAACCAAACTTGCATGTCTTCAGGAATGTGGGAAACTGCAGACTGCTCAAGGACAATGAAACTGTGCAAAGATTTCAAACTCAAGCTGCTGTCAGAAGTCATACAAAAAAATTTTAAACAAAACAGCACTTTAAAATGAGCTTTTACAGTCAGTTTCTTCAATTGTTTATTTCTTGGTTTCAGGATGGATACCTGTGACTTTTACTTTACTGAATTCCATAATTAGCTTTGTCAAGTAAGACGGATGGCAACAAAGATCAGATTGGGCTTGGTAAGTCATTGGAATCACAGTCCAGTATTTATTTTCTGTAGTATTTAAAAGAAATGGTGAGACCCAGTTTTTAGATACATGTCTTTTCATTTGAATCCCAGGAAAGAAGAAGAAGAAAAATAAATACAGAATTGCCAAATGACTATGCTTGTATTGAATTGACAAACAACTGAAGCGTTTTGCTTTTTGTCTTAGTAAATTCTCCAAGCTGCTCTGCAGCTTTATTGGTACATACAGAATAAAATGATGGAAGCTTCTGCATCTGTTAAATGGCCCATCCTCCCAAAAATTGGCCAAAGAACAAAGCATAAGCTATGCTAAAAAGAACAACCTGCCATATCTTTGTTATGCCTGATGTCAAGGCAGGCCATGCAGCCTGTTTTCTAATCTGACAAATGGAAAACCACAGGATTGCAAGTTCAGTCACCTCCATTGATTCATTGTCACTGTTAGCAGTAAGTTACTGTTATGAATAAAAGTGTCCCCTAATAAATGGATATAAAATGACCCCATTCTAGTCCATGTGATGGACTGATGCCCTATTCAGGGATGATTACTGCCTTGAGCCAGTTGCTGCCTGGATAGGTAGCAACATAATTGAGCAGGCTTGAGAACATTATGTCATGCTATCCAGGTCGGCTCTGAAGACGACTTCATTTAAAATGGATATAGTAATATCGCCAAAGGCTAATGTTGATTTCAGTGTCTTGTTACTGCTAAGGGTCATAACAGCACCTCAAACCCCAAACAAAACCTCATAGACAAAGTCTCGAGTTCAAACACATGCTTTTATTTTACAGAGTACCTTTAACAAGTTTCTTCCTTGTCAGAACAGTACAACAAGGTAAACCCTTTCTCTTCTCTCTTCTCGACTTCTCTCAAGCAAGTGTTGGCCAATTCCTTTCCTGACTCCAACTTGCAATGAGAAGTCAATGGCCCCCTTCTCATTCCAACGCAGAAGTACTTCAGGTGTCAAAACCTCATTTTCAAGAAGCACTTCCAGGTCGGGTAGAAACTTGAACGTTTACTTCCTGATAGCTCCCCCTGGTGTCCCAGATGGGGGATCTCAGCCTCCGAGCTGAGATAAGTAATAGTCCCTGTTCTGAGCCTTCTATTTTGTCCATACTCGATGCTGGCATCCCAGCTACAAGATTCCCATCCATTGTTGCTGGGATGCCTAACCTGGTGCATCTTTCTTCTACAACCTTTATTATGTTGGCCTCCTAAACAGATAAGGGAAGGGAGTCCATCCTACCTTGGACGCTGGTTTGCCCATTACAGCCTATAATCATAAATGATTGTTTTCATTATTCATTCAAGCGAATCTCCGCTCAGTTTGAGCAAGCATACATTAATTTTCCAAATACACTTACCCCAACACAGTTAAATATGGACTTCAATCAAATACCAGGAGCATTAGATGCAAAGCAAGAAGTAATCCTGGACAGTCCATGGCAAGGCACACCCAGTCACAAACTCATACACAATTATGTATATGAAGATAGTTTACATTTACCATTCACTCCTTTAGTACTGTGTCTCTTCGGAAAATCCTTGGTTACCGCTAGTTTGACTTTGTATCGAACAAGCAGTTGTTCACACAGTCCTGAATGAGATACATTATCTGCATTGTGAGGTAGCGTCAATTACAGCACTATAGCCATGTGGTACTATTCCTCAAGGGTGAACCAGATCACAGGATTCTCATTGTTGAGGACTAGTGTGGCTGGACCAGGCCAAGAAGACGCCCACATAACACCAGGCTGCAGCAGATAGACGGTCATTTCTGGAGGGTGGGACTAGACCACATGTCTGTGTTGGGGGTTGCCACCTGGAATCCAAAGCTGTTTCATCATGAGGTGGGTGTGACAACACACTGTACCAATGCATGCTCCCCAACCTGACCTGACCTGAATCAGCATTAAGTGCATATCTGTGAGATACGACACGAAACCCAGAGTACTGGGATAGATCACAGATGGACCTGGGGACTACAGAAAGTGTGCAGGCAAGAAATTGAACCTTGTGTTCTGCTAGCTAGCCATCATAAGAACAAACATATTTATCAATTTAGATCCTGCCAAACAAGGTTGTGAATCAGGTCTATCTGCATTTTTAGCATGAACCAGGTTTTACTCCACACAGGTTCTCTGCTTACTCAATACATAATTTTTTGTTCTTGCTGTCAGGTCATACATTTTATTTGCCACTCAAAGCTAAAGTCAGTGAGTTATGCTGTGGTGTCTCTTTCAAGGTCTTAAAAAGGTCAGCTGTTACCAAACAGTGCTTGTTTCCTTCCAGCCCAAGCCAAAATTATACTCCTAACCCCATGATACATATAGAGGATCATGAAATAGCTGGACTAGCTGTGGCAATTAAGTTTTTCTTGACCAACACTGAAATACCAGTGGAAAAATGCAAAGCCCCAGCTCTCCAGCTAATGATGCATTCTCAAGAAAGTAGCAGTCTGGATCTAACCCTATAAAATGAACAAGGTTTCTCTCACTATAAACAGAAGCTAAAGTGACAAATGCCCACCCTCCTTCAACAGTTTATCACTAAAACAGATATGGTTGAGATATGCTTGAACATTAGCAACCATACGACCTCCACTTCAGAACAGGTAATCCATCAAAAGCTAAGTCTGTCACAACCTGGCCAGTACTTGCATGGCACACCAACTAGGGAAAGCTTGGGCTGCTGCTGGAAGAGGTGTTGGTGAAGCCATCAGAGGACACTTACCATGTGGTTTGTGTGTGGATCCCAATGCCTCAATGTAGTGACAAGGATACTGTGTTTGTAAAAATGGTGCTTTTGTTGGATGAGACGTAAAAAACCAAGCCCCTGACTCTTTGTGGTCATAAAAGATCCCTAGTCATCCTTCGAAAACAACAGGGTGTACCCCAATGTCCTGGCTAAATTTCCCACATCAGCTTGTCCATTCAGGTCCCCTAATTATACCATCTCTAATTGGCTCACTGGCTCTTGTAGTCTTTCACTACCTAATAGCTAGTGTATGGTGAGTGCACTGGCACAAAAATGGATGTTGTTGCATCATCCAGGTGGATGTTGCACATTGGTGGTGCTTGATGTGGCTCCCCAACAATCTACGCCAAACATTTTCAGTGTCTACTGTAGAAAAGCACTAGCTATCTAATAGCATAATCAAGAACCTTTGTGCCATGGGAAGGACAGGTTCTTTATCAGCATTATCCAGAAAAGTTATCTCAATTTAATGTTCTGACTGATTGATGTTCTATAAGAGTTACAAGACAAACTTGTTAGTATTTACTTACATGTTTTTTTCTACTAAAGTGCACATTTGTTTTTTTTTGTTTTTATCATCTAGGCAGGAATGTCATTCTGAATAGTTCTGGGATCCTATCTACCTGAAAAATTCCTGCTGACAATTCAACCACACAAGTGAATCCGTCCAAGGATGAGACTCATTATCATTAGTAACATACATTCTGCAGGAAATTACTTCTTCCTGTGATTCATCCAGCTATGTCTAACTGAGATGTCACCTAGCGACCATGTTTCAACATTTTGAAGTTTACTGTTAATTAAGGGTGCTTGTTAGACTACCTTCTTTCTAGAATTTTGCTTTTGATGCCATTGATTTTCTAACTTTATAGAAAACAATATACTCAGTAACTCCCTGCCTAAGCTATCGTATGTTCTAAATTAAGCCCTGGGTTCCAGTTTGATTATTCAGGGGTATATTATTCCTAGATGTACTAGGCAGTCATCCAGGTGTGGCCATTAAATTGAAACAAAGCTGCAATCCCATTTTGACAACAAAAGACAATAGAGCAGAAAATGCTTGCAAAAACCACCCTGCCTTTAAAGCAAGATGGTATATTTTCTACTTGTATAGTAGGATGTGATCAATACAAAAGTCTGTTTTCTGCTCCTGTCAGAGATCATTAAGGTTATCTGATGCCTTCCAGTGCCATCTCTTGCAAATTCAAACTCGCATTCTAATTGTTTTGCTTAACCAGTCCTAACTCTAAAATGTTGACTATGCTGTTAACTATTACTGTTCTCGGGATATGTTTCTGCCATCTGTTCTGGGCCACACCTTTAAAGCTCTTATTTAATCAACGCATCAGACCCTGACCTCAGTTTCACCCTGTTTGGCACATATCCTTGCCCTGATGTTAATTTCACAATCCACCATCTGCTTTTGGTTCAAGCCTACAAGCTACTTGTGTCAAAAAAGCGAACACCTGATGTAAGGGTCTGGTGCATGTTTTGAGGATACATTCAGATTTAGGCCTGGATTTCTGCATTGGGTTTGAATGCAGCTTCAAATTCTTCGTTATGTAGTGACATTTTTCTTGTTTGTGAAATTTAGTGTATTTTGAGCCCAACTTTTAAAGACTTTGTTTCACACTTAGCATAACATTTATTCTTCTGATTCAGTGATCTCCCTTATAATGTTTCAAGTACAAAATTTATCCTACAATGCCAAGCCAAAACTTGCACCTTAGCAATTGTTGGTCAAGAGGAACATCATTTAGTTTAAATAGAACTCTACCTTTTTGATGCATCATTTTCATTCTTTTTCAACCCCAAGAGGTGGTTAGATTTCCAGACATTGACACTATATAAATTAATTTGCTGTTTCACAAGGTTTCCTAGTTAATCTGGAGTAAACACCTTTCAGATCATGAGCTGGAGGTAGAGATTAACAACAGAGGGGTGCAGGATTTTAAAAGAGTGAATCCACTGGCTACAGAAGGCTTAATTAAATGTGATACAACATGTGCTCTGAGGCTAAGCCTGAGGCAAAAAGCCTGAGTGAGGCTTATGTCTGATTAACTTCTGCTGTGGACTTAGATATGGACTTAGACAAGTGGCTTGTTTTACACTATGTTGTGGAAGAAAATAGGAAATTGTTAAATTATTCCTAGAAGCATAACAGAACGTAACACAAGCCCACTTACTTCAATTCAGGTTGCTAGGGGCTGGTGTCTATTCTACTAGCTTTAGGTGTAATCAGGAAGTGACAATGAAGTGGACTCCAAATGATAACATGGAACTGTGGGAGGGAAGAATAAATAATTTAAAGAAAAACCTCTGTGGAGAGTGTTAAGATGTAGCCAACTGTATGTATGGCCTCCTAAAGGCACCATACACCAGGCCAAGCCTTCTGAGCCTGCCTAGAATTAACATCACCCCAAAAATTCTGACCTCCTGACTCTACAGCAAGGTTTTGTCCTACTCAGTCCCAAAATAAGGAATTGTCTTTCAAAGTTCTAAACAATCTCTTTATACTCCAAAATATATAAAATACATGTAACTGGAAGGACAAGTCCTATTGCAGAATCTCTATAAATGGGGATATTTATTTTGACTGCGGTGAGCTGACGCCCTGCCTGGGGTTTGTTTCCTGCCTTACACCCTGTGTTGGCTGGAATTGGCTCCAGCAGACCCTCGTGACCCTGTAGTTAGGATATAGCGGGTTGTACAATGGATGGATGGATATTTATTTTTACAAATGCAAGAGTCACAAAAGGAGGCAAAACAAAGGAAAAGTCCCAAAGCAATTGGAAGACAGTATGCACAAAAAAGAAGCAAGAATTCATATATTAGAAAAAAACAGTATTTACAGAGGAATGCACTCAAAGACACAAAAATGGACCACTGAAGGATCCACTCTCAGCTTTGAAGTGTAAAGGGTCAAACCACTTGAGCTTCTACCCTCAAAACATAAGGAACATAAGAGAACAAGACTAAATACATACAAATACAATACTTGCAAATTAAACAATAAAAAAATTAAAAATATTATTTACATAAATCAAAATAAAGACAAATCAATACAATGAAAAAAATAATGTAAAAGGGCAAATAATATTTGAAAAGTAACAAAATCAAGAATAAACCAGATCCAGGGCTAGAACTCTGACTAAGCCATAACAGTGAGAAGGAAAATGTGCAGGGTCCATGCAGAACATATTCTAAAGGACAGCGTCACAAAATCAAATTTCCAAAGCTATATTTTGCTCATTAGCTTAAAACATATTATTATCATCATCATCATCATCCATGCATCCATTTAGTAAATGCATTAATCTAATTTTAGGGTAGCAGGAAGCTGAAGCCTAATCGTACTTTCAAATGACTTCAATCTGTTTTTCTGATGCTTTTATCTGCAAGCAAAAGAAAAAGAGCAGCAGCAGTTCTTCTGAAGAATCTAGCAATAAAAATTGTATTTCAGAAGTTAAGCTGAATAAAATAACACTCTTTTTATTAGTGTATTAACACACCTAATGAACTCTTAACATTCAAAATGTTCTTTCAATTCAGAAACACCTTTCACAGAGAGAATCTTCTTGTTTTTCTTTTTGTTGCCCCCATTTGGGGTTGCCACAGCGGATGATCTTTTTCCATATCCTCCTGTCTCCTGCATCTTACTCCTTTACACGCACCACCTTCATGTCCTCTCTCACCACATCCCTAAACCTTCTCTTAGGCCTTCATCTCTTCCTCTTACCTGGCAGCTCTATACTTAGCAATGCAAGGTCGCCTCTCTGGCTTTGTCTCCAAACCTTTGAACCTGGGCTGACCGTCAAACGTACTTGTTCCTAATCTTGTCCATCCTCGTCGCACCCAATGCAAATCTTAACATCATTAACACTGCTACCTCCAGCTCTGTCTCCTGTTTTTTGATCGGTGCCACCATCTCCAATCCATATAACATAGCTGTTCTTACTGCTGTCTTGTAGACCTTCCTTTTAATTCTTGCTGGTACTCGTCTGTCACAAATCATTCCTGACACTCTTCTCCACCCACTCCACCCTGCCTGCACTCTCTTCTTCACCTCCCTCCCACACTCCCCGTTACTCTGTACTCTTGATCCCAGGAATTTAAACTCATCCACCTTTGCCAACTCTACCCTGCATCATCACCATTCCACTGACCTCCCTCTCATTCACACACATATATTCTGTCTTGTTCCTACTGACCTTCATTCCTCTCCTCTCTAGAGCATATCTCCGCCTCTCCAGGGTCTCCTCAACCTGCTCCCTATTCTTGTTACAGATTACAATGCCATCCACAAATATCTTAGTCCATGGGGACTCCTGTCTAATCTACTCTGTTAACATGTCCATCAACATCACTTTCATAGAGAGAATGATAGACCATAAAAATAAAAATGAAAAGTGTCTCAGATCGGTGATCCAGAATGTAGTGGCCCATCTGTATTTAACCAGCTGAGGCAGACACATGTCACTCCTCTCTTTAGGTCGCTGCATTGGCTCCCTGTAGCAACATACATTAAGTTCAAATCCCTGATGCTTGCCTACAGAGAAGTTAGTAGATCAGCACCTGTGCATATGGAGACACTGGTAAAATGCTATGCTCTTTCTCACCCACTCAGGTCTGCTGGAGAACAGCTTCAGGTGATGCCACCTTTACGTGGTATCAAGTCTCAATCCAAACTCTTTTCCTGTGGAGTTCCTAGTGGGTGGAACAGGCTGCCTACCTCCATCCATACTGCTGACTCTCTCAATGTATTTAGGAAGCGATTGAAGACCCATCTTTTCTGTGAATATCTGTCGAAATGATGAAAAAAAAAAAGTTTGCTCTGCAAGATTTTTATATTTTTCATTAATTTGTTTACCTGTAATTGCTTTAGTGATTGTAATCTATGATTGTAAATGTATGAGTTACTACATCTTTTCACTTGTGGCAATTAACTTCTGTTACCCGTCCTATTACACTAGGCCCTAGCCTAATGTTACTCGATTGCTTACTTCTTTTGTAAGCCACTGCAAGTAAATGTAAATTTAAATTTAATTGTCTATGATATCACATACATAGCATTCTCAAATCCACTTAATCCATATTAGACTCTTAGGAGGTTTGAGTCTATAATAGCAGTTTAAGGCACAAGACAGTAATCATCCCTGGAAAAAGCAACGGTCTGTCACAGGGTCCACTTAGGCACTCAGAATTACAATCACATGGGGCTAATTTAGAATAACCAATCAACACATAAATATTTTGAATATCGAAAACCCTCACAAAAATGATAAGAATGTGTAAACTCCACACAGGCAACCCCAACAGAGCGTGGGTTTGAAACCCAGGACACTATACGTATGAGGCAGCAGGGTTTCCACTTCACTACCGTCCTGCCCTTCTCTGTTATATCTTCCATTAAAATGCAATGGTTGCATACAGTATGTGTATGCTGTGCCATACACATGTCATGTGCCAATATTGCCAAAACCTATGGATTTAGCCCCTCCAGTATCCCAAATAAATGCAAGATTTCAGCAGAATTGCAGGAAAAATTACTGTCTAAGGTCTGGTCACCCTTGAATGGCCACATCAGAGCAGAACCAACATAATACACTGGTCCATGTGAGAGATCTATTTAGATCTGTCACCTGTTCCTCTACTAAAATTTAAGGTGCACACACATGCTGATGGACTCAGAGCAAGATGACCTGTGCAAGGACCATTACTCTAGATGTCATATGCAAATAGCTTAGGCCAGACAGAAGGTGTGAGGGTGTCATCCATGGTGACATTAGGTCCTCCACATGCATTATGCTCTTGGTCTGCATGACTGTAGTTAATGTTCACCATCATTATTGTTTTTCTGCCTTTCTGTCATTCATGAAAGCAGCTAGCTGAAGCCTTTCGAAAATGTCACATAAGACCGGCCTCCCCGTAAACATTCAGGCTTTCTCTGGCCATCAAAGGGCTTATGTGGATGCACTAACTGCAGCCAAAAACACACATGATGGTAAAATAATAGAAAGTGGCCACAGTAACCCAAGGGTTTTCTTCTCTGTACTTAATACACTTCTTCAACCTGCATCTGGCCCAAGTACCTCCACTACTGAAGTCTGTAAAAAATTCCTCCACTTTTTCTGCAATAAAATTAAAGATCTAAAGAATTTAACTAATGTAAATCCATCATCCGTTTATACCTTGTCCTGTCTTCCCACTCCACCCAGCTTTTTGCATTTGTTATTGATGTACTTTGTAAAATGAAGCCAACTACCTGTGTACTGGACCCCCATCTCCACCACACTTCTTAAATCTTGCCTTGATACCATAATCCCAACTGTTACGACAATAATAAATAAATCCCTTGACATTGGCTTTGTGCCATCCACATTTAAAATTGCTTCTGTAACCCCACTGTTAAAAATGTCTGGGCTTGATGCTGACAATCTTCAGCCTATTTCGCATTTATCTTTTCTGTCAAAAGTTCTTGAGTGTGTTGTTTCCTCCCAACTCACCAATTACTTAACTTCTGATAATTTGATGGAATCCATTCAGTCTGATTTTAGGGAGCAGCACAGCTGTGAAACTGCTCTACTTTGGTTAACCAATTATTTGCTTATGGCAACAGACTGGACAAACTAGTATATTAATTTTGTTAGATCTTAGTGTAGCTTTTCACACAGTCAGATATGACATTCTACTGTCCACAATGGAGAACATGCTGGGTATCTCTGGCACTGCCTTCCAGTGATTTAAGTCCTGTCTGACTGACAGGCAAGAGTTTGTTAGTCTTGCAAACAGCCGATCCAGCTCAGTGCCGGTCACACAAGGGGTTCCTCGGGGGTTTGTCCTTGGCCCTCTGCTCTTCTGTATCTATGTGCTTCCCCTTGGCCATATCATCCATAGCTTTGGACTGGGTTATCATTTTTATGTAGTTGATACTCAACTCTATTTCAACGTTAAAAGTGAAACTTCATCAGGGTTTTCTCAGCTCACAACTTACCTCAGTGAAAGTAAAACCTTGACGGAGCAGAACACTTTAAAATTAAATTGCAACAAAACTGAACTCCTACAAAAGTGCAACTTAGAAAATGAGCTCCTTCTCAGTCACACTTGATGGTGATCTCATCAGACCTTCTGATGCAAGGAATCTTGGTGTCATTTTTGGTTTCCTCTCATTTCTTATTCTGCCTACATAAACCACATTAAGAAACTTTCCTACTTCCATCTCCATAACATATCCCATGTTCACTCATTCCTCTCCTTTTCTAATGCTGAGAAACATGTCCAATGCTTATATTACATCCCACATCAATTATTGTAACTCCCTACTGGCAGGTGCCGCTTCTAATCTTATATTACAACTCCAGTTGATTCAAAACTCTGCTGCGAGAATCCTTACACAAACCAGCAACAGTGAGCACATGACACCCATTCCGTTCTGCCTTCAGTGACTCCC
This sequence comes from Polypterus senegalus, assembly GCF_016835505.1. NCBI lineage: Eukaryota > Metazoa > Chordata > Cladistia > Polypteriformes > Polypteridae > Polypterus > Polypterus senegalus. The sequence continues at coordinate 38,110,854 of NC_053164.1, forward strand.
AGTGTCTTACAGAACTGAACATACAATTTGATTATTAGCCTACAAAGCTTTAAATGGCCTTGCAGCAGACTACATAAGTGTCCCTCTCCATCACTAGGCTCCTGTTCGCCCACTGAGGTCCTCTGATTCTGACAATCCTGTTGTGCCCACACTAACCTGCACTCTATGGGTGACAGGGCCTTCAGCTGTATAGCTCCCAGATTTGGTCTGTCTTTTAAAAACCAACTTAAAACTCATCTGTTCAGGAAGGCTTTTAACTTAACCTGACATTCTGCCTCCTCTTTCAGTTTTCCTCTCTGCCCAGATGCTCAGTATAATTTGTGTGTGTGTGTTATATCACAAATAATGTTATTTGCTAGGCTTTCTTTTAGATAGATAGATAGATAGATAGATAGATAGATAGATAGATAGATAGATAGATAGATAGATAGATAGATAGATAGATAGATAGATAGATAGATAGATAGATAGATAGATAGATAGATACTTTATTAATCCCAAGGGGAAATTCACATAATCCAGCAGCAGTATACTGATACAAAAAATAATATTAAATTAAAGAGTAATAAGAGACAAAAACTTTGAATAATGTTAGCGTCACTGAAGCTACTCCTCTGCCTGGAGATGACACTGTTAAGTGGATGCAATGAATTCTTCATGATTTACAGGAGTTTGCTTTGCCCAGCGCTCTGCCTCAGATGTTAAACTGTCCAGCTTCATTCCAACAACAGAGCCTGCCTTCCTAACAAGTTTGTCCAGGCATGAGGAGTCCTTCATCTTTATGCTGCCTCCCCAGCACATCACCGCGTAGAAGAGGGCACTCGCCACAATCGTCTAGTAGAACATCTGCAGCATCTTATTGCAGATGTTGAAGGATGCCAACCTTCTAAGGAAGTATAGTCAGCTCTGACCTTTCTTACACAGAGCGTCAGTATTGGTATTAGGGTTATCTCTGGTGGTACCCAAGGACCCTGACTCCCATAAATCCCTGCAGGTGTCCTTATTGGGTCCATGCCAGAGAAGCACTGCCATCGATCATACTTGGGAAGGAACTACCCTGGATGCACCAACCCCTCCTTATCCATTATTTTATCCTTTTGTAAGGGATGATGCTTCAGTTATGACTTAATCCATACTGTCCTTCCATTACAGTGTCCTGGCTGGGAAAGGTTCCAGCATAGTACTCACTTTATATATTGTCACAAAACTATCAATGAGACATAGCAAGGTTTGGGACAGCCACCCGTATGATTTGGTATCCTGGCTACAAAGCGACTTTTAAATGATAGCACTGCTGTGCACAAAACCGAGTCCAATACAGAACTGAGGGAATAGGGAAAAGGTGGAGGCTTTTAAAGGGGAAGACAGGAAGTGAAGTCAAAGGGGTTGTGCTCATGTAGGTCTTCTGTCATTGGTGCGAGCCCGGACGTGACATCACAGGGGCCGGAGTCGGCAAGGTCTCCTTCCATTGGCTCGGTCCCGGAACTGACGTCAAGAGGACCAGGTGAAATCTCCTGTGAATGGTCTACAGGCAAGGGAGAAAAAGAGTGCACTCTGCCACATCCCGGTATGTCTCGGAACTGTCCTTACTCAAGCCTTTTAGCAAGACGTGTGACATATATATATATATATATATATATATATATATATATATATATATATACACACACACACACATATATATATATATATATATATATATATATATATATATATATATACATACACATATATATTGGCATGAACATGAAAAAGTGTTTCCTCCCATCATGATTACGAATATTAATGCATATTTATGACATGTTTTCAGAGCTCTGACTGGCTCTCTAGTTAAAATGAACACAACTAAAAAGATAATTGGAATCAGCTGACTGAATAGAGCCAGACTTGATTACAGCCAGCCCTGCTCAGTATCATATATTTTTTGTAATCAAACTTTTAGAAGAAAATGACATTAGAATAGCAAACATAATGAGATTTAATTTAAAAATCAGATAAAGGACTCTACCTCAAACTACACCCACTCCCCAAATCCGCAAAGTCATGTGAATAAGGAATAGACAAGAGAGACAGTGAGAGAAAAAATATCAGATCCCTGTCATCCAATTCACCATGAAATGAACTGCAGCTGACAGTTTGTCAATAGTGGCATTGGTTGATTGATTAATCTGGGACACAGAAAGATCCAAAATCAGTAAAGTCTAAAAAGAGGATTTTCAGAGATTAGGAAGAAAGGAATCAGGAGATTTCAATCAAGAGGCTTGTTTTATCTTGGTAGAGTAATATATATATTGCTCTACTGTCCCCTATTGTATTATTAATATGTAGCCTTAGAATACCTAATCTCACAGACTTACCACTGTATATAACTTATCCCCACCTTCCCTTCTATATCTATAACCTTAGGCAATTAGATGTAGTAAAAAGACAAGCAGGAGTTAAGTTACACATAAAATAATGTATTACTGATAATATTCATAAATAATAACAAAATGCAAAGTACATTTGAATATTGGCAACCATACAACCTGATAAAATGGTGATGTGTAATTCAGGTGGCACACAGACTTGCAGTTACTTAAAATGTCTCTAGTTAAGGCATCGTTGGTGCTCAGCTTTCAGCCACATGTCTGTTCAATATGGCTGCTGAGCTGTGCTCTTCAATGTAATGTCTTCATCATCATATGTGGGTCAGTCAGAGAGATGCTTCTTCATCATATGTCAGTCAGTCAGAGAGAGAGAATGTGGTTGAGCAAGTACATTTATAGATGTTCTCTCCAATTCCTAGAACCAATAGGACATCATGGTACTTAAAGGCCTCTGAGACTAGCCAATTCCAAACAGCCATACCTCAGACCAATGGGTGAAATAGAACATCTTATCTTCTGCCCCCCCAAGACCATATATTACACTAACCTGGCTTTGTGTGGGGGATGGGAGAAAAGACTTTAGCAAAGAAATGCTCATCAAACTGGTTTAAGACACATCCCCAAATCCTGTCGTAAAATTACAAAGAAAAGTCGTAAACATGGGGGGGATAAACAAGAATGCCTCTCACCAAGGTACCACTAAATTACATTGGTTTGCCTAAATTATAAATAAAGACATACAAAACATTTATCAAGTTATATGCAAAATCCTACATCACAACACTCCACCCCGATGAATGTTTTGTACAGTGTCTTTATACACAATGTCTTTAAATTGTTTCAAGAGTCTGATGCATAACTTGTGCATTGATTTGCAGTATTTGCTCTCCCAGTGTTAAAAGTTGTCCGTGACCATTTGTCCATTACATATCTTCTTTATTTCAAAGACAATCTGAAGAACTTGGAAGCGCTCCCGATGACTTGTATCTGCTCCAGCTTGCGTCAACTCTTTCTGCAGTCTCCATATGTCATCAGATCTGGTGGTTCAAAATGAGACAAGTCCACACCTTCCACTAAACTAGCCCACTACAATTGAGTCTATTGTGTGAATTTTTAATCTGTACTTGTTCTCTGTCTAACTGCTAATTAGACCCCTGTCCCAAACTATCTAAGCATATGCAACTGTACAATTAACATCAAAATTTGAAAGGTAACATGCCACAGGTGCCAGTACAACCACTTCTGCCCAAGTGACAGGCCATGTGCCACTGCATAAACTGTTCACAAACCAACATCTGTGGCCCCTCTGCACACATTTGGGGTTGACTTAGTTGCCTCTTGTGCTTTCCTACCCATGGTGCAACTCTTGACTGCCATCAGCCTTTACCAGTATAGGCTGGCATCACCACCATGAGACATCAAAGCTTTGCAACTCTCATCATTCCCCCCGTAGGCCACCCCTAGAGTTGTTTGCTCACCATATGCATACTCATTGTGCTAAACACCTCGGTTCAGAATTGGCCCACTGGTCCTGTGCCTGCACCATAGCCGACAATCTCAGCAGGGCTTCCATATTTTCCCAATTAGACTATACCTGAACATCGGAGCCCATATGTCTTGCAAATGTACCAGCTGCACCTGCTTTCCTGAAAAGTTCACCAATTTGCTCAGTATACCTTTTCTTATATTAATTATCCCTCTTAATTAATTAATACCCAGAATGTATACTTTATGAGCCCAAAATGAATCCCCTTATTTTGGCATTCCTAACTGGTTTGTTCAGTTTCCACCCCTTGGAATATAAATTTGCTGCAGTAATGAACAAACCTTTTCTTTTAAACTATAGCTATTGTGACTAGTCCTATTATTATTGCATGACTTGTGGACTTGTTACTCACTTAAACCCCAGTAAGTGTCTTTTCTTGATGTCTCTTCAGTTCTTCTTCATGTCTTTGTCTTTAGTCTTTACGTGTTGTCTTTTCTTCATTCTGCTATGTAGGCAGGTCTGCAAAATGGAAGGTGACAAAGCAGTTTCTGTCCATCTCATTTTCTTGGCTGTCGACCTGGTGCCAAAACTCAAACTTTGCTTCCAGGCATTCATTGGAACAGCTTGGCACTAGTGCCACACCACTCCAATGTGCCAATGGTAACCCGATCTCCTGCATGGATTTTACTCTGCTAATTGCCTTCACTATTTATTACCTGCACCAAACCAAAGTCCATAAAAAACCTTACTATAGAAGTAGCACTATTGCAAAAGGCCAGAAAATTGAAACAGAAATAACTATTTTCCCTTTCCTGTCTTCCTGTGCTACCCTTCTATTTTTTCATTGCCTGTGTGTCCTTTTTTTATTGTATGGTAACTGCTACCTGAAAGTGTGGACTGAAGCCTCTCACAAACCCAAGTTCTAAATCCAGCATTTCTGCTAAAACTGACCTGTGTTCTTTACTAAAGACCAGCTCACTTTTCTCCATTTTATTGCATGGAGAGTCATAGGCTGTCTTTTGAACAACTGGTCAGTCAGGTTTCAATTACTGAACCTAAGTGTGTGTGTGTTTTAATTACTGCTGGCCCTAGCACAGCTGTTAGGACCTTCACACCCCTGTGCATTCCTGGCTTGCTAGCTGAGCTTCCTGCTGCACCATCCCCCATCCTTTGTTCTTTGGCTTGTCCTGTTTCATTCAAACCAACTCCTAAACTGGTGCACTTTCTTTCCAACTCAGCCATTCTTGCACTAGCACATTCAGACCTTTCACACACAAGCACTTGAATTCCTTTCATTTCCATTGTTCTTTGTTTTAATTCCACACTTTCTTTACTCAGTACCAATATGCCAATATCCAGTTCATGCCCTCTAGTCAACAATTGCCATTCACACTCACCAGCTCCTCTGCCTTCTATCTGATCTCTTTGTCCTAAATCAGATTTCAGTGCAGCACTGGTTACCTTTCCTAACAGTGGTGAAATATCTATCAGTGTAGCATGCTCTTTAAATACTGGACAGGCCTCAGAATTACTTGGAGATTGTGGTGCAGTGGAGAATAAAGGAAGAAAACACCCTTGCTGTTTTCCTTCCTTTCATCTCTCTCCTTTTCCTCACACTCACATTCCCACTCTTTATCTGAGCACACATCTGTCTCATGTAAGTCACCCACCCATGTTTTAGGGTTCCAGTCTGATCTGGTTACTGTTGCCCTAACTTTCACCATGGATGGTTACATTTCTTTTTCCACTTCTTTCACTGCTTTCTACTTTAGCAGTGGGTGTTCTACATGCTAACACTTCACAATTATCACACCAACTGTTACATCTTTCAAAACTCTCACTCAACATTCCACAACTTTTACTTTCATTCACTTTGCTATTTTCTTCCTTATCATGATCTTCCTTATTACCAATAATACAAGCTAGTAAACCTCTTATAACAGCAGCTGTCTTCTTTAAACCTGATCTCTGTTTTCTTGCTTTTAATCCTTCCAGCCCCATTCCATTTTGTGGCACACTCAGCTCAGCTTCTGCTTTCTCTACCTGAACTACAGGTTTCCTAGCTTTAGCCTGCTTCCTCTGCCACTCCACTGGAAGATGGCTGACTTTAAAATGAACTTAGGCATTTCTAAGTCTACAATTCTCTCTAATACAATTTGCCAAATTCGTTATGGGTTGGCCTACTTTTGCCCCTGTAAGCAAACATACACATACATACACAAAGATTCTAAACGAATAAGTACCGTATGAATGACGAATGCATGTCCCATCACTCCCTAGCACTTTAACCACTTAAATGCCGTATGAATGACGCATGCATCTTTCACCACTCCCTAGCACTTTAATTAGGGACTCACTACCACCAGTACTAACAAACATGCGGGTGTCCTTGTGACACACATGAAGTCTCTACACTTTGTTGGTTATATTCCATTCAGCAACCAAACAAAGTTTTACTTCCACCGCATTTGTACACTGGGTGCCCTAAAATTCACATACATAAACAAACACATACATCAAAACAGTATTTGCAAACAGGGTGCAAAACTTGGTTACCCCAAAATCCTGCCCGACTACGCCAATTGTTTTATCTTGGTAGAGTAATATATATTGCTCTACTGTCCCCTATTGTATTATTAATATGTAGCCTTAGAATACCTAATCTCACAGACTTACCACTGTATATAACTTATCCCCACCTTCCCTTCTATATCTATAACCTCAGGCAATTAGATGTAGTAAAAGACAAGCAGGAGTTAAGTTACACATAAAATAATGTATTACTGATAATATTCATAAATAATAACAAAATGCAAAGTACATTTGAATATTGGCAACCATACAACCTGATAAAATGGTGATGTGTAATTCAGGTGGCACACAGACTTGCAGTTACTTAAAATGTCTCTAGTTAAGGCATCGTTGGTGCTCAGCTTTCAGCCACATGTCTGTTCAATATGGCTGCTGAGCTGTGCTCTTCAATGTGTTGTCTTCATCATCATATGTGGGTCAGTCAGAGAGATGCTTCTTCATATGTGGGTCAGTTAGAGAGATGCTTCTTCATCATATGTCAGTCAGTCAGAGAGAGAGAATGTGGTTGAGCAAGTACATTTATAGATGTTCTCTCCAATTCCTAGAACCAATAGGACATCATGGTACTTAAAGGCCTCTGAGACTAGCCAATTCCAAACAGCCATACCTCAGACCAATGGGTGAAATAGAACATCTTATCTCCTGCCCCCCAAGACCATATATTACACTAACCTGGCTTTATGTGGGGGATGGGAGAAAAGACTTTAGCAAAGAAATGCTCATCAAACTGGTTTAAGACACATCCCCAAATCCTGTCGTAAAATTACAAAGAAAAGTCGTAAACATGGGGGGGATAAACAAGAATGCCTCTCACCAAGGTACCACTAAATTATAAATAAAGACATACAAAACATTTATCAAGTTATATGTAAAATCCTACATCACAACACTAATTGTTTTATCTTGGTAGAGTAATATATATTGCTCTACTGTCCCCTATTGTATTATTAATATGTAGCCTTAGAATACCTAATCTCACAGACTTACCACTGTATATAACTTATCCCCACCTTCCCTTCTATATCTATAACCTTAGGCAATTAGATGTAGTAAAAAGACAAGCAGGAGTTAAGTTACACATAAAATAATGTATTACTGATAATATTCATAAATAATAACAAAATGCAAAGTACATTTGAATATTGGCAACCATACAACCTGATAAAATGGTGATGTGTAATTCAGGTGGCACACAGACTTGCAGTTACTTAAAAATGTCTCTAGTTAAGGCATCGTTGGTGCTCAGCTTTCAGCCACATGTCTGTTCAATATGGCTGCTGAGCTGTGCTCTTCATTGTGTTGTCTTCATCATCACAGGTTAGCAAGAGAGATGCTTCTTCATATGTGGGTCAGTCAGAGAGATGCTTCTTCATCATATGTCAGTCAGTCAGAGAGAGAATGTGGTTGAGCAAGTACATTTATAGATGTTCTCTCCAATTCCTAGAACCAATAGGACATCATGGTACTTAAAGGCCTCTGAGACTAGCCAATTCCAAACAGCCATACCTCAGACCAATGGGTGAAATAGAACATCTTATCTCCTGCCCCCCAAGACCATATATTACACTAACCTGGCTTTGTGTGGGGATGGGAGAAAAGACTTTAGCAAAGAAATGCTCATCAAACTGGTTTAAGACACATCCCCCCAAATCCTGTCGTAAAATTACAAAGAAACAGTCGTAAAAAGGGGATGGGGGAAGGCAAACATGAATACCTTCACCACTTGGTTTGCCTAAATTATAAATAAAGACATACAAAACATTTATCAAGTTATATGCAAAATCCTACATCACAACACTCCACCCGATGAATGTTTTGTACAGTGTCTTTATACACAATGTCTTTAAATTGTTTCAAGAGTCTGATGCATAACTTGTGCATTGATTTGCAGTATTTGCTCTCCCAGTGTTAAAAGTTGTCCGTGACCATTTGTCCATTACATATCTTCTTTATTTCAAAGACAATCTGAAGAACTTGGAAGCGCTCCCGATGACTTGTATCTGCTCCAGCTTGCGTCAACTCTTTCTGCAGTCTCCATATGTCATCAGATCTGGTGGTTCAAAATGAGACAAGTCCACACCTTCCACTAAACTAGCCCACTACAATTGAGTCTATTGTGTGAATTTTTAATCTGTACTTGTTCTCTGTCTAACTGCTAATTAGACCCCTGTCCCAAACTATCTAAGCATATGCAACTGTACAATTAACATCAAAATTTGAAAGGTAACATGCCACAGGTGCCAGTACAACCACTTCTGCCCAAGTGACAGCCCATGTGCCACTGCATAAACTGTTCACAAACCAACATCTGTGGCCCCTCTGCACACATTTGGGGTTGACTTAGTTGCCTCTTGTGCTTTCCTACCCATGGTGCAACTCTTGACTGCCATCAGCCTTTACCAGTATAGGCTGGCATCACCACCATGAGACATCAAAGCTTTGCAACTCTCATCATTCCCCCCGTAGGCCACCCCTAGAGTTGTTTGCTCACCATATGCATACTCATTGTGCTAAACACCTCAGTTCAGAATTGGCCCACTGGTCCTGTGCCTGTACCACAGCCGACAATCTCAGCAGGGCTTCCATATTTTCCCAATTAGACTATACCTAAACATCGGAGCCCATATGTCTTGCAAATGTATCAGCTGCACCTGCTTTCCTGAAAAGTTCACCAATTTTCTTAGTATACATTTTCCTTAATATTATTAATTATCCCACTTAATTAATTAATACCCAGAATGTATACTTTATGAGCACAAAAGTAATCCCCTTATTTTGGCATTCCTAACTGGTTTGTTCAGTTTCCACCCCTTGGAATATAAATTTGCTGCAGTATTGAACAAACCTTTCCTTTTAAACTATAGCTATTGTGACTAGTCCTATTATTATTGCATGACTTGTGGACTTGTTACTCACTTAAACCCCAGTAAGTGTCTTTTTCTTGCTGTCTCTTCAGTTCTTCTTCATGTCTTTGTCTTTGCTTGTTGACTTTGTCGTTTCCTCTTTCTTTTTTTTTCATTCCACTATGTAGGCAGGTCTGCAAAATGGAAGGTGACAAAGCAGTTTCTGTCCATCTCATTTTCTTGGCTGTCGACCTGGTGCCAAAACTCAAACTTTGCTTCCAGGCATTCATTGGAACAGCTTGGCACTAGTGCCACGCCACTCCAATGTGCCAATGGTAACCCGATCTCCTGCATGGATTTTACTCTGCTAATTGCCTTCACTATTTATTACCTGCACCAAACCAAAGTCCATAAAAACCTTACAATAGAAGTAGCACTATTGCAAAAGGCCAGAAAATTGAAACAGAAATAACTATTTTCCCTTTCCTGTCTTCCTGTGCTGCCCTTCTATTTTTTTTCATTGCCTGTGTGTCCTTTTTTTTATTGTATGGTAACTGCTACCTGAAAGTGTGGACTGAAGCCTCTCCAAACCCAAGTTCTAAATCCAGCATTTCTGCTAAAACTGACCTGTGTTCTTTACTAAAGACCAGCTCACTTTTCTCCATTTTATTGCATGGAGAGTCATAGGCTGTCTTTTGAACAACTGGTCAGTCAGGTTTCAATTACTGAACCTAAGTGTGTGTTCTTGTTAATTACTGCTGGCCCTAGCACAGCTGTTAGGACCTTCACACCCCTGTGCATTCCTGGCTTCCTGCCTGAGCTTGTAAAACTTCCTGCTGCACCATCCCCAATCCTTTGTTCTTTGGCTTGTCCTGATCCATTCAAACCAACTCCTAAACTGGTGCACTTTCTTTCCAACTCAGCCATTCTTGCACTAGCACATTCAGACCTTTCACACACAAGCACTTGAATTCCTTTCATTTCCATTGTTCTTTGTTTTAATTCCACACTTTCTTTACTCAGTACCAATATGCCAATATCCAGTTCATGCCCTCTAGTCAACAATTGCCATTCACACTCACCAGCTCCTCTGCCTTCTATCTGATCTCTTTGTCCTAAATCAAATTTCAGTGCAGCACTGGTTACCTTTCCTAACAGTGGTGAAATATCTATCGGTGTAGCATGCTCTTTAAATACTGGACAGGCCTCAGAATTACTTGGAGATTGTGGTGCAGTGGAGAATAAAGGAAGAAAACACCCTTGCTGTTTTCCCTTCCTTTCATCTCTCTCCTTTTCCTCACACTCACATTCCCACTCTTTATCTGAGCACACATCTGTCTCATGTAAGTCACCCACCCATGTTTTAGGGTTCCAGTCTGATCTGGTTACTGTTGCCCTAACTTTCACCATGGGCGGTGTACATTTCTTTTTTCCACTTCTTTCACTGCTTTCTACTTTAGCAGTGGGTGTTCTACATGCTAAGACTTCACAATTATCACACCAACTGTTACATCTTTCAAAACTCTCACTCAACATTCCACAACTTTTACTTTCTTTCACTTTGCTATTTTCTTCCTTATCATGATCTTCCTTATTACCAATAATACAAGATAGTAAACCTCTTATAACAGCAGCTGTCTTCTTTAAACCTGATCTCTGTTTTCTTGCTTTTAATCCTTCCAGCCCCCTTCCATTTTGTGGCACACTCAGCTCAGCTTCTGCTTTCTCTACCTGAACTACAGGTTTCCTAGCTTTAGCCTGCTTCCTCTGCCACTCCACTGGAAGATGGCTGACTTTAAAATGAACTTAGGCATTTCTAAGTCTACAATTCTCTCTAATACAATTTGCCAAATTCGTTATGGGTTGGCCTACTTTTGCCCCTGTAAGCAAACATACACATACATACACAAAGATTCTAAACGAACAAGTACCGTATGAATGACGAATGCATGTCCCATCACTCCCTAGCACTTTAACCACTTAAATGCCGTATGAATGACGCATGCATCTTTCACCACTCCCTAGCACTTTAATTAGGGACTCACTACCACCAGTACTAACAAACATGCGGGTGTCCTTGTGACACACATGAAGTCTCTACACTTTGTTGGTTATATTCCATTCAGCAACCAAACAATGTTTTACTTCCACCGCATTTGTACACTGGGTGCCCTAAAATTCACATACATAAACAAACACATATATCAAAACAGTATTTGCAAACAGGGTGCAAAACTTGGTTACCCCAAAATCCTGCCGACTACGCCAATTGTTTTATCTTGGTAGAGTAATATATATTGCTCTACTGTCCCTATTGTATTATTAATATGTAGCCTTAGAATACCTAATCTCACAGACTTACCACTGTATATAACTTATCCCCACCTTCCCTTCTATATCTATAACCTCAGGCAATTAGATGTAGTAAAAGACAAGCAGGAGTTAAGTTACACATAAAATAATGTATTACTGATAATATTCATAAATAATAACAAAATGCAAAGTACATTTGAATATTGGCAACCATACAACCTGATAAAATGGTGATGTGTAATTCAGGTGGCACACAGACTTGCAGTTACTTAAAATGTCTCTAGTTAAGGCATCGTTGGTGCTCAGCTTTCAGCCACATGTCTGTTCAATATGGCTGCTGAGCTGTGCTCTTCATTGTGTTGTCTTCATCATCACAGGTTAGCAAGAGAGATGCTTCTTCATATGTGGGTCAGTCAGAGAGATGCTTCTTCATCATATGTCAGTCAGTCAGAGAGAAAGAATGTGGTTGAGCAAGTACATTTATAGATGTTCTCTCCAATTCCTAGAACCAATAGGACATCATGGTACCTAAAGGCCTCTGAGACTAGCCAATTCCAAACAGCCATACCTCAGACCAATGGGTGAAATAGAACATCTTATCTCCTGCCCCCCAAGACCATATATTACACTAACCTGGCTTTGTGTGGGGGATGGGAGAAAAGACTTTAGCAAAGAAATGCTCATCAAACTGGTTTAAGACACATCCCCCAAATCCTGTCGTAAAATTACAAAGAAACAGTCGTAAAAAGGGGATGGGGGAAGGCAAACATGAATACCTTTCACCACTTGGTTTGCCTAAATTATAAATAAAGACATACAAAACATTTATCAAGTTATATGCAAAATCCTACATCACAACAAGGCTTAAGTCAGTTCTAGTGCTATGGTGCCTAAAGGGTCAGCAGAACAGGTTTAAAAATGTTTAATGTGTAATGCAGGACAGGTACATTCCAAAACTTGGAATTAGTAGGACATTAAAAACAAAAACTCTGCAGTGGATAAATAAGGAGTTGAAAAAGAAGCAGCAAAGAAAAAAACAGCTGTATAAGATGTATAGGACTAATAAATCCATTGTAATAAATAAATAAATCCATCATAGGGCATACAAGAACACGAGTGCAACCATTAAGAAGAATATTAGGCAGGCCAAAAGACAGTTATAGAAGTATACAGCAGATGAGATGAAAGATGATCTAAAGTGATTCTTTCAGTATTTTAGTAGTAAAAGAACAGATAAGGAAAAGGTGAAGTGCATCAGGAATAGTAAAAGGGAATTAAAAAATACAGACAGTGAAACAGCAAATTCTCTCAACTTGCATTTTTCTGAGGTCTTTACATGTGAGGAAGTGGATAACCTCCCAGCTGTAAAAAGGACTACAAAGAAGTTACTGAGTGATTTGGAAATTGCAGAGGGAGGAGTACTGCTAACCGTCAAGTTTTTAAGTAGGTTAGTGAGTACATATATAAACCCTAGTATTCTCTACTGTTGCGACCCCTGTCATCAGAGAACAAAGATTCAGGAAGCACACAATGCTACAATCAAAGGAAATTCCAGACAAGTTCAGAAAAAGAGTTGTTGATATCTAACAGTGTGGTGAATTTTACAAAGCTTTGAACAAAGGCTATGGAATTCACTGAATCACACTAAGAGTCTTAATCTCCAAATGGAAAACACTGGGAACAATAGTTAAACTTGGCCACCCTGCCAAAAATCACTTCAAGGACACAACAGAAAATCACCCAGAAAGTCACAAAGATTTCCATAAAACATCCAAAGAACTGCAGGCTTGGTCAGTGTTCATGACCGAATAATTAAAAATTCATTTAGCAAAATTGGGCTGAGAGTGACAAGCACCTGAATGATCCTCAAGCTTTTTTGGGAAAACGTTCCAAGGGCAGATGAGTCAAAATGATAAACCTTTTGTGGTTTAAAGCACACAACATTCCACTGTCAAACATGGCAATAGTAGGTAGGACTTGTAGAACAATGAATTCTGCTCTTAATCAGAAAATTCTTAAGGAAAGCTTTGGAATGGCCCAGTGAACGTCCTGACTTAAACCCAATGGAAATGCTGTGGCAGTGCCTGAAACGAGAAGTTCATGTCTGCAATGTTTCTAAATTAAAGATATACTCCACCCAAAAATGTTTTTTATGTTATATACTACAAGTAGATTGTATTGATGGCTATGAAAAAGTTTTAATTCCACATTTTCATGCAGAATGTCTGTGATTCTGTACAATGGAGTCTTTCACTTCTATAGAATGTGAAAAGTCCACAAAAAGAAAAAAATCACGTTACGTACTGTATGTTACCTAATCCACGTGTCTATTATCTAGCTTGAAATTTGCAAAAAGCATGCATTTTTTGTTAAAATAAAGCGTTCCAAGTAACCAGGAAAGATGCATTTACTTTTGAATTGCAGACCTGCCTCTACTCCTAAATCACCAGTCAAGACTACTGTCTTCATACCTTCTCACGTTTTATCGTTATATAACATTGAAACATGGTGGATTTAGTTTGCTTATATCAACACTTAGCAACAGAAAAAGATTGTTTCACGTCAAAGTGAAGACAGATCTCTGCAAAGCGGTCTAAATTAATAACAAATCATAAAACAGAAAATAATGAATCACATAAGTATTCTCCCCATTTAATATGATGCATTTAAATCATCACTGGCCGAGAAGTCACAGAATTAGTTTCATGGAGGTCACCTGTCCATGGTTTCAGTTGATTGTAGTGTAAAGGAACCTTATCTGGAAGGTCCAATTTGTGATGAGTAAATATGGCAGCCTAACCTACACAATGAAGACAAATGAACACTCCCAGCAACTCCAGCACAAGTCAGGGGATGCGTACAAGAAAATGTTTGTCACTCAATATCCGTTGATCAATCACACTGTGGTAAATCTGCCTAGAACAGATCATCCACCAAGACATGAGGAGGCCACCAAGAGGTTGCAGTGGCTGAGATTGTAGAGACTGTGCAGACAACAACTCCTGCCTGGGTGTTTCACCAGTCTCAGCTTTACAGCAGAGAGGCAATGTGAAAAAAAAAAATACCCATGACATCTCAGCTAGAGTTTGCCAGAAGGCACATGGGAGACTCTAAAATCAACTGGAATATGATGAAACCAAAATTGAGCTTTTTGGATATTAGACTAAATTCCATGTTTGAACACTAAATATTATCAGATTCATACCCACTGTGAAGCATTGTGGTGGCAGCATCATGCTGTAGGGATTCTTATCTGCGACATAATTTGGAAGGTTTGTGAGCGTAAAACGAACGCAGCAAAATATACGGAAATCAGGAAGGAAAATCTGTTGCAGACTGCAAGAAACCTATGCCTTGGTGGAAGATTTGATTTCCATCAAGACAACAACCCCAAGCATAAAACCAAACCTGCACAGGAATGATTTAAAAGCAACAATGTTAATGTCTTGGAGTGGCTGAGTCAGAGTCCAGACCTCAGTTCAAATGAGAATTTGTGGCCAGACATGAAAAAGGCTGTTCGTTTAGGAGAATAGTGGCAAACAAACTGCAATCCAAATGAGCAAAACCTATGGTGTGAGATCTGTGCAAATACAGTAGACTCACAGCCGTCATGGCTAAAAAAAGTGCATCTACTAAATATTGACTTGACTGGGGTGAATATGCGATCAGTTAATTTTGTATTTATATTTGTAATTAATTTAGAACTACTTTGTAGACATCTGGCTTCACTTTCAAAATGAAGTCTTTTTCTATTGACCACTACACAAAAGACAAACTCAATCCACTGTGATTCATTGTTACTTAACAATAAAATATGACAGCTTCCATGAGGTGAATACTTTTTTAGGTACTGTAGCACACAAATCTATATTGAAACACACATAATGTAAACATGCGTGAAAAGGTCCAGCACTCTTGCACTTATTTCAATAATTAACAATGACAACATTTTGCAAATACTCTCGGGATGTCTATCTTGAAGAACAAAATGTATTTCTATAGCAAATATTCATATAAGGCATGTACAGTAGCTCAAAGTGTTTTACAAGAGGTTAAAGAAAACATTTTAAGAAAAACAAATATATGTAAGAGTAAACACCGAGGTAAAATGAGCAGTGAGTGTTGCAATAAATAAAATCTAAACTGAATAGTTTAGAGCTTATAAATTATTATATACAAGAAACAGACAACATTAGCAAAGATGATAGGAAGAGCTTGCTGGTTATGAAAAAAAAAAAAGTCTCTTCCTTTCATACAAAAGAGTTTTTCAAGGTTTTGACGTAATAAGAACGTCTTAAGAGCATCTTGTCTTGGACAATAATCTTAGTAAAAAAGATGTGTTAGATCATCAGAAGCACTTGCCATGAATAAAAGATGCATAATGTGCAAAGATATATTAATCCATTGTTTCTCTCTGAGGTTCTAGTGGGGAATAAATGGGAACGGGAGATATTGTTTAAATATATGGTATGTGTTCTCAAAAATACTCCCCAATACTATTTTATTATGTATATAAAAAGGATGGTCACTCCACCTTAATAAATGGATCAGTGTCTGTGTATTTGTGTGTCCATCTGGTTTGCTATGTCTCTGTCATTTCAACAACAATGGCACATCACAAACATTTTCAGTAATGAAATGCATTGCAAATTTGTCATTCCAACAGATGGCACATCTACACGTTATCACTGCTTTTACTAATCTTATACCAAATAGCACATAACAGAGACATATGCATTGCATTTATCATTCCAACGTATGTAGTAATGCATTTTACTACTACAATTGTTTGTAATGCACCATCTGTAGAAATAACAAATGCAATGCATTTTATTACTACATGCATTACAACATACACTCCAATAGATGGTGCACTGCTATCGTGTATACTGAGGTCTACAATCATCACTTAGATTTCAACCTGTCTTGAGTAGCACAGCTAGTACAATATATAAAGTGCCCTCTCTCAGGATGACTCCACACCTGAAATAATTTCAAGTAGTCAAAGGTATAAAAAGAACAATGTTTACTTTTTAATAATAAATAAAACACACAGGGAGCTACACAATAAAAGTACAAAATACAATGGAAAACACACAAGAAACAAAACCTG
This sequence comes from Polypterus senegalus, assembly GCF_016835505.1. Classification (NCBI taxonomy): domain Eukaryota; kingdom Metazoa; phylum Chordata; class Cladistia; order Polypteriformes; family Polypteridae; genus Polypterus; species Polypterus senegalus. Next base: position 38,127,570 of record NC_053164.1, read on the forward strand.
CTGCCCTTCTGTGCCTTTCAGTTTCACTCTGTCTTTGTCTATCATGTGGGATGACATATCCTTTTGTTCCTCTGTCAGTTTTACACCAAAAGCATTCTTTTCTCACTTCCCAATTTTTCTCCCAACCCTTACAATCCCCAGAACTCACTTAGTACCGTAATCCCTTTCTGGGGGTCATCTATGACTCAAGCATCTGAATGACTTTAGGGATCAGGAATATTTCTTATTTTGCTACAGAGACTGAAACTTAGAGACCTGTTTTTGGTCCCTTACACTTTTGCATCCCTCACTAGCCCTTAAAAGGCCTGATTTCCAAGGTAGCTACTGAGGTGCATATTGTAAATGGACCTTATGCTTTCACTTTTCTCAGTCAGGGAGTGTACGGTGCCATCTTGCAAATGGTCAGGAAAGCATTAGCCCTTTGCCAATCATCTCTCACCTCACTCTTAAGGTGGCAACATTATCCCAGGTTTCCTGGGTCGCAGACTTTGTTTTGTCAACTTTGACCAGACGTCCACGATATCCTCTTTCCCGAAAAGAGTTTTGGGTCTTTCTCCACTATCTTCCCTCTTGTACTCAGATGGACTTCTTCTCTTATCCAGGCTCTCTCTTTCTAACCCTGGTGCCTCCAGAAGTTATATATGTAGAGCACTGCACATGACAGGGTCTACTGCAAAATTCATTTCAGTTTAAGGTTGTAGGGAGCCAGAGCCTATCCCAACAACACTGTGCACATGAAACAACTCTGGATGAGGCACCAGCACCTCATAATGTGCGTGGGCTAGTGTAGAACCAAGAATCAACTTAACCTGAATAATAAACTCTCACAAACATGAGAGGAATGTGTAAACTGCATATAGACAATGACTAGGCAGAACTGAAATCCTTCCTCCAAAAGATGTCAGGCAGCAGTGATAACAATACCAGTGAATTTTAGGAGTACAAAATCTGGTAGGGCCACATGAACATCAAATAGAGAAATGCTGTCAAAAGGGACAGAGCCATGCTGTCCAGTGTGTCTGTGTGTGTATGAGAGAAAGAGAAACTATCAAGAATTTAAAGAGCTGCACCTAAAAGACCAGTAAAATCCATTGGCCTGGTTACATAGCTTCAGGTAAGATACTTGGTTCCTGGCCTGGATCTGCTGACAAAAGTAGGGAAAGTAAGTGCAGGTGGTGTTACCTCTAACCCCAAATGAAAAGTGTGAGGCAAAGCTGGCAGTATTATATGCAGTTTTATAAGATTGGACTGGCAGTGGTGGGTGGCCAACTAAAAAAGATGGCCTCCAGTAAACCTCACATGTGGGAGTAAGGGAGGAACCCTTCATTCCACAATGTATTAGGTTACCATCAGCAGTGATGAGAAAGTATTAGAGAAATAATTCAATTTAAGAAATCACACATAATTAAGTTCTATTCACATTATTGTGTTGTACAGTACAACCAACATATGGCAATATTAAAAGATATCTCAACATCAACTACTCATATTCATATATTTTCAATTTTTGAACAATGGGCAAAATGCTAAATTGTACCATACACAAGTAATCAATAAGATTCATTAATACTGATGGCTACTCCAAAACAGAAAATATGCAATGTTAAATACAGTATGTTAAAATCACTCCCTGACAAATATTTATGGTAGTTTAAAATTATTTACCATGATGCCATCTTATTTTGACATGGACACTTCTGCATTGTGCTACTGTTGTCATAGTAGTTGCTAGGGGCATGGCTTTATAGTCACATCACTAGCATGATGATATAACAGACTACATGTAATTAAGAAGTGACATCCTAGATTGTTTGGATTACCCTAAAAAGCTTTGTCACTGCACTTTGCTATTGATATCTCAGTCTCTGATCTCTTGCTCCTGTTTTTTGACTTCATACTTGCCTAACATTTTACTTTTGGTTGCCTCTATAATAGATTTCATAGTTTGAATCTCCTGTAATCTTTAAAATGGTTCTCTCTCTGTCCTCCCTTTACAATCTAACTTATAGCAGGACATGAACCAGCAAGTGATAGAAGATTGTTAGTTATCAAATAGAAGTATTCATTTCAAAAAATCAAAAAAAAAGGCAAAAGTACAAAGTGTAAATGAAAATTTTAAAATGGGAAGCTGCATGACTAAGTGGGGCTAACACAAGTTTTTTTTTTTTCTTTCCTGTCCATCTCTAAGTACCACACTGTCTCTCACCTTTCGACTCTTTCTCTCTCACGATCCTGGCCTCTCTTTTACCCACAAGACAGCTTTTGCCCCAGTTTACCTCCCCAGGTCAATAAACTTCTTGCGTGAGACAATTTAGCACCTCATCCTAATTGCATTTTGAGGTCAAACTCCCATAATCACTTGCAAGTAAAGATGCAGCCTTTGTGACTGCTAGAAATGTGGTCTACACCTTTTTCTGTAGGACACCAGTGTGTTTGCTTCCCTAAGCCTTATGCAGCTCTTAGTAAGAGTTTGATCACAGCTACTCAATTGCTACATAATTTATAGGAAAATCATACTCATACTGTAGGGCACATCTTTCTAGCAGGCAACCCTTTACTGTCTGATGTAGAGGTCAATGATTCAATACTTTGATCTACTTTTATATTGTGGGCACCAGGGGCTGCATTCACTCCTCAAATTCAACAGACACCTGGCACAAGTTCAACCACAACACACATTTTTATTCACAGGGGAAACGTTTCCCAATTGTTCCCCCCTACATAGTCCCAGCACACAGTACAATAAAAGATCGCCTTTTTTTCTTCTTTCTCTTTATAACAGTCATTCTTCCACTGTTTCTTCTTCAGCAAGCTTTGTCCTTCTTCCTCACTCCTGGGATGAATGCAGGTGACTCCTTTTAGGCTACACCTAGGAGTACCCCAGGTGGCATGTTAGAGAGGTCTGGAATCAATCCCTGGTGTACAAATGTAGTTAAAGCCCAAAGTAGGGCTCTACAGCTCCCATTGGTGGCTACCACAGAACCCAACAGGGCAGTCCCAGACTCCAACTCCCATGGAGCCCTGTGGGGATCCGAGGTGCTGTTGCAAACCATGGGACCTGCCATCTAGTGTTCCAGGGGAGGCAATACCCTGTGTACATCTGCTTCCACAGTACTTCCACTACGACGGTCTCCAGGCAGGGAAAGGGCCCCAGCTGTCTGTCAAAATATAAATGAAAAATAAGTTTAAATCAGTCCTTTACACTTCCAAGAACTCTATCTAATGTCAAAAATCCATCTCACATGTTTAACATCACCCTGTTCCTTCCTAAGACTGCAACAGTTTTTGTATATCAAGTACTGGCCATTTAAGTTTAACATAAACTATTTTAGTAGTTTCATATTTTGTCAAGTTTTCTCTTCTTTAAGTTTTGAAATTTGGGGAGTGTAACTACAATGGGGTATCACTAAACCCCAAACCACAGACACAATGTCACCCAACACAACTCCAGGTTCAAGTACAGGGTTTTTATTTGTTACCAACACATTCCAAATAATCACCAGAGAAATTCAACACCAAAATATAACAAGAAATCAATTTCTCCCCTCCATCCTTCCTACAAATGAACGTCTCCTGCTGCCTCCCAACTCTGACTCCCCAGGTGAGGCTGCAGACTTCTTTTAAACTGGACCTACCTAGGACTGTTTCTGGTGTCATAGTAAAGATAATCCGAAGCACTTCTGGGTCATGTGGAAACCAGGGCAGTTCCACCTTGGCAGTACTCCATGGCAGCATTCAAGGGCCCTGACTGGGCTACGTTTTCTGACTCTAATTCCCATGCCACTCTGTGGGAGTCCTAATTGGGTTCATCCCTGAGGAACACTGCCACCTGCCATGTGGAGGAATGAACTGCTTCTGGCACCCATGTTTGCCTTTTCCATCCATTATTCTTCTCTTCCAGGTGGGATGAAGATTGTCAGGTGTTCTGGCTGGATTAAGTCTCCACTGGCCTCCTTCCTGGGCAAGAAATCATCCTCCATTCAGGCCAGGATGCCTGTCCTTCCTCTGTGGAAATTACAGGAGTAAATAGATGTCTGTGTTTGACTTAAATCTAAGCACATTACCTGAAAGTAGATCGATAGATCAATAGATAGACAGATAGATCGATAGACAGACACTTTATTAATCCCAAGGGGAAATTCACAACAATCCAAGTAGAAAATAAACAACAATAGAACAGAGCTGATAACACTTTGGATTGTCCTCCTGTTATTCTGTTAGAAGACACTGCTCTATCTACCTGTGAAAATGCTGAAGCTATGCAGTGAGACAGTGAAGCCACCTAAGGCCATGTTTATATATCTATATATACTAAAATGAAATGTCACAATCCCTGCATTCTCGCTGTCACTTTGTCTGCCACAGGCAAGCAAGTATTCAAAATGGAAAGTTGATATGACTGGGGCTAATGGACAAATATGGCAGGCATTACCTTCATAGGTTTATTTACAAAAATCCACAGTGCCTGTAATGCTATGAAGCTAGAACAGAATCTTTTAAAATCAATTTATCTAAAAAAGTAAAAGCTATATTGCTTTATCCATAGCTAAAGTGAAGACCTGCAGATTAGAGATTAGACATGTCATAAAGATGGCCTGCTGTTTAATCAGAAATTACTTTCTCTTTTTTTAGACACCCTGGGACCCAGTAGTGAGATTAAATGTTTTTCTAAAAAGACAAATGAATTAAACCAAATGATGATAGTTTCTTTTTTACATAACTATTACAGAATTATGAATAAACAAATAGAAAAGCAAGCAATTCTAAAAATACATTCATGTGTATTTCTCCTAATTGCAATGAAAAATATGAATAACATCAATCCATCCATTATCCAACCCGCTATATCCGAACTACAGGGTCATGGGGGTCTGCTGGAGCCAATCCCAGCCAACACAGGACGCAAGGCAGGAAACAAACCCCAGGCAGGGCGCCAGCCCACTGCAGATGAATAACATTTACAATTTAAATTAAAGTCATTTATCAAAGTAACTTAGAAAAATGTAGGCAATACACTATGAATTGTCTGATCATTCAGAACCCATGATTCAACAAACACATGTAAAGGTGATGGTAGTTGTGCCATGTTAGATAACAATCATTAGTAAAAAATGAAAAAAGTGAAAATACCTGGACAAAGCGAAAAGACAATATGATGACTTCATTTTCCAATTTTATTGTTTTCTTTGAGGCTCTCATTTCATCAGGTAGTCCAATGATGCCTGTTTTTAATCACACAACAATATGTGGTATCCTAATTATTGTGCAAAGTACATTACAACACTTGCATTACTGATTTACATTTAATCTTAACAGATCTGAGAACACTGAGATGAAAGATTAAGGCTGAATTATATCTTACTACTCATTAATAATAAAAAAAATATTCTGGCATGTGACATTAGACAATGAAACTTCTGTCCTCTCATAAAGCCAAAGCTGGAAGTAAAATGCCCATTTAAATCATCGCCCTTGGATGTACAGTATAACAATCATCTTAATGCAGTGCTGGTTATTTTTACCATTTGTGGCATGACAATTATTACATTATCTCCTTCATAATTACAGCTATTAATAATGTCAAAGATAGCAGATTCCTCTAAGAATGTTCTCTGTATCTGTGGTGAAGCAATGAAGCTGATAAAACAACCGTCTCAAAGCACTTGGGGACCAGTTTTGGAAAAGTTGTCTTTTTAGCCAAACCTTTCTCTTATTTTCACCATATGTTCTTTTTGTGGCATTTTGTGCTACAAGATAATTTTAAAGAAATCCCTAGTCATGGGGCAAAAGTCAGGGGGTTCTACGAGCCCCAAAATAACACTTTGGACACTGTAAAAAGCTGAAAATTAAAATTGTATAAATTTAATTTATTAATAAATACATTAATTAAAAAAAAAAACAAAAAGCAGCAAAAAAAATTCTAAAAGGCAAACAAATTCTGTTTTCATAATCCAGACTGTACTCAAAATAAACATTATCCACAGGTAATAAAATGCTGATTTGAGGAGCCAAAGTCAAATGTGAAGGCTGAGGGCATTTCCTCTCCTGATATGAAAGGGGCCCCAACATAAAGGCTCCACATGAAGGGCATAGAACAGACACCCTCAACATAATAGTGCAAATTTAGAAAAAAATATAATGAACTGAACCCTCTATGAGCAGCATGGTGTCGCAGTGGTAGCGCTGCTGCCTCGCAGTTAGGAGACCCAGGTTTGCTTCCCAGGTCCTCCCTGCATGGAGTTTGCATGTTCTCCCCGTATCTGCGTGGGTTTCCTCCGGGTGCTCCGGTTTCCTCCCACAGTCCAAAGACATGCAGGTTAGGATTGTCAATTCTAAATTGGCCCTAGTGTGTGTTTGTGTGTGTCCTGCAGTGGGTTGGTACCCTGCCCGGGATTGGATTCCTGCCTTGTGCCCTGTGTTGGCTGGGATTGGCTCCAGCGGACCCCCATGACCCTGTGTTTGGATTCAGCGGGTTGGAAAATGGATGGATGGATGCTTTATTTATTATTGAGTATTGCTTTGTTTCTTGTTTATGTCCTGTATCGAGGTGAAGTTATGTGTATTTTATGTTTTATTATTATGTTTATATTTTTAGTTACTTTTTTAATGTGAGCATGTTCTGTGTTTTTTGTTTGTTTAAGAACTGGTCCATCCCTACAACGGCTGTGGAGACAGGCAGTTCAGTGGGAATCATTGTAAGGCTTTTTAAGGCGTGAATACTGTTTTTGATTATTTTGCTCTGTCTTAGGATTCTAATTTCTTGATTGAGTTTTTCTGTGATTTGTCTACAGTGAATTACCTTGTAGGCAACTGCTTCAATGCTTCTGTGTGCTCTGTGGAGCTTTTGTTACATGTTTTTGGCATTTTAAAAAAAAAACAATATACAGTGTTTGTTAGCCCATCTTTGCACTGACTGAGGTCTTTTGGTGTGATTTTTGAGATATTTAAGACATTTAAGGACATTGTGGGGCTAACATCCCCTTTAGACCTTCAATTCCTTAGGCAGGCATTTGAGTGGTAATTGATTACAGTCAGAAAAAGAAGCCCTTGTGAGGAATTCTTGAGGCCTCACACCTTTTTTCTTTCATGGAGGATCCATCCATCCATCCATTGTCCAACTCTCTGAATCTGAACACAGGGTCACGGGGGTCCGCTGGAGCCAATCCCAGCCAACACAGGGCACAAGGCAGGAACCAATCCTGGGCAGGGTGCCAACCCACCGCAGGACACACACAAACACACCCACACACCAAGCACACACTAGGGCCAATTTAGAATCGCCAATCCACCTAACCAGGATGTCTTTGGACTGTGGGAGGAAACCGGAGCGCCCAGAGGAAACCCACGCAGACACGGGGAGAACATGAAAACTCCACGCAGGGAGGACCCGGGAAGCGAACCCGGGTCAATAAATAAAGCAACATAAAGAAAAATAAAATTACAAAGTTAAATTCAAAAAATGACAAAAATGATTAAATAAAACAAAGAGACAAATGAGCCAGTAGATGAGTCCCTTTCTATTTCCTAACACAGTGAGGGACAATAACACTCTCCCAATATAGCTGATATCCAAACATCCTCACTAAGGAGTGGTGAGTGGTGGCTCCCTGGCTCTAAGGTTGATGGTTTGAATCCTGGCAGTGACAGAAGGAATGCTACTCTGTTGGGCCCTTGAGCAAGGCCCTTAACCTGCAATTGCTCCACAGGATCTGTACAAATAGCTGACCATGTGCTCTGACCCCAAAACTCTCTGGAGAGTTTGGAATACGTGATAAATGACAAATTCCTAATATAAGAAATTATACATGGTGAATTAAAAATCACTAAGAGGAGAATTAATATCTAATTGAGTAATACATGAATTCAAATACTGCTTTATTTAAATGGTGACCCCCCCAACCCCAGCCTTTTGGCTTTGGTTATATTTCTTAACAAATGTGCGACTACCTTTGTTATATGTATCCCCATCTCTCATATTTAGCCAGAAAGTAACAGAGGTTGCTGATACTGGGATACCAACAGTGTTTATGTTGCAGGGGAACAGTGCTTAAACCTTTGACATGCCCTACTTCTGCCTTCCATCTTCTTAAGTTAAGTTGCTGGTCTGGTCTGTGGCAGGTTGGTAAATTGATTTATGAAATGAAATTACCCTATTTTGCATGATGAAATAGACATTTTAGCATTTCATAAAGAGCATAAACGTGCATATGTCTCATGAAACGTGGCTGTCCCGCATAATGCTACTCAGAAGCACAAGGTGACGTGGCTTTTTGAAGACTGCCTTTCTGTATATGATGCAATTCATCTTCTTCAGATATACATATGCTGATACAATTATCCTTAGCTAACATGAATATTAATTAGTACCAATGTAAGACTATAGTTTTTACCCAAGATCCCCAGATCACCATGGGGTATTTTGCACACTATCCCAAACCAGCTACTTTTTTTTTCTTTATCCAGTGTGTGTTTATGATTATGTAGAAATTCTAGAAGTAGGTAGGTAGCTAGTTGGCCTAAATCATCAGTACTGTGACTCTATCAGTTATAACCATCACTGGCACCCTGAGAGGTATGCTTTTCCATTAAAGTTGTTGAATGGAGTTTTTGCATCCTGTACTCTATTATCAATTGACCAAATCTCATTTATATTATTTAACTTTATATTGTCATAATTTGGTTACTCCAATCTCATTAAAGTTGCCCAGTTTTATTCTGTGTTTAATGTGGTTTGTGTGTTCATGTGTGTACACCAGGGGTCCCCAACTCCCGTCCTGGAGGGCCCCAGTGGCTACAGGTTTCTAATCCTTTTCTTAGTAAGTGACATGTTTTTGCTGCTAATTAGCTTCTTTTGAATTAATTTTATTTGACTTTCTCTTGAAGACTCAAACCCCTTAATTGTTTATTTTTTCTTAATTAGCAGCCAAACAATAATCATATATAAAAGGAACCAAAACATGACCAGCAAACTGTGTCGAGCGTACAATATCCGTCCATCCATTCATTATCCAACCTGCTATATGCTAACTACAGGGTCACGGGGGTCTGCTGGAGCCAATCCCAGACAACACAGGGCACAAGGCAGAAAACAAACCCTGGGCAGAGTGCCATCCCACCACAGGCCACACACACCCTAGGGAAAATTTAGGATTGACAATGCAGCTTACAATATCTGAAAATAAAGAAAGGTAAAGGTCTCAGGAATGCCGATCTGCTCAGGTCCCTAAAACATTTTAACGCTGCTCTTGGAAAAGAGAAAATGAACAATTTCGGAAATGTATTCTATTGCACAATGTGAACAGCAACAAGCCATTAAGGAATTAAAGAATGGGTTTAATTAACAACAAGAATCAGAGCCTAATTAAGCAACTGGTTGGAGTGAAACTGGTTGGAGTTGCAGGCTCTGACTTAGTTAGTCTTATGTTGGCTCACTCACTTTTCATTTCCATTTCATTGGCCACCTTTCATTTCATTTCCAGTCGGGTTCCATTTAAGGAATGAAATAAAGCAATTCACAAACGATGAAGAAATTCAGGGGAACAAATCTTAAAAAACAAGTCAATTACAATTAATTCAAAAGAAATTAATTAGCAGCAGAACAATGCAATAATAATTACGAAAAGTATTAGAATGAAAACCTGCAGCCACTGGGGCCATCCAGAACCGGAGTTGGGGACCCCTGGTGTACACGTTTAGCAATTTGCTGTTAATGGGTTTGTAGTACTAGGGTGTTGTACCGTGTTAACCATTATGAATGCAGAGAAAAGCCAAGTAAAATGACACCTTTTATTGGCTAACTAAAAAGATTACAATATGCAAGCTGAAGAAGGGGCCTGAGTTGCCTCGAAAGCTTGCATATTGTAATCTTTTTAGTTAGCCAATAAAAGTTGTCATTTTGCTTGGCTTTTTTCTGTTAATGGGTTGAAATTATATATTTGTGAACTGAGAAAATGAAATGTGGTCTGCATAAGTGTGCTTACGTATCCTGTCACCGTCATAATACAAGAATCTTCAATGGCACATCTTAATGCATTTTTAGTTGTTGACCTGCTCTAAGAACACAAGTATCCCCTACAAGCTTTCATCATAAGGCCGATGAAAGTGGAAGGCGAATTATTAAGTGTGGATATGAAAAATATTGCACTCTTTAACATGATTGCTAATTTTTCACAAGTGATTAACCTTTATGTTCTGACCGTATTTTTTTCCCCGCTGATTCACTACGTGCCAACACTAGCTTTATCATATGAGAAAAAAAAGTCTTGTTTGTGTTTGCCACTTCTGACTTCCTTGTATATTTGTTATTGCATTATTTTTAGATGACCAAATCGTTAATTATATCTCGGTCTAGTAACATCATTGTAACAATCCAAATTAAATACAGTCAGTCCCAAAGCCCTTGCAGGTGGGACTATGCTACTGCTTCCTAGTGACACAATCTATTCTGATTAACTAAAAAAACTCCAGATTACCCATTTTTCAACACTTGCCTTCAACCTTACAATATTACACTTGTTATATCAGTTATAAAAATATGAAAACTTGTTTTTATTGTGGAATGGTTTTTATCAACCAAATTTTTTTCTGCCCTTATAGTCATAGTTACAGTTTCAAGATTTTTTAGGTTTTAGTAGATTCAAAGAACAGACTTGACAGAGATGCAGAAAGCCAAGTTCTGTTCTCCACCTACATATCACACTTACATCATTGGAGTGGCTGAACCATTCTACTGTACTTCGAAAATTGGTTGGCTTGCTCTCTGAATTTTACCTTATACCAGAGGTTTTAATCAAAGGTAAGCAGACAGATCAGTAGGCTTTGCCAGATCAACAAGCATCTGGAAGGGCATACAACTTGTACAAGCTTGTAACCACAAACTGAACCCTTGCTTACTCTGATGAGGGAAATGAGTTGTACCTGAGAGTGGATTCTAATCCAATCAATGGAAGCTACACCATCTGTTAAAAACTTGATACATAATATCTCTCTACTCTCTTTGAGAAAAGAATGCTAACCATATAAAGGGACTGAAAGCTGCCTCTTTGGGCCTGGAAGTCTTAGTCTCCTTAGGACTCTTGTAGCTGAGCCCTGTGGAAAACCTTTGAACACCCAGGAGGGATCCATTAACTCTAAAAATCAGCCATTTCTAGCTTTGATGATGTGCTAATGCAATCTAGGAGTAGAAGCCTTACTTCAGTGGACACAATATGCCACCCCAGAGACACAGATAATGTTGTTAATATTGCGAGCTTCTGAATATTTTCCATGGACTTTGTAAATGTTTATGTGGACCTGATAATTGTGTGTGTTTGTTTTGAAACACAAGAAATTGATATATACTTTATTGTATATATACTGTATATACTTTATAAATGCATTTATTGATTTGTTTGATATATTTACTATGGCTCCAATTTTTTGGTTGTCACCATTCTAAATAATCATTACTATGACGCAATACAAATTGCTAGTATTTATGATCTTATTTTATTACTATATTTCCTTAGCCTTTGCCTGTGGCCCATGTTTTACCTGAACATTTCCTTCACAGTTTTTTTGAACCCCCAAACCTTCTCCCATCATATACTTTTGTTTCTTTACAGGTGCCGCAATTTTGTCTCAGTAACCCCAATGGTTGCTAAGTGTTGATGGCCAGGAGTGCATGAAGTACTGAGTACTTTCTGGTCATACCAAATTGTGGATAGAAACCAAAAAAATTGAGTGTGCGTTGATTACCAATTCACATAGTATAACTTGTCCTATGACTGCGTTTCTGAACCTTTAAGTCAGTGGTTCTCAACCTGTGGGGCAGGCCCCCTTAGGGGGGCACGAAGTAACAAAAAGGGGGGCACAAAGATGTGAAAAAAAGAAAACAAGAATCAAAAATATGAAAAAACATCTGTTGAAACCAAAACAAATTAACTTAAACTACATTCTGATACTAGAACAATAAATATTGAGTTAGATAAATGTCGATAAAAGTTAAGTAGGTATAATAAAATATGCACCTACATTTCAAAAAAATGTTAGGGGGGGCGCAATTAAAACTGTTATGAAAACTCGGCTCGCAAATACTTAACCTCCTAAGACCCAAACTCTTTCATGGCATGCATTTTTAATTTCTATTTGCTATTTGGGATGATTGGGACCTGATAAATATAAAAACAAAGAATTATCTTTTTACCTGATGTAGTTTCTGAGAAAAATGATGTCCGCATACGAGGACATTCGTTTTAAATTTCGATAGAACACTATAAAGCCACAATTGAGTAATGATGGGCAAAACTCTTTATTTGGTGTCAGAACACAGCAGCATTTTTCCTGAGTACAAAAACAAAATGAGAAGCAACAATTGTGCCCCTTTGAGCAATATGGCTCATTTGAAGTGCTGCTAACAGTTGCAGGAAGACATATGTCTGTAACAAAGTAAAAAAAGTAAAAGATTTCTGAACATCACATGAAACACGAAACATTTCACTCCAAAACTGCTACTTCAAACTTTTTTCCCCCGTAGCAACATGTTTACACTTATGTGTGAAAGGCTGTGTAACAGTTGCGATCTGCCTGTAAGCAGAGGAACACCTTGCATGTAACACACTTCACTCGAGTTTTCCCTGAGCAGCCTTTTGCTCTGCAGCGCGCTGCATTCTTCATTTTTACTACCTCTGGCAGATGTGCATTAGCCTTCCTGCGGAATGAGACATGGGGCACTGCCTTCACTGGATGCTTTTTCCCTTGGATTAACACGTCTGGGTCATCTTCCTGCGCTGAAAAGTCAGAGCTGTCATTGGCATGCTGAGCCAAGAAGGTCATGGCCACTTCCATGCGAAATTCAAGAAACTGCATGATGTTCTTCTTTGGTGTGCCACATACAGTAAGGTCTTTGTGGTACAGTAGCCAACTGTTGGCTAAAGCCAGATCCATAAAGTGCATTAGCATCCGCAGTGTCCATTTCTTTGTAAGGCCACTCATGCGATTGTAACTCATCATTCTATCGACAAGCTCAACTCCACCCATCTTGGAGTTGTATTCATGGATAATACTTGGTCGCGAGATGGTCACATATCGTTTTATTTTTTTGTCCCATCTCTGGCAGGTGTCTTCTGGTTTTCTAGCATGAACAGCAGACATCATCAATACGGGTTTGTTGTCATACCACTTCACCACGCAAATCTTTCCATCCTCAGTGGTAACTTGTGCTGAGGTCCCTCTTCCGTTCTTTTTCATTGTTTTGTCAGTTGGTAGCTTCTGTACTGCTGCAGCGACCCGATTCTTCATAACTGTACCAGTTACATACATCTGCTTCTTCATCATGCATTCCACACCTTGGATGGACATGAAGAACCGATCACAGTAAACCTTTGTATTAGGATGCAGTGTTTGAGACAGGCGATCTATGACCAAGCCTCCCAAACCCAGATCCTCTGGTTCTTCAACCTGCTCAAGGAGTGCACGTGCCCCTTGATAAATGTCAAAGTCCAGCACAATACCATCTGCTGTTGTGCAAACAAAGTTTTTTATGCCAACTGGGTTTGGCTTCATTGGCAGATATTGTCGACACGGACAGGCTCCTGTGAATGGAATCATCTGCTCATCAATGGAAACGTATTCTGGGCGAGCCTGAGATTTGCATCCTTTCAGAATGCGGTTCAGAAAAGGCCTCACCTTCCAGAATTTATCACACTCCCTCAGATCCTCTGGAACATCATCATCAATGAGCACTTTGAGTGATTGCCTTAGTCTGAAGAATCTGTCACGTGTGAACTTTTCAGTGATGGCATGGAATCTCAAGGTTTTGGACCAGTACATCCTGATTGCAGGATACGGTACGCAAGACATCAAAATACAGGCACCAAAAAAATAATAAATTTCATCAGTTGATGTGTTGAGTGGGTTCCCACTTCTAGCCAGTGACGTAGCATTAGAGCAATCTGCAATCATTTTCATCACATCTTTATCAATATACTGCTTTATGTAGTCCAGTGGGGTCCAGCCCTCTCTGTCCTGCACAGTTTCTTCCTCATGCTCAAACTGGGCTTGATTTGGTGTTAGCGGAGAAGCCTTCCATCGCATCCCACGCCCTTTCTTGGACTGTTCTTGATGGCTTGGTCCTGGTGTTGTCTCTTCAGGGACATTGTCTGAGACATCAGCCTCAGCTTGCTGTGTCCGAGAGTGATGTCTGGGAGTGCGTGATCTGGCAATGTCACGATCTGTACGATATCCTTCATATTCATCACGGAGACGTTTACGTCCCCGATAAGCTGAGAGGGCTGTGGAATGGGGTCCTCACACCCACTACTGTCCTCCTCACTGCTGCTTAGCTCCTGTCGTGGGGCTTGATATTCAGCATCCCCCATGGGATCGTCAATGTTTGACAAATCTTCCACCTCTAAGTTGTCTCCACCATTTAACCCCAGTAACTCCATTGCTCTTGTGAGAGAATAACGCTCTGAGAAAAATATCATGAGAAAAATCAAATAAAAAACTATGGAGATTTATTTATAAAACATGCTATATCTGCTTGTACCGTAGTAAACTATTGTTTTCTACCTAAATCATCCAAAAATACAATTTCATTATCACATTTTACTAGCACATGTGGCTAGCATTTATGATAACATATAACTCCCTCTGTCCACATTTGTGGACATTGTCAACAAAGCTAACAAAACTAAGTCCTTCTGTCCACATACGTGTACCACATGTTTAGCGGCATGGTAAATCGTTACAGTTACTAACTTTTGTAAAATTTGACTTCCATAACAAACATTGAACACTTTTATACATATCTGAACAAGAATCAGCCATGAAATGTGATTGAATTTTTTACTTGGTCGAAGTTTGGCTCGGGAGTTGCCATCTGAACTTCTGAGTGTGTTTTCGGCCATCTTGAATCTAACATGTAATGAGAAATACTCTTCTGCCACCACCAAGTGGCAGTATAACGTCCTCGTAAGTGGATATCAGGTCCTTGTAGAGCAAAATTTAGTATTGTGGTCTAGACAACTCAAAATGTGATGTCCGCATATGTGGACGCCAGGTCCTAGGAGGTTAAAGGTTGAGAAACGCTGCTTTAAGTATTTGCGACCCGAGTTTTCATAACAGTTTTAATCGCGCCCCCCTAACATTTTTTGAAAGGAGCCCACTAATACCAATTTGTTCTTTTTTAATTAATGATATATCATAGATGCATATTTTGTTATACCTACTTAACTTTTATCTACATTCATCTAACTCTGTGTTTATTTTTTTAGTATCAGAATGTAGTTTAAGTTAATTTGTTTTGGTTTCAATAGATGTATTTTTCATATTTTTGATTCTTATTTTGTTTTCTTCACATCTTCGCACCCCCCCCCTTTTTGTTACTTCGTGCCCCCCTAGGGGATCCCACCCCACAGTTTAAGAACCACTGTTCTATAACTTATTTTTGACTTTGACTTTTGGGTTGCATGTTTGATTCTAAGTGCCTTAGTGTTGATGTTCTGGCATAAAACACTAGGTTAGTCCTTTTGATTTTTTTAATCCATTCTGGTTTTGACAAAACAATTTTCTATCTTTCTAATAACCTTCTGGTCTACATTATACTTTTGTCTCACCTCATGGCAAAATATATGTTGCAAAGTCAACAAGTATGCTCCACTTCATCTTCTTCAATTTTAAACATGTCAGTTTGTCTATTTTGTGGATTTGCATGTAAGGATTTGATTTCTAAGAGTTATTTCATGTTTTAAAGTGAATTTGCAAAGTTGACTTTTCCTACCATCTTTTGTTCTTGTGAATGTTTGAATTTGGTTAAGTGACCATGAACATTGCTTTGATGAAAGCATAGGAGTTGACAGTATAAATATAGATGTGAGCCCACACTGCTTTATCTCTCTATGGAGAAAAAAAACCTTTGATTGTCTTGGTGGACATTAGCTTTAAACCAAGTATGGTAGGATTTGTGTTCTAATTATGAAGTCTTTGTGTATTTGACTTTAAATTTAGTCTTGTCCTTTCATTTCTGATTACTTGGTTTTATTTGGCTTTCCAGGTATTCTCATCCTTGCTTGCCCTTGACCATGATATTTTGCAGTTTAAGCATCTTCCTGTTCTGTAACGCTCACTGTAATCTTCTGTGCCTATAGCAATCAAAATGGCTGCATGGAAAAAAACAAACCTAGTCCATGTGTGCTATGGTGGACCGTTGCCCAGTTTGGAAGCCATAACGGAAGGACAACATGCAAGGGGGTATAACCCAGCTAGGATGGGGCTGGATTGCAATCCCACTCAAGGGGAAAGACTAATGGATGGACTGGGGGAAGTTATATCTCAAGAGCAGTTCCTCCCACAGTATGATAAACAGCAGTGCTCCTCTGTACGGACACCTGCAGGGATCCATGGGATTCGCAGCATAGAGGGACTACCCTGTCAGAGGCCTTGGGTGCCGCCAGAGGGCACTACGGGGAGAAGGACTCCCTGTTTTGATGGCTTTCATATGACCTGAAATTGCTTCTATCAGGCTATGCCCTGGCACTGGACATAAAAGCAAGCCATCCAACCTCCTCCAGTTGAGTTAGAGTCAGGAGGCAGAAGGCAAGGCTCACTTGGAGGAGAAAAAGCAGCATTGTTAATTGGAATGTGTGGAGTGGAATGTAAAAGGTATTTGTGAAATAAATTTTTTTTTGCACCTGTTTTGGTGTGATTGTGTCTGGGGTTTAGGGCTCGGTGATGCCCCGTGTCTCTTACAATCATTAAAAGAATAACATTTTAGAAATAACCAAACTCACAAAAGAGTTGCATTCAGCATGTACAAAAAAAATCATGAAATGTGTTCCCATGCCAGCTCTACACTATAGCAAGGAAAACAGAAGCATAGTGTGTCCAACTCCAGAGAAAAATGACAAACACCCATTTTGCATCTTTATGAGCATGGCCAACAAATAACTTGGTATACAATCCAGAAAGAATCAAATGTATTTTTGCATGGCAGTCCTTTTCATGCTAATAACTCCCCACCCAAAAGCCACTTTAAAAGGAATATAAGAAATGTGTGTAAACACTTTAAAACAGAAGCTGAATAATTAAATCTGAATCAGCTTATTCCTCAAGGTTTATCCAAAATACATAGCAATTATAATGAAGTTGAAGGAGCCACAGTTGATGAGGTCCATGCACTGCTTTGATTCCTCACTTATTAGAATTTGTCTAAGATTTGCATTTACTTATTTGGCAACTGTCCATGCTCGGCAGCCATCAAATTTAACTGAACTGGAGAGATTTTGTATGGAAGAATGGTTAAAAATACCTCCATCCAGAATCCAGACACTCATCAAAGGCTATAGGAGGCGTCTAGAGGCTGTTAGATTTGTAAAAAGAGGCTCAACTAAGTATTGATGTAATATTTCTGTTGGGGTGCCCAAATTTATGCACCTGTCTAATATTGTTTTGATGCAAATTGCATATTTTCTGTTAATACAATAAACTTAAACCCACTGCTGAAATATTACTGTTTCCATAAGGCATGTCAAATATTAAAAGGAATTTGCTACTTTGAAAGCTCAGCCAATGATAAACAAAAATCTAAAGAATTAAGAGGGGTTCCCAAACTTTTTCATATGACTGTAGTTACTGGCAGGCAGTGATAAGGTGTGGCTAAAAGAGTATACACAAGTACATTAGGTTTAAGTTGATTTCAGGTTTATAAAGGAACTTGCTGAGGCTTGTGCATATACAGTATACATTTTTACAAATCAGATTCTTTTTTTATGTATGCTGTTTTTGCCTTCAGGGATAAGCAAAATTTTAATATGGAATCTAAGCAAGGTTTTATATATAAGGCCTCGGACAGCAAAAATCTAAATATTCCCTCTAAACTGATAGATATGATAATATCATCCATATTGACTTTCACAGATTTTGACCTGACATTCATAGTACACACTGAGATCTAAAATGAACTGACAGCTGTGCTGTACCAATGGCAGGTGTGTCACTAGGTGTGGCAACCTGAGCCTTGGCAGACATTCATATGTGTGTTCAAACACATACTCAAGTGGGCCATCTATAACCATTTTCAAGATTGCCTTTAGGATTACTTTACCAGTGTTGCCACTCTCCAGCACCATGGTAAACAAGAATGTATTAAAATACTTTATTTCATTTTAACTAATAGAAAACACAAATCAGCACTCTTGATATATGCATTATTTCTGTCCAGTTTCCATGCTCCTTTTACCTGAATTCTTGTGGGAAAGAACCTATTTATCAGACATGCAATTAAAATTTTCACTTTAATAGTACACCTGACAATACTTCTACTACTAATGCATTTCTACAATAGTTTACTCAGAAAATAGACCATGTACTTAGCACTGAACAATTAGATTAGATTAGTTTAGATTAGATTAAATGTGATTTATTAATGCCCAAGGGGAAATTCAAATGCATACAGTAGCAAAAACAAAATAAACAGATATTGACACAAAGTACCATAGAATAAAAATCATATAATACAATAAATATTATGCTAAAAACTATAGTAAATTGAGTCTGTACAGCCTCTCGCTGTAGTGAAGGATGGGACATCAGGAGGAAGTGTTAAATTACCTAATGGCTACAGGCAGAAAAGATCTCCAGAGACACTTCTTATTACACCCTGAAAGAAAGAGCCTTTGGCTGAAAGAACTCCAAAAAGGAACCAGCAGGAGGAGATGGGAGGAATTGTTCATAATGGCATCCAATTTTGCCACCATCCTCTTTTCCATAACAGGCTCCAGTGTCCAGGGGCAGTCCTGTGATGTAGCTGGATCTTGTGAAAAGTTTATTCAGGTGTTCTGCAGTGTCTGAAGTTGCTTCCACAGTATAGAGTAATACACTGCCTACCGCAGACTGGCAAAACATTCCCAGTAGCTTGCTACACATATCTGAAGACTGCATCAGAAAGTACAGTCTACTCTGGCCCTTCTTACAATGCAATTGTGTTATCAGACATTTCAGGATACTGCTGGGCTGGTGAATTAAAAAACTTTATCTTTCACATTAAATATAGACCTTGTAAGCCACTAGGGGGCGTACTGTCACCCTAATCTCCGGACACAGATGGGCAGGACACAGGTTCACTCAACACCTGTGTTTATTTACAGTTTATGCACATTACCAACACCACAATATACAGTCCATTCCCTTCCTTGCCGCCAGTCCATCCGCCTCCACTTCTCCTCAGGCTTTGTCTCCTTCCTCCCGACTCTGGCTCCCCAATGGCGTGAGGCGGCTCCTCTTATTCAGGTCCTGGGAGTATTAAAGGTGGCTCATCACTATTACCTGGAATCACTCCCAGGTGCGCTGGAGGTCCTCTACAGGGCTCTATAGCTCCCCCTGGCGGCTCCCAAAGAACCCAACAGGTCTTCACCAAACTTCAGCTCCTGACATGCCCAGCAAGAATCCGTGGTGCCACAGCCGCCTAGGAGGGCTGTCCTCTAGTATCCCAGGGGAGGTATTGCCTCATCAATGCCCTTTCCCCTGGTCCTTCCGCCCTGCTGGTGTCCCAGCCAGGTAGTGGCCGTGGCCGTTGATCACAGCCTGTAAAACTTAAAAGAGACAGTGACACTCTATCAGGGTATATTTTTAATCTTCTTGCATGGGAAAGAAGACAGAAACAGTGTCTGTTTTGTATCTATAAATATACAATCAAACTAGGCAGGTGTTGGAATTGACATTGGGAAGCTTATAATCCTATTACATAGTTTAGGCCCCTCAAAATGGTAAAACTGGTCATGACTGCAAGTTAAAAACCTCAAGCAAAACTTGATTTGGGCAACAGTTTTTTTTTTTAAATGCAGTAAAGAAGAATCAATATTTATCCTCCAAATTCCTTTAATACCTTTCAATAACCAAAGTCAGTCCAAGTACTACCATTTCTCTGTCATTCTTCCCTTCTCCATTAATATTAATAAGGTGAAGTGCCAAACTTTGAGAATAACAGGAATCCTTTTACAGTAGACTTCGCCTTCTATTATGGAAAACTTAAATGAATATTCCACCCAAAAATTATATAATTTTTTCTATATGTTAATTACCCCATGTAGTTTGTAGATGTATTGGGAGAACATGGGGGGGTCATGAGGTTGCTGGAAAGGGATGTGTGGCGCTCCTGGGGCCTCATGTATAAAGCCGTGCGTAGAACTCACACTATAATATGACGTAAGCACAAAAGCGGGAATGTGTGTATGCACAGAAAAATCTGTGCAAGATGCAGGAAACTGTGTGTACGCAAACTTCCAAGTTCTTCCGCTACATAAATCCCGATCAGTGTGAAAAGTAATGTACGTGTACGCGCCTGCTGTCCCGCCCCAGCTCCTCCCAGAATTACACCTCTTTGAACATGTAAATCAATATTAATAGCCTTTAAACTCAGCATTCTGTGAAAAGACAATGGCAAAACCACGAGAAAAAATAGAACAATTTCAGCGCATACCAAGTGGAGGCAAGGAAAAACATACTATTTGTTGGTTTAAACAGTGGTATAAACAAGAAAAGGAAGCTGATCGAGTGACATAGCATGTTGGAGAAACTCGAAAGCTCACGTTCACAAAGTCGCACAGAGCCCGAAATAAAAAAAGAGTTGCATATGAAAGTCGCCGTGAAAAGGCGAGTCGTAGCCCACTGTCTGAGTGTCATATGAAAGCTTATTAGGGTACAGAGAAAAAAAGGCACACAGTGGGGAAAAAGCAGGAAATGTCAACTTTAATCTTGAAATTTCCACTTTAATCACGTAGTTTATTTGGTCATTAAAGTAGAACATCATAAACTTAATTTTAAAATCATTTAATTTACTAGTTTCTCAATTCCCATTGTAACTAAAGTAGTACGTTAAATGCTTTGTTTTGTATTCGATGTTCTATGTGCTCTATGTGTGTGAATCACTATGTGCTTCTTAAACCAGCTTTGTCTACCTCTGACAGGACACAGAATCCATTACATTCATGATATTACAGCTCTCTGAATAACTAAAATACTGAGATGTATACGTGATATCATTTTCATGATGATAGGAGTTAAAACATGTTATTAAACATGGGAATACGCCGCAGTGATTGTGCGTGACCTTTCGATAAAATAATTTATTGTAGCAGTACTGTCTTTCAAACGTACTAACCTCCAATTCCTGTCCTTCCTTTTCTTTCTCCAAATACCCAATCGCCACATGATCAGCTCTGTAATAGACGTTAAGCCATCTGTAAGCTTACAATAATGATTCTTCAAAACTTTTAAGTAACATTGAAATATCTTCGTAGTACATGTTTAATTATTCTGTCCTTCACGCCAGCCCCAGTGAAGAATACAGTGCAAGGCATGCAGGAACAATCCGTGAACGGAGCGCCAGATCCTTGCTAGCGTAGCGACACTGTGTCCTTTAATTATTAACAATATCGATTATTTAAATAAAGTTTTATCTGTATAATATAATAAAAATATTTTGTTGCATTTCATCTTATAAATGATATTGCCATCATATGTAAATATGCGCTTTATAAAGTGGATCAGGTTGTGCAATTTTATAACTGTATCGCAAGTTTACAGTGAGGTAATTGTACTTATAAGTACAAACAGTTCTACAAGGAGCACTTGATGGACTGATTGAGTGCATTTAGAGCTCTTGGGATGAAACTGTTTCTGAACAGTGAGGTCTGTACAGTAAAGGTTTTGAAGTGTTTGCCATGTGAGAAGCAGTTCAATAGACAGCATGGCTGAGGCAGCGTGTGCTTGACGCTGTATACCAATAATTCTCTTTCCAATCAGCTGCTCCGAGTGGTGCAGTGAGAGTAATATGGAAAAAGATGATCGCTGTGGCAACCCGTAACAGATGCAGCTGAAAGAAGAAGAAGAAGGTGCAGTGACAGTAGCAACACTAAAGCAGCTATGGTATTTAGAATAGTTTGACCATTCTGTGGACCATTATATTGTTACAGGTTGATTACAATCACATGCATTAAACTAATAAACAATATGCGCTTAATTTCAGTGTATTTATAAAGCCACGTCAGGAATATAAAGAGTAACTACACAGGAACAGTAGCACTGCTTTGACGCTGGGTGCCGCCAGTCTGCAAAACCGAGCGGAGAACTTGCGTATGACAGGGTATGAGGTACCGTGGAAAAGTACGTGGCTTTACACCAAGCTTAGGTTTTATACAACGCGATTTGAACATGGAAACGTTCTTAGCAACATTTCTGTGTGTACGCACCATTTATATATGAGGCCCCTGGTATCTATGCAAAAGGATGAAAGTCCAAGTCTTTAGAGTGCTGGTGCTCTCTGTCTTGCTATATGGTTGTGACACATGGACACTATCTAGTGACCTGAGAAGACTGGATTCCTTCGGTACCGTGTCCCTTTGTAGAATCCTTGTATACCACTGGTTTGACTTTGTGTAAACTGAGTGGTTACTCACAAAGTCCCGAATGAGGCACGTTACCTGCATTATGAGGGAGGGTTAGTTATGGCACTATGGTCGAGGGTGATCCGGCTTACAGGATCCTCATTGTTGTGGACTAGAATGGCTGGACCAGGCCAAGGGGACGTCCAGGTAACATATGGCTGCAATAGATATATGGTCATTTCCAGAGGGTGGGACTAGACTGCGTATCTGCTTGGGGGGTTGCCAACCAGGATCCCAAGCTGTTTCATCATGTGGTGGGTAAAGCAATGTGCTGTACCAGTGCATGCTCCCCAACCTGACCTGACCTGTTTGTAGAGGTGGCTAAGAAATATGTTTAATCTCACGTTTTCATGGAAAAAGTAAATTGCAAAGATTTTGGCTGAATGGGAATCAATAGTGGCCAATGCTGGATAATGGCAAGTTTCCACACAAAAAAGAAAGAAAATTCAAACGTTACTCATTTTAAATAATCAGCATGTCTGTAATCCATTTGTGTGCTCAAAAGATGCACAATTCATGCATTTTTTGCGAAAATATTATTAATACTTACTTCCGGAAAACTCAGGAAAGAAACCTTCCCATAATACTGTGCTTTTGAATTAAAGACAGGATTCTTGACTACTGAAGGGGGAGAGGCAGATCTTCACATCTGGATCCCACTTAATCAGAATCTTTGTCATGTACTTTCTCCTTAAAAATATGAGAATAAAATTTTTTCTTGGCCAGCACTAAAAACATACATTTTGTCCCAAACATAATTAAAAATATAGGTTATGAGGAAATGGTGTGTAACAGCACTGAGATGTTGCATCACCCAGGGATGAGTTGCCCATAGCATGTATTGGCATTCCATCACCAGCAGCCGGAATGACAATAAAAATGGCAAGCCTGCAATGTTGCAAACAGAATTCCATCTAGTGTGACAAAGGCAAGCAGTCCATTTCAAAATAGTGAGCAAGCTAAAAGAGTCATATAAAGAGCAGCGAATCCATCATGGCACTTGGCACTACACTGGTGTCAAAAGCATGGCGAGCATAAGACCTACCATCTGATTTAGCAAAGTGCCAAGTACTGCAGAGACAGCAATGGGCTTGGCTCTTTGGAGAAGTTGCATGAGAGTCTTGGGGCTAAGATCCTAAATCTGGAGCACTGCTTGCTCCATCTGTATGGGATAAGAGAGCTGAGGGACTCCTACCTCTGCAGCTCCACCAATAATTCTCAGTCTGTGACAGACCATTGGCTTTTGTGCAGGGATGCCAATGGAGCTTGCAGCTCATGGAGCTGGGAAAAGTGTGGCAAATCAAGTTGTGTGAAACACAGATGGTAGTAAAAAGGGAGATTGCAAAGCAGTTATGGAGCAGCCATAGGGGTGAAGAGTGAAAACTGAGATCCAGAGCTAGAACAGCATTTGCAGTGTCAGTCCAGTAAAGGAAAACAATCAAGAGACTGATACATTTGCAGCTCCAAACAAGGAGGTTCACCTACTCACTTACATTCAGCAGATCACTGCAGAGACATGTAGTTTTTAAAACCTCTGTTGCACCTCACGACTACACAGTGCTCAACACTCATGCTATACTATCTGACAATGCAGCTCTCAACATCGCCCAACAGTCATGTGCTCAAAACCTCTGCTGATGTACTTCTGTCACTGGCCACTTGACCATAGCAGAAACTAAGACCACCCTGCCATTTAAAAAATTTGGAAGTGGTCACTAGGGATAGTAACTTCAAATAGAGTGCTAAGACTAAGAGTGATAATGGTAATGAGAATCTGCATCAACCAGGGATAAATCATCCATAGTTTGAGCTGGCATTCCATCACCTGCAGTATGGGTGTCTATAAAAACGTTAAGTCTCCAATGTTGCAAACAGAATTCCATGTAGTGTGGCAAATTCAAGTTTAGTTGAACATTTTAATAAATGATACATTGCTGCCAAAACAAAAGGGTTAACACATCGAACTGTTTGCACATCAATTCTCCATGGCCCATGTTTTTGTAGTTCAATTTTAAAATATTAAAACGTTTGAAGATATATTTTTTTAATAAAATTATTAGAATGTTTTTATATTTTATTTTCAAAAATCACAATAAAATAATGGCATGCTACTCAATCAAACATATAACTGTAATAAGATACAACCATTTACTTCAAAATGAATACAAAATAAGCAAGGAAAAAAATGAAATACAAAACAAAAAAAACAAAAAACAAAAAAAAAAACAAGACTCAACCTCAGCAAAGAAATTCAGTTTTTAAATAGCATCTACAAAACATACGTAGCCTGTGCGAATATGAGGGCTTAAGTTACTTCCATTGCGTAAAGCGGATTTTCCTTTTAAATTATTTTAGACGTACTGTATTGGGACATACTTACTCTCTTTCTACTTTCATGTAGTACCAAATATCAATTACTCATAAACATTGCGACACGTTGTAATTAAAGAATCGCATATTATAAACTGTAAATATTAAAAGAAAGGTTTTTAGTCATTGTAATTAGAAAACAAATAGACCTTCTCTACAGCTTCGATAAGCTGTCTTTATCTCGCCCGCCTCCTCGCCTTTAATACTTTTTAATTGGTCAAACATTAATCCGAGTACAATTGTTTTTTTCCTTTTCGCACTGCCTTATGGGTGTAATAGTTTAGGAAAAGAAGTACCTGGAATTTAACTGCGGAAAGCAGCTGTGTAAAGACTACAACTCCCAGGAAGCAACGGATTGCAGTCCTAGTATTGAGTTGCGATGTGTATTGCAGCGCAGTGCAGCGGCGGCCGGAGCAGTAGAGAAGGTGCTGGGGGTGGGGGGGATTGATTGGCGTCAGGAAGGGGAGACCCATGGATTTTTGGGTCTGAGACAGGAATACAGAGTTGGGTAAGTACCTACGGGCTGTCTTGTTGTATTTATTATTACTGAATCCAGGATTTGACGATAGGCCTGGTCGTTGTTTTAGGTATAACATGGGGGACGTTTTATTCGACCCTGTGCTGTTCGCGGTGTTTATTGTGGTGTCTTGAGCTCTGGGACGCAAAAAAGAGCCCCAGTTTCCATCATTTGTGTTGCTCTCTGGTGTAATATTCGGTAATTAAAATTCTTTATGGGTAGATTGATGGAAACGGTGCTCCTCGAAGTCTCACTGTCCTCAAAAACAGTTGCATGCTCTGTGAACCTCTGGGAACTGATAAAAATGAGCTGTCTGTTATTTATTTATGAGCCATCTTAAATGCATGTTAGGACGGAGCAGAACACTAAAAGAGTACAAAGGGTTTATTTCCACTGTTTAACCAAAGCTTCTAGTGGCGAGACCCCAATATTTTATCAACAGGAATGCATCGCATACTCTAGTGAACCAACATTGGCGGATGAAGGGCTCTATGCAGTCAAATGTTTTGGAAATCTCTTTTTAATTTTAGGTCAGTCTCTAGGTGTAGACATTAGTCATTTCGTTTCTTTTATTTTGTGCAGTATACGTTTGGAACAATATATTTCCCCGTATTTAAAACAAATGTAATAATGTGCTAAACGGCTGCGGCCGTAAGTATTACAGGATGGCAATCAAAGCATGAAACCTGCGTGATCTTGGTGCCATTATATTTTTGGCATGCTTAAACATGTTCACTGTCGAAGCAAAATGTAAAACATAGCATTAAATCAGGAGTGAGTTTTGGAATACTCTTGTTTGGAGTAGCCTAGTAAGTAGTGACTAGTACCTCTCTTCACCTTCAATCCATCATTTAACTGTAATACCATGAACAATCCACAATCTTTGATTAACATGCTTTATTGATCAGTTGTACAGACTGAAAAGCACTGTTATGATGTAGGAATTGCTTTCGCTCTTCAGAGTGATGTGTTGCCATCAGTCACACATCATAACAATAAATAAGTTATTAAAAACTTATTTTATACCGTGTGTTTCATAGTATTCAGTTTAAGTGTGTTGCATTCTGTAAACTATTATCTGTCAAGAACAATATGAAATCTGCAAAAACAAGTTAAATTCAGCATAAGTAATGTAAGAAGTTTCTTACATTCACGAAGTCCCTCAAAGTTAATATAAATGTTTTCAATTTTTATTCACAAATTATAAAAGAGTTGTTTTTCAACTATGTACAATTGGAACCCTATCTAGTTGTAGAAATTGACAATAGTAATGCAGTAGGCTGGTGAACTGTGAGGATGTATGTATTGTCAAGATAGACAAGGTGCAAAAAGAGATGTAACAGGGTGATGGATATCCTCGCACTTTTCTCCTCCTGCAATGCATTTGACCCAGAGATGACCAACAGGCAAAGGATGCCTCAATTTGATTTCCTTCTCATTGCATGTACAATTAATCTATAGGAAAAGTAACCTTTAATCAATAGTTATAATAATATTCTAAAAACTACTTAATCCATTTCGTCATCACAGAGGACCCAGAGTCTATCCCATTTATTTTCTTCTTGCAAGGCAGGAAATTACCCTGGTCATCTGATCCTTCACAGAGTCCATTCATGCACAAAATCATCCTCGCATTCACACAGGCACTAATTTAGAATACCTAGTTTATTTAACGAATATGACTTTGAGAATGTAACCAGGAATTTGCATGCTAGCTGGGTGAGAACATGCAAACCCAAGACATCCAATGTCTGGACAGAACACTGGATACAGGAAGCAATAGTATTAAACAAAGCAACACCATGCTGGCCAAATAATTTTATTAACGTAGTTCTTATTTTCTCAGGCAGGATTTTCTTTTACTTTTAATCTTAAATACAGTAATTTACATCATTTAAAGTACTGGTTACTCATTACTCCTGTTGTTTTCTTGGGTAAATCAGGACATGACTAACGATAATAAACAAGGGCTTGAATTGGTCATTTCTTTGATTGACTGGTATTATTGAGGACATGGGTTTTCTTTGTGCCCAATTTCTGTATTTGGATAGGCCCTGGAGAAAAGCAGCTGTATCCCTGAAGAAGCAGATTAAGATGATGAATGAATAGCTATTTTAGGCAATTTACAACTAGAATCCTTCATATACCAAGTGAAACTGCCTTAATGTAGACTCGTTGTACAGATATTAGTCTGTTGTTCTTTATTGTTGTGAGTATATCTTTCCCACAATAGTTAAGTCCATTTTTTCTCTTTCCAGGTCAGCAGGAAGAATTATTTGATGGTGGCAGCACCAAGTAGCCCATTCTTCTGCACTGTTCCCCATCCTTTTGCTCCTGTCTTCCTCCATCATGCTGTAGCTGCCGGCTATCCTTTGCCTCCTCAATGACTGCCTGGATTATTCTTCCTGTCAGCCTGTCTGCCTTTTCCATCACAGGAATATGGATTGTGTAGGTATTATTTGTTGTGGGTCTTTTAGTGGTTTTGATAAGAACAAGCCATACAATTGGAGTATTTTGGTAATGTGGATTAGATTAAATATACTTTTTATTCCTAAATGGAAATTTCAAACTTTACAGAAGCCAAAGAGATGGTAGTTGATTTGTTGAAGAAAGTTAATTATGCACAAATGCTCCAGGCGCATAAAAAAAAGTTTTGGCATTTAACTTCCACTAAAGCCACGTTTATCAAAGCCTAAAATAAAACTTTGTAAATTATCAATACTATTATTGTTTGCTTGCTGTGTAGATGTATTTTTTTAAAATAAAACTGACCTTTCCCAGTACTCCTATTGCAAAAAAAAAAAAAACAAGTTCTCCTCCTATTTACGTCAAGGAAAGTGAACTTCATCTCCCTCTAAAGTCAACAGGAAGCTTTAGACATCATGATATGAAGCTGGCTGCCAGCTTTTCTGATTGTTAATCAGAGTTTAATTAACTCCCCTCTCTATTTCCATACTTCTCCTTATTGTACTGCGTTCAAAATGAAAACATGGCTCTCTTGGCAACAGAAGTTTCATTTTGCTAAACTAAACAATTTATTAAACCAGTCACATAGGACCTCTACAGCTGAACAAAGGGGCCATGTTTTAACAATTGCTGGGTATAGGAAAGGAAAAGATACACATTTTCTGTCTTCGGCAACACAGTGCTTTTGTGTTTTATATAATGATATCCTGCTGTATGTTTCATTCAAAAGCATTTTTGCATTATAAGGTAAAGAATGTTGTTTGTTTCCATTCACGGTTTGCACACCTTTAAGCTTTTCTGTTTTTTTTTTTAAATTACATTATTGCAAACACTGGTTTATAATATTTAATGTGAGAAACTTTACACAACACTATTGCTTAATATGGATTGACACAGTGGCTAGTACTTTACTCCAACCTATAATTGTCATCCTTGCTTGAATAAATATCTTGTTTTCCTCTCCTTACATTTTACAATATTAAGATGTATTTCATCTCTTAAATATAATTAGTCTTTATGTAGTGCGTAAACCTTGTACCTCTATGCATATGTAAACTATACATTTCACATGGTAGTTCTTCTTGTGCATATGTAAAATGTATGTTCTCAATGTTTTGTCCAAATATTTTTGAGAATTTCGCGAAATGGAATTTTTTACAGCCTAGCCGTTGCCTATATTCAATAAACTGAATGCTAAAGGAATGTTGCTATTGGCAAAAGCAGTGGTAACCTTTTTCTAAAGTGTGAATATGGACCTATTAGGTCTGAAGTCATATGAGAAAAACTATTTTATTTGCCAATTATTACTGCACATTTTTAAAAAGTCATTCTTCTCATTGTAATTTTTGTCGTAATGAACAATAAGGACATGCATAAGGAGCTTGGCATAATTGCACATTGGTAAGCACTCCTCCTTTATAGCTCCAAGAAATTGTGCTTAACTCCCAGATCCTTTATTGTAGAGTTAAAGAGTTATCTCTTGTTACTGTAGATTTATTTTTCCTCCAAGTACACCAGTTTTCCTCCTGCATTCCAAAGACATATGTTAAATTAACTGCACAATCTAAACTGGTCTTATATGAGTGGGTGTGAGTATAAAATTTGATGAACTAGTATCCTGTTGACTCCTTCCTTGCATGGGATGATGTTGGGATGAGCTTCGGCTGCCCTCATATATTTAAAATGAAAAAATCAAGTTAGGTAATATTACATTATTAACTGAAAGAATGTACACTTCAAAGGGTATCTATTTTCATTTACGCTACACGCACACAATACTTGCTAAGTCAGTAGCTTCTTGACTTATAACTGTACTTTTTCCCCAGTGGTGGTGTTCTTTTGCATGTAAATGTTGGTGATTTCAACATGAATGGCTCTTAATTAAGAAAATGAGATTGGCGCACCTCTTCAGATGGCTAGCAGCCTCTTTACACCTTTGAAGTAAATCTTTCAGGATATAGTTTAACAAACTGAAAAAACAGCTAGACTTATGGTAGGAACATACTATCCAGCACCTGCCAAAAAACAAATTCTATGCACCATCTTAGATTTAAGTGAGTTTAGGTATGAGAATAGTAGGAAGAGCCTTTGAATCTATAAATGGTAGCAAAAGTTGGTGTCATAGAAAAAAATATAAAGAAGTAATCCTTTTATTGTTGATTTTATAGTGTTTTCTCCACAAGAAAGTGTTAATCGATTTAAAGTGTAAATTATGTTTAATTACTCACACCAGGCTTTTACTTAGCAGTGCTTCTGTCTATAGCGTGTATTTGTATATGTATGTATGTGTGTGTTGATAAAATGTCTCCATCAGTTGTTTTGATGGACTCAGATCCACACATAAATGGTTATTTAAGTGCATTCACTTATGCGTATGGCTTTGGTCAAGCACCTCTGGCCATAAGCCTAGCTTAAAATACATTTTTGGCCTATCTTTATTAGAGTTTTTGCTGCCCCAAGCTTGTTATCCTTTATTGAGTTGCTTTTACTTTGCATTATTTCCCACATCTGTAACAAGTGTTTCTGACCATTATAATAACATTACATTCTTCATAAATGAAAATCGAGGTAGTATTCCTTCCAGTCAGCACTGTGCTGGTGTTTTGTAGAATATAATGCTTTCAATTTGGAGGCAACAGTTAAAATTTTCTTTCATGTGACATCACCTGCCCAGGATTGGTTCCTGCCTTGTGCCCTGTGTTGGCTGGGTTTGGCTCCAGCAGGCCCCCATGACCCAGTGTTTGGATTCAGCGGGTTGGAAAATGGATGAATAGATCACCGGTTCTGTGGTGCACTAGACTGATTACACTTCATTGTATGTAGAGTAGGGCTACCTCTTTGTGCATCAGCATTATTACCTTGTTAAGACAATGTGAAATTGGAAGATAATTTTGTTGAAGTCAAATAAAATTTAAAAGATGATACCACAAAAATAAGAGTTGGGAGTTTTTTTTTCCATTAAATGTAAATTTAAAGTTTTAATAGAAAGAAAACTCCTAATTCTTGTTTTCAAATTAAAATATGTTTGTAAGCCTTTCAGTGATGGATGGATTTATGTTGGAGGCAGATGAGTAGTCTGATGGCCGGTGAGAAGAAACTCCTACTGAGTCTGACAGTCTTCCACTGCATACTGTGGTAGCATTTGCCAGGATGGCAAAAATTTGAACAGTACGTGGGCTGGGTCGGTGGGCTTTCTGACTATCTTGGTGGCTCACCTAAGGCAGCATGACAAGTGCAGATCTTGCATAGACAGGAGGGTAGTTCCTATTATTTCCTCTGCCAACGTAGCCACTTTCCAGAGGGACTTCTGATCTGAAACAGTGCAGACTGTAAGACTGCTGGTTAAGATGCTCACTATGGCGTCAGTGTAGAATGTTATGAGGGCAGAAGGGAGGAGGAGGAGGTTTACTCTCAGAACACATCCCTGGGTGACCCCAGTGTTCATGTTGATGGTCTCAGAGATGTTCTTTTCAACACGTACTGTCTAGCGTCTAAGTGAGGAAGTCCAATATCCAGTTGCATAATAGGGTGTTGATATCATGTTTTCTTACCAGGTGCTGGGAGTTAACTGTATGAAAAGTGAAGCTAAAGTCAGTTAAGAGCAGCCCCAAATAACTGTTATTATTCTCCAGATGGGTCATGTTAAGATGGAGTATTGCCGATTTGGCATCGTCAGTGGAGCAGTCAGGGCAGTATGCAAACTAAAGTGGATCAAATGTTGCCGTGAGTTTGGATGTTGTGTGGTTCTTGACCAGCCTTTCAAAGCACTTTATCATGATTGGGATGATAGTAGTGACCCTGAAGCACAGAGGTACGGCGGCTTGCCTCAGGGAGGTATTATAAATATCTGTAAGAACTGCATTAGTTGATCTGCACATTCACTGAGTAAACACTTTGGTATGTTGTCAGGACCTACAGCTTTCCGTGGGTTGACTCTGCGCAAGGTCCTTCAAACATTAGCTGGGTCAAGACAAAGTGCTTCATCGTCCAGGATGGAAGAAGCTTTCGTTGTTGTTGTATTGTTCTTTTCTTCAAACCAGCTGAAGTTATTGTTAAGTGTATTAAGGAAATTGTCATCACAGAGTGGTGCAGGAGACCTGTAGCCTGTGATCGACTATATGCCTTGCCACAAGCAGCAGGGGGCTTTAGAATCTCTGAAATGACCCTGAATTTTTCCTCCATAAGCATGCTTTGCTGCTGTCATGCCCCAGTTCAAGTTGGCTTGGGCAGTCATCTCTGTCGAGTCTGGTCTGTATAGCATACTTCATTGTTCAATAATGAGCTAAATAGATGTCTAGTAATTCTGAAGCTGTTCACTTTACTCGATTTATGTAGCAGCTGTTTTGATTTGTTTATCACACCACTCTTTCTGGTGTGTCTCGGTATACAGCATTTTATGATGAAGGTTTGCAGTGAAAGTTTTGCTAAATTATCAAGTTCAGTTATTTTTGCTTAATGTGGACAGAAGGAAACACATTTTTTGGACCTTGCATGCTAGTCCAAGAATCTTCTGATTATTTAATAGTAGTTCATATATTTACAAGAATTTTGTCTTAGAAGGGTACAATATGGTGCTAGTGCTGTTACCTCATGTAATCAGCATCCTGAGATCAAATCTTTAGTCTATCCTAGTCTATATTCTTGCTATGCCTCTCGAGTTTTTCTCCAGATACTGTGGTATTGCTGTCCTATCTCGAAGCATGAATGTTGAAATGGCAGCGCAAAATTGGCTTATTGTGGGCATACATGCCTTCTGGGTTGTTTCCTGCCTTTCACCAAATAATACGCATGTCCACAAAACTCTTTCTTGGATTAATGGTGTTTAAGAATGTAGTGTTGCTTTATGATCTGAAACGGCAATGAAATGTACTTTTTTTTTTAATCTGTGATTCTTTTGATATATGCATGGTAGGCCCTCCAATAAAAGGTATATATATTTAAAGACAATTCTTGCATTTTCTTGTAAAATATATTGTTCATGTGCAATTGCTGCTTTATACTAATCTTTACTGTTTTTTTAGGAACTGAATGTAAAAAGAGCACAATTGCACAGAGTATACGGTTTGCTCTTTTAGGAGATTTCTTTTGTAATTTTTGCATTCAGTGCTGTTCATATTTCACAGTAAACAAGGAACATATACATGTTTGCGCTTGCCTAGTTTGCAGCTAACATGTGAAAGGTCTTACATGACTGTACCTCTTGCCTCAAGGCAATCTATAAATAATGTATACCCTGTTGCTTGATTTCCTACTAAAACTTGAAAGAACTGGTATTTAATCAGAAAAACCTCCTTTTACAAAGAAACTGTTATTTGAATTCATTGTGCAAATCTGGTATATTATACAAGTTAATATGTTTTAAATTATATTTCATACAATTCTGTTTCACTTTGCTTTTTCTCATAGGATTAGCTCTTTTTGCAAGAATTAGAAACAAAAGTGAATGTAATGAGATAGGACCTTCCACATTTTTTGGTATAGCTTTTAAAATGAACTGCTTTATTTAATTGGGTAAAATTTCAAACGTTTGTTGATCAAGGCATTACAAAAATGCAATGAGCTGGTTGTCGTTACTTCAATCAAAAATGTTTTCTGTGGATCACACCTAATCAAGCCTATAGTTGATCTGTCACACAACAAATTCTCCCACATTATGCTTTTCTTAACCAAGGTGTTAATGCTGCCTCTTTGTTTTTGTTTGTGTATCATTAGATTCTTCATTTTGTTAGGATTACTGAGTCTTACTAAAGTATTTTATGATCTCGGTCCAGTACACCCTGTGTTTTACTTTCAGGGCATTTATAATTTTAAATACTGGGCTGCATGTTCCAGTTAGTTTATAGCTTCTCGTTTTAAGAAATTGTTCACCATTCGGTTATGCAGACAATGTCCAAAACATGTACCTCTGTTGCCAAATAAGTGCTGTCACCACTCCAGCTAGAGTACATTTGCTTTATTAATATTAACTTGAAAGCTTTGGCCTCATTTTTCAAGCATTATAAAACTTTCCTCATTTATCTGTAATATTCATTGTTTTACATCATTATTGTAACTTATCTGCTGGAGCAAATCTTTATTTTAGAGCTGCAGAACACATTGTGGTACCTGATGTGACTACAGATTTTTTTTTAATAACTGTTTATTGTGATCTCAAACATGCAGTAAGCTGTCAGTTGTTCTGTAGTGTAAACTAATCATAACTTGCTTCTTTTAAAATCTGGCGTAGGGGTCCTGATTGTTCATGAATTTAACTGTAGTGCTTATTTGCAGGTATGCTATGGCTGTGATGAACCATCATGTTTGTCCAGTAGAGAACTGGTAAGTCTTTTTGGTTTAGATAACATTTGAATTTAACACACTATGTAAAAGAATTAAATTTCAAATAATTTGAATTACTTTTTGAGTGGAGGTGTAATTCAGCAATTATCTTGTTAAGTCATTCTATTTTAAATAAATGTTCTCATCACAGACCCTAAGTTATCTACACTGTATGTACATATCGACAATGTGCTGGCAGACTTGTTAATGGTGTCTAAGCAAAGTTGAATTATGTTGCAGTGGTTGGAGCCCCTACTTTCATAGTTTCGAGTGTACTGGGTTTTTATTCTGGCCCAGTCATTGTTTTTAGATAGTTTGCCTGGTTTTCTTCTTTTTTAATAAGGTTTTCGCTTTTTGAGTAGTTAGCTGCTATTATTATTATTATTATTATTATTATTATTATTATTTATTATTACTATAATATAATAAAAACATACATTTGATTTGAGTCTGTAACACCCCTTGTAAATTTTGGCTACTTGTAAAAGTTAGCGCTTGTTTTTTTATTATTCGGTTTTATTTTGTCAGTGACGTTCACATGGTACAACAAACTTGCCTCTCCCTCTCTTTGTTGATGGCGCTTATCTTCATTCTTTTCATAAGAGAAGCGATGACCACAGTTGGTGCTGTGGCTGATGCCTGCTTAGAACTGTTTGTTGTACCGGCAATCAAAGATTTGATGTCCCATGACCACTATCAGACTACTATGCAGCATTTGCGCTTTGATAACAAAGACACCCATGCAGAACATGTGAAAAATAACAGATTTTCTGCAATCTCAGACATTTGGCAACATTTTGTTGAGAACTGTGTTTTGAATTACAACCCAGGGCAAAGACTTTCCGAGTCTGTGGATATAAAGATTATGAAGTTGTTTCTGGGCAATGGCAGAACTGTAACAACAATTTTTTCACAGCGTTTTCGCTGGCTAATAGACTGATGCACCACAATGCAACTCTGCTTGCCATCATAAGTAAAATGGTACTTCCATCTAAAGCTAAAGTCACTTCAGTAAATGAGCAATTCGCCACGCTGATCTTTAGATCTGGCAGTGGCAGACCGGTGGTGTATGCACCCAATAAGAAGCCAACTTTGATATCAGTCTGTAACAGCTGGTGTAAAGTTTTGCTACCTGTAGAAGATGTTGCTGAAGGCATATAAACAGACACACAAACGCTGGTGAATAATGTCTTCTTGGTATCTTGTCACTTGGATTTTCTGTTATTCAGTTTCATCTCTATAGATAATCTTCATTTGGATCTTGATCTTTGTTTGTCCGCAAATGAATTAGTAGAAGAAGCACTAGATGGCAGTAGAGAGACAGCTAAAACATAGGCATTGAATTAAGAATTTCCTCCAGGCTTATACTACTGAAGACTGCAGTACGCCAGTCACACCTCAAAACACAGACATGCAAACTAAACAAATTGTTGTGCTTTAAATTAACTAAAGAGATATTCATTTAGATCTTGATCTTTGTTTGTCCGCGAATTCCACGCATTCGTAGACCACCTTCCAGTTTAGTACGTTGTTGTTACTCAAGGATGTCAACAATGTGCCCGAATAACGAAAAGGGTGGTGGACAGTGTTACGCTGGTTAGCTCCTGAGGCCTGGTTAGAGAATGAGATTGCCGATGATAAAAGGTACGTGCCTACGTAACATATGAATGAAAGAAAGACAGTGGGTAAAATGAATGACAACGTAACAGCACATTCCGGAAATTATTATTGTTACGTTGTAGCCGGCGAGTGCTGCGCGTCTCACAGTTGTACAGTGGCTTGCTCACATGTCAGTGAAGTGATCCCTATTTATGCTTTAAAGAGCCTGGATACCTATGTGTCCCCCTTTTATAACCATTGCTCCATGTATATTGCCTTACTCTTTGGATTGCCACAAAGCAACCTGCGAGATTGGAGAAAGGTTGAGATGAGATCGTGAGAGGAAACGACAGCGTCGTGAAAACGAGACGGATCAATATCCAAGGGTTTTCATTTGTAATTTTGTTTCCCTTATAAAAAAATCATAATGTTATGCGACGAAGGGCCCAGTTCATGACTGGCAGCCGCGTTTAAACAGGGAGCCCTTCACAGACAACTTTAACACGCGCAACGTAGTTGGGCACACGTGGCTAGTTCTTGAATAAAAGCACACTTGTTTTGTTGTACCTTTGTGAAAGTGTTTATTTTAAATTCCTGTAACCACTTGAATGAGATTGAAGTCTCTGCCTGTCTTGTGCACACACACAATTATACATGAAAACGTCACTATTTGAAAATGCTATACCATATGAACGTGAGTTGTCATTTGAAGAAGTTTTTTTTGATCTTGCCCGTACTGTAAGAAGTCTGTCTGCATTTTCAGTATCACTAACAGAATAAAACTGAGTAATAAAAAAAGCACTAACTTTTAAAAGTAGCCAAAATTTACACAGGGTGTTACAGACTTAAATCAAATGTGTTTTTATTATATTATAGTAGTAATAATAATAATAGCAACTCACTACTCAAAAAGCGGAGCGCTCGGTCTGGAACCTGATACCTCTGGGTTATAAGGCAGCAGTTCTTACCTCTGCACCATTCAAGAATACATATCAACTTCCTTTCAATTGACATTTGAGGTTGGATTTTTAACCCATTGAAAGCAACATGTAAATTAAATGTTTTTTTTTTTTTTTTCTTTGGTTATATACACATTATACACTTTACGATATTATTAGATTAACAGGAAAAGGTTTCTGTTTAAGATATGTGTTCAGCAGTTCCTGTTATCCTACACTTACACACATTGTTGTAGACACGTAACACACATGAAATATATGTATGCAACTGGCCTCTGCTCTGTCGGGGGTGTGGGAATGGGATAGCAGGCTGCACGCTGCTTGTGCTAATTGACACATTTGCAAAAAAAAAAGACACTGATGAGGAGAGGTGCAAAGGAATTTAAGGCAAAACTTTTAAGGAACATTGAAATGTCTTCTTAGTACATGTTTAATTATTCCATCCATACATCTATCCAGGCCCAGCAAGCATACAGTGTGAGAAAGGAATAATCCCTGGACTGGGACACCAGCTCATCGCTACCGCTGTGCCACTGTGCCCACACATTTAATTATTAACAGTATACATTTTTTAAATGAAGTTAACAATGTATCTGTATAATGTAATATACATACATGAATGCATTTCATCATAAAAATGTTATTAAGAGCTCCAAACAGATAGCTCTTGGTAATCTAAATCGACTTAGAAGGCAGTTGTCACCATCTGTAAATACACGCTATCTCCTCTATTGAATTGCATTGAATTCCTTTATTATTGTTGTATGGTACAATGAGATTCAATATGCAAATCCTCCATGAACTTATTTTCCTACAAAATGATAAAATAATTATAAAAAAGTGAAAAAATATATAATATGAAGCCATAAGTACACTATACATGTACATACAGTGCAGATAGTGCAAATGGTTCATAAAGTAGCCCAGGTTGCGCATTATTACAACTGTAGTGCAAGTTTACAGTGAAGTAATTGTAATTCTAAGTAAAACCAGTTCTACTGGGAGTACTTGAGGGACTTATTGAGTGCATTTATAGCTCTTGGGATGAAACTGTTTCTTAATCTTGAGGTTCGTGCAGGAAAGGCACTGAAGCGGTTGCTGAATGGAAGAAGTTTAAATAGATTTTGCACATGGCTGAGGCAGCGTGTGCTATAAATGTTCTCCAGGTTAGATTCTGTATTTCGATAATCTGCGCTCACGACACTGTCTACCATAGAGCTTTCTGATCAGCTGCAGTACAGCTGTGATTCCACACTCAAACACTGGGTTAAAATACTCTTGAGTGATGCACTGAGAATGACAACACTAAGGCAACTATGGTATTTGGACTTATTTGGACTAGATTGGCCATTCCTTTGGACCATTATATTGTTACAGGTTCATTACAATCAGATGCATTTTTATAAACAATATGCGGTTCATTTCAGTATATTTGAAAAAGCCATATCAGGGATGTGAATCTAAAAACGAATGGGAAGCCACACAGGAACAGTAGCACTGCTTTGACACTCGGTAAGGGTGGTGTGAGAATGTGTGTTGCTTTACACCAAGTTTAGTTTTTATACATCTTGATGTGAATGTGGAAACGGGTGTACGCGCCATTTATACTTGAGGCCCCAGATCTCTGCTTGTGGCAGCTAATCCTCTTACCTGAAGGGTACTTTCAAAGTTATTCTGGAAAAATGCCATGATCTCAGATTTGGAAGTGCTAATTCTCCGCCTGACCACATCATATTCAGGTGCAAATATTTCCTGTACATACTGAAGATGAAGGTCTGATAAGGCCAAGTAGATAACATCTGCAAACAGCAGAGATGCAATACTGTATGACTGCTCGTTTAGCTATGCAAGGACAAGCAGAGAAGCAAGCGGTGTTATTTATGGATTATGTTCTCTGATGCCCAGATAAAATGATCACACATACCTTGATCTCTGATGTTGGTTCCTCTGTTCTTGCCCTAGTTTTTGTCTCTCGAACAAGCCATGCTTATGTTAAAATGCACATATAGAGTTTCAGGACATGTGGCAATATTCATATTTGATTGGCTACCTTGTCCTTGTGATGAATGAATCTTTTCAACATGTTAAGTCTTTTTACACACCTAAATACTGCTTTCCTTTCCCAGGGTATAAACTAATTAGACCTGCTTCTTAGTCCTGCAGTCTCAGTATTTTTCCATTCCCTGGTCATAACTAAATTAAAGCAGCCTCTAGTTCTGTGCCACCTTTACTTAAACTGACTGCAGTTATAAACCAATGGAAACAGATGCTCCAGTGTTATAATTTAATTGATACAATACAGGTAATTTGTATGAGATAGAAACACTTTCAGTGTGAATTGCTTTTAATTGTAAATTCAGTTCTCTCTGCTTTGTTTGAGCAAAAATTAAAACTTTATTTAAGCAGTCTGCATTTTAAAAAACTGAGGATTTTCCATTCCAAGACGCTCCTTATGAATCTAAGGTTCAACTTTGAAACATCTGTGTCTCAGAGAGGCTGAGTTATGCAATCATTTGGTAATTGGAACACTTCATCCTATACTTCCTTTTTAAAATGGGGAGTATTATCCAAGTCTACCAAGTGCTGAAATGTAATGTCCCACATTGAACTGGTACGTTAGCCAAAACACCCAACAATATTCACTGCTTTGAGCGTTTCTTGTCTGATGTCATTAAAACAACAGGTGTGAATGAGAAGAAAATATTGGTCACCACAGCGACTTCAGCCCATAAAGATTTGCTCTACCCTAACTAATGCCTCTGACACTAAATATCCACTGGTTTTAGGAGTCCCATGAAGTGTCCCTTCCACTTCTTGATGGCATTCAGTATTCCTATTTAAGGTCCATGTTTCCCCACTCTTGTAAGAACAACATTTGTGACATCCTGCCCGTCCCTCTTGAGTTCTCAAATGTTTTGCCAGAGTTTCTTTGAGGCCTTCTGATAGTCATTATTCAAGGCTTAAACCCCACTCAAACATTGGCTTTCATTTTGGCCACTGTTGCTACTTTTTGAGAGCCTACTGGTACGTCCTAGTCAAATCTGGAGACCTTCCTGGTAACCTTGCATGGATCATCGCATTGTGGTTTGAAATGAAACTTGAAGAAAAACACTAGTATGTAGACTTGGTATAAGCAACAACTGAATTTGTTAGATAAACTGTTTTAAAAATTTGTCCTTAAACTACCTTTAATCAATATACCAATAATCCAGTCATCCTTCAGTCTCTCAGAATATAGAATCAATGCAGGACGAACTTCAAGACAGAGAAGCTTTTTATCTGTTGCTCCTCTACATGATGATTGCCTTTTTCAACCCTCTCAAACCTACACAATGTTTATTTTTTCAGAAAACATACAGGATTAAGACATTTAAATAACTGTATATAGAGTTGTTGCATCTTATGAACAACTATGCTTCAAATTTTACTTCCAAGTCGTACGCTTTTTCCACTATTTGCACACTGGAAATTTTGTTAAAAGAAACCTACTCAGCTCTTCACATCTTCCACTCATTTCTGTTCCTGAGTAAATACTGTTTATCTTGAAGACACAGACAGCATCTCAGTAATATATAAAAACATCTCAAAGAATCTTTACTTTAGCGATTCTAGGGTATGGTGAGAAAAGGACCTTTTGACCTCCTTAATGTTGCATTTTATTCCAAAAAAATGTTAAAAGGGTTGCATTGTTTTGGCATGAAAAATTACATGTTTATTAAATCTCAAATGTATAACAATGATACAAATAATAATAGTAATGATGAATAAAAATAATACGAAATGAACAGTAATAACAAAAATAATAACAGTAATAATAATACTACTGATGATGCCAAAATAGTATATAATCTTAAAATGAGTCCTTTGTGTGATAAATCTTAAAGCACGGTGAAAGATACAATCCAATGACACAGTCGGGATAATGATAGCATGTTTCTTTTCGGATTTTCTTTCCAGATTTATCGTTTTTAAACGGCACACTGCACAGGTGCGAGTTAAATTCTGTTTTTTTTTTTCCTGTTGGAGGTATATAATCAATAAAATGTCTACCAATACGACGTTCTGTATTGATCCGTGATGTCTCTTTAGCAGTAGTGTGGGTGGTGAATGTGAGACAATGACTTGTTCTACAAGCTGGCATGTAAAGTTTGCATGAGATAGTTTTGCCGGCTTTTTGTTTGTGTAACACGAATGCATTCCAAATGCACTGTTCCATCAGATGATAAAATATATTTCTATAGTATTTTTTGTATTATGTAGCAACTCCATACTGATTGTTTTTCTGATCTAACATTGTCCAGATATTTTGCTACAATTGCCTGGTACAGTTAGGTCCATAAATATTTGCACAGAGACAACTTTTTTCTAATTGTGGTTCTGTACATTACCACAATGAATTTTAAATGAAACAACTCAGATGCAGTTGAAGTGCAGACTTTCAGCTTTAATTCAGTGGGTTGAACAAAAAGATTGCATAAAAATTTGAGGCAACTAAAGCATTTTTTTAACACAATCCCTTCATTTCAGGGGCTCAAAAGTAATTGGACAAATTAAATAACTGGAAATAAAATGTTCATTTCTAATACTTGGTTGAAAACCCTTTGCTGGCAATGACAGCCTGAAGTGTTGAACTCCTGGACATCACCAGAGGCTGGGTTTCCTCCTTTTTAATGCTCTGACAGGTCTTTACTGCAGCGGCTTTCAGTTGCTGTTTGTTTGTGGGCCTTTCTGTCCGAAGTTTAGTCTTCAACAAGTGAAATGCATACTCAGTTGGGTTAAGATCAGGTAAATGACTTGGCCATTCAAGAATTTTCCACTTCTTTGCTTTAATAAACTCCTGGGTTGCTTTGGCTGTATGTTTTGGGTCATTGTCCATCTGTATCATGAAACGCCACCCAATCAATTTGACTGCATTTAGCTGGATTTGAGCAGACAGTATGTCTCTGAACACCTCAGAATTCATTCGGCTGCTTCTGTCCAGTGTCACATCATCAATAAACAGTAGTGTCCCAGTGCCACTGGCAGCCATGCATACCCAAGCTATCACACTGCCTCCACCATGTTTTACAGATGATGTGGTATGCTTTGGATAATGAGCTGTTCCACGCCTTCTCCATACTTTTTTCTTGCCATCATTCTGGTAGAGGTTGATCTTGGTTTCATCTGTCCAAAGAATGTTTTTCCAGAACTGTGCTGGCTTTTTAGATGTTCTTTAGCAAAGTCCAATCTAGCCTTTCTATTCTTGAGGCTTATGAGTGGCTTGCACCTTGCAGTGCACCCTCTGTATTTACTTTCATGCAGTCTTCTATTTATGGTAGACTTGGATATCGATACGCCTACCCACTGGAGAGTGTTGTTCACTTGGTTGGCTGTTGTGAAGGGGTTTCTCTTCACCATGGAAATGATTCTGCGATCATCCACCACTGTTGTCTTCCGTGGACGTCCAGGGCTTTTTGCGTTGCTGAGTTCACCAGTGCTTGCTTTCTTTCTCAGGATGTACCAAACTGTAGATTTTGCCACTCGTAATATTGTAGCAATTTCTCGGATGGGTTTTTCTGTTTTCGCAGCTTAAGGATGGCTTCTTTCACCTGCATGGAGAGCTCCTTTGACCGCATGTTGTCTGTTCACAGCAAAATCTTCCACATGCAAGCAACACACCTCAAATCAACTCCAGGCCTTTTATCTTCTTAATTGATAATGACATAACAACAGACTTGCCAACACCTGCTCATGAAATAGCCTTTGAGTCAATTGTCCAATTAGTTTTAAGCCCCTGAAATGAAGGGATTGTGTTAAAAAATGCTTTAGTTGCCTAACATTTTTATGCAATCTTTTTGTTCAACCCACTGAATTAAAGCTGAAAGTCTGCACTTCAACTGCATCAGAGTTGTTTCATTTAAAATTCATTGTGGTAATGTACAGAACCAAAATTAGAAAAAAGTTGTCTCTGTGCAAATATTTATGGACCTAACTGTATATCTTTCAGATTTTCTTCGTTTTGGGTGCAG
The DNA here is from genome assembly GCF_016835505.1 of Polypterus senegalus. NCBI lineage: Eukaryota > Metazoa > Chordata > Cladistia > Polypteriformes > Polypteridae > Polypterus > Polypterus senegalus. Next base: position 38,170,228 of record NC_053164.1, read on the forward strand.
AAAGGGGATTCTAATCAAAGTCATCATTATTGGTAAAGTGCAGATATTTCATAATTAGTGAAAACCTTCACTCAGACATACTTTCCCCAAATAATGGCAGCACTGACAGCACTTTTACAGCCCGAGTGATCCTCAATTCTGACGCTTACGCAAAACACATTTGTATAGTTGCCCAAGTGATACTTGGGACTAATGCTTTTAGCACTGTTTTTGCATAACACTCGGGTCTAACGTTAAGGAGGTTAATTGAGTGTGAAATGCAGCCATAATTACAATACAGTCTCGTGCTGCACGTGCAAGACACTTAATAATTCAACATGAAATCTTTCATCGATCACACTATATTCCTTTTAAAATTGTCTAGAATGTATCCAGGTTATGATCCAACCTGTGAACATTGCAATCTTCCTCCAGCATCCCTAAGCCAAATGTTTTGGGAATGCACAAAATGAACATTGTTTTGAACAAATATCTTTAAATACTTGTCAGATAGCCTTGGTGTCACAATCATTCCTAACCCATTAATACTATAGTACTTCTAGATAAGTGGCAAGGTTATTGTAGTTTTGCCATGTTATATTAGTTTTTATTTCTATATTTTTTCTGACCTTACTTGGAAATTCAGTTTAGTAGTTTTCTTCATCGTGTATTTTTAGTTTTTAATTTAGCTCTTATTTTACAAAGACATTTCTATTTTATTTTTATGTATATTAGTTTCAGTTTTAGTAATTAGGGTACGGTTAGAGAGCTACTATGGAGTTTAGTTTTTGTGTCACAATGAGACAGAACTGTACACTTAACGGGTTTGGAGTTTAATGTTAGTTAAAGCTTACTACACTACACAACACACTTTACTATTTCATTTTGTTTTTGTTGGATAAGAACATGCATAATCAAAAACAGATACTGAATATGAACAATTTTATACTTTTTTAAATATTTTGTATGTCATTTGTGCTGAACAAATCTGTGCTGCCTGTTGGTACTTTTTTTCTTTTCCTTTTATTGCCCAGAATGGGTCAATTTGTAATGTAATTTAGGTGAATTTTAAGGTGTGAGGATTTTTTTTTTTTTTTTTTACTCTAAATGTCTACACCACACAACATATCCTGCTCCAACGACAATGTGCTTATAATAAATCTCAAATCCTGGGCTTTATTTTCTACCAGCCATACTGATCTCTGATTTCTTCTCAGGCCTACCTACCTGTATTTCAGTGGAAACAATAGAATGGAAACAATTTTACAAGGTTTGTTTGGCTTTGTTTTTAAACAATGCTTTTAAAGCAAAAGTGATTGGTCAGCAATGGAGACCTAGTCAGTCTCTCGATCAATGCCGTTTTATTTTCAAAAATTGGGAGTGGTCTCCCCTAGACTTTCTTGTTTACTCAGATATGGGGGTGGATATTTGAGGAGTAAACCACAAGACAATGATTATATTATGATTGTTTTGTCTTGGTAGAGTAATATATTGCTCTACTTTCCCCTATTGTATTATTAATATGTAGCCTTTGTCAGAATTCCTCAGAACTCCCAGACTTACCACTGTTTATAAGGTATTATAGTATATAACTTCTCCCTACCTTCCCTCCTACATCTATAATCTCAGGCAGTTAGGTGTAGTAAAAGACAAGCAGGAATTATGTTACAATTTAAACAGTGTATTATTGATAATATTCATAAATAACAATATGCAAAGTACATTTGAATATTGGCAACCATACACCCTGATTAAATGGTGATGTGTAGTTTCACAGACTTGTTAGTTATTTAAAATGTCTCTAGTTAAGGCATCATTGGTGGTCTGCTTTCTTCAGAACAGGCCGCATGCCTGTTTCAATATGGCTGCCGAGCTGTGCTCTCCATTGTGTTGTCCTTTCAGTTCATCAGTTTGGTAAGAGAGAGTGATGCTCTTTCATCAAATGTTAGTGAGAGAGAGAGAGAGAGAGAGAGTGAGGCTAACCAAGCAAATTTCGTGGTACTTAAAGGCTTCCGATACAAGCCAATTCCAAACAGCCATACTTCAGACCAATGGGGAAATAGAACATCTTAACACCTGCCATCCCCCAAAACCATTGATTGAGGTAAAGCTTGGCAGTTAGGCAACCTGGCTTTGTGCGGGGGACGAGAGACTCTAGCTGAGAAACATTTGTTTCAAGCAGTTCCCCCAACTTTCACTTTCCTGACTTAGTTTTGCCTAAATTTTAAATAAAGACATACAAATTTTTTATCAACTTATATGCAAAATCTCACATCACAACAATTATGTACATTAACGAACCATCAACAGCAAATCAAATCAAATTAATAATATATTGAACAATTATTATAAAAGTAAAGTTGAATCTGCATGAATAAGAAAAAAATCGAGTATGTGTTCAGGTAAAGTACCACTTCCAGTTAATGGATTTGACCCAAAAGTTAATACAGATCTTGGTGTAACAACCACATGCCAAGTTTCATTCATCTGTTTAGTTGCGTTTTTGAGTTATCGTGTTTTTTATATATATATATATATCTCTATATATATATATATATATATCTATCTATATATATATCTATATATATATATATATCTATATATATATATATATCTATATATATATATATATCTATATATATATATATATATATATATATATATATCTATATATATATATATATCTATATATATATATCTATAGATATATATATATATATATATATACATATACACACACACACACACACAGACATAATTCCAAAAAATTGTATTTTTGGACTCTGGGAGGTCTAAAACATCAAGATTCATCAAAATCTCGAGTTCAAATTTTTTTCATGATTACTATACTTTCTATGTACTTCGTGTGCGAAGTGGCAGGTGAATTACTGTCAACAAAAAGCAGGCACCTGAGAAATAAACTGAAATGTTACTCACTCGTGATTTTTCTGTCCATACAGTAAAGTTTTTGTTGGTCAGCACATTCCCATTTCAGGCATTTGAATTACATCTTGATATACAACAAATGCAAAGAAAGATGGCATGTAAATCGCTTTCTATCCCACAGGCTTTATGCACATATTCAGCTTGCTGTGTCACCACAAATGTTGTGTGAACACCCACCCTCTGTCACCAGCCGCCATTTACTGGATGAAAATGTGTGGGCGGCTCGTTGTGGATGAGTTTCTGTTTTACAGTTAAAAGATATAAGAGGTAAAAACTAACAGCAAGAATACTCATTTAAAAATGAAAACTAAAATTATTTTTAGTAAATTATTATTTTCCAGTTACTTTTAATAGTTTTGTTTAGTTTTAGTTTTTCCTTTCGTTTTTATTTTATTTCAGATTACAAAAATGTTTTTTTAATAATAGTTTCAATTTTAATTTTAGTTTTCGTTAACTATAATAACCTTGATCAGTGATACTGAACCCGTGTCTCGTGAGCCACATGCATCTCTTCAATGTCCAATTGCTGCTCTTTTAAGTCTTAAGTCTACTTAAGAAAAAAAAACTTTAAAAAGATAATAAAGAAAAACATTGTTAGCAGTATTCATTTCATATTAATTCATCAACATCAGTCACTTCGTTGTCCATACTACAGTTGTGATTTTTGTTTAGTGATAAGAGTGGTAGAGAAATAAAGTTTTGTTTCAGCGTACTGATAGCTCTATAGCTGATCATTGCTGTGTATCTTTGTCGACCTTCTAGTAATTACAACAAGGTAATTAGTTCTCATACATTTCCCTCCAATGCAGAAACTTTATCTAAATGGATCATCGCTATCTGGAGACAGAGCTTTATGATTAGTCCCCATACCAGAGTTTGTAACGGACATTTTAAAAAAGAGGATTTTCATTGAGCCAGGATCTGAGACAATGTGGCGACTGTTGAAGAAGGGAGCAGTTCCTGTGTTGTTTGAGCAAAATATGTTTCTGGTTTGGACTGTAAAAAATCATCAGCAATGTGATGTCAGTTTTTTACCTTCAGGTATTAGCAAGGATGATGAGCTATGCTGTATGTTATACTGTTATGGGTTGTGAAAATCATTTAATAATAATACTGAAACACTACCAGTAATGTAGAAAGTTGTGGCTGTAGTGATAATAAATTACAGTTCTTGCATCATGATTTTCATCCCTTAAAAACATGTTGTTATCCTTATTCTCAAATGCATAGCCGTTTCAGGGAGGAAAGGGATGTTTTGCGACTCTTATATATTTTTGTTAATGTGGCTTCTGAGTTAGGACAAGCTTAAGTACTGCTGTTCTAGCTAATCTTAAAGTAGAGCAGGACAAATTGATTGTAATTGCCTATACCACACTACTTGCACATAGACTTACCCTGCTTAGGGATGCTGGAAGAATCCTTAACACAACTTTTATAAGTTAGTGGGTAACTGTTATTATTTGAATTTGGGAAAAAAAATCTAATCCTTGCTGTGTCTCCCAGCCTATTTGTGAATTTCTTGAGTTAATACCAATGTCTGGTGAGAATTTCAAATGAATAACCTCATTGAATAAATTTACTGAAAAATATGTTGATGCATTCAGTACTTATTTCCTCCGCTGTGTGCATTTGTATATAATATACAGTATATATATAATGTAAAGTAGACTCCCTCACTAACAAAAACACTATTATAGTTGAAAAGCAGACATTTGGATATTCCATCTAGGTCAGAAGGAATCTGCTAAGAAAGGTCATTTCGATGTATTTTGGAGTAAAAACACCACCTTCAATAAATAATCCAAATGCATCAAAATCTCAAAAACACATTCCTGGATTTGATTGAAAGTGAAAGTTTGAGACATTCATTATACAAAAAAGAAAATTAGCTGCCAACTGTTTTTTTTTTTTCTTTTGCTTCTCTGAGACTGATCAGTGACTGAAGGTGACACTGGGAGAGAGAATCTATTAAAAAATTGTCTCAGGGTGTTCGCTTTGTTCACATCCCCTTCTAGCGTTTGATCCCTGGATTGCTCAAGTCCAGTAATTTTATCCAATCCATTCCAGACATTCTTCATGTTATTCAGAGTGAGTTTATTTTTTATTTTAGCTTTGTAAGCTTCATTCATTCACTCAGCTTTTTCTTTAGCACATGCTGTACATCCTTCATAGCCTCTTTATCACCAGATTTGAATGGTCAATCTTTTTCTCATTCAGGAGACCTTTTAGCTTCTTTGTAATCCAGGACTTGTTGTTTGGAAAGCAACATACTGTCTTTTGTAGGTACAGTACCAATGTGCTAACGCAGAAGTTAATATAGTCTGTGATGCCCCGAGTCCTTGAGAATTGTCCCCAATTGACTCACACATCATTTCCTATTCTGTCATTTGGAAGCAGTCATTCAGAGCCACTTCAGCCTCCAGGCTCCACTTCCTCATTGGTGATAATAGGTTGCCGTCTAATAACAGGCTAGTCGCTGGGAACAAGAATAATCAGGTTGTGTACAGATTTGCTCAAATGAGAAATTAGATTATACTTAAAGGAATCTTTAACATTTGACAATGTAATGGATGTTTTTCAGTTTGTTCTGTTTTTTGCTGATCAGACCATGAACAGAGTGCCTTTTCAAAAATAAGTTTACCTTTTCTTGATCCAGACAGATTTTTTTTAATTGTTTATTTGAGTTTCCTGACAAGTTCCCCTTACAATTTTCATTACACTATAACTTATTAAGTTTATTACATAGAAAATCAGCCAAAAAATCCCGGACCATCGAGAGTGTGCAAACTGACAACATGAAGAATCGTCTTCGCACCGAACTGCAATCGTCCCCGCATAAATTAAAGTCTTGGCCTTTTGAATGGAGTGCAGGCTGACTTTATAAACAAAACAAATTGTGTTTAGGTATACAGTAATCCCTCGCTATATCGCGTTTCGACTTTCGCGGCTTCACTCTATTACTGATTTTATATGTAAGCATAACTAAATATATAACGCGGATTTTTCGCGGGTTCTGCGGACGATGTTTTTTTTTTTTTACTTTCTGTACATGCTTCCTCAGTTGGTTTGCCCAGTTGATTTCATACAAGGGACGCTATTGGCGGATGGCTGAGAAGCTAACCAATCAGTGCACGCAGTTAAGTTCCTGTGTGCTGAAGGCGATGTTAACCAGGAAGTCTTGTCTCGCTCATTCTGCATCAACGTGTTTCGCTGTGTAAAGAGTTAACTTTTGTGCTCTTTTGTGTTTATCTTTGTGCATAGTCAAGCCCTTCATTATGGCTTCAAAACGATCTGCTCCTTGTACTGCTTCAATGAGGCCATGATTCTTTTTATTTAAAAAATAGGAAAGGAATATAAGATCTACGGCTGCAGTGTCCTTTTAACCAGGGTACAAAATGAGTTGTAAGTGGATGTAATAAGGCAGTAGTCTGGATGGAATCTGCTTTAGGGATTTGGATTGAAGTCTGCCGGAAGAAGAACAACGGCGGTGATATACAGTTGCCTGAAGAGGCTCCTTTAGAAGAGCTGTAGCGCTCTCCTTTGTTGTGCAGTAAAACTATACTCATCGTTATTGGACAAGTCGTTGTGTCATTGTTGGTGAGTAACTATAATTAATTTTCTACTTACAGTACTTAGTACATGTACGTACGTTTAGTATCACTGTACACACATTTACTGTATACAATTTTTCTTGCATTGTAAGTATTTATTGCTGGTGGCCTGTCTATTGTAATGGCTGTAACATGTGATATCGGAGACACTCGATATCTTTAAAATAATATTTAGGTTTTACTGTATATAAACAGTGTGTTTACATACATAATTTCAATGAATCTTACCTAATATCTAAGAGAATACAAAGGGTTTATGCTGTATAACTGTGCAGGGAATATTTATAAACCGTGTGGGAGAGTTTATAAGGGCTTAAAATATATAAAAATAACCATACAAACATATGGTTTCTACTTTGCGGATTTTCACCTATTGCGGGGGGGCTATGATCTGGAACGCAACCACTGCGATGGAGGAGGGAATACTGTATTGAATATGTTAGATGGCTGTTTATGCATATTCTGCTGTACTGGGCACTTCTTATTTTGGTATTATTGGTACATGATGGAAAATAAAGAATACTGTGCATAACTTGTGTGGGGGTTAAAAATCTGTTACTATAGTTGGTAAGCCATACATGTTTCCTTCCAGACATGGATAAATATTGAATCATTCTTAAAAGTTCTTAATTAACTTGTTGTTGTTATCAAGGGGCACATGCTCACAGAAATCTAGGTTATTTTTTTCTTCCAGCTTATTGCTAGCCCAAAACAATTCACTTGCACCTCAAAACAAGCATCAGAGTGAAGAACACTTGAATCTTAGAGAAAAATACATCTTAGCTTGACTTTTAATGCTGATGTAAGTTGTTGAAATAAACCACTGGTTGGAAAGCAACACATTATCAGAACACGAGTCTCTGGTCTGGCAGGATCATGGAAGTTTCTTGTCTGTGGTTGAGTTCTTGGTGACTTGGTTTAGAGAAGATGATGTTATACCAATGTAATAGATAGAAGCTAACACAGCATATTGTTGCTTGTTAGATGCCTATTTTTTCCCATCATGTCTGAATATTTATAAAAATAAATACATATAGTAATTCAGTTCTACATGATTATTCTGGAAAGTTCATGGTTATATAAAAGATTTAATGGTTGTCTTGTTTGGAATGCTTGTCTGTGGTTTTTTACATTTGTTTTTCTTCTAATATTCCCATTGCTGGCTATAATACCTTTATATTTGTGGCTAAATGCAAGACAAATTTTGGTGGGAAATATGTACATTTGTACTTGAAAGTTTGTGAACCCTTTAGAATTGTCTATATTTCTGCATAAATATGACCTAAAACATCATCAGGTTTTCAGTCAAGTCCTAAAAGTATATAAAGAGAAAACAGTTAAACAAATGAGACAAAAATATTATACTTGGTCATTTATTTATTGAGGAAAAAGATCTAATATTACATATTTGTGAGTGCCAAAAGTATGTGAACCTCTAGGATTAGCAGTTAGTTTGAAGGTGAAATTCAGAAAAAGAGTTGTTGATGCTCATCAGGCTGGAAAAGGTTACAAAACCATCTCTAAAGAGTTTGGACTCCACCAATCCACAGTCAGCCAGATTGTGTACAAATGGAGGAATTCAAGACCACTGTTACCCTACCCAGGAGTTGTCGACCAACAAAGATCACTCCAAGAGCAAGGTATGTAATAGTCGGCGAGGTCACAAGGACCCCAGGGTAACTTCTAAGCATCTGAAGCCTCTCTCACATTGGCTAATGTTCATGAGTGCACCATCAGGAGAACATTGAACAACAATGGTGTGCATGGCAGGGTTGCAAGGAGAAAGCCACTGCTCTCCAAAAAACACATTGCTGCTTGTCTGCAGTTTGCCAAAGATCATGTGGACAAACCAGAATGCTATTGGAAGAATGTTTTGAGGACGGATGAGACCAAAATAGAACGTTTTGGTTTAAATAAAAAGCGTTATGTTTGCAGAAAGGAAAACACTGCATTCCAGCATAAGAACCTTATCCTATCTGTGAAACATAGTGGTGGTAGTATCATGGTTTGGGCCTGTTTTGCTGCATCTGGGCCAGGACAGCTTGCCTTCATTGATGGAACAATGAATTCTGAATTATATCAGAGAATACTAAAGAAAAATCTGTCCATGAACTGAATCTCAAGAGAAGGTGGGTCATGCAGCAAGACAACAACCCTAAGCACACAAGTTGTTCTACCAAAGAATGGTTAAAGATGAATAAAGTTAATGTTTTGGAATGGCCAAGTCAAAGTCCTGACTTTAATCCAATCGAAATGTTATGGCAGGGCCTGAAGCAAGCAGTTAACGTGAGGAAACCCACCAACATCCCAGATTTGAAGCTGTTCTGCACGGAGGAATGGGCTAAAATTCCTCCAAGTCGGTGTGCAGGAATGATCAGAAGTTACCGGAAACATTTAGCTGCAGTTGTTGCTGCAAATGGGGGTCACACCAGATACTGAAAGCAAAGGTTCACATACTTTTGCCACTCACGAATGCAATATTCGATCATTTTCCTTAATAAATAATTGACCAAGTATAATATTTTTGTCTCATTTGTTTAACTGGTTTCTCTTTATCTACTTTTAGGACTTGAGTGAAAATCTGATGATGTTTTAGGTCATATTTATGCAGAAATACAGAAAATTCTAAAGGGTTCAGAAACTTTCAAGCACAACTGTAAATACAGCAAAAAATACATATTTGCAAACCCCTTTAAAGCATAATCATATTCTGTGTATGTATTTGCTGCAAGCTACACTTGTTTAGCGGCATGGTGGCGCAGTGGTAGCACTGCTGCTTCACAGTAAAGAGACCTGGGTTTGCTTCCCGGGTCCTCCCTGAGTGGAGTTTGCACTCCAGGTACTCCAGTTTCCTCCCACAGTCCAAAGACATGCAGGTTAGGTGCAATCCTAAATTGTCCCTAGTGTGTGCTTGGTGTGTGTGTGCGTGTGCCCTGCAGTGGCCTGGCGCCCTGCCCCCGGGGTTTGTTCCTGCCTTGCGCCCTGTGTTGGTTGGGATTGGTTCCAGCAGACCCCCGTGACCTCGTGTTAGGATATAGCGGGTTGGATAATGACTGACTGACTACACTTGTTTAAGAGAATTCACTTCTGTTTAATGTGGCTATTTGTGTGTTAACCTTTTTTTTCTTTACAATGGAATGTTTTAATTTAATAACTATTTTATATTTTAGGTCTTATAATGTGACTTGTTCTGAGGATACCTCTAAACGTGGATTCCCAAAAAGCTGTTGTACAATCCAGGATATACCTCTCATTAGGTAAGAGAATGAAGAGGTAATATTTTGCACAGATTTATTTGATAACTAGCGACTGGGAGCCCGATTGAATCGGGCTACAAATTCAACGTTTGTGAAATCCATACTTTGCAAAGAATTGTTTTGTTAAGTCCTTGAAATGATTTTGTTATCATGGCACTGATTTGTGGTTAAAATAGACCTTTTCGGCCGCCGCAAGGCACGGGCTGCTCGATTTCTTTCAACTCGTGCTGCATTTGCGGCTGCTTGAGCTTCTTCAGTCGCTTGTGCATGGCTGGCACGATTTCTGTCAGCGTTAGTAGCATATGTCGAGATTAAAGTCGACATTTCCACTTTATTCTCATAGTTTATTTTGTAATTAAAGTAGAATATCGTAAAACTAAACTTCATCCTAAAATCAATGTTTAATTTAATAGATTTTCTCAAACCCCATCATAAGTTATGTAGCACATTAAATGCTTTGTGTTAAGTGTTCCCCGACCCAGTTGTCAATCGCTACACGCTTCTTAAACTGACTTCCTCTTGCACGAAGAGGAGGCGCAGGCAGCGATTACCTCACAGAATACATTAATTTCTTTATATTCCTGCTCCCTGAACATTTAGAATGACAGTTTAAGAAGCACGTAGTGATTACCATGGCTCAGGGAACACTTAACACAAAGCATTTAATGTGCTACATAACTTATGATGGGGTTTGAGAAAATCTAGTAAATTAAATATTCATTTTAAAATGAAGTTTAGTTTACGATGTTCTACTTTAATGACAAATTACGAGAATAAACTCAACATGTCGACTTTATTGTCGACATAAGCATCGAGATTAAAGTGGAAACGTCCAGAATAAATTCAACATGTCATCACACTATTCTACAATACCCAGGTACATTACACAGTATTGAAAAAAAAATAAAACAAGTACAACTTGGCTTGCAGTATTATTCAGTAGTATTGAAACAGTATTCCAGACAACATACATGGCTCCTTTTTTCAGCAAAGGTTCTTCTGTGTCATAATGTTCAGATTTATCGTCTGTTACAGTTTCAGTTTCAGAATGTTCTCTGTCCATTTTCGCTGTTCAGTACCTCCACTAACGCATGTACTCCGTTGCATCTGTGTTTCTCGGTGCAGCAGTGAAAAAGGTCCATACCAAACAGTTTCCTGCTGCACCACACTTAGTTGGAACACGTTATGATTATTCAAAGAAATTGTCAAAACTTTTTACTGCATCACTCCAATCACCCAGAACAAAAACTACATCCAATAGAGAGGTGGAGCTAGTTTTTTTTTTGTAGAAAGAAATGCTTCATTCCAGCATCCCAAATAAAAAGTGGCTTGCTGTCTTAGGTTATGTCTATTCTTTAACGGCTGTGTGCATTGATTGGCTTGTGAAAAGCCAATCTCTTTCTGGAGGTTTTTATTTGTAGACATTTAAAAACCTGTATGGCCAGGTAGATGGCAAGTCCAAGTGTAATGGACTTTAAACATCACCCTTATGTGTTACAGTTAAACATACAACCAATATGGATTCTGCTTCAGAGTGCCTTTGAAAGTCCTCAAAGTTCTCTTTCCAAGTGTCAGCCTAATAAAGTGAAAAATAATAACAGTCTTTGGCTAGGAGCAATAAATATGAAATAATCAGGATATCGCTGTTCATGTCATATTTAAAGGTTTCTCTTAATGCCATTTTTCTGCATATGGTAACATGCTACAAGTCTTACAAACACAGTTCACAGTGGTAATATTAAAGCAAATCAAATAAGATGAATAAACTGACAAACACAAATAAGCAATTGAGAAAGAGAAGGTAGGAGCCCAGTATTTTAAGACATTATATTTTTCTGATTATTACTGTTATTTTAAAATATTCTGGCATATGCTGTCACCTTCTGCCAATACAACAGTCCTTCAGAATGAGTTACTGTATACTGTTAACATGCTGTATACATTTTTGGATCTGTTATTTAATAGTTTATTAAGTACTAATGGTTAAAACACAAGTTTTTTGGAAGTATTATGGCATTTAAGGTTTTTATATTAAACCACTGAGGAATAGGTAGTATATGACTAATACCTGCTTCTTTCCTCTGGTGCAGCAAGTGTGGCTCATTTCCTCCAGAAAGCTGTCTCTTCAGTCTAATTGGAAATGTTGGAGCATTCATGGGTAAGTCATGGACTGAACAGTGTGAGCTCACCTGTAAGGAGTCCTCCTTCCCACATTTTTATCCCTATATCCTTGACTGACTTGTCATCTTGCTTTCTAAATTTCTGTATTTACTTGCTACTTGTGAAGATTTTGTTTCAGATCAGCTAGACTTAATAAAGCTTTGGGGGATTTTAAATAGGAGCTTGTCAAAGCAGATGAGGATGCTTTTTGGGGAAATAACTTTCTGCTTTTTTTCCCCTTTTTATACTATCTAAGAAATGGACTGCTAGGCAAGTTTGAAAGAAATAGCTTTGTCCCTTGTATGTTCCTGTTTAATAGTGTGAAAGAGGGGAAATTTGAGGGCTGGTATGACAAAAATACTTAACAGTATTATAAGTCAGCACAGTGCCAGTAGAAGACATTACAGTGAGATATGGAAATTTAATGGATGAGATCACGGAATGTAATGTAAGATTGATGAGGTAATTAAATGAGCTAGGTTGATGAGTCTGGAGACCTACTTTTCCATGAGTAATGAATGTCTCTCATATATATATATAATAATAATATATTATATATATATTTATATATAATAATATATAAAGTGTATAAGGACAATACGTTATAGATGAAACATCGACGACTAAGCGAAGAAGAAAGCAGTGCGGAGTTAAGAGACTTAAAAGCATTGGAGAGACAGAAAAGAAAAAGAATAATCTAGGTGCAAATTCAGAAAATAAGGAAAGTAATTATCAGCCCAGAACAAGTGGAATTGAAAAAAAAAGCATGTCCAATCCTGAAGTTGGCGCTATACACATGCAGAGCAGGTTAGAGTTTATGAAAGCAGTGGAATTTGAAAGTCTTAAAAAAAAAAAAAAAAAAAGTTGGCGTGATACACATGTAGAGAAAGTTAAAGAATATGAAAGTAGGAAAATTAGAAACTATAAAAAAAGAAAGTAAAGATCACAGTAGCGCAAACAAATGGAAATTATTACTCGTAAAAGGGAAAATAATCACCACGGACCAGGTGTCATTGAAACAAAAGCACGATAAAGCAAGGTCAGAAATAAACGACAGAGTAGAAAACAAAGTAAAAAGACATAAAGAGGTTAAAAAACAAGGGGGCCAAACACATGCAAAGCAGGTTAGAGATATGAAAACTGGAATTCAAAAGACTAAAAAAAAAAATGTAGGCACGAAAGACATGCAGAGCAAGATATAGAATATGAAAGCAGCAAAAAATGACAGTGTCAAAACAAAGAAAGTAAACATCGCATTAGCGCAAAGAAAGAGAAATTATTATTCGGAGAAATAACAAAAAGGCGAATAGTGATCGAATATATGGACATAGGTGATATGTCAGAAGTATGTAAATATTGTAAGGCTTTGAAGTTTAAGTCAAGAGATTTTCAAAAACGGAGTTTACCTCGCATGCGTTTATTGGTTACTTTGCAAAAAAAATTATTAACTGCTGATGATGTAGATTGTTTTATTTGTGCTGAAATTCCAAACAGAGAAACCTATCCTGAATCATTAAACACATGACTCACTGACCTCATTAAAAAGATTCAGCACATTGGGACTCGAAAGATTCCAAAAAGTGTTTTTACAGAAGTTCTGCAATAAAAGTGAAAGTAATGAAATAGCAACAATTCAAAGAAAAAAAAAAAGTCTTAAAAGTGTGTATCCGGAAAAACAAAAATGGGGTTTGGTGAGCGAAGCGAGCAGGGGGCAAAGCCCCTGTGTGTGTGTGCGTGCGTGCGTGTGTATATATGTATATCCTTCTACATAAAAGCGGTCGGGATTGTCCTTCCGTCCCGTGAGTGGAAAGTGTAGCGGTATTCTGCTTATCACAGACTTACTACTTGCTGCTTGTGGTACGAAGTGACATGATGTGAGCAGAGTTCTAGTGCTCCCATCGTTCCCTTGCGCCATTTCAGGTGACTACCTGTTGAAGCTCATTGAGAGAATGCCAAGAGTGTGAGTAATCAGAGCAAAGGGTGGCTATTTTGCAGAAACTAGAATATAAAACATGTTTTCAGTTATTTCACCTTTTTTTGTTAAGTACATAACTCCACATGTGTTCATTCATAGTTTTGATGCCTTCAGTGAGAATCTACCAATGTAAATGGTCATGAAAATAAAGAAAACACAGTGAATGAGGAGGTGTGTCCAAACTTTTGGCCTGTACTGTGTGTGTGTGTGTGTGTGTGTATATGTGTATATATATATATATATATATATATATATATATATATATATATATATATATATATATATATATAAAGCACTCCATGAGTTAATTGAAATTCCAGAAGACCTGAGAAGAAAGAAAATTACTGAACTATATCAGTTGTAAAAGGGTTACACAGCAATCTCTAAAATCCTGATACTCCAGCGAACCACTGCTAGGGTCATCATCGTCAAATGATACAGAAGAGTGGCTGATCTCTTGTTACCAGAGGCTTTTGAAAGTAGCTGTTGTTGATAAATGTATTATTTTGAGTGATATAGTTGTTTGAAAACCTTTTTCCTTCAATAAATTAAATAATCATTTAAAAAGTCGAGTTGTCTTTTGTGTTATATGAAATTTGCTAGGAGATCAGAAACAGGTATTATGCATAAGCAAAAACAGAAGAAATCAGGAAGCGGACAAATACTTTTTCTTGCAAGTCTGCTTGGTATAATGAGGGGGGACCCAAAAATTCTTTTAGCCACCTTCAAAATACTCTCCTTAAGATGCAATTCACTTGTCCCTGCACATCTTCCATTCCAGGTAATATTTCCTGAACTTGACTTTTGTAACTGGGTCTACACTTCCTGCATTTTCTTCCATGTATTTCTAACACAGTAGCAAGCCTCGTGCCATTCACTCTCAATTTTAATTTCAAGAACAAAAAAGTTCTAGGCAGCAAGGATTGTGAAGGAGTAGCCAAACTGTTTTTAATCAAAAACTCTTTGACTGATAATGAAGTGTGTGCAGGTGTGCTGTCATGGTGCAAAATGCAGTTTTGCCAGTGCCATTGCTGCTAACATTTTTCTTTTCTGGCGTTTTCCCATAGCCTCCTCAGCAGTTCATTGTGATGTCACAGAGTAACAGTCACGGTGAACAAGCTCTTTAGTTGATCATTGTGTCTTGAAAACTGGCCCTGGTGGTTTGGAGAAGAAAAATTGCTGAAGCCTTCTGCACGGTTACAAAATAAACACTAAAAATGAACACTTGATTTAGCATGATGCTACTGTGCAGACTGATTAACTACACATCTAGGTACATGATACCTAACTACATATTCAATAACTACACTCTACGCCTGTGCTGTTGACCAATTCTGGGAAATTTTGGGTCCTCCATCATACTTATCATTTCTCTTTACCTAAATGTTGAGGCTTACAGTAAACTCGTTTAGTGGACGTTGTTCCTGTCTGTTAATTCAGTGATTCTTTGGGGCAGGTGTAGTTTTGTGTGTGAATGTGTAAATATATGACATTAAATTTCTTTTATTTACATTGTTGCCAGGTAGCACTATATTTTAAACAATGGCTATGTAGCATTTTATTGTGACTGAAATTAGATAAATTTTTTTAGATACTTCCTACTACCCTTTTCATGTTGACAAGTCAAGATATTACTACTTTATTCGGCAATTTGGTTCAAAAAGCACAATATGAGAAGATTTCCTTGCTTTAGGAGATTTGAATTCTGACATTTTATTTTCTTAAGTTCCTAAGTTAGCTAGTTTGTTTCCCACATATAAAATGGCAAAATGTTTTGCTGCACATCTATATAGTCTTCATTTCCTAGTCATGGGTAGAGATACACCTTTATTTGTCCCCAGGGGGAAATGTGGCTTCTTATTGGACTATAATAGTAATATAATATTACAACAAAACCCTATCAAATACATTCCAGAATGATTTAAAAGAAAAGAAACTTCCGACTTGGCAGTCATAGTGAGGCATCATCAAAGGGGGTATTGTTGTTGGTAAAAGATGTCACTACACACATTAAAGGAACATGGTCTCCTAAGAAAAAGTCTGTTCTGCCCTTTCTTATGTAATTCCTCTGTGTTATGAGACCAGTCCAGGCTGTAGCAATGCACTGCCTTCACTCCTTGAATAGTGACCCAATATAGAGGCTCTTTCGTAGGGTGAAACTCAATAACAAAAACAGGATCATTGCTCAGGTTATAATATTAAAAAAAAAAAAAAAGTTTGGTCTGGCTATTTTAAACTCCGCTTGTAAGTGAAATGTATCTTGCAGCAGGATATTCCAATGCCGACAAAGTCTGGTTTGTTTGTATTTGATCCTGCTGTATTGTTAGCCTATAGGATGGCAGTGTTTTCAGGTTCAGTGAGTCTGAGCATTTATAGAATGCTTCCGAATACACTGGAAAACCAAACTATAATTGATAAATATAAGTAGAAAATAGAAAATTTAATCCAGTGTATCAATGGAAGCAATTTCATTTCAATGAGTTTTGTTCCACTTTCTAATCATAAGCAGAGCAATGGGGAATTGGGAAGCAGTTTGTTAGTATTTTGACTTTTTTTCTCTCCAAACCTTTGTGCTACAAAATAAAAGATACAAATGTAGTTGGTTTACTTGGACACAGTTTTTACTTGTGTCACATAGCTTCTTTCTTTTACAGTACAGAAAAAAGTTTACTTTGGTGGAAGACAATTACAGTTTACAGATCTGCAGCAATATGCTCAGCTTAGTTTAATGGACATTTTTTAATTATTAATTTATTGATATCAGAGTTAGTAACTTCATAAACTGGTCAGGTCATCACTGAATCTTTTATTACAAACGACAGTGGACAGCAGATAGAGCATGGACATTTTCTTAAAAATATGATAGCAGGCTTATGAACAGCAGAAGGTCAGTATGTTTCAAAAGATGTAACCGGGAACTGGTATTTGAGGATATTTGTAAGCATGTTAAAAGGAACAAATATTTTGCAGTAAAAAGCTCTGTAGTAGTAAATGAATAACTTTAAAATAAAAAAGTAAAGACACTACATTTTAAAAGACATTATGTGAAACATTTTATTTTTACATTTTACAATTGCATTGGATACCATCGCTTAATTTTTCTTTTACCTATTGCTCACTAAATAAAAATATTGCACTTCAGCAATGTATCCAGTTTTCTCTTACAGTTTACAGAAAGTCCAAGTGTACAGTACAATAGATTCTGCAATAGAAGACATCTCAGCCAGAATAAATTACCGCCCTTGTGCATGATGCTGCCAGGATACTGTAAATTCTACGTATCTGTGTTCCTTTGCCATACAAAGCAGATTCAGAAAACAGATTAATTGACGGATGATTAGGAACAACACTTCTAGTTCTAGAACTGAAAGGCGCGTTTCACTGACATTGTTTTAAAATTTGAAGGAGTGACATAGACATCTTATGTTCATTATAGTACTACTATTGTTACCTTTAATAATCCTTCAGCAAATGGCCTAAGCAATCTTCTGTCTTGTATATCCATATTCAATGTGTCACTGATGGTCTTCTCTCAACCCGCCCCACCCCCACCTCTTCTTTTAAATATAGTGGTCATGGTCTGTATGCTTCGATATGCTCAGGTCATTGAAAGAAGTCGCCGCTCCTGGATAAACACTATGGGGCTGATTACTGGCTGCACTAACGCTCTTGGGTTGGTAATGGTTGGCAACTTTCAGGTAAATATAAACAAGTTTTGATAAGTAAAGTATAAGAAATAATGTTAAGCTAGTGTATCAATTTTCAGGCAACCACATTTTCTTTTATTTCTATTTTCTGCTTCGCTCTATACACCAACTTACTTATTTATTTAGTAACTGTGATCACAACAATGCCCAAGTAAGGTTTTACTATAAAATGGCTTGAAATTCAGTGTGGCACATTCATATGCACAAAGCAAGGTAAAAATGCAGAAAGGAGATTTAATATTAGTGTCTGTTCCATCTGCATTGTATTATTTTGTTCACTAAATATAAGAGCATACTGTGATTTTATAAACACAAATCTAATCACTGCTCTTTTAACTTAAAGGCCACTTACACTTATGGTAAGTGGGACACATATATTGGGGTTAGTTGAGCTTACTTTTCCTCTAGGGTGATGCCTTCCTTGGTATTTATGAAATTTGGTGTACAGAGATAAAACTTTGACTGGTGTAAGGGTCACTTACCTATTCCAGTGGCTTGTCTAACTGGTCACGTTTTGGCTTTGCATCACAGAGTGATACAAACCACTTTCCTTCTGTGCCTACAACTAGGATTTTTTCATTCTGTTACTTCTAGGTGGACCATGCCAAGTCTCTACATTACATTGGAGCAGGAGTTGCCTTTCCAGCTGGACTGCTGTTTGTAGGCCTGCAGTGTGTGCTTACTTATCGTATTGCCATGACGGCTCTGGACTACTGGATGGCACATTTGCGTGTTGCTCTCACCATTGTGGCCTTATTTTCATTGGTTCTAAGTATCCTTTGCAGTTTGTGTATGAGTGAAGATGTAGATTTGCAAATGAATGAGGCATCTAGGTAACAAATTGTTCTTTTTGTCGAAATGCAGCTATATTTGGGTAGATCTGTTCCACTGGACTACATGCCATGTGTGTCTGTTTGTAATTCAAATAATGTTCTGATCCATATTTTGACATTAGTTTTGTTGTTGATCTAACCAGTGTTAAATGTTGTCTTTCGGTGGGGTGGAAGTTGGGGTCGGGGGAAACAAAAGTCTTGTTATCAATTTCATAAATGGCTAACAAATGTATACTTACCTGAAAAAGACTATGGATCTAGACCCTATCAATTAGGAATCTTACAGTACTTGATCTGTCTAATTTTTCCATAGCTTCACATATCCACTACGGATGAACCATTGGAGCTTTTTACATTTTATTTCTTTCTGGCTATTGACCATCTTACTAACTGATCCTTCTATTACCATTTCATTACTCTGGAAAATGGTCCAGCAGCTTCCAGAAATAAAATTTCATAAATTGTGCTCCCACCCTCTTATTTACAGAACTGAATGTGCCAAGCAGCCTAACCCCCTCACCCAGTTCTATCAGTGCACACTGCTGTTAGGTAAGGCCTCTATGTCCAGCTGCCACTGCCATCTTGAGTAGCTAGTATTGAGCACATTCCCCTCTATGTCATTGAAATCGTACTTCTGGTATTTATCAACAGGTCTGCAGATTCATTAAAAGATTCAGCTGAGCTTTTAAGTGTATAATGGTGTCTGTGTTTTCAGCCATGCACTGTACAGTATTGTTGTTCAAAATGGAAATGGAAGTGGTTTAGAATGTTTTCAGCTGCGGCAACATTTTATGAATTTAAGATTTTCTCTCCTATTAAGACACACCCTCAATCAGTTTTCCTTTTTTATATTAAAAGTAAAGTATTTATTGAAAGCAACAACATAATTTTTTCTGTATTTGGGAATTGCTTTGTGTAAATACACATCTAAGTGGTGTGTGCATTAATTTTGATTAAAGCAAACTTTCGATTTGACTCGGTTGCTGCTGAGTTTTTCAAGTTAAATTATAGCCTTGTTTAGGGGAGAGCTCTTTGTAGTGTTCACACAGAAGACTTGGACCTCCCATAAAATGCAGTAATGTTTCATTTTCCATGTGTTTTTGTCAAAAACTTAACTATTCACAGTAGCAAGACATTTTAAGCAAGGGTTCATTCTGTCTATCTGTCTGTTGTAAAAGGCGCTATGTAGCGCCCGACCCAGCACAGACTTATGCAGAGGCCCGTGTAAAACAAATAGGTTTTTTATTTCTTTTCTTCAGCCGTGGGGCATGCCTTCCCCATGTCCCACAGGTCCAACACAGTCACAAAAGCACAAAACAGACTTTATACAACCCTTCCTGGCACCACCACTCCTCCCAGGCAACCTCGTTCTCTTCCTCCCGATTCTGGCCACGAATGAAGGGAGGCTGGCCCGTTTTATAGCCCACTCGGAAGTGTTCCAGGTGCTTGACCAGCTGGCCCTGATTGCACCTCCGGGTGGGGCTGATAACTCGTCCAACTGGGTTGTTGGCTCTCGGCAGCACCCCCTAGCGGCCACCCCATCTCCCAACCAGGCGGTGGTTCTCCATGTCCCATGGAGCCACGTGGGAGACTGGGAAACGAACACTGGCCAGGGAGGCTGCCACCTAGTGTCCCAGGGGAGGTATTGAGCTGTCCATTGTGGCTCCCCCGGAACATATGCAGCAGGGGCGTCCCGACCGGGCATGGGACCCAGCTGTCTGTCACACTGTCTGTCTGTCTGTCTCATCTAATCTGTATAAATAAAATAAAGCAATACTAGATTTTCTTAACTAATGATTCTTCAGGTGGCATCTTTTTCATTCATGAAAGCTTCCTGCTCCAGCATGCTGCTGCCGTATGTGAATGGATCTTCACTGTTGACATCCTGGTATTCTATGGGACTTTTACGTACGAGTTTGGTGCTGTCACCAATGATACAATGGTAGTTGGACTGCAGCACCGAGGGCCAGTGAGTGCCAGCAAGGCCTGCAAATCTCCAGGGAGTAGTAGTACCTCAACACAACTCAACTGCAACCCAGAGAGTATTGCCATGTTATAATTGCCATGTAGAAGAAAGACTGTCATAGGCAACAAACTTGGGCATATCCTAAAACACCTTTCAAAGTTAATAATTGAAAGGTAGCTGGGATGTAGATGCAGAGGCTTCTGTCTTTCAGAGTAGTTAGATGGGAGCCCATCAAGAGGTGTGTGTGTGTGTGTTTTTTTTTTTTCCTTCTTTTTGAAAGCCAGGGGGTATGATAACTGTGCAACTCTAGGAGGCCAATGTATTTCTTCATGTGGTAGATGCAGTAGACAAAAGAAATTTACTTTTCTACCTACTGGAGTTTGACCTGATATTTACTTATGATTGCTATGGCTTAATTAATGGGTGTAGGTTTTTTATAGCAGGTCTTTCTCACAACCAACATGTTTTTCACGTTTCTAGCAATCACATCTAGAATGGGTTTGGCTTTGTTGTGGGATTTTAGTGGGTACTTTTAGCTTTTTTGAATTTTGTTTTAATCAGGAGACTCATGCTTTAAAAAGGGCTCTATGTTACAAATAACTTCTTGGCATCATTTATTACTTTTTTAGCAATAAACTCACACATCATCCCCCCACATCCCAAAAAAGAATAATTGGTGCTGAAGCTGCTTCCCTTATGTTTGTTTTTAGAAACTTTATGTTGGCTATTATTTAATGTTCTTATGTCCAATGAGTGGCATAAGACAGACCAGCCCAGGTTATAGACAATCATAGTTGGGCCTTTATTTAGAAACCATTTAGGATCTTTAGATTAGCGATGAGTTTGCACATGAAAACATCCTATATTTCTTTTAATTAATCAAAAAAGCAGATGCAGCTGTGGCTCAGTCCTTAGCGCAATTGCTTGGTATGCAAGGCCATATGAATAATTTGTTTTGGCAATGTAGACCAATCCTGGGACAAATACAAATGAGTATTGTTTTCAAGTTTAGGATTAAAAATTACGCTTTATATTGTTGCAGCATTTAAATATGTTTCTTAGTTATGAATGCTCAAATCTTAATTTTATTCAGTTGCTTGAGCATGCATGACTTTTTTTCCTAATGAATTCACTATTTTGGCCTTTTTTTTCCCACTAATGCAAAATAATGCATCATGAAGTACCTCATGTTTTACCCTCTTCTATATTAAGTATTGTAAGTTGAATATTGGTCTTTTTTTTACTGTAAGAGTCAGTTCTACTCTGAGAATCTCCAAGAAG
Organism: Polypterus senegalus; assembly: GCF_016835505.1. Classification (NCBI taxonomy): domain Eukaryota; kingdom Metazoa; phylum Chordata; class Cladistia; order Polypteriformes; family Polypteridae; genus Polypterus; species Polypterus senegalus. The sequence continues at coordinate 38,191,943 of NC_053164.1, forward strand.
ATCAATAACATATAGGCACACTCAAAGTTAGGGAGTTATTTTACAAGTTCACTTAGTGTTGAAATACACCAAATCAACTCCAGTAATCCTCAGTTAAATTCAAATAACTTGAACAAGAAAATACCATGTTGTTTCATTTAAACTACAAATATAAAGAAGCCTTTTTTGTTTCATATTTTTATTTTATGTTGATGTTTTCAACATGTTTTTTTTTTTTTTGTAACTTGCCATAGCTGAGAGCTGTAAAGGCATTTTTGCTAAATAAACACATTCATTTTGTTTACTTAAAGACTCTTGTGCCAGGTAAAGAATTATCATAAAAGGATATTTCTGTGACTATATTTTACATGATATACTTGGAATGTGTTTACACATATTCAGCCTTTGCAATAAATGTTATTATATTTATTACTACTATTGATATTTAAAAAATGTAACAAAGTGAATTATTTACTAGTACAGAGTAAATTGTTATCTGCACCAATTATTTTATTGGCTTTTTTTTTTGACAGTCTTCTGATAGATGCAGTGCTGTGAAAAGTAAGTTCACCTCATGAAAACGAGTGTGTTCTCCAGCATATTTACATGTACAGTGGTGGAAATAATTATTTGATCCCCTGCTAAATTTGTAAGTTTGCTCACTTACAAAGAAATGAACAGTCTCTAATTTTTATGGTAGTTTCATTTTAATGGAGAGAGATAGAAAATCAACCAAAAATCCAGAAAAAACACATTACATAAAAGTTATAAATTGATTTGCATGTCAGAGAGAGAGAGTATTTGGTCCCCTACAAGAGTTCTGGCTCCCACAGATTGGCTGTGTGCCCATGTGGCACACGGATTACAATAAATCAATCAATTACACGTACTCCTGATCTCAACTCGTGTTGTGTGTAAAGCACACCTGTCCAGAGTCAATTTCTTCCATTCCACCCTCTCCACCACCATGGGTAAGACCAGTGAGCTGTCAAAGAATGTTAGGGACAGGATTGTAGACCTGCATAAGGCTGGAATGGGCTACAAGACCATCAGCAAGAAGCTTGGTGAGAAGGTGACAACTGTTTATTCGGAAATGGAAGAAATATAAAATGACCATTGATCACCTTTGACCATAAAAATTAGAGACTGATCATTTCTTTGTAAGTGAGCAAACTTACAAATTCAGCAGGGGATCAAATAATTATTTCCCCACCATATGTATATTTGATCTTCAAATTAACATTATATATTGATAAAGGTGATTTTCCAAATAATAATGAATATTATTTTTTCCATTCATTAAATAAGTCAGAAATGTATTTGTCTGTTTGGAGAATAAATATGTACACCCCTAGCTTTAACAATTGGTGCTACCCACTTTAGCAGAAATAGGTTCTTGTAGGCATTTCTTGTAATTATCAATCTTCTACATCAGCTACAATAATTTTGTCCAGATGTCCATACAGAAGTCCTTTAAATGTATGATGTTTTAGGTCTTTCTTGCATGTACTACCCACTTCAAATTCCTCCACAGAATTTCAGTGGTATTGAAATCTGTACTTTGACTTAGGCTTTTCACAACCCTCCATTTATTATGTTTGAGCCATTATTTATTTGGTAGATTTGGTTTGGACCATTGTTTAGTTGCAGCGTATACTTCATCATTTTGAGAAATGACCTCACCTTCTCCTCGGGTATTCTGGGGGGCAATGTGTAATGACTTCATGATGTAAAGTTGGCCAGTCCCTAAGGCAGATAAGCAGGCTCAAACCATAATACTTATACCACCTTGGTTTACAGCTGGTCAAATGTTCTTCTAGTCAAAGGTTTGACCAAAGATTACATGTGGCATTGTGGCCAAGCGGCTCTGCTGTTGTGTCCTCTGTCCAAAGCACAATGAATGTCAATCTTCAGCCTTCTATCAGTTTTTGTTTTTGGAAACCAGAGGCTTTTTTCCATTGCCACCTTGCATTGAGGGCATGGTGCAGTCTCTTTCAAATGTTTCACTTGTGCATTTTGTAATGAAATCTGGCAAGGATTACTATAAATCCTTTGATGCTATGTCCATAGCAGCTGTTGATTTCTTGGGCATAATTTGGTAGGATGAAGTGGCTTAGTCCTTTGTATTTTTCTCCTTTGGCTTTAGCAGTGTGATGTAATAGTTAATACATCAAACCCTGAGGCTGTAGGTTCAGTTCCCACTACTTACACTGTGTAATGATGAGCAAGTCAATTTACTTTTCTGTGCTCCAATTAAAAAAAGCAAAAAAGGGGGTGGGGGATAAAAAATATATTTCAAATGTTGAAAGCCACCTTGGGTAAAGGACTCATTCAAATCATAAGTAATAGTCGAATGTTTCCAATTGATATTAACAGCCTTTCTTCTAAGAATCTCAGAGAGGTGTTTTGCTCTTGGCATGATGTAGCCACACACCTCAATTGCTCAGACCAAACTGCACCACAGGTTTCTGATGTTTCCAGGTTACTCTCTAATAATAATCTAATAATTTGTACCTGATTGGGAACACCTGACTGTAAATGTATGCATTTCATACAGTAAAAATGGTTGGGTTGTACTATTTTTTTCACAAGGGAATTGCATTTCTGTTGGTTTAAATGGAACATTTAATGTTATTTTTTAAATTGACTTCCTTTATCAGTATTGTTGAAATTATGATCAAATACAATTGTGTCCAAATATTTAAAAACAGACTTTTTCATGGGATCTACTTTTTAACACCACTGTGTATAAACTTAAGTCCGTTGTACGTATTAGGAGTTAACTTTAAAAAAAAAAAAAAAAAATGTTTAACCAGAATTCAGTTAAAACATCTTTGCCAATTTAGAATATTGAAATGAATTCATATATTGAAGTTTAGTATTATGAGCATATTATTTTGTAGTCTGTATTTCTGCTCCTTCTAAAACTCTTTTAAACTAACTTTTCATTAGTTTAGAAAAGAAAGTTTGTTTAAAATAGTGTAACTTGCAAAGTAAATGTAAATAAGCTTAGATAGTACTTAAAGGAGAATCACCACATTTTTCTATGATTTAATAGCGAAAAGGTGTATTTCCTGTACGAGCTTTGGGGAGGAAAAAATTGAGGAATGAAACAACACAGCTATTTTCAGAAAAGACCCATGATGTCATTGGTTTAGTATTGATCCAACTGAAGAACTCAAAATTACAAGAATCAATGTGGCCACGTATGCTATTCTGCTGTATTTTTATGCATATGGCTAGCCCGTCCCTGATCGCCACCTTGATTCTTTGAATATATTGAACCGGTCCCCTCTTTCTTGTGTTTGGTACTGCTGCATCATTTTTACGCTATTAAAGCCAGAAAAACGTGACTGGTACCCCTTAACACCATTTATAAATATTTCTGTGTACAGATCAGCTGCACATCTGATGAAGGCCATACAGACGAAATGGTATCTCTTACCTTCTTTCCTTCTCGGCATGGACAAAACTTTTTACCTTTTTCCAAATGTATGAATATATGCATATACATGTATTTTTGAGTGTATGCAATATTTTTTTTTGTTTTATACAAATAGTTTTTTACTGCCAAAAAGTGATTTTACATTTTTAGTACATGTAAGTATTCAGAACGTTCGGAAAATCTAACATATTTGGCTGAAGTATATTGCTGTGTATTTGATAATTTAAGACATTATCTTAAAAAAAAAATACAATATTCTATTTTCTATTTCCATATGACATTTTATTGTATAAAGAATATGTTTAAATTGAAATCACTTGTAAGTTATTCTTGTAATTTTTCTGGCAAAAAATAATTTTCTTTTGTGCATTGTGCAATCCTGATTAAATCTTGATAGAAAATGCAGAAAGTCTGCTAATTTATTACCTTTAGATATTTAGGTTTTTCCATGTTGTATTGTAAGCTAAAACATGAATATTTAACATTTTAATTTTTGAATCATTAACACATATTTTAAATTTTAATGTTTACATTATTACTACATAATACATAATTAAGAAGCTATTATTAAGTTTGTCATAAATTTTAAAATGCAGTTGTAATACACTTTCATATGCATCACTACATCAAATGCAAAGCAGAGATAATGCAGAGCAGTTGTCTACGTAGACAGACTCTCACTCGGTAGAAGTTATTTTCAGTTAACAATCATCTTCAATGAGCAGTCCAGTTTTAAACATTTTTAGGAACATTTTTTCTATGCCTTTTCACCTAACATGTTGTATAATTAAATTGAAGCATTACATTTGAAGTAAATATTCATTTTTCCCCCAAATGTTTCTGTATTATATATGAATATTATCATATAGTTAATTACTTAACGTGTAGTTTTCAGTATGCTTTAAAAGAAGAACTCTTAGAACTCTTGAAATTGTTTTGGGTGCTGTCAAGAGCTCACTTAATATATTTTGCCTCCAGGCTTTATTCTGAATTAAGGTCTGTTATCCTTATGTTACATATAACTGTACATGTTTTAACATCATCAATCTCTGTTTCTCTTTGTCTTTTTGAACTACTGTTGCTTATGGATATTTGCTTACAACTTTCCTGGTTAAGATATGGCAGTGGTTTTTTTCCCTGCGATAAGCTACTTTTTTCTGACAAAGAAAATTAGGTGCATCATTTTTATTGAGGTAAAATCACTTAATATTTGCTTCATACTAAATTGAATGTATGTCTGGGTTAACGTATACTGTAACTACACTCTGTTTAGTTAGGCTGTCTGTTACTGTGTTTTGGATGGTGTTCTGGGGGCAGAGGTTAGTGTGACATCACAGTGCTTAGTCATTTTTGTATGTTCTCCCACACCATGTGTTAATTGATTAGGGTGGGGTAACTGCACTGCAAAGCAAATTAATATTCCCTTCCCAAGTAAGTTAATAAACACTGATGATCAGGTGTAGAAAATAATAAAACAAACGCAGCTTGTAGCACAGTCCCCTTTCAGCGATCTTTTTTTTTTTTTGGTCAGATCACATGTTAACACTCCGATTAAAAATGGAAGCAAAGACATGTCTGCAAAACTTTGACTTTTCACTGTTAATCAAGGGAAACCCTTTATTACTTGAAATTAGCAAATAAATGCACGGGACAGAGGATATCTTTAATGATATGTCCAGTATTTTTCAATTCAAAGTTATTTCTTCACAATAAATGCCACACAAATTTGTTTTAAAAATAAGATATTTTCTAAAAATTTTTAAACATACATAAGACAGTTCTAGTGTTTTATAATGTAACCCATTAGTCACAGGGCACCACTGGAAAATAAAGACTAAACACTTACTTAATATGTCATCTTTGAAATGTCAAAACATGCCCTTCATGTTTCTAATTAATGTTTGTGAGAACAGAAATGATTTGGAAATAATTATTTTAGCACATATTCCTAGTACCATTTTTCTCAAGGTAAGGATACATTTTCTATTCACTTGTATTATATGAGTGGCCTTCTTGGGTGGAAGTCTCGCATGAATTTTGCTGTAAATCAACACATGACATTTACAGTTTTCTGTGATTTTTGTCCTTTGAGTGGAAATCTTGCTCATGGGAGTGAAAGGTTCTTATGAAAGAAGACAAACGCTGGTGATCTTTTTAAAATGGCTGAATCTCATAATATTGGTTTTTTTTTTTCTTTGAAAGTGGTGTGTATTAGCTGTTTTGCAATGTGTTTTTAATCTGTCTCAAGATGTGGATTAGTGGTAGAAAACTTTATTTAACTTTTAATATTCTAAAAGGCCAGGAGTAGCTACATTTTTTTTATTATTTTTTTTTATATATAGTATTTAATTTTACAACCCATTTTTGCATGAAAATGCATATACACAATGTTTTTGAAGAAATAACTTTGAATTGAAAAATACCAGTTCTTAAGAGTACAGAGACTTGGACATACTGTATGAAATGCACTTAATGGTTGCTTCATAATATTAAGACTTGAATGAAGCTGTAGTTTTAAGAGACAAAATATGCAGAGTGGCACAGGCAGCGGTTTGCATAAGGCATCCCAGCATGGGCTTGTTAAAATGTAGGTAAGGATAGGGTTAGTTTCCTTGTATTTCAACAGTGGACAGAATAATCCATCCATCCATCCATTATCCAACCTGCCATATCCTAACTACAGGGTCACAGGGGGGTCTGCTGGAGCCAATCCCAGCCAACACAGGGCGCAAGGCAAGAAACAAACCCTGGGCAGGGTGCCAGCCCACCGCAGGGCGAACACACACACACGCATACACACACTAGGGACAATTTACGATCGCCAGTGCACCTGACCTGCATGTCTTTTTATTGTGGGAGGAAACGGGGGTACCCGGAGGAAACCCACGCAGACACGGGGAGAACATGCAAATTCCATGCAGGGAGGACCCGGGAAGCAAACCTGGGTCTCCTAACTGCGAGGCAGCAGCTCTACCACTGTGCTACCGTGCCGCCCGGACAGAATAATGTTAGTGTTAAATGATTTTTCTCTTTTAGTAATTATTATTTTAACATCCAGGAGCTCTGTAGCTATATTTGTCCCAGGTTTGGTCAGACTTTATTTCAGCAGTGTGGACTTTGCCTGCAGCTAGCTTTCAATGACAGGCAGTTGTCCTTTGCTAAAATGTGACACAGTCTCTGTTCGTGTTGCTTTAGGGAGCTCACCAGTAAGAGTTTGGATTTATTCTGTTTTGATCTGGGAAAGGCACAACTAGATATTCAGTAGTCTTTAAATACCACACAAGTCACATTTACTGTGGGAATTGATTAGAATTTATTTTTTTAATGTTTCTTTTATAAAGACCAATTTCAAAAGTGTTTCCTGTCGGCACTATCTCTAGAATACATGGAAGTATGTGGCAATTTTTTGACATCATTTCAGTGTTAAATGATGCTTTTCAGTCAGTGTTCAGATAATTTTAATGTGTCTTATGTTCGGGGCTGGTACCTAGTGAACTCAAAATATAAAAATTGAAATAGTATAGTAGAAATAAAAAGACAAGTATTTATAGTAGTGACACTGTTACGTCAACCAAAGAAATATTTTGATTAAGCCTGTACATTGTATTCTTTTTAATTTTTTTTTATGTAGAGTATGCAGGTTTTTGATTTTTTTCCCCAGTCTACGTTGAGCTGTTCTATTTTATTTATTTGTTTTGACACCTTGTGGCCAGTCTGAAAAGCTGCAGTAGGCTGACCTTCACAGATTATCTGATTGTGATACTTGTGGTGCTTTCTCTCCATTCTGATATAAGGGGTTTCTGCTCCTGGACTTTTCTCTCTACATCATCTCCAGTCGACCTTCTGAGATTCGTAGACCGTTCACAAGGGCACGTCACCCTTCTAAGCTGTCTGTGCCGACCCAAACTGTTTGGGACGCCTGTGATGTGTTCTCATTAAAACAAAGCACTGTCAGACATCTGTATCTCCCACAGAGTGTGCAATGTAATGTTTTCCCTCACAGCTTTATGTTGAGGATGGAGGTCCTGTGTTCTTAGTCCAAAAAGAAGGCTTTGGGAGTGTTTCCTATGGCAGTGTACACACAGCTGCTGTTGTCTCTGCCCTCCAGGTTCTTGACTTTGCATTGCTTGCATTCTCTTGGGCTATGTGTCCACATGCCCTCCTGGTAACAAGCTTTGTAACTCCCCTTAGGATATCTGGGCTGGTTCCAGAAAGTGTAAAGCCATGCCTCCTGCTCCGACTCCTCAGCTTTGCCTGATGCTAAGTAGAAGAAGGGACCATAATACGTAAGGTGTACTTGCTAGTTTGCATGTTATAATTGTTTTGGAGCCTGCCACTAACCAGGCCCCTTTAGTACAAGTGTCATGGGTTATTGCTGCCTTTTAATCGAGTATGTTACCATTAGCTGACATCTTCCACCTGCCGATTTTTGCGTAGTACTCATATTATTGACAGATTATCAGGAAATAGTCTCCCTTTTTAAAATCATTTTCCAACTTCTCATCATGTGCAGCACACTGTAGTTTCATTTAACCACCACTGGCCTTAGTCAGATGAATGTTGTTTTGATTTTTCTTCTGCTCCTATGTGTAGCCTCTTCTTTTGCAACTGGTATGGCAAGCTTACAGTACATAGAAATATGCTCTGAAAACAGGAAATGGCATCTGCTCCCCACTATTTTAAGTATCGGCCAGAGAGGTCAGGTCCGCGATACAAACACACTGTCATAAGTTGTTTATTCTTCAGCCCAAACAGACCTGCTTAGCTATGGGAGGCAAATGGCAGAGGAAACACTTCTCATCCTAATTGTAACCAGAACTGTCAATTCAGCTAAGGCAGTGTAAACATCTCGCCGTTCAGCTTCCACACGGACATCCAGTTCAGCAGTAGGTGGAAAGCGGCAGAGGAAATGGCGGCATAATATGCACTGTAAATAACTTTTCTTTAGGAAATACAATTCAGAGGTTTTCACTCTTTGTTGACTGGATCAGAGAGGGTTCCTCTCAGCCTTTTTTTTTCTACTTGCTTTCTATTTTAATATTGAAAAGAAAAAATATATACAGTATAATCAAGTAATTTCTGAAAAATCTATGAAGAAATTATTTTTTTTTTAACACTGTAGAAATCACAGTTCACTTGCCTTCAGCTTTTGAGTCATACCTGCTCAGGGTGTTATGAACACCAAGTCTGTGTGTTAGCAGAGACAGCGTGTGAGCACCAAAAACTAAAAGCCGAATGAAGTGTAGGTCATCCGCTTTCCTGTCCTCTCAACACCTGCTGGGTGTGTTTCTTAGTAAACTGAATGTCCCAACAAGTTTGCTTTGACAACTAATTTGACTGTGTGCTCCGAGGACATCCTCTCTTGTGAGTTCGGCTTAGTTCTTCACCGCCGCCTGCAGCCCTGACAGTGAGGCCTACATGTGTGTACAGTATGGGGCCGAGTGGGCCAGTGCTGCTGTGCTTGTAACCTACGCACCCATCACAAGTGGCGTTCTGCGTGTCTCTGGCAAGAATCTGCCACTTCCTTACACCTCGCCATCACAATAGTGAAATGAGCCATATCAGAAAAGACCTGTAGTTGAGATTTCTGTCCGTACCTAAATGTAGGCTCAGTCCTCATCCTGAGAGTTCACCATAGCAATGGTTTCATTTTATCAACTGTGATATTTGTAATTTATTTTTTAAGCTGATCTTTCTGTACTGTAAAACAGTGCAATGTTATAGGTGGGGGGGAACCATTCCTTTGAGGTTTTTATGTTTGTATATTTCTATATAGTTTTAATTTACTTTCAGCATAGTTCATTATGGATAAACAGTAAGATTTTTCTTCTATCTCTTTCTGTATGAGTATATGTTTATGTATTTTGCTTTCATTTTTACTTAATGTTTCAATCTTAATAAACTCCTCAAGGCAATTTGGAAATCTTGTGTGTGACCTGCGTTTGTTACCTTAGCCGCCTTTCCCTGCTTTAACACCAAGTCATTAGCTTATTCTGTTTGTTTTCAGTTGGTGAGCTCAGCTTCTGGATGACCGGTAATTCTTCAGGCTATCATTTCAGACTCTTCTATTAAATCTTCAGTTATTTAAATTGGCAGACACAAGTGTGAAAGTGTGTGGAATGGCTGCAGGGTTTCAGTCCAGCCGCTTTCTTTCTCACTACCCAATTACTGTACTGTGACCAGTCAAATACAGTAGACCGTTTTTGCCTTGTTCTGACTCTCTATGCTGTTTCAGAATTGGGTACAGAGTATGCAAGTTACTTCTGTTTCAGTAAATACTATTAAATGGATTTAAAAATTTAGCCAAGACATTACTAGTGCTGCTTAAAATGACTGATTTTCATATTCACTACAGTATATTGTTTTTATCAGTATGCTGCTGCTGGAGTATGTGAATTTCCGCTTGGGGATTAATAAAGTATATCTATCTATGATAGATAGGAAAGGCACTATAGGATGGATGGATGGAGATAGATAGGAAAGGCACTATAGGATGGATGGATGGAGATAGATAGGAAAGGCACTATAGGATGGATGGATGGATGGATGGAGATAGATAGGAAAGGCACTATAGGATGGATGGATGGAGATAGATAGGAAAGGCACTATAGGATGGATGGATGGATGGATGGATGGAGATAGATGGGAAAGGCACTATAGGATGGATGGATGGATGGATGGAGATAGATGGGTAAGGCACTATCTATCTATTCCCATGAATGCAAAGGCCCATTTTCAGCAGCCATTCCTTTAGTGTCCTAAAGCTCAAGTCCTTTAGCCCATCTTTCATTATTCTTGTTTAAATGCTTGTTAGCTATTAGAGAAACGTTTAATTGCATTAGTATCACTGATTTTACTAAAATAGTCTCAAATAAAAGGTATTTTTTTCCTGTTTTTCCTCTGCAGGGTCACAAAAAAACAATTCCATCCAGTATGGCAGTGGCGCGTGGTTTAGAAACTGGATGGGTGGATCTGACTGACGCCTCAGTGAAATGAGATTTTCTGTCACATCATTGTCCTGCTGCATCGACTCGCTAAAGTGCCAACACCAGAAAAAAGTCTGCACAGGACCTGTGAGTGGTCAAAGCTCCATAACATTAAGGCAATTTCTACATCAAGTTTGGGAGTTATAAATCCCAAGTTTTCAATAAGAAGTGGTTTATATACATTTACAAGTGTAAGTATTTTTTATACACAAGTCCACACATTAACATTGTCTTATGGGAAGTATTTTCTGCAAAAAAGGAGTAATTTGTGAAACTTTTTTAAGTAAAATCCCCCTTTCATCTTTTCATTTTCCATACTTATCTTGGTGTGTCAGTGTCATAATTAAAATGAAAATGCAATCTCCACTTTAGATTTGCTTTTTCTTCCTGAAGTGCATAATAACCGCTAAGATGAAAATTTAATATTTTCTATTAAGTCACATATTGCAGTCTTAGCCACGCCCATTGACCCTGTGCTAATTTAAAATATATTTGCACGTTGAGAACTTGAAACTGTAATGAGCAGCAGGTGGCACCAGTGCTTATTTCCATTTGGCTTTTCATTTTTGCAGCTTTATTGCTGTTCAGGCTTGCGGCTGATTTGGCCCTTTTTGGGTTTTCGTTCAAATTTTGTCACACATACACTGCAAACCTAATAGACAAGAAAATACTGAATTTTCATTATAGCAGTTATTCCACATGTCAAGAAGATAACGCAAATCTAAAGTGAGGATTGAATTTTCTTTTAAGTTTTGACACTGACACACCAAGACGGGTGTGGAAAATGAAAAGACGAAAGGGTGATTTAATTTAATTTTAAAAATTTTAACAAATTACTCTTTTTGTGGAAAATTAACTTGGAAATGGTGTTATTTCATTTTACTTTTAATTTTAGCAGCATCCATGTGAAAGACGGCAAAAGAGAGATTGCATTTTCATTTTATAATTTTAATTTTCATTTCCTTCTCTGCATAAAACATTTCTCTCATATCCATTGTAGCTTTGGCCTTATCCTTAACGTCGTCGTCGTCGTGTTCAAAAACAAATTTCCCAAGGCGCAGGTTTTTTGCAGACTGCGTGAGGTTTTTCTTGTCATTTTGCTGCCCACACCAGCCTTCCAGGCCCTCACACCATGAGGCTGCAATCACCAGGATACTTCACAATGAGGATGGTGTGTTTTAGATAACGTGCGGTGTGACAAACGTGACATTTAGTTTGATGGCCAACAAGCTCAATTTTGGTCTTATCAGCGAAGAGAATGTCCTTCCAGCTGACTTTCGAGTCTGCCACGTGTCTTCTGGCAACTCCAGCCTGAGATTTTATTTGCATTTTGTTTTCTCATAAAGTCGTGACTGGTGAAGCCCCTAAACAGCAGTTGTCTGCACCGTCTCTCCAATATGAGCCACTGTATCTGTAACTCCTTCACTTCTGAGGTGTCATTGGTCACTCGATGGCCTCCCCCACTCGTCGTCTTATTGCATGGTCACTCTTGGCAGATTCACAGCTGCCCTCTACTCTCTTCATTTTTAATGGTTAAAGTAACTGGACCCCATGGGCTGTTCGGTGACTTGGACATTTTCTTGTCTTTATCCTCGGACTTGTGCTTTTCTATCACGTTTTCATGGAGTTTCTTAGAGCGCTCTTATGTCTTCTTTATGTAGGATACTCCACCATACTGACGCACCATAAGGTGGCCTTTCCAGATGGTGGGCATTTAGATAGCAATCAAGTGAAGCCCCAGCCAGGTGGTCTCCATTGAACTACTTCTGTGTCATCTAAAACCAGTTGGCTTCACTAGTCAGGATGTAGGGGTCTCGTATTAAGGAGGATGAATACTTTTTGCCATCAGTTATTTTGTTTTCTATATTTGTAATTAATTCCAAGCGCTTTGCAGAGATCTGTATTCACTTTGACATTAAAGAGTCTTTTTCTGGTGATTAGTGTGTCAGAAATTAAACCCACTGAGATTCAATGTTTTATCCATCCTCTTTCGCTTATCCGAGGTTTGTCACGGGGGCAGCAGCTTAAGCAGAGAAGCCCAGACTTCCCTCTCCCCGGCCACTTCTTTCAGCTCTTCCGGGAGAATCCCATGGTGTTCCCAGGCCAGCCGAGAGACACAGTCCCTCCAGCATGTCCTGGGTCTTCCCCGGGGCCTCCTCCTTGGACATGCCCAGAACACCTTACCAGGGAGGAGTCCAGGAGGCATCCTGATCAGATGCCCGAGCCACCTCATCTGATTCCTCTCGATGCGGAGGAGCAGCGGCTCTACTCTGAGCCCCTCCTGGATGACTGAGCTTCTCACCTTATCTTTAAGGGAAAGCCCAGACACCCTGCGGAGGAAACTCATTTCAACCGCTTTTATTCGCGATCTCTTTCTTTCGGTCACTACCCACAGCTCATGACCATAGGTGAGGGTAGGAATGTAGATTGACCGGTAAATTGAGAGCTTTGCCTTACGGCTCAGCTCCTTTTTCACCACGACAGACCGATGCAGAGCCCGCATCACTGCAGACGCCGCACCGATCCACCTGTCGACCTCACGCTCCATTCTTTCTTTACTTGTGAACAAGACCCCGAGATACTTGAACTCCTCCACTTGGGGCAGGATTTTGCTCCCAAGAGGGCACTCCACCGTTTTCCGGCTGAGGACCATGGTCTCGGATTTGGAAGCTTCCAAGTGGTGAATACTTTTTATAGGCACTGCATGGCTTGTATTCTTCACTAAGGAAAGACCGTTGCATTTAGTTTCCAATCAGTATATTGTGTAATCATGTATTCCCCTGTTGGTTGTTTGTTTTGAATTCATTTAACATTTTGGGGGCTCCGGCGCCTTACTCAACCAGCACTGAACACAAGCCAGCCAGGCTTCCTCCTACAGAATTGATTTGAAATGGCCACCTAACTGATTTGAGAAGAGAAAGGAAAGCTCATGTAGACATGGGGGGGAAATCAAGCAAGCAAACTCGACATGAACAGTGGTTAGGCCCAAGATTTGAACCCAGGACCAAAACATATAATCCACCTCAATGTGTGAAAATTCTGATTTCATTTGACTGATCATTTGTATATGAACTTGTGAGCATGGGATGGACTAAAAGAAAGCTGTGATCCAAGTTGGGTGCCACTTTTAACTGAAATTTAGTGTGTTTGTCCGCTTAATGATTCTGAGACATTTCAGTTGAACTAAAAATGTTTTGCTGCTGATTTTCATTTGTACTCCTCATCTGATGTGTCTCGTTTTGAGAGTTCAAAAATAATTAGCCAGCATTGATGGATTCTACTTGCCGAAATCCCGCTTTTCTGTTCTTGCCTGGTGAAACCTTTACTTGTGTTTGTCACGGCTGCACTGAGATTAGCAGAGAAGTCCAAATGTGAATGCAGAAAATTACTCTTCAGTGACATGTTGCATGTCATGGTTTTGTATGCTTGAGGCATGTTGTTAACTAGCTGGGTGTAGTTTGGTGCTCCGGAGTTGGCAAGAAAATTCTCCATAACATCTTTGAACGCCTTTCATGCCATTTCCTCCAGTCCTACCGCTGATCTTCACACCGCTGAATCACTGATGACGTGTCTGACCAATTAAAATGCCTTCCTTACTCTTGGCATCAATTACAGGTGGAAACATCTGTCTCGGATATCGAGATCCCCTTCATCATTCGGCGCTTTTGTAAATAAAGAGGAGGCAAAAATATCTTTGTTAGGTAGACAAATGGTTTAAGCGGCACATGTTTTTCCCCTGGAGCAGCCGCTTCGTTTGAATGTAATGAGGCTTTTTAGCACGCCTGTCCCATTTGCCCTTCTTGGTCTTTCCAAGCTGCACTCTTACTAGTGGGTCCACTGCTTTTAGATCACCACACAGATGTTCCAGGTGGTGGTGTTATACTATACATGTTTTTGGAGATTTCCTTCATGTGCACTGCACAGCCTGTGGCCATTGTCACCGTGTAACAAGACTGCTTTCAGGTGTGGCACCATGACGGTGGCTCATACTGCCAAGCCAATAAATACCCTGCCTGGATTAGGCATACCAGTTTACTTGGTGGGCAATAAATTTGTAGACAAAATATGAGAAGAAATGACAAAAACAAGCGATTGCAATAAAAGGACACGTGATAGGAAAATTCAAAAGTCTGTAGGCCATAATCTGTAAGACAGAACTGAAAGTGTTCAGGAAGCAAACTCTTTGTTGTCCAGTGTTCTTTATTGGCTTGCAACCCAGAATTGCTCTTTACTGAGACCATCATTTGAATTGCAGACATTTGTGTTTTATTGTCAAAAATAGTGTTCAGTTCTTTCTTAGTTCCCTCTTGTCGTTTGGACTTTTAGTGTCTCATTTGTGTTTATTTTTTGTATTAATAAATATTTAGTAACACGTGGCTTTTTAGCAGTAGAGTTGTGATTAAATGAATACTCCATCCAAAAATGGTATTTTATTTTCCAAGTTATTTACCACATGTACTTTGTAGTGATGATTGTGAGAAATATTTATGGTGCAATGTATCCTAATGGCGACCCGTGCTGTGAAAAACATATGGAAACAAGGATAAGTTCTCCCGTTACTTGTGTTGCATAATCGACATCAGTTACCCAGTCGTGTGCTCAAAACATGCGAAAGACGCACATTTCTTGCTAAAATATTCATAATAGTTACTTCCAGAAGAAGCCGAACTTTGTAAACTGGAAAACGCATTCTCACATTTCTGTGCTTTTGAATTGTAGAGCCACCTCTCCTCCTCATTCATTGGTCGAGACTCCTGACTTCAGTTCAAAAGTACAGAATTATGGGAATGTTTTCCTGTTTAAAAACTGTGCTGCTGCTTCAGGAAGTAACTGCTAATCATGCCTTGTTTTTAAAAGTTTTTTTATTATATTACTGTGGATTATGCAACACGTGTAATTTGAAAATTTTTTTCTTCCCATGAATGTTTTTTTACATTATTTGCTGTTGCACAATATGGGTCGCCACTAAATCCATTGTATCAAATATTTTTTCTCTTGCTCTGCGTAAAAACATAAGAGAAATATTCTTCTCAGCCATCACTTGTAAGCTACATGGGGTAACACATTTTTTTTTTTTGTATATGTGGACTTTTTTGTTTGTAAATATTTTCAAGACTTGGAGTTGGTCTTGAAGGTTTAAGCGCAATCTGTGCTAGTGGTCCTAAGGCAAACCATGAAAGAAGCTTTACTTCTGCTCAGGCCTTTAGGTTATCTTCATGATGATCAGTATTATTCATTCAGTTGCTCACTTTCCAAATGTGCTCAACCAGTGCAGGGTTACAGAGAGCCAGATGTGTCCTGGTGGCAAATGGCACCAGTTAAGAAACAATTCTGGGCGGGCGGCCAGTTATTATTGGTAAGATATTTATCAAGTTGAAAAACACAGGAAACGACTAAGAACAGTTTCATAATGTGTATTGTTATTAAAACATAAATATTTATGAAGTCCAACAGTTTTGTTAATGTACCCCACCAACCTTTGCTTAAAAATACATCTTCAGTATCCCCACAAAGCACAATGGCAAATTGTATTTAAAAATGTCCGCCGCAGCCTGCATTGCTCTGTTTGAAGATTCCTTTAATCTTGCAAACCTGTACTCCAAACTACAGAAAACATTTAATTTAGCATCATACAAGATTCAGACATTGAGGAGACACAAGTTTGGTTTTTGGTCCTGATCATTTTTTCCAACACGTTTGTCCCCAGTGTGCTGCACCGCGACTAATCCTGGGGGAGCCCCGCGTGCGTTCAGAGCTTACATTCCACTGTTTATCGAGGCCTGATTTCAAAAGACTGCACACGTTATTCCTTCTCTGATTTGGAGGAAAAAGTCTCCTTTTCAAAACAGCCTCTAGCCAAATGTCAAGGACTAATTCGTATTGATCGATTTGAGGCATCTACCTCCCCCAGGTAGTAGAAAAGACTAGGAAAATTCCCAAAACTCTTTTTTACAAGGCCACTGGGGTTGAGGGGCGCCATCTGGTAGAATGTCTCACATGATGTGTCGTCCACTATTCTTCAGGGTTAAAATTTTCAAATATAAGGTTGCCTTCTGCTTCCATCATTTACACAATACCTGACATGAATTATTATATTCGTCCATTCATATTCTGTGTCTGCTTTTCCACCATAAGGTGTGGGTGAGTCTGCACCAGTCCCAGCAGCAATGGACGCCAATCTGCTGAAAAGCGCATAACCACACACAATCCACACAAAGGCCAGTTAGAAAACGACAATCGCACCAACTGGTATGGCTTTGGACTGTGGGAGAAAAGTGGGAGTATCCAGCATAAGAAACAGAAAAATAAACATCAAACTTCATACTAGGGGTCACCTAATTAGACAGAACAACAATCTAAACACAGTGAGGCAGCAACACTACCCGCTGCACCACCCACTTATTTTGTACAATCTGCTAATCTGATTTACTGTACTTTGTTCATCTTTTTCATGATATTCTTGGAATTGCGGGACGTACACACATTATCATTCTCCATGGTTATTGAGGACCTTGTGCTTTACCCATTGCACTGCTTTAAAATGGCTTGACAGGCGAGTCGAGAAAAGTTTGGTGACATTCTGCAGTAGACGTAGAGGAGAGGGTCATAGTGGAAACACTGCAGGACAAAGCTGCTGGTTCTCAGGTGTACATGGAATCATGAAGGTTCTCCAGACGATGCTTCTGTTGTTTTTTGCGCTCCTAAGATTAAAGTGTTACAAAAAAATATATTTATTATGATACAAACAAAATGACAAGGTGAAACTGTATGACAATTTTTGCACTACCAAATAAAGCAAAAAAAAATAGTAAGTTGCCTGCCAAATCTGTCATTATCACTGTGCACTACAGACCTCTCTCAAACAAAAGGGTTTCTTAAGTTATTCTATCCTTCCATCTGGTTTTAAACTTTCTACATCCAATCATTAAATTAGATGGGGCCACCACAAGGGCACACATTAAAGCCAACGTCACATAATGTGACTTCTAGTCATGGGCAATGTCAGACTGGCTGACAGCAGTTACTGAACTTCTCGCCAGACCATGTCAGTTTAAACAACTAACAGATCATTTTGCTAGTATGTATAAAATATGAAACATCAGACAGATGAGCTTCTATACTGACTGTCAGATCCAAAGCACCCACCTTCCTTATTCTTCGTCACTGCATTATATGGATTTTATTCCAGATGAGCATTCATTGGTGCTCAGCTTTCATGTACACAGAGCCCATCCCATGACTAAAGACAAAAACCTGACTGACTAAGAAGCCAGCCGGTAGTCACCAATACGCAGCCCCGGCACCTCTTCCAATTTCTCTACTACTAGTGTGCTATGCCCATGTCGTTAGTAGCTTCACGGGGACATCTCTTCAGTTGAACTGTTATTGTATCACACCACTCAAGTGTTCTTAACCACACCAGCGTATTGTGGCATTTGACATTTAATGGGACACAAGTGCTCTTCAATCAAATACTAGTATATCATCATGAGTGAGACGTTGTGTAATGTGCCATAGTCTTAAACATGCACATACTCGGTCATATTGAGCTACTGCACATCGTGGGGGATGTATGAAGAACCCACAGTATTCCAAGAAAACTCATGTGAAGTGAATGTGGAAAATCCACACAGTGAATGACTGGAGCAAGAAATGTACTCCCTTTTCAGGACCATCTAAAAGAATGCTAAACATGGAGACATAGAAGGCTGATGCATGAGCTCCATATTACGGCATAACTGGACGTGTGGTCCAAAGAACTCCTCTTTGAAGATCCTTGTTGGAACAAAGATGTACTAATTCACGATTGATGGTCTAGGTAATGGTCTCGGTATACGAAACAGAGCTGTCTTCCAATCTTGGTTGATCATGCAGTAAAGCTTCCTAGTTCTTAGCACCAATGTTTTATTTCTTCATGTTTCCTTTGATGATACATGTTGGCACAGGCTATAATCACCCTATGAATCGCATAACTGATGGATGGATGGTTGCTTTTAAGGAATCTCAATCGCACTTTTTCTCCACCACCAACTCCTTTTCATCCTTATTTTTCTTTAGTGCATGGGTGTCGAACTCCAGGCCTGGAGGGCCACAGCGGCTACAGGTTTTCATTCTAACCCTTTTCCTAATCATTGACCTGTTTTCACTGCTAATTCACATTTTAATAGCCCTGTTAGAAAGATTCAGTCCTCTGAATTGGTTTCCTCTGTGAAACGAGCCAACAGATGACCAACTAAACTGGGGCTTCAAACTCCAACCAGTTTCTTAATGAGAAGCCAATTCTTGCTGTTAATTAAACTCGTTATTTAATTCCACGGCTTGTTGTTGCTCTCGTTCTGCCACAGCTGACATTTCCAAAACTGTTGATTTTCTGTTTCCCATAAGAACATCGTCAAAGTGTTTTAGTGAGTTGAGAGATCAACCTTACGGAGACCTTCACCTTTCTTTATTTTCAGATATTGTGTGATGTGGTGGTGGCTTGTTTTGTGTCTTATTATTGTTTGGCTGCTAATTAAGGAAAAAGAAACAACTAAAGGGCCTGAGTCAAGTTAATTAAAAGAAGTAATTAGCAGCAAAAAGTGGTTACTAATTAAGAAGATGGTTAGAATGAAAACCTGCCGCCACTGTGGCTCTCAAGGACTGGAGTTTGACACCACTGCTTTAGTGTATAGAAAGAAAGCCACTTGGAAGGCCATTATGAAGCATATGAGTGACTTGAATCCAGCTAAACTGCGGCAGCCAACTGTGGCTTTGATGCTGGCGCTTTGCATTTTGGTAAAGACAGTGATGTTAGTTGCTCATCTTCCAGGTGAATTTTCAGAGTTTTTTTTTCTCCTAAGACAGTACTGATGTAATTTTTCAATTATTTCTTCTTGATTATTCAAAAATAGCATTACTAGATGTTTACAGAACTTACAAACAACTACCTGTGCTAGTGTAAGCAGTCTCTAATAAAGGCTGATTTTTAATTTTTTTTTCCTGCCACTGTTGTTTGTGCTGCTACCTCCCCTACTCAAATCCCATGTCTGCTCACTGACTGTATTTAATCTGCATGTTCTCCCAGGGTCATCTGCATGGGTTTCCTCCCATATTTCCAGTGTTTTGCAGGTTAGGTTAATTTGTGATTATATACTGATTGTGTGCGAGTACAAATGTTGATGTTTGTGCGAGTGGGTCCAGTTAAGGAATGGTACCTCGTTAACAGCCATTTCTTGCCTTGCACCCAATGCTACCAGAATAGGATTAAGCATATATGATAGTGTTTTATGTTTTGTTTAATTTTATTGACATACACAAAAAGTAGTCAGACCCCTTCACTTTTTGCACACTTTATCATGTTGTAGATTTAATTTTAAATTGATATGTTTGCCAATTAATCTGCACTCAACAACACTTAATAACAAAGTGCAAATATGTTTTCTGAAAATGTATAAATTTATTAAAAATGAAAATCTGAAAGTATTCAGACTCTTTGGTGTGGCATTCAAGATTGTGGTAAGGTACAGTGGCGTGAAAAACTATTTGCCCCCTTTCTGATCATCAAACACATTTAACCATTAGTCAAATATAACACAAGTAAACACAAAATGCAGTTTTTAAATGATGGTTTTTATTATTTAGGGAGAAAGAAAATTCAAACCTACATGGCCCTGTGTGAAAAAGTAATTGCCCCCTGAACCTAATAACTGGTTGGGCCACCCTTAGCAGCAATAACTGCAAACAAGCGTTTGCGATAACTTGCAATGAGTCTTTTACAGCGCTCTGGAGGAATTTTGGCTCACTCTTCTTTGCAGAATTGTTGTAATTCAGCTTTATTTGCGGGTTTTCTAGCATGAACCGCCTTTTTAAGGTCATGCCTTAGCATCTCAATTGGATTCAGGTCAGGACTTTGACTAGGCCACTCCAAAGTCTTCATTTTGTTTTTCTTCAGCCATTCAGAGGTGGATTTGCTGGTGTGTTTTGGGTCATTGTCCTGTTGCAGCACCCAAGATCGCTTCAGCTTGAGTTGACGAACAGATGGCCGGACATTCTCCTTCAGGATTTTTTGGTAGACAGTAGAATTCATGGTTCCATCTATCACAGCAAGCCTTCCAGGTCCTGAAGCAGCAAAACAACCCCAGACCATCACACTACCACCACCATATTTTACTGTTGATATGATGTTCTTTTTCTGAAATGCTGTGTTCCTTTTACGCCAGATGTAATGGGACATTTGCCTTCCAAAAAGTTCAACTTTTGTCTCATCAGTCCACAAGGTATTTTCCCAAAAGTCTTGGCAATCATTGAGATGATTCTTAGCAAAACTGAGATGAGCCCTAATGTTCTTTTTGCTTAACAGTGGTTTGCGTCTTGGAAATCTGCCATGCAGGCCGTTTTTGCCCAGTCTCTTTCTTATGGTGGAGTCGTGAACACTGACCTTAATTGAGGCAAGTGAGGCCTGCAGTTCTTTAGACGTTGTCCTGGGGTCTTTTGTGACCTCTCGGATGAGTCGTCTCTGCGGTCTTGGGGTAATTTCGGTCGGCTGGCCACTCCTGGGAAGGTTCATCACTGTTCCATGTTTTTGCCATTTGTGGATAATGGCTCTCACTGTGGTTCGCTGGAGTCCCAAAGCTTTAGAAATGGCTTTATAACCTTTACCAGACTGATAGATCTCAATTACTTCTGTTCTCATTTGTTCCTGAATTTCATTGGATCTTGGCATGATGTCTATCTTTTGAGGTGCTTTTGGTCTACTTCTCTGTGTCAGGCAGTTCCTGTTTAAGTGATTTCTTGATTGAAACAGGTGTGGCAGTAATCAGGCCTGGGGGTGGCTACGGAAATTGAACTCAGGTGTGATACACCACAGTTAGGTTATTTTTAACAAGGGGGCAATTACTTTTTCACACAGGGCCATGTAGGTTTGGATTTTTTTTCTTCCTAAATAATAAAAACCATCATTTAAAAACTGCATTTTGTGTTTACTTGTGTTATATTTGACTAATGGTTAAATGTGTTTGATGATCAGAAACATTTTGTGTGACAAACATGCAAAAGAATAAGAAATCAGGAAGGGGGCAAATAGTTTTTCACACCACTGTATATCCTGTTGGCTTTAATTATCCTTGACATGTGTAGAGCTTGACGAGTGTCCACCTGTGACAAACTGAAGTGACTGGACATCAATTTAAAAAGCACACCTATTTATATAAGGTCCCACAGTTCACACTGCAAGACAGGACAAAAACCATGCCATGAAGTCCAAGAACTCTCTGAAGGCCTCCGCAATCGGACTGTTCTGAGGCAAAGATCGGGTCAAAGTGATAAAATCATTTGTAAAGCTTTGAGGTTTCCCAGAAACAAAGTGACCTACAAATTGTGAAACGGAAGTAGTTTGGAACCACTGGGACTCTTTCTAGAGTTGGTCACCTGGCCAAACTGAATTACCGTGTAAGAGGGCCCTGGTCATTTTAACAGAGCTTACTCTACTGACGTGATAGAACCTGTTGGAAGGACGACAATCTCATCAAGTGTTTATGGTAAGAGTGGCTCTTGGAGTTTGCTAAATGGTATTTCAGGAACATGTGGAAAAAGATTCTGTCAGCCGAAGAGACAAAACTTGAACTAATTGGGCAGAACTCCAAGCACTATGTCGGGTGAAAACCAGGCACTAATCATCACCTGCCTAATACCATCCCTAAAGAGAAGCATAGTGGTGGAAACATGATGCCATGGGGTTGCCTCTCACTGGCAGGGACTGGGATACTGGTCAGAATTGAGGGAAAGATGAATGCTGCCAAAACTGCTTTAGAATGCATGTGACCTGAAGCATACAGCCCAGACAACACTGGAGTGGCCTTGGGATAAGACTTTGAATGTCTTCGAGTGGCCCAGCCAAAGCCCGGACTTAATGCCCATAAAACATCTGTGGAGAGACCTGAAGATGGCAGTTTCAGATGCTTCCCAGCCAATCTAATGGTGCATGAGAGGATCTACTAGGAACAATGGGGAACAATGGGATTAACTGCCCAAATAGGTGTACAAAGCTTGCAGAGATTTACCTAAGAAGTTGTAATTGCTGCCAAAGATACTTATACAAAGTACTGAATTAAGAGCCTGAATACTTCTATAAATCAGAACTTTTAATTATATAGTTTTGCAAAACTTTCTGAAAATGTTTTTACATTGTCATTAATGGTAAACGTATCTATTAAAAATGAGTTTACAACACAAAGTGCACAGAAATTAAAAGGGTCTGAACACTTAGTCTACTGTATTTTGTTCTCCATTGTTTACTTCAAATAAACACGTGCATAACTGGCTGGGTCTCACAAGGTCATTTTTGAATTAAATTCTTAATATGTACAATGGGTATAGAAGAGAATCGCCCCCTTCGAAATATTCCCATATTCTTTGATGGTTACTTACACCCGTTTGAGTTTACAAATATTGTCTGGGGTGATCCTTTATTAATCTCAGTATGTCTTGTTTTTGATTTTTTTTATAATTTTTCTGAACTGATATCTTTCACTTGGATGTTATAGGTTGCATTGAGTAAGTAAAGCTGAGAAGAAATATTTTTTGTGTGTGTTTTCATTTAAGGCTATAAAGCAAAAAAAAGGGAATATTTTGAAGGGGGGGGTCATTTCTATGCCCACTGTACTCAATCATCATGTCCAATTAAACACACAGTAACCTTAAACTTCAACGTGCTATGTTACAGCCACTCCACTTAAGATGAGAATTCAGAAACAAGCTGTAATCAGAATATAAGTTTGTCACAGTGCTCTGTATAAAAATTATTTTATAAATCCACTCACATGTACAGGACAGGCCAAAGTTAGCACACAGGTGCTCTCAGCATTTAGAACTGCTAGGCAAGCATTTGAAGAGAGAAGATACAACTACAAAAATGGGCATTGTACTATTTCTGTCTGTTAGAGATGAAATTGAATCCTTTCCCTGCTTTGTTTGGAACCTAAGTAAGGGCCTGCATGTGGAGAAGACAGTATAAAAGACTTGGACCGCAGCCAGAGCAGCGACGAAAAATGGCAGACTGTATACATCAAGATCCCACCTTGGTAACTGTCTTGCCATTTGGCTTCCTTTGTCTGTAATGCTGCGTAAATCGTCGTTAAAGAAAGCTAAGTTATTTTTTTTTAGTCAACACGGTGCTGGCGGAAATTGGGCTACTGTTGGCCGAAGACGAGGGGGGAGACATGTCCGGAGGCAGGAGGAAAGTAAAGAGAGTGGAACTGAGGGTAGGAACTTTGAATGTTGGCAGTATGACTTGTAAGGGGAGAGAGTTAGCAGCTATGATGGAGAGAAGGAAGGTTAATATATTGTGAGTGCAAGAGACTAAATGGAAGGTGAGTAAGGCCAGGTGGATTCAAATTGTTCGATCATGGTGTGGATGGGAAGAGAAATGGAGTAGGGGTTATTCTGAAGGAACAGTATGTCAAGAGTGTTTTGGAGGTGAAAAGAGTGTCAGACAGAGTAATGATCATGAAGCTGGAAATTGAAGGTGTGATGATGAATGTTGTTAGTGCATATGCACTGCAAGTTGGGAGTGCAATGTGTGAGAGAAGATTTTTGGAATGACTTGGATGAAGTGATGAACAATGTACCCAAAGGGCAGAAAGTGGTGATTGGAGCGGATTTCATTGGGCATGTTGGTGAATGGAACAGTAGAGACGAAGAGGTGATGGGTAGGTAAGTTGTCAAGGAAAGGAATGAATGTCAGAGGATAGTGAATTTTTCCAAAAGGATGGACATGGCTGTGGTGAATACATATTTTAAGAAGAGGGAGGAACATAGGGTTACATACAAGAGTGGAGGAAGATGCACACAGGTACATTACATCCATCCGATGCAGAAGAGTTGATCTGAAGAAGAAAGTGGCAGGGGAAAGTGTAGTTAAGCAGCATAGGATGGTGGTCTGTAGGATGACGTTGGAGATCAAGACGAGGAAGAGAGTGAGGGCAGAGCCGAGGATCAAATGGTGGAAGTTGAAACAGGAAAACTGCAAGGTTGAGTTTAGGGAGGAAATGAGACATGCACTGGGTGGCAGTGAAGAGTTACCAGACAGCTGGGCAACTACAGCAGACGTAGTAAGGGTGAAAGCAAGAAGGGTGCTTGGTGTGACATCTGGAAAGAGGAAAAGGAAATCTGGTGGTGGAATGAGGAAATACAGGAGAGTATACAGAGGAACAGGATGGTAAAGAAGAAGTTGGATAGTCGGAGAGATGCAGAAAGTAGACAAGAGTGCAAGGAGATAAGGCACAAGGTGAAGAGAGAGGTGGCGAAGGCTAAAGAAAAGACGTATGATGAGTTGTATGACAGGTTGAACACTAAGGAGGGAGAAAAGGACCTGTACCAATTGGCTAGACAGAGGGACAGAGCTGGGAAAGATGTGCAGCAGGTTAGGGTGATAAAGGATAAAGATGGAAACATACTCACAAGCAAGGAGTGTGTGTTGAGCTGATGGAAAGAGTACTTTGAGAGGCTGATGAAGAGGTTGGATGATGTGGAGATAGTGAATCAGGAAGTGCAACGGATTAGCAAGGAGGAAATAAGGACAGCTATGAAGAGGATGAAAAATAGCAAGGCCGTTGGTCCAGATGACATACCTACGGAAGCACTGAGGTGTTTAGGAGAGATGGCAGTGGCGTTTTTAACCAGATTGTTTAATGGAATCTTGGAAAGTGAGAGGATGCCTAAGGAGTAGAGGAGGAGTGTACTGGTGCCGATATTTAAGAATAAGGGGGATGTGCAGGACTGCAGTAACTACAGGGGAATAAAATTGTTGAGCCACAGCATGAAGTTATAGGAAAGAGTAGTGGAAGCTAGGTTAAGAAGTGAGGTGATGATTAGTGAGCAGCAGTATGGTTTCATGCCAAGAAAGAGCACCACAGATGCAATGTTTGCTCTGAGGATGTTGAAGGAGAAGTTTATAGAAGGCTAGAAGGAGTTGCATTGCGTCTTTGTGGACCTGAAGAAAGCATATGATAGGATGCCTCAAGAGGAGCTGTGGTATTGTATGAGGAAGTTGGGAGTGGCAGAGAAGTACGTAACAGTTGTATTGGATATGTACGAGGGAAATGTGACAGTGGTGAGGTCTGTGGTAGGAGCGACGGATGCATTCAAGTTGGAGGTGAGATTACATCACAGATCGGCTCTGAGCCCTTTCTTACTTGCAATGGTGATGGACAGGTTGACAGACGAGATTAGACAGGAGACCCCGTGGACTATGATGTTTACTGATGACACTGTGGTCTCTAGCGATAGTAGGGAGCAGGTTAAGGAGACACTGGAGAGGTGAAGATATGCTCTAGAGGGGAGAGGAATGAAGGTCAGTAGGAACAAGACAGAATACATGTGTGTAAATGAGAGGGAGGTCAGTGGAATGGTGAGGGTGGATGAGTTTAAATACTTACGATCAACAGTACAGAGTAATGGGGATTGTGGAAGAGAGGTGAAAAAGAGGGTGCACGCAGGGAGGAATGGGGGGAGAAGAGTGTCGGGAGTGATTTGTGACAGCAAGAGTGAAAGGGAAGGTCTACAGGATGGTAGTGAGACCATCTGTGTTATATGGTTGGAGATGGTGGCACTGACCAGAAAGCAGGAGACAGAGCTGAAGGTGGCAGAGTTAAAGATGCTAAGATTTGCATTGGGTGTAACGAGTATGAACAGAATTAGGAGTAGAGGCTCTGAGGCTAGAGATCTGCATTGGCAATCGGAAGGTTGCTGGTTTCGAATCCCGCAAATGCCAAAAGGGACTCTGCTCTGTTGGGCCCTTCAGTAAGGCCCTTAACCTGCAATTGCTGAGCGCTTTGAGTAGTGAGAAAAGCGCTATATAAAAGCAAAGAATTATTACATTAGAGGGTCAGCTCAAGTTGGACGGTTGGAAGACAAAGTCAGAGAGGCGAGATTGCATTGGTTTGGACATGTGCAGAGGAGAGATGCTGGGTATATTGGGAGAAGGGTGCTAAGGATAGAGCTGTCAGGGAAGAGGAAAAGAGGAAGGCCTAAGCGAAGGTTTATGGATGTGGTGAGAGAGGACATGCAGATGATAGGTGTAACAGAACAAGATGCAGAGGACAGAAAGATATGGAAGAAGATGATCCACTGTGGCGACCCCTAACGGGAGCAGCAGAAAAAAGAAGATGTGATTTCTTACTGCCATATCACCATGGGAGAGATATAGCCTTTTAATATTATATCTATATAGTTTTGAGTTGCTTAAAACGCAGCAATTACAAAAGAACTTATTCCAACGAGGGAGCTAGCGACCCCTAGAGGAAATACAAGCCCTCCAGCAGGCAGCTTTTATGTGCACCAGGAGGACAGCACTGTGTAGCCAATTATAAAATGCTCACCTTGTCTTTCTTGAATTCCTCATACTCCTCATTGTCAGTAGGAAGTTCAAGTCTGCACAGTGGGCATGAGTTTGTCTGTAATGATGAATTTAAAAAAGTTTAATACTCACAAGCCTATTCAAACAGGGAGACTTCAAAAACAACAAAGCTTCAAGAAGAAGGCAGTGAAAACTTCATGGGCCTTAACACTACAGGAAGGCAAAATGTTATTTTATATAGCAACTTTCTCTAGTGAACAGCCTGACTAGGTTTTTACAAATGCAGAAGAGAAGTACCATTAATTACATAAATACTTTGACAACTGGAGACAAGGCTGCTTAAGTTACCTTGCTTGCAATTACACAGCGAGTCTGAGGCAAGACTGAACTAGCATCACTTTAATTTATTAAAGTCTACTGCCTTGGCAATTTATAGCACGTTAAAAATGGGAGAATAATAAAGTAGCAGAGGTTAAAACAATATACAGTACTATACTGTACTTTCACAGTGATAAAAAGCATCTGTCAGTTTCTTCTGGCAGAGTGTTAGACTCTTCAAGAAAACTGGTTTTATGCAATACATCTTAGTTTAGGTATCCATTATAAAGCATTTTTTAACAATTAATAAACATTTTATTAACTGTGCTATTAAACAATAATAATTAAACACTAACAAATAACTCTTCGTCTTTCATCAAGGAATAGCAAGAGAACAGCAAGTGTGATGTGACGTGTGACAGGCTACCCTGTTAGGTGTAATCGTCATATATCGCAGCTCTTTTGGGATTCCGCAGTACATGATTGTCATTTTCTTATGTTGTATTAATGCTATTTTATTCTACAATGCTGGGCCATTTTTCTGTTTGTTTTTCCTGTTTTAGGTTATTTTACAGTAAAAATTTGTTTCTCAACAAGTTACTTGTAGATGCAAGGGTTTTCTCATGCAAAAGAAAGAGGTACACTTAATATGTAACATTCAAACAAAATTTTGAAAATGCTAAAAACTACAATTTTTTTAACAGTTAATCGCAAAGTAGCTCAACGTCTTTGGGTGTAGATGGTTTTTTAAAAGCTTCAATGGCGGTTGTTGTGGTCAGTGATCTTTACAGGCTGCAATGTTGAAACTTGTGTTTGTGATCTAAACAGTATTAATTTTATTAAAGAAACAGAAATATGTTCATTTGGAACAGAAGGACCATATTTACAGTATACCTTCTACTTTGACGATATAGCTGAGCAATTTGACTATCATGGTCTAAATAATGATAAAGGTACATTTAAATGTGGTGGCACTGACTCATTTAACAACATAATTATTTGCTTTTGAAACATTAAAGATTTGGGATGAGTTACAGGGCTTAAAAAAGCCTTTTGCAGCTTAACCAAAGTGTTGTACCAAACCATATAAACTGTTTTGAGAAATGCTCTCACAGTAGAGAGAATGTTAAGAATGTTTCTGGAAATGTGCCAAAGAAATTGAGAGAAAAAAAACCCATAATATTCTTCCCTATTTGGTTATGAAGACTGGGTCACATTCATTACATTAAGTACAGATCAGCTAGGCTTCAACTGATGCTGTGCTATCTTGCGAGTGTTATGGTCTATGTTCCATTGTAAATCATTTTCTTCTTACTACTGAAGCGTGATCTCCCTTTGTTCTACTACTTCTTGACCTCACTGCTGCCTTCAATTCTGCTGACAATAGCGCTCTACTCAAGTGACTGCAAAACTACAGTATGTTAGACTTAACTTCAAATGGGTTCTTATGTCTATTTTCTTCAGTGACCTCTCTCTCTCTATTTATATCTATACTAATAAAAGGGAAATCCCTCACTGACTGACTGACTCATCACTAATTCTCCAACTTCCCATGTCGGTAGAAGGCTGAAATTTGGCAGGCTCATTCCTTACAGTTTACTTACAAAAGTTAAGTAGGTTTCATTTTGAAATTCTACGCGTAACGGTCATAATGGTTGACAAGTTCTGCCATTTTGAACTTTCTTATTTATGGCCCCATCTTCACGAAATTTGGTAGGCGGCTTCCCTGCGCTAACCGAAACCGATGTGCGTACTTATTTCGGTGGTATGATGCCACTGTCAGCCGCCATATTGAACTTTCCAACAGTCTTTGTTACTTATGGGCCAATCTTCAAGAAATTTGGTATGCGAGTTCCCAACGCTAACTGAATCCTACTTACGTACATATATACGTCCATAGCCTGCTGCTCAGTTGCCGTGTGAGGTGGCGTTGAGTCCCCCATCCCAACACCTCCCACATTGTTGACTGCCTGCCTATATAAGGCCGTCCATCGCTCCGGTCTCTTCTTTCCCTTCCTTGCTTCGCCACGGGATTCACGTCTCCCTGCCGATAACTGCAGCCTTTTTATTTAATCCACGGCTTCTCCGCTGTTTTATTGTTTGTTTATTACGATTATGGTTATTGTGTAGGTATTTTAGACTTACTTTACATTGTTCAGGTACCCATTTCCTTTATCGTTCCAACCGTACCCCCATTAACATGTCTATCGAGGTGATCACCATCGATCAAAGAACTGTCACTTACCGAGTGGTTTCCATGCTCGGAGATGGCATCTGCCTTTTCCATTCTCTTTGTTACATATTACACGGCCATATCAGGCTCACTCTTGATATCCGAAGGAACACTGTGTCTTATGTATTGAATGACTGTGACAGGTTCAAGGTGTGGACTGATGACAGTACAGGAGATAATTATACTACACAGGAGCACTATAAGAGTGAAATGCTTAAGCCTTTCACCTATGGTTCTGCATGCGAGTTGATGGCGGCCGCTGAATTGTTCGGTTGTCACTTTCAAGTGTACCGAAATGGCCAAATATTTTATACCTTTGGACAACCGCCAGTGCCTCTTAAACATCTTAGATTCACATGTGACGATTTCAGTAGCGGACACTTTGATGTTTATGAATGTTTAAACTCTCAAAAGCTGGATGCAAAGTTTTCGATGAAACCGGCTGTATGCTTACAACGCTTGACAGATGCCGAATGTCACTTCAACACAAGTCCTGCAAATACTGTCGTAATTAAAACAAACCATGAAACTCAAACCAATTATGACAGCAGCAATCCAAGCTGTGAGATTTGAGGCAAGATTGCTTTTCACATGGCCAACTGTACGTTGCATGCTCAAGAGTAAGCTCAGCGCACAGCTTGGTCATATTACAACCGGAGGGCCGAACTGACAACTGGGCATACAAAGAGATCCTTAACAAATAATTATTGGTATATTTTCCCCTCAGTTTAAAAATGTTTACTTTTCTTCTTAATAACAATTTTAAGGCAGTACTTTGCCGCTGCGAAACGCTGGTATTTTGCAAGTTCATGAATATATGAGGTAACAACTGAAATTGTTCATATCTGATACTCATCCAAGGGTTGAACTAATGATATTCATATAAAACTGGTTCTCAATTCATATGACTAGAACTTGACCTCATGAACGTCTGTTAATCTGCTACAAAAAGAACACAGACACAACTGGGCAACTTGTGTGTAGCTCCAGCTTATTGTAAAAAAAATATTTCTAGATCTCAGTTCCTGGCAAATTTTCCAACAGTTTAATGTAACAATTGTGGCAGTAATTCTCAACAGCACCTTGCATTTTCAAATTTCTATTTTTGTAGTATGCATGTCTGTCTACTGCCTATGAGACATTCTTGTGGTTTAACCCTCATCTTCACAATCAATGCCAAAATACTCTTATTATGCCTTTATCAGCTCTTTAATGGATTACTGCAGTTTACTTCTCAATAGTAGATCAGCTTGAATTTTACATGTTAGAAATGTTCCTGCCAAATTTCTACATGGATGAAGTATACTGAACATATATCTCAATTGAAGACACTGGCTTTCTGGGTAAAACCATATTATTTTCAAAACTTTGCTACTAAGGCTATGCCCACACTACTATATTTTCATTTAAAAACAGAGCTTTTAAACAAAAATATTCTGACCACAGGATTTTTCAAATCATTTTTAAAAGGTTTCCTGTCCATACTGAAATGCCTGAAAACATTTATGACATAGACTTTTACCTTCACTGGGCAGGTGAACGGACTATGTTGTGAAAATTTCAGAGACTTGTGAAAATCCGATTTTCGTGTGCTTTATGCACTTTCAAAACTACTGGCACATGCAGGACTCTGATAATGTGTTCACAGTATAGAAAAAGAAATACATTTTTAAGGTGCAGCAGCAAAGTACCCCAGCGTCATGTTAATGTTCTTTATACAATTGAAAGTAAAAGTCTTCAGAACTGGTGCCGGTCGTCATGTCATTAGATGAGAACACCACAAATATTAAAGTGATAGAAAAAAACGCCACTTAGCTCTATTTTCGTTTGTGCGAGGACTGATATAAGCTGGCCAATTGGAGCGTATCTGGTACCAAACAACATTTCTAAAACTAACTCAACAGGAAAACATGCATACATACAGTACATACATAAATAAGTATGCACATGCATACAGGTGTCTAATTCTTTGCCTTACTGCACTGCTCTTTTGCGTCTCTCTGTCCTGTAATATTGTGAACTCGGCCCCATTCCACACCCATCCACTACATGAAGTGCCTTGTTATTAATTTTGCTTTGGAATGCATAACACATCCAGACACGGGATTTATTGCAAAACTGTAGTGACCAGTAAATAATTTGCCTTTTACACAAATATACTTCATTCTAACTTTACAGAATACAATTTAAATGCATACAGATAAAGCAGCACAATAAACACCATAGAAAGCAAATTTTCTATGTCTGCCATGTTGGAAAATGTTTTCTTGTGTGAAGGATGACCAGTCAGTGATTGAAATGCTGTAATGAGCAGAATCCAATCAGGGAAGGGCCATGAAATAAGTTTAAACCAATCGGCATGGTTCTCTCATCCTAACCACAACAATGACGCTGCATTTACAGAAGTATCCGGCTCTGAAGAGTGCTTTTAAAAGACTTAATTTTCAGGGCTCAGGAGTAATAGGGTGGCAATGACGAAAGGCAAAAACGCAGACAAATGTATGTGCTTTTAAATGAAAACATAGTAGAATGGATGGGCCTAATTCACAAAACTGTTAATTCCAACATCCCTAAATAACCTGATATAGATGGCAAGAAAACAAGTACTGTATTTAATTTAATAAGATAGAAATTATTGTGACATAACCAATTGCAGTCATTACAAACAAGAAATGTAATGTGTGTGTTCTAATTACTTTAACAAAACAAATTTTTGTTCTTGCAAATAGCCTAGAGTTAAGCCATGACAGATATGGGATGTTGCATACGAGGCTTTGTAATTTGTAATCACTAAAACGTCTGTTCAGAGAGAGTCATCATGATGTTCATTGTTTATTAAATAAAATAAATTCACAAACCACTCCTCAAAAGAACATAAGGAGATGGACATAATAAGCAGCAAGTTCTCATTTTTATGCCATACCTTTCCCAGCCAGGGCAGAATGCAGCCAGAATGAAAGAAGTGTTCACAAGGCATCTTTCTCACAGTTTCATCTTCCTCAAATTCTAGCAGACATACGGGGCATTTCACTCCTTTTTCTGTTAAAGCACATAAAACATATTCACCAAGGGTTTTGTTAACTAAAGTTATTAAAATAGATACTTTATTAATCCCTAGGGGAAATTCACAAAAATATGAAGTTATTTGAATTCATGACTAGATACTGGTACTTTCATGACAATATGTTAATCAGTTCAGAGGGGACATACAAGTACATATGTCATTGTCATACAGTATGTACACAACAACAAAATTGACTTGACCACGTAATAACCAAATGTTATCCACTTTCTTTATGGTTGCAAAATGGAAGCTATTCAGAACAGATGCATAAAAAAGATTTTTTTTAATCCATACAGTTATCTCAGTTTTCAGTTACTGTTTTACACATATATATCACACACACATATTATATTATATATGTTATAGGCAATGTATGAAATACAAGCATTGTATAGAATGCCATAAATTGGATGTCGAAGTATGAAACGGTTAATATGTCACGTATTTCCCAGGCATTCTATGCAATGCCAAAAGACAATACTTTGCCTAAATAGCATTTGTCATTCTATATAATGCCATACATTGCCGGTAACACACATATGCAGAGAGAGAATGAATCAAGGACCACCATTTTTACTCTTGCTATTATAGAAATGTATGACACTAGTAGGTTTACTAAATTGCAGTAAAAAGTAATAACTGATCTCTTAAACTCAAACTGTTATTGTTTAAAGTGCACAGAAAAATAACTTTTTTTTTCTTATACAGTAAGCCACTTACATTTAAGCTTATGATTTGGACAGTTTTTTAATTTCACGTTTTTAATGAATGATCGACGTCTCCTTTTTTTCAAGCTATTAACCATTCATTCATGTTCTGAACTCATTTATTCAATTACAGGGTCACAGGCAGCTAAGGGACTGTCCCAAACATGAGATAGAAGGCAGGAACCAACCCTGAATGGGATGCCAGCTAACTGCACGGCACACTCACTCATGCATCACAATATTTACTTATATATTAAATTAGATATTATTATTTATACATTAAAATATCTTTTAGTATTTACACATGGAAACACATTTAGTACCACTAAAGAGCATAACATACAAACAGAATGAGAATGTGCAAATTCCATACAGTAGTTAAACTGGGTTTTCAGCTCAGGATTTTGGTGCTGCAAGGTAGCAGGACAAGCCACTGTCCTGCTCTTATAACCTATTTAAACAATAGGCAGTTTAGCTAGATGTACGCTTTCTGCAGTGATGCTCAAATCTTTTCATGCAATAATAAAAAATTTTGAAAAGTAAAGCAGCTGTTCATTTTCACTGGAATGCATCAAAAAACCTCTAAAACTGAACCGCACCACTCCTATCCAGTCTGTAATATATTTTCTACAAAAACATATAAAAATGTCTGTTTTGCTTTTTCCATCATACTTACCAGCTTGTGCTGGTGTAATGACCACCATAGGGAGATTCTGTACAATTCCTTTGGATGCTGGGGGTGGCAAACGCTGGTCCCACTCAGAGGTGTTATACAGCCCAACATCAATCTCTATCCCCTGTAAAAGTGACCTGTCCAGGTAAACAGCGTAGATTTAGACATAATGGGAAAAAATGGCACACTTTATATTCAACAGTATGTATTGAACATTTGTATAAAATCTCTGCTGCATTCATTATGTGCGGCCATATGGAAATAACTTAGGTAGCCACTTGGTAGTGCCATTATAGTTGTAATATTTAATGTTTATAGATACAGTAATCCCTCGCTATATCGCGCTTCGACTTTCGTGGCTTCACTCTATCGCGGATTTTATATGTAAGCATAACTAAATATATTACGCAGATTTTTCGCTGCTTCGCAGGTTCTGCGGACAATGGGTCTTTTTATTTCCTGTACATGCTTCCTCAGTTGGTTTGCCCAGTTGATTTCATACAAGGGACGCTATTGGTGGATGGCTGAGAAGCTGACCAATCAGAGCACGCAGTTAAGTTCCAAGTCTCGTCTCGGTCATTCAGCATCAACGTGTTTCGCTGTGTAAAGAGTTAACTTTTGTGCTCTTTTGTGTTTATCTTTGTGCATAGTCAAGCCCTTCATTATGGCTCCAAAATGATCTGCTCCTGCTACTGCTTCAGGGGCCGGGGCCCAAGCGCCAACTGAAGAGGTTAACGACTGCCGAAAAGGTAAATGTTTTGGATTTGTTGAAGGAAGGGAAAAGCTACACCGCTGTAGAACGCCATTACAGAATCAATGAGGCTACAATTCTTTTTATTTAAAAAGTAGGAAAGGAATATAAGATCTACGGCCACAGTGTCCTTTTAACCAGGGTGCAAAACGAGTTGTAAGTGGACGTAATAAGGCAGATGGAATCTGCTTTAGAGATTTGGACTGAAGAAGAATAACGGCGGTGCTACACAGTCGCCTGGAGAGGCTCCTTTAGAAGGGTTGTAGCGCTCTCCTTTGTTGTGCAGTAAAATTAAACTCATCGTTATCGGACAAGTCATCGTGTCATTGTTGGTGAGTAACCATAATTAATTTTCTACTTACAGTACTTAGTACATGTACGTATGTTTAGTGTCACTGTACACAATTTTTCTTGCATTGTACGTATTTATTGCTGGTGGCCGGTCTATCGTAATGGCTGTAACATATGTGATATCGGAGACACTCAATATCTTTAAAATAATATTTAGGTTTTACTGTACATAAACAGTGTGTTTATATACATAATTTCAATGAATCTTACCTAATATCTAAGAGAATACAAAGGGATTATGCTGTATAACTGTGTGGGGAGAGTTTATAAGGGCTTAAAATATATAAAAATAACCATACAAACATATGGTTTCTACTTTGCGGATTTTCACCTATC
Organism: Polypterus senegalus; assembly: GCF_016835505.1. Taxonomy (NCBI): domain Eukaryota; kingdom Metazoa; phylum Chordata; class Cladistia; order Polypteriformes; family Polypteridae; genus Polypterus; species Polypterus senegalus. The sequence continues at coordinate 38,227,119 of NC_053164.1, forward strand.
GTGAGGGGGTCTGGAACGCAACCCCCACGATCGAGGAGGGATTACTGTATTCATAAAATTAACATGCAGTACTGTCATGATTTAATTAGTAGGGCTGTATATACAAACTTCAGGATGGCCAAAGTAGTGCTATGCTTCTTTTATTCTCCGTCTATTTTACAGAACATCTGTTTTCTTTATTTATGGCCGGCTACTCCACCTATTGACCATTTTATTAGATACATTCAGTGCAGTTCCCGGTTTCCTTCATTTTCCAGCCCATTTTAATTTCTATTACAGTGCATCCGGGAAGTATTCACAGTGCATCACTTTTTCCACAATTTTTATGTTAAGCCTTATTCCAAAATGGATTCAATTAATTTTTTTCCTCTGAATTCTACACACAACACCCCATAATGACAACGTGAAATAAGTTTACTTGAGATTTTTGCAAATTTATTAAAAATAAAAAAACTGAGAAAGCACCTGTACATAAGTATTCACAGCCTTTGCCATGAAGCTCAAAATTGAGCTCAGGTGCATCCTGTTTCCCCTGATCATCCTTGAGATGTTTCTGCAGCTTAATTGTAGTCCACCTGAGGTAAATTCAGTTGATTGGACATGATTTGGAAAGGCACACACCTGTCTATATAAGGTCCCACAGTTGACAGTTCATGTCAGAGCACAAACCAAGCATGAAGTCAAAGGAATTGCCTGTAGACCTCCGAGACAAGATTGTCTCGAGGCACAAATCTGGCGAAGTTTACAGAAAAAATTCTGCTGCTTTAAAGGTCCCAATGAGCACAGTGGCCTCCATCATCCGTAAGTGGAAGAAGTTCGAAACCACCAGGACTCTTCCTAGAGCTGGCCGGCCATCTAAACTGAGCGATCGGGGGAGAAGGGCCTTAGTCAGGGAGGTGACCAAGAACCCGATGGTCACTCTGTCAGAGCTCCTCAGGTCCTCTGTGGAGAGCGGAGAACCATCTCTGCAGCAATCCACCAATCAGGCCTGTATGGTAGAGTGGCTAGACGGAAGCCACTCCTTAGTAAAAGGCACATGACAGCCTGCCTAGAATTTGCCAAAAGGCATCTGAAGGACAAAAAAACAAAATTCTCTGGTCTGATGAGACAACGATTGAACTCTTTGGTGTGAATGCCAGGCGTCACGTTTGGAGGAAGCCAGGCACCGCTCATCCCCAGGCCAATACCATCCCTACAGTGAAGCATGGTGGTGGCAGCATCCTGCTGTGGGGATGTTTTTCAATGGCAGGAAATGGGAGACTAGTCAGGATAAAGGGAAAGATGACTACAGCAATATACAGAGACATCCTGGATAAAAACCTGCTCCAGAGCGCTCTTGACCTCAGACTGGGGCGACGGTTCATCTTTCAGTAGGACAACGACCCTAAGCACATAGCCAAGATATCAAAGGAGTGGCTTCAGGACAACTCTGTGAATGTCCTTGAGTGCCCCAGCCAGAGCCCAGACTTGAACCCGATTGAACATCTCTGGAGAGATCTTAAAATGGCTGTGCACCGACGCTTCCCATCCAACCTGATGGAGCTTGAGAGGTGCTGCAAAGAGGAATGGGCGAAACCGGCCAAGGATAGGTGTGCCAAGCTTGTGGCATCATATTCAAAAAGACTTGAGGCTGTAATTGCTGCCAAAGGTGCATCGACAAAGTATTGAGCTAAGGCTGTGAATACTTATGTACATGTGATTTCTCAGTTTTTTATTTTTAATACATTTGCAAAAACCTCAAGTAAACTTTTTTCATGTTGTCATTATGGGGTGTTGTGTGTAGAATTCTGAGGAAAAAAATGAATTGAATCCATTTTGGAATAAGGCTGTGACATAACAAAATGTGGAAAAAGTAATGCGCTGTGAATACTTTCCGGATGCACTGTATGTCTCATTAGTGAGACTACTTATTTCTGTGTAAACTGACTACGACTCTCTAGTCACATGACACTAATGCACAATTTAAAAGTACTGAAGTTGTAATCCTCCAAAGAAATATGTGGGTAAGTGGGCTTCTGTATGCTACACTGCATATGTCTCTACAGAAGCATACAGAGTGGGAATCTTTATCAGTGCCAACATGTCAATGCTTGGCCTGCCCGGGTCTATATATTACAAGATTCAGGCTGGCATTACAAACCAGGAGGAAAATGATGTGGAAACTATGTCAAAGTGTAAACATTTTAAAATGCTATACTGCTACTGTATGAAAAATATGGCAACAGCCTATCAACTGTTAAAAACATATTAGTGTAAAATATGTTGTTTTTGTTTCATTTAATTAGAAACTGCTGGCCTGAGTAGCATCAATCTTATGCTGCCATCATTGATTTTTTGTACCCTTTTTGTGCAAATCAGGGCCACAAAGAGACAGAGCCTATCCCAGCACCATAAGGGGCAAAACCTGGATAGGGCACAAGTCCATTGTAGAGTACAATTATTCAGATATCCACAGTTACTTATATTATATTAGTCCAAGTAAGACCCCTTAATTAACCTCAATTGCAGTGTTTTGTGATGCTGGGAGTGATAATGTGTAACCCTGAGAAAAGCTCTTGGAATCAACACAAAACGTTTGACGTAATCCAGTATTCCTTAAACCTCTACAGGACTGACCCAATAAACTTATCCCAGTAACTCAGAAAAATATCTGCACCGTCCTCACCTGGCTAGCTCCAGAAGGGCATTCTGGCGGTATTGTTCCTCGGGGTTAGTTGGCTCACAGTCATGCTCATCAAAATAACAAGCCATCACTGCAGAAATCAGAAAAGAAAAGTCTTCAGTCAATAAACTGGACACCTTTGTTTACATTTACCAAAATGAAAATGTACTCATAAATGTTACTGTATAAACAAGGTATGATATTTGAGTTGGGGATTTGTGTGTAACTGCATATGAGTTAAAAGAAAACTCCTACTTAAAGGATCACAATTAAATCACAAGAAAGATGACGGATGGAACGTCTGACCTTGTTAGCCACTACTTTCCCTCGTCTATCATTAACACGGAGCTTGGGTCCAGTGCATACGATACAAGTGCAAGATACAGGGCTACAAAAAAACTGCAAGAGGAGGAAGAGCTTTTAAATGGGGAATGGCCTGTCTGTCAGGATGATGGAGACTGCATTTTTCACAGCATTTAAACTCGTAATGAAGAATAACGAGTGAAAAATAGCTCATTTTCTGTTGCTTTTAGGTTATTTACAGAGGAAAAACATCTGTCAGTTGCTTTTTCTGTACATAAAGGCTGTAATTATGGCCAGCTGTTCCTAATTCTTTCTCATCATGATTCACTTCTTAATAATTTCCTGTAGAACTTGATGCTGCTCTTATCTTGTCCAAGCTGATACTCCTGTCCACAGAACAAGATGCCTAAGTGGTCAGAAACACCTTGCATCACCAGTGAGAGAAACAGCAAATGAGTGTAATACTACAGTTATGGATGCCACCTTGTGCTGTACTGTAGAAGGAGAGCTTCTAAATAGCTTAGGTTAGGCAGATGTAGACTCCAAATTGCCATAATCACTCAAATGTTTATTTACTTTAAAAACATTATTGACTGACTTTTTTTTTTCTTTCTGGTGATCCAATGCTAACTGGTCATAATTCCTCTTGGCACGATTTTTAATACACATAAATTCTGCTTTACTTACTAGATTTATATTTTTTTTCTCTTGTAGGTGCAGTCTGTAAAAGGTTTATAGATCTTCTTTCGGCTGCTCCCGTTAATCATTGCCACAGTGGAGCATCCAAAATATATATAGATCTATTACCGAAAATTTAAACTGATGGGTATCCATGCATTATATACATTTAGATTGCCTGGTACTGTATTCCGTGGCAAGTTTAAGAAATTATGTAATTAGGAACCGTCAATCTGTACTTTATAAAACGCCTTTACCAGTAAGACTAATACTTGGTGCCATTAAACCAAAATATAATAAAATGTTTACAACATAAAAGATAACCAAGGTATACACATAATTTTTTCTATTCTTACTTCACACTTTTTTTCCATTATTTTCCCAATAACGCGCAGTGTCCGAATATTGCTTATTCATGCAAAGTAATGTATTAAAAATAGACAACGGTGTTTACATAAACTATTTATAGTCTTAAGTAATTACTTAATGTCTTTTTCTATGGTTTTAGATTGAAACAAAAGCCATATAAACTTTATTTCTCAAGTTACTAAATTTAACGCCGAATCATTAGCTATATTCTTACCCTCTCGCATCAACCAGGAAATGCTGAATAACATGACATTTAAAGCCGTTTGCGGTAGCGATTCAACTGGACCGCCTCAATATAAAATGGAGCCAATCGAATTAGCGCTCTATTTGGTAAGAACCAATCATAGGGCGTAAAACTCGTTGCCGCAAAGGACGACGCTTGGTTGAGGCGAAGGGAAGTTGCTGTTCGTGTAGAGCGACGACAAATTCAAGCGACGAGCAGAGCTGAGTGCTGTTTTTGTTGTTCCGGGTACCATCCTATATAGCTTGTTGTTCTTTGCTATCGTGGAGTTTTTTGTCGTCTTATTTATTTACTAGCAAAATACCCGCGCTTCGCAGCGGAGAAGTAGTGTGTTAAAGAAGTAATGAAAAAGAAAAGGAAACATTTTGAAAATAACGTAACATGATTGTCAATGTAATTGTTTTGTCACTGTTGTGAGTGATGAGTGTTGCTGTCATATATATATATATATATATATATATATATATATACACACACACATATATACACATACATCCACATATATATACATATCTACATATACACACATACATATACATACACACACATATATACACACAAATACATATATATACATACACACATATATAAACATATATATATACATACATATATACATACACACACACACATATATATACAGTCTTTGGGGTGCAAGCAACTGTTGCTGGGGGGGCCAGAATCCATGAAGGATGAAAAATGAAAAACATTATTTGTACAAAATCTTAATTTATTTATCGATTCCTAAATAATTAAATGGGCAGGCTATTTCCTATCAGTGCAATACGCTGTTTGTTAAAACGGATGAGTCCCGCTCTTACGTGCAAGTCTGCGTGGATATTATTTCTGTTCAAGTTCTATTTAAATTTTAAATAGAAGGAATTTTTATTTAGTCGACAGAATATTATTCCGGAATAAATCAACTCAAACCTTATATAACTTATAATATTTTGCTCTCCATAAAAATATACCCTGTCTAAATTATACAAGTTAGAAATAAAGTAAACGTTAAAAGAACAAACATTCAAATTTCTTTACTCTTATGTAATTTTATATAAAAAATAAACTTAAATTTTAAATATCCCAAAAGATTTTGCTCTCCATTATACAAATTCAAATATGAACATGGTGCATAACAAATCCTGGGAATATAAATAAAATTTGTTCTTTTCAGCAATAACAAATCAAATCATTCAGTTGTCTTTGCTCTTATGTCATTTGGACGCCTGGCATCTTTTTTTGGCAACAAGTTCGTTTCTGTTTGGTGTGAGGTTCTGTGTTGTGCAGATTCTCAGGATGGACTGCAGGTGCTCATCAGTGAGGTGACTCCTGTGTGCTGTTTTGTTAGTCTTCATGACTGAGAAGAGCTTCTCACACAGATATGTGGTACCAAACATACACAAGGTTCGAGCCGCATGTAAACGGAGCTGGAGCATTTGTGCGGGAATGGAGTGAATAAACTGTGTGGGCCGTGCAGTATCGTACTTTGCCTTCAGTGTGCCATTACACTGCAGCTCAATCACCTCCATCTGAATCTGCACAGGTGCAGTTTCCACATCGACGGCAAATGGGTTGCGAAACAACTCAAAATTCTTTTTTTGTTTTTCAAAGTCACCAAAGCGCCGTGCGAACTCAGTGCACTCAGTTTATCAGCAAAGTGCGTATTTGGGAACACCGTAGTGGAGAGTTGGTTCAACATTACTTGGCAACAGGGAAAGTGGGGCAAGTTGCACTGGTAGATTTGTGTCTCCCATAAAGGTAGCTTCACTTGAGATCACTTTGTGATTTTGCACGGGTAAAAACGTCTGCTGATGTGTCAGATTCTTCTTTAACTCTTCTGCTTTCTGTATCTTGTGCATTGCATTCAGGTCTTTCAGGTTATCTTGATGTTTTGTCTCATAGTGCCGTCTTAGATTAAATTCTGTAATTACAGCCACATTAGCTCCACAAATGAGACACACAGGTTTACCGGCAATGTCAGTAAACATATACTCAACCTCCCATCGGTTTTTAAAGGCTCTATGTTCAGAATCACCTTTTCTCATTGGCATCGTGTGAGCTAGCTTCGCAATAACTTGCAGCATCATAAGCTAGACTTGATTAACGCGGTAAGTGTTCGGCAAGGCAGCTGAAGCGCTGCATTATGGGATCTGTAGTTTATTGTGTTACCAGCGCTTCATATCCCTGGGCCATTAATAACAATAATACAGTATATAAAATGATCTCGCGGGCTGGATATAATTACACGTGGGCCTTATGTTTGACACATATGGACTAAATAGAACTTGAAAAGATATATTTTTTCGAATGTGATCGCGCAATTCACATCGAGTTGACACGCACTACAGTACATCGAGCCCGCGTGCTATTGTGGTTTTGCCTGTGTGCCTCAATAAGTTACCCTCCCCTCGCTCTTACTTTTTTACCGTTCACGTAATGAATACACTCAGTATGGCTTTACCAAAACAATCATTGATCGCAAATAAAGTATCCATTATTCATAAAGCTTCAATTGGTGATCTGTCTTTCTGCGTTAACCGCATATTTTTTCATACGTCTCAAACCAAAGGGATGAGAGGCTAAAATGAATCGGGAAGCGCGCGTACATACTCAGTGCATTCCCTCTTGGGAATCGAACCTCGGACGTCAGCGCTAGAGGCGAAGCCTCTACTATTGCGCCACGGCGTGTGGTTTGTCTATTTGAGCGTAGCAGTGTAATTCGGTTTTTGTTCAGCACTCTTTGGAACTGTTGCTTTTTGTCTGCGCACTGTGTCAGTTCACGTGAGCCGCTGCATATGGTTTTATATGTCACTCGCTCCCTTCTAATTGTTTCGCTGCCTTGTTAATTATATAATGCATGTTTTCTTCAGCGCTTTTTGGAGCTCTTCCTGGTTTTCTACGTACTGCGTGATTACGTGGGAGGCGTGATGATGTCACATGAAACTCCGCCCCCCACGGCTTTCAAGCTCAACTCCATTTCAGTAAATGGAGAAAAATAGCTTCTAGTTATGACCATTATGCGAAGAATTTCGAAATGAAACCTGCCCAACTTTTGTAAGGAAGCTGTAATGAATGAGCCTGCCAAATTTCAGCCTTCCACCCACACGGGAAGTTGAAGAATTAGTGATGAGTGAGTGAGGGCTTTGCCTTTTATTAGTATATATTTTTGCAGTATGTCCTTCTACTGTTTTTCGGAGATTTTACTCATTGAGTTCTGCCGTTACTTTCTAAAACCCAAGTTTATACACACAAAAACATTTTTTCCCCTGCTTTCAGTGCTATCTATTGTCATAGCTGTTTTATTTTAATTTTTTTTTGTCATAACACTTATCATTTCCATGGATGGATTGATGGTAGCTTGTTTTCGTTTCAACCACTTTGTTTTATCGTGTTCTTATTCAGGCTGCCCGATCTTTATTTGCTGCATTTTATTTTTCTTCTTTCTTTCTCTCTCTCTCTCTCTCTTTCTCTCTCTCTCTCTCTCTCTCTCTCTCTCTCTCTCTCTATATATATATATATATATATATATATATATATATATATATATATATATATATATATATATATATATCTTATTTTAGTCTTAAACATCTGTATTCCCTGTTTTTATTTGGTCCTTATTAGCAATAAGAATCAAATGAGAAAGGAAAGCAGCAGTTCTCCATTTAGCTTGTTTCCATTTACACCTGTGTGCATTTATCATGCGCTATTTGGTTTAATTAAATACTTGGAAGGAAAGTGGAGAGAAACAAGTGAAGGACCGAGAATTACTCCTCCATTTTAGACTTCAAATCATTTTTATGATATTCTTAGAAAGGAAAAAAAGATCTAGGATATGAGCATGGCCTGTCATGGTAGAGTTGAAGCACTAACAAGCTATGAAATGTAATTATTGGCAAAGATTGTTTTCTAATTAAGAAACTGGGCTGGACCAAAAAACCTGTAGCTGCTGCGGCCCTCCAGGACTGATTTTTGGCCACCCTTACTCTAGCCTGTAGAGGTTTGTGTGTCCCTACATGGATATGCCTTCCCAGACCATCACTGACCCACCACCAAACTGGTCATGTTGAATGATGTTACAGGCAGCATAATGTTCTCCACAACTTCTCCAGACCCTTTCATGTTTGTCACATGTGCTCAGGTTGAACCTGCTCTCATCTGTGAAAGGAACAGAGCGCAAGTGCTGGACCTGCCAATTCTGGTGTTCTATGGCAAATGCCATTCGAGCTCCACGTTGCCAGGTGGTGAGCACCGGGCCCACTGGAGGACAAAGGGCCCTCAGGTCACCCTCATGAAGTCTGGTACTGATTGTTTGGTCAGAGACATTCACATCAGTTAGCACTTTAAAACACTGCTGAAAACACATTATTTTAAACATGGCCTTTTTATAACTTCACTTTAACTTAATCCTGATACTCTGTAAGTTCAATTCATCATAATAACTATTCATGCTGGCTCTAAAATCCGTACTGACCCCTACTCTCTCTTCTGTTTCTTTTTCCAGTTTCTACCGGAAAGCCAGAAGTCTACGTGACCATCATCATCAAGTCCTTCCGTGAGAACCCTAAATCCAAAGAGGACTGTTTCATTTATGTTAGGTAGATTGACAAGAGGGGACTGGGCAGTCTAATGGTCTGGAATCCCTACAGATTTTATTTTTTTCTCCAGCCGTCTGGAGTTTTTTTTGTTTTTTCTGTCCACCCTGGCCATTGGACCTTACTCTTATTCTATGTTAATTAATGTTGACTTATTTTATTTTCTTACTGTGTCTTTTATTTTTCTATTCTTCATTATGTAAAGCACTTTGAGCTATTTTTTGTATGAAAATGTGCTATATAAATAAATGTTGTTGTTGTTGTTGTTGGAGGTCATTTTGTAGGCTCTAGCAGTGCTCATCCTGTTCCTCCTTGCCCAAAGGAGCAGATTCCAGTCCTGCTGATGGGTTAAGGACCTTCTACAGCCCTGTCCAACTCTCCTAGAGTAACTGCCTGTCTCCTGGAATCTCATCCATGGCCTTGAGACTGTGCTAGGAGACACAGCAAACCTGCTGGCAATGACACGTATTGATGTGCCATCCTGGAGAAGTTGGACTACCTGTGCAACCTCTTTAGGGTCCAGGTATCACCTCATGCTACCAGTAGTGACACTGACCGTAGCCAAATGCAAAATGAGTGAAAAAACAGTCAGTAAAGATAAAGAGGGAAAAACGTCAGTGGCCTCCACCTGTTAAACCATTCCTGTTTTGGGGGTCGTCTCATTGTTTCCCCCTCTAGTGCACCTGTTGTTAATTTCATAAAGCAGCTGAACCTGATTAACAACCCCCTCTGCTACTTAACTGACCAGATCAGTAGCCCAGAAGTTTCTTTCACTTGATGCTATACTCGGATTAAAAAAGGCTCATTTAATTTTTTTGAGCGGTATATATATATATATATATATATATATATATATATACATATTTTAAGGTTTCTAAACTCTTTTGGGACCCCCCAACAAAGGCATGATATCCTGAAGAGCGTCCCAAAGTGTGATTTCCGTGTCTATGGAAGATAGCCTGTTGGTTGCCAGGGCAACCGTGGGCTCCCAGCGCTGTGACGGCTCATCTTGAAATGAAATCCAAAAAGATCGTGGTCACGTTATGAGCACCTGCCATCGATGGGTAATGCAAGGGACATTATAAATGCAGGGAACAGTATTACATGGCCACAACCCTGCATGATTGCTAGGTCTGTGTATAGTTAGTGGTAGATCCCACTACAATGAATAACCAGGCTGTTTCTGCTTCAACTTGAATAAAGTTGGCTTTGCTAAAGGACTGAGACTCAGCCTCATGTTTTGGGGTGCAAGACAGGGACTCACACATCACAATATATATTGTAAAGGTCCTGAAAAGTTGCATTAGCCAGGAATTAGTCACCCATATTCTAATCTGGCATTTCATCACCAGCTGCAGGGGCTCCTAATAAAAACGTCAAGTCTACAAAGTTGTAAACTTTATTCTGACTAGTTTGGCGACGGTTAGTGGTCAATTTAAGGAAAGAGCCACGTAAAGAGCCGAGAGAATCCATTCTGGTATGTGGTGTGCAAGAAACGTGATATAAAGACCTACTATCTGATTTTAGCAAGTGTCCAGTGCTGCATAGACTACAGTGGACCTGTTGAGGCTGAGATCTAGGATTATGAAATATGCCAGTTGCAGCATCAGTGCATGGGGTAAAACAGCTGAGAGGCTGCTACCTTTACAGGACTACCAGGCCATCTCCTTCTGCTAAGGTCCACTTTCCTGAGTGCACAGACACAAGCACACAGTTCCTGGCCCATGAAGCTGAGAAGGTGTCGCAGCCTTTGAGCCATGGTGCACCCTATGAAGCAGCACCAGTAGTGCATCTGTGCAGGTAAAGGACGAGGCAGATCGCAGAAGCATTGAAGAGCAGTAGGGGCCACTTCAAAGAGCCATGTAAAGAGCTTAGAATCTATTCTGGCATTTGGTGCTAGCATTGAAATAAATTTTTGTTATTACAGAGTCAGGGAGCCCACAGCCTATCTCTGCACTGTTAAAAGGAAAGTGAGAACAAATTACCGGTGTCAGAGCCTGGTCCGCATTGCCGGCAGTAAGTCGAGCCCGTTTCCAGTGAGAGTTGGACTCCGCCAGGGCTGCCCTTTGTCACCGATTCTGTTCATAACTTTTATGGACAAAATTTCTAGGCGCAGCCAGGGTATTGAGGGGGTCCGGTGTGGTGGACTCAGGATTGGGTCACTGCTTTTTGCAGATGATGTTGTCCTGTTTGCTTTGTCAGGCCGTGATCTTCAGCTCTCTCTGAATTGTTTCGCAGCTGAGTGTGAAGCGACTGGGATGAGAATCAGCACCTCCAAATCCGAGACTATGGTCCTCAGCTGGAAAAGGGTGGAGTGCTCTCTCAGGGTTCGGGGAGAGATCCTGCCCCAAGTGGAGGAGTTCAAGTATCTTGGGGTCTTGTTCAGGAGTGAGGGGAGAATGGAGCGTGAGATCGACAGGTGGATCGGTGCGGCGTCTGCAGTGATGCGGGCTCTGCATTAGTCTGTCGTGGTGAAAAAGGAGCTGAGCCGTAAGGCAAAGCTCTTAATTTACCAGTCGATCTACGTTCCTACCCTCATCTATGGTCATGAGCTGTGGGTAGTGACCGGAAGAACGAGATCGCGAATACAAGTGGCTGAAATGAGTTTCCTCCGCAGGGTGTCTGTGCTTTCCCTTAAAGATAGGGTGAGAAGCTCAGTCATCCGGGTGGGGCTCAGAGTAGAGCCGCTGCTCCTCCGCATCAAGAGGAGTCAGATAAGGTGGCTCGGGCATCTGATCAGGATGCCTCCTGGACGCCTCCCTGGTGAGGTGTTCCGGGCACGTCCAACCGGGAGGAGGACCCGGGGAACACCCAGGACACGCCGGAGGGACTACGTCTCCTGGCTGGCCTGGGAACGCCTTGGGATTCTCCCAGGAAGAGGGAAGTCTGGGCCTCTCTGATCAAGCTGCTGCCCCCGTGACCCGACCCCGGATAAGTGGAAGAGGATGGATGGATAGAAAAAATTCTAAATGATCCAGCAATTCTGGAACAGATACTCACGTACACTCTCACTCTCATGGCACCAGTTTAGAATTGACAATCAACCTGATGTGTATACTGTGTGTTTATCATGTAGATGGAGACCCATGTAGATGTACAAAATTATAGGCAGCCATAAAGTTCAATCATACGAAACTGAGCTCTGTACATTTGGCAAATTTTGTACTTGTATACATCTGAAAAATGTGCACAATATAACATAAAATCTTCAAACCTCCTAGATCAAATTCAGGGTTATGAAAGGCCAGCTACTCTGACAGCATTGGGTTCAAGGCAAAAATCAGCTTTGGACCGTCCATCACAGGCCCATTGGTCGTGCAGGTTAGTTTCACTGATAACTCAAAATCAGCCTCAGGAATGAGTGTGTCCAGTGCTGGACTGGTAGCCTCTCTAGGGTTGTTTCCCACCCTCCTGTTCAGATACACTCTAACACATATTAGTTCTAGGATGGCATTTTACTGGGTTGTGCAGTTCCAATGCTTGAAAGTACCATTCTCTTCTAGGAAGGATTCTTTACATGTGAAACTGCTTATCTGCGCTTAGAAAAAGTTCCATATAAATAGGTGTAATGGACGGTCACTTCCCTTGCCCAGCTAGCAGGACAATACATTGGAAGGACTGGGAGAGCAGATGTGCACAGGTCACTGCCTTCCCCAGAGTGCTAGATGGCAGCCCTGTTGGGTACTATGGATGCCACCAGGGGGAGCTGTGGAGGTTGCAGAGCCCTGCTACACCTGGGAGTGATTCCAGATCCGGCTAACGAGACCACCTTGAGCACTCCCAGGAGCAGCATAAAATGTTCTGCCTCACTTCACTTGGAGGGCAGAGGCAGGAGGAAGAGTGTGAGTGTGAGTGTGAGTGTGAGTGTGAGTGTGAGTGTGAGTGTGAGTGTGAGTGTGAAGAGAAAGGAAAAGAAAGTCCTGTGTGATCTATAGCAGGGGTCACCAACTCCGGTCCTGGAGGACCACCATGGCTGCAGGTTTTCATTCTAACCCTTTTTTTTAATGAGTGCCCTGTTTGTGCTGCTAATTAACTTCTTGTGAATTTATTTTAATTGAATCACTTTTTAAAGAATTGTTTCATTTCTTTCCGTAAATGGCACCCAAAGACACATGAAATGTAAAGTGAGTGAGCCAACAGAAGACCAACTAAGTCAGGGCCTCGAGCACCAACCAATTTCACTCCAACCAGCTCCTTAATGAGGCACTGAGTCTTGTCGTTAATTAAACCCATTCTTTAATTCTATGGCTTGTTGTTGCTCTCATTGTGCAATAGCAGACATTTCCAAAATTGTAGATTTTTATCTTTTCTGAGAACACCATTAAAATGTTCTGGGGACCTGCACAGATCAACATTCCTGAGGCCTTCATCTTTTTTTATTTTCAGATATTGTATGATGGACACCAGTTGTTTAGGCTCATTTTGTATTTCATTATTGTTTTGCTGCTAATTAAGGGAAAAGAAACAATTAAGGGACCTGAGTCTTCAAGAACAAATCAATTAAAATGAATTCAAAAGACTTTAATTAGCAGCAAAAACAGGTCACTGAGAAGAAAAGGGTTAGAATGAAAACCTGCAGCCACGGTGGTCCTCCAGCAGCAGAGTTGGTGACCCCTGCTCTACAGTATATTATACAGTGCTGCTTATGGGAATGGGTTGGGGAAGTGAGATATCTATCTATCTATCTATCTATCTATCTATCTATCTATCTATCTATCTATCTATCTATCAAAGAGTTCACACTGCAAGTAAAACGTGTGCCGTGCAACACTTGTGCTTGTGGTGTGTTTGGGTGTTTGTGGCATCTGGAGTCCCCTCGTGGTCACAGTTGACAGTAAGTGTGACTGTATCATCATTTAGGACTACTCCAAATACTAAACATAGTCTCAATTAAATTACAATTAATCTTAGAAAAGTAATATTTTTTTTTTTATATATCACATAACATTCTCAAGGATGCTTAATCTGATTCAGAGTCTGTTCTGGCAGCAGTGGGCACAAGGCAGGACTCACTCGCTAACACACTCACACTCACACTGGAGACAATTTGGAGTTTCCAGTTCACTATAAACATACATCATTGGGAAGGGAGAGACACAGGGAGAATGTGCAACACCACCCAAACAACGGCCAGGCATGGGGTCTTTAGGCAGCAGTGTTAAACCCTTGGATGCATTAGGAGAACAATACTTAAAAGAAAAGCGCCGAAAGTAAAACCACCCGCTCTATTTAGACAATAACAAAACATTTAAAAACAGAGCTATTTGGAAATGCAAGCATGCTAAGTAGTTTATAAAAAATGCACTTTGTTTCTGACTTGGCACATCGGATTCTGTTGGAAACAAATGAGACCGAGTAAAGCACTTCAGTCTGACAAACAAGCATCAGCCATGGTTGTTAAGTTTAGTCTTTGTATATTTAACACTTTTGTTGTTTTACAAGTTTCCATATTTTATTACTAAGTATGTTTTTTTTAATTTATTTAAACTATTTAATGAGTTTCTATACTTTTATATCTTTTGCTTGTATACCTTGTGTTTTGTGGGTGATACCTTAAGAGGCGGGGCCACAGTGATGTCACTACTGAAGGACCGCCCTCAGCCTTTATATACAGGAGCTGAGGGGCACATCACTCAGTGCCTCATTGATGTTCACAGAGTGCCTTTGTAAGGATTGAGTTTTTTTAGTTTCTTGGATTTATTTTCATTTTTATTGGTTTTTGATTGTTGATATACATATTGGGACCAGTTTGTTCTGGGTTGACTTTTCAGTGCTTATATTACATTTTTTTTTGCTGTTCTTATTCTTCTACAAATACACATTTTCTTTTAAAAATTCTGTTTTTTGATGGTTTCTCTCCCTTAGGAGACATTTTTAAACTTTTAAACTCAGGGCCTCCTTTTAGACTGAATTCTGCCTGTGGAGTTTGGGGACTGCCTACCTTGGGTGAGGCCTGGTTGGTGTTGTTTTACAGGCCTCACACACTTTTTAGTGTGGACACACATCATAACAGCAGCTGTGGTTCACAATTGTATATTTCTACAACCATGTAAACGTTTTGGAAGTAGGGCTCCAAATTTCTTTTCTCCCCCAGGACACGAGAGGGCACTTGGACAATTCCGGAGCCATTGACTGGTGTGGCAGAAGTGCTGCTGGAAAAGCGCATCTGGAGTGTTTCCGGCTCCCCATGAAGCATTTCCGCCACCAGGAAGATCATCAAGGAGCACAAGGAGCACATTCCCCATACGCGAGTGGCAGATCTGCAAAGTGGCTAATGCATAGCGCCCGCCCAGGGGTTGGCAAGCAGAGGGCAGAGTCCCCTAATTTTTAATAAAAAAAAGAAATGATACCAAAATTGGGTTCTGTGACCCCTGAAAACCTTTTTTTCAGATATGAAGTGACATAAGCAGAGTTCCAGTACATGACTAATTCATTTAAAATGAACACAAATCGTAACAGTTAGGCTACTTCTCCTCCTTTAATATGTAGTCAAAACTGTGTTCTGAAATGTTTCAGGTAAGGAAGGGAGATGATTTTTAGGCAAGGCTGTCATACTTACTAATTATGGTGACAGAGACTGGTGACATGTTACATTCAAGTAAGAAGCTCACTGTACTCTGTACACTTGGCACAAATGACCCTATAAATTAGGGCTGCCCAAAGCCCATTGTCGTTACTGGTGGCTACCCCCTTTATGGCAGTGAAATATTTAACAGGACTCCTTCAAATCCTTCATATCAGTGGGTGATTTTACATCTTCCTCTGCAAGCCAGTTCTTCAGTCTCTGAATTCATGCCACTCAATCATTGTCTGTTACCAAATGGCACTAACTCCATATGGCCAATATTAAGACCTTCCCATCAACTGGCAGCACTACCCCCATAATATGAAGTGTATCAGGAAAATGTTTTGACTAATCCTGTATGACCTTTTTGTTTTTGTGTCTTTTCCAGAGGATTCTGATTGTGTTTCCGAATTCCCGGCACTTGATATTTGTTCCTCCCATTCAGGCTACTTTTTGCTCAGTTGTTTTTGACCTCTGCTTTGTTTACTTGCTCAGATTCCTGGAAATATTTTTTTCCTTTTTTGCCACCACTATCTATAATGCCCTCCCTCTTCATTTCTGTAACACTCTCCAAACCACAGAGTCCTTACGGGTTGGGGGGCTCAGCAGTGCAGTGATGAGTGCTGCTGCTTCACATCTCTGGGGTCCTCAGCTCCAGGCCATCTTTAACTTCATACGTTTCTTTCTCTCTCTGTCTGTTAATATTCTTCTCCAGGTACTGTTCTCCTTCCACATCTGGAAGACAGACATTATTGGTTAATTGGTGGCTCCAAACTGGCCCACTAGGAGTGAGGGTGCCCTGCTGTGAACCGGTATACCATGTGCTGTATGATTGGTTCTTGTCTTGTGGCCAAAGCAGCCTGGATTTGATTAAACCAACTGATTGTGACCGAGCATCACAAGTTGAAGTCTAGTTTGTCGACTTGATGTTTTTTTGGAAGAAATAAGTGGATGGGACTGACGAGCTTTGTTGGGCTGAATGGCCTGTTCTCGTCTAGAGTGTTCTAATGTGTCATACTTCAGTCAGCATGTTCCCCCTGGCTGGGGTTCAGTCACTTTGTGGGTCTGTTTTGTCTTAACTTTATTTCAGTTATTTGTATTAAAGTTTCTTTTACGTTTTATGTACGTTTTTCTGTTTGTATTTTGTAAAATGGGAAGGGCCTTAGGCGGCACGGTGGCGCAATGGGTAGCGCTGCTGCCTTGCATTTAGGAGACCCGGGTTTACTTCCCGGGTCCTCCCTGTGTGGAGTTTGCATGTTCTCCCCGTGTCTGCGTGGGTTTCCTCCCACAGTCCAAAGACATGCAGGTTAGGTGAATTGGTGATCCTAAATTGTCCCTAGTGTGTGCTTGGTGTGCGTGTGTGTGTGTGTGTGTGGAGCCCTGCCCGGGATTTGTTTCCTGCCTTGCGCCGTGTGTTGGCTGAGATTGGCTCCAGCAGACCCCCGTGACCCTGTGGTTGGGATATAGCGGGTTGGATAATGGATGGATCGGCCTTAGTTATGTCCCTTGTACTTTGTGGGTGGTCCCACAAGGGGCGGGGCCACCTGCCCATCACGGCCAGGAGCAGCTCTCCACCCTATTTAAGGGAGGACCTCCCATAGTTCCTGGCGGTTCACTGAACATGCTGAAGTGGAGAGTTCTTGTGAGTATCTGTGTCTTTGCTATTGCCTTTTTATTTCCCAGATATCAAATCTGTGCTGTGTTTCTTGACTTTGTTTTTGGATTTCTTTATTGGGATTTTTTTTTTCAATCTCTGCTCCATTTTGACTTCGATATTTTTGGATCCTGTATTAGGACTCTGTTTTCTGTGTTTACCCTTTCTTTTCAGGCAACTCTTTGTGTTCTTCTGAGCTTTATGCCTGCACAGGCTTTTGTGAAAATAAACCTCTGGTCTGGGTATTTTGATGGTGTTTTCCCCCTCAAGTGGGCAACATTTGAAGAATTTTTGAAGCTGTGCATTCAGGACTCAAGCAGTTCACGACATAGTGCCAGTCAACACAGTTACTAAGAGTTTCTTTTGTTGTTACCATCCATACACATAACATAAATTTAAACAACACTGTATTCAATACATGACATCTACATTTACATTTACTTGTTTAGCAGACACTTTTATTCAAAGCGACTTACAAAAGAGGTAAACAATCGAGTAACATTCAACAAGTGTAATATCATCATCATCATCAGTGTAGAACATGACATCATATTAATGTTACATTCAGTAGTTATAAAAAATATATTGCACAAAACACAAATATATCTTTTGGCCCCCACCCCCCTCCCCCAACTACCACTAGAAACTGAACAACACGCCAAAGCTCAATTGCCGCGTCTATGGAGGGCTGTGTGTCCATCACCGAGCCAACCGCAGGTTCGCAGCGCCGCAACATAGCACAGCGGAAACTGTAGTATATTGCAAGTCTGAACTTTTGGGGATTCCATAGTAATAAGGAATTATTATTGGGGGCGGCACAGTGGCACAGTGGGTAGCGCTGCTGCCTCGCAGTTAGGAGACCCAGGTTTGCTTCCCAGGTCCTCCCTGTGTGGAGTCTGCATGTTCTCCCTGTGTCTGCGTGGGTTTCCTCTGGGTGCTCCGGTTTCCTCCCACAGGCCAAAGACATGCAGGTTAGGTGCATTGGCAATCCTAAATTGTGCTTGGTGTGTGTGTGTATGTGTGTCTGCCCTGCGGTGGGCTGGCGCCCTGCCCAGGGTTTGTTTCCTGCCTTGTGTCCTGTGTTGGCTGGGATTGGCTCCAGCAGACCCCCATGACCCTGTAGTCAGGATATAGCGCGTTGGATATTGGATGGATGGATGGGTTTTGGGGAGCTGTTAGGAATTAGATAATAATAATATGGTGCAACATGTAATCAGAAACAATCTTAGTAAAAGGACCTGTTAAAGTTTATCACTTTGAACCTGTCTCCGTCTTCTTCCTTTTTATGAGTACAATATTATTGTGTACAGATATAACAGAAACAACTATGAGCTGGTTGCGGTTGTGCTATAAGCACTTGTCACCGATGGGTGATGCAACGTTATTAATGCAGGGAACATTATATATATTGGCCACTGACCTGGCAAAGACCCTGCCCGTTTGCTGTGTCTGCGTATAGTATAGTGGTAGATGCCACTACAATAAATAACCGTGCTGTTCCTGTTTCAAGCTGAATAAAGCTGGTGTCGCTAAAGTACTGAGACTAAGCCTTGTGTTTTGGGGTGGCTCTGAGGCCAGGGATCTGCACTGGCAAGCGGAAGGTTGCCAGTTAGAATCCCATAAATGCCAAAAGGGACTCTGCTCCTTTGGGCCCTTCAGCAAGGCCCTTAACCTGCAATTGCTGAGCGCTTTGAGTAGTGAGAAAAGCGCTATATAAATGCAAAGAATTATTATTACTACAATATCAAGAATCTTGTTCAGCATCAAATATCTTATTTGCAACAAATCATCACAGATACCAGTTAAACAGTGCACTACATTTACAAACAGAAGTGACAAGACTAACAGAGACAGCAGCACCACGTTGCCTTCCTTCACCCTCACCTCATGAGCACCGACTTCATGATGTAAGAATGTCCTGTCCATTTGGAGCTCGACATACACGTTGTGGGCCCATGTGTTCTCACTTCCAGGACTGTAGTGGTGTTCTTGCATACAAGTCATTTGCTACATTAGAACTTATTTGGTGAGCACACCACAAGTGTCAGCAATGTAAGACAGAGATGCTGGGTCCACAGTTCATCATAATACAGTATAATAACAGAAACTCATGACATTTGTCTATTATCCAGCAAACATCACTAATTGCAGTTACAGAACTCGAATTGATGAAGATGTAGGACAGACTGGCATTACCCACTTTGCTTTTCCTTAAAGAGTGTATTCAAAGGTTTTACGCGTGCCACTGTGATCTGTGAGGGTTATTCATACACATAATTTTATTTACAACTAGCCGTGTACAGTAAGCCCAAGCTGTAAAACGCCTGGGGTCCTACAAACTATTGAAATCATCAGAAAAAAAAGAAATGTAGAGATGTCCGGTAATTGAAAGGAACTACTCTGGGCATCTCTCTCTCTCCTAGGAGGATTTCTTTTGCCAACGTCCTCGCATCGCTTGTGCATTAGCGGCAGCAGGAAAAGTAAAAGGGATTCCGTTTTGCCGATGTTAGCGGCTAAGCAAGTTTGTCTTTCTTTTGAGGTTTCATTTTGCTGATGTGGTCGCCCCGCTTGTGTTGTGTTCCTCGGAGGCGGAGCCTTTACCCCGACTCCACCTCTCACTTCCGGGCTGGACAGACACACACACACATATAGACATTTATATATAAGATGGGAATCCAACTGGCAGGGAGACGAGATGATTCAGGTGTTACACAGAACTGAAGTGCTGATCCATAGCTAGGGGGGCTACCATCAGCTATTTAGAGTAAAAAAAGTCAGCTGACAGAGAGAGAGAAAAGGATCCTGCCATGCAAGCAGGCCATTAAAGGAGAGTTAGGTGGCTTGTGTGTTATTCACGTTAGACCAGAAAAAGACTGCATGGTTGTGACATGCTCATCTTTTGGGACCTTTGATCTGTAGAGAAAGCATCAAAATTTGGACAACTGCACGGAAACCCTGAGCTCACCTAAGAACAGAGGGAAGACATCGCATCAGCAGGTACATAGGATAGGATAAAATGCTTTCCCGCACCCTGTCTCTTGAAGCTGGACAAGTGCCGTCTGCTAGAAACTCCAACTGCATCATGCTTTGGCCAAGTATAGCTCTCCTTCGACTATTATGTTATTATGAGTGTTAAACTGATATTAAATAGAAGCTAAAGTATAATCTTCCTTTAGTGTTACTGATTCTTCCTTCCCATACCTTTTATAAGATATATATTGGTTTAGTAAAGGCTGCAATCTCTAACGAAACTCTTCCCAGGGAGAGTGCGCCCCCTGCTGGATACAAAGAAGCAACTGCCAAACCCTCTTAACCTCCTTAGCGTTAGTCCTGAGCATCACTCGGGCAGTGAAAACAATGTTAAAAGCATTAGCCCTGAGTGTGACTCGGGCAACTGCATAGACGCGTCTCAAGTAAGCATAAAGACAATTTCCCCTTAGGGATTAACAAAGTATATCTAAATTCACAAGTTATTATGGATTTTTTCTATGGGAGAGAAAAAGATCAAATTAAACTAGCGTAGATTTATGTTTTGTGTTGCTTGTTATTGTCCTTCATGTTTATATAGTTGCATAATTCAGCATTATTTTAACAATCATTATTATGTTTTGTTTACTATGGCATGCGTGTCCAGGGTGTGGCAGACGGCTGGCCGGGACGTCCAGAGAAGAGAAGGATGAGGGAAGGCAGCTACTGAGGGGCACTGCCTCCCCCAAGACGCTAGATGGCGAGTTCCCTGCAGCATAGCAGTGCCCCGGATTCCCGCAGGGCATCATGGGATCTGTAGTTTGGCATCACAGCCCATCTGGGTACCATGGGTGCCGCAAGGAGACGCTGCAGAAAGATCTGGGGATTTTCATTTTCTGAAGAAAACCCCACTTCTGGGTCAAGGACTACTGAAGACCCAGCAAGCGAGCCGGAGTAAAGAGGTAGAGGACAGAGCTTGCTGGGAGGTGTGGAGGAGAGATTTTGAGAACTAAATATTATTGGGTTTACTTGTTTATTGTGGTGGAGGGGCTTTGGGCACTATTTATTTAAAGAAAAGAAACTAAACAACTTCTTGGTGCTTTTAAAATGTGTTGTCAGTGTCTGTGTGTTGGTTAAGCGCTGGTATAGCACCCTCTAGTGTTATTTATATTATTCTAGGGGTATTTGCTGAAAAAACAGTCAATCACTCGGGGCAAACCACAAACAGAGAAATGCAGAAGTTGATTCCTGTGGCCTTTTGCCAACTTTGTTCATAAATTGTGCAGATCTCCTCATAGTTCTGGTGTCCCAGCTGTAAACTGAAGCAGGGAAAACTCGTACATACCATGATGCATTCAAAATCATTTTAGATTCCCATATTATTGCATGTTTTATATTTGAAGGAAATTGATGATTTTTTGGAGTAAAGACAAGTATGCACTGCTGCCCTTGTGAACTGGAATTAAGCAACCATCTGCAAGACATTTCTGAATCCGAGACATCTGCTCTCACAGCTGCTCTAGATCTGACTCTTTGCATTTAAGTCAACTGTGCCATTTGATAGAATTTATTTTAGAGGATTTTGTCAAAAATGAATAGCAACAAAAAGTGGGAATAATAAATTCACATCTGTATCAACACCCTGGCCCACTTGCACGCCATCACTGTTAGTTGACAGCTTTCCTAAGCTTATCTTGCTCCATTCACGTAGAGTACAACTTTTTAAAGTGACAGTGTGTGACGCCGCCCTACAAGGAGCAAAGCATCATGGCACATATGCAGAAAGCCTGTAATCTTGCATTCCATTTTAACGCATTGAAGAAGAAGAAGCAACTATGAGCATTTGGCTAATCATGTCTGCCTTCTGTCCATCAAAACAGACGTGTGCCCTGCTTGTCCAAATCGCTGTTACGGTGTTCTTGAGCACGCGCTCCCTGACAGGTGCGTCTTTTACTTTTGCCTGTAGCTCACAAACACTGCCAATCACACAGTGGAGGGCATTTCAGCAGTAAAAGAAGAATGTGCTCTTAAGACAAGCTTAACCGGTGAGCTACGGTGCCTATGAAAGTATTCACCCTCCTGGAAGGTTTCATATTTTATTGTTATACAACAATAGCCGCAGCCAGGTGTTACGTGGGTGTCCCCTTGGTCTGGTCCAGCCGCTCAACAATGAGGATCCAGTGAGATGGATCACCCTCGGGGAATCGTGCCACATGGCATCACCCTATTGGAAGGTTTCACTTTTTATTGTCATACAACATTAAATCACAATGGATTTAGTTTGACTTTTTTTGACACAGTTCAACAAGGCTCTTTAATATCAAAGTTAAAGCAGATCTCTGTAAAGTGATCTAAATTAATAAGGTATACACAACATAAAATAATGAATGGCACCCGTAAATAATCACCGGTTCAGCAAATTGGCTTTAGAGATCGCAGAATTAGTTCAATGGCGGTCACCTGTCTGGAGTTTCAGTTTATTGTACTATGAATCTACTTAAATATGAAACATCCAACTTGTGTTGAGTCAGTATGGTGGACTAACCTACACAATGACGATAAAAGAGCACTCTAAGCAACTCCATGGAGAGGGGATTGAAAAGCAGACATCAGGGGGCGAAGACAAGAAAATATCCAAGCCACTGAATATCCACTTCAGCTAATCATTAAGAAATGGAGATAGTAAGGAACAGCCGGAAATCTGCTAGAACAGGCCTGCCAAGTCACCGCTGAGAACTCTGAAGGAGTTACAAGTTATAGTGGCTGAGATTGGAGAGACTGTGCGGACAACAATTGTTGTCCAGGTGCTTCACCAGTCACAGCTTTATGGGAGAGAAGATCAGGTTAGGCCAGGCTGGGGAGCATGCACTGGTACAGCAGGTTGCCATGCCCACCACACGACTAAACAGCTCGGGGTCCTGGTTGGCAACCCATCAATGTAGACGCACGGTCCAGTCCCACCCTCAAGAAATGACCATCTATCTGCCGTGTGTTACGTGGGAGTCCACTTGTCCTGGTCCAGCCGCTTGGGTCCTGCGTTTACCCTCTGGGAATTGTGCCATATGGCCGTAGTGCCATAACTGACGCTCCCTCACAATGAAGGTAATGTGCCTCATTCGGGACTCCATGAGCAACTGCTTATTCACCACAAAGTCAAACCAGTGGTACCCTAGGATTCTCCAAAGAGACACAGTACTGAAAGAGTCCAGTCTCCTTCTCAGGTCACTGGATAGCGTCCATGTCTCACAACCATATAGCAGAACAGGCAGTGTCAGAACTCTAAAGACTTGGACCTTCATCCTTTTGCATAGATATGGGAGCGCCACACACACCTTTCCAGCAACCTTATGAACCCCCCCATACTCTCCCAATCTGCCTACTGACTTCACAAGAAGAGTCACCAGAGACATGAATGTCACTGCCAAGGTAAGTAGGCCTCTTGACAAGGTCAACACTCTCTCCACAAACAGACACACTGCTAATGGCTGTGCTCAAGAGGTCATTACAGGCCTGGATTTTGGATTTTTATTTAGGACACTTCCAAGCCCAGACACTCAGACTCCTCGCTCAGTCTCCCGGGAGCCTCAATCAGAGCCTCCATTGACTCTGCGAAGATCACAGCATCGTCAGCAAAGTCCAGATCAGTGAATATTTCTTCACCAACAGTCCATACAAGCACTGAACAGAGTAGGAGCAAGAACACACCCCTGATGAACCCCAGAATCGACTGGGAAAAACACAGAGGTCCTGCCTCCACTCTGCACAGCACTCACATTACCAGTGTACAGGCCGGCCATGATGTCCAGCAACTTTGAGGGCATCCTGTGAAGTTTCAGGATGTCCCACAGGGCAGCTCAGTCAACTGAGATGAACGCTTTACAAAAATCGACAAAGGCTGCAAAGAAGCTCTACTGATATTCATGTTTGAGCTCCATGAGAACCCTCATTACTGGGATGCTGTCGTTGGTAGACTTCTTAGGCGTAAAACCAGACTGGTCAGGTCGCTGGTAGGTGAACAGGTGATCACGGATCCTATTGAGGATGACCCTAACAAGTAAGTACCGTACCCCACATCAAGAGCACTGTTATCCCCCTGTAGTTGCCCCAATCCAGGTGATCACCATTCCCTTTGCAGATAGGGACGACAAGTCCCATTTTCCAGTCAGTTGGGATGATGCCCGTTTCCCAAATGGAAGCAAAGATTGCTTGCAATGCCAGGAGGACAGCCTTACCACCAGCCTGGAGAAGTTCACCCCGGATACCACAGATCCCTGCAACCTTCCCTACCCTCAGCTGGTTCACCTCCTGTGCAATCTCAACGAGACTGGGTGGTTCACAGCTAATTGGAGGATCAGCCTCAAGAACTGTTGACCCAGAGATGTCTAACATCCTAGTCTCTATCATAAGCCTTCTCAAAATCAATAAACATATGGAAACTTTTCTGTTTTTCTCTATGCTTTTCTATGAGCTGTCTCATTGCAAGGACTGCGTCATTTATTCCTTTCCTTGGCATAAAACCAAACTTTCCCAACTACTGACCCATTACTATGACTATGCTAGAAAAAGAACGCAGACCCCTGGAGATGTAAGGCAGCGATTATAACATCTGAAACATCATGCCATCATGCCACCTATGATGAATTGTGTTTCTGTATTATGTTAAATGCAACTTGAAATATATCATTTGTGTGCTTTATTTTAGTGTTTTTTTTTATTTTACAGTTATTTAGATAATGACTCTTAAGTTGTGGGCTTATGGGTTATTTGGGAAATGTTCTGTGACTGAAAGAGTAATCAGGTAAAAAATAACCTTATTAGCTCATTAATATTCATGAGGTTGTTTTCAAAGACTGTCAAATTTTGGAAGTACATTAAATTCTGGGGTATATGCATAACAGGCATAGATAAGAATTATGTAAAAATAAGTATAAATTGTTAAAGGCTGTCATTGTTTACTAGAATGTATATGTTTAAGTTTAGATAAAGCAATCAGTATGTAGGGATATGTGAAATGGAGGCTTGAGACAGTACGATTAACATGTTTCCTGTTTAGCCAAAAGTAACTTAATCAACAATCAGCCAGACCATTGGAGCTTATCAATTGTCTCATATTTTTGACTGATGTCATATCTTGCATAAGGCAGTCAGCAAGACCCTATACATTCATAAAAATTTTAAAAGGCACAGCCAGAGAGACATCATAACTGTCAAGGCTAGGAGGAGTGAGAGAAACAGCTGCCAAAGAGAAGACCACTCGGTGTGACTTTGCCACCTACAGACTGCCTCTTTGCTCCCAAGCATCACACCTTGTTTAAGAATCCAAAGACTGCAACAATCAAAGCCATAGCCACCTGAAATGAAGCTTGCTGTGTGAGCCTGACTTGTTGTAAGTTTTCATATCTAATATTTACACCTGGTTTCTCCTTCAGATAAGCATAATTGTTGTAACAGTTTGAGTATTGCTTTGTCCAGGAAGTGTCCTGTTGTTTACTATATTTAGCAATGACCGATGATTATTAATGAAACAAACTGTGTCCATTTATACATTGCGTACTGTCAGGAGTAGTGATCAGCTCTTGGCTTCTCTTAGAATGTGTAAGCCATTCCTGGCTTTTTGCTGGGACAATTCTGAAGTGTAGCCCTTCAGTGAAAGCAATCTGAAGACGGATCGACATGTGAGTGAATCCTGGCAGGGACACCTCGTGAGCGGAATGGCTTCTAGCCCCTGGTAAGGTATCAGAGTTGAGAAGGCTAACTAACCTCAGCCAGTGTTGAGATACTCTTGCTTTGTATTCGAGTTTATCTGTGCTGAGTGAATGTTGAATAGGTGAGTTATGCAGGACGCTTGTGTGAATCGAAGTTAACAGTTTAGGCATTTCCAGCATTAACTTGTCCACCAATACAAAAAGAACCTTTGAGGTTAAAGTGCCTTACCTGGACACTTTTACACCACAAAACACTACCCAAAACGTTAATTACGAACCTTGAAGTTGCAGTTAGGAGACCCAGTTTCACTTCCCGGGTCCTCCCTGTGTGGAGTTTGCATGTTCTCCCCGTGTCTGCGTGGGTTTCCTCCCACAGTCCAAAGACATGCAGGTTAGGTGGATTGGCAATCCTAAATTGTCCCTAGTGTGTGCTTGGTGTGTGGGTGTGAGTGTGTGTGTCCTGCGGTGGGTTGGCGCCTTGCCCGGGATTGGTTCCTGCCTTGCACCCTGTGTTGGCTGGGATTGGCTCTAGCAGACCCCCGTGACACTGTGTTCGGATTCAACAGGTTGGAAAATGGATGGATGAAGGTGCATCAGAAAAATAATAAGCAGAATTGAAATATACCTAGAGAAGTCTGAAGCCACTGTGCTTACCAAAAGAGACTGCTTGTCTTACCCATTCCTCCAGCCCACCTCGCCTTCAGCCATGATTTTCTGTCCAGCTTTCCTCAGAGTCCACAGGTGAGCAACCCCCGTGCTTTTCCAAAAGTGGTTCCATCAATTTCCTGTGGGACAAGCCTTATGCAAATTTAGTTTCTTGCCTCTACTCACAAATGTCATTTTTAAGTCATAGTCACCCTTCATGAGCAGGGCACAATATTTTAAATCAAGTATCACAAAAAATGAGCTGAGTTAATCTGACAAAAATGCTTGAATTATTAGGCAAGTTCTTAGCTGAAATTCCACAAGAATGCAGTAAGGGCTAAACACCTGGACTTCTTGTTTTCCCGATTTTTTAAACTTCTTCCTATTTATGGGTTGGGTTTGCTCTGTGACAACCTTATTTGCCATTCATTATCCCTCTATAGTGTCAGGCTCTTCTTCTGGATCCATCTAAAGTGAGCTGCAGTCAGATTGTGCTGTTTACCATCAATTGCTAATGCCCAAGTGGTCAGTTTGAGTAGAAGCTCAGCTGATGGTATTTTCGTGTGCCCTTTTGGTCAGTTACAGTTGTGAATGCCACAGGGGATGGATGGGTGTCCCATGTGGTGATTCAATGCTTGGACAGGACACCACAGTAAAGGAGAATGGAAGGACAGGTCTTCCAACTGGATGGAAACAAGAATTCTTACTCAGCAGGGAGGCCTGTACTTTGGAAGGACCAGGCGACTCAACAGCATGTGGGCACTGTATGCTAGGTGACAGTGTCTCTGGGATAACCACAGGGCATCATGGGAGTTGGAGTCCTGGAGTACATCCCTGTTGGGTTCCGTGAATTCCACCAGGGGGTGCTGTTGGGAGGTATGGTCTCTACTTTGTGAAACTCCCATCTGACCTGGAAGTGCTTCTGACGGATCATGTGCTAGCTGCAGAATTTCTCCCGGACCACAGATAAAAGGAGCCACTTGACCTTGGCCCAAGGAGTCATTGTCAGGTGGCAGACGGCTAAGCTCTTGGAAGGAGTGGAAGGAGAGAGGCAGAATTCTGAAAAACTGTGTCTCTGACTCCGTGTCCATGCTTAGCTGTGGATTGAAGCGTGAGAGTAATAAAACAAAACATTATTTAAACCTGTGAATGTGTACAGTTGCAATGTGTCCGGGGTTTGGGGCTTAGTGGTGCCCCCTGCTGGATACACAGTGTAATCTCATTGCTGCTTTGTGTCTGACTCTCTGTGCATTGTCCTGAGCCTAGTATGTAGCATACATTTAAATGAATGAGATTTACACAACACTTCCCTTGTAGTTTTCCTGCTTGAGGCCCCCTTACCCACAATGCCTCATTGTTCTTTCAGTCACTTTAATTGTAAAGTTCTGCACATCTGCGACCAGCCGCCATGCTCCAAGCACCCTGCACTCTCTCACTTTCAAGCTTTTACAGCTCTGCTCCTTCCGTGTTTCTTCTCAGTAGACATTTCCACACATCTGCTGTCTACAGTTCACATCTGTTCATCCCATACTCACCTCTTACATTATAGCCAGGATTGTTTCCCTTGTTTATTTTTATTTTTTGTTTTATTGTCATTTTTAAATTATTTTTCACACTTTTATGTAATTTCTTTTATGTTTGTCTATGATTTAGTAATGACACTATATGGCCAAATGTATGTGGACACCCCTCTAAATTATTCAGTCTGGGGTTCTCATTATTAACCTGTACATAAAACAGCACATAGCCCTGCAATCTTCTTGACACTGGCAGTAGAATGGCTCGTACTAAAGACCTCGGTGACATGGCATTGCCATTAGATGCCATCTTTGCCACAAGTCAGGATGTGAAAGTTCTGCTCTGGCAGATCTGCCCTGGTCATTTGTGAGTGCTATTATTGTGAAGTGGAAGCGTCATGAGCAACAACAGCTCAGTCATAAAGTGGTAGACCACACAAACTCACACAGCAGGGCAGTCATGTGTTGAAGCTCATAGCACATTGTGGTTGATGGAAGACACAGGGAAATCCAAAAAATGTTGTGATGCCAGCCAGCTAGCTCACCTCATTTAATACGATGCTGTTAAGCACAAAAGAGAACAATTGCCTGATGATGCAAAACAATTGAACCAATAAGTGATAGTTGCCTCAGAATAAGAAATACTGCTCAGTAGAGCAGGCCTGGTGTGTTGGACTGTCAGCTCTGGTGAAACGCCTCCTTCCTGGCATGGCTGGCATTTATATGACTCCTGCCAGAAGAGGCAGGAGTCAGTTACGCTTATGGGGCATCTTCTTGGTGCTGAGAATGAGAAAAGAGGCGATACTGTTTAGTGAAAGCACTCACTCCTGTCCAAGAGTGGAAGTATATATTACCTATGAGCCTGAAAGGTGATCCTCCAATGTGCATTTCTAACAAGGTAAAAATCTCTTGTCCTCTGTTGCATCACTCACAACTTGCAAACTGCCACTGGAAACAACACCGGCAAAAGAACTGTGCATTGGGAGGTTCATGAAATGGCCAAGCAGAAACACACAATGCACACTATACACAATACCAAACATTGACTGGAGTGGTGTAAAGCATACTTCCATTGGACTTTGGAGCAGTGGAAGCTTAATTTCTGGTATTACGAATCAGATCACACTTCACTATCTGGTAGTCTGATAAACCAATCTGGGTTTGGCAGATACCAGGAGAACACCACCTTATGGACTACATAGTGTCTACTATAAAGGTTGGTAGAGCAGGGCTAATGGTCTGGGGCTGTTTTTCAGGGTTTGGGCTAGGCCCATTGGTTCAGCTGAAGGGTACTGTCCATGGTACAGCATATAAAGACATTTTAGACATATCTGTGCTTCCAACTTTATGGGGAAGGCCCTTTTCTATTTCATCATGACTGTGCCCTTGTGCACAGTGCCAGATCCATAAAAACATGGAGGAATTTGATCTCAACCCTACTAACATCTTTGGGATAAACTGAAATACCAATTATGAGCCAAGTCTTCTTGTTTTATACCAATGCGTGACTTCTCAAATGCTCTTTTGGCCGAAAAGTCTGCACAGATTCACTCCAAACTTTATGGAAAGCCATCCTAGAAGAGTGGAGGCTGATACAAAAAAGGGAAGGGTGGGATAACTCATTATTAATCCCCATGTTTTTAGAATGGGATGTCCAAAAAGCACATATGGGAGTGATGGTCAGGTATCCAGAAACTTTTACCATATAGTACTGTCACTTTAAATTTGCATGTAATCCTTGTCTTCTGTGTGTGGTACCCTTAGAGGTGGGGGCGACCGTGAAGTCACCACTTTTGAGAGCTCCCTCTGGCCATATATTTCCTGTTTGGGCAAACCTTTTTTCCCTGTCTTTCTAATTGTGTGCTTCCTTTTGCTTATTTAAAAAAGACAGTCTATTTGATAAAGATTTTTGTGTAATACTTGTCTCTAAAAGCCAAAGTCACAATGGCTGACCCTGCCCCCTGACCCCGAAAAGACAATTTCCCCTCAGAGATTAACAAAGTATATCTATACAAAAATGTTTTTCTCCCTTTTAAGACATTCTTGATATATTTTGGGACATTTGTAGTATTTTTGAAAATTTGAAGCCCATTTTAGGCCCATGAAGGTCAAAGCTGGCCAGTAGAGGATTGGGGTTAGGCTGCCTTGGTGAGACCTTTTCTGGGCAGGTTAAGGAAGGCCCTAGCCAGTTTTGTGACTCCTTTAAAATGCCTTTCAACCTATTTTCCAGGTTTGGGGCACCATATCATAACGCTCACCATTAATATTACTGTTATTATACAGTATACTAGATATATTACTCATTGACAGGTAATAGAATAAATATAAAAATATTCGATATCACTTGCTAATAGAATAAATATAAAAATATTCGATATCACTTGCCTTACATGTACCTTCAGTGTTCCTCCTACACTTTTCTTCAGTGTCTGAACTCCTCTTACCCAGTGTTTCCACCTCTTAATCACAATCCCATAAAGCCTGCTTTCTCAGATTCAATCATTTCAAGGTACTCTGCTCACCTCCTGTCCGCTTTTTGACTATGACCAATGCTCGATGAGCCCCTTACCAACTGTGAAAACATTGTTAGCACTCCTGTGAATACTTCTCGTCTTTGAAGGTGACTCTCAGTGTTCCTTCTACTTATTTCCTTGGCATCTTCATGTGTCTCAACCTCTCTTGCCTGGTGACTCCAATCTCAATCCCATTTGACTGAGCAAACAAAGTGGAACTGATTTATCAAAGCTAAGCTGACCAATCAGATTGCTTGGAAGGACCGAACACACACACACTCACACACACACACACACACACACACACACAAAGTAGTGCACCTGCGTCCCCCTGCATTCATTCTTTAGGACAGCTGTGACTACAGTTGCTGTGTGTAGCCTGATATTGTCCAGAGGCAGGGATGTGAGCAGAGGGCCTCTGAAAGGTCACCATGGAGCATGGAGCTCAATTCCCAGCCACTGATGAAGGCATTGTGTCTATCAGGAGTATGGGGGTGCAGATCTGAAATGATCTCTCCTAAGCAAGGCCAGATCATCTGTCCTGTTGGTCTGCTGAAGCCTTGTCTGCAGTCAGACACAGTGAAGCAGCTTGATCCATAGTGGCTGGCAGCAATGGCACATGACACCTCTGCCTGCAGGACGCCAATGGCTCTTTCCCTTGCTTATGGTGATTTTGTGGGATGCACAGCAAACTGACCATGTGTGGCCTTTGTCTTACTGTGACCTTAACATTGAAGTCTTTGGAAAGGTGATTCAGAGGGGCGTTGTTCAACAGTGACCTTGTTGTTTAAAAGTGCACCTCTCAAGCTGCAATGCCTCACTACACATACTGGATTGCTGTTGGAGGAAATTAAACAAATTATTACATTTTTGTAAAGTGCACAAACCAAAGCTAGAGAAACCATTCCAGAATATACGGCATTCCCTTTTATATTATTTTTACAATGAAAACACTGCCTAGTGAAGTGACATGTGCAGGCTCGGATACTGAGCCAGGAATTACCAGCACCCTTGTGTTTGAAAGCCCAATGTTCTTGCCACGACACCACACCACACCACACTGCATGCCAGTTTGTTAATTTTCATAAAGTTCTTTCAGTTTTACCTCAAGTTTGTATTTCAGCAAAGCAAATTTCCTCTTTTTGTCTTCCCATCTGTATGATTTGGTTCCATCACACATCACAAACCACTGCTGCTTTCCTGTGTGTTATAGATACACACACACACACGTCTATAAAGGTCTATGACCTCTCGATGAACGTGGGCTGCTGTAGTGACAGAAGCAGAGTCATTGTCCCTTGGAGTTGGCGGGTGATCAAGCTCACAGGAGCCATGTTCAGTTTTGCTGTCGCAGCAGAATTAGTGTAGTTATCTGTGGCCTGTGACTCTGCTTTTTTGTTCTGTTTTGTCTCTGTTACAATGGCCTCTATTCACTTATCTGCAAGCAAATTCAATCCAAGCCTAATGTGCCGTGCTTTTGCAGAATGAAGACAGCGATCACGTTGCCAATTTGAGTTTCTCTCTGGGAAATGGTACTGACCTTCTCCTAAAAGCACAAGGTGGCTTTCATCCATAAGTGCTTTGTTAATTGTTAATACGCCCTCTGGCTGTTTGGCACTTTCATCGACTGCCTGCTTTCCTTTAAATGCTGTACTTTTATGTATGGTTTATTCTTTTCATACTTTGATATAAAAATCTGTCATTGTTCAGAAGTACCTTAATAACTGTTTGTTTTCTTTCTGCTTTTAATCATAAAAGATCTACAAAGTGGCTACATAAAGTTTTCAGACTGTACCTGTCATTTTGCAGTTGAAGATTCCTTTCAAGTTGGCAGCTTTTTTCTTTTCAGAGTACCTTCTCCTTCCACCCTGCACACTTTTTGCTGTGCTCCTTATTAAAGCTGTGCCAAACATTTTGTGACATTGTTTTCAAGGGTTAGGGTTAGGGTTAGGCCTTTAATGACCTCTTGGGCACAGCCATCAGCAGTGTATCTGTTTGTGGAGAGAGTGTTGATCGGGTCAAGAGGTTTACTTACCTCGGTAGTGACATTCATGTCTCTGGTGACTCTTCCTATGAAGTCGGTAGATGGATTGGGAGAGCATGGGGGTCATGAGGTTGCTGGAAAGGGGTGTGTGGCACTCCCTATATCTATGCAAAAGGATGAAAGTCCAAGTCTTTAGAGTCCTGGTGCTTCCTGTCTTGCTATATGGTTGTGAGACATGAACGCTATCCAGTGATCTGATATGAAGGCTGGACTCTTTCAGTACTGTGTCTCTCCGGAGTCCCGAATGAGGCACATTACCTGCATTGTGAGGGAGCGTCAGTTACGGCACTACAGCCATGTGGTGCATTTCCCCGAGGGTGATCCAGCTCATAAGATCCTCTTGTTGGGGACCAGGCCAAGGGGTCGCCCACATAACACCTGGCTACGGCAGATAGAGGGTCATTTCCAGAGGGTGGGACTGGACCGCGTGTCTGCCTGGGGGGTTGCCAACCGGGATCCCAAGTTGTGTCGTCGTGTAGTGGGTATGGCAATGAGCTATACCAGTGCATGCTCCCCAACTTGACTTGTTTTCAAGGCATCACTTCTCACCTCTTCACAGCTGAACAGCTCATTCTGTGTCATCCAATAGACTGGGCTGACACCTGGTAAATAAGGAGGCCATTTGATTTAATTGAACACATTACCACATTCTTTGAGTCATACCAGGACTTTCATCATCTTTGAGAAGCATTGTCCTGCTGAATATGCTCAGTAGCAAAGGACAACAGAGATGGGACAAAAGCTCTACATATGCAAGTCTCAAGTAAGCTTCAAGCAATGATTTTCAAGGTTCAAGCCAAACTTTTAGCCCTAAGAATTACAACAAGTCGAGTCAAGTCAAGTCATAGTTGAGAAGACATGTACAGTGAAAGAGTGACTGCATTTTCACCATCATCTGCTGTTAATCTAATTACAATAATGTCTGATGCATGTTAACATCTAAACTGAAAATAGACTTTCCCAGAGGAAATAATTCATAATAAGAAGTAACAGCATATGCAGTAAATATAATTTTATCAATTTTCCACAGTTTCGTCATAAGCGAACTGTGTCTAACGCAACTCAGCTTCTAACACTTAACTTCTATCTTGGGACACATAACAATGAAATGATAAGCTAACTGTAGACTTTACTGTACACCTTGAAAGTTGGTTAGTTGGAGCTTCTGTAATGTTTGTTCGTAGAAGACAGTGTTTTCTAATCTCCCAAGAAAGAAAGCAAAGTTACAATGAAGCAGCACAAGGTTTGTGACTGCATGGCAAGAAAACTGACATTTAGAGATATGTTAAAATGCATTTTAAGATATTTTGGAAATGATTTAAGAAGTCTCAAAAAGAATTACAGATAACAGAAAATACGTCTATTTCAAGAAATTTGAAATGCATTTTCTGAAATCTAAAATAGAAAAGTTTCCTGATATCTTGAAATGATAAACTATACATTTTGAAACATCTCAAATGCAGTTTGTGGTCTCTTGAAATAAGTTCCGGTGCATTTTGAGATATCTCAACAATATTTTGAGATTTCTTGAAGTACATCTGCAGTACATATGCAGTTGAAATCGCTTACTGTCAAATCTTATATTCTTTGAATAGAACTTCATGTCTATTTGGAGATATCTTGAAATGCATTTCAGATGCCTAAAAATGGACAGGAATCTATTTTAAGATATCTAGAAATTTATGTTAGATATTTTGAAATGGAAGTTATTATGAAATGCATTTCAGATATCTCAAAATAAATTTACAATAGCTATAAGCTATCTCAAAATATAATTACGATACTTTAAAAAACATTTATGATACCTTGAAAGTCACTATCGTTTGACATTTAAATACAGTACCTCAAATTCATTTAAAATGTATTTCATGATATCTCAGATACATTTTAGGATATATTCAAAAAGACATTAAATTATTTCAAGGTATCTAAATAGAATTTTCAGATATCTAAATCACAATTTAAAATATCTCACATTCATTTCCAGAAATCTCAAAATAGCTTCCAGTCTAATTTCAGTTATCTGAAATACATATCAAGATATCTCAGAGTAACTTCCTGTTCTTTTTTGAGACATCACAGATACATTTAAAAGTGTCTTAAAATAGACAGGAAGTTCCATTAAAAACACAGAAATTTTACAGCAAGCAATTTCAAGATCTTTTGAAGTGCAATTCCGATATCCCAAAATGTATTGCCGATATCTTAAAATGCAAAGGAATATATTTTGAGATATCTCAAAAGAAGTTTCAGATATTTAAAAGAGTAAGCTGCATTTTAAGATATCTGAAATTAATTTTAGGATTTCTCTAAATGTTAAACATTTCTGCATGCCACACGAGCGTGAGCTCACCACCCTGGCAAGAACTAATGACTTACTGTAATGAGTAAAAGCAATCTTAACTCTGATATCAATTAGGTTTAAGCATCCAAGCATCTTAGCTATCTAAATATTTTTGAATTTACGTTGTGTACAACTCAGGTTGATAGACAAATCTAACAGTTGCAAGCTACAGAAGATGGCTACAATGTTGGCCTAAAAGTAGCCCTGCTCATGCAGTGTCAGTAGCAGGATTTGAACCCAGGATTTTGGCTCAGTAGGGAACTGAAAACTGTATTGAAACTCAATGAAGAGTTTCTGAATTGGTAGACAGGTTTAAAATGGGAAGAACAAGTGTGACCAATGAAGCTCAGTTTGGTCGACCATCAGTGTCATGAACACAAGCCCACGTTGACATGGTAGATGCCTTCATCAGAGTGTGCAGATGGACTATGTTGTCCGCTATTGCTGCACATTTGGATATCAGCTATGGATCTACACATGCCACACTGCATGATGACGTGGGGGTACCATAAAGTTTGCTCAAGATGGGTACCCAAACAGCTTACTGATCTGTGCAAGCCAACATCCTTTGGTGAATTGCAGCAGGTTTTACTCCCTCTGACCAAAGAAATCTCACTATGGCACATTGTTCAACAATTGTGCAACCCCGCAGCAGTGCATCCATGTTCATCTGGTCTTGGTTTCAACTAGAGTAACAGCAGAGCGCTGCACTGTATCTGTTTGAACTACCCATAAGCCATTGCAAGCAAACATGCTGTATTGGATCAGCTTCTGTCCTTTGCACTTACAGAATAATTTTCAAATTGCCTTTACTTTATGATGTATCTTTGTATTAACTTAAACCACTTTGCAGAGATCTGTTTTCACTTCTTCTGTTGACAAGTTTCAAAAAAGCCAAAATAAATCCACTTCGATATAATACTGTATAACAATAACTTGTGAGGACCTCCAGAGGGGGGTCAATCAATACTTTTTTATCTGCTGTCACAGGCGGCATGGGGTGGAGCCCAGCTGGGACGCCCGAGGGGACTGGAGGAGGGCTGGTGCCTCCTCCCGACCACAAGGGGTTGACCGCCCTGGTTTTGTTGGTGGCTTCGGGTAGGGGGCTTGGAAGCCCAACGCTGTGGGGGCCTGTGGGGAAGATGGGGGACACCCGGAGGGCTTCCGGGTGCGCAGCCGGCACTTACGCCACACTGGGGGGTGTCTGCAGAGGAATGCCGGGAAGTAGCTGGAGCCCATCCGGGGTGTGATAAAAGGGGCCGCCTCCCAACAGTCGAGAGCTGAAGTTGGGTGGAAGAGGACGGAGCTGGAGAGAGGATTGGAGGGGGCTAGAAGAAGGGCAAGAGACTGTGAGAGGCAAGGACGTTTGGGGAGTTGGTGCTGGAGGCACTGGGTTGTGCATTTGTAAAGGCTGCCCTGCAGTGGACTGGGATTCTGTCCAACACCCATGCTAGTTTCCTGCCTTGTTCAAACTACTACAGGGGCTGATGGATGGGGAATAGATGGAAAGGATGAAAGATGAAAAGACCTGAAACTGGATCGATATAAAACAACTGAGAAGATCAGAAAACAAAAATGGCTCCGGCACATTCTAGAAAAAGACTTTGCATGATGGGATGGGTAAAGACAATGGTAGTGAAGAGAAGAGTAAAGAGACACTATAATACATTGCTACAGAGCTGAAATAATAATAATGATTTTTGTGATAAAGAGACACTATAATAGGTTGTCAGTAGATTGCTACTGAGCTATAATATTATTTTTTGTGATATTGCTTGCTGACCCCAAGCCTTGACAAGGCACATTTGGTAGATTGTGAAACAGCACACAATGGCTGGAACAAGAAATGCGGGGTTTTATTGTGCAACACTTTAAGCATATTATGCAAAGACAAGAAGATGCAATTTTACCTGTCCACTGAAATGGTTTACTAATTAGCAAACATCCAAATAATCCAGACAGTCCTTTAATATACTGTAATACCTTGTTCACAGAAAGGCAGAAACCTGGAAGCAAGACAAGTCTAACTGACTTTCCACTTTTGTCGCAGAAAATGCGCAGCTGAAAATGGCAAGTCGTGGCAAAAGAGTTGCGGAAAACAGCAGAAAAAGGATTTGGCTGCAATCTTTTCATTCTTAAAGAAACATCACTTGAGGAAGTTTAAAGGAATCTCCTGTCATGAAAATAGCTGGCAGGGTGCAGGTGTCCATACACATTATGGTATGGACCACTTTTATGTATGCCTTGTATAATATATTTCAATCCTGTGGTTCTTGTACCTTTATGAGTCTTCAGGAAATAATTAAAAACATATAAGCAGCCAACCTCTCAGCAGCATATTCAGCTTTTTTGGGTATTGACGGTTTGTAGAATAAGTGGTCGATGCTTGGAGTTGTATGAACCTCTGTTGTGACCACCTAAAATCTGCTGGAGTAGACAGTGTAGGTTTCAAATTATAAAGGAACACAGCATCACTGGCATTTAAAATTCTGAAATAATCCACACAGGTTAAGAAGCAGCGAAACAGGACCTTAGATGTGTGATTCTGCAGCACTCTGCTTATGTCACCTAAGGAAGGACTGCAACCAGCTTTGTGCCCTGTCTGTCCGGATTGCTGTTCTCTTCCTCGGCTCTCCCCTTGTCTTATTTGCCACCTGTTCGTGTGTTATTGGTATCTAACATCTTTGGAACTGAACTTGGGGTGCTGAAATAACAAGCCAAGATAATGATGACAACTAGAATCACCACAGCAGCCACCGCTGCCAATATCAACTTAATCTTTACGTTTTCCAACCAAGTCTGGCGAGCAACTGTTCCAGCCGTCTTGGAGAACTTCCTGCTCTGTAACAAAAAAAAAAAATAGAAATGCTGTTAACTGATTTGTGTGTTTGAACAGGATACTGTTTAGAGAAATAAAATCATGTTGCATACAAAACATAGACATTTCCATCCATTATCAGATAACGTCTTTCCATTCCTAGTCTGTAGAGAGATCCTTAGGGCAGGAGCCAAGACTGAATGTGACAAAAGTTCAAAACCTACACACCAACTGTGCTTTAAGATTGAGCAGACTAACATTCACAGCTTCATACACATAAGGAATAACTTGGCTGCTCAAAATGTTCAAGCTAATATATAGATAGGGCAACACTTCCAACGCCATTCCCTGGAAAACTGCAATGAACAAAGGGAACATATTGTCAAAACTGGCCAAGTGTTACGTTACAGCCTGGGTATTTTCCTTGTCCTGTAAGTATTTTTTGTTTTATTATTCTTTTGGTTATTTTTTGTGTTTTTTTTTTATTTGTGTACATACTGTCATACCCAAACTAGAGAAGGTAAAGCGTAGATAGAAAGAGTGCTTCCTCAGTACTGCAATTGCATATAAACTGCACAAGCTAAACCTATGAAGGACCTTCCTTTGTCACTTTCTCTTATGATCAAAATGAACATGGAAAGTGTTACCTTTCTTGTCCTCTATAAGTTGACCAGAAAGTATACAAAGTAAAATTCTTTTCTCTGTCCTTATACCTTGAATTGAAAAGTCCAGAGTGGGCATTGGTACAAATAAAACATCGATACTCAACGGTTTCTATGCCTTACACCCCTAGAAAATGTTTAATTTATGTTCTGTAGGAGGAGAACGGGTAACCTGGATGAGACTCAGAAAAACACATAACCCGGACGGGAGGCCAGTATAACAATCTAGATGAAGTGGCCAAAGGGACAAGAAAATACTTTGTACCCAGCCGGTATGAATTAATAAATGGACATATAGAAGCCGAGAGTAGAGAGCAGTTCCATCCCCCATACATGAGGTGGCAATGGTGCTCATACGGCAGCTCACCCGAGACAACTGCAAGGGTGTTTGGGAGATGGAGTCAAAAAATGCAGCACCCTATTGGCTGACAGATGATGCTGTCAGGAAGGACCTCCCTACTTTCTTTGGGGATTCCCAGAAGATACAGCATGACACTGGAAGTATTCTGGGGCCCGGCTTAAAAAGGAGCCTGCTGCCACATGTAGACAAGTCAGAGTCAGGACTCAGCAGACGACGCTCACTGGAGGAGAGAAGGAGAGGGTGAAGAGAAAGAGAGCGCGTTTAAGTTTGTGTATTGGCCGTGTTTGTTGTACGACTGCAGCTGTGATGACTAAAAATCCATTATTTGAACCCAGAGTTGTGTTGGGTCTTCTGTATCTGGCATTTAGGAGCTCAGTGGAGCTCCCTACTGTGCCTCCTACAAAAGTAATATCACATTTCAAGATGAAGAAGTCAAATTTCAACTTTTTAACCATAAGTTGAACCACATACATACAAAATGAAAACAAAAAAAATAATAAGCTTTTAACTCTGTGCATAACATTTAAATATAAATTGAGCAATTTTCCTTTATAAATCTCAATAATCTTACAAATGTGTCTCCCTGTGAAATTTAGACACAAGACTGATGACCCAGGGGTTGGGGTATCCCACAAAGTATCAAGCGCCGCAAGGAAATGACACACAAACAATGATTGGGGATTTATGGGTTTGGAGTCCCCAGTAAAGAAAAGGGTGCTAGCGTGCTGCTAAGCAAGGAAACATAGTCAGTGAGCTTTGTCCCCTGATAACACCAGCTCTGCATACAGTTAAATTTGAATTCCACTCTTTTTAAAAAAACGTTATTCACTTGAATGAATGTTCCACCCATAGCAAGGAACCCTTAAGAACGTGCATTTCTGCGGCTCATTCACAGGTGACAATTGTGCATGCAATTCTTGATTAATTTCATATTATAGCACAGCAGCACAAACTAATAAATGACCTAAAAATGACGGCATACTGCAAGGAACCGATTCCATCCATCCATCCAACCATTATCCAACCTGCTATATCCTAACTACAGGGTCATGGGGGTCTGCTGGAGCCAATCCCAGCCAACACAGGGCGCAAGGCAGGAAACAAACCCCGGGCAGGGCGCCATCCCACCGTAGTCAAGGAACCGATTGCACCATGATAAAGTCAGACAATGCACCTCCCTCTATTTTGGCAAATTCCTCTTTGTCGTACCTCCTGAAATGCCATCTCACAAGCCCTGGAAGTGCAGGCATCCGAGGGTGGGAACCCCTGAAACTGAAGGTATTTCCTCCAAACAGCTGGATACATTTACATGTACATGTGAGACGTGTTCAACTGTGCTCCAATACATATGGTGAGAGTTTGGCTCGGAGACATGTAATGGGGATAAGTCAAGGTAGATAAGGTATAATGTAAATGTCATCTTTTCTGTCTTTTAGCTCTGCTGCATCCTGAAATTTTGTACAGCTTTCGAAGATTGGCAGTTGCTTGGCCCCAAGCCTAAGACTGATGAGTACCGTGCAAAGCCTTCTAACATTACTAGAACATGTAGTCTTTTGTTGGACTTTAATCCACAAGGTTAACAGCTCAATTTCTGCCACTGTGTCCTTACATGTGACCTTTACCAAGTCACCAAATCTGCCCAGGTGTCAGTTGTCAAACATACTGTATATGTAAATTATTTTAATGTGTCTTGATATCAGGTAAAGGCCTCAGTCAAATATGCAGTATAATAATAGGGCTTTCCTCCAGACTGAGTTGGCCAGAATAGCTAAGGTGTGGAAGACTTATGTTTCCTTTGCTACTTTGGGTATGCTCCAGAAAGAGATACCTCACCGCCATTTTTCATTTAATATTTCTAGTAAATGTTTTTCAGTGTGTTTGGATAGTTACTGTAGAAATACAGTATAATAAAATTATTTTTTCAAACATCAAGGTAGACAAAAGTATAGTTGTATGTGTGAAAAATCATACATACACAAATCATACATACATAAAATGCTAAGGGTTGTGTCTGTCTGTCACATGGTTACCTGCAAACCACTGCAGCTAGAACCTTGATCTTGGTCTTAATCAAAAGCTTATGATGTATGTGCTGGTGAAACAAAAAATGTGGAAACTGCCAAACTGTTCAAAGTTTTCAGGGTCTGTGTCTTTCTTCAACAAACTGCGTAGGAAAACTGATCAAGAAGATGACAAGGAAGAAAGAAAACACCTGCTGAACATGAAGTTAATTGCAGAATCACAAAAATGACAGGTGC
Source organism: Polypterus senegalus (assembly GCF_016835505.1). Classification (NCBI taxonomy): domain Eukaryota; kingdom Metazoa; phylum Chordata; class Cladistia; order Polypteriformes; family Polypteridae; genus Polypterus; species Polypterus senegalus. The sequence goes on from NC_053164.1 coordinate 38,268,020, forward strand.
AGTCATAACTAAGGAAGCAGCTTTGAGAAGTGAATTTTCACCACAGGAATAAGCTGGAGCGCTAGCTACAGCAGAACAGCATAAGGTAAGTGTGGAATGGGATGAGAACTGTCACTGGATACAAGCAGGGTTTAAAATCTATGAAGGAAGTGAACAAGGACAGAGTGAATGAACTGGACCAGATCTTTAACAGGCTTAACAGGGTTTTCACGCACCCTTGTACCCTCAGACCACTTGTCAGACACCAGATAAAAAGTCCAATTATTATTTATTATAATAATAATGTGCACAAAGCACGCTTTTCTCCACAATACTCAATAAACAATAAACCAATAACAATCCTCCTAACTCCCAGACGCTTAGCCACCCTGCCTCCCAACTCAGCTCATTGTCTGGAAGTTCCCATGATCCTTTTATACTCCCTGACCCGGAGGTGTTCCTGCCCAACAGTCCACAAGTCCTTATTCCTTCCGGGTCAGGGTAAATAGTCCTTTTCTTCAACCCGGGAGCACGTCATTTTTTCCTGTCACGTGACCGTGACGCACTCCCGGGTCATAGGGCACATAAGAGCCTTCGAGTCCCCCTACAGCGATGCCTGGTGGCCCCCAAGGTATCCAGCAGGGCTGTGTACAAACACTACATAGTCCATGATGCCCTGCTGGAACTCTGGGCATGATCATGCTGTCGGGAGAGCTCCTCCTGGTGGCCTGGGGGTGAGGGCCGGAGTAAAATGCCGGCAATCCACCACAACATGTAAAATGAAGTGTTCCATAAACTTTTTTGAGGAATTGGGGTTCTAAGCTTACAGCTGGTTTTACATTTATTACAGAGCTCATTGTGTGGTGTTTGATTACATGGAGAAAGAAAACGGAAGGACAGGAATTGGGGGTTGGTATATTTGACAGACACAGTACTGCTGCAATAAATTATTTCATTGAGAGTCATGCAGATCTTGGCAAGCATCTTATGGGAACAATCGGGAACAATCCCTGGACAGGGGAAGCAAAAACAATCTCTGGATGGGGGGCCAGCTCATCGCTACAGCTGCGTCACCATACACCCACATGTTTAATACGTTTTAATGCACTTCATCATGAAAATTATATCAAGTATACATCTTGTTATTCTGAAATGTTCAGAGAGCTGTAATATCATGAATATAATTATTCTGTGTGGTAATCAGTGCCTGCGTGCTCCTGTTAGCGAAAGAGAAAGCTCTTTATGAAGCACATAGTGATTCACACACATAGAATACGAAGCATTTAACGTGCTACTTTAGTTACGATGGGATTTGAGAAATTCTAGTAAATTAAATATCTATTTTAAGATGAACTTTACAACATTCTACTTTAATGACAAAATAAAATATGGAAAGTTTGAGATTAATGTCGACATTTCAAACTTTTTTCTTCACAGTGTCCCTATTTTTTTTTTCTTTTGTCTGTGCTCTAAAACCTCCGTATTACACTCAGACAGTGGGCTATGACTTGCATTTTCATGTCGACCACTTCTTTTTTATTTCATTCTGAACTTGAACTTTTGAGTGTCGTTCCATCAAGTTCCTTCTGTTGCTCATACCACTGCCTATGCCACTAAAAAGTATGTTTTTCATTGACTCTACTTCGCATTTGGTGAAATTCTTCTTTTTTATACGTGCATTTACCATTGTCTTTTAACAAAAGACTCATCTGAAAGGGCTATTTATATTGATTCACATATTAAAATACAGCATGTGAAATTACGGCAGGAGTCAGGGTGGGGTGGCAGGTGCGTGCACGCACGTTACATTTCACACAGATTTATGAAGCAGAAGTGCATGGATGTTGGCTTAGGCACGGTTTTGTGCATCTGATTTTTTTTTGGGCGTACGCACATTTCTACTTTTGCCCATAAGTCAATATTTTAGTGTGAATTCTATACACATTGTTATACATGAGGCTACAGATGAGGAAAATGTTGGGCAACCTCAGCATGAATAAGGATGTGGGGCCTTCAACTCCAGGGTATTGAAAACATGTGCTAGTCAGCTTTCTGAACTTTTTCAGTACCTGTTCCCTTTATCTACAGAAGTTTTCTCCTGCTGTAAAAACATTTTGTGTGGTCTCAGTGCCAAATATTGGACACTCCAGCACCCCCATGGACTTTAGAGTAGTTGTTATCACTTGATACATTATGGAGACCTTTGAGAGACTGGTCTTGAAACAGCTCATGGTTACAGACCATCTTGATCCTGTACGACCTGCTTACCAGGCTCATAAAGGTATGGAGGATACTATGATCTATATGCTCCACAGAGCTTACTCCCATCTGCACTAAGCCAGCAACACAATCAGGATCATGCTCTTTGATTTTTTCAGATGACTTTAACACCATTCTGCCTCACAGGCTCCTGGATCATGGACAACCTGACCAACAGACAGATATTTATGAGGTTTAAGGGATATGTGACAGACATGGTGGTGTGTAACACAGGGGCACAGGGGAAACCATCCTGTCTGCCTTCTTATTTACTCTCCACACAACATACTTCCAGTACAGTATCAGCTCCTGCCTTCACAAAGTTTCCACATGACTCCTCCATCATAGATTGTATTGAGAACAGAGACCAGTTAGATTACAGGAGGCTGGTGGATGACTTTGTCTTGTGGTGGAGACTGCAGATCAACATTAACAAGAAAAAAGAGTGGTGGATGACTTCCAGTGTGTTAAGGAGCCACTAAGATCTGTCACCAACCAGAGGGAGGAAATGGTGGTGATGCAGAGCTTCAAGTACCTGGATTTCCATATGAACAGCAAAATGGACTGGCAACACAATGCCACTGTATAAGAAGAGCAAGAGTAGACTGTACCTCCTAGGACTTGGGTCTTTTGACATGCACAGCAAACTACTCCATTGCATCAGCATATTATTCTATATATATTATATATATTATTCTATGCTGTGGTCTCCTGGGAAAGTAACTTGAGTTTAGGTGATGCAAAATGCCTTAACAAACATATCGGGCCAGCTTTATCACAGGACTGACCCTGGATTTTGTGGAGGCTGATGTGGAAAAATTTGATGGTGGCAAAATTGGACTACCATCGTGAACAACTCTGCCCATCTCTTCCAGAGGATACTTTCTTGTAGTACATTCAGTCACAGGCTCATTCCTCCATGGTGTAAAAAGAAGTACCTCCTCTGGGGATCCTTTTTTTCTACTGCCATTAGGCACTTTATTGCTTCATCCTGACATCTGTCCTTTACTCCAGTCAGAAGCCAAAGGAAAATAATACCACAGTCATTTTTAGAATATTATTTATTGTATTATATGTTTTTACTCTGTTCACTTATATTATCTTTTAAGTTGACATCTGTGTATTCTATGTTTTGATGTTTTATTGTTTTGCTGCGGTATGTATTTGAATTTCCCCCTAGGGATTAATAAACTATATCTAATCTAATATAATCATCGCTTCTTGCTCAATACCCACTCTTATCACAACTCATTGTAAGTGGTCCCATTTCCTAAGCCATTGCCAATTTGGCATCTTAAACATGTGATCTCCCTAGATGTGCTATAACTGTCCACTAAGTCCTGTTACTAGCAGGTTGGTGTAATGGGATGCCATACTCTACCTTAAGGATATTGGAGATCTCCTGTTAGCAGAAGTACAATGCTATAAGTGGAAAAAGTTCCAACCCTCTGCAGACCTGGGGCTGCCCTTAGGAAAATTTGGCAGCCCTCTCTGCTTTGGCAGGCATTTACAGTACAATGGTGGCCCAAGGCCCAAATTCCCTCCATAAAGAATGTGAAGAACAGTGGATGGCATTGACGTCTGATGAGAAAAGGAGGCCGGGGGTGTCATGACTCGAGTTAGCCCTCGTGACACAGTAGACAAGACTTGGAGTTATGTTTCCTCTACACCACCAAGATTTTTGCATTAGCTGCAAGTGATTAACAATCACAAAACAATAAAGTTAAGCAACCAATTGTGTTACACACACAGGTGTGGCTGCTTGCAAATTCCATCGAGGCCCTGTTAAGGCTAACCTCTACTTTTTGAAGACTGACATTTCAGACTCTGTAATAAGCATTGTGTGGTGATACACCATCCGCCAGCTACTGCAACATACAATCAGGAGGACGATAACTTCCTGTTGTTTACTCCATTTACTAGGGGGCCATACTTCTTGCTGCAGCTGGAGGCAGATTGGTCCCATGAGACAAAGACAGAGAGACAGGCAGATGCTTCTGCTGTTCTAGTCTACTGTTTGCTTTTGTCAATTATGGTACTGGCGGTTTGCATTTATTTTAACTCATGCAAATGAAGTTAATTTGAAGTGAATGGAAACTGACAGGCACACAGTGCTGCCTCTACAGTATTTCTATTATTCTACTTTGGCACAGTGGGTAGTACTGCTGCCTCATAGCTCCGAGGTCCAGGGTATGAATCCCAGCCCACTTCATGTTTTTTTGTAGTTTCCTCCCAAATATGTGTGAATGTGGATGTGTGCACAAGTGTGCTCTGTCATGAACCAACATATCAGTCCATGGCTGATTCGTCTCTTTTATTTTACATTGCAGAATTGGCTTTGACCTCTCATAATCCTGAACTGGGATAACCAGGCTTGAAGATGGAAGGTTAGCTGCATTACATAATATTGGCTTTTCTTGAAAAGGAGTTACTAGGGTCAGTGGGATTTCCCTATGTAAATCAAAAGCAAGTTAATAAATGCTCTTGGCTAACTTGCCTTCCTTCACTCTATAAAAAGGACAGCACTGAAATACCAAACCCACTATCAGGGTGTAACCAAAGTTTGATCGTTACAGACGTCATCTGAAGAGCTTCATGCTGTAACCTCTTGTGACTCCCATTAAATTCCCAGTCCAGAGGTTCAGCCTTATGAGCCAAATCAGCAGATGAGAAATAATAAAAGCAACAAAAATTAAGTTAAATGGATGTACTCCACACTGTAAGACATTTGGAGCATTTCACAGGGGCTAACTGTAAATTTGTAAACTGTAAGGCCTTGTTCACACGGGCGTTAAGTTTTTGGATAAACGAACTTGCTTTGAACGTTCTAGACGTTTACGTTGCATTTTGTGGTGGCGATCGATTGACTTCTACACCGGCGTTCGTTTGTCTCTGTCTAACGCCAGCCTGCAGCCCAAATTGTAGTTTGTGTGTTAACCTGTGGAGGCAGTGTCGGGAACTGGATATGAAAGCCCTTGTCGTTTTATTTGAGGTGCCTCCTTTCAATATGGACCATTTTGCTATGTTAGATATTAATCTTCTTGTTTTAAAAATACTCGTAATACGGTGACGTAGGGAGAGAAAAAATCGCCGCCGCTACTGGGTTCATCCTCTGACTGCACAACGTCGGGTTAAAGGAAGTTTTTTTGTGCTTTATGATGAAATGCGAAAATTTCCGCGCAAGTTTTTTAATTACTGTCGGATGTCGGTTTCCACTTTTGATTGTCTGCTGCAGCTGGTGCAATGCCACATTGCACCCCGATCAACCAATATGCGACTTGGTGTTAGCCCCGAAGAGAGACTACTTGTCACTTTGAGGTAAGGAAACAGTAGTCGAGTGTGCGCTTACACCGGTGTTATGCACTGAAATGATAGCGCAGAAAACGAACTAGAAGCGGTTTACTTGCGTTCGTTGGGTTTTGAACGCCAAGAAAAAGCTGCATGCAACGTTTTTTTGATGCCATATAAACGCGCAGCCAGACAAACGCACGTCACCAAAGCCCGTGTGAACACTCTCATTGACTCCTACGTGTAAAAAACACTCGGCGCTTGATCCGCACTCACCGGACGCTGCGAACGCAAAAAAAACGCTCGATTTTAACGCCCGTGTGAACAAGGCCTTACTGTAAAGATAGATAGATAGATAGAACTTTATTTGTCCCTGGGGGAAACTTGGCTCTTTACTGAAGGTATTTAAAAAAAATAAATGCATACATTGATTGATAAATAAATATGTATACTGCGGTGGGCTGGCGCCCTGCCGGGGGATTTGTTCCTGTCTTGTGCCCTGTGTTGGCTGGGATTGGCTCCAGCAGACCCCTGTGACCTTGTGTTAGGATATAGAGGGTTGGACAATGACTGATTGACTGACTAATATGCACACACACACACACACTATACATGGTCTGAATAAACACCAGACTGACTGAAAAGGAAGAGAAATTTAGAAAGACAGTAAAGAAAACTACTGACTTGGCAGTCCAGCTCACAGGGATGCATTATACAGAGCACTGCTTTTGCTATAAAGGAGTCCCAGTAATGTTTCTTCACACGCTTCTGCTGAATGATTCATTGCCTGAAAGTCCTCAGTCAGGATGTACAAAATTATTCATAAGGGTTTGTTTTATTTTTTTTTATCTTCGCTTTACTACAACCACCAGGGAATCCATAGTGTGTCACATAACCAAGTTTGTCCTTTTAATTAGCTTGCTAATTTTATGGGCCTCTCTTGAAGTGATGTTACCAGCCTAGCACACCACAGGTTAGAAAACTGCGCTGGCCATCACAGAGTTGTACAAGATGTGGAGGATTTTGCTTTCCATATTAAAGGAATGCAGTCTCCTAAGGAAAAAAGAGCCTGCTCTCCCTTTTTATATGTAGCTCCTCTGTGTTAAGGGACCAGTCCAACTTGTCATTGAAGTGGACCCCCAAATACTTGTAGGAGCACACTACCTCAGCATTGACTTCCTGAATAGTGACCAGACATAGGGGCTCTTTGTTGTGGCAAAAGTCAATGATCAGTTCCTTGGTTTTACTGAATTGAATAAAATACTGTAATGAAACGTCTACCGTGTAATCATAGCAGGCTAAGCCATCTTCTGCCATAACACAGCAAAGTACTGTAAAATTGTATTTGGACTGATCAGTGCTACATTTTGGAACATTCTCAGTTTGTGCATTTTCATTGTTTCATTTACAGGTGTGGTAAGATGGCAGTTAAAAGTAAAATCCTGGCTAAAGGGACACTGATGAAAACATGATTGATATTGGACAAACATTAGAAATCCTTCATTCACACGGAGAAATGGGTGACCATGTAGTAGGCAGGAAAAGGACTTTATGGACCTTCAAAACTCAACTTGATGTAAAGTTTGGGGAAAAATAGGTGAATACAGTGTAAAAAAAATCTTGTAACAATACATTACATTAATTGTGTATTTTCACAGTAAATAATCCATTATACTCTATAGTAAATGGTTAACACCATGATTTCAAAGAGATAAATGTAAGTAAACCTAACATTTAAGCAATGGTTTAGCTGTCAATATCAATTAATTATTTCAATATGCAAGACCATTTTTGTGAGTAATTGTATTGCTGTAAATTCAGAAATTAATGGTAGCAGAAGTGCCTTCCCACTCACTACTGTATGTGTAGCGCTTTGAGTAGTGAGTAAAACACTATGTAAATGTAGAGAGGTATTATTATTAATTTCACAAAAAGCTAAATTTGCATAAAGTTAGTATATTTGCATAAGGAACACTACCTTTGCAGCAACACTGTAAATTGTTCCCGATGACTCCCTCAACTTTATACTGTGTGAAACAAAAACTTAAAGATGGCTAGCAAACTCTTATTTATGTGTATTGAAGGGTTTTTGTGGATATGGAAGCTGATTTATAGTGGTATTTATTTTTATAAACTGGTAAACCTGTAGCACGCTTTACATCACAAAGGCAACCATTCCTTTTCCACCGGACAACGTGAAACAATTTTACTAAACTTTGATATTTTATCAATGGGTTAAAGTGATAGTGTGTATGTCTGACTACAAAATGATTGATAGTTGTATTTGATTTGATATACTTTGCTAATCCCTGAGGGGAAATTGCCTTTTCGCGTGAACTTTGGGGGTCAGGGCAGAGGGTCGGCCGTTGCACAGCACTTGTATTGCTAGTCATTTAATTGTTAGGTTACAGACAAAGGTGCTTTTTCACAATGTCTTTACAATCAAATTGTTCTAGTAAATTTACAGCAAATTAATGTCTACTGAATTACTGTATCTATTACAGTTAACGTGTACAAATTCAGGAAACTGCTGAAATTTAACAGCAGCATACTGCTACACAATTTTCATTTTGCTCAAATGAATTTACTGCTACATCACATTCATTTTGTTTAAAAGACACACATACAGTCTGAAAACAAAATTAGTAGAATATAATCTAACCGAGTGAAGGATGGTGGAAACACATTCTTCACTGCAAAGATGGCAAATGTCCAATGTTGATCAGGGCTGTCAAGAGGGCCATGTGGTTGTTATTTTATTGAATTTTATTTTTTATTATATAATTGGCAGCTGCCTTCCGCCTGGTTGACTCAAAAGAATGGGATCCATTATATTTGTTTGCATATGCAGGTTAATTTAAAAACTGGACTCTGAAAAGTGAAATGTTAGCATTTCTGGCATAAAGTTCAATGTCTCAATTCACTGTCCCATATCAGACACGAGTATAATGTGTCTGGCTTTAAAGATGCACAGGGGTAGGGTTTGAATGTGAGACACCATTTACCTTTTAGAAAACCTAATCTGCATCCCCTACAAGACTTGCGCTGACATTTAAAGAGATCGCTCTAGCACTGAAGGGGAAAGGCTTATGAAATCTGTTTGAGGAGTCGTATGTACAGTAAGTGACACATGGCTGATTAAGGCAGAACATAAAGTAAGTTGGAAAGAGTAGAGATGAGAATGATCAGATGGATGTGTGGAATATCACAAAGTGAGGGGAAGACTACTACTGAGTTAAGAGAAAGAGTTAGTGTGCTGAGAAGAAACAGACTAAAACTGACGTCACAATAAGCCACTCTAGTCATGGTGTATGTCAGACTTGCCGACTGAAGCTGCTGATCTCGTCGTTGGACTATGTCATGAAAATCACTGAAGATGTCACATTTACCAACCGTATGCCGACTTTCCAGGGTTAACAAGTACTGCGAGTTCAGCTGCAGTCTCTTTTTTCCATTCTGTTGGGGCATGTAAAACACAATACATCAGACAGACGAGCTTCTCTTCTGTTTGCAAGGTCCAAACACCCATGTTCCTTACTCCTTGTCAATGCATTCTGTGCATTAAACTTCAGGGTGAGCAGTCATTGGTTGTCAGTTGTCATGCATACACAGCCTGCACCTATGACTGGGTTTAAGGTTTGATTTTGTCGGAGCGAATCGCTGGGCATTTCACATTATGTGACTGACTTCACCAGAGTGTGCTGCCGACTGCCTCTGACTTGCTAAGATTATGTAAATAAAGGCTACAACTGAAAATCGCTGGGAAAGCTGCATAATGTGGCATGGCCTTAAGTTGCCTTATGCATGTGAAGTGTAAAGCAGACAATGACTGGCTGAATAAATTAATCAAAATGGCAACAGATTCTCTCAGATGATACAGAGAGAATAATGACAGTTGATAGCACAGCCTGATCTACACTGTGCAAGACTAAATATTTTATGACACATGATGCCCAAAGTGTTTTCATTTGATTAGATATCAAAGCGTTTTTTTTGCTTCTGTAAATCTAATTCCATAGGAGCTCTTTATTCAAGAGGTTGTACATCACAAGGAACACAAATGTTAGTGTAACTATTAACTTTAAGGTTCCTGGACACACACCACAAAGATCTCTTTGCTCTGTCTTACTTAAACTAGAATGTAATCCTCTCTGTTTAAGATATTCTTTCATTGTGTTGAAAAGCTGTTAACTTCCAAAGTAAATTTCTAAATATTTGCTTACCAACTTAAAAAAGATAAAGTTGGCCTCAATAATGCCCTGAAGTAAACCCAACTATAATGCAATATCTAAACTAGCACACATCTCCTGAGCAGGCCAGTGTGGCTGCAGTCTAAACCCTTGGCTCTCTTTTCCATCAGTCCATGTTACATTGTTAACAAAAATGTAACAGTCATACCTTTTAGTTCCCCAAATTGTTTTATGTGTCATGTTCTTTTTCTTTACTCCATTCTTTCTGCATGTCTAATCTTTACCATTAATATACCTTAATGTTTTGAAAACACTCTTTATTTAACATGTTATTAATTTAAAAAGAGAGTAAATGGTGAGAAACAACAGGGAAAGCCGGACAGAGAATTTACTAAATAGAGAAACAGAAACAGAAGAGTGAGATCAAATAAAAGGCAATAAGCAGACAAAAACAGGGTGGGGAGAAGGGAGATAAAGAGAAAGACAGTTAAAGAAGAATACTGATAAGAGCAAAGTGTGAATGAATATGTGAGATAAAGACATAGAGTGGGGCAAAGACATGGTTTTTGCTTTGTGATCAAAGCACCCAGGATGGGCACCAGCTCCTCGTGATTCTGCGCAGAGAAGTGGAATAAAGCGTGAGAGGATCAGCAGAGTGATCCACTGTTTATTAGGCTAAATGAAACACAGGCAGAATACATATGGACAGCAACAAAAGCTAAATGTCTACTCTGAGGAAATTAGTTCTCACAAAGCATTGAATAAGAGTATAAGGCTGACAAGAAGTCTGTTCTACCCTTCAATACAAGTAAAAGGCACGATAGATAGATAGATAGATAGATAGACAGACAGACAGACAGACAGACAGACAGACAGACAGACAGACAGACAGATAGATAGATAGATAGATAGATAGATAGATAGATAGATAGATAGATAGATAGATAGATAGATAGATAGATGCTCAGTGAGGGCAAATGACTCCACCCTTTATGGCGGGAGGACTATATATTTGAGACACATTGTGGACTGACACTTGGCAGAGATACAACAACAAAAATTTATTTCTAAAACACATTTAAAAAACAGCCAACACTGACCAAAGTGCTGTATAATCAAAAATAAAATTAATCACATAAAAATCAGTCACACAGAATTAAAAATAAATGAAAATAAAGGAAAACAGAATAAATTAAAACAGTAGCAGCAAGATAACAATAAGAGAAGAGAAAAAAAAATTATTCACTTACACCATTAATTCAAAAGCCAGCGTGAAGGAGTAAGTCCTCAGTAATGACTTAAATGTGACAAAAGAGGAGGCCATTCTTATATACTCTGGTAATCTGTTCTATAGAGGGGGAGCAGCTACCGAAAAAGCCCAGTCACCTCTCCGTTTATACCTTGATCTAGAGACCACTAGGAGCAACTGGCTAGACGACCTAAGTGCCATCTTTGGGGTGTAAATTTTTAAAAGATCTGAGAGGTAAAAAGGCCCCTGTCCATTTAGGCATTTAAAAACCAATAACAAAATTTTAAAATCAATTCAAAAATGAACTGGAAGCCATTAAAGAGAGACGAATACTGGAGAAATATGGTCACGTTTGTGGGCCGCAGCATTCTGCACCATCTGTAGGCAGACTATTACAATAATTTAACCTCGAGGTTATAAATGTGTAAACTGCTTTTTCGAGATCATTTTGAAATAAAAAGACCTTGACCTTTGATAAAAGTCTCAACCGATAAAAACACGTCTAACTACAGCATTGATCTTTTTTATCGAATTTAAAAGGTTTCTCTCAAAGTTCTTAGTAACAAGCCTCTCGTATGATACCAGAGAACCAAGAGCATTATTTAGAGAAGCTGAAATGAGATGGAAGTCTACTCCCGACCTGAGAACCACGAGAAGGGATTGCCATGCTCAGCTTTGCTTAATATGTGCAATTGCACATTATGTTTGTTGAAGTTTATTCTGTTAATTAAACGGGGCAAACTGGCTGGTGCTGGAACATTTATTTTGGTTCCCGTGTCATACCTTGTATGACCACAACATATAACAGGATTTATCTATAAGGAGATTGTTTAACAAAGTGTAGTAGATAGATAGATAGATATACTTTATTAATCCCAAGGGGAAATTCACATAATCCAGCAGCAGTATACTGATACAAAGAAACAATATTAAATTAAATAGTAATAAAAATGAAAAAAATTAAAATAAAATGAATGTTCGCATTTACTCCCCCGGGTGGAATTGAAGAGTCGCATAGTGTGGGGGAGGAACGATCTCCTCAGTCTGTCAGTGGAACAGGACAGTGACAAAAGTCTGTCACTGAAGCTACTCCTCTGCCTGGAGATGATCCTGTTCAGTGGATGCAGTGGATTCTTCATGATTGACAGGAGTTTGCTTAATGCCCGTCGCTCTGTCACAGATGTTAAACTGTCCAACTTTACTCCTACAATAGAGCCTGCCTTCTTAACAAGTTTGTCCAGGCGTGAGGCGTCTTTCATCTTTATGCTGCCACCCCAGCACACCACCGCGTAGAAGAGGGCACTCGCCACAACCGTCTGGTAGAACATCTGCAGCATCTTATTGCAGATGTTGAAGGATGCCAACCTTCTCAGAAAGTATAGTCTGCTCTGACCTTTCTTACATAGAGCATCAGTATTGGCAGTCCAGTCCAATTTGTCATCCAGCTGCACTCCCAGATATTTCAAGGTCTGCACCCTCTGCACACAGTCACCTCTGATGATCACAGGGTCCATGAGGGGCCTGGGCCTCCTAAAATCCACCACCAGCTCCTTGGTCTTGTTGGTGTTAAGGTGTAAGTGGTTTGAGTCGCACCATTTAACAAAGTCTTTGATTAACTTTCTGTACTCCTCCTAGTAAATAGTATTTACTAAGAGTACAGTAATTGGAAGTGCATATTCTTGTCAGTTACAATTTCACAGTACAGGAGGTCAGCAACAAGACCACCTCAACTTGATAAAGCCTGATGGCTGAGGGTAGAAAGGACCTGACATGGCGGAGCAACACAGTTACCTTAGTCTGTTACTGAATGCGCTCCTCTGTTTACCTCCTCTGTGTAGAACAATATGCATGGTATTGCTTGATTGCTTCATTTATTTATTATTAATTTATTTATTATTAATCCCATAAAGTAAAGGCATATACTAGTACAGTAATATATAAAATTATGACTATTTGATTATTTACAAGTAAGCCTATAAAGTGTTCTATAATGAAGCATGCTAGCAAAGGTATATTAAATAAAAAGATTGGCTGATTTATTTTTTAACCCTGTAAAGTCTCTTGTGATCTGCATGATGTTAATGGATTCATATAAAATAATCATGACTGACTGAATGTTCTACACACAAAGCAGCATAATTTCTTTCAGGTGTCCCCCTAATAAAAGTAAAGAATAAGCCAAAGCTCAGTAGCAGAAAGCTTACACTCACCTGCTCCAGGAGGGCATCAGAGCGGACTTCGAGCTCTGCAAGCTTCTCTTCTCGTTGGTAGGTCTTTTCTATATTATCCCGCATGAGGTTCTGCACCTCATCTACATCATTCTGCAACTTCTTCACCTTGTCATCTTTCTGGTCTTCCTGTACACAGAAAACAAATGATAAGGGCTTTAGTCACTTAATAAAAGAGGATTCTCAAGAAATGTGCATCAGGCTGGACTTTGGAGCTTTTGCTTGAATTGTAAAATGTGCCAGTTTAATGCAGCCGTCATTCACACAGGATAGGCTCTGAGAATTGGAGTTAGCAAGTCTGAGAATGTATGTTATACCATTAAATATTTAATACACACATTAATTGACACAAAGCCAGCATTTTAACCGTCTTGTTTGTCATCCTCAAGACAAGACATGCATAACCCAAAAGTGAAAGCAGATTTGATACCCTCATGGAAAACTACTGTGGGACACCTTTCTGGTGCATCAGGTTTCACTAACTGCCTCTAGTATCATTCTCTGGGCATTGGCCCCTGCTCTCAGTCACTATGGCTCAGCAACGACCGGGTTTACTGTTCATATGGCACAACCACTGAAATTCAAAATTGGTGGGTGTGTTGTCTGATGCAGAGGAAATCTGGCTGTATTTTTTCTTTGTTGATTTTTGCTCCCTCTTCCTTCCTGCTTGCCTGCCAGTCAGGCCTTCATCCGTCCTAAAAGTAGAGTTTATGGCAGAAGGATCTGCAGTCCACACGCAAGCCCCCTAAACTATTAGAGGTATCCCTGCATTGTGCATGAAGTGTCTCAATCAATAATAATAATAATAATATTAAATCTATTTAAGACCCACTTAACCCAGTTCAGAGTCATGAGGATTGGTGTCTATGATAAAATACATTAGATGTAATTCTCAAATCTGCTTAATTAAGTTAAGGTTAAGGGGACTGCAGCCTGTTCTGGAAGCACAGGATGCAAGACAAGAATCTGCCATCAACCAGGTACCAGTTCATCAGGACCTACTCACACAAGACCAGCTTGGAATCCGTAATTAACTCAACACCTGTTATTCAGAATGTAAAAAGAGAACTGCAGTGCTCAAAGGAAAGCCCAGGAAAATATGGGGAGCTATGCAAACTTCAAACAGACATCAACTGGGTGTGAGATTTGAACCCGGACACTGAATCCACAAGGAAGCAGCATTAAAAACTTTACTATTCAATCATCTTCATCTGCAGCATGGTGACACACAACTCCAGGACACTGAGTCTGAATCCTTGTCCAGTCTTGGTCTACATGTAGGTTGCAAGTTCTCCATTTTTTTCAGGGGTTTTTCCATCCAAAAACCAAAGAGAAGTGATTTAGGTGAATTGGTGGCTTTAAACTGGCTCCATATGAGTGAGTGTTACCTTCCAGGCCCTGGTGATCCAACCAGGGTTGATTCTTACGCTACACACAATGCTTGTTTTCTGGTTGTCCATGACTTTAAACTGAATTAAGCAGATTCAAGAAGGATAGATGGGTATAATAATAAAAGGACATTGATTCTTTACCCCTTTGTGACAAGTACCATCAAGAATAATAACAGCTTCCAATTGTTTTATTTCTGTAATTTTTATTTGTGATGATTCTAATAGCAATTACCAAGCACATTTTAATAGCTAGTGACATGTCAGGTAATATTCTACATCTTAGGTTGTTTTCTCAGCTTCTCACCTTGGAAATTGACGTAAACAAAATTAACATGACGGACTGACTGCTTTCGACATGGCTCATTTCCTTGTTGATTTCCCTTTTCTAAAGACAAGATTTTTTATTGGATGTAGTAATTAACCACTACAATTGTTGCATCATAACATATGCATCCTATTTTGCATCCAAAACACTGTGTCACTTCTTGTTTAATGACAAGTTGTTTCACACTATGCATCTAAATAATATTACTAATTATATAGAAAATAGAGTGACTAATGCGTAAAACAATTATAAAATCTTAAATATTCATCTGGGTGAGACACTGCAGCACAGGTCTGAATCCAACCTCGGTCATTATCTGTGTGAACTGTGCACACTCTCGTTATGGACTTGTCAGCTTTGTCTCCAGCTACTTTCATCCCACATCCTAAAACTGTGCAGCATAGTCTCAGTCAACGTGAAGTCCACGTGACCATCATCATCAAGTCCTTCCATGAGAACCCTGAATACAATGAGGACAGATCATTTATGTTAGGTAGAATGCCTAGAGGGTGCTGAGCGGTCTCATGGCCTGGAACCCTTGCAGATTTTATTTTTTCTCCATCCATCTGGAGTTTTCTTGTTTTTTCTGTCCTCCCTGGCCATCGGACCTTACTTTTATTGTATGTTAATTAGTGTTCTCTGATTTTTATTCTTACTTTGTCTTTTTTTTCTCTTTCTTCATCATGTAAAGCACTTTGAGCAACATTATTTGTATGAAAATGTGCTATAGAAATAAATGTTGTTGTTCTTGTTGTTGTCATGTCTGATATGTGAAAGGGCCCTGCAACAGACTGCAACAACCCAGGGAAGGTTCCAAGGCAAAACATGGTCTAGTGAACCTGTACTTGAGTAAGTGGTTTAGGAAAATACATGAGTTTCAGAAAGTATAAGTCTTGATAACAGTTGACACAGATGACAGTTGTCAAAGGCAATGTTCACTTTTTATAGTATCTTTTCTCATATTTAGATGATACCACATTCAAAATAATCCAAAAAGTTAATCTGTTCATATTCTCAATGACATTAATAATCACTACCTTCTAAAAACCCTGACACCCTGATAGATAGATAGATAGATAGATAGATAGATAGATAGATAGATAGATAGATAGATAGATAGATAGATAGATAGATAGATAGATAGATTGGCCATTATATAACAGAGACAGGAAAGCCAAAATATACAGTAAGACAGATAAGTATGTCATTCTTCAAATATATAATAGTGATATCGCTTTACAAATTAATTAATAATAGTTATGTGCATTTTTATGTATACATTTATTCATGGACTTATTTATTTATATATGGATGTATGTATCTATTGTGTTCCCCGGCCGGGACGCCCAGGAGGACGAGAGGAGGGCTTGTGCCTCCTCCAGACCGCGAGGGGGCGTCCGTCCTGGTTATGTTGGGGGCCTCGGGTAAAGGGCTTGGAAGCCCAGCCCTATAGGGACCCGTGGCCGCGCCCCGATGCTGTTTATATCCCGTTTGGTCCCCCGGCCGGGACGCCCAGGAGGACCAGAGGAGGGCTTGTGCCTCCTCCAGACCGAGAGAGGGTGTCCGTCCTGGTTATGCTGGAGGCCTCGGGTAGAGGGCTTGGAAGCCCAGCCCTGTAGGGACCCAGTGCCACCGCCAGGCGGCGCCCCAGTGCCTTATTATCCCGGGAGCCCGGCACTTCTGCCACACCAGGAAGTGCCGGGGGGAAGATGACAAGGGACACCCAGACAGCTTCCGGGTGCGCAGCCGGCACTTCCGCCACACTGGGGTGTGGCCAGGACTAATTGCCGGGAAGCACCTGGAGCCCATCCGGGTTACCATAAAAGGGGCCGCCTCCCTCCAGTCATTGGTGGATGTCGGGAGGTAGCAAGACAGAGCTGGGGAGAGGACTGGAGGCGGCCAGGAAGAGAAGGCACAGAGACTGTGAGCCCTGGACTTTGGGGGAATCGGTGCAAGAGGCACTGGGGTTGATGCACTACAAACTTGTAAATATTATAAATAAACGGTGTGTTGGGTGAACTTAAGATGTCCGTTTGTGTGTGTCCGGGCCAGCTTTCACACTATGTATCATTGGGGGTTCACAGTCTGTATTATTCTTTCTGGTGTGCGACAGCAACATCCTGTTTTATTTAAAACTAGAAAAACAATCTGAAGTAATCTAACTGGGCCCCTGCCTTCGTTTCTGTTTACCTTATTATTTTACTGTCTATGAGGAACAGCCATTTTCTTAAATAGCTGCCTGATTTTTTTATGATGTAATATCTATAAAATCTCTCCTTGAAATGTTGCACTGATTACGTTTTTGCTTTGACTGTTTTTTACTTAACAAATGGGATTTTTATTTTATAGTGTACTTGGTTAGAACTCTTTTATCGTAACGCATATATTCTGAAACTAAATGAATTTTAAAAAGAAAAATGTACATACGCATAATATTTTTATTGAGAAGATATGTACAAGTTAAAAAATCAAAATGGAATGCTCCATACAGTAGTTCTATTTAAATTACACTTCAGTGATTTTGCACAAAATCACTCAATTACATTTTAAAAAATAATACAACCAATTGTAGCACACAATAATATAAACTCAAAGTACATTAACTTGCAAAATATCTATTATGTACACAAATACATGTAGAGTAAGATGAACAGGAAACTGAATCAATTGAACAACTTTAATAATATTTCATTTGACTCTAAACCCATTGAGTCAAATGAAGTAAACAAGCAAAACGGGATGACTGGTCGACCTTTACAGATTTTTTGTGTTGTGTGTGTTCAGTTCTTTCTCTTCATCATCCTGCATGTGCTATGGTAGGGCTATCTTCACTTATACATTTCTATGTGTGTGTGTGTGAGTGTGAGTGTGTGAGTGCATGTGCCCATGCGTGTCCTTGTAGGTGATTATGTGTTTATGTACATATATATTTAAGTAAATTATATCTCAAAAGCTACTAATGCAAACATTTTGTAAATCAGTAGGCCTGGACCCATCACTAAATGGAGTACACTGCCAAAACCCTGGTGGAGTAAACAATTTCTACAGCAGTGATTGTTTTGAATGTTCTAGAGATAAGTACTGGATGAAACTGAACCAGACAACATAACAAGACAAACACAATTACACTGTAGGAAGAAGATTTGACATTTTTTTAGAAGTTCTAATTATAGATAGGTCTCTATGTTCAGGGCAGAAATCTCTGACACCACTTTGCTGGCATGTAGTCATCCGGGAGCTCTTTACACAATACAAAAAAACAGTTTTCCAACATAACCTTTAATTTTAAGATGTGAAACTCAATTCCAGTTTTCCACACAAACATATATACATACATCATGCATACATTAATGTCTCTCCACATTTTGAACATCATAAAATCAGACTCTGAACTTAACTTGATAGTGAAGTGTTGACCTATCACCAAAAATAAGGCACAAGAAAATTTGGAGCATCAATAGGAGAGAAATGGAAGGAAATAAGCCCATGAAAAGTGTCAAAAGCAAGGAAAACCAGTAATTATCTGAAAAGAGGATGGGTGAGCTTAAAAGATTTGTCAGTCATTTAGTCGTGAAGAGACACAAACACTTTAATGTTTTGATATTTTTGCTATGGTCCATTAAATGTTTTGCTTCATTGCTGGATACCTAAAAGAAAATCAGATCAGGATGAACACTTGAAGAGCCAACTTGTTTTTTGGTGAAGGTCCTTCTTGTCTGGTGACAATAACTAATTTCACTCTGGCAGTTCATGTAGAGTAATGGGCATGAGCAGCGTTAGGGCTAAATAAGTGAACCCACAATCTTTGGTCATGTCTTTATGGTGATTAACAGGAAAGAGAAATATAGGAAGGAGAAGGATACACAGGGCAGAGGTGGGGTTCACCAAAGCCCTGCAAAAAAACTGGCCACGTGGTGCACTGCTCTTCACATCAGCAGGTGGTCAGTTCAATTCCTGCCATTGATGGTGTGACCATACGTAGGTCACTTAACCTGCCAGAGTAACAAATGTAAACAGGTGTCTGTAAACAGTTGCAGCTTAACCTCATCTTGTAAGGTGCCAGCCAAGCGTGAAAAATAATGATAGATTTATTCTGGCAATCGCTCCAAAAGTCACCACTCCATCAAGATGAAGTATATGATTCCTGGACAGAACAACCAGCCCACTGGTATGTGTTATGCAGGGCAGACATCCTGTGAACAACTAAGGGTACGTGGCCTTGAACTGTGTTTTTGGACTGAGGAATCCTCATATGTAAATCCATCCATCCATTTTCTAACCCACTGAATCCGAACACAGGGTCACGGGGGTCTGCTGGAGCCAATCCCAGCCAACACAGGGCACAAGGCAGGAACCAATCCTGGGCAGGGTGCCAACCCACCGCAGTCATATGTAAATCATTCTTTTAAATTTTGCTGTTCATGAAATACGCAGTGTGCTTTAAAAAGGAGGAGAAAACAAACAAATGTCAAAGCATATGTTTCTGAATGTAAGTCTACTGTAACTGCACTTTTAAAATAAATACCTTATTCCAATAAACAATATTTGTTGCTAGAAATACACGAGGATACCAGTAACACTAAGAATTACTCACTAAAGATAATGGGATATTTTTTGTGCTGGAAAGAGAAAGACGCTATTTAAAATAAACATTTTGTATTGTAACCTTTTGTTTCTCCCCATTAAAAGGTCAACGAGTGCTGGAGCCTTTTCAGACAGCAGGAGGGAATGCCAGTCTAACAAAGGCCATACATTTGTGCTTCATTGCACAGTATAAATGCACCTAGAAGGTAATGGGCTGATGGGTAGAATCCAGTCCAGGTTCTAATCAAGTCCTCTTATTTTTATGAAATAAAGGGATTTTTTTTTCTTTATAGATTTAATTCAAGTTATTGTAAAATAATATTTCTTCATACTATATAGCTTTTTCTACGTCTGAATACCCATAAATTATTTTCTGTTGTTTCATTACAGATTCTTTCTAGACGTTTATCAGTCTACTGTACACTGAACACACCAATATCCTTACAGAACACCATGATGCTGGGAATGACATCTCATATCACTAATCTTCCGGTGCATAGATGATATGACAATAAAGTCCACTTTAACTTAAACTTAAGTGAACACATAATCTCTGGTGATGTCTATATGATGGACGGAAAGGAAAATTTGGGTATGAGAAAGGCAGCACTTCATCTTACTCAACATTAACATATTTTTCATACTCAAAACATGCATTTCCTTTTTCCCCATAAGCAACTGACTTAATTCAATTTAACTCAAAAAACCAAGTTGTATGTATATGATTATGATATTTTGCATATATTGCCCCCTTTTTTGATACCATGATCTCATGGAACACACAGCAATCCCACACCTTTGTATATAGTTGGAAAGACAGTCTCCTCTTAATTGAATTCAGACCTTAAACTGCCTTATAACACTTCTGAATTATTTTTATACAAATTAGTAATATACCTTTAATATTATTTTTACAACTTGTGTGAAGTTTGATTCTGGCACAGTCCTACAATGTGGTTCAGTCATAAACACAACATGTGATCATGTTCAGACAAGCAAGTCTAACTGATCCAGTCCCTAAAAGAAAGTCTTCTGGTGGTAAATGATAAAAAGCAAATATATCTTGATTATAATGATATATCCACACCTTGAATCCAGTTCTACCAGTGAGAGTTCTGCAGGCCCGGTTCCAGGGATGTCATGTAGTCAGGCTAAGTCCCACACATGTTGTGTCATGTCCCTTCACCCATGCTGTCGAATATAGTAGAACTTGTTGGATGTTTAGGACTTCATTTCAGTTACCCCCTTACTGTTTTTGTCTGGATCTGGGGCTGGAGCTGTGAATCCCAGTTACACTTGTTTGGACAAGTAGGTTACAAAATGGATGGAGGGTTTAACGAATGAATGGAGGGCTTTGTGTATAATCTATTCATATTTTCTGGGCCGAGGGTACTGCAACGTGGACCTACCTAGAAGCAAATAGAGTTCCTCAGGGTTAAATACTGGACGGGACTCCAGCCCATCTCAGAGGACATTCAATGGAAAAGTTAGGATTTGTCAATGAATCTACCGGCAGTGTTTCCAATGTGGAAGGAAACCAGACTCCCCAGAGAAAACCCATATGCAGTACGGGGAGCAGTTTTCCAAGACAACACTCATATTTCTGTATTTTTTTCTCACATTCAGTGGACACTGAATTCATAATAATGAAAGAAAATCTATCTGTTCATTTTCTCAATAATCTAATGGGCAGTAGCTCCTCACAACCCTGAAATGGATCATGTATCTAACTATAGTGCCTTCAGAAAATATTTAGTTTTCACCTTCATTTTTTTAATTGATTTTTCTGAGTGTGGTGGATTTTGTGTGATTGTGAAGTCTGAATTATGATACTTTGATACACTAGCAAGTTTGTTTCCTACTATACAATAGAAAAGTATCATTTTCTTTGCAAAATAATATTAAGATTACAGGAAGATGGTGATCAACCACAATAAATGAGAAAAGTGTTAGTTTGATTAATTATGCCTAATGTACCTGGAGAGCTTTAAAATAATCTCAATGAATTTCTAAAATTGTCTACGTGTGGATTAATTCATGTCATTAAGGTAATGTAAAATAAGCACATTAAGTAAACACAACATATTACATTTAAGTAGAACTGAATTAATTTCTTTTGATGGAAAAACTTGACATAAAAAAATTAAGTGACTCTAAAGTTTTATTTTTGTTGAGTGAATTATGCATAATCATATAATAAAACACTGTCAAACACGCCCAGGTAAAGGTCGCAAGGTGGCAAAGCCGATACCAGCAGCATCGTGATTAAAGCAGGAACCGCCCAGAATTGTCCAGACTGAGACCACTCACGCGCACACCCAAACGCACAGAAATTCATTTTTAATGACCAAAATTAATCTCTCTCATTTTTGGATTGTGGAACAAAAATGGATAACCACGGTAGTAGGAAGAACACGTAATACCCGTCACGGTGAGTTCTCAGGTTAACACTGTATGGCCCTGATCGAAAGTGAAAGTAACGCTGGTACGGTGCGGACAGACTCCAGAGCAAAGTCCCGCACAAACTACACTAATCATAGTGTTAATAAGAACAAAATACACATTTATGAAACTTACCATGCTTCGTTCTTCCCTGTGTCCGGCGGTTGACCACTCGGGCGCTCTTCGACTGGTCTTTCTTTCCTGGGTCTCTGTCTCGTCGCAGCAGCTAGCGCTGCCCCACGATGATCCGATGTAAAGCCGGCGGTCACTCCTAATGGTACAAGCAGCTGGAAGTCCAGTCACCACAAACAGATCCCTTTGCACGACGCTAGTGTATTTGAAAAGGGGACCGCCGTGCAGCCCTGTCACTTTTCAACGTTTTGACAACTCCGGCAGGGGGAAAAAAAGGCGTAACTCCTCCCCCGCACAAAGCGCTTATATATGGAACAGGCTTTGGGCACACAGAGCGGCGCAGGGCAGAGGTCTTTACTGCACGTCAATTGTGGGGCGTCCCCGTATTCCGAGAAAGGAGTCAACACCTTATCAAGTTACCAAATAAGTCTCATCATAATTAAATTTAGACCTTAAACTGTTCTATGTAAAAATTGAAAACCTCTAAATTTCTGCTTTGCAACACCTTCCAATTACCCTTTGTGCAAATTAGCAAAACTTGTATGAAAACTTTTGCTACATGTTTCGATTCTTGAATGGTGCTACAGTGTAGTTCATTTATAAATATAACATGCGGTCATGTTTAGATATGGACATTTAACTCTTCCAGTCGCTAAATACAGTCTTTCAGGCGTTAAACAGTAACTATCAAAAAGAAATTTCTTAATAATAATAACGCATCCACAACTTGAATAATCAAGTTCTATTGGCGTTAGCTCTGCAGTCCGTGTTTAAGGAGGTCATTTAGCCAAGGTAAGCTCACCAAATATGATGTTAGGTGCACCCACCCATACTCTCAAGTACAGTATATTATTAATTTTTGGGGCTTTATCAGGACCCCTGGCAATCATACCCCAAAGAATTCAGTTGCCACCTTTGTAGTTTGCTCTGGATCGGGGCTGAAACTCTGCTTCCCCAAGACCCTCATTTAGATAAGCAGGTTAGAAAATGGATGGGAGGTTTAATAAATGAATGGAGAGCTGGGTGTATAATCTACTCATGTTTTCTGGGTGCTACTGAAACATGGATCTATCTTGAAGCAAAAAGTGTTATTCAGGCCCAGACTGGTCCCACTGGAAAAGTTAAGTGAGTCTGCTGGCAGTGTTTCCAATTTGGATAGAAAATCAGAACAACAACAATAACATTTATTTATATAGCACATTTTCATCCAAAAAGTAGCTCTAAGTGCTTTACATAATAAAGAAAAGAAAAATATTAGACAAAATAAGAAATTAAAATAAGACAACATTAGTTAACATAGAAAAGGAGTAAGGTCCAATGGCCAGGGTGGACAGAAAAAACAGAAAAAAAAACTCCAGACGGCTGGAGAAAAAAAAATAAAATCTGCAGGGGTTCCAGGCCACGGGACCGCCCAGTCCCCTCTGAGCATTCTACCTAACATAAATGAAACAGTCCTCTTTGTAGTTAGGGTTCTCACGGAGTCACTTGATGTTGATGGTCATACAGACTTCTGGCTTTTAATCTATCCATCATTGTTGGAACATCACGGTGCTTTGAGTTTGCACCACCACCAAAAGGATACCAGAAAAGGAAACAGAAGAGAGAGTAGAGGTTAGTACAGATTTTAGAGCCACCGTGAATAGTTATTATAATGAGTTGGATATACAGAGTATCAGGATTTTGATTACAGTGAAATTATGAGAAAGCCATGTTAAAATAATGTGTTTTCAGAACTTTTTTAAACTGTATCAGCCCGGCGAATTCCCATTGGCAGGCTATTCCAGATTTTAGGTGCATAGCAGCAGAAGGCCGCCTCACCACTTTTAAGTTTTGTTCTTGGAATTCTAAGCAGACACTCATTTGAGGATCTGAGGTTACGATTTGGAATATAAGATGTCAGACATTCCAATATATAAGATGGGTTGAGATTATTTAAGGCTTTATAAACCATAAGCAGAATTTTAAAAGTCAATCCTGAATGACACAGGTAACCAGTGTAGTGACATCAAAACTGGAGTAATGTGTTCGGATTTTCTTTTCCTAGTTAGGATTCTAGCAGCTGCATTCTGCACGCGTTGCAAACGATTTATATCTTTTTTGGATAGTCCTGAGAGGAGTGCGTTACAGTAATCTAGTCGACTGAAAACAAACGTGTGAACTAATTTCTCAGCATCTTTCAGTGATGTAAGAGGTCTAACTTTAGCTATGTTTCTTAAGTGAAAACCCCCCTGCACTATGGGGAGGGGTTTTCCAAGGCAATGTTCACTTTTTGTGGTATATTTTCTCATATTTAGAGGACACCAAATTCAAAATAATGCAGAGAAATTAATCAGTCTGTTTTCTCAATTACAATAACAAGCATTACTTCCTCACGACTCTGAGGCAACCCTACTATCTATCTATATAGTGCCTACAGAAAGGGTTCAGACCTCTTCACTTTTTTACACATTTTGTTAAGTTGCAGCCTATTCTTTAAATTAATTTGTTTCCTATATCAGGCAACACTTAATACGCCAGAATGATAAAGCAAAAACACAATTTCTGACATTTTCGTTAATTTAATTAAAACAAAAGAAAGCTAAAATGTCTCATTGACCCAAGTATCCAGACCATTTACTCAATACTTTGGCAACCATTACAGCCTGGAGTCTTCTTGGGTCTGATGTGACAAGCTCCATATATGTGGGTGTTGGGATTTTCTGCCATTCTTCTCTGCAGATCCTTTCAAGTGCTGTCAGGTTGGACTGAGACCATTATTTTCAGATCTGTCCAGAGATGTTTGATTGGGTCAGGGCTCTGGCTGGGCCACTCAAAACCATTCAAAGAGTGGATCCTAAGCCAACCGTTAGTTTTCTTTTCTTTGTGTTTAGGGTCATTGTCCTGTTGGGAGGTGAACCTTCAGCCCAGTCTGAGATCCAGTATGTTCTGGAGCAGGTTTTCATTAAGGATATCTTTGTAATTGCTCCGCTCCACTCAGCATTCCTGCAACCCTGTCTAGTCTAGCAGTACCTGCCACTTTAAAACAACCCCAAAAGCATGACACTGCCACCACCATGCTTCACCCCTGGAATGGTATTGCACAGGTGATGAGTGGTGTTTAGTTTCCTCCACATATGACGCATATAATTGATGCCAAACAGTTTAATTTTAGTTTAATGAAACCAGAGAATCTAGTTTCTCATAGATAAAGAGTCCGTTAGATACCTTTTTTGCAAACTACAAGTGGACTTTCATGTGTCATCTCCCACTCTGTCATAAAGCCCAGACTGTTGGAGTGTTGCAGCGGTGGTTGTTCTCCTGGACATTTCTTCCATCTATACACAGGTTCTCTGGAGCTCAGCCAGAATCACCATCAGGTTCTTGGTCACCTCTGTTTCCATGGCTCTTCTCCCTCAATTGCTCAATTTAGCTAGTCAGCCATCTCTAGGAAGAATCTTCTTCTATTCAAGAATTATGGAGGCCACTCTGCTCTTGGGAACCTTCAATGCTGCAGAGTTATTTTTCTATTTATTGTAGCCTTCCCTAGATTTGTGCCTCGACACAATCCTGCCTCTAAGCTCTGCAAGCAATTCCTTCAACCTTATGACTTGGTTTTTGCTCTGATACACATTGTCAGTTGTGGGACCTTCTATAGAGCGGTGTCAGCCTTTTCTAATCATGTGAAATTAATTGAATTGACTACAGGCAGAATCTGAATATGGTGCAAAAACAACTCAATGAACATAGAGTGGGAAGCAGCTGAGCTGAAGTGCCGTAGTAAAGGATCTGAATACTTATGTCAATGTGACAGTTCTGCTGTTTTTTAATAAGTTTGCAAAAATTTCCATAATCCTGCTTTTATTTGTCATTCTGATGTATTTAGTGTTAGTTGATAAGTGAAGAAAATGAATTTAAACCATTTTAGAACAAGACTGCAACATAAACAAATGTGAAAAAAGAGAAGGGTTCTCAAAACATTCTGAAGGCATCCTACCTACCTACCTAACACCTAACATTGTTGTCTTTAGGATGTAGTAAGAAATCAGAGTACCTAGAAAACTTCACATGAACAGTGATTGGGCATAGAAGTCAGGAAATCTGAGATATCAGCACTAACTACTCAGACCCCATATACTATCCAATTCAGTTCAATCAGTTTATCTTTATACATAGAGCTCTTTTCAGTAGTCAAGCACTGAACGTGGAGTGGATGGAAAGATGTCCGCAGCAGCTGATTGATGTCATGGTGTGTGTGTGGGGTGTTATATCTAACAAGCATTGATACAATATTAGATCCAAACACAAAACAATTAAGTGCTCACGTATGTACCACTCTGCAGAATCACATACCTCATCATCAGAGAATAAGGTGGGATATAAAGATGTCCTGTCCACCGATTGTCCCTTCCTTGCACATGATGCTTGCTGAGATAGGTTCCAGCTTTCCTGTGACCCTATTCCAGTTAAGCGGGTTTAGAAAATGGATAGCGGAATGGATAAAGCGGCTAAAATATGGCAAAGACTGTAAAGAGGCCAGGGAGAAGGTATTACCAGGGATATATGAGGAAATAAAGAGAGATGTACAGGTGGAACAGAATAAAATCTACCTGATGGCAGTAGACAGATGTGCTGCAAAAGAAGATGAAATAATATCACCTTTTATAAATGAGAAAAGAAACCTACAGGTGTTGACAGAAGACATGAAAAGAAACTGGAAGATGTATTTGGAAAATTGCAGAATGATTAAAATTCAATCAGTGGACTAGAACCAGGTATCTCTATAGAAGAAGTGAAGATTACGATAGGGGAGATGAGGGCAGGAATAACAGTTAGACCAAATGATGTTTCAATGAAAATGATAAAAAATACTTGTAGACAGTGAAGTGGAATGGTGACAAGAATGTTACAAGCAGTAGGGAAAGGAAAGAGTATAGCAGAAGAATGGAGCTAGTCCATATTAATACCAGTCTTCAAGAAGAAGGGAAATACTCATGAATGTAGAAATTACAACATACAGCATGAAGAGTCTAGAAAGAATTGTAGAGGAAAGAAAAAGAGTAATTGTGGAACACTGTAGGAGAGGAGCGATTTGGACTTTGAAAAGGATGAAGAACAGATGAACCCTTGCTCATCATTAAACAGCAGATCAAAAGAAAGAAATGTTTGTGAATTTGAGAAGCCATAAGATACCAAGAGAGTTGGGCACTCCATTGCTCAGATAGCACAAGGTACCAGGGGAACTGATCACAATGGTAAGAGCATTTTTTTAGAGAGACAGAAAATTAAATTTGAACATGTTTCAGGATAAATGACAGTTTCAGCATAAAGGTTGGTTTACACCAAGGGTCAGCACTGAGCTGTTTGTGAGTTTACCATTATTGTGGGTTACATCAGTAGAAGGGTCAAGATGAAGTGAGGAGCAAGGATACTGTATGCACATGACATCACATTAAACAGGGGACTCAGAGGAGGATCTATAAAGGAAGGTGTAGGGATGGAGTCAGGTGCTACAGACCCAAAGAATGTGCCTAAGTGTGGACAAAACAGGTGTTTCGTGGTAAGCCAAATAAAGTGAAAGATAAAGTAGCTGGGACAGAATCAAAGCAGCTGAAATCCTTTAAATGTCTTGGAACTTGCATTGAATAAGATGAGGAACTACAGAAATATGGACATGGCTGCAGTCCAAGCATGGCAAAAGATCAGAGTGGTGTGAAGCAAATACATCTCTCACTTAAGATGAAAACACTCCTCTGCAGAATAACAGTGAGAGACACTCTAATGCATGGTGCAGAAACTTGGGCTGTGAAAGAACAACAGATAAGAAAACTTCGAGGTTATAGAGATGAAGTGCCTAAGAGAAATATCGGGGGGATATTTTGGGCTAAACCTTGCGGACAGAATATAATAAAGGAATCCAACAGGAGGTGACTGTAAAGACTAATAGACAGAAAATTCAACAATCAAAGCCGAGATGGTTTTTCCATGTGCAAAGTACATAAGAGGGAGTTTTTTATGAAATTGTCCATATAGCAGAAAGTGGATGGACAAACAGCAAGAGGAAAACCTAGGAAGAGATGGATGGATTAAATCAAGGAAGACAGACATGCATGGCGCAAGCAAACAGAGATGTCAAGAGAAGCAATAAGCCCTGACATTAAAGGGAAAGGGGGAGGAAGATGAAGAGTAGCCACAGAGATACTCAGTTTTCAGTACGGTATAACATGTGCAAATCAAAATTGTGTACTATAATTATCTCAGCATCTCTACAAAAGAATACCAGTTCATGAAACAAGGGTGGCATGGTGGCACAGTGGGTAGTGCTGCTGCCTTGCAGTTAGGAGACCTGGGTTCGCTTCCTGGGTCCTCTCTGCATGGAGTTAGCATGTTCTCTCTGTGTCTGCGTGGGTTTCCTCCCACAGTCCAAAGACATGCAGGTTAGGTGCATTGGCGTTCCAGAATTGTCCCTAGTGTGTGGTGCGTGCCCTGCGGTGGGCTGACGCTCTGCCCAAGGTTTGTTTCCTGCCTTGCACTCTGTGTTGGCTGGGATTGGTTCCAGCAGATCCCTGTGACCCTGTAGGTAGGATATAGCGTGTTGGATAATGGATGGATGAAACAACTTCTTTTAGTCGCAGAAAGTAGTCAGTGATGGTAAAGTCCAATACCTCAGCCATCCCAACCAAAGTCTGTTCAGTTTATAGTCTGTTTCTTTTTTCTTTTTCTTATTTTTTCTAACTAAGCACTTTGTAAGCTACCTGGCCCAATTATTTTCATTGATGAATGGGTTATGCTGAATGGGTTATTCAATTAAACATAGTACAGGTTTGTACATAGTTTACCCGCTATTGTTTAAAACCCCAAAAATGCACTTTCAAAAGCACAAAGATTGACAGTTTATTCCGGGTGTATGCTTACTCATACAGAGCTGGTTTAAATTGGGCAAATAATCAAATCCAAATATATTTGGAATGTGCAAAGAAAAAAACTCTGGACAAAATGCAGAGCCTATGCATCACCCAAGCAGAAATCTGAACCCCAAACTTGAAGCTGTGAGGCTGTAGCATTAACGTCTATGTTATAATCCCTTAGTGGAAAATATCTTTGTTGACTTCTTCATTTTAATAAATACTGAAACTGCCAGAAAAGAATAGTAATGAAAAGGAACGCGTATTAATGTGTCCAGACAGAGAGAGACGATTTGTGGGATTCCTGCGCCCCCTTGTGACCGAACCTTGTGAAGACGCTGCAGATATTTTTGGCTATAAAGACACAATCCACACGCACTTCAGTGTGGGAGGAGGCGGGGTGATGAGTGAATAGGCAACAGATGTATATAGTCAGTCACATTCAGTAAAAAGTCAGTAGTTGTGACTGCATTAAGAAAACGTTGTCTTGCTTGTTTTTTTTCATTGCAGGGCACTACACTTGCATTGGTTTTTTCATGACTGACCAGAGCTATTTCGTAAAGTTATGTCTTCTTGTGGATTTTACATAACCGCATTCGTGCGTGTGTATAGTCAGTGTATTGTGAAGAATGTGACGTTCTGTCGATTGTCTATCCTTTTTCCATTTTAAGCTCGCTGGATACAGAAGTCTGTCTGGATAACAATAGGCACAGAGCCGGTGACTACGTTAAGTTCCTGTCTCAAATACGCATTGGTCGGAAAAACAAAACAAAAGTCACAAATACAGACAGGAAACACACAGGTATACAGAAACAGAACACAAAAGTCACATAAAAATCATGCTATAAAACTAATGGTTCTTTAATAGCACTTTACTGAGCTGTGTGGTTACTAGCAGAACTTTGCTAGATAAATAACCCTTTCATTCAGAAAATGGTTCTCTACGTGTAACAACAACAACAAAGGTTCTTAATATGTGAGCAAAAAGAAAAGTTTAATATATAGTAGACTACCTTGCAGAATATGAAGAGATCAGGAAAACCTGAACGTAGCCTGTACTACTGCATGTTGCAAGAATCCTTTTAAAATCAGGAAGGACTACACAAATCTGTTATCATCTCTTCGTTGTTATTTATGGAGCCTGTTGGGAATCTAAATAAATAAATATTATTTCTGGAACCTTCATATGAATGATTCTTTTGGAACCAAAAATTTTTCTCCTATGGCATCGCTCTAAAAAAAGAAACGCTTTATCACCTTCATTATTAAGAGTGAAGGTTAGCAATTAAAACAGAATCACAGCGCTTATGTTGTTTAATTCTACAGCTGTCAAAGTCGTCCGCTTTCATTGCAAATGATTTATAACTAATAATCTGCGCAGGCCAGTGCGATTTTGTATTCATTTGAAGACAGGTCCACCGAATCAATCAGCTGATTAAGAAGGCAGGCTCGGATCTGGGATGCACTCTCGCCTTGCTGGAGGTCAGTGGCGGAGTTAGGTTAGTCGACATGGGCAGCCTCCCAAGCCTTCATCTTTCTGGAGGTGACATGGAACACGCTCATCAAAAAATTCGAATTGCGATTACAACCTGAGCGGTCAATTCTTTATGGTCACTGTTCATGGAATTTAAGGGCGCGCGAGACCAAGCGGTGTATGTACACACAAAGGGTTGCCAAATATGTAACTGACGGCGCATGCGCTTTGGACACCGAAGGTTACAGTCGCCGTAGTCTAAAACAACAACAACAACAACAACAACAATGTCTTTCTCGTATAACAAAACATTCACACAAGGAATGTCTCAATGGGCTTTAACAGACTCTGGTTTATGACAGCCATCCAGTCTAGACTTTGTAAGAAGACAAGAAAAAAAATTCCCCCAAAAAAACTTCTAGGGAAAAAAAGGAACACATACTGACTACTCGCTACGGGAACCGAGAGGAATTTCTCCCCAAACCACAACTCCACACCCGTTTACGGCTCCGAATAGTCTTTGATCTGCACCGCTGGAGGTGGTAGCTTAGAAGAAGACGAAGACAAAACTTATAACCATTAAGAACTATGTTATACATCCTCTCTCTGACACAGAAGCTTTGAGGATACAGTATTTGGACAATTAACTACTCAGCAGCATAATGGGAACAAACACTACTGAGACATTGTACGCAAAACTCCTTTACAATGCTTCACTGCAACTGCTTTCTTATCTTTAGCAAAGTCCATTATTTTTCTTTCTTTCCTTCTTTCTTTTTTAATTCTTGTTTGTGTTTGTTGTGAAAATATTTTTTATAAATTGTAGAGGTCAAGACGGGTCAATATTTCTTCTGGAATTGAACAAGGTGGAAAGTGAGAAGAATTGGGCAGGTTTTGTTTAGCAAAGTTTCTAGCTTGAAAGTATTGGAGGAATTGTGTTGATGAAAAATTGTATTTAAAGTGTAATTGGTAGTAGGATGCATTATCTATGTACAAGTCTCTAAGTGCATTAATCCTGGACATTTTCCAGACATTGAATAGTGTTTGAGAGGGTGGAAAAAGGAGGTTGTTATGTAGAGGTACAACAGATAAAAGCTTATCTGTCTTAAAGTGCTTCTTAAATTAGTTCCATATTCTGAGAGAATGATGGGTAATTGGATTTTTAGCCTAATGATGGTAGATTTTATTAACTGGGGCACAGAACAGGGAATATAAAGAAATATTGCAAGATTGTATTTGTTTTGCTGTTGATGTTGATGTCCAGGTCTTTGTTGCTTATATATTTGCCACCTTTGTAGAGTTGCCCTTTGGATGCATGGATGTTTCATATTCCAAATAAATGAAGTTACGGTTGAGTCTAATTTCTTAAAATATTATTTAATGTACCTGGGGGTGCTTTGAAGTAGGAAGAGCAACTTGGGGAGGATGATCATCTTAACAATGTTGATTCTCCCTGCTAATGTAAGGTGGAAGGAAGACCATCTAGTCTTATCTTGTTTAATGTTTTCCATGTAGACAGCAAAATTTTGTAGAGAAAGAGCTTTATGTTTACTTGTAATATTTACCCCTAGATATTTAAAATTATCTGCTAAGATAAATGGGAAAGTGTTCAGTTCAATATTACATGCTAGAGAATTCACTTGAAGAACCAGGCTTTTATTCAAATTGAGTGAAGATATTTTTTGAAAATCTGCTAATGCTTTTAGGACTGCTGGCACAGAGTTTTATTGGTCTGATATATACAGTACCATACTATCTGCATATAGTGATATTTTCTGTTCATGTCCTTCTCTGAAAATCCCCTTTATCTCTGATGCATTTCGAAAGTATACAGCCAATGGTTCAATGGCGATTGCAAAGAGAAAAGGTAATAAGGGGCATCCTTGTTGACTACCACTTTCTAGTTTGAAGTTATCTGAAATAATGTTGTTAATGTGAATTGTGGCTTCTGGACTATTATAAAGTAGTTTGATCCAAGCACATATATATGTTTGGGAAAAACAAAATTTGTGGAATATGGTGAATAGTAGGTAGTCTTCTTCAACCATATCAAATGCTTTTTTCTGCATCTAAAGATAATAGGATCTCTGGGGTGTTAGATGTAATGGGTGAATATAATATATTAAACAAAAGCCCAAGGTTAGAAGTTAAGGGTTTGCCTTTAATAAATCCTGTTTGGTCTTGTGATATTACAGATGGAATCACTTTCTCAGTCCTTCTGACACGAACTTTGGAGAGTATCTTAGCAATGTTATTCAGAAGAGAGATTGGTCTATATGATGCACATTGTAGTAGGTCTTTGTTATCCTTAGGAAAAATGGTAATTAATGCTTGGTGAAAGGTTTGAGGAAGATTTATTTTTGTCTTTAGCTTCTATAAACGTTGCTAATAAAAGTCGAGCTAACTTATTTGAGAATTTTTTTTAAAAAAATTTCACTGGGTAGCCATCAGGGCCAGCTGCTGTCCCACTTTGCAGTGAGTTTATATCATCTAGTAATTCTGAAAGTGTCAGAGGTTTATCCAGCTCCACAGAACCAGGAGTATCTAGCTGTGGTATCTCTAATGAATCAAGAAACTCATTAGATTGTGTCTTAAACTGAGCAGAAACTGAGGGACTTATAGTACTCTAAATGTGTCAGTTATATTTTTATGGTCACAAATTTTAGCTCTGTCTGTGTTGTTAATTGCTGTTATTGCATTACGGACTTCCTGCTTATTGATTTGTTGTTGCATAATGTTTTTATCTTACTCTGGGGGGATCTAAGAGGTCTGTTGGGTCTGTAAAAGGTTAGCATCTCTGTAATGTATTCTGGACCATGTGTCATGATCTGGGAGTCCAGAAAGCACAGGTACCTAAACCAATTCCAAAGTTGTCCACTAGAGGGGGGGGAACACTGTCAAAATACCCCGACTAGAAACAAAAAGGGCAGAGGCGAATCTTTATAAAAATAAGTGGTTTATTTTCACAAAAGGCTGTGCAAGCCCCAAAGCTCTAAAGAGTACAAGGAGATACCTGAAAAGGCAAGGCAGACACAGCAAATAAGTCCCAAAAGAGAATCCAAAATCTGTGGTGGAAAACAGAGCAGAGGTTCAAAAAATAATGCTGTTTAAAATTGAGGAAAAACTGGAGACCTTAAAAGTGAAGTTAACCTTCATCTTAGAAGGAGGCATCAAACTAGTAACAACTCTTACAATTCTGGAGGGTACTCACTGTCCTACTGCAGTCTCGGCATACAACATCATGGAGGGTCTGGGCTCCTACCTGATGAATGGAAGTGCAAAAACCTATGGCTATGGTGCCAAAACCGATGAGCTGTTGAATCCGATGGGTGTGTGACAGTTTTCAAAACATTGGGATGTCCATCCTGCGAAGGAGGTATATAAGCAGGCCCCTGCTATGGAAAAACACACTGAAGGACACACAAAACTGAAACTTCTGATGAACCCATCAGCAGAGCTAAGTGAAGAATGGACAGTGTATTTACACTGTGCTTCAAATGAGGGTCTCTCTTCCTCTGTGGTGCTGGCTGATTACTGGAAGGGTGCAAGACAGAATTTTCCAAGGGTCACAGAGATAGCATTGCCCTACATATACTTCCAAGGCAGCCTAGTTGACTGTGAGAGGAGCTTTAGTAAATATAAGACTCTCCTCACAGGCAGGAGAGAGTCATTCAGTGAACTAAACACCAAGCGCCTCACAATCATGTACTTCATTGGGGGTGTGAGCCAGAAATGGAAATAAACCAAATGAGCACAGCGCAAAGTAAAAACAAATTGTACTGATTAAGAGTATTAAAATAAATAGATGAACTTGTAGCCATTATGTTTAGGTACAATAAAGTAAAAGTAAAGTGCCATTTCACCATTGTTTGTTTTGTTTTAACTGTTGCTGCTTTCTTACAGTAAAAAAAAAAAAGATAAAAACCCAAAAATCTGAATCAAGGGAAAATAAAATGATGAAAACTGAAAATCGGGAAAAACAAAATGGAATTTGTGAAAAAATAAAATGGATTCCATAGGGCCCTATAATAGCAATAGCACGGAAACTCACCAAAACTCTCCATTCCCTAGTGTGTTCAATGAGCCGCAAGGAACTATGGGAGGACCTTCCTTAAACAGGGTGAAAGGCCGATCCTGGTGGTGACTGGCAGGTGACCCCGCCCCTTGGAGAGCCATCCACAAAGCACAAGGGTTCTAACTTAGCCCTGCACCTTTCCCAACACACACACACACATAGTAAAATGTACAAAAGAAACATTAATTCAAATAAATAATACAAAATTAAAAAAACAAACAAGAAACACAACTGTGAACACCAGCCAGGGGAAAAATGCTGGCTGCAACATGACACTAAGCTGTTTAGTGACTTATATACTAAAAACAGTATCTTAAAATCCTTCCTATACCTGACTGGAAGCCAACGTAATGATCTTAGTACTGGCAGAAAAATAATCCAAACTCATTACATTTTTGAGATGTTAAAAAATCAGAGGCTGATTTAGGCCCAAAGTTTATCTTATCTATAATGTGAAACACGGGCATGGCCTAAAAGGCATGGATAAGTTTCTCCAAGTCTGTTTTTGACATGATTTTAGAAAATGCTGTTTCCATTAATAATCCTTGAGAAATATGACTGTCTAGCCTTGGCCACTTCAGAGTTACAAAATACCTAGGCTTTATTTATAGGTGTTGCAGTAGACCTGCTGTTTATGTTTTCTCCATTTACACTCCGCATTCCTGCATTCTCTTTTTTGATTGAAGACTGGTAAAGCGTTACTCCAAGGTGCTTTCTGCTTGCTAGAAATGGTTGTAACAGGTGCTACAGTATCAATAGCCTTTAAAATTTTCATGCTAAAGTGATCAAGCATGACATCTACTGACTCAGCACTTAAATTATCAATCTCAGGTAAGGCACTGGTGAATAGAGTGGGGGTGTTATCCATTATGTATCTTTTTTTAACACAACCACATCTGTTTTGAATATCAGGACTAAATGATATCTCGAAGAAAATACAGTAATGGTCAGATAGGGCCATGTCCTTAATATTAATAGTAAGAATACAAAGACCCTTAACTAATGACCAAATCCAACATGTGCCCTCATACATGAGTAGAACCATTAACATTCTGTACCAGATCAAATGTGTCAAACAATATTTGGGTCATCAATATTGATGTTATATGGTTGTTGAAATCACCTGTGATAACAAAGTGGTCAAAGTCTGTAGCACAAAAGTTCTGAGAAATCATCAATAAAATCAGCAGAACATTTTTTAGGCCTATAAACAGTTAGTAGTAAGGTCTGATGACAGCCCTTTATTACTACACACAGATACTTAAAAGTATGAAAATCATCAAATGACACCTGTTTACATTGAAAAGTATCCCATAATAAATGTTATTTAAACTGAGTGTGAACTCACACATTTCACTGTTTTGCAGTAGAAGATCATTACCTGGAATCACATCAGTTACTTATGTAAAATGCAATTTTGCACTTTGCCCACTGAACACAAATTATAAGTTTATGAATATTCATTTGCATTTTTGCTTTTTGTGTTGAGTATTTATGTTGACATCGAGATATCTTTTAATACTGTCCTTTGGCAGTTGTGCTGTATGACAAAGTATTGATAGATCTTCATTTCATGTGATTTTCCATGGCATTATTTGACTGACATTTTGTCATTACTGGTGCTGAAAGCCTAATACATTGTAAAACCCTATCTCTCCTCCTCACTCCCTAACATGAAAGATTTTGCACAGGTACTGTATTTCCATGTGGCTCCAATTGATGTTTTTCTGCTGTATCCCTTGCTAACACCTTCATGCTGCCAGCTATATCTCACGCCACTCACTGAGCTGAGTGGATCCAAGTCAGGATTCTTCCTAAGATTGC
Organism: Polypterus senegalus; assembly: GCF_016835505.1. Taxonomy (NCBI): domain Eukaryota; kingdom Metazoa; phylum Chordata; class Cladistia; order Polypteriformes; family Polypteridae; genus Polypterus; species Polypterus senegalus. The sequence continues at coordinate 38,304,341 of NC_053164.1, forward strand.
TAGGGGACACACACTCAGGCCAGCTTTAAGCAGAGGAATGGGTTTTGTAAGTTCTGTTCTAGTACTTCAGTAGCTTTTGTTCTCTTTCACTCTCTCTTTCTCTCGTTGCCGCCTCTCTTTCACACACACAAACAAATTCACACGCATACACACTCACATTCTTTGCACAGCTTCACAGGATGACTGTGTCTCTTTTCTCTTATAGGTTTGCGTAGCTCTACCAGAACTTTCATGTTAAAAGTGCCACCATGCTCCAGACATTTTTTTATTATACAATTAATTACCATCAATTGACCAGCATTCCAGTGGTTCACCATTTAAAAGATACGGAACTGTGTAGGTCCTATGTGTCTGTATTACACATTTTAAAGCAGAGGAGATCTTATCTGCTATCCCTATAAATGATAATCATTTATTCCAACATTCTTTGACTTATACAGTATTTAATTTTTGGAAACCAGTAGGTACCATGACATTTAGAAATCTTTTTGTGCTGATGATGATGTCTCCCATCACCTATAATGTACTTCTGCTGCTTGATCTCCATATCAACACTAGTTTTTGAGTTAAGTTAGTTAGGTTAGGAGCACACACTGATACTTCGCATTGCCGCACACACCACATGACGAACCAACTCAGGATCCCAGATTGGGACCCGAATGTAGCCATGCAATGGGTGACACCTGAGCACCACACTAGTTTTTGAGTAGCCCCATCCCATATAATATCTCTTCCTGATACAACATACAGCCGATATTTTGGCAAGGCACATGACAAAACTTAATGAAAATAAGTTTAGCCATTTTTGTGTGATTAGTGAACACGCGAACAGACAAACAAGAAAACATCCAAATGGCTTATACAGATTTTGTTGATATACAGTAGATTAGAAAGGGATCTCCCAATTAAAAATTCAGTAACATAATGGAATTAATCTATTTAAAAAATAAGTTCTAGGTTAAAACTATATGTGCCAAGCTGATAAAGGAACAACCAGGATCGCACCACGGGTCATTTATATTTCCTTTATATTAATTGTAAGGTATCTTCTTTAGTGTTAAGACTTTGTAATTTCTTCTTTATTTGCTAGTGAATATTACTGGTTAGTTTTATTGCTGTATTATCAATGTATTTATTGGTTTTTATGTTATGTTCCCCGAGGTTTACATATTGAACCAAGGACCCCAATGCTTTATCAGGGGACTGTCCCCAAACCTTTATACACCTGTAACTGATGCAGTGTGGTATGGAATTAATTGTTGTGGATTATGGGTTTTGTGTTGTTTACAAGTTAAAATTGTTGGATTATGGACTGGCTTTGTTTGCTTTGGGTTTACCTTGTAGGCATGCCCTTTTTGCCTATTTTATTATTGCTTTTGCATATGAGTTAAATAAATCTCTAAATATACTGTAAAGGAAAACTGTTTTTGTTATTTAGGGCAAGTTGTAATCTTATTCTTAATCACCCCAACCCACTTTTTTAAGCTGTTCCGTTCTTTTGCTGGTAAATTCTCAACCTGAGTTTTAAGATCTGGTCAAAACAGCAAGTATGTCATAATTAAACACAAATTGCTCATTGTTCACATATATCTTATCTAAAACTGTGTAAAATGATCCCAGGGCAAATTCCAACTTGTGAGTGATGTCAGCAAGTGTCTACATCACTAAGTCACATGTTTTTGGAATGTTCGACACTCAAACAATTAGCTATATATTTTCATATACACTACCGCTCAAACATTCGAAATCACACTAAATTTTGTGCTTTTTGTGGAAATGGATAGTTTATTTTATCGATATACCATTAAATTAATTTAAATATATAATCAGACAATTACTGTGCTGCTAATGGCTATTACTGCTTGAAATTACTGCTTTTTAATGTATTACTCCCATATAACTGCAAAGCTGCATTGTCAGCAGCCATTGGTTTCATGTCTAATGGTCACCTTCCTTAGCTTAGTCACTTTAATTAGTCATATTTAATGCTAATTGGTTGACTAATTAAATGCTAATTGGTTATCAGAAACATCTTTGTATTTGCATTAGCTCCATGAAACTGGTTATGTTTAATAAAGCAAGTAAATTATTACTGGTATTTTGTATGTATTAAATCAAGAAGCCAACGAAGAACCTGTAAGGCATCTATTTTTCAAGCTACACACTCTGATGTCCTTATCCTCTTATGCAGTTGTGCATCCGGACCTTCTCTTGCATTTTCTGTCCTGGTTAAATCCAGTTTGTTCCCTTCTTTAAAGACAGTATTAGACAACTTCAGTTTCTTGCCAATCCTTCAGATGAAATAACCTTCATTCTGCAAGAAAACAAAAGACTGACATGTCTCTTGAGAAAGCTGCTTTATTTTGGCCATTTTTAGACCTAGAACTGAATTTTAGGAATGCCAGTACCTTGTAACCCTAGTGAATGGAATAACAGGTTTGGTTTCTCTAATATCCAAATATACTATTTTAACATTTTTTTAACAATTAAGGGAAATGACCATTAAGAAACTGAAGCCATAACTACTGAAAATGGGGGTTTGTAGTCAAATATGAATAAGAAATGAAAAAATCAGCTGTTTTAAGCAGTACTATGCATTAAAAGCAGAACTAATGTCTTGGTTGTGTAATGGTATCTTAAAAAAGTTCAACTTCTATCAAACAAAAAACAAGAAAATGTCTGGGCGATTTCAAACTTCTGACTAGTAGTGTAAATCTTATAAATGGCCTTGCATCTAAAAATCACTCCTAACATTTTACCAGGAATATGTGGAATAATACCTGATGGAATAAAATGTGCTGTGGAATCAACTGTTGTGAACGTCCATAAGAGACTCACTGTAATCACCTAGGAGAATCCCATTCCATAACTGAGGGGGAAAGTGAAGCTCCATATTATCTCAAAATGTAAAAAGTCAAATTCTCCTTGCAAAGATCTGATTAGAATTTGTTATGAGTTTATTAATGTAATTGTAAAATAAACACACTAAGCCTATGAAGAAGTTTTTATTTAATTTGTTTCATTATTTAGATCCAATTTAGATGGGGCTCTTTTAGTGAATTGGATCGGCCTGAGTGTTTGATGTATGGAACATATTAAATCATTTAGTGTTTTTTTTATTGGATTGTGTGTTGTTCTCTTAATAAAAAAAAAATTAAAAATTGCTTCTCAGCCTTCTTGAAAACATCAGGCACATTGAGTGGCTGAATCCACTACATGTTGAAGTTCAGGAGAAAGACCTGGTCAGAAGCAAGCTAACCACTGTGTCCAGCCTTGTGGAAAAGACAGTATGGGTAGGGACAGATAGAGGACCTGGATCTTGGCTTGGACAGAAGACAGGCGTAGACATATACAGTTTCTCGTATGGCTCCACTCATTTTCACCCACCTTTTATGTGCAGTTTTTACCCTGACTACACCCATCCTATGAAAGGAGGACTTCAGCACAAAGACATGACAGAAAAGCATATGGATGTTAGAAGACAGTAATGGCAACATGATTATAGCTGAAGGCCTTGGTTCAAGTGAAAGGTGTTGATTTTGAGTACCAGCAAGAAAGGAAAATTGATTTATAATTGTACTAGCTGTGCTACCCATCTAAGATAGGCTAAAATCTAAATAATCAATATAGACCTCGGGATAAACATTTGCAGTACACCATCTACTGGAAAATACTTTGTAATACATGTAGTAATAAAATGTACTGCATTTATCACTCCAACAGATGGCACATCACAAACATTTTTTGTAATAAAATGCATTTACAAATGATTGCAATGTGTCATCTGTTGGACTGACAAACGCAATGCAAATCTCTCTGTTATATGTTATTTGGGCATTACTACAAATGCTTGTGATGTGCCATCTGTTACAATGTCAAATGTAATGCATATGTCTCTGCTGTATGTTATATGTAATAGGATTTGTAAAGGCAGTGTTAATGTTTGTGAAGTGCCGTCTGCTAGAATGAAAATGCAAAGGAACCAGACGGTCACACAGATGCACAAACACACAGACAGTTGTCCTTATATTAAGGTGGATTTATTTCTTATTCTGCAATGGAGTGTTTCTTAATGTGAATGGTGTCTGAAGCTTTGTGAAAAAAATAAAATATATTAATGTTGAGAGATTTATGTAGCATCTTTAAATTAAAAACAAAAAAGTAAACATCTTGATTTTCACAAGATAAGTGCAAACTGAAAACATTAATTTTTAATTTTCCAGTTCTTCTTTAGTCTTAGAGGCACAACAGACTGTAGACAATGATGGTATATGTATGAGCAATTCAGCATTGAAATACAAGTTAATAGAAAACAAGAACAAAAAGTCTAATCACTAATCACTGTGAAATCATGCTGTCCATGTAGGATGGCAAAGCTGGAACCTAATGTGAAATGTTGTACGGAAAAAGAAAGATGTAGGGTGGATTCAGAAAGCATTTAGACCTCTTCATTTTCTATACATTTTATTGTGTTTAAATCAATAAATTTGCCATTTGTGCCCATCAATCTACACTCAACAACCCATAATGACAAAGTGAAAACATTTACAGAAAGGTTTGCATCTTCAGTGATGTAATCTGGGGTCATAGGGTGTTTTGTGTCGTTCAACATCAGAAATCCTCACCCAAGCTACCCAGCCGGGACTGATCTAACCTTGACTTGACCACAGTTTGTCCTCTTAATCCACAGCCACCTGTTGGCTCTCTTTCCAGCTTCAGTAGTTAATCTGATGGTGTTCCTCTTTACCTCCAATGCAATGGCCAGAATCATTAGGGCTCTGCAAAGTGAGAGCCGTGCAAATCCATAACAAACAGCCCACCTCAATGGGCTTGCATTGGGTTCACCAGCCTTGTTCTGCTAGCTCCTGGTACTTTGCACATTTCTGCTTGTTGGCTTTTTCCAAGCACTCTTCCCAGGGCACAGCGAGCTCCACCAAGACCATTTGCTTGATGGCCTTTGGGAAGATGATCATGTTTGGATGGAGATTTGTAAGCATGATGTTCTCTTGTAACCTCAACTGCTTGCCTAAGTCCACTGCTTAGGAGGCCTGTCCTTGTTCTAGGCTTTTGGTGAACCTTTTGGCCGACCATGACAAAGGGGGTAATGTTCTTTTCTTTGGAGAGTTCCAAACTTTGTCTATTTATATCCAGTTCAGGGGAGCTGGAGCCTATCCTGACAGCACTGGACACAAGAAGGAAACCAATTGAGGATGGAGCATTGATCCATCACATTGTACATTCACACACAAAGGGCCAATTTAGAATCACTATTAAATTAGTATGCACAGTTTTAATGTGTGTTTGGAAAAATGAAGTACCTGGACAACAATCCATAGGAATATGTAAAAACATGAAGACGACACACAAAAGTTGCTTAAATAATTGCATATTACATTTACAAATAAATAAATAATATAAATGTTAATTTTAAAAAGACACTACCTCTATTAGCTTTGAAACGCAGAAAAAAAACATTAAAAAGAAGTAAAACGAAGCATTCTTCACTTACCCGTTTGCTTGTCTATTATTTGGGGTATTCTTAAAAAAAAGTGTGATTTGTGAATAAAAGTGTACTCTTTCCGGTGAATTCGCAAGCATATAATATTAGATTAGACACCCTTCCTTTTATCATTGCAGAACAGTTTAAATACCTCGGGGTAAACATCACAAGTAAACATAAAGCTCTTTATCAACAAAATTTCGTCGTCTGCATGGAAAAAATTAAACAAGACTTGCATAGATGGTCAACCCTTCATCTCACACTAGCTGGAAGAATTAACACTGTTAAGATGAATATTCTTCCTAAGCTCCTTTTTTTATTTCAAAACATACCAATATACATTAATAAATCGTTTTTAAGCAATTAGATTCAACAATAACCTCATTTATTTGGAATTCTAAACATCCACGCATCAAAAGAGCGACTCTACAAAGACAAAAGGTAGAAGGCGGTATGGCTCTACCTAACTTCCAGTTTTATTACTGGGCGGCAAATATACAGTCGATAAGAACCTGGACACAAATAGAAGAACATACACAGGCATGGACCACAATAGAAGTAAAATCCTGCAGTACTTCTTTGTATTCCTTGCTTTGTGCACCAATAAACACACGTTATCGGCAATACACTAATAACCCAATTGTGCTCCACTCACTTAGAATCTGGAACCAATGTAGAAAGCATTTTAAGACGGAGAAGCTTCTTTCTGTGGCACCCTGCAAAAGAACCACCTCTTTCAACCCTCACAAACATGTGCAGTTTTTAATATCTGGAAAAATTTTGGAATTAACTTGCTTAGGATCTTTATATAGACAACGTCTTTGCATCCTATGAACAATTACATTCCAAATTTAACATTCCAGCTACAAATTTCTTTTACTATCTTCAAATCAGGAACTTTGTTAAACAGAACCTTCCAGATTTTCCTCATCTGGCACCCTCATCCACGCTGGAAAATTTATTGCTCAATTTAAAGGAGTTAGACTCCATCTCTACAATATATAAAATCCTTTTACAATCCCTTCCTTTCAAAGATCCAAGAGGACACTGGGAAAATGATCTCTCAATTAATATATCAGAAAAGGAGTGGAAAGTAGCAATGCAGAGAATTCACTCGAGCTCCATATGTGCAAAGCATACAATTATACAGCTCAAAATTATATATCGAGCACATCTGTCTCGACTAAAACTCTCCAAAATGTTTCCAGGACATGATCCAACCTGTGAACGCTGCAAATTAGCTCCAGCCTCACTAGGTCACATGTTCTGGGCCTGCACCAAATTAACATTATTCTGGACAAAAATTTTAATTACCTCTCAGACAGTCTTGGACTCACAATCCCTCCTAACCCATTAACAGCTGTGTTTGGGGTTCTTCCAGAGGGTCTTAAAGTGGAGAAGGACAAACAAATTGTGATTGCATTCACTACACTTTTGGCACGCAGACTTATTCTGATAAACTGGAAGAACCCAAACTCTCCTCTTTTAAGTCAGTGGGAAACTGATGTGTTATATTATTTAAAATTGGAAAAATCAAATACTCAGTTAGAGGATCTGTGCAGACTTTTTTCAAAACATGGCAGGATCTAATCAGTAATATTTTGAAATAAGTTTATAAAGCACAGAGAATTTGTTGATTTAGGTATTTTTTAAAAGCCTTAAATTTTACACCGTTTGGCTTGCTCTCTCTCTCAAGGGTGGGGATCGATCTGTTCTTAGCATAATTTTTTTTTTTTTTTTTTTGTAAAAATGTGATTGCTATGTATTGATTGTAATAAAATTAATAAAATAAAAAAAAAAGTGTGATTTGAAATTCCTCCGTTGGACGAGCATCCGTATTCCACTTTATTCTTTCCGATCGATTCAGCCAGGATATCTTGGGTTCCGTTCGAGCCTGTAATGGAAAAAAACACAGGAGTTTAAATAATAAACGGGTAGTTTTCATGTTATAATGATAATACAGTCGCCACTCACCCCATACACCCCCAGAACAGAGTACAACAAATGGGTAGGTGGTGCGAGGATCATTGGCAGGATTCTTGGAAACAGCTGCCCAGCCTCCCCCGGATATAGTGCACCACCCCTCACCTCACCTGCACGCAGGTGAGCCACGCCTTCTAGCGCTGAGATCAGCTTCTTCGTTTAGAAGATCGAATGAGGAAGAGGAAGCTGTGCAGCAAGCTGCGCGGAGGAATGCGACTTCGATAAAAGCAGGAAGTGAGGAGACTGTGAGAGAGACGGCGTCGGCGAGTGAGGCTGTTGCTGTTCGAGAAGTTAGAGAAGGCGAACGTGCAAGCAACAGTTTGGCGAGGAAGACTCTTCTAATATGGAGCGAAGAGCTGTAAGTATCAAGGACTTGGGGCGCAGATGGGCTCAGTGGTCGAATTGCGACACGGAGAACAGTTAAGAATTGGGTCCCATGTTGGGATAGGCTATCCTGTCGCTTTAAGCAAAACTCAAGGAAGGAACGGAGGGGAGCGGTGTGAAGGAAATTCAAGATGGAAGGGCCTACTTTGTTTGGCTTTTTGTTTGGAAGTATCTAAGGAACGGTCTGCTTCGACAAAAAGGCAGATGATTTGAAGAAAAAAAAATCGCAGTTTTATAACGATTATCATGATAGTGAGACCGGAAGAGTTCGCTGCTGACTAAGCTGCTGTGTTCGCGTCCGGGCTGTGAAGTTTTTGCTAGACCTTCCTTTAACTGACCGTGCCAAGACAAAGTTACAAAAAAAAAAACACAAGTTTACGTTATTTATAGATAAAACAGTTCAAGAACGATGAGTAAATAGTTCCAACCAACTATTTACTTGTCTTTAGCGCACATGCCAGTATTTTCTTTTACTTGTTTACTTGTAGGTGTTTATTCGTGACATATGCTATAATTTTTATTGTCATTTGTACCCTGCCAAGGTTTATTTAACAGTTTTGCTAATGTAGGCACCAACGCACTTCAGGCGAGCATACTTAAAAGATTCCTAACTATTTTGTTTATCCGTGCTTTCCCAATCGGCCACAAGTGGGGATATTTTTAATATAAGCTAATGTAACGCTAAACTAAACCATAAGGAGCACAGAGTGTCTCGTAGCCTTTGGTATCGATGTCGGGTCCAGTTGCGGTACGTGTGAAGCTCCCCCACCTTTTATATCATCTTTTTCTCCAGGCACTTTTGATGTCAACTATAGTTGTATAACTGGGTGGGTGAGTGAGTGTGTGAATGTCAAATGATGGACTCCAAAAATATGACTACTGCTACTGTCCAACGAAATGTTATGATGATTTGATAAGTGTAGGCACCCTGTAATGGGCTGGCATAGTGTTCAGGGTTACATTTCTTTGCCTACATTTTTTCTGGGTTTGGCTGATTGTCTCCCAGGAATGTGCAGCTAAACTACTTTTAACAAATAATTAAAAAAGGCGAGAAGTTAAACTTTTACGGTTAAAGGGCATATTCCTGTTTTAGGATTGTGGGGCAATAGTTCCAAACCCAGCAGTATAAGGTGCAGGACAGCAGCAATCTAATGCAGGACACATTTAGACCGAGTCAACTAGGAATTGTTAAACATTTTAATTCCCCAGCCTATGCCTACTTTCTTGAAAGTACAGAAGAGGGGAGGGGACTTTGGATCTTGGTCTACATTCAGAAAAAAGTTAAGAGAAATACTGCTTGCCCAGTGATGTCACCAGCCTTGGTGCTTACACGTGTAAACTTTAAGTATGTAACTGTGTGTGTGCGCACATTTTATATGTAGATGTGTATATGCATGTTGTATGGGGCCTTGCATATGTGTTTAAAAACCCAGCTGGTTTTTTTTTTTTTTCCTCTTTTTTTTGCATGTTGAAATATGTATAATGCAGGACAGAGAAGAGAATGCTGCCTCCCTTTGTGTGTTTTTTTAACTTGGCAATAATTGGAATGCTCTTTTATTCAGAATCACAAACTGCCTTGTGTTTTGTAAACGTTATGCACTGTCCAATCTTTATTGCTGTTTAGAGTGAAACTGCATTACACAATTAGTTTATCTCCTGTGTTTCCTTGTTATTGGATCTAATAGTATTTAAAATATAAAACAACCTGAAGTAGGGCAATTCATTCTTTTTTTTTTTTTTTAAGTTGGCCGTCAGGCAAAATGATTTAAAACCCACAAGCATATGGTACAGTTGTTTGCATATTTCTTCCTGCAGGTTGAGTGACTCAGTGAGTCATTAGTGAAGACTGTCCTGGCAACCTCATGGTTTATATTGTAATGGCCTAGTCGCTAGGCCACACTAAACCTGTCAGTTTTCCAGTTGTGTGGTTTTTTTTTTTTAAGAAAATGTTATATAATGTATATTTAAAAAGAACCTCCGTGTGGTTTGTGTGCGAAGGTGCTATACACAAGGAAGTAGCACATTTTTAAAAAAACTTTTGTATGTATTCGTTTTCTTAATTGCAATAAAACAAGTACAATAAGCAAGCCTTGAAAATTAGGGAATTGGTCTACTTTTATTCTTCACCTGTATTCTGAGACTTCAGGTAGAGATGTACACAAATTGGGTCTTGAAAGTGATTTTTAATCCAATTAATACGTGTCAATGACAAGTCTATTTCCTCATTTCAGCTCATCTGTCTGTACATTGAGAATCATTTGTGATGCAGGCTTTTTTATACAGTAGATGTGGGGTATGTGAGGGGGTTGAGATTATTCCAACTCGCAGTTGAAAGTAGCATATTGAAAAATACATTTGAATCTACACACAGGAACAGGGCAGAGCAGGCTTTACATATCTAAAATGGCTAGTATGATTTATTTTATTTTTTTCTTTTCCCCAGTGCTGTGCTCTGCTGAGCTGGGCAGTAGCATCCCTTAATTCAGCAACACTGAATTAACTTGCTAATTACAAAGACAGGTTTATTTATTGAATGTCCATACAACCCTGTGGAGATAGTTTTTGTCTTCATTTTCTCCTCCTCTATGGAGTGCCATTAACATCAATGCTGCACCTTCTCTCTTGACACATTAACATTGACCACTTTCAGGAAGCAAATTATTCAGTAGAAGTGTTTCAAGAAAAAACTGGGGTTCTTTTATGCTCTCGACAGTATGACTTTATAAAGCTTCACGGTGACTAAATGCGAAGTCAGAAGTTTTCTTTCATTAGCTTTCCTTATTTTTAGTCATTGTGCAATGTGGCTGTATAGTTATCTAATTAGCTTCTGTAAAAAGACAGATTCATCCTATTGACAAATGAAGTTTGTTCTATCTGTACATTTTTATTCAGAATGTTTTTTCCTCATTCCATACTTCTGTTTGTGTTCCAGTAAATTAGTAGCTCCACTATCAGCCTAGCTGTCGATTTGTCAGCTTAATAGCCTGCAAGTGTTATCTGGTTGAGCTGCCATGTAAAGCTGTGGAGGCACGTGATGTAAACAAGAGATCACTTTACAAGGTTTGATCAAAGCTGACATTGGCTTCTTGTAGAATGTCAAGAAAAATGCATTGGTCGCCTGCATGCTTTGATAACCACATACGTTGGTCACATTTCCCCCTGGTATTTAGTTGCCAGCCCAAGTGTTGCCATAAAACTAACCATATGATTGAGTAGATAAGCATTTGCCTTTTAAGCCTCTGTCTCCTAGCCAACCTGGTGCACACTAGTGACATTACTCATCCTGAGACCGAATAAGCACATTGAACAAGCGAAAACATACTTTATGTTCAGGCCAAGCAAGTGTTCCTATGTGTCACAGTTTAAGCTGCCATTGGCCTTTTCATGAAGCTATACTCTTTCAAATGGCCAAAAGCAGCTAGCCCTGTGACCTTTCTTTTTAAAGCAGGTTTGAAGGGACAGTTGGCTTACTATCTCAGAAATGCTATTGGTCATTCTTTATTTTAATTTTTTTTAATTCCTTTTCATAACCTATACAGTGTTTGTGTAGGGTTTGAATTTAGTTGGTGGGCGTAATTTCATTACATGCATTAAAAATATCCAGGGTCATTGGCTCATTTGTGCTTATATAGAGAAAAGTACTTCTTGTCATCTCTTAATGTTCATGTGAATAATGGTGAAAGTTAAACATTTACTTTGAAATAGTTTTGTTATAAAATTGATGCACAAGGAAGCGCCAAAGTGTACAAAGAATGAAAACGGTAAACGTTCTGCTATAACACATGGAATCACTAGTTGCATATTTGTCTATTTTGCTTTGTCACTGTTTGTAATTACAATGCATTAAAAAAACAAATTAAGTGAGGAAAACGTCACTGAGACTCGACAATTGGAATTAAGGCAGCTAATGGAGTTTGTAGAAGTGTTTAGGAAGATTTAACAATGTGGGTTAACAAAACGTACACCTGCTTAGCAATTACATGTTGTGTTTTTTTTGTGAATCAAGATAGTAATTCACTTGAATGTAGTAGGAAATGTATCATGAAAAAATGAAATATATTGTTGCATAATGTGCCATTTTGAAACTTGTTTTGTAACAAAGAATTCTACTGTATCATCTCATTCTGACTTCTTATTGGAAGAGACCATGTATTAAAGCATGGAGGCAAAGCTTTGTGGATTTATTTTATAAAACTTTGACGTACAGCTGTCTTTATTATTAATACAGTGTTTCTGATTGCATTTTATTTTTCAAGCATAGTTTAGGTTTCTAGACAATAATGGTATATAAAGCAAGCACCATAAAAATGTATCAGAAGATTGCTTTCCAGTAGTTCAAAAATGAACACTGCACATAGTTTTTTTTTTTTGGTTGGCAAGAAATTTAATTAAAAATAATTGCATTATTTTCCAGAAGGGAGTTTTATTGCAGTATATACACATGGGTGATGACTTGATTCTATGTTGCTCTGTACTGGCATGTTTTCTTTTTCTGCAAGTTTGGTGTCTCTTAATTTTAACGGTTGCTTCCACATCTCATTTTGAGCTATGTTGGTTTGGAAAATAGGGTGCTGTCAAGATGCAAAAACCAGTTCAAGTCCTTTCCTGTTCTGTATTTTATAGTTGGCGTGCAAGTCCACAAATAGAGATAAGGATGAACTTTTTTTTGTTAACCATAGAAAACATTTTTTTCAGTCTCGAGATTTTGGTGTTGCTGTGAGTGGTTCATGGTACACTAAGGCCACTTTTCTGTTGGCTTCAGGTTACATACTGTGTGTCTCCTGTTGTATTTCAATACCCTTTTCACCCAGGAAAGCTCTTGGAACCCATATGAGACATTTTCATAGCTTGCTTGCTTAAATTCTGCTCATTATGTTAGTTTCTGATGACCTGGGGATATCTTCAGTGAGACTGTGGCAGAATGGTGGTCATCTGCTGCTCTGTGCATTGGAATTCACTTATGGGATCAATAGTTTATCTAATCCAATGAAATAGTTTTTGCCCTTAAGACAAGCAGTTGTACTATTTTTAAGCATTCACACTGGTTTAGTATTGTGCATTGCCTTTTTTTCTTTAATTGTGTTTATATTGTAATTTGGGCTGGTGATGGTGTTAAACATGACTTGGAAATGTTGCTGTGTAATGACATTGAAGATTGCTGTTTTGTGCAAGTAACACTACAGGGAAATGTTTTTAGTGCTTTGTACCATATTATATGCAAGTACAGTATGTAGCACTTTGATACAATCAATATACAACAAAAAACACTGGAACCAGGAAGTTAGCCTCTTTCTGGTATGAATCTCTTTCATTTCAGTAATCGGCTGCATCTTTCAAATAAACTTGATAGTACAGGAACTGGTTGCAATAAATCAAAGTAATGTGACCTAAATGTTGGTTAATTTACTGTAGTTCTGTCTGCTGTTGGTTGTACCTCACCTTTGGAAAAACTGATTGGGCAGTTGTACTCCCAGCTAAAGCATTTCAAGAATGCAGTTCGTCAGTCATTAACATTCAGGTTTCTGTTCTAGTTTTCATTCATTTGTAGTTAATTACTAGGTAAAAAAAATATTTCTGAGCATAAAGGGATCGTATTTAAAGTTACTTTTTTTTTTTTTTTTCCCTTCTCCCCAGTTCTGCACAAGGTGAGAGATATCGGACACCCAAAACTAAATGTTTTATCCAGTTCTGTCAATATTGTCTATGTATACAAGTATGTTTATATATACCAATGTTTAACTAATATTCAATAATTGAAATTTTGAAGGGAACAGGCTTTGCAAAACTAGAGGAAACAGACTGTCTCTCCTGGGGCAACAGATGGGTCACTTCAGCAGTTTTAGACTCCTTTTATTAGGCCGATTTTTATATGGTGTAGTGGGTAAGACAGGGGTCTCTTAAACTGTACAGACACCAAAGAGTTTGGGTCCAAGTTGAAGTCCTAGCCCCTGGGTTTGTGATTTAGTAGAGTCCAAAAATGTAGATTTCAGTTGAATTGTTATATTAATTAACAATACTTGTTAAAGTGACAATTCAGAGATCAGGAAATGTTTCTTGTCTGACCAATATGGAATGTATTCCCATCCTATGGTACAATGTTAAATACAAATTCATTAAAATGTATAATTGGTTCACAAGGTTTAGTTCTTTCAGAGAGTTTGATATATACATGCTGTATATAAATGCATTCATAAATTGGTTCTTGCACAGTCATTATTAAATGCAGGCATCATTTTTAAAAGCTCCTAATGGCAGTTGGGCTCCCTGTGAAAGCATACGGGATATGGTAGTGGAAGTAGCCTTTAATTGCTGAATTTATGACTATGTTTGGAGGATTGTTTGCCAAAAAACCATTTTAGCATGGAGGGTGGTATTTGGAGAAACTAAGATCACAAGTCATTACTTTATATCTTCCTGTGTATGGTATGGAATCGTGTAATGAGATTAACTTGTTTGTAGATGTAGGCAGCTGGGTTCTGCTGGGCCACTAAGCATGTCTGGCACTTTTTTGCTCCAGAACTTCTTTGAGTCTTTACTGGAGTTGTTCCAAAATGAGTACAGTCTTATAACAACCTAGAGTATATACAACTGTGGCCCTGATTAAGTATCTCTGGTTGGTGTCTCATTGTCAGTTAAGGACTTAATTGGCACCCTTCTAGTGTAGGGTACAGTGTTTTAGTCACTTGGCCTTTGCTGCTTGTCTTAAAAACTAATCTTGTCACCTTAGAGACCAAAGTGCTATGGCTTCCCTTTTGGTTATACAGTACTGCAGCAGTCATTAGTATATAGGTTAAACATCCTTTTGAGTTGTCTCTTGAGGTTTATAATGTGATGTGGTGGAAAGCTTCTTTGGTCCCACTGGGCACAACCATTGAAGAAGGATGCTTGGAAGTGCTAGGCCTCTGATGCTGTTTTCACTATCTGAGTGCTTCTGTAGTAATCCTGAAAACATTTGAAGTGGGGGTTACAGAAGTTCATTATACTGAAATATAATGTATGCATTGCATGCATTTGTGATTATCATTTGTGTCAGATTTTTTGGTGACCCCTGTAAAGCTCAGGGTAGTTGAACGGCTTATGCAGTAGGTCCCAAAGGAGGCAATAACCCCCTGTAGTCTATGTAATCAAGTGCAAGCAAAAATGAATCATTCAGAACCACAGTATTTATGCATGTAGTGGGTTACGTATAAAGCACGAATATGTGTGGGGTGAGGAAATGTTTGCTCAAAACAAATGGGCACATTTATGTCAAATTTTGGGGGGGTTGGGTAAATATGTAAGCATTAGTTGATCAGTTGACTATTGAACTATTTTAAGTATAAAAGTATGGTAATTTTGATTCTTAACTTAAAGATCATGACTGAATTTACAGTACATACATGTTAATAACCCAGTTATTCGCAGAAACCTGTTTTATGAAATCTGTAGAGAAACTGAATTCAGTTGATTGGGGTGTTTTTCTCCCCTTCACCTCTTCAGTTTAATAATGTTGACGCATTAAAGGAGAATTCCATAAGTGGACTTTTGCATGTAAACTGAGGTTTTTAAGAGACCAGGCTTCTAACTTAACCGGTTTACTTGCTTTATACTGATTTTGTATATGCATGAAGACTCGCTCAAAGGGGTGTGTGTGTAACTGGATGGTTGATATCCTTACAGCAGTTGTGCTAATCCTGTGTTTTATGTCCTAAATTACACAAGCAGTGTGCAGCGTAAGCAGGGTTGTTGAGTCAAACCTCTATTGACATTGTCGGACCTTTTTACATGAGCTGTTTTCACCTGTCAGTCATTACATCGTGGAAATATACAACCCTCAATATCAAAAATATTGGGACATTGTGTAAAATAAAAACAAAGGGATTTGAAAAACTTAAACCAATATTTTTATTCACAATAAGATTTAGAAGACCTATCAAATGTTGAAAGTTAGTCATTTTACCATCCATCCATTATCCAACCTGCTATTTTCTAACAAAGGGTCACTTTGGGTTTGCTGGATATTTTCATGAAGAAAAATTTGCGTATTCAGAATTTGATGGCAGCAACATATCTCAAAGTTGGGACCTGGGCACCAAAAGGCTGGAAAAGTGGTACTAAAAAACAACTTGTGGAACATTTTGCAACTAATTTGTGGTTAATTGGCAAAAAGTCAGTAACATGATTGGATATAAAAAGAGCATCTCGGAGGCAGTGGTTCATCAGTCTGCAAAATAACTGCACCTACAACTTGTGGAACAATTTCAGAATGTTCCTCAGTGTAAAATTGTGAAGACTTTTGATATGTACTGTAGAGGTGATATTCAGAGAATCTAGAGAAATCTCTGTGCACAAGGAACAAGGCTGAAAATCAATATGGGATGCCTGTGATCTTTGGGGCCTTAGGAGGGGGAGGTACTGCATTATATAAAGAAGCCATATGTGAACATGATCCAGAAACACTGCTGTCATTGTGCCAAAGCTCATTTAAAATGTACTGCAGCAAAGTGGAAAACTGTTCTGTGGTGCGACAAATTGAAATTTTGAAATTGGTGCTGGGTGGTATGACACATTCTACAAACCGGATTCCAAAAAAGTTGGGACACTAAACAAATTGTGAATAAAAACTGAATGCAATGATGTGGAGATGGCAAATGTCAATATTTTATTTGTAATAGAACGTAGATGACAGATCAAACGTTTAATCCGAGTAAATGTATCATTTTAAAGGAAAAATATGTTGATTTAAAATTTCACGGTGTCAACAAATCCCAAAAAAGTTGGGACAAGTAGCAATAAGAGGCTGGAAAAAGTAAATTTGAGCATAACGAAGAGCTGGAAGACCAATAAACACTAATTAGGTCAATTGGCAACATGATTGGGTATAAAAAGAGCTTCTCAGAGTGGCAGTGTCTCTCAGAAGCCAAGATGGGTAGAGGATCACCAATTCCCACAATGTTGCGCAGAAAGATAGTGGAGCAATATCAGAAAGGTGTTACCCAGCGAAAAATTGCAAAGACTTTGCATCTATCATCATCAACTGTGCATAACATCCAAAGATTCAGAGAATCTGGAACAATCTCTGTGCGTAAGGGTCAAGGCCGTAAAACCATACTGGATGCCCGTGATCTCCGGGCCCTTAAACGACACTGCACCACAAACAGGAATGCTACTGTAAAGGAAATCACAGAATGGGCTCAGGAATACTTCCAGAAACCATTGTCAGTGAACACAATCCACCGTGCCATCCGCCGTTGCCAGCTGAAACTCTACAGTGCAAAGAAGAAGCCATTTCTAAGCAAGATCCACAAGCTCAGGCGTTTCACTGGGCCAGGGATAATTCAAAATGGAGTGTGGCAAAATGGAAGACTGTTCTGTGGTCAGACGAGTCACGATTCAAGTTCTTTTTGGAAATCTGGGACGCCATGTCATCCGGACCAAAGAGGACAAGGACCCAAGTTGTTATCAACGCTCAGTTCAGAAGCCTGCATCTCTGATGGTATGGGGTTGCATGAGTGCGTGTGGCATGGGCAGCTTGCATGTCTGGAAAGGCACCATCAATGCAGAAAAATATATTCAGGTTCTAGAACAACATATGCTCCCATCCAGACGTCATCTCTTTCAGGGAAGACCCTGCATTTTTCAACAAGATAATGCCAGACCACATTCTGCATCAATCACAACATCATGGCTGTGTAGGAGAAGGATCCGGTACTGAAATGGCCAGTCTGCAGTCCAGATCTTTCACCTATAGAGAACATTTGGCGCATCATAAAGAGGAAGGTGCGACAAAGAAGGCCCAAGACGATTGAACAGTTAGAGGCCTGTATTAGACAAGAATGGGAGAGCATTCCTATTTCTAAACTTGAGAAACTGGTCTCCTCGGTCCCCAGACGTCTGTTGAGTGTTGTAAGAAGTAGGGGAGATGCCACACAGTGGTGAAAATGGCCTTGTCCCAACTTTTTTGGGATTTGTTGACACCATGAAATTCTGAATCAACATATTTTCCCTTAAAATGATTTTCTCAGTTTAAACTTTTGTTCCGTGATTTATGTTCTATTATGAATAAAATATTAGAAGTTGGCACCTCCACATCATTGCATTCAGTTTTTATTCACGATTTGTATAGTGTCCCAACTTTTTTGGAATCCGGTTTGTATATCGCAGTATTTTTCAAAATTGTACCGGTTTCACAGTATTCAACAGTATTTCTTTTCCATGCATGAGTTAACCACATTTTTCCACTGCAATTACTGCAGTAGACTGGCAAAGAATAACCTATTCCACTGTCCTGAGAATTGTACATTGTACAAAAAAAACATTTTAATGTGCACAAAAGTATTAATACAGGTTTGCATGGCCCCATAAAGTGATAGCTTTCAAGGAGTGGGGTACTAATGAAGAGAGAATCGTGTTGCATGACAGTTGTAGTCAAATTATAGAACCTTTTTATTGAACAAATTTTGTAAACAACTTTTAAACTAAAATTTTGACAACATGTTGTCAACCGTCCAAACAGGCATTTAGACGTACGTAGTCAGATATCCAGAAGTGCTTGTCAAAAGTTGTATTGCACTGAACAAGTCTTGGAAAAGAGAGAAATATTTTTTTGTAAACCAACTACACTTTTTCTGTTAATGTTAACAATCTCTGTCCACTGACACGTTAGTGACTTTTTTTAAACAACTTTACCATTTAAACTGCATAATATTTAAACTAAAAAATAGTGCAACTTCCAGTAATACTATTACAGCAAAACGCAATTGCACGAACGCGGGGAGTTGACTGGGGCGAGTCGCACCCTATCGTTCTCTATTGCTTCATCGGCTTACTGCAGCGTGTGAATAAGGTGCTGCGCCCACAGAGATGTATATTTATGGGCCGACAGGATAGGGGGAAGCAAAAAAGAAAAGAACACAAGGAGGTTAAAGAAGGGAAAAGGCAGTCATGGGAGACAATACATACACCAGGAAGATGAAAGCAGCACAAGCTGGGGCTCCGACAGTCGGCCTCTGACAGTCTGGCTGCGCAGTGTGGTGGCAGCCAAGACAGGAGTTGGCAAAAAGCAGTTAGTGCTACAAAGGCTCCGCCAGAAGCGCCTGTAAAGGATGAGCCGTGGAGACAAAAGGTGGTGTACTGCAATCGGGCAAGGAGAGAGAGAGACTGCATTTTAACCTCTATTTTAACGGATTTATTTATTATGGATTTTATCCCCACGTTTCACTGGTTTTATGGATTTCTGGTTTTCTATTTGGGTACTGTATTTTTCTGAACACTGCACAATGGACACTTTTTTTTTTTTTTGGTTTTACTTTTGACTGTTTTTAACAAAAGAACTTTAGCACTTTCCACCATCCCCTGGCTTCAATGAGATTTCTCGGCTCATCTCGGTCATAACTATTGACGGTGTTGGTTCAACAGACTCCCATGTGGGAAGAGGGAGTCTGTAGGGGACCAGCATTGTCACACTATTACACAGTAACCAGGTACATTTACACCTTACTGGAAAGAATGGGGCTAAAACAAAAAGTACAACTTGGCTTGCAGTATTATTCAGTAGTATAGAAATGGTATTCACACATTAAAAACAATGGTCCACATCCGAACTTTTAAAACCAAAGTATCTTCAGACAACACACAGCACTTTTTTTTTTTTTTCGTCAAAAGTTCTGTGTCATCATGTTCAACTTTATCCATTGGGCAATTGGGTATTTGGAGAAAGAAACGGAAGGACAGTAATTAGGGGGGTGGGGGGTTTTACGTTTTGAAAGAGACAGTACTACTGCAATAAATTTCATCGAAGGTCGCCCTAAATCGCTGCGCCTCCGTGTTCCCATGTTTAATAATGTGCTTTAACTCCTATCATCATGAAAATCGTGTATACATCTCAGTATTTTAGTTATTTAGAGAGCTGTAATATCACAAATGTAATGGGTTCTGTGTCCTGTCGGAAAAGAGAAAGTGGAAGCACGTAGTGATTCACACACAGAGCAAAAGATCAAATACAAAACAAAGCATTTAACGTGCTACTTTAGTTACGATGGGATTTGAGAAACTGGTTAATTAAATGATTTTAAGATGAAGTTTATGATGTACTTTAATGACAAACTACGTGATTAAAGTGAAAATTTCAAGATTAAAGTTGACAATTCGTGCTAACTGCGTGCGCTAACCCCCCCGGGCACCCTAATAAGCTTTCATATGACACTCGGACGATGGGCTACAACTTGCCTTTTTATGGCGACTTTGATATGTGACAACTTCTTTTTTTTTTTTATTTTGGCCACTGTGCGACTTTGAACTTGAGGTTTCGAAATTCTCCGACACGGTATGTCACTCGATCAACTTCTTTTTCTTGTTTAAACCAACAAATAGTATGTTTTTCTTTGCCTCCACTTGCAATTCGCTGAAATTGCTCCATTTTTCCTCCTGGTTTTGCCATTGTCTTTTCACAGAATGCTTAGCTTAAGGGGTATTTATATTGACTTATTCAAAGAGGCATAATTCTGGAAGGAGTTTGGGTGGGACATTAGGCACGTGTTACTTTTTATGCTGACTGGGATTTATGTAGCGGAAGAACGTGGAAGTTTGCGGAAGCACAGATTTATGCATCTGGATTTTTTTGTACATACGCACATTCCCGCTTTTGTGCTTACGCCACGTAGAACGTTGTGCGAAGAACTCGCACTATAACATGGGGCCCCAGGTATTTATAACCTGTTGTTAAGAAGGGGTACTACACAGTGGTAAACATGGGCTTGTCCCAACTTTAAGACGTGCTGCTGCCATCCAAATCAAAATGACCATATTCTATTCTTAAACTCTAACATTTTCTTAGTTAGAAAACATTTTAAAATGTTTTTTATGTTCTATTGTGAATTTATATATGGGTTTGAGATGCAAATCATTGCATTGTTTTTATATACATTTTACAGTGTCAACTTTTTTTAGAATTGGTTGTAGAAAAGTTCTACTCCATGTAATACAGACTTCTGTTATTTTTAATTTTAAAAGGGAACCAAAATTATACATTAATTTTCTGTGACCCCTTATGCTAAATGTCTGTTTCCAGGGAATGGAACAAATTTGTGCTGACCCCCAAACAAATGGTGAACCTTTCTGTAGTGAATGGTATATGAACAGCTTTATTTTTGTGGTGTAGCTGTCAAAATGAGGTGTACATGCAGAGTCCCATGAGTTTATAACAACTTGAGGCAATCCTTCACTAATGTTTAATCTATATGCAGAGAGATGTCAAACAAAATGACACTATTGGCTAAATATTCTATACAGTACATATTGTAATCTGTTCATTTAGCTAATAAGTTGTCATTTTGCTTGACTTCTCACTGCATCCATAATGGCTAACATGGTACGCAACTCACTACTACTAAAGACAGTGTTTTATATGGTAACTTCACAAATAAGAGTTAATAATAAAGCAATTTATCTAGAGGAATTCAAAGACATGTAGAAAATAAAGGGTGGCAGTGTAGTGGATTAAGGCATCCACAGTAAGTGGAAAGTGTGCCAGGGAACATGTCAGCCCCACAGTGCACATGATGGGAGGTACCAGCAAATCCAGGCAGTTTAGACCTCTAGTAGAAAACCATTCTTAGGAGAACCAGTCCTAATTTAAAAATGAATGTGTCTGTGACATGCTCGCATACGAAATACAGTATACTGTAATTGGTTCTTGCATTGAGGCTTCAGGTCCCTTTCCTTACAAGCCTGGTCTAGAGAAAAGTAAAATCAGAAAATGGACAGAAGAGTGACTTATGCTTTATTGAATGTGTGCAGATTTTATACATTTTAAGTACAAAGTTCAACTTGGAGTAGACGATAAAACTGTGAAGGGGAATTTCTTGATGGATGTCTAGAATTCTTGCAATAAAATGTTAATTCTGTTTAATGTAGTGGACTCTTAACAGATGGCCACTGACTGTTTTGTTGAAAATGCTTAAATACCTCCCCCCAATGTCGGAGGAAGTCCTTTTACTCTTGTAATGTTAAGAACAAACATTACTAAATGTGTTTTCTGGAGCTTCTTGAGTGGCAGTGCTCAAAGCAGGTCTATCGTGGCTCCAGAGAACTACCACAGGTTTTTAGGTCTTCTCTCTGTGCAGTTTGCATGCTTTCGCAGGATATTCCTGCATCTTCCGGCATCAAAGGCTATTCAAATTTGGACAGGCATGAAAGTGCAAATATGTGTGCGGGGAATTCTTTCTAGAATGGAGACTGTGTTCTACCTATTTCTTCTATGATACACTCCCGCTAACCCTATAAAAAGCTCCTTCACAACTTGTCTGGGAACATCTGAAATTCTGCAAGTACTAAAGATGTGAGGAAGAAACCATCAGGTCACAATTGTAAACCTCTAATTCTGTGACCCGAGTCATTGTTTCATTGTGCTATTCAAGCTTGTGGTGATTTAAGTTTTGTTACTTAAACAGGTAGCAAACTTTTCAGCTCAAGCTATTCTCTTTCTGAACAGGTTAGCATTGCAATGCCTGAAGGAAGGGTTTGTATGCAATTGTTGGAAAGAAACCCTTTTTTTGTAGTCTGATACCTCCTGAATCCTGTTGTGAAAGTCCCATCCCTTGGGGGTGAGGTAAGATGGTGCAGGCTTGCTTCCTTACAGCACACAATACTCTGTGGTTTTTCTTGTCTGACAACAAGTTTGTACTGTTATATCAGATCAGATGTTTCTGTGCTTTCATTTTGTGAAGGCCAAGGTTTGTAGTTAAACACACACACTGGACTAGATGGTGTGACTTCAAATACATGGCTGCTAGCTTGGAGATTTATTCGGTGCATTTGGGCTTTCAGCACTTGACACAACTGCTGTTTTTTTTGTGGGGTTAAGCCTGCTTCATTGGAGGTGTTTTAGTGCAACAATAAAGTAATGCACTGAAAAGATTGAGCTTTTTTCCCCCCGATCTGAAGAAGGTAGTTACAAATGTTGTTTTCAGGATGTTGTAGTAATTTAACGTTCAAGGGAAAAGGAACAGGATGAGCCAAAAATGGTTATGTTGCAAGTACCTCTGTTGTCTTGACAGATGTCTTTTTAAACTTGCATAATTTTAAATTACAGAATATTATACATTTGCCTTCAGCTTTAAAGCCACAAAGAAAGTAAGGCCCCTCATTTAATGCAGTGCCTTTTTATAGTGCGCCTAATCTCGCAGGGTTTTCATTCAAAACAGGCAATCCTATAGCACAGACTAGACTACTATATTGTTTACTGAACCAATTCATTGACTGCTGTTTTCAACCTGTACCTTTTAATAATTTTAAAATTATCTGCAATATGAAGCATGTCGCATCTTAACTGTGTGCTTAGTACCCTTTGTCTCATCATTCCCGACTTTAGTGTTAGAATGTAAAAGAATATTGTTAGTATACTTTTGCTATACAGTAAGAAAAGGGATAATTTCATTTTTCCTTCAGTTAACTCTGCAGAGTTCTTGTATGCAGCCATTAAGCATCCTATTTTATGTCTATGCAGGAAGAAGGCATCTCAACAGGAGGCCCAGACAAGGTCCAAGCCCTCCAGAGCCAGGTTGAAGGGGTCAAGAACATCATGACCCAGAATGTAGATCGCATTTTGGCTCGAGGAGAGAAGCTGGATGATCTGATGAACAAGACAGAGGACCTACAATCTAGTGTGAGTACCTTTTTAGAAATTTCAGCCAGTACCTAGGAAGGTGTCTTGGAAGTCACAGGGCCCAATGTAAGTATTGCTGCTGCTCACAGTCCCTGCATGATGTTTATACTTTCTCCCCATGTCTGCAGTAGTATTCCACACCTGAAAGTCATATACATTTTGGCATTAGCATATCTGATGTGCAGTGTACCAATGCCCTTTCCATGGTAAAACCCTGCCTTGATCTTGATACTGTCAGCAAAAAATTCCAGCTCTCTGAAGTCCTGACCTTGATAACTGGGTAGAGTAAGTGGTGCATGCTCAAAAGTAATGAACCCCTAGCCTTATTTCCAAAACATTCAAGTTTGCATTCACTGTGCCAAAACTAGTACAGTGCCATTGGGGAGAAAAAATATGACTTTGTGGACGAATACCTGAAAAACCTGTTACATTTGCAATATTAGAGGAAATTGTGAAGAAGGTCAATACTACTTCATAACTCTGTGTGTATAAATCATGAAAGAATCCTTTTGTAGGAACTAGCTTAACATAAATGTGACAAAACAATCTAGTGTGGTCTTATCCATACAGTCACATGATTTAAACAGGACAAAATGCAATAAAATATCCAAGGTGCTCAGGAAGAAAATTCTATGCCCATATGCAAAATTTGAAAGATCCATTTAACTGATTATGTAGACGCAAATTAAAACTTAATCATTAGTCTGCCAAGAACTGACCATCTCTCAACTCAAAGTAACCAAAGAATATTTAAAGACTACTCCCTGGTTAAGATTAGTCTCAAAGTGTCAATAGGTAATATATGATTCAGTGCTGGTGGTCAAAAAGGGATTGAGTTTACATGATCAAGAATTGTTGTGTGTGCCACTTTGGTGTAGACGAATATTGGTTATATGACAGCAATATCAAAATGTCCTGCAGATATGAATTTCAGTAGTTTTACTGTTATTCAAAAAGCTGTGTGTGTGTGCTTATAGTTTATGAATTGACCTAAGAATATTGGATTTCTCTCCCCAATTTGTCCCTAAGTCACAGTCTGTGCACGTCACCAACTTTGTATATGTTTCCAGGTTTACACAGTTTGAGTCTTTTATACAATGTGAGCTTTGATCAAATTTTTAATGTTGACAAACCTCCCATGAGGGATTTAGAATGCAAATTTTAAACCCCAGTTTTTAGACCACTAATTTATGGGGAGTACAGTTACAAGTACTGATGTCTGTATGTTTAACACTTGTTTAATGTCTGAGAGATAATATATAATGCAGAGTATTCGCCCCTGATTTTGTTTAATACCAACTTAAAGTTTAAAACAAAATGACTTTAGTCAAACAGTTTGTATTAAAGTTATCATTGTATAACAAACTACACAGACTAGTTGGTCTGGTAACTTTACATTTTTCACATTCTGAAGAAATGGCAGCAAATGTCACCAGATAAGATGATGGTATTTCTAGAGATCCACAAAGAAATGCATAGTCTCGGGGACTTGAACACCCTTCCTTGAGGATTGAAAACTTAATTGAAACTTGCCTGTTTACCACCATTTGTATAATGTAAGGAAATTTCTAGTTCTACATGTTGATTCCAGGTTTATTAAACAGTGTTTTTATTTTGTCTGAGAAACAACTACCAATGTCAAAAGAAAAGCACAATAGGGCCCCAAATTAGACAGGTGAATTATTTTAAAAGAATGAAGTGTGGGTTTTTTTTTTTTTTTTTTTTTATATATATATATATATATATATATATATATATATATATATATATATATATATATATATATATATATATATATATATATATATATATATATATATATATATATATATATATATATATATATATATATATATATATAGTAAGTCTCCTTGCAACATTAAATTCTAACTGCCATGAGAAACCTTTTGAAATTTTAAAGCAGTCTTTGGATTACATGGCTAGGAATCTCAGTCGTGCATTACGCAGCTCCCTCTTGTCTTTTCATAACAATTTTTAAATTTTCAAAGTTGCATGTCTCCACCAGAACGACCCTAGACAATATTTAAACTTGTGGTTTTTGTGACAAATTGCAGAACACTATGACTAAGTCGTTGAGGATGGCACACTATATCACTGGCAGTCACAGGTGCAAGTCACAACTATCTGTGACTTAGAAAATGTAAGTTACACAGATTGATGCCAGCTTTTGTTGAACCAAAACTTGCTCTCTTAGAAGTGTATATGGCAGGAATGATTTAGGCAAATGTGGAAGTCTGTAAATAAGATTTGCCATTTTGTGTTAATCTGCTGAAGCATATTAAACCATGTTCTTGTTTAATCGAACTCCAACTTTTAAATCCAAGTTTATATTTTTGAGTCTACACGGGATATTACTGGCACATGCACACCTCTGTTTGATCCGTATACTTAAAACCTCTTCAGAAAGGTAGACGGTATTCTTAGTCTATGGTCATCCTGCACATTACCATTTTTTCCTTCTGCGTTCAGAATGGTTGTTAGTACTCGTACCAGTAAATGTGGGACTTTTTTTTTTTTTTTTTTATTTACAAGTCATAAGGCTACTTGGTTTCTGCTCACAGCTGAGTTTCTTGAGAAATATTGTTTTTATTTAATGAATGACGTATACATTATTTGTAATGTACTTCTGTCACTCTAGGAAAGTTTTTTTTTATATGTAGTTAAAAAAAAACAAAAAAAACTACACAACAGAATGGGACACAAACAATACTGATAACGACCTACAAGTACACACAGTGTATCAAAGCCTGTGTGTGCACAAATACAGACAACAAATCAGTTTCAAGAAACCCATTTTCAGCTCAACCCTGGGGTGTGTTTCTACTGAAGGAGAGAAAAATGTTAAACAAGTTCTGGATTCCTAATGCAGTTCCCATCTTTAGATTTTGTATGTGTGAAATTTAAACCTTGTGAAATGCACACTCACTTCTCATTTGTGTAAATTCAGAGCCATCTACCATTGTGCTTAATTTAAATAGTGAATAGTTGCCTCATTTAAACTAACCTGGTTTACCAAATTCCTAGTAACCCAAGTATTTGAGCTTGCATAACCCACTATAAGAATGACCCTCCAAATTTAAGGCATTGCTCTACAAGTTCTACCAGGGTGATAACCTTCACTTCCTTATATTTGTGTCTATGCTTTGTCAAGCAGCTAACATTTTCTCTAACTCATCTCCTGTTTTTTTTTTTGCGTCTTTGTTGCTACAGTCTGAGCACTTCAAGACAACGGCTAAGAAAGTATCACGAAAATACTGGTGGAAGAATGTCAAGATGATTGTGCTGATCTGTGTGATTGTGGCCATCATCCTCACGCTGATCATCCTTTTAGCAACCGGTGTCATCCACAGCTAGAAGCCCAAAGAATGTTCAGCTTTGGACTCCATGCCAGCAATTTGTATATCTGAACTCTAACCTCTCTGAAACTGGAGAAGGTCCATCTCCTGTACTGTGCACTCCATTTGTAATCCTGGCTACCTGCTGCTTTCCCATGTGTCCCAAGTTGGTGGCTCATTTCACTTCCACACAAAATGCTTAGCTGTTCTTTACTGTACATTTAGAGGCCCTGTTTTTATTCTGTCATGAAGGTGCATACTTGTTTGATATTCTGCTCCAATAGGTTTTGGTGGGCAGGAACGTTTTCGTTTTGGTTGAGCTGTGTATTACATGGGTGTTGGGCTCACAAGCCTTGAAATGAATGCCACCTTATTTAAATGGCTCTTGTTCATAGTGTTAGCTTTTCATCTGCAGGGTTTGCACAAACTTCATTTTCAGTTTTAAATGATTCTTAATTTAAATGAAGCTTGCACTTTTTATTCTTTTTCTATCGATGTCTCTGTATGTGCCTCTTCCATTTGAAATTGTTCCCCTAATATTAAAAAATTTTTGTCCTATTAAGTGTTTCTTTTAACCATGAACCAGTGCATTCAGTACACTGAGACCCTTTTACGTCTAGTGTAGTTAACACTTTCAAAATGATAAACGGCAAACGGAAGTTGCATGACTAATATGGGGTGCTGCCATGGTGTTCATTTCCTACTGGTGTGATAGGAGAGGCTTTCACCAAATAGTCAGTTGGCTTAATTAGATATAGCCATTTTAACTGTTCTTTTTTTCGAAGAAACTTAACTAAAGCCGTCATTGGTGTGTTTCCTTTCTTTACTTGTTTGAGTATGCACATTTGTCTTAACAATGCTATGATCTGCTGGAGTGTGCAGTGTTTAATAATTTGTTTGCTATACTTTTCCAGGTTTTCAGAGAGGTCCTTTTTCTTGCACATCCTTAGATGGTGGTTTGTTGTTTTTTTTTTTTTTCTTCTCTCTTCCTTTCCAGCTTGAGCAGTAGTTGCCAATATTATCCAGGTTTACAAATGGTCAAATTCCTTTTTTTTGATACCGCCATTCTTTTCATAACCATGTATGTATAAATGCACATCATGCCTAAATATTGTATGATGTGAATAAAAGTGAACAAACTTTTTTCCAGCATATGAGCATTAAGAGCAACCACCAGTCCTTGTGAAAAAAGTTTAAACCAGATTTGCAGCTTTTTTTTTTTTTTTAAAACTCCATTTTTGGTATATCAAGCAAATCTGTGTGGGCCAGTTTTTATAAACACTCTAAATGAAGGTCATCTGTAAATGTATATTTATATATGTGTATTTTTATGTCAACCCTGTGGCCATTTTCAAATGATGTTTACTGTGGCACTCTGTGTTTGGTACCTGATTCAGGGGGATCTTGCACATGGATGTTCCCTGCACCGCTAATTTCTTATCTTTTGTTAACGCTGATTTAAAAATCAAAGTGGGTAAGTCAATCAAATGACACTATAGCTCCCTGCACCATTCCATCCATCTGAAGTTTGTCTTTTGTATGTGTTGGGAATGTTGTGCATTTTTAACCAATCTTTATTTAGACATGTAAATAAGTCGCTACCTAAAAATATATATAAGATGAGAAAATATATTTTGTCTCCAGTTCGCTAACTGCATAAACTATTATAATACAGACAAAACAAGACTGGTGTCATCATAGCAACTGTGGCACAAACATTTGGCAGCAGAATTTTTCACTTGTATGCTTTAGCACTCTTTTTTTGAAATGTAGATACTAATATACACTTATTTGTCTAAAAATGACTGTTCAGTAAATGTTTGGAAGCTAATTTCATTTTTCTGAAAAATTGTTTTTTTCTTTAAAATTAATATGGAATTTTTCAGATATTGTCATTACGCTGTCGCTTCCTCCACTATTTGTCCAGTTGTGGATTAGACGAAGCACCACACGCTATTGTAATCACACTTGGGTAAAGTGCAGGCCTTGTGTCATGGAAATGCTACTTATGACTTTCGTTGCTAAGATCTTGATGACCGGTTTGCCAGCGGAGCCGTGAGTTGCCTTGAAGCTGATATCCTATCCTTGTGATGTTTTGTATGTTTCCTCTTCCTGTTTTTGATGGTTTGTTGCTGCATTTAACACTGGTACACTTATTTACTGTAGCTCATTTAAAATACAAAAGTGAATAAAATAAGTTATAATGTTGTGTGAGGGTTTTATTGAACTACTGGCATCCATCTTTTGGGAAGGTAGGTGGTAAGCAGACAATCTTTTGTCACATCTAATTAAGCTGCTTCCATGTGGACAGACAACCGTGTTGACAATCGCCTAACTCCTGATATGACACATTTTCTTTAAAACTGGAGGTGTCTAGGTCCTTCAAACATTGCAGTTGAAGTCAAAGGTTTTTTTTTTTTTTTTAAATTACTGGTGCTCATTAAATCTTTCTGCATCTTGCCATCCATCCATTTTCTGAGTCTGAATGTTCCTTCACTGGGCATTTATGAATGCCATTCCTGTTTAGAGGATAGGGATTACCTAATGTGTACATCTCTGGGGGCCAGAAGGAACTTGTGGAGAATTGTAGATCCACATATATGGTGATCAAGCCTGGATAACAGAGACTGGTGATGGAGTCGTGCTAACTTCTGAGTTCCCATCATTTAGTACTTTGGAATTCTTATAGCCATTTGTTCTCCAGAAAATAAAGGAGATTATACTAGTACAATTTCCCAACAAATGCAGGACAACTGCTCCACATAGACACAGGATGGAAATCGAGATGAACATACATAATTTAAAAAAACAACATCAACATATAACTGCTTAATGTTTATCAAAACATATTAGCCCACTTAGTTTTAGAATTTCTTCATTGACCCTAAAACACAAACTGGGAAATAACAGCTCACGTAAGTAGGCTAGAAGTCCAAATAAAAACAGAAATTGGTCGGAACAAAAATCTGTAGCTCCAGGATCTTCCCAGGACTAAGTTTGGGAACCAAAGCGCTAGGCTGATGACTTCAGTAAAATCTTAAGTCTGGAGTTGCCAAATGTGGAGTCCAACCAATGAAATAAGATTAGAGATGTGGTCTAGAGATACTTTGACCAATAAAAGTAGCCCTGGGGACAAAGTCCTATCTGTGTCTGACACCAAAAGAGATCTCAGAAGATCAATGATCAGGAATGGTTGATTCACATAAAGTTGCAAACAGTTACAAAGTAATTTCAAAGAGTTTTGATATTCATCAGTCCACAGTTAGACAAACTGTGTATAAATGGGGATGATTTAGTCTGTTTCTGCTCTCCCTAGAAATGGGTGCCCAGTCAAAATACTTGATAGGCACAATGCAGAATGTCCAATGAGGTAAAAAGAACCCCAAGTAACTGCTAAAGCATTAACATCTCTGTTCATGAGTAAACCAAACACAAACCATTGAACAGGTATTGTTCAGGATCCGAAAATGAAAACTGCTGTTCTAAAACCTTTCTGCATGCCTGGGGCCTCATGTATAAACGGTGCGTACGCACAGAAATTTTGCGCAAGAACTTTTCCACGTTCAAATCGCGATGTATAAAACCTACACTTGGCATAAAGCCATGCATGTTTCCACGGTACCTCATACCTTGTCGTACGCAAGTTCTCCAATCGGTTTTGCAGACTGGCGGCACCCAGCGTCAAAGCAATGCTACTGTTCCTGTGTGGTTACACCTTATTTTGCTGACGCGGCTTTATAAATACACCAAAACTAACCGCATATTGTTTATTAGTGTAATGCATCTGATTGTAATTAACTTGTAACAATATAATGGTAGAGGGAACAGTCATAGTATTCCAAATACCATAACTGCTTTAGCGTTGTTACTCACTGCACCACCTTCTTCTTTCAGCTGCTCCCGTTAGGAGTTGCCACAGCGGATCATCTTTTTCCATATTACTCTCACTGCACCACTCGGAGTATTTATATCATTGTATCCGAGTGTGAATCACAGCAGCAGCTGATCGGAAAGAGAATTATCGGTATACAGCTTCAAGCACACGCTGCCTCAGCCACGGCAAAACGTTTCAAAGCCTTTCCTGTACGGACGCGTATTTACATATGATGACGATATCATTTTTAGGGTGAAATACAGCAAAATATGTTTATAATATTATACAGATAAAACTTTAACTTCATTTAAATCTATATTCTTTACTGGGAGGGTCATCAGGGATAGAATAATTAAACATGTACTACGAAGATATTTCAGTGTTCCATGAACGTTTTCCCATGTTTAATAACGTGCTTTAACTCCTATCATGAAAATCGCGTATACATCTCAGTATTTTAGTTATTCAGAGAGCTGTAATATCACGAATGTAATGGACTCTGTGTCCAGTTGGAGCAAGAGAGCCAGTTTAAGAAGCAAGTAGTGATTCACACACATAGATCACATACGAGTAGAAGATCAAATACAAAACAAAGCATTTAACGTACTACTTTAATTACGATGTGATTTGAGAAACTGGTTAATTAAACGATTTTAAGATGAAGTTTATGATGATCTACTTTAATGACAAAATAAACTACGTGATTAAAGTGGAAATGTCGAGATTGAAGTTTACATTTCGTGCTTTTTCCCCACTGTGTGCCTTTTTTTTTTTCGCTGTACCCTAATAAGCTTTCATATGACACTCGGACAGTGGGCTACAACTCGGCTTTTCACGGCGACTTTGATATGTGACTTCTTTTTTATTTCCGGCACTGTGCGATTTGTGAATGTGAGCTTTCAAGTTTCTCCAACACGCTATGTCACTCGATCAACTTCCTTTTGTTGATTATACCACGGTTTATTTGAACAAATAGTATGTTTTTCCTTTGCCTCCACTTGGTATTCACTGAAATTCTTATATTTTCCCCCGTGCTTTTCTCATTGTCTTTTCACAGAATGCTGAGCTTACAGGATGATTTATATTCATTTGCATATTCAAAGAGGCGTAATTCTGGGAGGATTTGGGGCATTACATAAAGCGCGTGCACGAGCATTAGTTTTCCTGCCGATCGGGATTTATGTAGCGGAAGAACGTGGAAGTTGGAGTACGCACAGATTCCTGCATCTGGATTTTTCTGTGCGTAAGCACATTTCGGCTTTTGTGCTTATGCCATGTTATAGTGCGAGTTCTACGCACGCCGTTATACAGTGATTATCCTGATACTTCATAATGTAGTTGGGATAACATTGGTAAAATGTTTTGTGTACTGATGAAACTAATATTAAATCGTTTGGGAAGTAGCAGTAGCGCTAGCTATACATATAACATAGAAAGGACTCTGCCTGGCAATATGAAAACATCATCCCAATGCTGAAGTATAGTGGAAGGAGCATCATGAGGGCTACTTTGGTGACTGAAGTCCTGGACACCTTGCCGTCATCTAGAGGAAAGTGAATTTGCAAACTGATCAAGGTATCTGACAGGATAATGTCAGAATGGCTGTCCACCAGCTGAAGCTCAGTAGATGTTGGGTGCTGTAGCATGATAATGGCCCTAAACATACAAGCACATCTACAATTACTTAAAAACAATGTCTGCCTTTTGAAGTGGCAGAGTCAGAGCCCAGGCCTTAACCTAAAAGACAAGCTGTGAAATGACCTCAAGAGAGTCACTTACACCAGACATCCTAAGAATATGACTGAGCTAAAGCAGCTCTGTAAGGAAGAATGGTCCAAAATTCCTCCTAAACACTGCACAGGTCTGATCCACAGCTAAGAGAAGCACTTGTTAGAGGTTATTTTTGCTGAGAGGTTCGAACAGTTATTAAATTCAAGGGTTCACTTACTTTTTACACAACACACTAAATATTTGATGGATGTGTTCAATAAAGACATTAAAGACTACAACTGTGTGTTATTAGCATAAGCATATTGTGTTTGTCAATACTTGTGACTTAGATGTAGATCAGATCACATTTTATGACTAATTAATACAGAAAAACAGATAATTCCTAGAGGTTCACATTCTTTTATCTTGCCACTACAGAACATGGGCAGTATGTAGTGGAGCAAAAATAATTTGTGACTGCCTGGACACAAACAGAGAGCAGTCCAACAATTACAATTCTGTAGCTGTTCATGACACTGAACTACAAAAAAAAATGTACAGGGCAGTTCATGTTTGGGAGGTGTGGGAGGCGAGTGGTTAAAAACCTCAACATTTCTTATTTGGTTTGTAGGCAAGTTCAATAAATCGAAACATTGAAGTTGTGAGAAACTTGCTTTTTAGGCTTTTATTGATACCAGTGATCAGGACAATGGCCATCATTTTCTTGTAGCCATTGGGGTTTGCTTTATGTTCTTTATTTTAATTAAGGGTTAGCAGTTCAGGTATCAATGGGTGTAACATGAATGGAAGCAGGCTTTTTTATTTTAGTTTTTGTATTTCAGGAAGAACAGATGGAGCAATGCCATCCATCCATTATCCAACATGCTATATCCTACCTACAGGGTCACAGGGGCCTGCTGGAGCCAGTCCCAGCCAACACAGGGCGCAAGGCAGGAAACAAACCTCGGAAAGGGCGCCAGCCCACCGCAGAGATGGAGCAATGCTTTATATAAAAACTAGCTGTGCTATCTGTCTAAGACAGGTTTAAATCTGTGTTCAACATAGACCACAGGGTTAAGTAGAGCACCGTGCAGTGCATATGTCTCTGTTATATGCCATTTGGTATGGAATTTGTAAAAACAATGTTAGTGTTTGTGATGTGCCATCTGTTGGAATGACAAATGAATGCATTTTATTACTAAAAATGTTTGTGATATGCCATCTTTTGGAATGACAGAGACATAGCAACCAGATGGATACACAGACACTTATCCTTTTATTAAGGTGAAAAACAGTGTAGGATAGGCTGGACCATCAAAGACTGAGTTTTTTATTATCACCTGGGCCAATTATAATTAACATATAATTAATACAACATAATTCATTTAATCAACTTTAAAATCGAGTTCATAGTTTTATTTTTACGTCCACACAGGCTATTACTGACACACATCTCCCACAGGTTCACACACTACAAACCTCTTTACAAAGGCAGACTATTAATGTGACTGAATGCTACGTAATAATGGTTAAGCCTGAGTCACACTGAGTGTGACGTTCAGTGATCCGCCTTACAGTGTTAAACCAGAGTGACTCTCATGAACGTACTCTGCTGCTATCTAGTGAATAAAATTACATTATGCTGCAAAAAATCAGAAACACTTCTATGTATTTTCCCACACTTAGGTAACTCATGAACATTCACGAGTGGGGTGGAACCTTCAACTAAAACACAATATCTTGTAAACAAGAAGCTGTAATGCCATTAGCTGACACAAGCAATAGTAATAACAATGTGAATCGGTCATCAGAGGTTAACACAGATAGTAAAACTGATGCATGCAGCACTGTATTGCTGAGCAGCCATGATATGCTTGTTGACTCTGGTCGCCAGAAGGTTCACCGTGGTGCAAGCAAGCGCGTGGCAAAAACGCAAAACAAATGCAATCGGATGTACGGACAAGAAACGTGTAAGTACTGTTCACAATGTAGCAACTGTCATTCATGTCAGGGAAAATGTAGAGGTCACTAAGCCTTGTGCGGCGGTAGCCAACAATAACACAAGGGGACCATCAATAGTGTGGATCGGGCACTGACTTTCTACCCTGTTAAGCACAAGCAACAAAAAAAATATATACTCAGTAAAAAAAGAAACGTCCTCCGACTTTCAACTGTTTTTACTTTTAGTAAACTTAATGTGTAAATATTTGTATGAACAGTAAAAGAGTCAACACCATAAGACATAAACTAAAAATGATTCACAATGTGTCCCTGAATGAAGGGAGGCTCAAAATCAAAAGTACCAGTCAGTATGTGGTGTGGCCACCAGCTGCTTGAAGTACTGCAGTGCATCTCCTCCTCATGGACTGGACCAGATTTGTCAGTTCTTGCTGTGAGATGTTACCCCACTCTTCCACCAAGGCACCTGCAAGTTCCTGGACATTTCTGGGGGGAATGACCCTAGCCCTCACCCTGTGATCCAACAGGTCCCAGACGTGCTCAATTCCTTCGACGATAAACACAAATCCGTCCATCACCCCTGGTGAGACAAAACCGTGACTCATCAGTGAAGAGCACTTTTTGCCACTCCTGTCTGGTCCAGTGAAGGTGGGTTTGTGCCCATAGGCGGCGTTGTTGCTGGTGATGTCTGGTAAGGACCTGCCTTACAACAGGCCTACAAGCCCTCAGTCCAGCCTCTCTCAGCCTATTGCGGACAGTCTGAGCACTGATGGAGGGATTGTGTGTTCCTGGTGTGACTCGGGCAGTTGTTGTGGCCATCCTGTACCTGTCACGCAGGTGTGATATTCGGATGTACCGATCCTGTGCAGGTGTTGTTACACGTGGTCTTCCACTGCGAGGATGATCAGCTGTCCTTCCTGTCTCCCTGTAGTGCTGTCTTAGGCGTCTCACAGTGCGGACATGGCAATTTATTGCCCTAGCCACATCAGCAGTCCTCATGCCTCCCTGCAGCATGCCTAATGCACGTTCACGCAGATGAGCAGGGACCCTGGGCATCTTTCTTTGGGTGTTTTTCACAGTTGGTAGACAAGTCTCTTTAGTGTCCTGCGTTTTTATAACTGTGACCTTAAATGCCTACTTTCTGTAAGCTGTTAAGGTCTTAACGACCATTCCACAGGTGCATGTTAATTAATTGATTATGGTTAATTGAACATGCATGGAAAACATTGTTTAAACAATTTACAATGAAGATCTGTAAAGTTATTTGGATTTTTAAAACATTATTGTTGAAATACACAGTCCTGAAAAAGGGACGTTTCTTTTTTTGCTGAGTATATAAGAAATGGGCTTATGGAGACACACTTCTATCATCCCAAATACAACACCAGGCTGTGTGTTGGTGACTGTTATAAAACATGTCACATGAAGGACAGCTACTAAATCTGCATCAGGACTGCACTGGACACTCAGCCTTCCTAAGTATTTATGCTGGTACAGGTATTTTGATATTTATGTTTCTATCACACATAACATTTTTTATTGTTGAAAAACAAAGTAATGTTTTTGACAAATTTTTCTGGGGTAAACATAACACTAAGGAGTCACATACTGGCCACCCTACATGTTTACATTTTTTTTCCCTTTTCCATTCAGGACTGTTGATTAGCACTCACCCCAGCAGATTTTTTATTCACATGTTATGAGGGTTCTTGGTAGCTGTACACACCGTCGACACCATGTGTGTTTTGTTGTGATGCAATGTAAATGATATACTGTCTGTTTTATGGTGTTGTATACATTGTTCACAGTCACTAACAAGTGAAAATGTCATTAAATGTCAGTACAATGTAAAACTTTGAACTTTTTTTAATCAGTGCATGATTTGAGCAAATTTCCGAAATGTTAGTAACTGGGATTAGTTGTAGCAAACTGTAGTTGACTGTTTCCCTTTTTTAAGAACTATATAAGTGCTCAAAAGTGAGCCAAAGGTGATGTATGCTCAAATAGTTGTGTATGTATTGGGAACCAGAAGAAATTATAGATAAAAATGTGGCATCCACCTTGGATTCTAAATACAAAAACATAAAACTCCAGAACATATTTTAAAATTTCAGTTCAGTGTTTATCAACCATGCTGATTTATCTGCTCATGGATCACACAGATGCAGACTGCTACCTCGCCTCCTGCCTCACCTCTTAATGCTGATTGATAATGAGTGACCCCAGATGTAAACTTCTTATAGAGAGAACTCATGTTTAATTTTGTTGATTTTGCTGCCTATGGATAATATCTAGAAATGAACTTCGAAAAAATGTATTTTCAGCTCATTTCTGGTAAGTGTCACACTATTTGTAGTAAATTGTAGTAAAAAGTTAAGTTCAGGAGGCCTAAAGCAGCCCCATCTTCACACAATACCTGTGTGTGTGTGAGAGTTCAACTTTTAAAAATGCAAACGCACTACTCCTAAAATAAATACTAATAGCCACATTTTCAACCCCATCTTCAATTCATCTCTAGAATTTGTCTCTACTGACAGAAAGGAGAGAAAAAAATGTTAAACAAGTTCAGGAGGCCTAATGCAGCCCCATCTTCCTTACTTACATACTTGTGTGTATGTGTGTGTACAATGCACACGAATGCCACCGCTGTGTAAGTTCAACATTTTCCAACATTGTGCTTAATTCAAATAATGAGTGAGAATTGAATGCTGATAGCTCAATATGGTCAGTGTGAGTTACTAATTCCTCAAGTTGTTTCAACCAGCACGAGAAATGCTGGCTAACTTGTAACATGCAGAGTTGTAGACTGCTGTAGCTCTTTCACTGGCATTCATTGTTTATTACACTAAGTGTTTAACAGTTTAGTAGAGATAAGTGATACCAGCCTCAATTGCTGCCTCCATGAGTGTGGGATTTGTAAAATTATCCAATTTTGGGGTTTCTTCCCAGCATTGTGAGGTGCTGATTTTTGTGCTTTAATCTGGCTGACTTGTCCTAGTGAATGTTGCTGAACACGTCAATCTTTTCTTCCTACAGGGCAATTAAAATAACATGGTTGACCAAATAATGTCTAGTAACTTACATACTTTTAGTGAGCATAACCCACTTTAAAGATGACTCTCCAAGTATAAGGCATTGCTCCACAAGTTCTACCAGGGTGGTAATGTTTACTTCTTCATTTCTGTATCTGTACTATTTCAAATATTTAACATTTCTCTAACTCATCTCCTATTTTCATGTATCTCTCTTTGTTGCTGCAGTCTAATACCTTCAGAAAATCGGCTGAGAAAGTATCACGCAAATACTGGTGGAAGAACGTCAAGATGATTGTGCTGATCTGTGTAATTGTGGCCATCATCCTCATATTGATCATCCTCTTCGCAACGGGTGTCATCCACACTTAGAAATCCAGAGAGCAGGTCAGATCTGGACTCCATTCCAGAGGCTTGTGTATGCGAACTTCTACCTCTTTGAACCTGATGGTCCATCTCCTTGTACTATGCTCTCCTCCATTTGTAACTCTGGCTATCTACTGTTTTCCCCATGTGTCCCAAGTTGGTGGCTCACTTTCACACAAAATGCTTAGCTGCTCTCTGCTGTACATTTAGAGGCTTTGACTTTTATTCCGTCATTAAGGTACATCACTTGATTGATATTCGATTTTGGTGCTTTTGCTTGAGTTGTGTACTACATGGACATGGGGCTCAACAGCCTTGAAATGAATGCTACCTTATTTAAACAGCTCTTCTTCCTATTGTTAGATTTCCATCTGCAGGGTTTCACAAACTTAATTTTCGCTTGTTTTAAATATTTTTAATTTAAATAAAGGTTGCTCTGTTTCTTATTCCCCTCTCATCCATTTGTAATGTGTGTACCCCAATATTAAACTGCAGTTAGTACACTGAGACGCCCTAAGTCTAGTAGAGTCGACACTTTCAAAATGACACACGTCAACAGTGAAGTCGTATGACTATCGTGGGTGATTCCATGGTGTTCACTTCCTATTGGTCTGATAGGAGAGGCTTTAACTGAGTAGCCAGTTGGCTTACTTAGCCATGTTAGCCAAAAGATGTGCCAGTGCAGCTCTAGGCCATGTTAATCGTATTCTTTTTCAGAAGAAAGTTAAACGAGAACTGTCATCGGTGGGTTTCATTTCTTTAGTTATGTCTTAGCATGCATGTTTGCCTTAACAGCCTTTTAATCTGCTGGCTCAGCAGGAGTGTAGAGCTTAGTAATTTACTTTTGCTTCACTTCTCCAGTTTTTCAGAGAGCACCCTTTTCTGGCACATCTTTAGACTTATTTTTTTAATCTGGGCAATCGCCAATACTTTCCAGGTTTACACGTGGTCAGATTTCTTTCTGATTGGCTTTTTTTGTTAACATAACCACATGTATGTATAAATACACATCATACCTTAATACAGCGTTTCTCAACCTTTAATTATTTGCGACCCGAGTTTTCATAACAATTTTAATCGCGACCCCCTAACGTTTTTTTGAAAGGAGCCCACTAATACCAATTTGTTCTTTTTTAATTAATGATATATCATACAGTAGATGCGTATTTTATTATACCTACTTAACTTTTAGCGACATTTATCTAACTCTATATTTATTTTTCTAGTATCAGAATGTAGTTTAAGTTAATTTGTTTTGGTTTCAATAGATGTATTTTTCATATTTTCGATTCTTGTTTTCTTTTTTTCACATCTTTTTGTTACTTCGTGCCCCCCTAGGGGGGTCTGCCTCACAGTTTGAGAACCACTACCTTAATATTGTATGATATAAATGTAAAATGAAGATGAAGAAACATAAACAAATTCTCCAGCATGAGCATTAAGAGCAACCATCAGTTTGTGTGAGAAAAAAAGATATAACCGCACTTGTGCTTTTGCCAGATTTGCAGCTGTTTTTTCTTTCACATAAATCTGTGTGGGACAGTTTTTGTGAAAACTCCAATGAAGGGCAGCTGTAAATGTACATTTATTATTGCATACATGCACTGTATGTTTTTATGTCAACGTTTTCAAAAAATGTTTACTGTGCTGCTCTGTGTTTTTGACCTGATTCAGGGGAGCTTGCACAAGGGTGCTCCCTGCATCTGGGATTATTCTTTTGTTAATTATCACTGATTTAAAGATCAAAATGGGGTAAAGTCAATCAACTGAAACTATAGTGCCTTGCACCACTCCACCCATCTAATATTCATCTTTTGTCTTTTTTATTTGTATTGGGAATGTTGTATATTTTTACCAATGTTACTTATTAATATACATTTAAACGTTATAGATTATACATTATGTCATTAGCTTAAATTACGTAAGATGAGAAAATATATGGGCAGCACGGTGGCACAGTTCCCAGGTCCTCCCTGCATGGAGTTTGCACTTTCTCCCCGTGTCTGCGTGGGTTTCCTCCCACAGTCCAAAGACATGCAGGTTAGGTGCATTGGCAATCCTAAATTGTCCCTAGTGTGTGCTTGGTGTGTGTGTGTGTGTGTGTGCCCTGCGGTGGGCTGGCACCCTGCCCAGAGTTTGTTTCCTGCTTTGTGCCCTGTGTTGGCCCGATTGGCTCCAGCAGACGCCCGTGACCCTGTAGTTAGGATATAGCTGGTTGGATAATGGATGGATGGATGGAGAAAATATATTTGTCTCCAACGTGCTAACTGCATAAGCCATTACAATACAGGCAAACAAACCAGCCTGGTGTCATTGTGGCAAGTGTTCATCACAATAACACAACTGGTGCACTTTATTACAGTTGGTGTTCATTTGAACCATTTGGTGGCCTCCCAGTTAAAGCAGGGTGTCACTTAAATGCTTTTTTTTTTTTCCTAATTGATGTTTATATTGGCCTAAATGACTGTTCAGTAAATGTTTGGAAGCTAACTGGTACTTTTCATTATGCTTTGGTTGATTTTTTCTTGGAAATAATGGGAGTGTTTATTGTGTATTGTATCGTGTTATTAAGCCACTGCTTCCTCCACTGTTTGTCCAGTTTTGGATGATACAAAGCAGCACTCACAGCTGTGATCAAACTTTACTTTGTGTTGCTGAGATCTTGATGGCCAGTCTGTCATGGGACTACAAAGCTGATGTCCTGACAGTGTGACATTTTGTATACTTCCTCTTCCTACTCCTCCTGGACTGTTTCTGCATTAAATTATGTGGTTCACTTAAACTTTACTGTAGTTTGTTTAAAGTAAATAAAACAACAGAATTATCAAATTGTGTGAGTTATTATTGAACCACTGCTGTCTTATTGACCTAGTATCCATCAACATCTTTTGGGATGGTGGGGAATTGTTACTGTTCATCCCATAATGCAGACTGGACATAAGCAGAACACTGAAAGAACTTGAACTGGATTCCTGTTTGGTAAGAAGACAAGAATCTTTGTCACATCTATCTAAGAGCTGCTTCCATACGTGGACAGACAGCCTTTTGACAATCGCCTTACTCAGGACATGTAATATTTTCTTTACAGCTGATGGTGCCCTGGTTTCTACTGCAAACAACTAATGATGTTGTACTCCTTTGTTCTACCATCTCAGGTCATTCTGATTTTTATTGTTCATTTTTCAGATTTTGCACTACCTGATGCTAAACATTGACACACCTAGTCATCCATTGTTTTTTGAGTTTCTATTTTCGAATATAAAGTCATTGGGAATGGAACCCCTTCCAGGCTGGAAATGCTAAGCGTGCGATCACATCATGGGGTATGTATGAACACCAGGCCAGTTTAGAGGTCTGCA
Organism: Polypterus senegalus; assembly: GCF_016835505.1. Lineage (NCBI taxonomy): Eukaryota > Metazoa > Chordata > Cladistia > Polypteriformes > Polypteridae > Polypterus > Polypterus senegalus. The sequence goes on from NC_053164.1 coordinate 38,345,507, forward strand.
GGAGGCCATTTGTAAAATGTACAAATTCCACATACTGTATATGGTGAGCAGGCCAGGAATTGACCCTGGGTACTGGAAACTGTAAGACAGTAGTGCTAACTGTTGATCTGCCATTCAGTACTTTGGGATTTCTATTGGTAATTGTGTTCTCCACAAAATAAAAATGACAAAGGATATTGTTAAGACAGAATACAAGAAAACATTCTGTATACAGCCATGTGGGCAGAGTGTAGAAAGGTAGAATGAGAGCAGAGGAACAAGTGGAATCAGGAGGTGTTCTGTTTAGGAGTGAAGCAGGAATGCCAAATCAAATACAGATGTGAAGAACTATTCAGTTTTGTGGTGGGTAGGCATTAATATTTCTTATTTGGTTTATACACAAGAAAATAAGTGGGAGCATACAAGTTATTATCTGTTGCTTGTGTATAGGATTTTGTGGATACTGTGACCAATACAATGAATCTGTAGTTTGCATTATGTTCTTTGTTCCCTTTAAGAAACTGAATTGAGGAGCACAAATGTTTCTGAGTGTAAAGTCAAAAAGTGGCATTTATGGTGATGGGAGTATGAAGTTGTTTTTTGAATCTTAGCTTTTGTATTCCAGATGGATCATATGGAGTAACCCTAAAAAAACAGCATAGAATGGGACAGGCCACACATGTTTTGCCCTTTTTGACGCTCATCGGGTGTACGCATTTTTTGCATCTCCTTACAACTGGCCGACTAACTACAAGTGTTACCTAGTAGGTAACTACCCACTAAGAATGTAATATTCCGATCTTCACCCTATCAAATAAGCAAACCAGCAGCTGTGGTGCAACATCAGAGTCTTAGCTTCCGGTGCCGACGTCCGATGCTCAATCCCTGTGAGGGGATCCAAAACTGCGTTCACCTGATGAGCCCCAATAAGAGCGAAACACGTGTTGTGTACTCTTTGTATTATTAGGCAGATACTGTATAACATATCTATGAGCTGCTTTTTGCAACTGAGAGGACGAGGCAACCACAACTGTTACCTGATAGGTAACCACCCGATTAATCTGATTGCAATTCAGAACTAAGACTTTATATATAATAATATATATATATATATATATATATATATATATATATATATATATATATATATATATATATATATATACATATACAGTGGTGTGAAAAACTATTTGCCCCCTTCCTGATTTCTTATTCTTTTGCATGTTTGTCACACAAAATGTTTCTGATCATCAAACACATTTAACCATTAGTCAAATATAACACAAGTAAACACAAAATGCAGTTTTTAAATGATGGTTTTATTATTTAGGGAGAAAAAATCCAAACCTACATGACCCTGTGTGAAAAAGTAATTGCCCCTTGTTAAAAATAACCTAACTGTGGTGTATCACACCTGAGTTCAATTTCCGTAGCCACCCCAGGCCTGATTACTGCCCCACCTGTTTCAATGAAGAAATCACTTAAATAGGAGCTGCCTGACACAGAGAAGCAGACCAAAAGCACCTCAAAAGCTAGACATCATGCCAAGATCCAAAGAAATTCAGGAACAAATGAGAACAGAAGTAATTGAGATCTATCAGTCTGGTAAAGGTTATAAAGCCATTTCTAAAGCTTTGGGACTCCAGCGAACCACAGTGAGAGCCATTATCCACAAATGGCAAAAACATGGAACAGTGGTGAACCTTCCCAGGAGTGGCCGGCTGACCCAAAATTACCCCAAGAGCAGAGAGACGACTCATCGAGAGGTCACAAAGACCCCAGGACAACGTCTAAAGAACTGCAGGCCTCACTTGCCTCAATTAAGGTCAGTGTTCACGACTCCACCATAAGAAAGAGACTGGGCAAAAACGGCCTGCATGGCAGATTTCCAAGACGCAAACCACTGTTAAGCAAAAAGAACATTAGGGCTCGTCTCAATTTTGCTAAGAAACATCTCAATGATTGCCAAGACTTTTGGGAAAATACCTTGTGGACTGATGAGACAAAAGTTGAACTTTTGGAAGGCAAATGTCCGTTACATCTGGCGTAAAAGGAACACAGCATTTCAGAAAAGAACATCATACCAACAGTAAAATATGGTGGTGGTAGTGTGATGGTCTGGGGTTGTTTTGCTGCTTCAGTACCTGGAAGGCTTGTTGTGATAGATGGAACCATGAATTCTACTGCCTACCAAAAAATCCTGAAGGAGAATGTCCGCCATCTGTTCGTCAACTGAAGCTGAAGCGATCTTGGGTGCTGCAACAGGACAATGACCCAAAACACACCAGCAAATCCACCTCTGAATGGCTGAAGAAAAACAAAATGAAGACTTTGGAGTGGCCTAGTCAAAGTCCTGACCTGAATCCAATTGAGATGCTATGGCATGACCTTAAAAAGGAGGTTCATGCTAGAAAACCCTCAAATAAAGCTGAATTCCAACAATTCAGCAAAGATGAGTGGGCCAAAATTCCTCCAGAGCGCCGTAAAAGACTCACTGCAAGTTATCGCAAACACTTGATTGCAGTTATTGCTGCTAAGGGTGGCCCAACCAGTTATTAGGTTCAGGGGGCAATCACTTTTTCACACAGGGCCATGTAGGTTTGGATTTTTTTTCTCCCTAAATAATAAAAACCATCATTTAAAAACTGCATTTTGTGTTTATTTGTGTTATATTTGACTAATGGTTAAATGTGTTTGATGATCAGAAACATTTTGTGTGACAAACATGCAAAAGAATAAGAAATCAGGAAGGGGGCAAATAGTTTTTCACACCACTGTATATATATATAAAAAATAATAATAATAATATATATATATATTAGTATAGACAGACAGACAAAAATGCCAAATGTATCCATTTAAAATTAAATCTACAGCACAATAAAGTGTGCTGAAAGTGAAGGAATCTGAATACCTCTTGAATCTACTGTACATCACTGGCCATGGCCGGCCCAAGAGTGTATTGGACCTCCTAGGTGGATTGCAAGCAAGATATCTTAAAGGGAGCTCAACGAACCATCCATCCATTATCCAACCCGCTATATCACGGGGGTCTACTGGAGCCAATCCCAGCCAACCCCGGGCAGGGCGTGTACACACACACCAAGAACACACTAGGGACAATTTAGAATCGCCAATTCACCAAACCTGCATATCTTTGGACCCTGGAAGGAAACCCACGCATACGCGGGGAGAACATGCAAACTCCACGCAGGGAGGACCCGGGAAGCGAACTGCAAGGCAGCAGCACTACCCACTGCGCCAACGTGCCGCTCCAGTTGAACGAACTGGAACCCGCCAATCCATGTTAGATCTCTAACTGTAATCGACTAGCAGGACTGGCCTGTTGGAGAACGGCGCATATTTTATATAAAATCACACAGCTTAAGAAACCCTGACGTAGAGTTAAGTGCTAACAGGTAGAATGGAATTAGTGGGTATCAGGGTCAGCTATTTATACAGCACCTCTGGAGCAACTGTAGGTTAAGAGTCTTGCTCAAGGGCCCAAAAGAGTTCCTTCTGTCACTGCCAGAAAATCCACATGTACATCCGTTAGTGAGAAAACACCAATACTGGAAAAGAAGAAAAAATAATGAAAAATAAAGTACATGTTTTTTTCTTGTGCTTTCGGGCATGTCTCCCTATAGATATGAGACACACATGCCTCTTGCTTATTTTGGCAGAAGTGAAATAAGCCTTTTAATAAAATCACAAACTAAATAAACTGGACAGGAATTTGAAGGTATAAAAACCAGCAGCATGGAACGTGTCATGGATGAGTCCTACAAAGACTGGGCTTTGTCTTCCAGATCCTTTTATTCAGGGACAACAGAAAACCTGATGTCACATTATGTGCCTTCCAGCTACAGGTTATGTCAGAGTTATCAACTCCAGTTGCTGCTCTTATAGCGAAAACATGTTATTTTACACAAACACAAAATCACCAAGCATGTGTGACAATTTCCAGTGCAGAGCTGGTGCTGTACGAAGGGTTAACAGGTACAGGGAGTTCAGCTGTAATCTCTGCCTTTTTTCCATGCTGCAGTGGTAAATGAAGCACAACGCATCAGACAGATAAGCTTCTTTATTTTTGCAAGATCCCAAACACCCTTGTTTCTTATTCGTCTACTCTACATTCTATGTATTGTACCTTTGGATGAGTATTCAATGACTGTCAGCTCTCAAAGCTGTGCATGGAGCCTGACCCTACAACAAAAGACAAAAATCACACCTGATTGTCGCTGGGAATGTCACATTACATGACTGACTTTAAGATAGAACACCACCAACTGTCTCTGACTCTTTAAGACTATAAAGGCTTTAAAGCAGGGGTCTCCAACACGTCGCTCTCGAGCTACCAGTAGCTCACCAAAGAGGTAATGAATCCTACATAAATTTGAAAACTTGATTAGTCAAATTGGGTGTGGGCGATCTTTCCAAAAAATGATATCACGATCCATAATCTGAATTGATTTTCAATGTGGCATACACTTAAGAGACTATCTGGACTCAAACTCATCAAGACCTAAGTAATACTTAATTTTAAATATCAAACAAAGTTGAATTCAATTGTTCTCTCATTCGCTAGCTAAACAGAGTTAAGGAATACGCCCCGAAGCTGGAGAGTGAGTGAGGAAGGCCCTGCCCCTGACCCATTGTGAGGATCTCGGATTCGCGCAAATAAATTGATAATGCAAGCGAACTATGATACATAGCGAAATGAGAGAAGAAGTCGCAAAATCAACTGGAATGTTCAAGCAAATTATAGAAAAAAAGCCGATCTAAATCGGTTAAGCAGTTCTCTTGTGAAAAGCGGACAGACATACAGACATTGGATTTTATATATTATATGTTAGTAAACCTTCAAAATAATGTGCAGTTAAAGTCTCAACAGCATTCTCAGCATTTCTGGAGCTTAGTAGAGCCAGATAACTATAAGAATCTTCACCAAGCAGCTCTGAAAATATCTGCTTTGTTTGGGTCTCCTTACCTCTGTGAGTCTGACATGAATGTCATGAAATCAAAGTTCAAAACAAGACTAACAGACGAACATTTAAATGACTCCATAAGAGTGAACCTGAGTGGCTCCACTCCACCACACACCTGCCTCTCTTGTTGACTCCGTGCAGTGCCAGTCATCTGACTAACTAAAAAACACAACACACATGCAACTGGACATGTGAATAAAGTGACACAGTGACATGTGACAAAATGACAAATGAATAAGGAATATCTGTGGATTTGTAATTGCATTGTTTTCTTTTGACAGCATTCATGTCTTAATTCAATAGTGTGAGATACACTAGAAAATGCATACAGACATACAAAATGCACTTGCAGATGAACTAAATATTTTTTGTCATGTTTTAGTATGAGTTGTGGACACCGACATTTTGTAAATGTTCAGGCAAAACAAGCTTATTGAGTTTGTTTGGGTTGAAATAAGCTATGAGAATAAACGTTAGAAAACATGAGTAGCTCTCGGCCATTTTCATTTTGTAAAAGTAGCTCTCAGGGGAAAAAAGGCTGGAGACCCCCGCTGTAACAGCTACAACTGGAAATTGCTGGAAATGTCATTTAATTTGACATAGTCTTAAGAAGCACTAATTTTTTGTTCCCTGAATCTGGCCATTTAGAGCTTTTAAGGATTTAAAATGTAAGCGGCCTGCACTGCACAGCCTTGCAGATACAGTCCTAATTGCTGTCTCTGTGAAATACAGTATGTATGTTCTGCTTATATCATAGATTCATGTACAGGGTTTGCAATAAGTTTTCATACATATAGTTTTTAACATTTTATTTTTTATATTTAAAAATGCATTTGAATAAAGAGCAACAAATTGAAATCATACTCAGTGGCCTTCCAGGTCCCCAGATCTCACCCCACTTGATTTTTATCTTTGGGGGCATTTGAAGGCCATGGTGTATCAGGAAAACATGCGAAACATAAATCATCTTAGGGAACGTATCACCAACCCCATTACAAGCATAACTCTAGCTGTGCTAATACGTGTTCATCAGCTGTGGCGTACACGTATTGAAATGTGTTTTCAAAACAATGGCAGTCATGTAGAGCATCTATATATATAATTCACTAAGGCAAGACACCCATAGAAAACCGCCGGAATGGGCGTGGATTCACTAAGCCGCCAACAAGTAAGACATCTATGGCGCATGCAGGAAGGAGCCACGGCCACCAACTCCAAGACCATTGGATACGACGACAACTCGCAGAGCCATGGCCACCAACTTGGATGCGACGACTCAGAAAAAATGGGGTCATTTATATTCATCTGTCGTAGAGGCCACATGCACCTCTGAGCCACGTTGACTGTTCATAGAGGCATGTTTCTCGCGGAGGTGAATCGCCATATGCAGCGTGTTAAACGGTTTGCGAGGGATATCCCATGAAATCCTTAAAACAATCCTTTACAACTGAGGTTAAAATACAATGAAGTAAGCAGTCTTTAAAAACCGAGTTTTTGGTTACGTGTTTCTACCCGGTGCAGAAAGGCGTGGGTAAGCCGTTGAACCCCATTCGGGCTGCAAACCGTGGATTTCCCGCTAAGTGCGACTCATACGCTCCTACCCTTTGTGCACACCCCCCTCCCACTTCGCTACTACCGTGGTCGGGTGTCTTATTGGATTATATATAGAAAAGCAGCCAAAACCGCACAGAGCAATGAAAGGTCTACGTGAGTCACAGGTGCTTCTGGACTGTGCAAAGACGACAACGACTCAAGTGACGAGGTGGAGGTGCGCACATGAGCAGGCAAGTGCATACTGAGCGAGAAATCAGCAGACTAGCATGACGGAGGGAGCGGAATGGACGTCCTTCTCCTCTCCTCCCGTTCCACCCTCCGTGCCTGAGCGCCGTCCACACCCATCCCTCCATCTGGGAGGAGAAGGCATGATGTCGGTCCGCCAGTTTTCAGTCACGGACGATTGTGTTTTGGTTTGTTCCGTGCATTGTTACAATGTTGCTTTTCTTGCTGATTTATTACCGATTTTTCAAATGTTAATTTTCTCCCTGTGCTTAAAAATCATTAAAAAACCGGCCTGATTATGCGGCGTATGGTATGCCGCGGGTTGGCTATATTATGTAAATAAAAATGTTTTTTTCATAAAAAAAGTTTATTTTCCTATGTATGGAAACTTACAGCCCACCCTGTATTTCTCGTAAACTTAAGAAATGTTTTTGTGCCACAACTGTTGACGTGTGGCCCTTCCTTCCTACTTAATGATGCTTCATTAACTTGCTTGTCCTTCACTGCTAATGTTTAGAAATTTCCCAATGATGAAAGTACTCATCCAGTGGCAGGTGTATGCTTGTCACTTGATCTTCAAAAGAATATGAGTGGAGTGTATATCTTCTTCTTCTTTCTTGGAAAACATCTTGTTTCACCCCTGTCCCCCGTCCTAGTGAGCTGAATGACTTCCGGCCTGTTGCTTTGACGTCACATGTGATGAAGACCATGGAGCGGCTGCTGCTTCACCAACTGAGGCCACAGGTCCGCCACGCCCTCGACCCTCTGCAGTTCACATACCAGAAGAAGGTGGGAGCGGAGGATGCCATCATCTATATGCTACACCGATCCCTCTCCCACCTGGACAGAGGCAGTGGTGCTGTAAGAATTATGTTTTTGGACTTCTCTAGTGCCTTCATCACCATCCAACCTCTGCTCCTTAGGGACAAGCTGACTGAGATGGGAGTAGATTCATACCTGGTGGCATAGATCATGGACTATCTTACAGACAGACCTCAATATGTGCATCTTGGGAACTGCAGGTCTGACATTGTGTTCAGCAATACAGGGGCTCTGCAGGGGACTGTACTTTCTCCGGTCCTGCTCAATCTATATACATCAGACTTCCAGTATGACTCGGAGTCCTGCCACGTGCAAAAGTTCGCTGATGACACTGCTATTGTGGGCTGCATCAGGAGTGGGCAGGAGGAGGAGTACAGGAAGCTAATCAAAGACTTTGTTAAATGGTGAGACTCAAACCACTTACACCTTAACACCAGCAAGACCTAGGAGCTGGTGGTGGATTTTAGGAGGCCCAGGCCCCTCATGGACCCCGTGATCATCAGAGGTGACTGTGTGCAGAGGGTGCAGACCTATAAATATCTGGGAGTGCAGCTGGATGACAAATTGGACTGGACTGCCAATACTGATGCTCTATGTAAGAAAGCTCAGAGCAGACTATACTTTCTGAGAAGGTCGGCATCCTTCAACATCTGCAATAAGATGTTGCAGATGTTCTACCAGACAGTTGTGGCGAGTGCCCTCTTCTACGCGGTGGTGTGCTGGGGAGGCAGCATAAAGATGAAAGACGCCTCACGCCTGGACAAACTTGTTAAGAAGGCAGGCTCTATTGTAGGAGTAAAGTTGGACAGTTTAACATCTGTGGCAGAGCGACGGGCACTAAGCAAACTCCTGTCAATCATGGAGAATCCACTGCATCCACTGAACAGTGTCATCTCCAGACAGAGGAGCAGCTTCAGCGACAGACTGCTATCACTGTCCTGCTCCACTGACAGACTGAGGAGTTCGTTCCTCCCCCACACCATGCGACTCTTCAATTCCACCCGGGGGAGTAAATGCTAACATTACTCAAAGTTATTGTCTGCTTTTACATGCATTTTTATTAATATTTAATTTAATATTGTTTTTTGTATCAGTATACTGCTGCTGGATTATGTGAATTTCCCCTTGGGATTAATAAAGTATCTATCTATCTATCTTTCAGCTGCTCCCATTAGGGGTCACCACAGCGGATCATCTTCTTCCATATCTTTCTGTCCTCTCCATCTTGTTCTGTTACACCCATCACCTGCATGTCCTCTCTCATCACATCCACAAACCTTCTCTTAGGCCTTCCTCTTTTTCTCTTGCCTGGCAGCTCTATCCTTAGCATCCTTCTCCCAGTATACTCAGCATCTCTCCTCTGCACATGTCCAAACCAACGCAATCTCGCCTCTCTGACTTTGTCTCCCAACTGTCCAACTTGAGCTGACCCTATATTCATATTTAAAAAGAAACAGGAGAACATTTGTATTTCTTTTCAAAAGGATAAAAATTAAGCTCAGGGTAAAAGAAACACGTATCTGGTGACAAGAATTTAAACAAAGATTAATGTAAAACTGGAACATATAGAAAACCTCCACCTAGAGGCATTCCACACCCAGAACAAGGTAAAGACAACAAAGTGTTTTACCAAAAGGAATAAGACCAAATTAGAAGTTGCTTTCCAGCTAGGCCTTACTAGGTGATGTGGAGTGTCTGCCTGTCTGGTGCACTGACTCTCCTACTGTGCTGCGAGCATAGACAATGGCCACCTCTAGGCAGGCCTTTATCTCAAACTCTTTTACAATCTCAGTAAAGTGTTAAATGATTGAAAGTCCTTTCCTGGGGTCACTTCTGGTGTGGCAGCTGTCCATCTTGACTACACAGACAACAGAATGGATTTCACATAAATGGTCTCTAGTGTCCTCGGGCATTGCTTTGCTTTTTAAGACAGGCAATCAGGAAGATTTCTGGGAGCCTCACATTTTGAAGTGGCACCACCTTTTTATTGCTACCGTTCAGGGTCGCTTTGCTGTGTAATGCACCTTTAGTTCTGGCTGCATATTTTTATACCAAACCACTTACTGCTTTTTATTAAACTCCTACATTAAGCAAGCTCTTATTTCCCAGTTTCTATATTATAGTGTCATCCCACAACTGAGATTTCTATATTTTAATGGGAGTAAATATATAACAATAGGAAATATCTATGTATGTTTTTAAGATTTTCATCACCTTCATCATTAATTTTCATTCCATCTTTGCAAATGTTTCTGCTTTTACTAGCAGAGCCCACTAGTGGAGAACATTGAAGGAGCTTCCTTTTTTCAGCACTGCCATAATATCTAGTCTGTTATTTGAGAATTGTCACTATTAAAGTTAAATAAAGAGAAACATGGACCTATGCTCATACAATAAAATACAAATAAAAACCAAGTTAAAGATAAGGAGCTGCTGATACTTCTTATGTTTTCTAAATAGTTACTTCTTTTAGTTCCTCTACAAGTCAAAATGTAGTTTATCTCCTCTGCTGGCTCATCAAGAGCAAGCAGGACTTTTGTATTTTGGAAACAGAGTCTTTTGTTTTCAACATAAAAAATACTACCTGAGATCACACTGATGATGTAACTTTGCTAAGAAGTGATCTTTGGCAATACATTGGTGTAAAAGCAGTGCTTTCATGTGAGAAGCTTCTTGCATTTTTGTCTCCGAGCTGTTCTACCATTCAGTATCTTGGAGTTTGTCATGCATGCCTATAAAATTCATCATCTTTGTTCAATTGTTCTACATTCAGGATTGCTTACTGCTTGTCAATGTGGTTCAGCATCTTCTCATCTTATTCTTTGCCATTTAATCACTTTCTGTGATTTGCTAAATGCAGTCATTATGGTAGCACAAGAGCAGGGGTGTCAAACTCTGATCATGGAAGGCCACAGTAACTGCATGTATTCATTCCAGCCACTTTCTCAATTAATAAAATAATTACTTCTGTTAGTGAAATCTACTTCTTTAATATTAAATTAGTGTGCTCTATATGATTCAGAATACTTTTTTTCTTTAACTAGCAGCCAACTAACTTGGGGGACTTAAACTCCATTCCTGGAGGGTTACCATTTGTGCTCCAGCCAATTTCTTACTTAGAAGCCAATCCTTGCTGTTAATGAAGCACATTATTTAATTCTATAGCTTGTCAGTGAACTCATTCTGCCACAAGAGACATTTATTTATATAGCACGTTTTCATACAAATGATGTAGCTCAAAGTGCTTTATAAGAGGAATAAATAAAAAATTAGGCAATACTAATTAACAAAGAATACAGTAAGGTCTGATGGCCAGGGACGACAGAAAAAACAAAAAAACTCCAGAGGGCTAGAGAGAGAAAAAAAAATCTGCAGGGGTTCCAAGAGCATGAACCTGCCCAGCCCACAATGGGCATTCTACCTAACATAAATTATCTCAATCAGTCCTTGTGATTTTCAGGTTTCACATGGAAAAATCAGACAATGATGGTCATGTGGATTTTGGCCTTCAATCCATCAATGTAGGGACTGTACGGTGCTTTGATCAGGTGGTGGTGGCACAGATCACCTGCACAGAAAACCAGAAAAAACGAAAGTAGGGGTTAGTACGGATTTTGGAGCCATTAAAAAGATGGTAATTAAATGCATATACAGAATATCACAGTTACACTAAAATGAAGCTATGAGAAAGCCATGTTAAAGTAATGGGTTTTTAGCAGGTTTTTTTTTAAAAGCGCTCCACCATATTAGCCTGGCAAATTCCTATCAGTAAACTATTCCAGATTTTAGGTGCATAACAGCAGAAGGCTACCTCACCACTTCTTTTAACACTAGAATTACCAAAGCCTACGATAAAAGTCCTAAATCTGGCCCACCGTAATCCATTCGCACCTCTCCTTCAGCGTCTTTTGTCTTGTAAATGTGACAATCAACACAAGCAGCCAGCTATACCATCTCCCCCACCGCTGCAGTAAGCGAAAAACGTTCTCCCAGCTCAAGCCTTGATTATCTAGGAGTGAAGTGCTAGGGTTTTAGAGGGGAAATAATAGATCGTTATTTGGAATACATACATTTCATGTGTGTTCAGTGTCTACAACAATCTATGTAAATACATTAATACAGAAACATTTTTGATGTTTTGGTAATAAATGAAAAAATGTCGACATGAACTATATAATGTGTGAAGACTGAAGTCCAAATATCAAATAAACACTTTCATAAAAAGGTGCAAATACAATACGATAGCTTCCATGGTGCAGCGGTAAGAACTGCTGACTTGTAATCAAAAAGAGAGGCCACACGTTTGATCTTGAGTGCCTCACAAGTTTACCGTAGTTAGCTGCTCTTATTGTTAATATTATATTGTACAATAAAAACATACATTTGATTTGAGTCTGTAACAGCCGGTGTAAATTTATAGTACTTGTAAAAGTTAGCTTTTTTTTTTTTTGTTACTTTTATTCTCTCGGTTACAATAATGACTGATGATCTGAAACTGTGAATAACTGTAGATGGGAGTGGTGTTTTGAGACAATGGAACTGTTACTTCTCTGATTTGGGGGAATTAAAGCTGACATTGTCACTTGGCATTTTTTTTATTTTTTTTTATTCAGTTTTATCGAGTGTTTCTGTTCATGCTGAATTAGTGTGCACCTTATGGTCCATGATGTCAAAGCTGCACTGACAAAGAACAGAGACATACTGTAGGTATATATGATATTTGGAATTATTCATTTTATGACCTGTATAGTACATTTTGGAAAACATTGTGGCACTGATGCTACAGTATTCAAATTTATATTCATTCACATGCCTTCTTGCAGTTGTAATCAGTAACCGCTTTTTTTTTTCCCCCCCTGATCTTTCCCAGTCTCCACATTTTAGTGCATGGTGGTGTTTCTTTTGTTCTCCAGGGCATGCAGAGGAAAGAATAGTACAGAGAGGTCAGTTCAGCACTATATGCAATCATCAGATTCAAATATTAACAGTTCCCATACACCCAATGACCGTCCTTCCTACATTTACGACGTGTGTACCTGTTACAATGCACACACTTCTCTCTATGCTGTGGTTTCTATTACATTGAAAGGGAACCTGACACTGACTCCATTTACTTTCCTGGGAACTTGGCTGTCTTGGCATAGAAGCTTGTCAATGTTGCATCCTCCTTTTCTTTTTCCCATCACCTTTTCTAGTAAGAAACGACTACGAAGTTCCTCTGCAAGGTGAGCAAAGAACACTCTTCTTTCTTGAGTGGACCCGTGCATGCCTTGCACAGTACATGTGCGTGGATTGCTGCCAGGCCAAGCATGTAGCACACAGCAACTGGCCACCCACGTGCTCCTACTCGCACTGAGTAAGCTCACTCCTTCTGGTGCAATGTGTCAACGCAGCACCGGGCAAAAACGAAAGAGACAAATAATTGTGACATTTTGAAGAAATCATTGTAAGACCTGAATAGTACCAATCAGAAAACATATTTGCACTAATGCAATATTATTTCAAAACTAACAGCGTCAGGACTGAACTTGAGAACTACTCGTTTAAAAGGAAATTTAGTAATTAACAAAGTTTTACCCTGCCCACCTTTCATAAAATGAATTCTAGCTGCTACCTTGAAGTAGTCTGCAGGGTACATCTCCCCCTTTCTTTAGCCATAAGATCAGACACCCTTGATGGGGTACAACATCACTTGCCAAGGATTCCGGTACTATCATGAAGACTTTGTGGAGGGTGCTTCACAAATGAGAGGATTTGTTGCCCCCTAGTGGCTGCATTTCTACACCTGCATGCCAAAATTCTGCTAGCATGGCTATGCTGTCAGGTGACATATGGAAGGCACTAAAGGATTTACAAATATTCAATATGCATTTTTTATATTTTCCATATAATAACATTATATTCAATATATTGATATAAAAAATAAAAGCAAGCAAGACTTATACTAGTAAAACAATTAAAAAAATAGAGATTGACAAGAAAAAAAAAATGAGATGATCAAGAATTAGTAAATCAAAAGGAGGCTGCAGCAAGTTACTGTACAGAAAGAAATTAAATGGGGAATATTGAGACTAAACACCTGTTTACTTTTCTGTCTTGCTATAGTGGGATGTACATTTAAACAATTTTGACAAAAATGGGTAATTTAGCCCAAGATGCTCACCAATTCTATCTGCCTAAGTTCTCCAAACTAACATCAAGTTGAGATGTGAAAGTTCATAGTGTGGTAGACCGTTGGACACTATTTGGCAATTTATTCCATGTTTTTCGACAATTTGTGTGAAACCTACCCATGCAAAAGCAACATTTCTAATGGTGTCCCTGTGTTCTTGTTAAGAATTTGTTTTAAATAAGCAGCAGGGATCTGCTATACTAATTTCTTTAAAACTTTTAAAAACTTCATTCATGTCCGCTCTTCATCTCCATTTCATTACACTTAAAAGATTCAACTTCTTCAATCTTTTCGAACAGGTTACACCTCTCAGGTCTGAAATCAGCATTGTTGCTCTTCTCTAGACTTTGTAGCTACATCTTTTTGTATTATGCAGACCAAATCTGTACACAGCACTCTTGATGGGGCCTCACTAGTGGGTTATATTACTTAAGCATAATTTCCCTTGGCTTGTATTCTACGCATCATGAAATAAAAACCCAAAATCCCATTAGATTTCTTGATTGCTTCTTTTCACTATCTGGATGTCAACTATGACTCCCCGGTCCTTCTTATAAGGTGTACTATCAAATTTCATACCAACCAATTGTGTATTCAAGTATAATATTCTTACTTCCTATGCAGAATATCTTACCTTTAATTACAAAAAATATTCATCTTCACAAATCTCTACAAATCTGCCCAAGTCTGAAAGTTGCCCAGGTCCCTCTGTAATGACTCAGTTGATTTTGTATTATTTATTCTTCTAGTTTAGTATCTACAAACATGACTAATTTAACATTATTATACAGTCTATTATAAATATGAAAATTACAGATCAGCTAATGATCAGAGTATCTGTCATAGTTTGACTATAATGAATAGCTGGTATTATGGCCCATGAAGAACCAGACATATAGAATTTTAAGCATGTCACAAATGTAAGCAATATGCAACATTTTCCTATTAATCGTAATATAAAAATTAAGTTACCAAGACGATGTATTTTCATGTTTTATTTATCAGAAATTAAAAAAACAAAAAACTATACACAGAAATAAAATAAGATTAAAGCCAATAAAAAGAAGAGTAAAACATTTAAAAACATAGGCTATACAAAAGACAAGGTGCTCATGTTGCATTTATATATTTTACATTTTCTAAGAGCTGCCTTTAAGAATCAAACGCAAATGGGTTGCCGAAAGGCACTGAGGTTATACTGAACCAGACTAAGTATAGACCTTTCAAACAGAATTGTATTAGAAGGTAACTGCTCTGAAATATTGTTCAGAGCAATGCAATTTTTGCTAAAATACCTTAAAAATAAGCTGTTTATTAAACTATGAAACAGCTAATTAACATTAAAAGGTGAAAGAACTTGATAAACTTGCAAATATAATCTTAATACAAAAAATAAAATTTTGTTTTCTAGTGTATTAAAAGCTATACGGCCCAAATTAGAAGATAAAAATAATGTTTTTGTTTCATTTTGCTAGCATTTCCATATTGGAACATTAAATCATGAGCACAACTGGAAATATTACAAAACAATTAAACATAAATACTTTGCTTTTAAAATCACTGGATATTATGAAGTCAGTTGCCTTGCTTTATAATAATATCTGATAAATCTTCCACACTTTGCAGCACCAGATCCTGAAAAAGAGAAGGCAACAGTTTGAGTACACAAGGAAGATGAAGTTCCAGCTTCAAACTTAATTTTCACAGATCTCATAGTCCAAAAGCACATAGGCCTGGTGGCCATAGAAAAATGTCTTAGTGATGAAAGCAGCTTCATCTTCTTTTTAGAGTAAATATTCTAAAGCATTTCTGTAGTGGGGGAGAATAGTAAAGGCAAGTGATTCTAAATGAATAGTTATAAATTGAAAGTGTTTGTTAACCCTGGAGAGACAAGGGTAGAGGATTGTATTATTGTAGTTACTTATTTTATTTCTTTTTTTTTTTTAATAATGTTGCCATGCTAATAAAATGCTTTCTCCGTTACGCCTAAAAGGACCACACAATACAGAAAAACTGCTGCACTACCAGTGCAATCTCTTATATTCATCCATACACCCAACTTCACCCAGTACAGAGTCATGGGTAGTTATAGAGCCTGCTCTGGCAACACCATGTGTAGGGTATTAGACAACTCTGGCCAGATCATACTGGCACTGTAGTAGACAAACTGAACTTTTATAAACTAACTTTCAGCTGATGGTTTAAGACCAGGAAGAAGGGAGTGAGGCGCATTCAAATACTATTCATCCAATCTGAACATGTCCCATGTTCAATCTCGATATCTTTTTTTCAAATATGAAATCGACCCACATTAGGATGCCATCTCTCCATTGTACTGTCACCCTACCTTTCAAGAATCTTACAGCCATTGGACCCTTATTTGACAAGTCACAATTTAAACATCCTCTGCTCCCTCTGTTTTTGTCTTGTGAAAGACAGCCCATTGGAACCATAAGGACATTAAACATATAAAAATTAATGTGAAAAACAGTTTCTTCACAGGCTATTTGAGAATTGGTTACTAGTATCCAAGTAATAAATGGTATTTTGTTGTATGAACTTGAAATCCATGCAGTAAGTTTTGCTATCCCAATAAGATAAAATCTTTACAGCCTTTATCTAGCCCACTTTGTCACAAAAACAGGGCACTTCTATCACTCCCAGATTATTTGTCTCACTTACTAAAATGCGAGGAGAAGAAGGAAACAAATAGCAGTATGGTTTGAAGGTGTTATAATTTGATTTGAAATGTGGACAGAAAATACACGACATCTTTTGGTATAAATGAAGAAGCTCAAAATGTGGAAAGAAATCAGGGTTCATCCTCAATAAAGGAAAAAAAAAAAAAAAAAAACACATTTCATTTTAAAGAAGAACTTATCCCAAAAAGGTAAATCCAGTAGGTTTTGGAAACAGAGGTGGGCAACTGTAAGGTCTCTAGCAGGGCACATGTGATGAAAACCCTAATTTGCTAAATAATGTTATTTTCACACACAAAAATACATTTATTAGTCATAAAACTATATAACTTTGGCACAAAAAAAAGCAGCAAATAAAATTCTTTTTGCTCTAATTCACTTTTTTGATAAATTACTTCCAAACCTATGGTGCTTAGTTTGAAAATGTCTCTTCAAGCTGAACTCCACTGAAAACTGCAAGTCTGTTATGGTATATTAGGCACAGTGCTTTACTTTCAAAATTTTACATTTTTTTTTTCCACAGTAGCACTCATTGTTCGGGATAATAAAATTTGAAATATAATACAGCACTCGGATGACGATGGCTGAATTAACCTAAGGAACCTAAACATATGTGCGTGAATGCATGTGCTTACATAGCAACCAATCTCACGACTATGTAAGACTGTCTGGAACGTCAGCGTACGCGTATGTTTACATGCAGTACAAAATCCACCTTTGTAAACACAAGATTCTGCTTGTATACATGTAACATTATAAACGAGCTTGCTCATTTGTTCACATGTTCCAAAACATGTACTGATTATCTATTTCATTTTTCATTTTTGTTAATAAAACCACGAAGGTTTTTAAATTGTTATGCAGGCTGCACAAATTGACGTTGCCGTAGTTTGCCCACCCTTGTTTTGGACCTGAAGCGAGCAGTTAATGTGAGGAAACCCATCAACATCCCAGAGTTGAAGCTGTTCTGTACGGAGGAATGGGCTAAAATTCCTCCAAGCTGGTGTGCAGGAAAGATCAAAAGTTACTGGAAACATTAAGTTGCAGTTATTGCTGCCAAGGGGGGGGATTGGTACACACCAGATACTGAAAGCAAAGGTTCACATACTTTTGCCACTCACAAATATGTAATATTCGATCATTTTCCTTAATAAATAAATGACCAAGTATAATATTTTTGTCTCATTTGTTTAACTGGTTTCTCTTTAGCTACTTTTAGGACTTGAGTGAAAATCTGATGATGTTTTAGGTCATATTTATGCAGAAACATAGAAAATTCTAAAGGGTTCACAAACTTTCAAGCACAACTGTACATTTGGAGAGGAAAAAAAAAAACACACAAATTTTTGCATAAAGAAAAGTAAAATTACTCAGGCATCCAGTAATTTTCTAAGACTCTTATCCAATTCAGGGCTACTTTGAAGAGGTGTGTAATCCAGAGCACAAAGTAGTCAATTTAAAGCACTCTAAATAACTTATCATATCCTTGTGAGATGAAAGGACAACTGCTCATTTGAAATATGTTAGTCCTCCTTCAGCTGCTCTATCAATGACACAGGCCATCGAACAGTGGACCAGATCTTTACCTTCATGAGGATCCTGGAGAGGGCGCGGGAGTACACCCAAATCGATCAACATGCATTCTTTGAAATTAGAAAGGCATATGACCGTGTTCTTTGATGCAAATTTGTGAGGTGTGCTGGGGCCCCTTATAAGGCTTACTTGGTTCCTGTGTAATTTTGTGAATTTCCCCTTGGGATTAATAAAGTATCTATCTATCTATCTAATTGCAGTGAGAGCCATGTCCACATTGGAAAAATATCAGTACGTTCTTGGTAAGCATGGGACTCCACCAGGGCTGTGCCTTGTCACCTATTCCATTTATGATGTTTATGGACAGTTCGGTATCTTTAGAATTGCACTACTGCTTTTTGCAGATGACATGGTCCTGTTGGCGCCATTGCGCTGTAAACTCCACCATGGATTAGGATGGTTTGTGCCTTCAAATCTGAGGCCATGGTCCTCAGTAGGAAAAAATTTGACAGTCCTCTATGACTGGGAGTTGAGTTACTGCCTCAAGTGGAGGAGTTTAAGTTATCTTGGGATCTTCTTTACGAGTGAAAGGAAAGACAGATAGGGACAGCATGTGCAGTTATGCAGTCACTATACCGTTCTGTAGTGGTAAAGAAGAATCTCTACCAGTCAATCCATGCCCCTTCCCTCACTTATGGTCATGAGCTTTGGGTAATGACCAAAAGGATGAGACCACGAGTACAAGTGGCCAAAATAAGCTTTGTCTGCAGGGAGGCGGAGTTCTCACTTAGAGATAGGGTAAGAAGTGCGGACATCTAGGACAGGTTCAGAGTAAAGCCACGGACCATCCAAATCAAGAGGAGGCAATTGAGATCGTTTGGGCATCTGATACAGATACCCCCCGGACACCTTACTGTGGAGGTTTAATGGTCATGATTAGCTGGGAGAAGACCCGGAGTTTGCTGGGAGGATTAGATTTCCCATATGGACTATGGACCCTTGGCATCACACAGTGTGAGCTGGCAAGTGTGGGCGAGGAAAGGCAGTTAGGACATAAGTTCCTAACTGCTAAGACTGTTGCCTCCATGACTGATCCTGCATAAGCAGTGGAAAGCGATATGGAATGAAAAATGAAAAGGTTAACACAAATGGTAAAAGAGAAAGATAACTAATTAGAGCAGCCAAGTAAATTATCACTGATAAATGCAAGAAATTATTTGCATATTGGACTATTGAGTGTCAATGGAGCCCAATTATCAATGAAGCAGTTCATTTACAGAACTCTTTTTTTCTTTAGGCACATGTCTGAGAGAATAAAAAAAAAAAAAAAAGATCAACAAAATTCATTTGGTTGAAGCTGAAATAATTGGGAAAGTAGAAGAAGTCTGAACCACTCCACCATGCGTTTAAAGAGTTAGTCAAATTGTGTTGAAATTATTCTGACCCAACTACTTTATTCGATCCTTTGATTTCTCGGTTTGCATTTTTGCAATTGTACCTAGTAGCATTTCAATACAACACCCTTTATAATAATACCATATGTAAATAACAGTGACAAATTAAATGATTCATTAGGCCAGTGGCAACTTATTCAATAAACAATGTGTTAAAATATAAAGATCAGACAATGATATACTTGTGAATCACTAACCTTTTCATTAGCGAGGTGCAGTAAAGCAGCAAATGCTAGTGGCACAGACAAGTTTTGAGCCATTGTTGAAGGCAGCCTTCATTATACAGAAAAAATAAAAAACAAAAACAAGATCATGTTTTTATAGTATCCAACAAACATACCATTCATTTTCAAATACAGTATATTTGAATTTAATTTACTTGTTTTACAATATACAAGGTCTGCCATGAAATTAGATGAATATTCAAGAGATTCGAATGCAAAAAGCATTGCTGATTAACCTCATCTAATTCAAAATAGCCTCCTACAGAAACACCAAATTTCACCCTCAAAGCATTCTTGAAAATTGTCATCTGGGAGATGTCATCAATACATTGGTTATTGGTTTGCGTCTTTGGATGTTTTTAATTGTTTTAAAACATTGTACTTTCAGGCTATTCTTCTGCATAGGAAAGAGAAAAGCCACATGGTGACCAATCTAGTGACCATGCATGGCAGCTGTGGATGTGCTTGAAGGAAACTCTGGAATAGGCACGGAGAAGAATCATCCATGTCATGTCAGGTCATAGGCAGTATTTTCCCAATTAACAGTATTAGCCTACAATAAAACGTATGTCCATACATTCCCTTAAACTTTGTTTTTATTGAACTTTTATGACATTTCACAATACATCTGAGAGTATAGCTGTTTCACATTCTTTCCATTTGTGATGACTTCAACAAAGGCATTATTAATTATTTCATGATTGCTTGAATATAAATAATGAAGCAGGCTTCAAGAATACTTGTTACATTCAAGGGCATTCAAGTAACAGGTTTCTATGTGGTTATCAAGGCAGCATTGTCAGGACACATTAAAGGAAAAAAAAGAAAAGTCAACTTCATGACTTCATTTAAGGCTTTGTATGATTTGTAAGTATCTGTTAATTCTTCATAAATGTTAAAGCCAAGGAAATATAATTCTGTAGAGAGTCTAAAACTCAAACCCTTTACAATCAGCTTGGGGTAAGGAGCAACAAGCCTCTCTAAAGCAAGACATCCAGAAAAACTCACCTTTGTTGCAAGTCCTTTGTCACACTGCCAAAGAATTTTTCTCTCAATATCTTTATATTGTCTTCATTTTCTTTTTCCTGGTAGTTAAAAATGTTGGAAACACAAAGAGGATTTAAAGTACTTAATCTAGTTTATTAAAAGCCACATACAGTATGCTAAGCTGATAGACAATTTCACCTTTCTGTCGCATTAATGCTTTTTGCGTGTTGCCTAGTGGTCTCAGGCCAGTAAGCGGTTTTCATCTGGCTCTCAATTTTACATATGAAAACTGTAGCTCTCTACCTTGATGAGGCAAACTAAAATTGCTAATCTATAAAAGTATTCTTAACTAAAGGAGAAGCACTTACTCCAGGACTAAACGTGACTTTTTCATCATTCTAAGACCCATGTACAGACTGGCCCAAATTATTCAAAACAGCAAATATTTGGTTTGGGAATGTGGGGATGGTGTTGGTCAGAAGGTTGAACCATCATTTGTGCGTTATCAATATAGCATTACAAGAGTTAAAAAATATATAACTAAAACAGATAATATTGAATTATTAAAATAAAACCAGTCCTTATCTTTAAACTTTCTGGTAAACATGTCAAAGCTGGCAGTGACTGGGTCTTAAACATTTGTCCTACTCTGCTCGGTGCACCAAACTTGGTGCAACTTAAACCAAGTTAAAAGACCAGCAAGCCCCTTCAATAAAGATTCTATGCTTTAATTACGTTGATGGAGCATCTAATACAATAACCAGAGCAACAAATTTAAATCCAGTCTACCCATTGGTATATTACACATGTCTATTACCTTTGAGGCCTGCTCTTTATCGTTTGCCAGATGACACCACATTGTTTCCTTTAACCTCTTCATGTCCATTTTCTTTGCCGTCTTTGCATAATTTAGCTCAATCTTTTTCACCTGGTAATAACAAAGAAAAAAAAAATATATGCATCAATTTCACCCATCGGTTCATCCATTCTTTTCTGAACCCAAATTTCATAATAAATTGTCAGAAAGATCTGGAGGCTATTCCAACAGACTGAAGAGTACAGATGAACAAAACCATTTGGATTATTGATGAGAAATGGCAAATTTATTATTAAATGCAGGAAATGGATAGCATTTTTGATATTGTTCATGGCAATGGAAAAACAAAAGGATGATTAATTAGAAATAATAGTGCTGAACTAAAGGCAAAGTGACTAAATCTAAATCTGCAAGTTGCAAGTTTCCATTTCACTAAGTTACCGTTACACTTTCTTTTGAACCCACTGTATAATTAAGCATAACTGTACATGCTAAGCTGAACACTACCACTTTCATGCACAAGATCACATTTCACAGATGGGCTCTGCAAATGCACATTGCAAGACAAAATTGTCTTTTCTTTGTTAACCTTTGCTAAAATCAATTAGTTTGGTACACTCATCATAATATTAAAATCACAAATGTCCACAGCTTGTCATATCAAAACATAGAAATTGATCTCTGTCCTTAACTGTGATATATAAAAGGTAATCGACTTTTGAGAACCTTTTCATTATTTAATATACAGACCTCTTCCCAGAACTTCTATACATTCACCACCAGGCATCATTTAAAATACAGAAAATGCAATTCATATAGTACATACAAAAACAAGGACATATTTCAAAAGTGGTGCAAAATATCATAGCCATAAACAGTCTCTTTTTAAGATTTAATTTTGCATTACATGTGAATGCATCTTCTACCCCAGGGGTGACAAACTCTGGTCCTGGTGGGCCGCAGGTTTTCATTCTCTCTTTTCCTAATCAGTGAGCAGTTTTCACTGCTAATGAACTCCTTTTCCCTTCATTTTTAATAGCCCTGTTTTTAAGGATTCAGTCCACTCAATTGATTTGTTTCTTCATTAAATGGCAGCAAAACAGAAATGAGATGTGAAACAAGTCAGATGACCAGCTAAACTGGAATATCAAACTCCAGCCAATTTCACTCCAACAAGTTTCTTAATGAGAAGCCAATTCTTGCTGTTAATTAAAGCCATATTGAAAATCATGACTTGTTGCTGCTCTCATTCTGCCACAGCAGACTGTTGATTTTCTGTTTTTTCTAAGACAACCGTCAAAATGGTTTGGTGACCTGAGCAGACCAACATGACACAGACCTTCACCTTTTTTTATTTTCAGGTTAACTGGTCATGTGGCGGCTTGTTTTGTGTCTCATTATTATTTGACTGCTCATTAAGGACAACGAAACAATGAAGGGGTCTCAGTCACGTCAATTAAAAACTAAGGCAAAACAAGTTAATCACCAGCAAAAAATGGCTCACTAATTAAGATGGTTAGAATGAAAATCTGCAGCCAATGTGACCCACCAGGACTGAAGTTGGACACCCCTGTTCTAGGCTCTCCTGCCTGTTTAACCACTAAAGTATCCATTTAAAAAAAAAAAAAAAAACTTGTAACAAATGTGCAGTGCACCTACTGTTCCACTTCACATCTTGATCTATTATAACCTCTCATACCCCATGATTCACAGTAACAAAAATAACTTGTTTCCAGCCACATTCATCTATACAAAATATTTATGACAACTGATGCGTCTTCTGGTCATCTTCCAACACCCCAGCAACGATATCATACCCACAAACTCCCTCCACAGGACAATAAACAGTTTTCTTACATACAAATGCCCTACTTATCTGCTGTTACTGGCCATCTTGCAACTTATCTATTTGAATTATATGGTAATTGCTTGTTCTTTCAGGAAATTATTACATACTATATTTCTACTTTTAAATTGACACAGTTGCATTTAAATTAATATTTATTGCTTTTTTATGGTCATTGCTTACTGTACTATGTTGCTCTACTAACTACAGTATTGTTACTGCAGTTTTTTTTTGCTTCTGCATTAGCAAGACTAGCAATTAATGGTTTTCATTTTACTCTAAAACATGGTGCCAATAAATTGAATATTTAATATTTATATATAGTAATAAAATAAGACATCCAAAATATTTTTAAAAATTGCCTATATATTTTGACCACATGATAATGCATTACTTACTTGTGCAACAGGTAAAAACATTTTTAAATTGGCTGAGTAACATGTAGAATCATGGAATGGAACATAAGCAGAATTCATCATATTTTGGACATATGCACAATTCAGTGAAGGAAAGAAAAACTACCTTCTGTGGCTCTGCCACCAGGTTATCTTCCCCATATGTTGTGATATTTGTTGGATCAGAAGCTAATGGGCAAGTATTCTCAGTTTCAAAAGGCTCATTACCAAAATCGTGGTGGTCATCATCATCATCATCATCCATCTAAACAAAAACAAACACACCAGAAATGATAGGGTTAGTCCTGACAAAGCATCCATGAAGTAAATAACCAGGATGAACAAAAAAAGAATATCACAAACCTGTGTAGCAGGACAGAAGTTTGCAGTATCATTGGGATTATTATAGTCATAGTCTCCAATTCCTTCAACATGCTCTCCAGAAATACGCTTCTTTCCCTGCTTAGAAATCTGTGCAAAAAGGGTCAGTGAATGAAGAGTTAAGAATGAAAGCTATTCAATAACACCAAACATTTGAATTATTATTAAAACATTCAATCAACAATAGAAGTATTGTCTTACCATAACTGAAGGCTTTATGTTCAACCGTGTGAGATTACAAGGCTCATAGTGAAATTCTGCAGGGAGTAAAGTTCTCTTTTTTGACACTTTATCTTGAAGACTCTTGCCAATAGTTGTTGCTGCCTATAAAGTATGTAGCGATACTGTATATTATAATGCTGTTAAAGTGGTTTACACAGACAGTACTGGCCAGTTGTAGCTCAGCAGTCAACATGTCACAGTATCTTAGGGTACAACAATCTTTCTTGTAAGCATTTTTTTTTTTTTTTAATTACTTTTTTTTATTGTTTTACTTCAGTGTCCTTCCCATAAACGAATGGAAACATTGTGTCTATGTATGAAAATTGTACTCACCCTAGACTGTTTGAAGTATGTCTCAAAATTAACATCCTCATTAAAGTTTAATTCAAAAGCTTGCTTGAGTTTTTTTTGCTTTTTGCTGGCAACATTTTCATCTAATTGAGGAGATGAGCAATTATAAATTAGACATTAAAATAACATCTAGCCAACTAACTGAGGGTTATTCAAACCAAAAAGGAAATCAACATAAGTATAAAAACACTTCACTGTGGCAGGAACACAATATACAGGTGCCGGTCATAAAATTAGAATATCATGACAAAGTTGATTTATTTCAGTAATTCCATTCAAAAAGTGAAACTTGTATATTAGATTCATTCATTACACACAGACTGATGTATTTCAAATGTTTATTTCTTTTAATTTTGATGATTATAACTGACAACTAATGAAAATCCCAAATTCAGTATCTCGGAAAATTAGAATATTGTGAAAAGGTTCAATATTGAAGACACCTGCTTCCACACTCTAATCAGCTAATTAACTCAAAACACCTGCAAAAGCCTTTAAATGGTCTCTCAGTCCAGTTCTGTAGGCTACACAATCATGGGGAAGACTGCTGACTTGACAGTTGTCCAAAAGACGACCATTGACACCTTGCACAAGAAGGGCAAGACACAAAAGGTCATTGCTAAAGAGGCTGGCTGTTCACAGAGCTCTGTGTCCAAGCACATTAATAGAGAGGCGAAGGGAAGGACAAGATGTGGTAGAAAAAAGTGTATAAGCAATAGGGATAACCGCACCCTGGAGAGGATTGTGAAACAAAACCCATTCAAAACTGTGGGGGAGATTCACAAAGAGTGGACTGCAGCTGGAGTCAGTGCTTCAAGAACCACCAGGCACAGACGTATGCAAGACATGGGTTTCAGCTGTCGCATTCCTTGTGTCAAGCCACAGCGTCAGAAGCGTCTCGACTGGGCTAAACACAAAACTGCTGCTGAGTGGTCCAAAGTTATGTTCTCTGATGAAAGTAAATTTTGCATTTCCTTTGGAAATCAAGGTCCCAGAGTCTGGAGGAAGAGAGGAGAGGCACAGAATCCACGTTGCTTGAGGTCCAGGGTAAAGTTTCCACAGTCAGTGATGGTTTGGGATGCCATGTCATCTGCTGGTGTTGGTCCATTGTGTTTTCTGAGGTCCAAGGTCAACGCAGCCGTCTACCAGGAGGTTTTAGAGCACTTCATGCTTCCTGCTGCTGACGAACTTTATGGAGATGCAGATTTCATTTTCCAACAGGACCTGGCACCTGCACAAAGTGCCAAAACTACCAGTACCTGGTTTAAGGACCATGGTATCCCTGTTCTTGATTGGCCAGCAAACTCGCCTGACCATAACCCCATAGAAAATCTCTGGGGTTTTGTGAAGAGGAAGATGCGATACGCCAGACCCAACAATTCAGAAGAGCTGAAGGCCACTATCAGAGCAACATGGGCTCTCATAACACCTGAGCAGTGCCACAGACTGATCGACTCCATGCCACACCGCATTGCTGCAGTAATCCTGGCCAGAGTAGCGCCAACTAAATACCGAGTGCTGTACATGCTCATACTTTTCAAGTTCATGCCTTTCAGTTGGCCAACATTTCTAAAAATCTTTTTTTTGCATTGGTCTTAAATGATATTCTAATTTTCCGAGATACTGAATTTGGGACTTTCATTAGTTGTCAGTTTTAATCATCAAAATGAAAAGAAATAAACATTTGAAATACATCAGTCTGTGTGTAATGAATGAATCTAATATACAAGTTTCACTTTTTGAATGGAATTACTGAAATAAATCAACTTTGTCATGATATTATAATTTTATGACCGGCACCTGTAAATAAAAATGAGAAATTAACTATTTATCAAATATTTAATAAAGCACATTTTATAATTACTTTATGAAAAGTGCTGATCTGCATGAAGGTGTGAAACTACTTTTACGCTCATAATGGTGACTAATAGTGCTTAATTCAGAGTGTCTCTTATAAGCCAATTAGTGAAGTTCACTTTTAGATGAAAATAGCAGGGTAGTATTTTATAAGTATATTTTTCTTTGCTGTATTGTAGATTAAATTTGAAGGATGCAGTAATTCTAATATGGCACCATATCCCAGTGAGAATATAATGTATATTCATCACATAGTTCCATGAGAGAATGACATTTTGCAATTTATTAGATTGTGAAGAATAACTCAATTGAATAGGATGAACCTATTTCCTTTAGACAACAGATATGGTTTTTAAATTAATCTATTGAAAACAGGGAGCATATAAATTGTGCAGCTTTATTACTGACTGTAATTTAAAACTGACAACATTTGAATTAAAATGAATTCATACTTTTATGTCGTGGTTTGAAGCGCCAGTGGTCAGGGCCTGCCCACATTGACATTGTCCTTGGGCTAAAATAGGAGTACTCCCCAGGTTTTGAGGAGAGCTGGAGGCACATAACACTTATGTCACCATCTTCCAGTGGAATAACATCTCTATTGGAGGAGGACACAGGGAAACAAAAGTAAAAAAAAATGTGAGTACATGTTAGCAAATTATTAATTTAGATGAATTGTTCTGCCCCAGACTTGCCTTTTTTTGGGAGCATTTCCCATAGCAAAGGCTTCCCGGTGCTCAGTGCAAGCACCTAGATCATCTTCATCTCCATTTGCATCACAGGCATCCCCATCAAAGTCAAAGTCCACCGCCTCATTCTCTGCCTCCGGTTCCGCATTTATATCAAATACATGATCATCTTTCTTAAATTTCTCCCACATCTCTGACAAACTCTGTTGTGAAAAAAGAAAGTGGGAAAGGAATGTAATACTGATACATAAATACATACACAAAAACACACACTTGCTGCTAAAAAAGAAAAGTGAAATTTTATTTGGGATATTTTTATGTCAAAGCAATGAAATCCCCCTCCCCCATTTTTTTTTTATGTGATATTATTTTATGTTACAGAAAAGAAAAACAAAATTCTATATATATTCAATCCCCAAGTATTTATTTTTTGTTCAGCTGTCTTTGCAGCAGCAACAGCTTTTAGTTTAAGTATTGCTCAGCTTTGCACACCGCTAGGCTGTGAGGTCATTCAGATTAGTTGGATGGCACTTGTATAATGCCTTTTTCAAATAGTGCTGTAAATTCTCAACTGGATTGATATTTAAGGCTTTGACTGAAGCTCTAAAGGACACTCATCTTTATGTACCGAAAGGCCTTGTGTTTGGGATAACTATACTGCTGAAAGATTAACGTTTTCTAAACTTTCAGTTTTCTGCAGACTAAACAGGTTTTCTGGCAGGATTTGTTTCTGAACCAGATGTCAAAACACTACTGATAAAAAAGCAGGCCAAGAACATAATACTGCCATTTCCACCATACTTAAGTTTGGCACTTTGTGAAGTGTGGCCAGTATTATAGTTGTACCATATATATTTTTGAACTTTGCCAGAAGGATCTATCCTATCCTTACCTAACCAGAAAACCATTTCTTGTAGATTGACAAAACTCGTCAAAGCATTTCTCATATCAATTATGCAATGTGACCTTGTTCACCCAATATACTGGAAATTTGAGCTTAGAGGAACACTTATCCTAGCTGCAGAACATTTGTTTTGCACTAGCATGATAACAAAAAACTTTCAGTATTTTAATTTAAGGGGTACACTAGCTGAACACAGTGAGAATAACAGAAGTATTGCCAAAGAATATAAAACACTGTGCTGTACACTCTCTCTCTCCCTACAGCACCATATGGCTAATTTGCATGCAGAATTAGCATTGTGCAACTACTACACAAAACAAGCTTGAAAAGGAGCCTTTCCCCTCTTCTCCTCAGAATTAGACCCTATGAAATAATAAAAAAGGCATTTCTATCATCATCAAAAGTGCAAAGTTCAATAGGTACATTGGATAGTTCTTTTACCCGATTAGATCAAATTTCCAGTTACGGTGTTATTTCGTGTTTGTACCATATAATTTCTTCACATTGTTGATAAGTTAAATAACAGTTAAAAATAATAATACGTGCAACATAGTTAATAAACTGTTACTAAATAAGATGAATAATTAGATACTGTATTCCCAAAATGACATATTGTTCTAGCCCTGTCTTTCATTCTGTTTATATGAATGAAAAAACAAAAATCAGAGCATAAACGTGTATGCAACTGTTTAATTTTCTTCTGCCTATGTGATGTTGGTTGCTTTTTAAATCTCATTTTCAAATAAAAAATTAAATGTAGGTAATAAATAGAAGTTCAGGCAATCCAAAAAATGTGGAAAACGAGAAGAAATGTCCATTCATTCACAAACAGTACAGAATTAATGAAAGATTAAATCATCTGAAATTCTGTTCATGGAATTAAAACACAAGGACAAAGAAGGAAAGGTGTAGCGAAAAATAAGAAAAGGTACAGTATGCAAATTTCAAAATTTTTAATTTTAAAAACGTATCTATACTTTAATTAAAAATATATATAAAAATAAAATTTCATTGATCGTAATCTAAAATTTATTAAATTAATTATATCCATCCATCCATTATCCAACCCGCTTACAGATAAACCAAATTTGTTTCATTGACAATATAACATGTAACAATGAAAAACAAACTTACCAACGTTAGTGTTCATCTATAGTCAATCATACATGAGAAGTATTGAACACAAATACTTAATAACACCAAGTAGTGTAATTTCACCAAAGAATTAATAACCTTTCATGAAAATTCAGAACCAGCACAATGAAGAAAATTTCACTAACATAATTGAATCAGTAAAAGTAGTGTGTTTTAAGCTCAAAACCAAAAAAGCATAAAGTAAATTTAAAACACAGCTCAAAACAATTGTATAACACAATTTGCCTTAAGAAAAACAGTAACAAGTACCTAAATGTCAAAATATGATAATTTCTTTAACAGATAAACCTGCTTCAATAACATTACAGAATCAACTGTCAAGAAAGCATATTGAAATGTTGTCAGTCAATTAAAGTGGTGGTTAAATTCTAGACACAAACTGATACCCATAAAAACATCAGTCCTACGAGGCAATAAACTTATTATACCAGATGTGCCACAATAATCCATGCCAAACGTTAAGGGCATTGATGAGTGCCAATTTACCAGTCTTTTGTAAAGCATCTCATATAAAGCATAAAAAATATGGATTGTTCTCCACTCAACTTTCATTATACATGTTCAGGTAAAGTAGATACCACATCCGATTGTCTGATTATAATCAAAACTTCATATCTATGTGTTTCTTACAAAATTTCAATCACTTATTTTTGTTTATAATGCAAAATTATGTGGCAAAGAACTACTTTCAGTAATACAATCAAACTGAAATGTTCAAATCTGATTGTTTTTGTGATTAATCACCTGATCAAGGTCAAATTTTATATCTAACAATAAGTAATGATCATACACAATTTAAATTCTCTCTCTTTATATAATGGTAATAATGCATATGTAATAGTGCCGCTACTAGTTAAGATATCATTTCTAGTTACCCAAATAAGGTGAAATTCTATAATCTATACATTTCTTACCCTACCGACAATATAAATTTTCAATTATTTTTGTTTTCTTATAATGCAATTTTACATGAAAAACTACTACACAAAATTTCAATTAATGAATTGTTTATTTGAACTATGTACCAGTTGTTTGAAAAAAATTTGAAATGTGTTCAGATAAAGTGCCATTTCCAGTTAAATGTTTTGCCCAAAAGTTTGACAACACTTTGATATAACACCCATATGTCAAATTTAATTTATCTAGCTGAAAGCGTTCTCAGGTTATGATGCTTCCGTACATACACACGGAAAAAAAAAAAAAAACACACACAGTCATAATTGCAAAGATGAGCAAAACATATTCAGAAGTGCATGAAACGTGGGAATTCAAAATCTCAAAGTCAAATTTTTTCACAATAACAATACTTTAGATTTTTTTTCTGCATATACAATAAAGTAAATATCAAAAGGGGGGATTTGTATTTGGTAACATTAAAGAACTGGTCAAAGGACTGAATATATTTGAAAAGAATACAGTTAGATTTAATTTGTTTATTTAATAAACCTTTATTTGTATGTTCACAGGATGTAACAAGTGTAACAAAATTGGTTATTAGGAAGCAATCTTGTGGTGGGTGCCATAATCATTCTTAAAAGCTTTACAGGTATTTTTAAATCTGTATTATGGCAACATAATTATATAGAGTTGGGAAAGAATTTTATTATGTTATGTTTAAACATACCTGGTCATTGGCCTCATTTGTCCAATTCGTAAAAGAAAAATCTTCAAGAGATGGGCAAATGGAACATTGCTGTTGTGTTTGCTCTAGAAGAACTACAGTGAAAACAAACACAATAATGCCAATAAAGTATACAGTAACGTTAAAACAATATGCAAACAATCCCAATATTTACTTAATGCTTATATTGTATTACAACAATAAAGAGTAATGATGCAGTCATTAAGTTCCGCAAATCTTAAACTAAAGGCAAAGCATATTAGTTTACCATACAATTTTATTAAGCCTGCTTAATTCTAAGCAGGGACATGGGAGGGCTGGAGCCAATGCCAGCAAGCTGAAGGCCCAATCCTCTGTAGACAGGCTCGCCAGTCCATCGCAGGGTGAACACATTCACACACGTACCGGTGCCAGTGTAGCATCACTAATCCACCTAACCTGCATTGTCTTTGGACTGTTGGAGGAAACCCAAGGAGAACATGCAAACTCCACGCAGGGAGGATACAGGACATGAACCCTGGTCTCATTACTGCAACACAGCAGCACTATCATGTACCATGAGCCCCCACATTGTGATTATTCTATTAATGTGCAATAAGTCCTACAATATTTAAAGACTTTATATAAAAAAAAACTGCAGCTTATAAAGCTACCCTGCTTATTGACCCTATCTTCAGCAAAGTAGTCTATTTTACCTTTTAGCTGAGGCACGCTAACTTGAGCAATGGATGGAAACTCTTCAATGTCATTGGAACGAAGCAAAATTATATCAGTGGGGAACTGCAGTTCATTATAGCAATTGAAACTGCGAAGCAGAGAAAAGAAGACGCCAGATGTACTCGACTCATCAAAGGAGGATGCCATCTTCTGAAATACGGGGTCAACCTAAGAAGGTGTTAACAAATAATAATAATAATAATAAATAATAATAAAGCACTTAAAGCATTAAAGCAAGAGGCAAGCATAAGTTGATTTAGGTATACATGAATTCTCAAATCAATTAATTTACATAAATAGAAAAGACATACTTTCTAATAAAAACTTTATTTTATTATTAAAAACACTGACATACTGTACCTCACATTTTCCCTTAGAATCTGCCCGGTTAATTTTCGAAAGGTTCTGCTCAATCATCTTCCTCCTAACAACCTTCTTTGCTTTTGCGACCGTTTTTCGTTTCTCTAAGTCTCCATCTTCCTGCCCATCCGCAAGTACTGCATTCTCTTCATCTGGTAAAATTTTAATTTGCCAGTAATTGATATGATAGTTTCAGAATAACCTAATTTTTATTTAAATCTATATGCTTGGCACGTTTTTCTGGTTTATTTCATGACTGTCAACAATACTATTTTTTATGAACTCTTTATTTGTTGACGGAGCAATTATGAAACCTTTGCAGAAAAAGACTTTCACTTGAAATACAAAGAAGGGTTCTAAAAATGCTAGAAACAGCAGCTAACAATTTTATTTTCTTACATCAATATGTAAGAAATCTTTTTTTTAAAAAAAGAAAAAAAATACTTTATTATTTACATCCATATTTACCTGTATCGCAGTTTTATGCATATCATATTAGAAACAAATAACCATTTAAAAGCCTATGCAACCACTTTGCTGTCTCTGGGAGAATCTGCAGTTTCCATTTGCCTCAAAAAGACAAATATGGTGCTTGTGACAAACAAAGGTTTTCTGTCTTAATGGTTATTGACTGGTGCCACTCACTCCTATTATTGTGAAATGTTTAGAGAGACTGGTGCCAAGACACATCGAATGCAATCGTAATATATCAGATAGTTTAGACCTCGTCCATTTCAGTCAGTGCACAGAGATGATATATCTCTTGCACTTTATACTATCAATTTACATCTGGATAATAAAAAATGAATATGCTAGCCTATGGTTTATAGCTCATTATTTATCAGTAATCTTATCAAAGATGACCAAGACACCTTCTGCAACTGAATCTTATTCTTCCTAATTGGCAGAACCTACATGGTACTAGATAGCAGCATTACTTCCTCCACACTGATCTTCAGACTTCTCCAGGGAAGCATGCCGTGCACTTTACTATACTTCATCTGTGATTTTATGGCCAACTATAATGGCAGCTCTACAATTAAGTTCTGATCATGCCATTGCCGGAGATGGCTGGGGTGGCGACCTGGGAGACACCTAGGAAGACTGGAGGAGGGCTTACGCCTTCCCCAGACCATATGGGGGCAACCACCCTGGTTCCTTTGGGGGCCACAGGTACAGAGCTTACAAGATCAACCCTGTAGGGGCCCGTGGTCACCGCCAGGGGGCACCCCTGTGCTTTTGGAGCCCTGGACCTCAGCACTTCCGCCATACCCGGAAGGGCTGGAGGGAAGAAGACTGGGGACACCTGGAGTGCTTCCGGGTACGCAGCCGGCATTTCCGCCACACTGGGGCGTATCAGTGGGAGATTGCCGGGAAGCACCTGGAGCACATCCGGGTGTGTATAAAAGGGGCCGCCTCCCTTTGTATGGGGGCGAGAGTCGGGAGTGGAGTGGACTGAGCTGGAGAGGAGAGAAGGAGGCGGTCTGAAGAAAGGCATTATGTGGCCAGGACTTTGGGGACTTGTGGGGTTCGTGGAGCACTTTGGGCAGCAGCTTGTGCAGCTTGTTCTTTGCAGCATGCTTTGAAATTTCTAAATGATAAAAACCATATTTCAGACCTATGTAAGAACCTTTGAATTTTTTCTGCATATTTATTTCTTGAATATACATGTATTAATAAACCAAAGCTAAAACAGTAGTGAAAAAAAAAATAATGTGTCATTCATTGTTCTACAGAAAGCTATAGAACAAATGAATATACTCCAACATCATAAAAGAATACATTTTAGAAGAAAAAGAATATATCAGCAAAACACCAAGCTTTAAAATGTTATATAGTGTAGTATAGCAAGTACTTGTGCTACATATCTATATTATGTACACTACCAACAGCATAATATTTGGTAGACTTTGACCACACTAACATTAAGCACTGTTCACAATCAACCAGGCTTAACTTAATGAATCAGCAAACACAGATCAAAATTTCTCAGCTTACCATCAACTGATTTAGAGTCTTTTCCTAGTCCTCCCAGAACTCTGTATGTATTTGCATAAACAGCATCAACTCTCACAGAGTATATTTTGGCACTTGCATCCAGTGTGCCAGCAGCAACCTATTCAAATTGAATAGAACAAATATTACAGAATGCAACTTGATTTAAGCATGACACTGTGAAGTGACTTAGTTATCCATCAAGATCTACACTCGAATATAATGAGGATAAAAAACCACCTTAATATCACACTTAATTTTAAAGCTATTCAGTTTAGTTTTCCTACATTATACCAACAGTGCTGTTTTACTATCATCCAACTGGATAATGCACATTGATGGTGGTTGAAGAGGTTCCTCAGAGTCTAAATAAAGCTCTATGAGTGCCTAGAAAATACCTTAATAAATAAAACTAACTAACTAACTAACTAACTGAAAACCATTTTGATACAAAGCTAAAGCTACATACTGCAAATAAATCTCACTGGGATTGTAAATCCCTCCATATTGATCTAGAAGTGTTATTTGTCTGAGCATACAAACATTAGCAAACATTAATATATTTACATGTAGCAACAGAAGAGCAAGAAATTAGCTGACTTTAAAGCAGTTGTGCAAATACTTGGTTAATTCAGTAAACAAGTCTGTACAAAGCAACATTGGCTTCATTTAAAAAAAAAATTAAAACACCTCATACCTTGAAGTTGGTGAGTGCAGAGTCTTTTTCTTTCAGGATATCTGACATATAATCAATCAAGTGAAGATTGAATGCATTCTTGGTTGTTATTTTCTGCCAAAAAAGTTGAATGCAAAATGATTCAGTGGCATATCAGCAGATTTGTTAGTCTTGCTTTCTGACATGTTTAATCTGCCTCTATTCTGGCACCGATATAATGCAGAATAAAATGTAAAAAATAGTTCTTGAGGCGGCACGATGGAGCAGTGGTAGCGCCGCTGCCTCACAGCAAGGAGCCCTGGGTTCACTTCCCGGGTCCTCCCTGTGTGGAGTTTGTATGTTCTCCCTGTGTCTACGTGGGTTTCCTCCTGGTACTCCGGTTTCGTCCCGCAGTCCAAAGACATGCAGGTTAGATGCATTAGCGATCCTAAATTGTCCCTAGTGTGTGGGTGGGTACGTGTGTGTGCCTTGCAGTGGGCTGGTGCCCTGCCCAGGGTTTGTTCCTGCCTTGTGCTCTGTGCTGGCTGGGATTGGCTCCAGCAGACCCCCGTGACCCTTTGTTAGGATATAGCGGGTTGAAAAATGACTGACTGACTGACTGACTAGTTCTTGAAAGGACACAACAATTTAAGGGCATTTTTAACTGCCGTTAAAGGCACTTCTCCAGACAACCACTTTCTGGGGCCTAGATCTTTTTACAGGGAGTGAGAATAACACCATTTCAGTCTTCCTATTGATGACAAACTTTACCCTGTAGAATACTTCTGTGTTCAAGCATGGCATACCAAATACCAAAAGTCAGACAGTTACTGATAGATAAGCTTTTTGGGAAAAAATAAAAAAATAATGAATGATGTTGGTAATAATTATTTAAAATTAAAAGCAAATAGAAAAGTTGAGTTCAAGATCTATCAGGGACAACGTTTACATTGAGCTTATACATTCTTCCTATGGTTGCATGGGTTTCTACATGTTTTGTGGTCTTCTCTTACATGTGAGAGCCATACTACCAATGCCAACTAGCAAGTATAAACTGAGCACAAGTGTAAATTGTAAGGTATTGATGCCTTGTCCAGGGCATGTTCCTCCCTTATGCGTCTCTATACAACCCATATTAACATGAATACTTGAACTCCCACATTTTTTGCAGATAAAATATGTAATTTGCTGCTCAAAAAGTTACTCCCTGCTTTAGTACTAGTTCTGAAAAGATGAATTAGTAAAAGATCTATGCCACAGCATGTACAGCAAAAAAATAAATGTCACTGTTAAGACCTGTAACAGGTATAGCATAAAACAGAATTCTTCTGAACATTACTTAAAAGTCAATTTCTCTTTTTGTGCATTTAAAAAGGTGACATTTAGAAAACTGTCAAGTCTTTGTAGAGGACAGTGTGGGGGTGTGCATGTGTGTGTTGCGATGGCGGGTAACTCTGTGAGCCACCCTAGCCTACAGTAGATCAAAGAGTGAAGAAAGTGCATATCTAAAATTCAAGCATGTCAGTTTTGCTATTTATACCCCAGGTAGAAAGTTAGAACTATGAAATAAACAGAACCAGCTAAAACTCTAGCAATAGGCCTTAGCTAGAAAGATTAGGTGCCTGGATCTTAGAATACCACCACTCGCCCAACATGTAAAACACAGTGCCACAAAGCACCTACAGAGCACACAAGCCTCACAGTTTATCTTATTTCTGTAAATTCTATCTGAATTGCTTACATACAAATGAGCCCTTGCCTGACCTTTGTTCCTAATTTAATTCTCAATGAGCTGCTAGCAGGGTGTGACTTTTAAACCCCATCTTTGGCTTAATTCCAGTGAGAATTACTAGAATCACTTCTGGAGTCAGAAACACCCTCTAAATGGTCTGTGACAATCCAATCAGAACTCACTCTGGGGTCCCATCACTAAACCCTAATCCCTAACTAAAGGGACAAGTACTCTTAGCAGCTCACTGTTGAGCAAAGTAGGAGTGTCATCAAAAAGTTTGTGATATTTCTTCATATTCTGCCATTCCCTACAGGACCTCTCTCTCACTTCAATGTACAAAGAGTAATTATTTTTGACACTCTTTATACTATATACATATCACATACTGTCCCAGAAACTTAACCACACTGGCACTTTAAAAGAGTACACTTTAAACTTGGGAATCCTTCAAAGTATTGACCCCGATGGTCCCTAGGCCAGTTAATTTTCTGGCAAAACGTTGATAACCAGGCATCAAACGATTATTTAGGATAGATACAAAAATAATATACAACTACAAAGAATAAGAAGAGATGCTACAGGTTCCTTGCGTTACAGACATCATATGACCTACCACACTCCTAAAGTTATACATGGCATGTTAACTAGTTTCCCTTGCTATGAGTAAGTTCCAGTGTGTACCCAAAATTGCACCCTGTGAGCATGAATCCTGTTCGGGATTGATTCCTTGTTTGTGTTTAATGGTGCCAGAAAAGATTGCAGGCAAACCCAAAGACTGTCTTGTAATTTAAAGAGAGAGGTTAAAAAAAAAAAAAAAAGGGTCTGTATATATTCCCATGTTTCCTTACACTCTTTTTACAGAATGTTACTTGCATAATCCAGACAAACACATGTAAGAATTCTAATGTGCCTCTGATATTAAAAACTGAAAATAAATAAACATTACACA
The DNA here is from genome assembly GCF_016835505.1 of Polypterus senegalus. Lineage (NCBI taxonomy): Eukaryota > Metazoa > Chordata > Cladistia > Polypteriformes > Polypteridae > Polypterus > Polypterus senegalus. The sequence continues at coordinate 38,382,790 of NC_053164.1, forward strand.
GAACACTTAAATATAATTATATGCAAATACTATATTTTTCAATTAATATTGTACTTACATTCTCTGTTGAAAGCTTGATACAAGTGGAGTAATGCTCAGAAATTTGTGAATTTGTCAGCTTTGGCACAGCAGCTGGAGTACCAGACAAACTTCTGTAAAAAGTACAAAGGAAAGCTCATTGTATTATAAAAAGGTGGTTTGCTGCATTCTCATGTCAGATGCAAAAGGCCAAACCAAAAAAAAAAAAATCAAAAGCTACCTCTGTGCTGGAGATTCTTGTACAGAGCTGTCTGTGCCCAAGTGCAGATCAATAACCCTTGACTTCCGTCGCTGCTTTCTTTCCAATTCATCATCATTGCTTGGGACGTCTGATAGTACAGGGGTGCTGGTCTGACTGATCTGTCTTCGAAGGGTGGAGGGCGACACAAACTTGTTTTCAGAAATTTCATTTAATATTTGTGAACGAGGAGTTGAGACAGCACTCATTGTTTAGGCTGCTGCACAGAGAAGAAAATACAAAGAAAGTCAAAATAAAAAATAAAAAAAGTTATATTAAAACAATATAAACTGAACAATGACGTTTTAAATGGATACAAAGACTAACTATAAATATATGCAGAAAATTTATTCTAAGATTTTCTTCTCTCTGATTAAAACTTTTAAATTGCTCTCAGTTGTACTCTTGCATTCAAAAGTGTGTAATCGCCAAGATATTTTCCATATGTTTGATAGAAATCAATTCCTTTTTTTTTTTTTTTTTAAAATCAAGATACCATTAAATTGACTTAAAATACATTCAAGACAGCACTAGTGATTCCAATAACCTCCAACTGCTTGAAATTATTTCAAACGTATTATTTATATATGCCTACAATTCACTTATCCAGAAGCCATTCATTCAGGGACTCCCTTAGCTCATCCTTAATTAGTCATGTGTAAATGCTAATTGGGTATCAGAGAAACTTCTTCAATAGTATTAGCACCGATGAAACCTGTTATTCTGTCCTATAAAAGCAAGTAAAATTGTCTTTTTGTGTGTTGCAAGGTACTGTCATTCCTAAAGTTCAGTTCTGGGTTCATAAATGGCCAGAATAAAACAGCTTTCTTGATGTTCTTATTTTTGCAGAATGAATGTTATTCAACTTGACAGATTTCCCAAAAACTGATGATTTCATACAAAGTTGTCTATTACTGTCTTGAGAGAAGAGAGCAAACTGAAACTAACCAGAACAGAAAAGGAGGTGAAGGCCTAGATTCACAACCACATAAGAGGATGCATACATCTGTAACGCACTCCTTTCAGGCTTACCCAAGAAAGACATCATTCAGTTGCAACTAGTGAGGACTGATTTAAATGGTTTATATTAGGTAGGATTGCCCATTGCTGGGCAGTTTCTAGGCCTTGGAACCCCTGCAGATATTGTTTTTTTTTCTCTCCAGTGCAGCTGGAGTTTTTTTTTGTCCTCCTGGCCATCTGACCTGACTTTATTCTTTGTTACTTAGTATGGCTTAATCTTATTTTGTTTCATATAAACTTTTCTTTCAGCATCTCATAAAGTACTTTGAACTACACCATTTGTAAGAAAATGTGCTATATAAATAAATGTTGTTGTTGTTATGCATTACTGCGAATAAACAAATAATTACTATACCTACAGTTCTGTTTTCATTATTTTTATTAATCGAAGATAAATTTACACAAAATTAAATTAATAAACTTATAGGATGAATATATAATAATTTCAAAAATATTTTTACCTCCTATTCCTTTACTTTATATTACTAGATCTTATTTATTGAAAGCTTCCTATATACAAATTTCTCAAAAAGATTGGTCTTCCATAAAGGAGCCAAAAAAATTATATATATCATCAATGAAACATTAGCATCAACCTAAACATATCTAGGAAAATATCTCAAGTACAGTAATGAAGAGGAAGTCATTTAATATCTTATTTTAACTGTAACATTTCCAGGATTGCTCCAAAATACACTTCAATTCACAATTGGGACACCTTCACTGAAAAAAATGAGTTCACAGGGATGTTTACTTTAAGTATATAATTTTTTGCTGGAATTACGTTGCTTTTTCTAGTCGCATTGACAAAAATTTCTTAAATGTCACATTAACAAAATTAATTCAAGTTGAAACAAAACTGTTAAATTTATTTTCTATTAACAGAGACAAATTCAGTCATGAGGACCGTTATCATTATTCACCCATTTTATGTTCATTTTACTCAATTTGTTTTTAAAAATACTCAAAACACAGTATGCTCGTTTTCCGTTATACAGAGCTGCATTAAGTGGATTTAACCTAAAATAAGTTGTATGTACGACTATACTTTTTTGCATAAATTATAATATTTTGCATAAGGATCCATCCCTTTTGTTGTATTTTGTTCTAAGGGATCCCTGCACCTTTGTACATTTTGGAATGAAATAAGACTATTTATAAATGTATTTTAAATTTTTGAATGCTGTGGATTTTTACATGGGAAATGATTTATGATGATTTTTCTGTTTGGTTACGCACTGCATATTTGTAACATACCCTATATCACAAAATCATATTTTCTTTTCTTCCAATACACATGACAATTAAAAATCTTAAGATTACAGTATTTACTTAATTTATTAAAGGTATAAATCTTGACATTTAATTTTGTATTATTTTTTTTAAAATATATTTATGCAACTAATGGTAAATTCTAGGGTAGCGCTGCTGCCTCGCTTCCCGGGTCCTCCCTGCGTGGAGTTTCAAAGACATGCAGGTTAGGTGCATTGATGATCCTAAATTGTCCCGTGTGTGTGTGTGTGTGTGTGTGTGTGTGTGTGTGTGTGTGTGCGCCCTGCCCGGGGTTTGTTTCCTCCCTTGCGCCCTGTGTTGGCTGGGATTGGCTCCAGCAGACCCCCGCGACCCTGTAGTTAGGATATAGCAGGTTGGATACTGGATGGATGGTAAATTCTACTCAAAATAATTGAGCTGATACTATTAAGAATTGACTGGTAAACAGAATGTAATTATACATTTGTGGATTCCCATGGACAAAATGTATGCAACCGCTTACCATAAAACTTCAACAAGCTATTTTTGGCAGTCCACATGCTAACTCTCATTATTTTGTAAAGACACCAGATTAATGCATAATGCAAAACTGCATAATTTTGCAAGCGAGAGGGCTTAAAATGGGAAATGCTGATTGACGATTGTTTTCTCCAACCTAAAAGGTTTCTTTATTTTTAACTGGGTTTTTTCTTGTCGTCTTAGACAGTCAGATATGGGTGGCTGTCAAAAAACAGGGACTGTTAAAGCCCATTGAGGTATTCCTTGGGCGATTTTGGGCTATACAAGAAATACATGGTTGCTGTTTTTATTCCACAGATTCCATTCATACCAAAAGACTTTCCATTCACGTTTAAAGGGCTACAACTGGAGATTAATTCAATTTAGCAGTGAGAATAAATAACAATATGGGCCAACTGCAATAAATGGAAAGAATAAAAATGCAGAATCCAGTAACAAGAATATTCCATAATGGAAAATAAAAGTAATTTGTATGCTAGAATTTGTAAGTAATAGTGTTTGCATAGAAAACATTTGTATTTTGTAGTTTGATAAAGGAACTTATTCATTATTAGTCTTCTGCTTTTTTATATATTTCCTCGTAATTACAAGAAATAAATGCTAAAATGCGAACATTTCTGCGAGTGCTTTATGAATTTACTACCCTATGTCACCTAATACCTTGTCAGATTTATTTTATCATATTTTAACTACACCTTGTTTTTATTTTGCCCGATCAGTCTTTGTACTTAACTGTTCTCACATGTCCCAAATACGAGCGAATTTAGCTCATTGGCTAAAGTAAACAACGTTGCTACGAACTAGCGCAGGTGAGCGCATGAATGCGCCGCAACACGGACTGGCGTCCCGTCCAGTTCAGTTCTGCCTTTTAGCATTGGTTTGTTTTTGACACCGCAACAGGCTCCAGCTCCCACGATTGAAGGCAACCGGATTATGGAAAATCGACAAATATACGAGATAACACAGAAATAGCCACCGCTATTTAGGTCAATGCAGATAGCAAAAATAAGCATTGCCTAATTGATCTTAATCATGTATACAAAAGGCAAGAGAAAACTTTTCTTCTTCTTTGCGTGACAGACTCGATATTATCTACAAAGATTGACGTAGAATTGAAATCAAATGGAATTCAGCAAACGAATTTAAATAAGATCTAGAATCACATCACGGTAGTGTAAAAATAATGAATACACAGTATGCCATACAGGTTCGGGGATTCAGCAACGTGATCAAATAAGTGATATTAGTAATACACTGTTAAAGTGCTTAAGATTATTCAGCATCAATTAATTATTATGCACTGACTTTGATTTAGTACCTTGGTACATATAAACAAGAACAGCATTTTGACTTTCTCCATAAGCTTGTTCACACGGACGTAAATAAATCAAATGCGTTTCAATAAAAATATCGTAAAGTTGAAATAAGCCCGCGGAAGAGAATCGATCATAATCAATGAAAAATACACTTACCGCAAAGAGTCGCTTGATCCTAGTTCGGTTCGGCTTTATTGATGGCCTTTGCTTAATTTCCACACTCTTGTTCCCGGTCCTACAGTTTAAATTTTTGCGCCGACTATTGTGCGCCTGCGCAATGAGGAAGAAATTCGGGCGCACGTTATATACGTCACCTGAGCGCGCGCGTAATTTTGCGAGGCGACGGAAACTGACATACTTACCGTGCGCCTGGTGAAGTAGCCCAAGCACGTGAAATGGAGCACGGGAAAAAGAAACAGTTTTCGGGACCGAAACATAAGGGAGATTCTAAAATATCAAAGGGAAGCAAAGTCAAACAAAATAAGAGGGTTCAGAATATGAAGTCATTTGGAACCGAGAAGAAAGTCAAAAACTTTAAAAAGAACATCAAGAGAAAACCAGTAAAACGTGGAGAAGAGGGGGAAGGGCAGGAAAAGTATAAACCGATGAAACCAGTGAAAAAATTCCAAACGTTTAAATCGGATGGTAAAAGGAAACGAGTGCAGCATGTGCAAGGAAAGAATGGACCTGCCGCTAAGAAACAAAAACCCGAAACACCTGGAAAACGGCAAAGTCAAAAAAAGTACAACGAGCAAAAAGGTAATAATATTACGGTCAGGGCGAAGCAGATCTGGGAAGATCTTAGAAGGAAAGACTGTGATAAGCAAAAGCGTCTGAAGCTTCTGAGCGAACTACAGGGTCTGGTTCACGGAAAAATTAAAAGCATTGCCTTTGCACACGATTCCACCCGCGTGCTGCAGTGCTTCATTCAGTTTGGGAGTGACGAACAGAGGCAGGAGGTCTTGAATGAGCTGAAGGAGCACCTAGTTGAGTTGAGCAAATCGAAATACGGGAGAAATATTGTTAAGAAGTTTTTGATGTATGGCAACAAACAGCAAGTGGCTGAGGTTTTCAAGAGTTTTAAAGGGCAAGTGAGAAAAATGCTGCGGCACACGGAGGCGTCTTCTGTTGTAGAGTACGCCTATAACGATAAGGCCATTCTCGAGCAGCGACTAATGCTAACAGAAGAACTGTACGGGAAAACTTTCAGGTTTTGCAAGTCTGCGCTTTGTCCAACACTGGACAAGGTACTTGAAGCCAACCCTGGAAAAGAGACCAGTATTATGGAGGAAATGAAACAGATCCTTACTCCAATGCTACAAAAGGAAGCAGTAATAAAACACTCCTTGGTCCACAAGGTGTTTCTGGACTTCTTCATGTATGGGCCTGCCAAGGTCAAAACAGAAATGATTGAGGCTGCAAGAGAAGCTGTTATATACATGGCCCACACGCATGATGGAGCTAGAGTGGCCATGCACTGTGTGTGGCATGGGACACCCAAGGATCGAAAAGTTATTGTGAAGACGATGAAGACCTATGTTGAAAAAATTGCCACTGGGGAGTTTTCCCATCTGCTTCTGTTGTCCGTCTTTGATTGTGTTGATGATACAAAACTTGTGAAACAGGTGATCTTGTCAGAAATTGCCAGCTCAATGAATTCTATTGTCAGCAACAAGTATGGCAAAAAGGTTCTTCTCTATCTTTTGAGACCCCGGGATCCAGCCCAGTTTGTACCAGAGATTGTGAAACTCCTGCAAACCGGAGATGGAAATGCACATAGTAAGAAAGATGTGCAAATAAGACAACGTGAGCTTTTGGAAGCAGTGTCTTCACCTCTTCTGAAGTATTTTCTTGAAAATACACGTGACATGGTGATGGATAAATCAAGTTGTGTATTGGCAACCAGCATCCTGGGTTTTGCCCTGGGGGATCTACAGCCAGCTATGAATTCTGTTGCAGATTTAGCAGCAGAGACTTTTGTCCCAGGTGGTGTAGACGGAGAGCTTCACATAGTGGAGCACCCAGCGGGACACCTGGTGCTCAAATGGTTAATTGAGCAAGAATCTGAGGAGCAGGTTGAGAGAGAGCAGTCTTTCTCAAGAACTTTGGTGGATCGTGTTGGGATGGAGAAACTGAAGACTTGGGCCACCGTGAACCGTGGAGCCATTGTTCTTTGTTCCCTTCTTCAGAGCAAGGATGAAATTATTATAGACAAACTGAAGGCTGAACTAAAACCTCTTTCAGCCAAATTGGGGAAAATTAAGAATGCAAAAGGTGTGGAGGTATTGTTGGAAAAGATCAGAAGCTTTTGAGTTTAAGAGAGACTACAATGCCAGGACTAGTAACTCATGATTATATGTTCTCTATAACCTCAGTCTTATTTCTTTTGTAGAAAGAATAAAAATAACATTGAGAGTGAAAACTGCTGGTTATTTACATATTTGGAAATTTAAGTGTAAAAATATTTTATGGCTTCGAACCAAACATTTTTATTATTTACTTCACCATTGTTCATCCTAATCATAATTGTTTTTGTTGGGTAAGATGAAATAATTATGCTAAATTTATGTTCTGGCACAGATGTTCTCGGGGCAGACACAGACTGCAGACAAATGTGGGGAGTACTCAAAGTTAACTATTTTTGTTCTATTTATAAATAGCAGAGGACCCCCCCACACACACACACTGCTTAAAACTTGATAATTTCAGTACATTCTGGAAAATCGACTTTAATAAAGAAAAATATTTTATTACTAGTGGTGCCTTACTGCAGAGAGAGAGAGAGTGAGAGTATATGTAATAAGTGACACATAATGTTTATGAAGTCATTTGCAGTCTACTTTTTAACATTCTATTGGAATCACATCTAAAGTTAATGGCCCTGCCAACCTAATATAAGTGTCATAGTGGTTCATCTGTGTTTTTATGCCTTGTCGATTCAGTGTAATCTTTTTCAATGGAGTATATTTAAATAAGTTGGAACAATTTAACAAAATACCTAACTTTATTGTGCAGACAGCACGTTTTGATTTTACTACACTATTTAACAGACAAATGCATTCTGTTTACTGTAAGTGTTCAAGTCAGTAGTATTAACACAGAGGTGTTTAAGTGTAAACTAGCTTAATCCTTGAATGGATTTTTTTTTTTTTTTTGCTATGAATGTTTAATATGAGAAAACATTGCTTTGTGATTCATTATTGTCACCTGTTACACAGTGCTCCTATGTACTGTATGTGTGTGAAGGTTATAATTTTAATAATAAATTTTAATAATATGACAGTAGCATTGAAGAAAGGAGCCTACACCATATTTAATGCATTGACTGCGTTATGTTAAAAACCTTGTTTTTTATAGTATTAAATACCAAATAAAAAGGTTATAATTTCAGGAGCTGTGGTTCTGTCTCATGGAATATGTTTAATTGGTAAGTGGCCAGGTTTGTATTTAGACTGGTTTATCAGTGAAAAACTGGTCTTAGCAGAACATAATAAAAGTCCTTATATGTGAGAAATTTCTTCTGAGATAGTAAGGATTCTCACAAGTTTTGAACAGAATTCAAAATGATCTTTCAGCAGAAGCTTGTTAGGACAAATGAAATAAAGCAGACAATAATTCTTTCACACTTTGAAAGAATACATTTTTGGAGGTACGTAAAAATATATAATTTTTTTTTTTTTAATTTAAGCAATTTCATTTACTTGAGCTATAAATGCACTAAAAAGCCAAAAATATTTTTTTCTTTAACCACAATTTTCTTTGTTATATGTGACTAAATAAAATCTTCTTAAACATGATGGGGAAATCACAATGTTATTTTTTTATATTTTATGGTGAAAGTAGCTATTAATTGATTGTATTAATTTGTCTGTGCCTCACATTTTTATTTAGTCACACATAACCACGAGAATTGTGGTTAAAGAAAAAATTATTCTTTACTTTCTAGTGCATTTTAACTAAAGTAAATAAAATCGTTTTACTTGTAAAAAAATTTTTAAGTGTTTTTTCTTTAATCATTTTTCATGAACAGGAAACTTCTTTAAAAGTATTACATAATATATCTTCTTTGCAGAATTATTTGAATACTAAAAATAATTACACTTTGGGGTCCATTTTTCTATTCAGGTTCTTATGGGATTAGCGCTCGGTTGCTGTGAAAAAAAAATTGACGACAGGCTTACAGCGGTACCTCCTCACCATGATCATCAAGGCTACTCCTTCGCAAGAGTAAACAAGTAAAGTTGACATGTATATCTACCCACTCCACTCACTGGAAGAGGCAAGTGAGGGCGATCCGATGCATCTCTCACTTGTGTGCTCCTATATCTCACTATATTCTCTCTTTGTCGTTGTGTGTGTGTTACTTGGAATCACAACCATTAATTACAGCAAAATCTGTTACATAATTGCATTAGTTTTGACTATCATCGATACTGAATATGTATACAAAATTTGAAGAAATTTGGTTTGCCAAAAGTTGGTTTATAATCAATTGCGAGATTTGACTTGGACAAACAGACAGAAGAGTCAAGTTAAATTAAATTGTTTAATAATAAAAATTCAATGCTCAGGTAATCGTGTGCCCCTTAGCTCTAATGTAAATTTAACATGCAGATTGGAAAAAATAGGTGTAAGGGGTGTATGTGTGTTGTGGCATTCCTTCTGAAGCTTAGCTTTAATCTACAGGCCATCACTTCTTTGTCTGATGGTTGCACCATTTTATAATGATGAGCTTGAAACCTATCCAGAAAGTACAGGTGATGATGTATCCTTTAAGGCCAGGATGTTGTATAAAACCTAAATTTATTACTGATCTTCAGAACTCCTGTTCTTAACTGTTCCTTTACTCATTTAATAATTTTTTGCAGCCATTTATCTGACTTTGCTATAGATTATAACAAATTGTTTGTCCATCACTGATTAATTCTGTGAAGTTTTTCCAAATTATGGAAGGTCCCACACTCCTACTGGACTTAATTGTACGCCATGGTTGTAAGAACCAGAACTATGTGACAACAAAATAATAGCAGTATTTTCAGTATTTAGTGATAGTATTAAATGCCATATGCTTAAGTTTGGAGACCACCAGTGAAGAAGCTCAATAACTATGCTCCTATGTTGTACAGGTTTTAGATAAAACCGCTTATATGAAAACATATACACTTAAAGTTGTTAATGGTGTTTCACCATGCCTTGATTTTGCTAGATTCCCAACTTTAATGGGCTTCAGTAAACAAAGTCGAGGTGCTAATATTTTAGTCTTTATGCACAGAAATGAAATAATCTATGTGGCCTGCTGTGATTGCTACTCCAAACTGAAGGAAATATTAGTAATTCTTTACTAATTGTTTAGAACAGTTACATGACAATTAAGTTTGTTGAGTTCATTTAATAATTAACTTGATAGCTTAAGTAATATTGCAGTTGACACAAGAAATGGCATCATTATTGTTTTGAATTTTTTTTAGCATTCTACATGGAGTGGAGAATTTAATTGATCTGTCTAGCCCTCTTATTATATTTATCTTAGACAAATCACTAATTCTGTGCAGTTAAAATGGTGCTTAGAAATTTAAGAAGTTTAAAGTGTAAAGACTACAGTTCCTCTTATCTGTCTGGAGTTAGATATGAAGTTTTTTTGCCATTAAGATACGTAATTTGAAACAGTTAACTTTCATTTGTATTCTGATGTTTGTAGACTTATATATGATTTTTGTTACAGTGTATAAAATATCTTGTTCATACCGAAAGTGTAACCTTTAGGCTTCTGGTAGTTATTTTGCAGTTCAAAATGTTGGTTGTAATAAACAAGTATGTTCATGCATGTAGTTCTATTTCAGCACAATCTTACTGTTTTCAGGTATGATGCCAGCTGCAAAAAAGAGGTGAAATGTCAGTTGTTTGGTGACAGACCAAACTCGGTTATATTGTCACCTCTAGTGCTCTGTATCAGTTTGCTCTAATTAAAATGGCAATGATAAAAGCCTGAATATTCCTTTAACAGAAACGTTTTCTTCCTAGATTGCCTCCTAGCACATCTTCCATGGGAGGTGTTCAGAGGAGAATTACAACAGCATCTCTATTTAGACGGCTTGTGTCATACGGCATTTCAGGTCCTTGTAGAGAATGTTCAAGATACATTGTCGTAAGTCCTATGCAGTTTCAATAAACATGTTGAAAGGACTAAAAACTGCCATGCAGGATCAAAGAGTCGGTCCTCTCCATTTTCAGGATGCAGTCTGCATTGCTCATCCTGAATTAGACGTTTGACTGGAGTTTCTATTTTGGTGACTTATGCTGCGTGTGTTCACAGTCTAAGGGAATTTTTGGAATTCCCATGTGTGACATCTCAGCTTTTCTACTTCCATGTAAATTTTCCGGGTAACGTTTTGTGAGACATGCGAGATCACTCTTGCTCTGTTTTTGCAGTTCTCGCATAAAGCAGTTAAAGATATTCTCATGTTTTTTATTTTCATGACCATAAAGAGGAGATTGAACAGTGTATGCATGTTTTCAAATCCACTTTGAACATAAATATGTAATTTCTTGCTGACCTGATGGGATTTTTTTTTTTTTTTTTGGTGAAAGACTCGCACTTGGATAATTTGCATAGCGTTGTTCTTTTCGAATTGTCCAAAAATTGTGAAATTTGCCACAAGGAAACTTGCATTTCCTGTATGTCTGATAGTCTATTGCTGTGTTCATGTGCTAACCTGATCCCGCTACACATCTTTAGATCCCCTTCCTCCATATAACATTGAAGAGTGGCACTCCAACAGTATCCAGCGCTTTTAGCATTCTTAGCCAAGTCACTTTTGATAGCTGCAAATACACTTTAAGCAAACTAGTTCACGACAAGAATTAGTCATGCAATCCATTGCACAGTGTGTGGTGGTCTCTTGTGGTCATGGATGGAGTCTCATCCGTCAAGGCACCGCTCATGTCTTGTTGCTTGCTTAAGACTGACACCTACTGCTCATATATTTTTACTGCATGATTAAGTATTAGCCTCAGCATCTTTCACAAACAAATAGTTGATTTTAAATTGAATTAAAAGTAAGATTCCCAAGTAGTACATTAACTAGTAAAATTAGTTATTTTCATATTTGCCACAGATCTTTCTGTATGTGAATAATTTAGTATTGGCCAATACACTCAGCTTGATTTAAATGGCTATCTGCCCCGCTGCATTTAATTAAAAAATTATACTTTAAGTACAGAATAGCACAACTAATTTTGCACAGAATGCAGAAAATAATAAAATGCTGTCAAAATGTGTGGAGGAAAAGTGTGCAGTGCCCTCTCAGGGTTGGGAGCGAGATCCTGCCCCAAGTGGAGGAGTTCAAGTATCTCGGGGTCTTGTTCACGACTGAGTGAAGAATGGAGCGTGAGATCGACAGGTGGATCGGTGCGGCGTCTGCAGTGATGCGGGCTCTGCATCGGTCTGTCGTGGTGAAAAAGGAGCTGAGCCGTAAGGCAAAGCTCTCAGTTTACCAGTCGATCTACGCTCCTACCCTCACCTATGGTCATGAGCTGTGGGTAGTGACCGAAAGAACGAGATCGCAAATACAAGCGGCTGAAATGAGTTTCCTCCGTAGGGTGTCTGGGCTTTCCCTTAAAGACAGGGTGAGAAGCTCAGTCATCCGGAAGGGGCTCAGAGTAGAGCCGCTGCTCCTCCGCATCGAGAGGAGTCGGATGAGGTGGCTCCTGGACGCCTCCCTGGTAAGGTGTTCCGGGCACATCCAGCCGGGAGGTGGCCCCGGGGAAGACCCAGGACACGCTGGAGGGACTGTGTCTCTTGGCTGGACTGGGAACGCCTCAGGATTCCCCCGAAAGAGCTGGAAGAAGTGGCCGGGGAGAGGGATGTCTGGGCATCTCTGCTCAAGCTGCTGCCCCCGCGACTCGACCTCGGATAAGCGGAAGAGGATGGATGAAATGTGTGGTTCGACCCTCTGGTTGAGTGGTAGACTTACTGTAATAGCTGTGTTTTTATTTGGCCAACAACTTATGCATTCTGCCACAATTACTTCTGTATTTAAATAATATTTTACATTCTGGCTCAAGGGTATAGACGCTTACCTCATTTATTGTTGCATTTAGTGGCACAATTCTTCAAACTGGGGTACAGTGTTTTTAAATAATAAATTCAAATTATGCCATGTGTATTGCACTGGGTTAAGAAGATGAGTCAAAGTTGCATTTACGTGTATATTGAAACTCATGATATCAGAATGTATGACTATTCTGTGTATTTTGTTTTAAGCCAGGTATTGCCATCAATAATGAAAGTCAGCCTGAAGCTACATTTTTGGCTATCACTGACAAAAGTGCTTAAAGTGTTTTTATCAGTTGCTTGTGCTCCTTCATGCAAAGACTTGGGGGTTTGAGGGTGTCGAGGACAACCTACTAATTCATATAGATGACTGAAGTCTATTAAGATATTAAAATAACTCGGGTAGAAAATAAACTGGCTCGATGAACTAAATTGCTTACTTGCACAAAAAAAGTTATTTTTCTATAGATCATTTGTCAAAGCAGATTGTGTGTGAATGGTGACCATGTTATATGACAGATGTGAAGTGAGAGAACAGTTAAGGTGACACACCACGTAAAAGTTGTATTTTATGGTTACATTTTTGGTTTAGAAAGTTGTTCAGGTAAAACTTTACTGCTGGAAACACCTATTTGTGATAATAAGCCATTGGTGTGGCTCATAGATTCAGTGTACAGAGTTTGAATCCAATGACTGATTGTTATCTATGTGTGTCTTTCTTCAGGTTTTTCTCACCATTTCCCTTAAGACGTTTTGTTTGGTTAATTGGTCCAAAGAGAGTGGGTGCTTGTATGACTGCTCCATTTAATAAATGGGACCCTGCCTTAGTCTAGTTCCTGGTTCCCCCTTGACTCTGAATTGCATTAAGCAGTTTTGAGTATGCAATGTTATTTCATTATCAAGAAAAGCTCTATTTAATCTTAAGGGTCCTCTCCATATGTGCACATCTCCATGTATGTCTGTTGAAGGTGTACAGTGGGATGCAAATGTTTGGGCAACCTTGTTAATAGTCATTAATTTCCTGTATAAATCGTTGGTTGTTACAATAAAAAATGTCAATTAAATGTATCATATAGGAGACACACACAGTGATATTTGAGAAGTGAAAGGAAGTTTATTGGATTTACAGAAAGTGTGCAATAATTGTTCAAACAAAATCAGGCAGGTGCATAAATTTGGGCACCGTTGTAATTTTATTGAATTCAAAACTTTTAGAACTAATTATTGGAACTCAAATTGGCTTGGTAAGCTCAGTGACCCCTGACCTACATACACAGGTGAATCCTATAATGAGAAAGAGTATTTAAGGGGGTCAATTGTAAGTTTCCCTCCTCCTTTAATTTTCTCTGAAGAGTAGCAACATGGGGGTCACAAAACAACTCTCAAGGGGAAGGATACAGAAAGCTGTCCCAGAGATTGAAGCTGTCTGTTTCCACAGTTAGGAACATATTGAGGAAATGGAAGACCACAGGCTCAGTTCAAGTTAAGGCTCGAAGTGGCAGACCAAGAAAGATTTCGGATAGACAGAAGCGACGAATGGTAGAACAGTCAGAGTCAACCCACAGACCAGCACCAAAGACCTACAACATCATCTTGCAGCAGATGGAGTCACTGTGCATCGTTCAACCATTCGGCGACTTTACACAAGGAGATGCTGTATGCGAGAGTGATGCAGAGGAAGCCTTTTCTCCACCCACAGCACAAACAGAGCCGCTTGAGGTATGCTCAAGCACATTTGGACAAGCCAGCTTCATTTTGGAATAAGGTGCTGTGGACTGATGAAACTAAAATTGAGTTATTTGGGCATAACAAGGGGCGTTATGCATGGAGGAAAAAGAACACAGCATTCCAAGAAAAACACCTGCTACCTACAGTAAAATATGGTGGTGGTTCCATCATGCTGTGGGGCTGTGTGGCCAGTGCAGGGACTGGGAATCTTGTCAAAGTTGAGGGACGCATGGATTCCACTCAGTATCAGCAGATTCTGGAAACCAATGTCCAGGAATCAGTGACAAAGCTGAAGCTGCGCCAGGGCTGGATCTTTCAACAAGACAACGACCCGACACACTGCTCAAAATCCACTAAGGCATTCATGCAGAGGAACAAGTACAACGTTCTGGAATGGCCATCTCAGTCCCCAGACCTGAATATAATTGAAAATCTGTGGTGTGAGTTAAAGAGAGCTGTCCATGCTCGGAAGCCATCAAACCTGAATGAACTAGAGATGTTTTGTAAAGAGGAATGGTCCAAAATACCTTCAACCACAATCCAGACTCTCATTGGAACCTACAGGAAGCGTTTAGAGGCTGTAATTTCTGCAAAAGGCAGATCTACTAAATATTGATTTCATTTCTTTTTTGTGGTGCCCAAATTTATGCACCTGCCTGATTTTGTTTGAACAATTATTGCACACCTTCTGTAAATCCAATAAACTTTATTTCACTTCTCAAATATCACTGTGTGTGTCTCCTATATGATATATTTAACTGACATTTTTTATCGTAACAACCAACGATTTATACAGGAAAATAATGACTATTAACAAGGTTGCCCAAACTTTTGCATCCCACTGTAAATAATATTGGTACACAAATGAGACTTTAGATCACAGCAAAAAAGTCCAAACTGAAGGACCAAAATGTGTCATTGATTTTTAGCAGTAACACTGGTAAATGTGTCAATCTCAACATCCTTCCCCCATCTAGTCATTTTCTGAACCTGTCTGATACATTATAGAGTCACAGACCACCACCTGTTCTGGCAGGTGGGTACAACTTGGTACTAGCACCCCATCTCATGTAATCTGCTCAGTTAGAGGTGCCACTTAACCCAATGTGTCCATCTGTGGAATATGGCAGTGTGGTGTAGTGGATGGGTGTATCAAGAGGTTTTGTTTTGTTGAGTCACCCTCAAAAAGGCAGCGATCTTCAGCTGTCACTGGATCGGTTCGCAGCTGAGTGTAAAGCGGCTGGGATGGGAATCAGCACCTTCAAATCCGATATCATGGTCCTCGCCCGGAAAAGGGTTAAGTGCCCTGTCGGGGTTGGGAGTGAGATCCTGCCCCAAGTGGAGGAGTTCAAGTATCTCGGGGTCTTGATCATGAGTAAGGGAAGAATGAAGCAGGAGATCGACAGGTGGATTGGTGCGGTGTCCGCAGTGATGCGGGCTCTGCATCGGTCTGTTGTGGTGAGAAGGAGCTGAGCTGTAAGGCAAAGCTCTCAATTTACTGGTCGATCTATGTTCCTACCCTTACCTATGGTCATGAGCTGTGCCTAGTGACTGAAAGAACGAGATTGTGATTACAAGCGGCTGAAATGAGTTTCTTCTGCAGGGTATCTGGGCTTTCCCTTAAAGAAAGGATGAGAAGCTCAGTCATCCAGGAGGAGCTCAGAGTAGAGCCGCTGCTCCTCCGCATCGAGAGAAGTTCAATGAGGTGGCTCTGGCATTTGATCAGGATGCCTCCTGGACATTAATAAAATGTTTAGAAATAAATGAGAGAAAAAAAGAGGTGGATTGTGAACTGCAAATCTGTTCTGATCCACAAAACATATGGATAATGTTCTCAGAAGAGGAATCTCTACAATGTAATTAATGTTTGTCTTGGATGAATGCAACTAACAAGCAATTTAGTTTAACCCCAAGTTCCACCATCACAAAGCACTGGCTTTAAGTTAGAAAACTGGTTGGGATGAAATCTTGCAGGTACTGTGGCCTTCTGGGACTGTGAATGAAGAGCTCTACCATAGGGTAACCAAATTTGATTCCCAAAAGATCTATCCGTATGAAGGTTACAGAAGGAACCTTTATTTATATCCATAACATGTTCCATCTATAGCAATAAATAAGTAACAGATTTGTAAAATACCACTGGGATCATGACTGAAAAGGACTCTTGTTGCACACGACGCCACAGCATAACTTTTCTTGATCCTGTAGCATGCTGCTAGGTAGGCTAACATACATTACAGATTTCAGTTTTGTTTACATATTAGGAGCATTTACAAACCTGAAAGGTACAATTTCATACACAGACAGCCTTTCCCAGAATTAAATGGTTCTTTGTCAAGTAACAGGTGTACAAGAAAGCACACAACCCAGTTAAGTGGTATTTTACAACCATTATTTTTAAGTAGTCCTGCTTGTAAAAAGGTTCACTATGCTACAAAAGATAGCTCGATTAAGAATTGATCCATTTGGTTAGCTTTGTTGGCGCAGCTTTAAAGTGCTAGCAATTGTCTTCTGAAGAGTTCTATTCTTCCCAAACACCCTTGTAAGAACCATTGTCCTAGTTCTATAAGATTCATGGATATTTTACTAGATGGCAATGCATAATCTATGGGAGGTTCCTATAACCCCCGTAAGTAGAATTGTATTGGTATATTCTTGCCATTTCTAACAGCTTTGAGTAAACATTATAGTTCAGTTAGTGACCAGCCTTGCCATGTGTAAGGTGTGGAAGGCATAAGGTTTTAAACCGTGCCAACCGGCCTGTGGGCCTTTTGAGTGTGTGAAGTAAACAACTCTAAGAAAACAGCACTTAATTTATGTGCTGTGCCGTACGTTTAAAGTGTACACAAGAAGAAGCTAAGAATCTTTAAGTAGAGAAGAATAAGTAAAGAAATTTTAAGTACAGAAATAACTAAAGTTTCTCAAGAAAAGCTAAGTTCAGAGAAGATACATTTTCCCTTTTTTGCCTTTTATTCTACGTGTGTAACTATTTTTTCTTTTATTCTTGTGTGGATTATTTGCTTTTAACTTTTACTAGATAACTTTAAAATGAACTTTTGGACTGAGAGATGTCTTTCGGCACACGTTTTACCCGTGCTTGACCTTGCCTTACACTTCGGCGGCTACATCCCTTATAGACCAGTGATGCAGTACGACGTCATGTCCTATCCTTTAGAGTGGGAAAGGAAAACGGAGGTGGACGAGAAAGAGTCCTCTTACTGTCCAAAATGTCAGTAGTGTCAATGGCTAAAAGGGACTGTGATTACCAAGAATAACTCTTCTTGTGTATTTGGCACCAATTGACAAAGCCTTCTGAGCTAATGTTATCCACCATTCCATCATTCAAGTCATAGGCCATTAAGGATGTAAATTTAATGGACTAATAAAATGCATAAAAACTAGTCTGATACAGAAAGTGAAAGTAGTAAGTATGTCTGAGTCCCATATAAGGAGGAAATGAGAACAACTGTGTTTTCGAGTTCTGCATTCACAAAAGATTTAAAAAGTATTTTCTTCAAGTTTTGTTTCAGTGCTGTTTGTGTTTTTTTTTTTATTAGCTGTAAGGTATATTCACAGCATATTTGTTAATATGAACCAGTCTCTGTTCATGTGTCCTTGTTTTTCTTTCTTTCTTTCTTTCTTTCTTTCTTTCTTTCTTTCTTTCTTTCTTTCTTTCTTTCTTTCTGTGTCAGTCAGCATTGATTTTTTTCCTCTTTCCATGTCTTAGTCCTCATTATTAATCTCTTTCTCATGTCTCACAGTCTTTCCAGATCTTTTCTTCTCCACTTATAGAATTTACATGGGACAGCAGTTCCAGATATTCATTTTTTGCAGTTAGATACAGGTTTTTGTTGGCAACCAATGGCCGGAAGAGGTTTAGAGGCTCCGCTTGTGAGAACACTTCTGGAATGTTGTCGATTGATACCTTATTGCCAATTACAAAGTGCGACAGCCATCGCTCATCCAAGCTGTGCCCCAGGAAGCGCAATATGTCACACAACCTTTCTGCAAAATAGCTTGCCTGCCATAGCTCAGGAGGCTGGAAGACCAGCAGATGTAGCAGCACTGTTTTAAGATGATAGGAGGTCAGAAAGGTTCCATCAGCTTTTTGGAAAGATCTGCACTCCATCAGGAAAATCAGAGTCTGGAGGCATTTTAGGTGGCAGCTAATACCAGGGATGGATTTTGTGATGAACTTTAGAAACCGAGCTTCATAAATACTGAAGTTCTGAAGCCAGTAAATGTCAGTGGGCACTTCTGGTGAGGGTAATAGTGGCACATAGTATACCTGAGAATATTTGTATTGCACAGCAGGGATAATATTGATTGAAAATGACCGATTTGATGGGTAGACCAGCATTAGCCTGCAAGGAGAGGATGGAGAGAAGGAAATTTTGAACCCATACTTATAAAACACTTTACTCCACGCCTTTTGTAACATCGTGCCAAACCAGGGAAGGACAATGGCAGCATCAAAGTGTCCAGTGGAAGTGAGCAAAGACTCCAGTAAAGAAATGTTGTTGTGCTGTTGTCGTGTCAGTTTTCTGTGAATGAGGCATAACATTCCCTCCAGGCCATGGGTGCTACATGTGCAAGAGCATTTTTGGACCAAAGCAATAGTGCCATAGCCCCTTTTACATGGCGGTATACTAAAATCATCATCTGCTTCCATGTGAATTGTATATTCATCTGGGAATTGCAGGGGAACAAGAACATCATAAACAAATGATGACCGTATACCTCCCCACTTCTCAAACATGCAGCCAACTCCGATACAATCCTCTACAACAATCCCACAATGCATATCATAGATGATGTCCAGAAGACTATCTACGAGGCCTTCCACAAATTCACAGTCCTTGCTGTGTACTCGAGGAAGTCTGATCTGAACTTGCGTCTGGTAGAAATCTTCAAGGGCTTTTAGTTGATGAGGTGAAAGCAGTTGACTATACAAAGACCTAGGTTCAATGTCCTCTTCATCCCATTCACATACCAGTGTGTTACTGTTATTCCTAAGGAAGTCCATTCCATTTTGATACACGTCTTGCCGACAAAACTCCACAGTTAGAAGCACCATTCCCAACAAAAAACTCCACAGTAAGGACACTTCCCATTTGTCTTGTCTCTCAGTTGCTTTGTAGCCTGCAGTTTTACCTGCACCTTCTGTGATATCTACACTACTTCGGTAATCAAACTCCTGATTCAACTGCACCATCATAATGTTTAAAAAAGTCTCTTTCATTTCTTGCTTCTGTCGAAAGTCTTCAGTGTCTGGCTCTTTTACACCTGGAGGGGTCCCAACCAGTAGCAACCAGCAAAGCATCAGACTGGTCATCTTCTACATCATGGAAAGCCTGAAACTCCTGGAACAGAACAAAAATAGATTGTGAATAAAAAAAAAAAAAAAAATTAAATATAAGCTATTGTAGGTGGTGCATGGAATAAGGAATAGGGAAGATACCTACCCCAGATGGGAGGCCATGAATGGACAGAAAGGCATCCCGGACAAGAGAGGGAAGGATGTTGAACTCAGACAAGGCATCCCTAATGGACGGATGGACATCCCAGTCAGAAGAGAAGCCACAAACATATGAACAAGAGTCTCAACCAGATGTGTGTAGCACCTTCCCTGGCTGGGATAAAAGAGGAGAACAGAGAAGGACTGTCTGTGGAGGTTGTTTATTCTCCCCAGTCACTAGATGGCAGTGGCCTTCGATATCGGCACCCATTCTGGAACCATCAGGAAATGCAGGGAATTGTAGTTCAGCAGTGCAGCCCTGCCTGGGTCTGAGGGTGCTCAGCAGAAAGTACTTCTAACAGGCAACAATCCTGGCACAAGAAGTACTCTCAGGTCCTCGATTAAAGGGACTGCGCTGCCTTGTCCAGGCGAGTCGGAGCTGGGAAGAGGACAGTGTAGTGGAGAGAGGATAGGTGAACTGGAAGAGAGATAACTATGTTTATTGTGCTTCATTTGTGAGGTATTATAATAGAACAACCATTTATTTGAACTCAGGACTGGCTTGGTGTAATCACGTTGGGGTTTGCATCCTAACCTCCAGATCACCTCAACTGCCTTCATTCAATGTTCAGGAGCAGCGACTCCATGGTTCCTCACTTAATATCTAGTACTGAGCTCAGACACCCTGTGAAGGAAGCTCATTGGCATTACTTGTATCCATGATCTAATTCTTTAGGTTAGTGCTGAATTTGTAGCCATAGATGAAAGTAGGAACATAAATCAACTGATAAATCGAGAGCTTTGCCTTTCAGCTTAGTTCTCCCTTCAGCAGAACTGACTGGTGCAACTTCCCCATGCCTGCAGACTCTGCTCTAATCCACCCTTTTGGTCTCTCAGTCCATTCTTCCTTCATCATGGAACAAGACTCAGAGGTACTTAACCCTTTTCCAATAGAGAACCATGACCTCAGACTTGGAGGTGCTGATCCTCATCCCGACCACACTTGGCCCCAAACCACCCCACATGAGGTCACTGCCTCTCAATGAAGCCAACAGGTTTTGTGAGGATTTACAGTAAAATCCACAGAAAGAAGATCTTAATCAGCCAGTGGCAGAAAAAACTCTACTTAGCTTGCGACATGGCTTTCTCTCTTTCTCTCTCTTGTCAGTGTTTACATGTGCCTTCTCTCTGAGCGATCTCAGATAAGCCAGTGCTTCTCAAGTTCAGTCCTGTGGGCCCCACTGTAGCTGTAGGGTTTTGTTTCAGTCAAGTTCACAATCAGTGAGTCCTTTTACTTCTGATTGATTTTATTATTTAATAAGATTTTAGTCTTACTTCACCTACTCATTTTCTTAACCCATTCATCAAGGCGATCAGCGACGAGAACAATCTTGTTTTATGCCTAATAAGTCTACCATCGACCACATCCTGGCACTGAAGGTTCTCATTGAGTACAAACGTGAATTTCGGTAGAGTTTCTTTGCAGCCTTTGACAATTTTCATAATTTGTTCAACTCAGTTGATCAAGCTGCCCTGAGGGACATCTCCCCAAAGTTGCTGGATATCATGACTGGCCAGTACACTGGTACAGTGAGTACTGTGCAGAGTGGAAGCAGAACTTCTGTGTTCTTCCCTGTTCTTCCTGGGGTTCATCTGGGGTGTGTTCTTGCTCCTACTCTGTTAAATGCTTGCATGGACCGGGTGTTAAGCAGGATCATGGGGGCCAGGTGGCTGTGGAGTATCTGTTCGTGAAGAAAGATTTACTGATCTTGACAAAGTAAATGGAGGCTCTGATCTGGGCTCTCAAGAGACTGAGCAAGGAGTCTGAGTGTCTGGGCTTGCAAGTGTCCTGGATAAAAACTAAGATCCAAGCCTTTAATGACCTCTTTGAGCAAAGTCATCAGCAGTGTGTCTGTCTGCAGAGAGAATGTCGACCACATTGAGAGCTTTACATACCTCAGCAGTGATATTCATGTCTCTAGTAACTCTTCCTATGAAGTCAATAGACAGATTGGGAGAGCATGGGGGATCATGAGGTCGTTGGAAAGGGTTGTGTGGCACTCCCGACATCTCTTTAGAGTCCTGGTGCTTCCTATTTTGCTACTTGGTTGCAAGACATGGACGCTATTCAGTGACCTGAGACCAAAACTGGACTCCTTCAGTATTGTGTATCTTCGAAGAATCCTTGGGTACTGCTGGTGTGACTTTGTGTTGAATGAGCGGTCACTCACGGAGTTCCAAATAAGGCACATTACCTGCATTGTGAGGGAGCATCAGTTACAGCACTATGGCCATGTGGTGCGATTCCTTGAGGGTGATCTGGCTGCAGGGTCCTCATTACTGAATGGACCAGGCCAAGGGTCAGTTTCAGAGGGTAGGACTGAACCACGTGTCTCCCAGGGGGGTTATTAACCTGGATCCTCAGGTGTTTCGTCGTGTGGTGGGTGTGGCAATGCGCTGTACCAGTGCATGCCTCCTAACCTGACCTGACCTGTTCATCAAGGGTAGAGTCACAGGGCAGCAGGAGTCTATCCCACCAATCATCAGATGCCAGTCCATCTCAGGGTGAACAAACATATACACACTAGGACCAGTTTATATGATGTCAATCCACCTAACCTGCTTGTTTTTGGACTGTGGGACAAAACCAAAGCACTTGGAAAAAACAAACATGAAAACAGGTAGAACATGCAAACTCCACACAGGAATTACCCATAATATATTTCCCTATTAATTTACCTTTTAGCTGTGGGCATTGCTCCCTTAATGGTATCCTTAACAAGGAGTGAGGAAGACATGGAGGCAAACATCACTGGGTATTGAAAGGCAGCAACTACTTCAGTGTCAGACCCACTAATGTGCTGATTAGTAAATAACAGCTGAAATAACCAGAACACCTGGAAAAGGGGAAAAAAATGATTAAGATGTTGATGAAAATCCTTTAAATCAGCAGGATAAAAACAATAAATAATTCCAATGTAACATATACCAATTAGCACAATGAATTTTGTCATTTTTGGATGTTACTAAAATAGGGCATGAATTAGGGCAGACATGCAATGAAAAGAAGAATCAGTTAGAAAACAAACCTGCAGCCACAGGAGGACCCTGGCACTGAACGTGAGAATCACAGAGATAAGCACCCAGTTGTAAACAGTGAGGAGTTGACTCAGAGTGTTGCTAACCCCCCTTAACTAGAGATTGGCATTGAAAAAATACCAGCATCCAGATCAGAAGGCACAATTTTAGACAGCAGAGCCATGAAGGAGAACTGCCCCAGGCCAGATGCCTAAGAGACTTTTAACCTTGCAAGTGGTGACATCATCTGCAGCTGCAGATTCTTTTATCAGGCCACAACACAACTAAATGTGATGTTAAAGATAACTCAGCCATCCATCTTCTGTGCCTGCGTTCTCTAGACCTACTTGTAAATCATAAGCAGATGTGTCAATACCAGCACTAGTTGCAAGAAGGTAGGATGCCAATTAATTGTTGGGCACAAATAGTGGGGAGATTTAGGGTAAAATTCCTCTTTGGTTTTAAAGAAGGTACCTCAACTGAGCCAGGATCCATGGACAGTCAACAGAACCAGTTATTGTGCTACTTCACTTCAAAACCTCAAAAGATAAAAATATCTGCAACAAATTGTATCTGTCATTGCATTTGCTGAACTTGCTCAATCAGTTTTTTAGGAGAACAGAAAGTATTCGGACAGCATCCAAGATATGATCTCAGCAAACAAGCACACAGCGGCCCAGTGTGGGCAGACTGTGGGCAAGTATGGGCTTGGGTAAACCCAATTAAATATTACAATGTGGGGGCTGCTACAAGGGGCACCTAGTGGCTCAAAATGTGTCAGTCGCTGGCAGTGCAAGTTTAGTATGACACTCATTGGCCCAATGAAGGGCAGGCGAACGTTATTACTGCTCAATATTTTCTCACTTTTTAATGTAGTTGTACAAGTTAGTGCGATGAATTGGTATTTTCAGTGGGTTTTAGACTTTGATTGTAGAAGTATAAATAGCAATTTGAGTTACTTCAAACAGTATCATTACTATTAGCTAAAATAGAGCATTTTTAATACATTATTTGTAATACTCTTTTGAGTTTCACACCACCAATATCCATCCATGCATCCATTTTCCAACCCGCTGAATCCGAACACAGGGTCATGGGGGTCTGCTGGAGCCAATCCCAGCCAACACAGGGCACAAGGCAGGAACCAATCCCGGGCAGGGTGCCAACCCACTGCAGGACACACACAAACACCAAGCACACACTAGGGCCAATTTATAATCGCCAATCCACCTAACCTGCATGTCTTTGGACTGTGGGAGGAAACCCACGCAGACACGGGGAGAACATGCAAACTCCACACAGGGAGGACCCTGGAAGCGAACCCGGGTCTCCTAACTGCAAGGCAGCAGCGCTACCACTGCGCCGCCCACCACCAATATATATATATTGGTGCCCGGGGTTTGATTCCTGCCTTGTGCCCTGGTTTGGCTGGGATTGGCTCCAGCAGGCCCTGTGACCCTGAAGTTAGGATGTAGTGGGTTGGATAATGGATGCATGGATCGATGATGGATATATATGTGTGTGTGTATGTGTGTGTGTGTGTGTGTGTACAGTAGCACCACGGTATAAACCTTATCCTATAAAATGCCTTTGCTTGGTATCATATCTGTGTCTTCATGCAGGCATTATGTTATTATTAAAGTCCGTATTTGCATCCTAGTTGAGAGCTTGTCTCGGCACTCTGTGTCTAAACTTTGTGACAAAGTAAGCGGAATTAAATTACCATCAGCACATTTAATGCTGCCCCCTAATTCAGTTTCAGGGTGATGTAGAGCTGTATGTCCAGACGTCCACATTCGCCAGCACTAAGCGGGGCGCCGCTACAACACCCTAAGGCACACGTGTTCAAGTGGCCTAAATTAACGTAAATTCTTTATATCAAATACATTCGTCGAGTGCTGCTGACCTTTGTAATTTCAAAAAGCTTCGCAACAACACCATTGATTGATCGTTGTTCAGAGTTGATGTTGGATGAACCGTACGGCCCATTCATTCTCTTAACTCGCTCCTCCGCTGTCTCGTGGTGAGCCAATGCCTAGCCCAGCAATATTAAGTGCAAAAGTTGAAATAAGCCTGGACGGGACGCCAGTCCGTCACCGTTCACTGCTCACACGCACGTCCACTCTCAGCCAGACCGGGGCAGTTCACAGTTGCCAGTGTGCTTATCGGGCAGTATCAGATGTTTCACACCCTAGGGGTGCTGTATGTGCTATCGCATGGTGCAATACATACAGACATGTCATTTCCTGAAACTGAAACAAAAGCGAAGTAGCACAGTCATAAACATAGACACTTAAAATATTTAGATGCCATAAAATTAATTTTGGCATGTAAACGTGGCATGCGGGACAATAATCGACCACTTCTGTGTAGCATCAAACGATCCCGACTGCCTAACGGTGGTCTTTTCCGGCACTCTGCCCCCATACGACGTGACATATCCTCTATCCCGATCATCTGCCACCCACTCCCCACCGCCGCTCTATCAGACGACCCGCAATCTCGGTATATTCGAAACTTTCTTTTCCTGACGTACGGTCTCCTCACCCTTCTTTCCAAATTCCGTACCGGATCTTCATTTCTACTGCCTCCGCCACTCCTCAGCCAAGCCGGGGGATTCCGCCGCAGACTACAGTCTATTGTGAACTGAAGCCACCCCGCATTCTCCACCTCCGACAATGCCGGCTTGTCAAAAAGAGGAAGTCAACATTTAAAGAGACAGCGCTCGACTTTTAGAAAGCTGAATTAGGAAAAGTTTCGGTTCCTATGGTTTAACTGCAAAACCAGTGTAGCGTACCTGTCATTGCTGACCCGTTCATGATGCCTTGACAAACTCAGCCCAGGTGTTAAAGACAGTGAAGGCTACAGAATATATTGCCCGATAAACGTTAGGAATAAGTTTAAATTCCCATCTGATTTTGAGCCAATGTACGCCCTGCGTGGACAAAAACGTGTGGAGCCAAGAAGAGCCCAGTTGGGATTTGCACATTGAGGCAACCTTTTTCATCAAATGTACATCTTGCCTGAAGAAGGGGTCTGACTTGCCTCAAAAGTTTGCATATTGTACTCTTTTTAGTTAGCCAATAAAAGTTGTCATTTTACTTGACTTCATTACATCCCTAATAAGTACAACACCCTACAACCACAGTCATGAACCTTGAAACAAAGCCCATGCCTTACTGATCAATCCATCTTTTTTCTTTACCTGCTTATCCAGGTGGGAGTCTGGAACAGTAGAGGCCTATCCCAGCAGGCAATTTGGACACATCCTCATTTACACACACTTTAGAGCCAATTTAGCACCAATCCATGTACCCTAACTGTGGGACGAAACCCACACGGACATAGAAAGAACATGCAGATGCTACGCAGGGAGGACCAGAGTGTGAACCCCGGTCTCCTTATTTCAGAGCAGCAGCACAATCACTGCACCAGCAATGCCAAGCCCCTTAGTGGTCCTTTTGTTGAAACTTTTTTTAGTGTTTACTGTTTTTTTATCATTACAATTACAAGTAATTATGAAGATTTAAAATGGTTTACTTAATAAGAAAAGGAATAAAAAAATGCATTTGAATTTATTTATTTATTTTTGGTAAGTTGTAACCTTGAATTTGGAAGCATTATAAATAATATATAAAAATGGTGCAATTTAGGCCAATCTACAATTATATTTGTTGAAGTCATTCAAATTGTTATTTATATTTCTATAATCACAATCTAAAACTCACTGACAATACTAATTTGCAGTGTTACTCAGTGACAACACTAAATAGCAGGAAGCTTGAGGGGGGAAGTGATTACATTGGCCCAGCATTAACAAATCATTACTGGGCCAATGAGGGATTTACTGGATTTGTTCTGCCAACAATTTACCCATTTTGGGCCACTAGGCTTAAGGCTCTTTTGTAGGGGAACTTTGTTAGGGGCCCACACTGACCATGCTCTGTCCACATTGGGACACTTTGTGTATGCTCCCAGAATTTACATGGTGTGCCACCCTCACAATAAAGAGCTGCTGTGTTCTTGGAAACTCCAGATTTGGCTTTTATGCCTTACTATGACGTGCCATCCTGTCCAAGGCATTTCAATTTCATACACAAAACCAGGCCATGCAACTATTGACTGATGCTTAACTGGTTCAAAAGGATAGATAGATAGATAGATAGATGGATAGATAGATAGATAGATAGATAGATAGATAGATAGATAGATAGATAGATAGCCTTTGTTTAACTAGGGAAATAGCATATTTCAATGTAAAGCTTCTTTTTTAAATGTGTATGTTAATGAAAGGCAGAACAGGCAATAACAAGTAAGAAAATACATTCTTTGCCTGGCGTAACACTCAGGCGCATTTGGAGACTTGGTTAGCTGGATTAAATGTTGGAGTGTTTCTGAATTTTCTACTCATTACATCTTGCCTTATGAAGGGGCCTTAGCTGCCTTGAAAGTCTGCTTATAGTAATCTGTACAGCTAGCCAATAAAAAGTGTCACTGTGCTTGACTTCTCATTCTACTCATTTCATGAAAGAGTTTCCTAATTTTGTTTTGTTTATTACGTTTATTGTAGCAGTGAGTCACATTAAAAAATTCTGCCAATAATAGAATGCACAGTAATTACATGTATTAGTAGTATGCATACTGTAAAATATGTTTTGAATACCATTTTACAACCTCGTCATGTTATAGAGGAGTAAATGTTGATTTAGTAAATGACAAAATATAAAAAATATACAAGGAGAAGTACTGTAACAGTCCTCAAGTTCGAATCAATTCATAGTTAAAGTGGCACAGAATGTTTATCTGCTTTAAAATAGACACATCTACAAATTCACCAATGCTTTTCAATGAAAGATTTGAAATTTTCAAAAATCTGTATGCAGCATGCTGTATATTTGAAATATATCAACAAAAAATAATCTACACTGTCAAATCTCCTTGAAAAACAAAAGTGTAATATTTTAAGAAAATCTGTCCACTAGGAGCTGAGTTATTTCATGTGGACAGACGGACAGAAAGACAGACTTTGATACTGCAGTAGGTGCTTTTCTTATTAAACTACACAAACACACATACAAATGGACAACATGCTCTGTTTGAAGTTCAATATGTAGGTTGCTGTTTGTAGTGTCCTTCAGTGTGTTTCTGATGCTTTTTCTGGAAATTGGATAGGGAGGCTGATTAGTCAAAAAGATCATCTTGAAAAAATAAAAAAATGTCTTCATAAAAGACATCTCCAACTACTGAGTCTGCAGCACTTCTAAAGCAAGAGGGATGTAAAATAAAGACTAAGAAGATGTGTGACACATTTGGTGAAGTGAACAGGAGAGTGAGCAGGACACCGTCACAAAGGAGCTAGACAGAAGTGCATGCTCTATCTATCTATCTATCTATCTATCTATCTATCTATCTATCTATCTATCTATCTATCTATCTATCTATCTATCTATCTATCTATCTATCTATCTATCTATCTATCTATCTATCTATCTATCTATCTATCTATCTATCTATCTATCTTGACCCCCACTCATAAAGGGCCAGGTTTGAGATACTAGCTAACTACATATTGCACTGTTTTCAAATGCAGGCTGAAAACTGGCAAAACTGAAAGAAACATCAACACAAGAATAAGGAGACATGACACATTTATTGTTAAAATGCATAAGGCTCTTTTGTTCTCTATTTTATTTATTAGTTTTAGCATTATTTTAGTTACACAATGTTGTTTCCATTTTTGCACATTTATTTATTTATGGGTAAAGTTTTATGGCTAAATTCGCCAAAGTTTTTTTTTTGTTGGGCTCACTAGTGACTTTGTTCATCAAATGTTTTCCCTGACAATATGCTGCGTGGTTAAGCACACTCTTTTCCCAGCACCCCATGATGCTTTGCAGCCAATTCTGGATGGGGAAGTCACTACCCAATCTGTGCTACCTGCCTGATTTGCATCACAATTGCACAGAACTTTCACACATCTGCACTGTAAGCGAGCTCCATCTCACACTAAATCTATTGAGAGCTGAGCAGTAGGAGCTGCTGTTAGTTATTAATACAAACAATTAATGCTTTGAGACGTGTCTAATTTGTCCCTTTTTTATTCTGGTGTCTTTTTATAAGTATGGCCTTTAGAATGTTCTAGATTCCTGCATTGATGATTTCTCAAATGAGATCTTCTTTTGAGACTTATATAATCCATTTAAACAAATAGCACACACAGTTTTGCATTGTCATCTTTATTGAAATTATTGTTTAAATCTTATTCATGTTCAGTGACTGATAAATCTTGTGATCATTTAGATTTAGCAACTGACGGATCCTCTTTTTGTCAGCAGGAAAGCCTCAACCAAAGTTGTCCTATAAGCACAGTTAACACCAGTGCAGCAATGGCAGCCCATTCCTTTTTACAGGACTATTTTAGATTATTTATGTTTCGTTTGATCATGCCCCCTCATTTCAGTTTTGTCAGAACATTGACGCAGTCATTTTAAAATGCAGTATTTCTTCCCTTTAAGCCACCCTGTCATTTACATGCTACTGTGTCTGGGTGTGAGATTAAGATCACAGATCAGTAACCTAATACCCTCATGGAGACTTTCTCCTATACATGTTAGAATTCATTATTTCTCAAAGACTGCTAGCTTCTCAAGCCCTGAATTGTCAAAGCAGCTCCAGCATTCTTCACAGTTGTGATGAGGTTTTGCTGTTGGTATGCACTGTTTTGTTTTTTCCAAACATAAGGTAAGCCTGGTTAGACTTGTTTTACTAAAAGGTTTAACCATTGTCTCATCTGTCCAGTGAAATATATTCATGTAGAGTTGATTGAGATAGGTAAGACAGCACCACTGAGGCCACAGGACTTCTGGCAACACACTAAGCTTTAGAAATATTTGAATTACCTTTGCCCTGATCATTGCCACTCCAAACTTTTATCACAGATATCTACATTCTTTATATTTTATGTTTTATTTATTTGTCTTTTTTGTCCTGTAATGCAGTATGCATTGTGGAACCTTATATACTCAGGACTATCTCTTTCTAAAAAGATGTCCAATGAATTTTCTTTGCCGCCGGTGGACTCCAATCAAGTTCAAGACGCATCTCAAGTAGAATCAGAGCAAATAGGATGCATCCCTGCAACCACCATTTGGAGTGTCACAGTGAAGGGTCTGAATGCTTAACACACATGAGAGATTTCAGGTTTTGATTTTTTAATACATTAGGGGGCTCTGCCCCCTGCTCACTTTGCTCGCCCACCCCCGGGTTTGGTTAACAGGATATACAATTTAAAGAGATTGTTATTTTATTGGGAGTTGTTACATATGTATTGTTTTCACTTTTACTTTAAAACTTTTGTAAAAACAATATTGGGAATTAACTTTTCTTCAAGATCGCATTGTGACATGGCCTGTGAGTGAATATCATTTCTTTCTCTCTAAATAAAATAACTCTTCGAAAGTTTGTCCATGCTCTTTCTTTTTTGCTTAGTCATTGACGTGTCGTCAAGAACGCTTAAAATTATTGTCCTGATAAAATTTATAAGAGCTGAGAGCACAGGAACTGTGTCTGACAAAAACATTCACACGACTGAGGTTAGATGACTGTGGTCTTGTTTGAAAATAGTTGTAAGTATAGCGTGACTTCAAAGAATCTCATATTAAAGGTCTCCGTCTCACGGGACTTCATACCGTGCCAACATTTTTGGAATCATTTAATTCTCGCTGGCATCATGAATTAGATGATCTACAAGTCTCCGAGTTAAAGTTTAAATCTGAACAATATACTCCATCTCTTTTCGCTGTGACGTTATTTCACCAAGTAATAATTTCTGTTTGTTTGCACTAATGCAATCATCCTTTTCTGAGACTTTCGAATTTTAGTACTTCTATTATCTCTAACCTGCTCTGCATGTGTACCGCACCAACGTTTTTGGAATCTTTTAATTCATTGTGAAGAAACACTACTTTTTTCCCTGATGGCAAAACAAATTAGACGGTCTACAAGTCTCTGACTTAAAGTTTAAATCTGAACAATATATTCAATCTCTTTTTGCTTTTCTGTTATTTCACCAAGTAATAATTTCCATTTGTTTGCGCTAATGGGATCTTTACTATTCTTTTTTTGAGACTTTCGAGTTTTCGTACTTCCATAATAATAATAATAATAATAATAATAATAATAATAATAATAATAATAATAATAATAATATATGTTATTTATATAGCACCTTTCCAAGGCACTTCACAGAGTTAAAGAACGGCATTATCTCTAACCTGCTCTGCGTGTGTATCGTGCCAACGTTTTTGAATTCTTTACGACGTTCTACTTTGTCATCTACTCTTTGTCCTTTATTTCCAGTCCATGGTTAAATCTCTTGGCACAAAGACTGGTCTCGCGGGATGTATAAGTGTCTCTCCGAGAATATCACATCTCGTCTCCTTCCAACCAAAATTTTGTTTTTTAATAGAGAGGTCTGAAAACCTTTCTGAACATATTTCTTCACTTTGTCATTTTTGTTTATTCAATGTAGATTAATTGGAAAAATGTCAAATCTATCAATTTAGAATGAATCTACAACACAATAAAGTGGGCAGAAAATGAAGGGTTTTATTACTTTTTGAATCCACTATATAAACATAGCTGCTTTCTTTCTTTCTTTCTTTCTTTCTTTCTTTCTTTCTTTCTTTCTTTCTTTCTTTCTTTCTTTATTCAGGGTCCCTTCACAAAAACAGCTAATAAAGGGTCCTTCCAGGGGTCATCAACAGCTTGTTTCTGGGTGTCAATCCTTCTTCTACCACCCCTGGGTTGTTACAACATTAAAAACTGAAATTATTCAAATTATGCTATGTAAGCATATGCTTTACACATATACATTTACTGTATATGCTGTGTTCAAAAGGTTTTCTTTTTTTAAAAATTTGATAAAAATTGATACTTTTTTAAATCAAGAGGTTGGGAGCATGCACTGATACAACGTGTTAACATGTCATTAAATTAATTTTTAAAACAGCCATTACTGTTACAGACATTACTAATATATCCAGAGACTATTATTACTGAAATGACAGAATTACCACTTGTTATTCACACATGACTTCACGTATGTTCAGCAGCCAGTGGTAATCTCTACTAGTTCATCTTTAATTAATAATGTTTAAATACTAACTGGTAGAGAAACATTTGTAAAATTGTTAGCAGAAACCCGTTTTGTTCAACAAAGCATGTAAATTGTCTTTCCTTGGGTTGCAAGGCACTGGCATTCCTAAGGTTCAAATGGCCAAAACGGAACAGCCATCTCAAGAAAGACCAGGCTGTTGTCGTTTTGCGACAGATTAAGAAACAGAAGATTTCATACAAAGGCGTCCTCTACTGACTTGAGTGAAGAGGGCAAACGGGACAGAACTTCATTTTTTATGTTAATTTCGCGGTATGGACTTTTCTTTGAAACTATTGTCTTTAACACCAACATCCTGCATGGAGCCGTCATGCACTGTTACATGACACGACTTGACGTGATCTATTTAAGGAACCAGCAACTGAGATGTCCATTAAAAATATACATCGTCAAATAAAAAATAAACATAATTTCAAAATATACACCAAAGAAGAAGGTGATATATTATTTCATATTAATGAAAGTCTTTGATTTTCATGATTACATTAAATACAAATATTACAAAGCACTGAGTTCTTAAGCTTAACATTAAAAAATGAAACGTAAACAGTAATCTATAAAAAGCATTTCCATTAATTTCTAAAGCTTTAAATGTATATCGAAAAGATCTCCACGTGATATTAAGCATACATGCACATGCCTATTGACTAAAACAAATGTTGATCGTCTCTACATTCATGAACAAGTCTAGAATTGAGACAACCTACGGACTGACATATAAACCGATCACGGGTGTAGCCGAAGGATAACAATTTCAACTGATTGATTATAGATTGATATTTATAATTTCCTCCTAAAATGAATTTCTGGCTAAGCCCCTGAAACCGATGTATAAATCAGATAATTTGAAGAGTTGCACCTTTTGTTAATCAGCATATTTACACATGAATACACGCCTAATGAATATTTAGAGAGTCTGCATGCAAACCGTTGTACCTGTAAGAGATTCAATACGCGTATGAACAATTTAATATATCTGTACTCAAACGTGTTATTTTTTTTTCCTAAACGGTGACTCATAGTAAGAGTGTGACCTACCCAAACCGTACTTTTATTGCTCAGCCGAAAAGAATGAAGAGATCAGAATGAGGAGGGGTGACACATTTGTGTACGGGAGTTAACAGAGTTGAAATGGCCGCTGCATTCACACGTTAAAACCAAATTCAGTCAAGGTACAAGTATAAATAAAATTATTATATCTTAAATGTAAATCCATCCATCCATCCATCCATCCATTATCCAGCCCGCTATATCCTAACTGCAGGGTCACGGGGGTCTGCCAAGGTAATACAGGGCGCAAGGCAGGAAACAACCCCCGGGCAGAGCGCCAGCCCACCGCAATTAAATGTAAATATATAAATACAAATAACTAAATGTGGTTATTGAGTGTTGCCTAATGTCAGAAAAAAATTTAAATTATTTTAGCATAGAAGGCTGCAAAAAAGGTAAATATGAAAAAGTGAAGGGATCCGAATACTTTATAAATATTCATATCTATCTATCTATCTATCTATCTATCTATCTATCTATCTATCTATCTATCTATCTATAACTAAATCACCTTGCCGTTTTCCCTGCAAAGTGATTGTACTTTAAAAACGAAGCGTTTTTAAACATACCGTAAGATTTGGCCTGGACATTCTGTTAGTACATACTGTTATTCATAACTTGAAATTACAATAATATCGTTTATCTTTCAATTTGCTTTTAATGAGCAAAAACATTTTATCCGAATTTGAAAGCTTCCAAGCTTTCTAGTAGGTGCCCACTACTGAGAACTCACAGGACTGGCATACACTGCTAAGCTCGTTCAATTTCGTGCGCTTGCATCTCGCGGTTTTGTCACAGGAGGGCGTACAAGGTTTGGCAAAAACCCTTCTCGCTTGTTTGTTAACGACGATTGAACGTTCAAGAAAGCTACTGATCTTCTGCTTGCAGTTCTTCTTATTGCTCGTTAATGTAAAAATAACACCCAAAAGATACGTAAACGTCAGTGTGAGTTCATTTCAGATTGAGCTGCGACATAAAAGAAACCAAAAGTCAAAAGGCAACGCAAACCGTGTTAGCTCCGCACAATTTAGTTTTGCAGGCAGCACAGCCCAGTGCTTAAGGCTTGGCTTTGTATATTTTAATGTTCATTTCTTCTTATCTACTCATGGAGTGTCACTGAGTCACTTAATTTGCCAGTATTGCAATCTCAGAAATGCTGTATTCAAGCAATACTGCATAGCAGTTTGGGGGCCCTACGCGGTTCAGAAATGTGCAGGTCCTAGATGTGCAGGCCTGTTTTAGGAGGGGGTTCGGCTGGGCAAAGCCATCCCCAGAGCTCAGGAAGGTGTTCTAATAAAATGTCCCGAAAAGAACGATAAAAGTTAGGATGAGGAGGGTATCGTGACACGCGACGTGAGGGACTGGCACAGACTGCTGCAGTGCCATGGGCATGACAGGGGTCCCAGGCCCACAGCCTGACAAAAAAAAAAAATTGTAAGTCGGGGTCGGGGCCCTACGCGGATGCGTAGTTCGTGTATGCCCCTAATGTCTTCTGTTTGGGCCTCCTTATGACTGTGGGTATATTAGAAACCCCCAAATTGTTGGAAGACTGCAAGTACCCAACAACACCCAAATCAGCCAAGCTGAAACTGCAAGCCAAGCAATTTTGCCTGAAACTGAAGGCATTTGCCCACATTGCTGTACATCTGTACTGACAAAGCCACTCTGGGGAAAGTCTTCAATAATTGCAAGTTGCATACTTTTCTATCATGGAGCAAACCAGAGTTATAAGAGAAAAACCCCAAATGCAGACCAGTCAGACTGGGAACTGCACCTCCATAAGTTGTGAAGAAGAATTGCTGTATGGTGTGCCAGAGTCTGCCTAGAGGTGTGCCAGACCAGAGCATATTTAATGCAACTGAACTGAAATAAATGAGCTGGATAGTCCATAGATTGTGTTTTATCTATATATCTTCTTGTTCCTAAATTATTCTAAATGAGCTTTGGGAACGTGGTTATTATAAAAAGGAGCTACAGTAAAAAATAATTGTCTGACTTTAAAAACACCCTTCTGATCTCATTTGAAATCTATCACTCATCATCAGAGTTTTCTTTACTTTCTGATTCAATAGACTAAAGGTCATCATGACAAGGAGATTCACTGGTTTGGATGTATTGATTAATTACAATTCTTTTTAGTTCAGTCACCTAATATGCAGCCCTCCTTTCTCCATACACACACTCACATCTAACTTTCTTGCTATTCCTCCTCAGGGACTACAAAACTCAATTGTCAGATAACCACCTTTTGCCCACAGGATCTGGCTAATTGTGTTCAGAGTTCCTTTGTCCGTTTCAGGTAGTTTCCGCTGTGGTAGGGGATTTCTGACTAATTTAGTTGTCAGGGGCCCTCAGCCTTTTCCTTGCTCTGGGCGTGCAGCAGTGTCCACATTTAACAAGCCCGAGCACATGCTCCAAGACCACAAGACCACCTGCCCTCCTAAACAAATTAACTTCATTATGAGATATATCTGAAAACCATGCAAAGCACAAAGGCAAGTAAAAGAATTGGCAATGATGTAGGACACAGTGGAAGGAGAAGCTTGGAATCAAGGACTTTGAAGTCACCATGGGTTTGTTATTGAATGAATCAGCATAGGGTCATTATTGTCATGTGTACATATACAGTATATATATATATATACTAAAAGTGCCAGAGAGCTGGCAGAATCCTATAGCTCTCAAATGAAATGCCATTAACAGATATTTGGACATGAACCCAGATTATGCAGGCTTGAAAAGAAGGACATCTAAATAATAAAAGAGACTTTATGTTCAACACCCTCTGAAGCCCCACCTTGTCGATCCACCCCCCCCCTTGCACCCCCCCTCACTTGCTATATATTGCCTTTAATTCCTGTATGTCTAATCAATTTGCTCTGATAATGACACCTGGTAGGCTGTCAAAAGCTTACAAATAAAAAACTAGATGCATGATTCATTTTCTTCCTTTGTAGATTACTAGCTACAGTACATATATATACTGTATATATATTGTGGCGAGTACCTGACCGGAGGGGGGCTTATGTCTCGTCCAGACCATGAGGGGGCAACCGTCCTGGTGGCTTTGAGGACCATGGGAACAGAGCTTAGAAGCTCAACCCTATAAGGGCCCGCGGTCACTGCCAGGGGGTGCCTCAATGCACTTCAGCGCCGCCACACCCAGAAGTGCTGGGGGGAAGAAGACCAGGGACACCTGGAGTGCTTCCGGATGCGTAGATGGTAGTTCTGCCACACTTGGGAGTGCTGGCAGAAGCTAAATGGGTGGCACCTGGAGCACATCTGGGTGTGTATAAAAGGGGCCGCCTCCCTCCATTCGATGGTTGGAATTAGGAGAGTAGAAGGACAGAACTCAGAAGAGAGGAGTGGAGGCAGACCTGAGGAAAAGGCATTGAGGAAGAAGGCCTGGACTTTGGGGTGAAGTGGGTTGTGTGTGCACTGTATATAGTAGGACATTGTAAATAAAGCGTGTGTGGTGACTTAAACAATGTCTACCTGTCTGTGTCCGGACCATGCTCCACAATATATATATATATATATATATATATATATATATTGTCACACATGTGCTTATTGGACAGTCCATCAACCTCACTCTTGATGTCAGCTTCAGCCTCCCCAGCACCTCCTCCCCATTAATTGCACTTTCTTTGTTTATTTTGTCAAATGTTTTGCTTTGAACTTGACTCTTATTTTGTACTGGACACTACAACCAGTATACGGGGAGGATCCCCAACTCTGTGTGTTTATTCCTTCACAGATTGGCATAGTCTGCAGGATTGACTGTTTGAATGATGTCTGAAGAACAGGACTTCAATACTATGCTTGGAATTATCCTGATGGAACTGCAGACACTAAAACTGCAAGATCGGGAGACAAGGTATGCGGCGGTAGAACGAGAGGCCTTGGCGATCGAATGGGTCGTAACCTATCTGAGGTACTACCTACTGGGACGAGAGTTCACCTTGGTGATGGGCCATGCTGCCTTGCAATGGATTGCCGTTCATAGAGAATCAAACCCTTGTGTAATTAGGTGGTTTTTGGACCTACAGCCCTACAAGTTCATGGTTGTTTATTGTCAAGGTACTCTCTGAGCTAACGCCAATGCTCATTCCCGGATTTACGATTTCTTGGTTCGGGGCGCCCGGGAGGAATTTTCGTGTGTTTATTCCTTCACTTCCTTTGCTTGACCACCCCACAACCCTCACCCCCGGAGGCACCCTTAACGCTTGGTGCTTTGTGTCTCTGGCACTCGCATTGTAAAGGAGGGGGGGGGGGCTGAACACATGCTAAGAAGAGGCAGTCAGATCTACTGCTACTACCGAGCTGCGTGATCTGCATGTCGCATTGTGTGTCGATCATTTAAAAGTCTGTACAGCAGCTGTCCTCTTGTCTCACTTCCATGTCTCGTGGAACATTAAAGTGTCTCCGAGAAACTGTTTGTAATTAGGGCGTGATGTGCAAGAAGTTTTGCGGGACTTGAAAGTGCCTCCTTGAGATGATCACGTCTCGACCCAAATATTTTTTATTTAATATATTTTAAGGGATGCCAGGGGCGACGACCCGGCCGAGACGCCATGAAGGACCGGAAGAGGGCGTGCGCCCACATTGGACCACGTGGGGGCTGCCACCCTGGTGCTTTTGGGGGGCTTGGAAGCCCATCCCTGTAGGGCCCGTGGTCACTGCCGGGGGTGCCCTGAGGCCTTGGAGACCCTGGACCTCAGCACTTCCGCCACACCAGGAAGTGCTGGGAGGAAGAGAAGCAGGGACACCCGGAGTGCTTCC
Organism: Polypterus senegalus; assembly: GCF_016835505.1. Taxonomy (NCBI): domain Eukaryota; kingdom Metazoa; phylum Chordata; class Cladistia; order Polypteriformes; family Polypteridae; genus Polypterus; species Polypterus senegalus. Next base: position 38,420,521 of record NC_053164.1, read on the forward strand.
GGGAGTACAGCCAGCACTTCCGCCACACAGGGGCGTGACGGTGGAAGATTGCCGGGAAGCACCTGGAGCACATCCGGGTGTGGATAAAAGGGGCCACCTCTCTTCATTCTGGGCTGGAGTCGGGTGGAAGCAGGATGAAGCAGGAGGAGCGAGAGTGGAGGCAGCCCGAAGAAAAGCATAGAGTGTGGCCAGGACTTTGGGGGTTTGTGTGTGCACTTTTGACTCTGTAAATAGACTTGTAAATAAACGTGTGGTGGTGGAAAACAACATGTCTGCCTGTCTGAGCCTGCAACAACAAAATGTGAAAAAAGAGAAGAGGTCTAAATACTTTGTAAATGTACTAAGTACATTTCATATTAAATGTCTGATGCATTTTCCTTTAATTTTTTTGAGCAGTTTACTTTATATGTTTCAAGTGGAAGCTACATTTTAAAGCAAGTTAAACATACATATGTATCTCTTTTGGTACCATATTTCTTTCATGTGATTTATTTCCGCCAAGGTTGCTGAAGGGATGTGTATAAGGCTCGAGTATGTTCTGCATTGAGTAAAGCAGTGGTTCCCAAACTCAGTCCTGAGGAACCCCTGTGGTTGCAGGTTTGTATTCTAACCAGCTTCTATTTTTCACTGGACTTGTAGCCGAAACAAGTAAGTCATTATTTACCAGTTTCAGTGTTTTGGGGTCAATGTAGAAATTACAAAACTAAATTTGGTAGATTTTTATTAAAATGTACTAAGCAGTCATGTGGGGGATATGTAGTTTTTTTTTTTTTTGTTTAACTTGTTGACAGTATTTTCATTCTGCTTTTCCAGGGGTTCTGATTATTTAATTCATTATTTACTAATTAGTGGTTCTAATGTAGCTGCAGATTTGATCATACTGGGTGTCTGCTCTGCTTGTTGTTAATTGTCACTATTAGGGTTAATTGAAGGGAGCAAACTACACAGAAAAAAGGTTAAATAATTGGAAAAACAAGATGAGAAAGTTAAGTATTTAAAACTTAACAACTTTAAAACAAAAGATAGAAATATTTCTATTGTCTTATAAATGTAAAAAACATACCACTGTGCCTTTTTAAATGCAGAATAAAAGAAGAGAATAAAAGAAAAGCTAACTGAATGAGATAATTTATTATCAATTACTATCATTGATTGTGAATCTGGTTGGAACAAAAACATGGGGGTCCCCTGGACCAAATTTGGGAACCACTGCAATAAAGAGTACAATCCCTGGGAGCAAGCGTCCCCTGCTGGAGACAAATCATTGTGTTCTTTATTGAATGTGGGGAAAGCTTTTAACTTAACCTGGCATTCTGCCCCTCCTTTCAATTTTCCTCTCTGTCCAGATGCTCAGGATAATTTGTGTGTGTGTGTTATATCACATATTATGTTATTTGTTCAGGCTTTTCTTCTGGTATTGAATTTAATATTACTCTGGTCAAATGTCTTTTATTCTATATAATGCTTTGCATATCCTGCATTTATCTGTTTTAGCATTCTAGGCAGAAAATATTTGTATCCAATGTTACATATACCCTGCTGTTCTTTCTGAGACTCTGTGAAGTGCCTTGAGCATGGGAAAGGCTCTACATAAATAAAATGTATGTATGTATGTATGTATGTATGTATGTATGTATGTATGTATGTATGTATGTATGTATGTTTCCACAAAGGTGAAAGCTCAACAAAAACACAATCCTTGTAATCTGCTGTGCCAAAAAATGAACAAAGATGGAGAGGAAAAAAACAGCAAAAACTGGCAAAATATCAAACAAAAAAAAGAATCTTTAAACAAGGATAAAAGTGAAACACAGGGTTTGCCTTAAAGGCAACCAATGTAACAAATTCAGTCTGCAATCCAAATTTGAGAAAATGAAACAGTACATGAAGCAAAGAATCAAAAATGAGGAATCCACAAAATAACTTACAAAACAAAAGCCCTGTAATCTTCAGCAATGCCAATCTGGAATACCTGACCCTCTGCCTGCAAATATATAAGCACAAAGCAACCCTCCAGCGGTACGTCAAGGCAGCATTGCCCCCTGAAAATCAGACACTTAACTAACACATTCACAAAATAAAAAGAATACATACATAAACAACAACAAACAGAACAATATTTAATACTAATAATAATACATTTTATTTATATAGTGCCTTTCCCAAGCGGTACTTATAGAATATAAGAAAGAATGGCAGGGTATACAGTATATAGCATTGTACAAACCAAATAAATAAATAAAGAAGATTACGACAGTGAATTCAGAGAAAAAAAAGCCTAACAGACAACATAATTGATGGTCTGCACACACACACTCAGGTTACATGAGCATCTTGACAGAGGGGTAAACTGAGAGAAGGGTAGTGAAGTCAAGTAGAGCTAAAAGCCTTCCTGAACAGATGAGTTTTGAGTTGTTTTTTAAAAGAATTCATGGAGTCAGCTGATCTGATTAATTTCGGTAGGTCATTCCAGAGTCTGGGAATTTAGAATGTAAAGACAAAATACATGATTACTAACATACGTAATAAAATAAAGTATATACTGTATACAAAATCTGAAAATAACACAGGCCATTGGCCAGGAAACATCAGAGCAGCTGTTCAGCGAAGCAGCTGCTGGAGGGTACATGGACGTGTGGTAAAAAACATGCAGTCAAGCTCCTCGGCATGTGTTGGCTGAGGTGCTGCATGAATTTGGGGTAACAGGGCTGCTCTTGCATGCTATTCATTATATATATGACTGCGGTGAAAGCTTTGACTGAATACTTGGTGTTAAGTCAAATTCTTTCACTGTGGGTTTTGGACTCACCACCCCTGTTTGTGATTTTCATGGACAGGTTATAAATGCACAGCAAATGATGTGAGGGTGTACAGCTGGGGAGGCTTGGAGTAGTGTTGATGCTTTATGTAGAGGATGTTGTTCTCTTTGCCTCATCCAACTATGACCTTAATGATTTGCTGCCTGTTGTGAAGTGGTTGGGATGAGGATCAGCACCTCCATGTCTGAAGTCCTACTTCTCTTTAGGGAAAGAGTTGATTACTTTCTCCAGGTCAGTGGGGAAAAATTGCCCTCAGTGGAGGAGTTCAAGTATCTTAGGATCCTGTTCACAAGTGATGAAAAAAGGGAGGGTGAGATCGATAAGTGAATTGGAGCAGCTGGCAGATGTTCCTTGGGTGCTGTACCAGTCCGTGGCAGTGAAGCAAGAGCTGAGTCTAAAGACAAAAGTCTCGCTTTACTGGTCAATCTACATCCCAGTCCTCATCTATGGTCATTAACCGTGGTTAATGACTGAAAGAATGAGATTGCAAGGACATGTGGAAGAAATTAGGTTTATTCACAGGATGGCTGGACTGACAGTACAGTAATAGTGTGCGTAGCTTGGTTATTCATAGTCTCAGAGTTGGGTCACTGCTCTTCTGGATCAAGAAGAACCAGTTAAGGTTATTTGGGAATGTTTTAAGGATGTCCTGGATGGCTCCCCCTAGAGCTGCTCTGGGCACATTCCACTGGGCAGAGACCCTGTGGCAAACCCAGGATCCACCAGAGGGATTATATCTCTTGGCTGCCTTGGTAACACCTGTGAATTCTGTAGTAAGAGGTGGAATCTGTAGTCTGGGAAGTCTGGGCTGCACTGCTTGGCCTGCTACCATAGCAACCCTCGCCAGGAAAAGTGGTTCAGAAGATGAGATTAAAACAAAATACAACCCTCCATAGAATTTATCCATATATATGAAAGTATGAATGAACATTACAAATTAAAAGAATCCTGTATTAACTGGAGAGGTCATCTTTGTGTGAACAAATGCACACACATTGTTTTCTATAGTGCCTTTCCATATTGAATGCTATCCCAAGGTGGCTTACAAGTACAGAATTATATTTTCAATGTCTATTGTCTCACACACACATGCTATGGGAGGATTTGGGAGGCTCTAGTTATTAGGTAAACTGTGGTACATTTTTGGGTGAGACACACTTACTAACCTCTTTTCTTCCTCCCACCCTAGAATAGAGGAGAAGCCCTCCAAAGAGCAGGGACATCATTTCTGGTTCACCCCAGAAGCCCCATGCCTTGTGGTCACTACACTATATAAGAAGCAATGTGACTGAAGGTTAGTGTTCATTCCTTGGACTGCATCTGCAGGAGCCAGACTGCCCACAAATAATCAATAATATATATATATATATATATATATATATATATATATATATTGTGAAAGGGCGCCGGACACAGACAGATGGGTATCGTTGTTCACCCAACACACCACGTTTATTTACAATGATAATATTTACCAGAAAGTTCAGTGCACGTCCCAGTGCCTCCAGCATCAATCCCCCAAAGTCCAGGCCTCACAGTCCAAATGCCTTTCCAGCCGCCTCCAGTCCTCTCTCCAGCTCCGTCCTTCTTCCACCCGATTTCCGCCGCTGAATGAAGGGAGGTGGCCCCTTATATTGGAACGCGTATAGGCTCCAGCTCCTTCCCGGCAATCTCCTGTGGACACACTCCCGTGTGGCGGAAGTGCCAGCTGCTCACCCGGAAACCCTTCGGGTGTCCCTGCTCCTCTTCCCCCCAGCACTTCCTGGTGTGGCGGAAGTGCTGAGGTCCAGGGTTGTTCAGGCCCCCAGGGCGGTCGCCCCCTCGCGGTCTGGAGGAGGTACAAGCCCTCCTCCGGTCCTCCTGGGCATCCCGGCTGGGCTCCACCCCCAGCCACATGCGACTATATATATATAAATTGCAGAGGTCTTGATAAAGAAGGGCCATACTGCAAATATTGACTCTTTGCATAAACTTAATGTAATTGTCAACAAAAGCCTTTGAAACTTATGAAATTCTTGTAATTATACTTTAGTATAATATTGAAACATCTGAGAAAAAGATCTCAAAACACTGAAGCAGCAAACTTTGTGAAAACCAATACTTGTGTGTGTATATATATATATATATATATATATATATATATATATATATAGTGTGATGGACAGCCGGGTCCCATGCCCAGTCGAGATGCCCCTGCTGCATATGTTCCGGGGGAGCCACCATGGACAGCTCAATACCTCCCCCGGGACGCTAGGTGGCAGCCTCCCTGGCCAATGTTCATTTCCCACTCTGCCATGTGGCTCCATGGGACATGGAGTCCTCTACAGCCTGGTTGGGAGATGGGGTGGCCGCTAGGGGGCGCTGCCAAGACTCAAGAGCCTGGCTGGACGAATCTTCAGCCCCACCCGGAGGTGCAATTAGGACCAGGTGGTCAAGCACCTGGAACACTTCTGGGTGGGGTATAAAACGAGCCAGCCTCCACCACTGAGGAGCCAGAATTGGGAGGAAGAGGACAAGGTTGCCTGGGAGGAGTGGTGGTGCCAGGAAGAGTTGTTGTGTGGGATTAAAGTGCTTTGGGACTGTGTATTGCCTGTGGGTCACGGGGAAGGCGTGCGGCCACGGGTGAAGAAAAAATAAAAAGCCTGTGTGTTTTGTACATGTGCCTCTGTGTAGTCTGTGCCGGGTCAGGCACTATATAGCGCCTTTTACAATAGTCACACACGAGCGATTAGGGAGCAGCTAAAGGACCCGACAAGCAGCGCGAAACTGCAAGGCAGGGGACAATGAAAGTGTTCTAACTGCTCTCTTTTTATTTCAACAGGAAATATGAGAAAACACCGTTGTGAATTTGTCTCCAATACCTTAACCAGAAGTCAGAGCTTCCGGGTTCCTTTAACCCCTCTGGTTCTGCTTTGATGACATCATTCCATCCCAAGATCCTCAGCACCTCCTTTCCCAGCTTTTCCAATTCCTTTCCCACCTCATAAAATGTCTGTGCTTCATGTTAATCATTGTCTGTTATACACTACTTGATGACTGACCGTTTTTTGGAATGCATTGATCCACAGTATATGGGGACGGAATCCCAAACCCTTAACATTTTTAACTGTGTTTTCTTCATAGTGGCATAGTCGGCAGGATACAGAGTCCGAAACATGTCAGAAGGACAGGACCTGAACTCAGTTTTGACCACCTTCATGACCGAGTTCCAGAATGTGAAGTTGGAGCTCGCAACTACCCAGATTGAGCTCGCGGAGATGAAGACACGGCTGGAAGCGACAGAAACGGTAAAACTGGAGCCCGCACGGCCTACACCACCTCCGTTAGTTCCGCTCACTGATTCTGATGATATTGAATCATACTTACTGATATTTGAGAGGACCGCCTTGAATCACTGGCCGTGGAAGGATTGGGCCCACATACTAGCACCGTACCTAAAGGGGGCTGAACAGCGGGGTTATTATGACCTTCCTGAGGAGGAAGCCACCGATTATGACCTCTTGAGGGTCGAGATTTTTAAAAGCTATGGCGTGACCTCAGTTCCAGCAGACGAGGTAGTGGAGGCATTGAAAATTATACCCCGACAGCACAGCGAGAGTCCAGGCTTTCGAGTTCTGGGGCAAGCTGGGCCGCTGGCTAAGGCCAGACATTAACCATGCCGGCCAAGTGGTAGAACAGGTGGCTTTTGAGGGCCTAGTCAATGTCATGCCCGAATACCTCGCCCAGCAGGTCCGTCAACATCTGTTCAAGGATACGAATGATCTTCTTGAGGTCCTTGAACGCCAGCTGGCGGTGAACCGAGTTTGGGGAATCAGCCTGCTCACGGCACCCAGCAGGGACGCGTTGCTGCCCCTGAACCCACCCATCGCGCTGCAAAGGCTCCAGAAAAAATGCCTCAAGTGTGGGGAGCTGGGACATATATTATTTAATGCCTGCTGAACATCGAGCCCATGGACTATACCTGGCTGAAGGGAGAGAGGTACTGTACATTGTCTAATCCCCTGTCAGTTCTGAATACAGGAGTGGTGTTAGTAAATGTGTATAAAGTGATGGCATTGTTCAACTCCGGGAGTAACATCTCTATTTTTGCTCGCCACTTTGTCTTACCGTGACAGTGGTTGGCTTGAAGGACGAGCGTAATCTGTATACATGGGGAGACCAGATCATATAAGTCCGCTAGGTGCTTTATAACCTGGGAGGGCAACAATAAACAGTTGCTAGTAGCTGTCTTGCTCAAGCCCCCCTACCCAGTTAAATTGGGAAGTGACTGGTCGGAAACTAAAGGCGGTAAGCCTGACACCACTTCTATTACTAAGTTAGGTCTAATAATGGACTGGCAGGAGTGTGTCCCAGCTGTTCCCATGCCATGTTTTCTGGCAACTGCTTGCTGGTGTCGTACCGAGAGAGATAGACCCCTCCATGTTGAACCTTGACCTGGAAATGATTCTGGACAAGGAACTGAGGCGGGTGGGTTCACCCCTGGACATCAAAGGAGATCCCTTGTCCGGCCTAGACTTTCAGTTTCGGTCTATGCCGGTATCCATTAAATGTAAACAGTGGAATGACTATTTCCTGAAGTTTGCCAGGAATGTCATTGTCTCCAAAGATGGGCAAGCCTCAGATACTCCCACACCACAGGGTCCCTACTTTGTTTTATCAGGTAGCAGAACACAAGGGCGAGGTCCAGACGTTGCTTCTACCGGAGCTAGCACAAACCCACCTCCTAGGTGCCCACTTAGGGGCAGAGAAGATCTTGGAGAGAGTGAAGCTCCGGTTCTTTTGGCCAGGAATAAATTAGAAGGTCTGACGATTTTCTCAGTCCTGTCCAGAGTGCCAACTTCGTCAGAGACCCAGAAGGGACCATACTCTTCTAGTTGCTATTCCCCTTATTGATATTCCCTTTGAGAGAATCGGCATTGATCTCATAGGACCCTTAAAACCCTCAACAAGAGGCCATAAGTACATATTGATAATGGTCTATTATGCTTCCCAGTTCCCAGAGGCTGTTCCCTTGCGCACAGCTAACACAAAGAACATCGCATGGGAACTAGTAAGGCTCTTCTCCTGAGTAGGTATACCTAAAGAAATTCTTACGGATCAAGGTACACCTTGTATGTTGGATACATTCAGGGAAGTTGCCAAGTTACTCCGCATTACACATCTTATGACAGCTGTCTATAACCTGCATATGGATGGGTTAGTGAAAAGATTTAACCAGATCCTCAAACAGATGCTCCACAAGGTAGTCAGCACGGACGGTAGGAAATGGGACCAACTCCTCCCCCTTGTGCTTTTGCTTACCGGGAGGTCCCTCAAGCCTCCACGGGGTTTTCACCTTTTGACTTGTTATATGGGCGACAACCCTGGGGTATTTTGGATATCTTAAAGGAAGCGAGTGGGTGTATCACATCAATATACTAAAGCCGTGGAAGGACCAGGAAGACGTCCCGTACTCCAGCCTAACCCACTCCCCCTTTTCAAAAAATTTCTGCCCTTAACCTCAGTCCCAATTTTAGTGCCTACCAAAGACAGGAGCTGAAATCTGCAATACTGTCTGCCCCAGAAGTGGTCAGTGATTCAGCATGACATTGTGACTGACCCTGGGATGATTGTCAGGGAACGCACCCCACTGCCTCCCGGAGGCGGAGGTTGAGTTGGAAATCCAATATATGTTGGATATGGACATCATTGAGGAGATTCACAGCCCTTGGTCCAGTCCTATCGTCCTCGTCTCCAAACCCGACGGGTCGTGGAGGTTTTGTAATGACTTCTGATGTCTCAATCAAGTCTCCAAATTTGACACATAGCCCATGCCATGAGTGGGTGAGCTCCTTGAGTGCTTTGGAAACTCACGTTATTTGACTACTCTTGACATGATGAAGGGATACTGGCAAATTCCCTTAATGGCATCTGCAAAAGAAAAAAAAACAGCTTTTAGTACCCCTAGCGGACACTGGCAGTATAAGGTCCTCCCATTTGGATTGCATGGGGCACGGGTGACCTTCCAGCATCTGGCAGATAGAGTGCTAAAGCCCCACAATGCCTACTGTGCTGCCTATTTAGATGACATTGTTATCTTTTCCAGCACCTGGGAGGAACATATACTGCAGGTTTATACCATCCTGTTGATACTAGCGAGGGCCGGGCTGCGCATTAAAATGTTTCTTTGGGTTAAACGAAGCTACAGTGGGGAGTGGTTAAGCTACAGTGTTCAAAAAATGAAGCCATTTTTGACTGGCCCCGTCCGTTATCCAAGTGGCAGGTAAGGCTTTACTGGGATTAGTGAGCTACTACCGTCAGTTTGTATCTCGGTTTTCCGAGTGAGCTATGCCCTTGACTAATCTGACAAACAAAAAGGGCCCCCTTCAATGTGGTGTAGGATGAAATGACAGAGCGGCATTCTGTTCACTTGAAGATGGCCCTTACAATGGCACATATATTAAAGATTCTTGATTTCTCCTTTCCCTTTATTCTCCTGGCCGATGCTTTGGACACAGGTTTGGGTGCCGTGTTGAGTCAAAGCATCAATGGTGCCAATGGTGCCGAACACCCCGTGATGTATCTGAGCTGGAAACTGCTTGACCGGGAGACCAGGTATGCGGCGGTAGAGCGTTGGAGGCACTGTCGATAAAATGGGCAGTGACCCAACTGCAGTACTAACTGTTGGGTCGGTAGTTCACCCTCTTGACAGACCACACTGCTTTCCAGTGGTGGTTTTTGGATCTGCAGCCTTATAGGTTCACGGTCGTTTATTGTCGGGGGCCCTCCAGGCTAACAGCGATGCTCTATCCTGTGTTTATGACCTCTTGGTTCAGGTCACCCGACCCGATGGGTCTGGGCTTTGGGTCATGTCACACACAAGCAATTAGGGAGGAGCTAAAGGACCCAACGAGCAGCGTGAAACCGCAAGGCAGGGGACGGCAGGGGACACAACCAGGGCGGTTGCCCTCTCGTGGTCTGGAGGAGGCACAAGCCCTCCTCTGGTCCTCCTGGGCATCCTGGCTGGGCTCCACCCCCAGCCGCATGTGACAGTATGTATGTATGTATGTATGTGTATATATATATATATGTCTATATATATATTTATATACATGTATGTATATGTGTGTGTATTTTAAAGTAAATTCTAGCTACATCAGTTAGGGGTGCATTACAGCAATCTAGTCAACTAAAAAAACAAAAGTGTGAATTTATTTCTCAGCACCTTGCAAAGTTATAGGAGATGTAACTTTTGCAATGAAATGAAAAAAAACCCCACAGTCATAGTATCTGGTTAATGTGCAATTTAAAGTTTAGGTCAGGGTCCATGATTACACCTAAATTCTTTACTTCAGCCTTGACTTTTAATTCTAAGTGATCAAATGTATTTCTAATACTCTCATTATTTCCATTTTTACTAATGACTAAGAATTCAGTTTCTTCACTATTTATCTTGAGAAAATTACTACTCATCCATTCAGAAATACAAGACAAATATTTGGTCAGAGATCCCACTGTGTTAGGGTCATCAGGTGCTATAGATAGGTAAAGTGTGTCATCTGCATAGCGGTGGTAGTTAACCTTGTGTTTCGAGATAAAGATTCCAAAGGTGGTACGTGATGTGAGATTATGTAATGTGTGATATACTGTACAAATTACACTATGTAACACAATTTTTGTTCCTGGTGTCCAAGAGTTATATTTCAACTGCTTATGTCTGAAGCCTATGGAAAAATGACTACATTCAGCACAAACAACACTTGCATGGTAAATAGACAAAGACAGTCAAAACCACTCAAAAAGGTTCAGAAATGAGTAGGTTTTCTAGATTTGCGACTGTACTGCAAATCGCTTTCTCGAAGAAGCCCCCAAATGTAGTCCCCCATCATGTTTTTGTTATACTGTCCTTGGTAACGACGTTCAAAGTCCAGTATATCCTGATGAAAGCGCTCGCCTTGCTCCTGTGAGTAAGCTCCCATGTTCTCCTCGAATTTGTCAAGATGAGCGTCAAGGATATGGACTTTGAGAGACATTCTGCATCCCATATTGGCGTAACTCTTTATGAGAGTCCAAACCAACTGCACATAGTGTTCAGCCTTGTGATTACCCAGGAAGCCGTGAACCACTGCAACGAAACTATTCCAAGCCGTTTTCTCCGTCCTGTTCAGCAACTTGGCGAATTGGTAGGATCCACCATGCAGAAGTAGCAGTTGCTTGAGTGGTCAGACGGTTGCCGCCAAATTCGCAGGATAGCAAACTTCATGGCTCTCTTTTCACCCCTGTACCAACCTTCAAGAGTTTTCTTGCAATATTCGCACGTGAAATGAGGTGCCCAGGCTTGTCTTGATCCCAGACAGGCATGCCGAAGTATGCCTTGTAGGCCTCGCACATCTTACGACATGCTTTCACGGAATACTTTCTCACTCTTGTCTTTATAAATTGTCCACAGACGTAGCAAAATGCATCTGTTGGGTGCAAGCAACCTCTTGATGCCATCTAAATCAAATCAAAAAAATAACATAAACCGAAATGTTGGTTCAAGTCACCTGTGCTTTTATACTTGTATGACTACTATTGGACAGTCTGAGAACATTCTAGAAAGTTCTAGATAATTCTGGAAAATTCTAGAAACCTCTGGACAATTCTAACAGTTCAAGACTATTCTAGAAGACTACTCAGTATTGAATGTGAATTGAGAATTTTCTTGTAAACAGACCAATTTCAAAATATCATTGTCCTGATCACAAAAGCAAAGTTTTTGTGGAGCAACAGCTATTTTCTATCTTTTTTAGGCTTAACGGGTTAGGAAAACACACTTTGTACCCAGGAACAAAATAAAAATGAAAATGTGTTACATAGTGTTATCTGTCTATATAAAATCACCTCTCACAAGTAACTTTGGCATTTGTCATATTGAACTGAGGTGTTCATATGTGAATGTTTTCTCAGATCAGTTGAGCAAAGAATATCCATTGGAACTAATGCAGGAGCAACCTCAACTGCTATTTTAAAGGAATATCTGCAACAGGATGTAGACAGTCAACTGTGAAGGTAGATGTATAAGAAAGCAGTTGGTTTTGTTGTCTTCTGTTTCCTTGTTCATATTGTTACTCTCTATCTTAGCTCCTTCCCTTGTACCTTCTATTGTCTAATAAAGAACATTATGTTTTCTGGTCTCCCTGGCATCATTTCTGATTTATTGACACTATGAAAGTGCTCCCACATATATAAATTCAATGGCCACTTTATCAGGTACACGTGGTTATTGATGAAAATAGCCATTTTCTTCAATCAGCCAATCATGTCAAACATTAGAATGGTCAGGATGAAATGACTTTGACCACAATATAATTTTTGGTGTCAAGTGTTGTGGTTCTGTCATCTCAAACAAAAGCCGCTGTCATGGAAGACTGACATGTTATAATCTCAAGAGATTACAAACAATGGGTAGGTATACAACACTTCTAATCAGCAGCAATTCTATGGTGAAATAGCCTTGTTAAAGAAAGAGTTCAGAGGAGTATGGCTAGAGTCATTCAAGCACAAATACTCTATTAACTTCTCTTGACAATGGTGTTGTGCAGAACAGCCCTTCTAAATCCAAAATACATTTGACTTTAAAGTGGGTGGGCTACAGTAGCTGAAAATAATTGCAGGTTCAGTTCCTCCATGCTAAGAACAGAAAGATGAGGCTACAGTGGGCACATGGTTACCACAACTGAGCAAGGGAAGAATGGAAAAATATCATCATGACTAATAATAAAATTTATGGTTTCATATGGAAATATCTTGGCTGACGGTAGGAAGCAGTTAGAGAGCAGGGGATGCACGGCTTCTGAAATCATTGGCTGTCACCTTCCTGCTGTGGCTTTACTCTCCTTTTCCAGATTGAACATCAAGACAATAAAGATTTTCCTGGCCCCTTACATCCCATGTGCCCTCTATTCATTCTTCTTCAGTCTGGGGAGACAGTTCAGGGGTGTGATGATTAGTGGTGTCCTTATCCCGTATGATTGTACTCATATTTCATTTGTATGACTCCACTTAATAAAATTCTATTCACCTGGTGTTGTTAAAGCAATATAGCAAAGCAAAATAACCTGTTTTTAGGGCAATAAAGTTAATATCTTAAAAGTAGCAGGAAGGGAAAAGAGAAAAGTTGTCCACTAAAAGGGAGATATTTTCTGTGATAGGTTTGCATTTGTCTTTTTTCTGTCATTTTGTTATGTTTCCCCATTCCCCTTTCTGAATTTTACTTAGATGTTTCTTGTTTTGTCTCTTTGTCTCCTCTCCCTTACCCAAGTCCTGTTCAATATGGGTCCTCAGGTGTTTCCTTAATTTGATCAGAAATGACCTGAGGGTTTCTATTTAAGACACCTGCTACTACAGCTCATTTCTAATGGTGCTTAGTCAGTTACACAGCTTTTCTTCAGCTATCCTTCTGTGTTATTGCGTTTTGTAGGTTCGAGGTGTTTAATCCTTTTTGTTTTGGTCAACTCCACTTTGACAATAGTTTTGAAATTTTTTTAGATATGGAACAAGATGATCCGCTGTGGCAACCCTAACAGAAGCAGCCAAAAGAGGAAGAACAAGAAGAAGTTATTTGCCTTTTTGTTTGTCTTTTGAATTGCAGTTATTTTACTTGGATTGGTTCTTCATTCTATTTGAAGTTTTGTTTTTTGATTTATTAGCTTATTGCATTTTGATTTTTGAACCAGTATTTTATCTTGCTCGATATTTAAATGAACACATTTATTTAACTACTAGCTTCGGTACCTGGTGAAGACCGGTCATAGAATAATTTAAAAAATATTTGCTACTTCTTGCCCTTCAAGTACTTTCAGCACCTTTTCTCTGTATTTGTGTGTGTTTGAATCTCTCTTCACCACCGTTCCCTTTCTCAAGTGTGTCTGCAATTCAAAAGCGAGATCTTGTGTGATGGAGAGGACTGCTTTAATTTCCCAGGGTTATTTACTTAACAATATTTTTGCAACAAAATGGTTGGCTTGATGTATGGCAGTGGTTCTCAAACTGTGGGGCGGACCCCCCTAGGGGGGCGTGAAGTAACAAAAAGGGGGCGCGAAGATGTAATAAAAAGAAAACAAGAATCAAAAATATGAAAAATACATCTATTGAAACCAAAGGAAATTAACTTAAACTACATTCTGATACTAGAAAAATAAATATAGAGTTAGATAAATGTCGATAAAAGTTAAATGGGTATAATAAAATATGCATCTATGATATACAGTGGAACCTCAGGTCACGAACGTCTCGGACCACGTACAAATCGGGTTACGACCAAAAAGTTTGCCAAACTTTTGCATCTGTTCATGACTACACACCCGGGTGATGAACGAGGCAGTTTCCCTTCCGGTTCGTACACGCCGATGATTTCCGCACGTGTTCAGTCTCTCCCTGTGCATTCCCTGTGCAGTGAGCGAGCGAGAGAGAGAGAGAGAGAGAGAGAGAAAGAGCGCGAGAGAACAAGTGAGAGAGAGAGAGAGAGAGAGCGAGAAGGCAGTTAAAGAATGCACCGGGCTTGTTTTTAAAGAGACTGCAAGGTTAGTTTTCTCTGTTCAAGGTTTTCTCAGTGTTATTCAATGTTTTAACATTTAGTTTACTATTACACTGTGCATTCTATGGTATAATTAACTATTTTTGGGCTTAAAAATCTTTAAATAAAATATATTTACATACAACTCGTACGGTCCGGAATGGATTAATTGTATTTACATACAATCCTATGGGGGAAATTACTTTGGGTTCCACTGTATCATTAATTAAAAAAGAACAAATTAGTATTAGTGGGCTCCTTTCAAAAAAAATGTTAGGTGGGCGCGATTAAAACTGTTATGAAAACTCGGGTCACAAATACTTAAAGGTTGAGAAATGCTGATGTATGGATTAGACAACACAAGTAATGTCAGATTTTTTATGCACTTTCTTGATATTGTCTGCTGTTGTCTAGCATTGGTCACTATTGTGTCCAGTTTGATCAGAAACTTTGTTATGCCCATTCTCCACAGAAACATGAATTTAACTTTTTTTTGGTTATCACTACAGACTACATGGAGGAAGTAAAATATACAAAATAGAATTTTTGGATGGAGTATCCCTTTAAGCATGATATGGATTTTAATTACATATCTCTGTAATCACACTTTACCCTGCATCATTTTGCTTGCTGTGATAGACTACTGCTTCCCCACATCCCAGCTCAGGTTATAGTGGGCTTGGAAACTGGAAAGATGGATAATCATGCTTTTACAAAAGTAACTGATTTTAATAGAATGTATACTGTATCCATTTTTTGGCTGTTACAAACCTCAATCAAGTAAAATTACTTGTGGAATATGCACACTGTATGGCAATGAAGGAGATAAAATTCATAAATGAAATGTCATACACACAAAGAAAATCAACAGCTGGGAATGGATTGTGCCTGTAGAAAGTAAGCTTCTGGTAAACTGAGACCAGCTGGTCAGCTAACTCCCCCACTGGTCAGCAGTCAGTCCAAAAGTGTCCAGTATAGTTTCCATGATTAAGATGGTGGCATGAGATGGGTCCCATCTGGCATTCTCTAAACTTACACTCCTCCATTGAAAGTGCCTCTAGTTTGGCATGTCTTCCCAACTAATTGCCATTCCTCAGAATCTACTTATTGGTTACGGTACAAACACTTCTTTTAATATTCTTCTTGTACATCTGCTTCTCTGTTATTTTCCCCTGTTATTTTTTTATATTTCTGAGATTTTCACTTATGTTTTACTGTATTTTGCCTTTAGATTTTTTGACATATAATTTAAACAAATTGTACTATTATTATTATTATTTAAAAATTCCCAGAGTGCCTCATCCTTCTGTGTTCAACACAGTGATTTCAGAGATGCTATCTGATAGATAATCAGCTTGCCTAATGAAGTAATTAACAGTAAAAACACCCCTCACGCCACCCACCCCCCCTCTGCCCCCCAGATTCCTGTGTTTAGTCTGCCCTTTCTAATTAGAGCAGCCCTGACTAGTTACAGGCATTCATTAAGCAAACGAAACCCTGCTTCTCTCTCAGCTTAATCCTTCAAGTCCATGTGGCTCTGCTTAACACTCCAAACAGCCGAAAGTATACAAACTACCCCCCCAGCCCGCCCCTCCTATTAGTGCACTAACAGTTTGCAGAGCTTAAGCTACACTTAATTTCTTTCAGAGCTACTCATTTGCAGTTGGATTCGTGACCTGAGGTATGCAAACAGCAAAGGCAGAGTCCCACAAATACTACTTCTATTTCATAAAAAGCATTAAACATCACAGACAAAAGGAATATTGGGAAGATACAGGAATAAATATGATATTCCATCAGGTCACACTTACCATTCTTGTCTCAAAAGCCCTATTTTACATCATATTATAGCAACTGAAGCAAATTATAAATGCTGAAATAATAGCTAAATCTAGTTAAAGCAAAAATAACTGGATATGATAAGAAATTTAAAAGTCAACCAACAATATAATCAAAGCATTTTTTCATTTTGTCAAGCCACATTACCCTTTGCGTTGGGGAGATGGAGTCTAAATTGACATTCACAACCACCTCGAGACCTGACAGCAGTTCTTAGTAATGCACATTTGTTCACCTGGTATCAGTTTTTAATGATCGGGTAACGTAACAGGACTGTAGGATATTAGTATCCCCCGACAGCATGAATATAGGGAGAAAATGCAAACTAGACACAGGAAACATGCCAACCATGAGTCAAAATTTGGTCTATTCACTCACTACACCACAATGCTGCCCATAGATTGATCAGCAGGATGGCTGTGGCTGACTACTCAAAGATTTCTGCTGCTGTCTTTTCCTAACTTTCACACAGATAGTTAGATGGATAGATAGTCAAACATACAGGAGCGACACAAAATAATTGACAGCTACATATTTAAAGGGCACTATATAACAGATAGGTAAATAGATGTGAAAGGCAATATATGACGGATAGTCAGAGGGATATTAAAGGCACTATATAAAGAACGAATAGATAACGAGATAGATAGTGTGAGACTTGCCCAGACACCACCAGTTGGAGACCCCATCTTTATAAAAGTCACACTTTTATTACACACCTCCAAATACATGAATAAAGTCCCAACACCAACATATAATGCTCTCAGCAATAATCACCCCTTCTTTCTCTCAGTCCTTGGCCGCCTATCTCCTCCATCCTCTATCTCCAGGTGGCTGATGACGAACTTCCAGCAGCACTTCCTGGTGTGGCAGAAGTGCTGCCCTTTGCACCGGAAGCACTCCGGGCGTCCCTGGCAGGTTCCTCCGCCATCTTGCAGAGTGTGGCGGAAGTAACTGTCTCCAGGTTCCTTGAGGCTTAAGTCGCCCCCTGGCGGTGACCACAGGTCACAACTGGCCAGAACCTCTTTGTCCCTTTCCCGTGGCCCTCTTTTTGTCCAGGGCGGTTGCACCCTCTTGACCCGGAAGCTTTTTATTCCACCTTCCGTTCCCTTTAGACGTCCCGGCCGGGTAAGAACGCCAGCCGTCTGTGACAATAGATACTGTATTAATCAAAAAAGGCAAAAATGTAGAAGTAAGTAGAATGATAATCATTTTAAGGTACTAACAATGTACACATACACATATAACAAGAATTATCTATGAATATAGCGCTGCTGCCTCGCAGTTAGGAGACCCGGGTTTGCTTCCCGGGTCCTCCCTGCGTGGAGTTTGCATGTTCTCCCCGTGTCTGCGTGGGTTTCCTCCGGGCACTCCGGTTTCCTCCCACAATCCAAAGACATGCAGGTTAGGTGGATTGCCGATTCTACATTGGCCCTAGTGTGTGTTTGGTGTGTGGGTGTGTTTGTGTGTGTCCCGCGGTGGGTTGGCACCCTGCCCAGGATTGGTTCCTGCCTTGTGCCCTGTGTTGGCTGGGATTGGCTCCAGTAGACCCCCGTGACCCTGTATTCGGATTCAGCGGGTTAGAAAATGGATGGATGGATGGAAATTAACAAAGTGTGGGCATTTAATAATTGTAAAGTTATTAGTATTGCACATTCGTATCCGTTACACTTTCACAGTACAGGACGTCAGCCATTGGCACAATATATTGCACATAACACCATTGTCTGTTTAGATGTCTACTAGACCAGCTCAGTGCTATTCAACACACAGGAAACAAGACCACCTTGGTTAAAGAGTTGACACATTAGGAAAGGTATTATGAAATACTAGCTGTATAAGCCCGTGCTCCTGGAAACAATGGATTCTGGCACTTCAATCAATTAATCAGTTGTGTATTAGCGGTGACTCGTCGGTTTTGTTTTGCTGACGTGCTCGCTTCCATTGTCTATCAGCGGCTAAGCTAGCTTTGTTCTCCTCTGAGGTTTCATTTTGCTGATGTGCTCACCTCGCTTGTGTATCAGCGGTGGCGGTTTCACTTTGGCGACAGAGTCGCCTTCTTTGTACTTCACACTGTAGCCTCACACTTCCCGGCTGCCCTGCACTTCTGGGCCGGACAGACAGACAGACACATTTCCTTGCATAGTTTATATATAAGATAAGGATAAAAAGATATGAAAGGCATATCTGTGCATAGATTCATACAGTGGATATTAAACATACTTTATAAAAGATTGATAGATAGATAGATAGATAGATAGATAGAGCTAAGGGTGAGTTAAGAAGTTTGTTGTTAGCACAGTATGGTGGACTGTCTCTAGCTGGGACATGGGGTGGTTCAATGTCTACTGGCTGATATACAGGTTGCTTTAAGCAATCTATCAACACATAGTCAGTTATTGTCCTCAAAAGTGAATATTTTATCTTTAAATATAGAAGACAAAGAGGCAGCTCTATCTTAATTATATTGGTCGTCTATTCCTCTACTGGTAGTGCTGAGTTTTCTATGTCTTACATTAAATGTAATGTTACTTCCCATATGAATATAAATTCTTAAGTAAACTGACAGTAAACTTATAGAGTTTCATGTTGCAAAGGTTGTGAGTTTTACCCTGAATATGGACTAAAGCTGTTCATTCTCTTGGGTTGCATTGTGACATAAGCCACAGGTTGACAATTATCACCATGACAGAAGATGTATACAAATAA
The DNA here is from genome assembly GCF_016835505.1 of Polypterus senegalus. Taxonomy (NCBI): domain Eukaryota; kingdom Metazoa; phylum Chordata; class Cladistia; order Polypteriformes; family Polypteridae; genus Polypterus; species Polypterus senegalus. The sequence goes on from NC_053164.1 coordinate 38,439,424, forward strand.
TGATTGATTGATTGCACCCCTCCCTTGATAGATACTGCTGTTCTCTTCAGCTGAGTTGCATGGGGTTACTGGCTCTGCATTGTTCAACATCAAAGGAACACTAACTGGTAAATAAAGGAGATAACCACTTCTGCCATTTGTACCACTATAGTTTAAACGACCCTTTTACTGTCCTTTCACTGTATCTTAAGTAGTTAACACAGCTCTGGCATAAACAACACGTTGCACAGTTTTGCATGTGCTGGAGTTCTTCTAATAGTCTCTTGATTGCTGATCTCTATGTCATATCAGGTCCAAGTTTTTCTTTCCTTTTGCCATCCACCAGATTCTGAGCTCATGACAAATGTGACCCCTCTTGCATCCTTCAGTCAGTCACTCTCAGGTATATCCATCCATCACTTATCTGCTCTGTCGAGTTCTGGGCTTTTGGGATGGCAGGCAGTCCTGCCAGAATCAGGTATGAGGATGAAGCCAACTGCAGATGGCACACACCCACACTCATTATATCAGACTAATTTACAGTTGCCAGTTAACCTTATTTAGAGTTCCATGCAAACGTTTGGACATCCCTCACAAAATTACATTTTTTGTTGATATTTGAAACATAAACAATAGTAAATGCAATTTTAATGAAAATGTAATGAACAATTATACATTTATTTGTTGAATTAAAAAAATGTAACAAAAAATGAAAGAGTACATGTAGCATGGCCTGTGATGGACTGGCACCTTGTCCAGGTGTTCCTGCCATGTACCGGTTGATTGCTGAGATGAATGTAAGGATGAATGTCGCATTGGGCATCCTGCAAAGTTAGTACTGAGTCAGACACTCTTTGGAAAAAAAAAAAAAATCACCAGTTGCAAACATTAGTTGTAGCCAGCTACGGGTCCTTGAATTCTTGGTTTGGAAGTTTTTCCCTTTCTTTCCTGCAGATTGCTTCCAGCTGTGAGATATTCTTGGATTGTACTGCATACACAGCGTATTTCAGATCTGCCCTCAGAATTTCAACAATATTTACGTCTGGGGACTGTGAGGGCCATTTTAAAACCTTCACCTTGTGTTTCTTGAGGTACTTCATAATGGATTTCTCAGTGTGGTTTTGGACTGTTGTCATGTTGTAGAAGCCATCATCTTTTCAGCTTTGCTTTTTTTTTCAGCTGACTGTCTGACAGCTTCTTGAGGGTTTGCTGGTATTTAGTGGAATCATTCTTCCCTGTACTTGCACAATATTTCCAGTGCCACTACCTGCCACACAACCCTAAAGCATAATAAACCCATGTTTAATTCTTAACAGTTGGCAAGATTTTCTTTTCTTCAAATGCTGCTCCTTTGCTCTTTAAACAGACATTCTGTGGCCAAACAGTTTGATTTTAATTTCATCGGTCCATGGCACTTGGTCCCAGAATTCCTCTGTTTATTGCGGATATTGTTTTGCATACTTAAAATGTTTGCTTTTTTGTGATGAAATCACAGCTAAGGTTTCCTTCTCTTCCACAAAGGCCATGTCCATGTCAGTAATGCTTCGCAGTAGAGCAGTTTATGGCTACTCCTTACTCAGCTAAACCATCTTATACGTCCCTTGCAGTCATGTGCAGGCTGTGCTTTGGCCTCCTGCACAGATATCAGCTGCTTCTCCCTCTCAGTCTTCCTGATGTTCTGTTGACATCCATGATTCCCTTTTATTGCCATTCGTTATTGAAATTTTGGACTGTGGAAATTACTAGCTGGAAGCATGTTGATATCTTTTTATAGCCTTCTCCAGTTTTGTAGGTATCGGTTCATTCAATTTTAAGACCCTCAGTCAGTTGCTTAGAAGATGATTGCTGAGTGTTGCAAAATGCTTGAAGAGTCATAGCCTTTATGAGATTCTTCAATTGGCACTACCTGACAACTCTTAATGACAATTCCTGACCAGACTAACTCCTAATGAGATAAGCCAGACCTGACTAACAGCCTTATGAGTTCAACTGAAAAGATAACCAAACATTTGCAAATGCCACATTTACAAATTTATTTTTGCAGTTCATTAAATGAGAAGTCGAGCAAAATGACTCCTTTTATTGTCTAACTAAAAAGATTGCATTATACAAGCTTTCAAGGCAACTCAGACCCCTTCTTCAGGCAAGATTTATTCTTCTTAAAGTTATAGAAATTTTTGATTACGTGGTTACTTAGCCTTGCAGATATCCTAGGACAGTTGCAATGCAAACTGAGTATTCTAAGTGTGTATGGTTGGATACCTTATCAAGGTGCCTTTCGGGATAAGGTTTTCCTTTTTGCATTTTGTTCTGAAGGGGATGTCACTGCCTAGGTGTGCCAGTTTCTTCCACAGAGTCTTCAATTCCATGTAGTAGCGGTATATTTTGGTGTCTTGTATGTCTTGTATTGCCTAAAGAAAGAGGCCTGAGTTGACTCGAAAGCTTGCATATTGCAATCTTTTTAGTTAGCTGATAAAAGGTGTCATTTTGCTTCACTACATCCATACTGGCTAACGCGGTACAACACCATAGTACTCAATTCATCAAATAAATCATAACTGTACATTAACATATTCATAAACATGCTATTGTTTTAGATTGATTGCTGTGAAAGTTATATTTTCTATTATTTACTTCAAATCTCAGCAATAAATGTCATTTTGCCAGGGGTATTCTGACTTTTTCATGGAACTGTACATGTCTTTAAGATGTGCAAAGGAAGCTGGGATACCATGCACTCCACACTCAGTCATTGGAATTGCTGTGAAACAGCAATGCTAAGCATATCTCCTCTTAAATGGCTTTGGCACACCAAATAGAGAAATGTTATGAACTACACAAACTAGTATTATTAATATTTTCTATGTTATTTCCACAAAAGACAAGTGAAGAATACATTTTCCGGTACCTGGGCCTGCCAGCTCTAATTATCCATCAATAAGATAATAAGCAATGAACTCCAGAAACACAAAGAAAAGTGCCAACTAACAGGAATGGAAAGGCTTAACCCCTGAGCTAATTGCTTCCTTTATTGGTTTTACTTGGTGGTGTGTGAGCAGATAAGTCCAGCAGCGATGGCTGCTGATCCCAATTTCCCGCTTTGCAAGCATGTTTTCTTGTAAGGCTTTTTTTTTTTGCCTCTCCCTGCCCCCCAACCCTTCTGCCTCACATGTAGCAAGACAAACACATTAGCTCCCCTATGTGTGGCCTGTGCTCACTTAGACACCCCCGAGAGACGCACACTACATTCCTCTAATGTTTTTTTTTTTTTCTTTCTGGGTCCCTAAGCAATCCTATTACCCTGATTGACAGCTGACACTCAACGGCTTTGTTACCCCCCTCTGTTAGGAATGCCAGCAGACAAGCAATTTTGTTAAGGGCGGGGTCCTGTTCAAGCCGGACTGCCAAGTAAGGGGGCTGGTGGGACTAAGAATGAAAGCTGTAGGTGTCGAAAGAAGTTAGAATTTGTGTTTGTGAAAGTGTTTGTGCACATTTGTGTTTATTTAGTTTAATTGGGCAACAAAAGTGTGTGCTCAGTATGCAGTATGAGTGTTAACATAACAGAATGGAAGTACGCACATGTGAGTGTATGTGACAATGGGAGTGGTTTGTATTTATGTTTATGCACACAAGAATATGAGTGCAAGTACACTACTATTCGAAATCGAAGTCGAATCTTTTTGCTTGATCTGATACCTTTTATTTTCAGATATTAAATTTTTTAAAAGTATAGCTAAGGCATTATTATTAATTAATTATAATCGCTATTAGTGCATGAAGTGAGTGATTTTTAATTGTAGATTAGGGGGCTCTGCCTCCTGCTCGCTTCGCTCACCCACCCCCGGGTTTGGTTAACTGGAAATACAATTTAAAGAGATTGTTATTTATTTGTTACATATGCATTATTTTCACTTTTTCTTTAAAACTTTAGTAAAAACAATATTTGGAAATAACTTTCCTTCAAGATCGCATTGAATTTTAATTCCGTGTTTGGACTTACATCGTGACAACGCAACATATAACTGGCTGTGAGTGAATATCGTTTGTTTCTCTCTAATAAATAAAATGACTTTTTCGAATGTTTGTCCTTCTTCGCTTAGTCGTTGACATGTCATTTGAACGTATAAGATTATTGTCCTGATAAAATTGATAAAAGCTGAGAGCGCAGGAAGTGTGTCTCACTGTAAGGAACTGTATCTGACAAAAGCATTCACACGACTGAGGTTAGATGACTGTGGTCTTGTTTGAAAATAGTTGTAAGTTGGGCTTGACTTGAAAGATTCTTATGTTAAAAGAATCCGTCTCGCGGGACTTCATACCACGCCAATGTTTTTGGAATCTTTTAATTCTTGCTGGCAATACGAATTAGACAATCTACAAGTACTTTCAAATTTTCATACTTCCATTATCTGTAACATGCTCTGCATGAGTACCGTGCCAACATTCTCGTGGGATGTGTAAGTGTCTCTCCAAGAAAATACCGTCTTGTCTCCTTTCAAGATTTTTTTTTATAATAGAGAGATGTCACATGGGCTGGACAAACATTCAGGCCGGGAAGGAAACAGGAAGCAGATCTGAAAAGAAGAGATGGACAGACAACCCCTGTAAAAGTAGAGATATTGCTTAGGAGTTTTTATTTCCCCATCATGCTAGATGGCAGCAGTCCTGGATATCCACACCCAGTGGGAAACCAGCAGGGTATGCCGGGAAATGTAGTCTGGCAGGGCAGCTCTGCTGGTGTCACGGGCTACCGTAAGAGGGCGTGGCAGGGAAAGAAGCTCCCTACTGTGATGATAGACTTCCATGTAACCCAGAAGTACTACGATTGGGCAGTCACCCTGGCACTGGAAGTACTCCCGGGTCTGTAATAAAAGGGACTGCGCTCCCTTATCCAGAGGAGTCGGAGCTGGGAGGTAGAGAGGCAACATTTGACTGGAGGAGGGCAGTGCGGTTTTGAGAGAATTATTGTAGAGAGAGAGAAAAACCAGTGTTTTTGTGATTGTGTAACATTTTTGGAGGTATTTATAATAAAAACCTTCCCTTCATCTGCACCCGGGACTGAGCTTGTGTGTTTGTGTCGGGGTTTGGGCTGACTGTCGCCCAGATTTCCATCACATAATGCATTATTCACATCCTATTTCAGCAGCAATTCCTTTAGTATCCTAATGGAAAACTCTCTTTGTTTATCCTTAATTAATTATGTTTACATGCTAATAATAATAATAACATGGATGACAAATTGGACTGGACTGCCAATACTGATGCTCTATGTAAGAAAGGTCAGAGCAGACTATACTTTCTGAGGAGGTTGGCATCCTTCAACATCTGCAATAAGATGCTGCAGATGTTCTACCAGACGGTTGTGGCGAGTGCCCTCTTCTACGCGGTGGTGTGCTGGGGTGGCAGCATAAAGATGAAAGACGCCTCACGCCTGGACAAACTTGTTAAGAAGGCAGGCTCTATTGTAGGAGTAAAGTTGGACAGTTTAACATCTGTGGCAGAGCGACGGGTATTAAGCAAACTCCTGTCAATCATGAAGAATCCACTGCTTCCACTTAACAGGATCATCTCCAGGCAGAGGAGTAGCTTCAGTGACAGACTTTTGTCACTGTCCTGCTCCACTGACAGACTGAGGAGATCGTTCCTCCCCCACACTATGCGACTCTTCAATTCCACCCGGGGGAGTAAATGCTAACATTAATTTTATTTTAATGTTTTTTTCATTTTTATTACTATTTAATTTAATATTGTTTCTTTGTATCAGTATACTGCTGCTGGATTATGTGAATTTCCCCCTTGGGATTAATAAAGTATATCTATCTATCTATCTATCTATCTATCTATCTATCTATCTATCTATCTATCTATCTATCTATCTATCTATCTATCTATCTATCTATCTATCTATCTAATTGGTTATTAGAGAAACCTTTGTAAGTGCATTAGCACCACGGAAACCTGTTATTCTGTTCACTTGGCTTTCAATGTATTGCAATTCTTAAAGTTCAGTTCTGAGTTCAAAAATGGACAAAATTAAACAGCATTCTCAAGAAACAGGTTAGTCTATTGTTGGGTTTTTTTGGCAGAATGAAAGTTTTTCCAGATTGCCAAGAAACTGAAGATTTCACACAATGATGTCTACTACTGTCTTCATTAAAGAGGGGTGAACTGGATTAAACCAGGGTGGAAAATGAAGAAGAAGGTCCAGATGGCAAAGAAATATCAGAATCTGTAATTTGAGAAACAAACGCCTTACGGGTCCTCAGTAGTTTTCTCCACTAAATGCACACCAAATACCAGTGTCGTCTGCCACAGAGAAAAGAGGACTCTGAGATGCTGAGCACAATGCACTTTTCCAGTCATCTTCTGTCCAATGTTTGTGCTCTTTTGCCCTTTTAACCTTTTCTTTTTATTTGCCAGTTTCACATTGGGCTTTTTCTTTGAAACTCTGCCTCTAAGGCCAGCAACTCTCCTGCAGATGACACTGGTATTTGGCATTTATTTAAAGAAGAAGTCCACAGATGACCAGTAAGACATTTGTTTCTCAAACTACAGACTCTGATGTCCTTATCTTCTTACGTGGTTGTGAATTTCGGCCTTCCCCTTCTTTTTCTATCCAGTTTACTTCCAGTTTGTCCTCTTCCTCTCAAGACATCTGAAATGAAATCTTCAGTTTCTTGGCAGTCTGTCACATGGAATGACCTTCACTCTGCAAAGAAATAAAAAAAGATAGACTGACATGTTTCTTGAGAAACACATTTTAAATTAGGAACAAATTAAAGTAGGAACTCCTTTAGAAATATAATGGCACGTGCACCACAAAATGTCCGAGTCCAGAACAAAACCAAGATGGTGGCAGAAAGAGTGGGACTTGAAGTGTGTGTACATGTGTAACTATGTGTTGCAAATGAAGGAGGACATTCTCGTTTCAACTCTCAAATAAAAAGTGATACCAAAGTAGCCAAACTATACAAAAGTAAAGATTTATTATACAGGTCAGAAAAACAGCATGGACAATGAAGAACAAAACTGACAAATAAACTGATCTCAGCCTTCATATATTGATTCATCAGTGTGGCTGTCTGGGTGGCTAAACCATTTGCCTGCTTTAAAGTACTCCACACCAGCACTCCCTTCCTGTGATTGCCATTTTTATTATTTTTTTGAGGGCTTTCAGCAATAAAAAAAAAAAAAAAAGAAATCAAGTATACTTCTTTTAAGGGATTTCTTCACCCAAAGAATTAAATTGTGTGGTCTATTTTGTGCTGGATAGATCCTTTAAAATGTATTTTACTACCTACTACTTCTTTCTGACAGCATTTTGTTTTCATTGTGGGTCTTTTTGTGTGTTTCATGGCAATATATCCCACAATTCATTGGGAGTACACGACAAGTGACATTATCGGTGCGACCGTATTCAAATTACTGCATGTATTCCCAAATCATCTGAGATTTGCATGAACAACAACAACATTTCTTTCTATAGCACATTTTCATACAAATGATGTAGCTCAAAGTGCTTTATACAATGAAGAAAGAGAAAAAAGACAAAATAAATAAGGGAACACTGATTAACATAGAAAAAAATTAAGGTCCAATGGCCAGGGAGGACAAAAAAAAAAAACTACAGATGGCTGGAGAAAAAAATAAAATCTGCAGGAGTTCTGAGGTCACGAGGCCACCCAGCCCGCTCTGGGCATTCTACCTAACATAAATGACCTCAATCAGTCCTCATTGTATTCAGGGTTCTTATGGAAGAACGTGATGATGATGGTCATGTGGACTTCTGGTCTTTAATCCATAAATGTAGGAACATCACGGTGCTTTGATCAGATGGTGGTGGTGATCTCACAGAAAACCGGAAAAAGAACAGAAAAGAAAGTAGGGGTTAGTATGGATTTTGAAGCCACCATGAATAATAATGATAATTAATTGAATATACAGAGCATCAGGATTAAACTAAAATGAAGCTGTGAGAAAGCCATGTAAAAATAATGGAGTTTTAGTAGTTTTTCAAAGTGCTCCACTGTATTAGCCTGGTGAATTTCTATTAGTAAACTATTCCAGATTTTAGGTGCATAACAGCAGAAGGCCACCTCACCACTTCTTTAAAGTTTAGCTCTTAGAATTCTAAGCAGACACTCATTTGAAGATCTAAGGTTACGATTTGCAGTGTAAAGTAAAAGACATTCCAAAATATAAGATGGAGCGAGACTATTCAAGGCTTTGTAAACCATAAGCAGTATTTTAAAGTCAATTCTAAATGACACAGGTAACCAATGTAGTGACATCAAAACTGGAAAGATGTGCTCGGGTTTTCTTTTCCTAGTTAAGGTTCTAGCAGCTCCATTCTGCACTCGTTGCAATCGATTGATGTCTTTTTTGGGTGGTCTTGAGAGGAGTGCGTTACAGTAATCTAGCTGACTGTAAACAAAAGTGTGAACTAATTTCTCAGCATCTTGCAAAGTTATAAGAGGTCTTACTTTTGCGATATTTCTTAAGTAAAAAAATCCTGTCCTAGTGATCTGATTAATATGTGTTTTAAAATTCAGGTCAGAGTCAATAGTTACCCCTAAATTCTTTACCTCCGTCTTGACTTTTAATCCTAATGCATCAAGTTTATTTCTAATAACCTCATTATTTCCATTTTTGCCAATCACTAAAATTTCTTTTTTCTCTATGAAGACATAGAGATTCTGTATGACTTTCATTGTCACTCCTGGTATAAGATTTTTGCTTGTAATTAAGACTTTGATTGGCCTTATGGGCCATTTACTTGACTCTCAGCTTTGACCTTTGCTTTGTTCTTTTTTTCTCCTTGCCCTTCTTCATAACAAATTCTGACTTTTTCTCAGTCCATACATGCCTGTTATGTCTCTTTTCATCTCTCCAGGTCTTTCCCTGTACATCTCTGGCGTTTCTCCCTTCTATCAGTTAAGGTGCTTTTAAATCTCATCCTTAGGTCACTTTCATTCACATCCTGGAATCATTCTGAGGTTACAGATGGCCCTGCTCTTGCCACACACCTCATGGTGTTTCTGCACCCCTAAGCCATTATTTACCATTAAACAGTCAGGACTTCAAGGCTGTACATACAGTATACTGCCTGCTCCATCAGAGAGTTAAAACAGTTAAATATTTCCATACTGCATCCATGTGCCCTCCAGCAGCCACCTAGTTTGACTTGCATTGCCATTGCCAGTACGTGTTTCCCTCTTATTGTTAGTGCCTTATAAGGCTGTGCCTTCGTTCCATGCCAGTTTTCTGCCTGTCCTGACCGGTTCTTCCACTATATTATGTGCATGAAATTACAGAGATGTGTTTCCTAAAATATGGCTGGGAATGAGAGAGTCAGTCTGTAGCTTTTTTAGTGACTGAATCTGTGTAAATAAGTGCATATGTTATGTGTGGCAAGGAGTGAGCAAGGGTTTGTGTTTCTAAGAATGGTCCTTTTTTACAAGCATGTTTACATAGATAGATAGATAGATAGATAGATAGATAGATAGATAGATAGATAGATAGATAGATAGATAGATAGATAGATAGATAGATATGAAAATGAGACAATATGCATAGCTGTGTGTATTTTTGGGAATGGGAGTGTGTCAGGCACATGCAAATAAGGGGCAGTGGTAGGGCCTCAAAAAGGCCAATACCAGCTCTGAGCAGGAGATGACGCTGCTGGTAATATCTTCTCCACTTTTACCTCCTGGACCGATCCTACCCAGGAAAACTAACTTCACTTCCTTTGGCGAGAGACCAAATGTTCCACCTCTTCCACCTTGGATGGAATATAAAGAACCCCAGCACTGGATGTTACCATTTATTTGTGGAACCCGCATCTCTGTGTGGTTTAGTGCACCAGGAGTGACCTTTTTCAACAGTTGTTAATTACCTATATAGTCTATTATTGTTGTGTATGTTCCTGCTAACCTTTTTATTCTCTTCATTATACAAAGAATACTTTCAGGTACCTAAGCCCTTTTTCTGTCTCTTTTGCATTTCATTACAGAGTGGTACATACTTGCCTGGGTTAGAACAGGAGTGGTTATGTTTGTGTCTTGGCGTACATTTGGCATTTATGTGCTTATAGGCAAGGCCAGCTCCAAAGCACATTATGCCCCAAGGAGGAATTGATTGCAAGCACCCAGAAAGAGACACCCAAAATTGAGTCCCCTTATAAGATCTGCACTGTAAATGACAAAGGAGGAAGGGGGGGTTCCCCTTGGAGATTGCATATGACATCGATGTGTGGGTGGGAGGGGTGGTCTCCTTGAAAAGTGCATATGTAATGACATTTTGGCGCCCCAGGGTATGGTCCCCCAGGGCCTATGCCTAAAGCCAACCCCACTTATAGGTGTCCTTGAGAATACAACTGTCTATGCTTGTACACCAGAGAGTGGCAGCATGTTGCATGTTGGTTGGACACACAAGTTAAACTGTACTCTGCATACTACTTCTACTACTACAATTACTACTGCTTCTTGTGTTTGTGTGTGTTTTATTTCTGGGGATGTAAACATTTGCAGAGGTGTAGGTATTTATTTGTGAAATAGTGTGCATACTGTTGTGCTTCCAAATGTGAATGTTTGTATAGATTGGAGAATGTGTATATGATATGGGTGAATGTATACTTTTTGTGTGAAAACATGGAAACTGAGTATGTGAATACTTAGTTGTTTATGTAAAATACTTAAAGTATGTCTGTTTCTGTGTAGAGGAATTATTGGTTTTAAGGTAGTGTCTGAAACCTTTTGTGAATAGGAGTGTGCATACTTGTATGAGAGTGTGAGAATGAAAATACATGTATGAGTAGGTGTGTCTGTTTGAAGAAAAAAAGTATAGGAAATGAAGTGAAAGCATGCGGTATTTAAGCCCATTTAATTGATTCTACCCATTAGGGCAGTTGTTTTTCACTAAACACAGAGTATACAGTACCAGGATCTTTAGAAAATGGAGTATGGGCACAGCCATGTGGGAACGTGTGCATATGAAAAAGTGCAACTGTTAGTCCTCTTCTGTGTTCACATGTCATTTACTACCTGATGTGTGAATATATTTTCAATGTACATATTTCTGAGTACAAACACCTTTGTATGTAGATTTACACCTGCTATTTTATGTTAATGTCGATTGTCAGTAAGTAAATGTTTTATACAGGGTTTTTGTGTGAAAATAGTTAATGTCATTGTCTTGTTCATGCTCAAATGTATCTAACATTGGAGCCAAATGCATGGTGACATATACTATATGGCTCTACAAATTCTCACATTTTTTTGCAAATGTGTTTATCGGGCTGGTTGAAGGTGATTGAATGCTGGCACAGCTGTTAGTACTGCTGTCTCTCAACCCCTTTAGCAGAGATAAAATACCAGAAAGTTCATTGTCTGTGTGGACATTGCATGTTCTCCCTGTACTTGTATGGGTTATCTCTGGATACTTCAGTTACCTCTCATGCCAGAGAGGTGTGTTAGGTTGATTGGTTCGATGGAAGTAAGGAGGTCTGAGAATGAGTGACAAGTTAGATTAATGGATTATAATGTTATAATTATAATGTCCATTATACCTGCAGCTGACCCAGAATGATTAACCATTCAATAGGGACAAGTTCAGTGCTTACTAATAAGCATAGTTCTCTGGCTCACTCTGTCTTTTAATTTCACTACACAACAATTTTTTTTAAATGTCTTGCTTCCTGAAAAGTCTGATTGTGACAGGTACCTACTGGGTATGCACAAATATAGTTTTGGTTTTACTGCATCACGTAGGAACTCTGAGAGATAGACATTTATATGTTTACTGACAATAACGTATTTAGTCACGTTTATGTTTCGCATAAGATATTAAATTAAACAAAATTAAAAGTGTTTTGCTCCTGATTTTCTTTTGTATTCAATGTCTGGTGCATCACGTTGCAGTGTCCAACAGTAGTCAGCAATCATTGATGGATTCCAGTTGCCCTGGTATCGTTTCTCCATTGTAGCAATGTCCTGGTGAAACCTTTTACTGTGTTCATCACTGGCAGCACCGAGATTTGTGGTAAAGAAGTCCAAGTGTGAGTGAAGGAAATGAATCTTGAGTGACATGTTGCACTTCATTGTCTTGTATGCTTTGAGAAATTTGTCTACCAGCTGAACATAGTTTGGGGCTCTGTAATTGCCCAGAAAATTGTCAACAACTTCTTTGAAAGCTTTCTAGGCAATTTTTTGCGGCCCAACTAACAGATCTTCAAACCGCTTGTCACTCATAATATGTCTGATCTGGGGGCCAACAAAAATGCCCTCTTTGATCTTGGCCTCAGTTATTCCTGGGAACATCTGTCTTAAATAACGAAAACCTTTGCCTTCCTTGTTCAGTGCTTTCATGAAATTTTTCATGAGTCCCAGTTTTATGTGAAGAGGAGGCAAAAATATCTTTGCCGGGTCGACAAGTGATTCATGTGTCACATTTTTCTGTCCTGGAACTAACTTTTTACAGAGTGACCAGTTCTGTCGAGAATAGTGCAACTCTTTGGCACGGCTGTCCCATCCACAGATGAAACAACATTAGTTTGTATAGCCGAGCTGCAGTCCAAGTAATAGAGAAACAACTTTAAGATCTCCACAGATATTCCAGTTGTACCTGCTATACTGGACGTGCATCAGCAACGGTTCCATATTCTCATACGTTTCTTTCATGTGTGCTGCATAGCCAATAGGTACTGAAGGATAAACATTGCCATTGTGTAGCAGAACATCTTTCAGTCTTAACATTGACGAGTCAATGAAGAGACACCACTCTTCCGGGTTGTGATCACAACCCAAGGCCGAGAACAATCCTTCAATGTCACAACAGAAACAGAGACTGTCAACTTGTACAAAAAATTCGGTTCTATCATGATGTCGGCCACGAAACATAGAAATGTTCATACCTGGTGACAGCAAACACCAATCCTGCAGTCTCAAACCCAGGAGCTCAGCTTTTGCTTTTGACAGACCCAAATCTCTGACCAAATCTTTCAATTCGGAGTGTGCTATCAGATGTGGATTGCCTGATGAGCATGGTTCAAAATCCGGGTCAATGTCGCTATCAGTACTCTGCATTGCAGTTTCTTCATCTGGTTTGTCTAAGGTCCAATCCTCTGCTGGTTTCGGAACTGGAAGACTGTCATCATGTGGCATGGATCTCAAGGCAGATTAGGATATTCAATTGACTTCTTGTTTTTGGCAGAGAAACCAGACACATTAGTCAACCAAAAGTAATAGTCCGTCACATGGTCTTTCTGTTCTTGCCATATCATCGGAACAGCAAACGACATTGTCTTTCGAGTGCCTCTGAGCCAGGCTCTCAGACTGACAGCACATGTCACACAGCAAATGTGAGGCACCCATTCCTTGTCCTTATCACCAATTTTGCAGCCGAAATACTGATGATAAGCTTTCTTCACAAGAGCTGTTATTGACGAGACATATCACCCGACACCAAAATGTCTATAGCATCAAGCTTACTTGCTGTTATATTGCTACAGATACTATACTTTACTATACTGATACTATACATACACACTGACTATCTATGTATGCAAGCCAACTTTATAGCATGCTGAGACAGCGTCAAGCTCGTTCAGACCTGCCCAGGCTTCACAAACCGTTGTTGATAAGTCACTTACAGAAGCGAAAATGTTTGGATACAAATATAAGAAAAAATCATGACAAAACTGAAGATTTCTCTGAAACAGTACATGATGGTTACATTTTGATGTAACCCAAAAAATCTATAAGAAACACCCAACAGTGTCCAAGGAGCAAAAACTTTACTGTGCAGTGTTTTCTGTGTTTTACTGAAGACAGGGATATATACAATATATATATATATATATATATATATATATATATATATATATATATATATATATATATATATATATATATATATATAAATTACATTACAAATTACATTATTTTACATTATATTGCAAGGCAGGTCCACACATGTTTTGAATATATTACAATATATTTCATTTTGATAAGGGAATATGAGAAGAATGTAAGGCATTTCAATTAAGATAGCTAAAAGTCCCAGCCATTACACATGACTCAGGAACAGCTGTTGGTCTGATAAATGACTGCATAGATTTTGTAATGTCTCTGTATGTCTGCATGTATTTCATGATGTCCACACTAATGTTGTCCTACATACCAGAGATGTGTCTGTTAAGTTATTTGGCAGTTCTCAGTTGTTTCACTAGCCTTAAGATTTAAGGTTCAAATGTCCTGGTCACTGCACCACATTGTTGAAAGCATTTCTAGTAGTGGGCAGCACAGTGGCTTTGCAGCTAGCATTGCCACTTCACTGCTTACAAGTTTTGGCTTTGAATTTTGGCCACGTTTGCTGACTTTATTGATTCTTCTTGTGTTCATGTGGATTTTTCTCAGTGTCCACTGTTTCTTTACCATATCCCTGAAAAATGTAGGTTAGACTCATTGACAAATCAAAACTAGATTTGTATTAGTGAGGAAACAAACTCCGGGCTGGGCGCCAGCCCACCGCAGGACACACACACACACACACACCAAGCACACACTAGGGACAATTTAGGATCGCCAATGCACCTAACTTGTATGACTTTGGACTGTGGGGGGAAACCGGAAATAAACCCAGGTCTCCTAACTCCGAGGCAGCAGCGCTATCCACTGTGCCACCGTGCCACCCCATCATTAAATACATTTAATAAATTAATTATTCTGCAGAAGTGTGTCAAGAAACAACACAATGGCTCCCTCATACATACATCAATATGCCGCTACAACGCCTCACTATGCCTGCTATTATCTTTAGCCAGATTAGAAGGAACATACACAACAATAATAGACTATATAGGTCATTAACAACTGTTGAAAAAGGTCACTCCTGGTGCACTAAGCCACACAGAGATGTGGGTTCCACAAATAAATGGTAACATCCAGTGCTGGGGTTCTTTATATTCCATCCAAGGTGGAAGAGATGGAACATTTGGTCTCTCGCCAAAGGAAGTGAAGTTAGTTTTCCTAGGTGAGATCGGTCAGGAGGTAAAAGTGGAGAAGATATTACCAGCAGCGTCATCTCCTGCTCAGAGCTGGTATTGGCCTTTTTGAGGCCCTACCACTGCCCCTTATTTGCATGTGCCTGACACACTCCCATTCCCAAAAATACACACAGCTATGCATATTGTCTCATTTTCATATCTATCTATCTATCTATCTATCTATCTATCTATCTATCTATCTATCTATCTATTTAGGAATATTTTTGAAGAAAGTAGGCCGGTACAGCATGGAAAGCATGATGCATCACCCTTGTGGGATAAAATATCTAATTGAAGATAATCATGAACTGAATGTCAGAGAGCTGGTGTGAGTCCAAGTGCTGCCACAGAAAGTCATTCATATACAGATAAAGGTGATAGCTACACACATGGTATGCTACACAACTAGGAGCAAGTGATGTTATGGATGTGAGAGATAAAGACCCCTCCCTCTGCAAGATTTATTTCCACTTATTTACTTTATTCTTCAGTGTCAGCTTTTTCAACACCTCTAATTTATTTGTTTTCACCTGAACCTATAATGGTGATTGCATGCTGCTAGAAAAGCAGATTGTGGAATGAAATTAAGAAATAGTTTGTGGCTATTCTATTGTAGACATGCTATATAACCATGAAGATGATACAGGAGACGCTGCTGACTAACACCCGATTCTCTGCAGGAACAGGAAGTGAATTAGATGGCTGCACCCATATTTAGCTGCAGGTGTGGGAAGCGCAGCATTTCATGAGGTGTTAGTTCCTACTCTACTTCAGAAAGCAATGTATTGGCCTGTTTTCAGTTCTCCTACCCCTGATGCCTGATTCTACCTAAATAGTCTGTTAAACACATGGGAATATAACCCAAGATGGGCATGGTGTCACTTCTTCTGGGTGTGGCACAAGTTGTGGCAAAGCGACAGATGCAGAGTGATTCAGGCTTATCGTTTCCTCATTCATGAGAGAGTAACAGTCCACATACACACACACACACACACACACACACACACACACACACACACACACGCACACCTACATGCACACACATCCCCCACACTGTGCGCATTACCACTCTAATTCCAACAGCCTTAACTGGGATTACTGTAGTAATTGTGCCTCCAAGAGAAGAGGCCCAGGAATGTAAAATGACTTGGCTTGCAGACATCGCCTGAACCTCACTTAGGCGTAAGTCTTAATCATCCACCAATTGTGCAAACTTCCCCACCCTCAAAGAGACATAACTGACAAAACACAGTAGAGAAAATAACAATGGTGCAACTTCTTGCCTCACAATCATCTGCCTAGAGAGAAATATTTTTTTTTAATTTAGATATTGTAGTTATCACAACATCTGCAGGGGCAGCACGGTGGCACAGTGCTAGCACTGTTATCTCACAGTAAGGAGAACGGGGCTCATGTGTTGGGTCCTCCCTGTGTGGAGTTTTCATGTTCTTCCCATGTCTGCGTGGGTTTCCTCTGGGTGTTCCAGTTTCCTCCCACAGTCCAAAGACATGCAGGTAGATTGGCGATACTAAATTAGCCCTGGGCTGGTGTGTGGCTGGGGTGTGTGTGTGTTTACCCTCCAATGGACTGGCACCCTTTCCAGGGTTTGGTCCTACCTTGCCTTCTTTGATTACTGGGATAGGCTCCAGCACAACCCTTTTCAAGACTAAGCAGGTTAGCAAATGACTGACTGACAACATATTTAGATGACACTAGGGTCTGTTAGTGACTGGGCTTGTTCTTTAGTTGGGCTTTCAATCTCTAAAAGTAGTTTAAGATGAATGGTTATGGTTGATGTGTTATTAATAAGCGGGGAGGGGTCAGGTCAGGTGCTGCTGTAGTGTACTCTGCACTGAATGTTGAAGCCATATCAAGTGCTTGCTGTAGACGTCCCACAATTCCAGTTACACACAGTGAACAGTATTTTCACTTAGGAGGGAGACATTGCATTGAATTATTCTCTTGTGAGTTTAAGTGTCTGATGAGGTGAGAGTTCTGGTGCCACATCCAGGATAGGTTTCTGCCCTACATTAAATGCTGTCATTGGATTATGCAGGTTTGAAAATGTGCAGCTGTTTGATGTTATGGAGAAACTTCTATCGTACTCTCTTGGATTGCTACCACACTCTCACACTATCCTGAGTTGTCTGCTATGTATGCTTACTATCCAGAACCCTATCCTTCAAATCTTAAAAACTATAACATGATTTTCTAACTTCTCAGTCAAAACTGTGATCTACACCTCTAATATGATTTTTTTACAAATAAATGGAAGTCAAAGGATACAGATTTTTTTCCTATAAAATGATCTAATGACCAGAATGTGCCACTTGCTGCACTTAACCTAGTTTAGTTTCCACACATTTTGCGAGTCCCTACTGTTGAATATGTATTAATTGCATTTTTCTTCACTTATGTTTCCAATTGGCCAATTCCATGGTTTTTGATTCTGTAACTCACTGTCCTGTAGCTAGTGTACTGTTTCTGACTCAGCCTGACACTTTATCAGCACCTTCAGCCATTTATTAATATTGTTGTGTGCCATTCCTAATGTTTTATATGGTGTCATCTAACTGTTTTTAAGTGTCATGTTTTATATTTTATTCTGTCCAAGGTGTTCCTGCCTTGTGCACTATGATACTAGGAAAGGCACTTACTCCATGTCAGCCTGACTTGGATAAGTATGTCAGAAAATGGATAGATGTATTGCATTTTAACATACTTTACTCTGAGTTGTACTCATTGTACAGCAAGAAGCAGGCACAGAAAAAGGTGAACGGCACATCTGTGACCCCATATAATGAAAGGAAATCAAAAAGGAAACAATATTTTCACAAAGATAAAGTCGATGTCTTTTCAGAGAGGAGTCTGATAGTGAACTGACTCAAAGATGGCTGAACTGCTGGTCAAGTTGGTTTCAGACAGGAATTACCGGGTCGAGGAGGGCAGCCAACACAGAGGTGTAGTGGTTCTCAATGTTGCTCTACCGTTCAACTTGTCATTTGAATGTCACATGTTTCATTGTCATAGCCAGAATGGCTATTAATCTTCTGTTCTGCTTTGGAGGAAGAGAGAAGGCTTTGGCACACAGGACCATCCCCTAGTTTGGTGGGTAACTACAATCAGCAGAGTCCTTAAGCTGCCTCCCAAGTACTTATGTGTGTCATCATGGTGGTTCCTAACTGTTACACAGTTGACCAAATTTCTGTAGCACTTTTCAAAGTGAGTGCTATCAAAATGTACTACTACATGGGAGATGGGAGTCAGATAGTGAACTGACTCAAAGATGGACAAGCGGCTGGTCATGTAGGTTTCAGACAGAAAGGGGTGGGTCCAGGAAGATGGACAACAGAAGCGATGTCATAGGTGGAATGGACATCAATCTTCTGTTGTGCAGAGGGAGGATAAGAGGAGGCATTAGCACAAAGTGGCAAACCCTAGTTCGGTGGGTAATTATCATCAGTAGTGCCCTTTAACTGCCTCCAAAGCACACGCTTCTGACATTATAAAGTTTATAATGTGATTTGTGATATACAGTCATGGCCAAAATTATCGGCACCCCTGGAATTTTCCCAGAAAATGCACCATTTCTCCCAGAAAATTGTTGCAGTTACAAATGTTTTGGTATACACATGTTCATTTCCTTTATGTGCATTGGAACAACACAAAAAAACAGAAAAAAAGTCAAATCTGACATCATGTCACACAGAACTCCAAAAATGGGCCGGACAAAATTATTGGCACCTTTTCAAAGTTGTTGGTAAATCGTCTTAGCATTAGCATTCAAGCATATGATGCTCGTTTGAAATCACATGTGGCAAGAAACAGGTGCTGACAATATAGCAATCACACCTGAAGCCAGTTAAAATGGAGAAAAGTTGACTCAACCTTTCTGTTTTGTGTCTGAGTGTGCCACACTAAGCATGGAGAACAGAAAGAAGAGCAGAGAATTGTCTGAGGACTTGAGAACAAAAATTGTGGAAAAATATCAACAATCTCAAGGCTACAAGTCCAGAGATCTTCATGTTCCTTTGTCCACTGTGCGCAATATAATCAAGAAGTTCACAACACATGGCACTGTAGCTAATCTCCCTGGATATGGGCGGAAGAGAAAAATTGATAAAAGACTGCAACGAAGGATAGTCCGAATGGTGGATAAACAGCCCCAATCAACTTCAAAACATATTCAAGCTGTTCTGCAGACTCAGGGTGCAACAGTGTCAGCTTGAACTATCCGTCGACATCTGAACAAAGTGAAACGCTATGGCAGGAGAGCCAGGAGGACCCCACAGCTGACACAAACATAAAAAAGCCAGACTGGAGGAAGCCAAAATCCTTCTGGGCGAACATCTTGTGGACAGATGAGACCAAGGTAGAACTTTTTGGTAAAGCTCATCATTCTACTGTTTACAGAAAATGGAATGAGGCCTACAAAGAAAAGAACACAGTACCTACAATCAAACGTGGTGGAGGTTCTAAGATGTTTTAGGGATGTTTTGCTGCATCTGGCACTGGATGCCTTGACTGTGTGCAAGGCATCATGAAATCTGAAGACTACCAAAAGATATTCAGGCGCAATATAAGGCCCAGTGTCAGAAAGCTGGGTCTGCGTCAGAGGTCATGGGTGTTCCAGCAGGACAATGACCCCAAACATACCTCTAAAAGCACCCAGAAATGGTTGAATATAAAGCACTGGAGAGTTCTGAAGTGGCCAGCAATGAGTCCGGATCTAAATCCGTTTGAATACTTATGGAGAGATCTCAAAATTGCGCCCTTCAAATCTGAGAGACCTTGAGCAGTTTGCAAAAGAAGAGTGGTCGGAAATTCCAGTTGAGAGGTGTAACAAGCTTGTTGATGGTTATAGGAAGAGCTTGATTTCAGTTATTTTTTCCAAAGGGCTTATAACCAAATATTAAGTTGAGGGTGCCAATAATTTTGTCCAGCCCGGTTTTTGAGTTTTGTGTGAAATGATGTCAGATTTGGCTTTTTTTCTCATTGGCTTTTGTTTCAATGCACATAAAGGAAATAAACACGTGTATACCAAAACATTTGTAATTGTAACAATTTTTTCTGGGAGAAATGGTGCATTTTCTGGGAAAATTCCAGGGGTGGCGATAATTTCGGCCATGACTGTATGGAAAACTAGCACAGAGGCATCATGGTTCTCAATGTTACTCTACTGTTCAACTTGTCATTTGAATCTCACACCTTTTGCTGTCTGTATAAAGTTTTCATGGGAGTTCCTCTGGATACTCCAGCTCTCCTGACACATTCCATAGACATTTATGTTAGTTTGTTGGGCAATTCTAAATTGGTCCATTCTCAAAATTGCTTAATCTTCTCCCAGGTCACAGAGTAGCAGAGTCCAGGTGGAAACCAACCCTGAATACAATCACCAACTGCACACTCAATGACGCAACAAATTTAGAATAGCCAATTAACATTTAATTGCACATTTTTGGGAATGATGGAGAAAACCCAACACCTCTGAAGAGCATGCACACTCCAAAAAAGTCTAATTAAATAAATTCAGTTCAAGGACAGAATATATTTCTACATTCATCCTCAGCAGGCCAGGCTATATCATACACACATGCACTTATGGACACTCATAATCCCAATTAAGTAAGAAAGTCCTATTTTTATAGGAGATTGCAATAGCTTGCTATACATATGGTTAGGCATGATGTGTGTTTCACCTAATACAGGGGAATTCATTAGGCTGTCCATGAATACCAGACTGGGTTGGATTATTGATAATGAGACACTGGTACTGCTGTTCTGAAACACAAAACATTTCTTCATAATGTTCTTGCCAGTTATATGAACAATCGACAGTAATGGGAACTTAGTTGTTGGTCTTTGAGAAGCTGCGTGGATTACAGTAAATGCTGGCCATATGGATGTGACATGGGATGACACTGGCATTGGTGCCGGTATGAAAGCTTTTATACCCAATGAGAAAGATCTGGGAGGCCCAGAAGAAAGAACGTTACATGACGCTCAACAAATTGTGCGACACACTTTCATAGCCTTTTTGTCAGTATTTCCAGCACTTACAAACATTCAATCTCAAATCATTGTTTGAAAATAGCATCTCAGACCATGCAACATCAACAATAAGGTGGGATCCCATTACTGGGGTCCATTATTAAATCTGCCATTGACTACTGGAGCAGAGTTACACTATATAGTAGCTCCTTGGACTGTTGGGTGCTAATGCTAGGTCATCATCAGGGATATAAATAGCTTCTGCCTTTGAGTAACCACAGGAAATAAACATAGAGACAATCTAGTCAACATTTTCTGATGAGACTGGGTTTCCTCCTGGTGCTCCGGTTTCCTCCCACAGTCCAAAGACATGCAGGTTAGGTGCATTGGTGATCCTACATTGTCTCTTGTGTGTGCTTGGTGTGTGTGTGTGTGTGCCCTGCGGTGGGCTGGCACCCCCGGGCAGGGGTTTGTTCCTGCCTTGCGCCCTGTGCTGGCCAGGATTGGCTCCAGCCAGACCACCGTGACCCTGTGTTAGAGTATAGCAGGTTGGAAGATGACTGACTGACTTACTCTGCTAGAACAGAGGCTGCCAAGGCAAGGAATTCTAACAATTCTAATTGCCAATCATTCTGACCATGAAACAATACATAGAAAGATTCAATAACCTTTCTTACGACTTTTCATGATTGGCTTACTAGGTGACACTTTAAATTTAATTCCACTGACCATCAACTACACACCTCAAACGGACCACTGACTTGTCGAAACTGACCACTGACTTGTGCTGCTGGACTCTCTATGGTTTCTGTAAGAAACTCTGACACAACATTTATTTATTTAGCACATTTTCATACAAATGATGTAGCTCAAAGTGCTTTACAGGATGAAAAAATAGACAAAAGACAAAATATATAAAAAAATTAAACTAGGCAATACTAATTAACATAGAATAAAGGTAAGGTCCAATGGCCAGCAAGGACAGAAAAAACAAAACATAGCCTCCAGATGAGTGGAGAAAAAAAAGTAAAATCTGCAGGGGTTCCAAGGCCACGAGACCACCCAGCCCCCTCTAGGTATTCTATCTAACATAAATGACCTCAATCAGTCCTCATGGAATTCAGGGTTCATATGGAAGAACTTGATGATGCTAGTCATGTGGACGTCTGGCCTTTAAACACAACCCATGATCATCAACTTCCCAACAGTGTTCAGAAGCCATTAAGAAGGCTAACAGAATGTTAGGTTATATAGCACGATGTGTGGAGTACAAGTCCAAGGAGGTTCTGCTCAACCTTTATAATGCACTGGTGAGGCCTCATCTTGAGTACTGTGTGCAGTTTTGGTCTCCTGGCTACAAAAAGGACATAGCAGCACTAGAAAAGGTCCAGAGAAGAGCGACTAGGCTGATTCCAGGTCTACAGGGGTTGAATTATGAGGAAAGATTAAAAGAGCTGAGCCTTTACAGTTTAAGAAAAAGAAGATTAAGAGGTGACATGATTGAAGTGTTTAAAATTATGAAGGGAATTAGTACAGTGGATCGAGACTGTGAGTTTAAAATGAGTTCATCAAGAACACGGGGACACAGTTGAAAACTTGTTAAGGGTAAATTTCGCACAAACATTAGGAAGTTTTTCTTTACACAAAGAGCGATAGACAGTTGGAATAAGCTACCAAGTAGTGTGGTAGACAGTAAGACGTTAGGGACTTTCAAAACTCGACTTGATGTTTTCTTAGAGGAAATAAGTGGATAGGACTGGCGAGCTTTGTTGGGCTGAATGGCCTGTTCTCGTCTAGATTGTTCTAATGTTCTAATGTGAATTTGCCCAGTACTAGTTCCCAACACCACCCAATACACATGTAGTCCTACTCTAGACCAATAAATGGAGCCTCTTTGAGATCATGCAGATCAAACCATTGCTTTTAGTTATGTGTGTTTTATTTTCACAGAGTGAATTTATTGCACATTATTGTTGTATTTTAGAGGTATCAGAAATTTTTTTCTAAAAGTCCAGTCAAGGTTCTGATAGTGTTCATAATGAAATATAGTGGAACCTCGGTTCACGACCATAATTCGTTCCAAAACTCTGGTCGTGGAAGCAATTTCCACCATAGGATTGTATATAAATACAATTAATCCGTTCCAGACAGTACGAACTGTATGTAAATATATATTTTTTTAGGTTTTAAGCACAAATATAGTTAATTAAACCATAGAATGCACAGCGTAATAATAAACTAAATGTAAAAACATTGAATAACACTGAGAAAACCTTGAACAACAGAGAAAACTAACACTGCAATAGTTTGCGCTATAGTGCTAGGAACCGCTTGCTAAAACACTTTTTTTAATGAGTTTTAAGCACAGGGAAAAAAATGAACATTTGAAAAATCCGTAATTTAATAAACCACCAAGAAAAGTAACATTGTAACAATGCACGCTATGAACCGATCGCTGTAAACAGAACTGTAAACAAAAACAAGCCTTTTCTACCTTATGCGTCCAGACTTCCCTCTCTCGCTCGCTCTCTCTTTCATGTGTGTGTGTCTCTCATTCG
This sequence comes from Polypterus senegalus, assembly GCF_016835505.1. Lineage (NCBI taxonomy): Eukaryota > Metazoa > Chordata > Cladistia > Polypteriformes > Polypteridae > Polypterus > Polypterus senegalus. Next base: position 38,462,995 of record NC_053164.1, read on the forward strand.
CGAGCCTGGAGTGCCTGTGTTTGTCTCTCTCTAGCGCGCGCCAGTGTGTGTGTGTGTCTCTCTCTAGCGCGCGCCAGTGTGTGTGTGTGCCTCTCTCTAGCGCGCGCCAGTGTGTGTGTGTCTCTCTCTAGCGCGCGCCAGTGTGTGTGTGTGTCTCTCGTGCGCCTGTGTGTGTGTGTCGATCACTCTCTCTTGCTCGCTCGCTCACTGCACAGGAAATGCACAGGGAGAGACTGAACATGTACAAACCGAAAAGGGAAACTGGCTTGTTCGTATACCGAGTGTGTGGTCGTGAACTGAGGCAAAAGTTTGGCAAACTTTTTGGTCGTAAACCGATTTGTACTTGTACCGAGATGTTTGTGAACCGAGGTTCCACTGTACACTATTTAAAGGAACAATGACACAAAAGCTATAGATTCCATGATGCCTAAGTAATGTGTAAACCAAAATTGATTGTCTTAGGAACGGGTCTTTGTGGAACTTCACACCCTGAATAATTCCAAAGAGGCCAAAACTCATCCAAATTATTTCTTAGTTAAATAAATAAAATAACACAAGATGGGAATGATCATAGTCAAAACACAAAGTATCCAAGCAAACAAAACAGAAACAAAACCCAAAAGCCATTGTGGATTAAACAGTATGGCTAATGCATCACACACTGAGTACACCAGTAAATGCCTCTCTCTCTCTTTCTCTCTTTTAAACATGGCTGCTCTTCTTCCTGCCTATGAAATCTTCACTCCAAACTTCCTCCCGGTTTCAAACACAATGTTCCTTTGGCTGAGAGACAACTTTGACACCCCCCATTGCTGGGGTCACTTTTAGCAAAACACTGGAATCTATTCCAAGACTGTACTTTTGTACAGGGGACACAAGGCTAGACTTCAAGATGTCAACTCCAAGTATCCTTGTACCCCAAACCTTCAGTTGCTCTTCAAAGGCTAGGTGTCTACTGCAACTTTTAGCTTTCATAATGACACATAATCACAATTCGAGACTGTATACTGGTCCTTATTGTTGTTCCCAACATTTACAAATGCAGCTCTTTTCTATACAAAGTGGTTCAAGCCCACCAGGGTCACCTGCCCTATAGCATCCATTGGAATCATTTTATACATCCTCCCAGGGCACATGTCATTTCCAGGGTACCCAACACACATATAGGGTTTAATGTCCCCTAGCATTTGCAGTCCCACAATGGCCTGTGCAGAACAACTCCTGCTAGTGGTGTTGCTCTCTGTCTGCCCTGAAGGGACTTTAGAACTTTATTTTATGCATCACCTTTCTACAGTTCTAGTTATAGCACAATTGTGTGAAATGACATGCTCAAGGTTATACAGCAAGTAGGGAGCAGGATTTGAATTGGCATGCCTATCATTTAAAGTCCACTGTCTACATGTACTGAGAAATCAAATTATGAAACACCAAGGAAAATAGGAGCAGCCTCTGTGTTTGCCATTCTGAAGTTATGTCTGCCTACTAATCACAGGGATCATGCCTTCAGGACTTACAGTCTGCTAGCAGAGGCTTTCTGCAATCAAACGAGCCTCAACTGGCCTGTGTGAAATGTTTCTGATATTTTATTGCCAAGAGCTGTTAATAAAGAAAATGTATCAAAGTGTAAAAGGTTGATGCTGCCACCCGCTGGGTTTCTTTCTTCTTTTTTTTTTTTTTTACCATTGAGTGATATGACCAAAATGATTTGGGATTTGCTTGCTTTCTTTTTCATAAAAAAAGACAAGCTAAAATCCATCCCTCGGACCCCCCAGTCTTGTCCTAAAGACCACCCTGTGTTTTGTGCAGCTGTTTAACGCACAGGTTAAGATGGTGAGGTCAAGTTAAGCCCAATGAAAAACTGCAGCAGAGGAAGTATTTGAATGAAGATTATCTCTTTTATGAAGACAAATCAGTGTCTTATATGTCATGGCTCCTGTATGGGAATTGTGCTGCTGCTGGTAGAGATCAACAGCACTTGAGATCCCCATCTGTCACATCAGCAGTCACAACTAGACTGGGAGACATTGAATTAAAGGACATGTTCAGTGACAAAGCAGGACTCACTGGAGCGAATTTAGATTTGCTACTTAACCCAACTGAAATACACATCTTTGGGTCAAGTCATAAAATGATTGTAGGCTCAAGGCAGTGTGGCATAGAAACTAAGGATGTGTACTTTATTACATCTCTTACCATAGATAGATAGACAGACAGACAGACAGATAGACAGATAGATAGATAGATAGATAGATAGATAGATAGATAGATAGATAGATAGATAGATCATGTGAGGCATTATATAATAGATAGATAGATAGATAGATAGATAGATAGATAGATAGATAGATAGATAGATAGATAGATAGATAGATAGATAGATAGATAGATAGATAGATAGATCATGTGAGGCATTATATAATAGATAGATAGATAGATAGATAGATAGATAGATAGATAGATAGATAGATAGATAGATAGATGTGAAAGGCCCTATACGATATATAGACAGGCAGAAAAAGCTAAATTTACTTTTAGAACACATTTCCATACAAAGAATGTTGCTCAAAATGCTTTACAAGATGTTAAAGAAAAAGTTGCAAGAAAAAAAATATATTGGAATTTGATAAGAATAGGAATGAGTCAATGACAAACTGAAAATAATTTATAATTAATCAATATGTAGTTACTTAATACAAATATGTTAGCAACAGAAACAATAGTGCCCTTATAGATAGACTTGCTTTAAAATCTTTAATAATGAGAGTAATGATATGCTCAGATGGCTGGGAAGGACAGAAAAAACCTCTAGGATTGAAATGCTGGAGAAAAAATCAAAATCTGCAAGGGTTCCAAGGTCAAAAGACTGTTGAGCCCTCACTGGGCATTTTATGTAACAGAAATGTACTTAAGAAGTGGCTAATTATTTTTTAAACTTATCCTAATGTCAAGAACAAAAGCTTACAAGTCCAACTAAAAAAACATTTTCAATAATAACGACTAGAGAAAGTTAAACCATCAAAACCTGGCTAGTAATAGTGCAAATACAGAATCTTTATAAAACAGAGATTTAGTCTTAACAAAACAGTATTCCAATAGCAATGAAGCTCCTTGGAGCACAAATGCAGAATGGAATCACCCTAGACACAAGGCAAGTGAAAGCAAACACTTCCCATACAGCAAATTAAAGACGTCAAAAACCCAATATTGCACAAACAGTACAAGGCAAAGCAAAAAAAAAAAAAACACCAAAAATTCCCTAGTGCATTTGAAATGAACCACCAGGAACTATGGGAGACCCTCTAATTTCTAGGTTGGAGGGCAGGTGGCCCTGGTCCCTAAGAGACTGTACACAAAACACATGAAACATACCCAAGGCATTGAAACCTAAACACAAGCAATGGAAAATAAACACAAACAAACTTAATAATTACAAAACAATCAAAAATGATCAAATTTGAACCCTAGCCAGGGCAGGAATCATGTCTGAGCCAGGACACCTATAAAATTTGAAGCAGTGGGTATACCTGCTTTTATTCCACCATCACAAGCAGCTGCATAGGACTTTAATCAGGTGGAGGTGGATAAGAACACTACAAGTCAAGTCAAGTTGAGGAGCATGCACTGGTACAGTGCATTGCCACACCCACTACATGACGAAATAACTCAGGATCCCGGTTTGCAACCCCCCAGGCAGACACGTGGTCCAGTCCCACCCTCTGGAAATGACCCTCCATCTGCCGCAGCCAGCTGTTATGTAGGTGACCCCTTGGTCTGGTCCAGCCACTCGGGTCGCCAACAATAAGGATCATACGAGCCAGATCAACCTTGGTGAAATGCCCACATGGCCGTAGTGCCGTAACTGATGCTTCCTCACAATGCAGGTAATGTGTCTCATACGGGACTCCATGGTTAACCGCTCATTTTACACAAAGTCAAACCAACAGTACCCAAGGATTGTCCAGAGAGACACAATATTAAAGGTGTCCAGTCTTCGTCTCAGGTCACTAGATAGCGTACATGTATCGCAACCATATAGCAAGAAAAGCACCAGGACTCTAAAGACTTGGACCTTCGTCTTTTTGCATAGATATCGGGAGTGCCACACACCCCTTTCCAGCGACCTCATGACCCCCCATGCTCTCCCAATCCGTCTACTGACTTCATAGGAAGAGTTACCAGAGACATGAATGTCAATGCCAAGGTAAGTAAACCTCTCAACGAGGTCGACACTCTCTCTGCAAACAGACACACTGCTGATGGCTGTGCCCAAGAGGTCATTACATGCCTGGATCTTGGTTTTTATCCAGGACACTTGCAAGCCCAGACACTCAGACTCCTCACTCGCCCCGATCAGAGCCTCCATTGACTCCGCGAAGATCACAGCATTGTCAGCAAAGTCAAGATCCATGAATCTTTCTTCACCAACAGATGCCCCACAGCCGCTGGACCCCACGACCCTGCCCAACACCCAGTCCATACAAGCATTGAACAGAGTAGGAGCAGAACACACCCCTGATGAACCCCAGAATGAACTGGGAAAAACTCAGAGGTCCTGCCTCCACTCTGCACAGCACTTACAGTACTAGTGTACAGGTCAGCCACGATATCCAGCAATCGCAAGGGGATCCCATGAACCCTCAGGATGTCCCACAGGGAAGCTCGATCAACTGAGTCAAACTCTTTGTGAAAATCGACAAAGGCTGCAAAGAAACTCTGCCGATATTTGCGTTTGCGCTCCATGAGAACCCTCAGTGCCAGGATTGATGGTAGACTTCTTAGGCGTAAAACCAGACTGTTCTGGTCGCTGGTAGGTAAGCAAGTGATCACGGATCCTATTGAGGACAATCCTAGCAAGGACCTTACCCGGCGCAGAGAGCAGTGTTATCCCCCTGTAGTTGCTGCAATCTTCCCTTTCCAGATAGGGACGACAAGTCCCGTTTTTCAGTCAGTTGGGATGATGCCAGTCTCCCAAATAGAAGCAAAGATTGCTTGCAATGCCAGGAGGACAGCTTTACCACCGGCCTGAAGAAGTTTACTCCGGATACCACAGATGCCTGCAGCCTTTCACCACCTCAGCTGGTTCACCACCTCTGCAATCTCAATGAGATTGGATGGTTCACAGCTAATTGAAGGATCAGCCTCAAGAACTGTGAACCCAGAGATATTCAACGTCCTAGCCGGAGGATCAGCTTTCAACAACTAAGAACAAATAAGAACACTACCACAGAAAAAAATTAAAAAGAATGCACAGAGAAGTAGGGATTACTTATTATTACAAACCCATCAAGTATATGATGTTCCTATGAATTTTTGGATTTTTATTTTAAATGTTCTGTTCTTAGCCTGATATATCTCTGTTGGTAAAGGATTCCAGATTTCTGGTCAATTACAGCAAAAGGTCACCTCACTACTTTTTTTATACTTAGCTCTTGGAATAATAAATATAGATATCCTTGCAGATGTGACTTTCTGGACACTACTGCTGTTAGCAGCTGTTATTTTAGTATTTGTGCCATTTTTGTTACCTTGAACAAGTATTGCCATTCTTCTCTGACCTTACTCATTAAAAAGTTGCTTACACCCACAAACGGGTACTTACTGGATGTTGTTTTTCTTTATCTCACTGTCTTCGGTAAACTCAAAAAACAATAATGAATGAATATCCCAAGAGTGTACCTGTTTTTAGGATGCTGGAACCACCATATCTGGTGTAAACAATCATGCCATGGCCAAAGTGGCTTATTTCATACATCTTTGCATTTCTTATGCATGATTCAACAACAAACCAAACTTCTTGGCCATTAGCACTTACTAAATATGTTGAAGCGCAGACAAATGATTGGCTTCTTGGGGGAGCAGGGTATTTTAATAAACTAATTTCAAGCTAAATGTAACATGGTCCCTAAATATTTGCCATTCTGTGTGTGGTCTGTTCTGCTTGTGCCCCTTTAATATGCAGTCTAAACTGTATTCTGAGATTTCACCGGAATGGAAGATAGAAGTTTCAAAGTCAGATTGTTCTACTCAGTAACTATGGCACTGAAGAGTGGTGAAGAATTGCATGTTGCATGTGTAAGTAAGAATTTCACTGTACTCTGTACACATGACAATAATGGCATTATAGAAACCAGGGGACCATGTTTAATCAAATGACCACAGAGTGTAATAGACACTTTTAATTATTTATTGAATCTTTATTTTCAACTTCATCCAGGATTGATTCTGCATTCCACAAGATGCTGGTAGGGAGGCTCCAATAAAAGCAGATTAATGGCTTTATCTTTACTTCACATAGCACCTTTACAGAGTACAACATAATCATCCAATTTAATAAGCAAAATAAAGTTGCCAAAACTGAGCGCAGAGCATTTAATTTAACAGCTGGCAAAATGACCCTTCTGATTGAGCCCTCTCTTAGAATGAACTATGATGTTCTTGTAATTATCTACCATTGCACTTGGTCAAAGCTTCTCTAAAGCAGCCATGTTTACAGCCTGGTCATCAGCCACTGCATGTTTCTGCCTAACATTATCTTGCACCTTTGGCACTATTTTACAATTTCCCAAAACAATACAAGTAGGCTGCTGTACCTTTGTGTTGCTGATCCTGACTGACACATTTGTCTGTTGTGAAGATCAGTGTGTAAAGCAGGGCAGGCAGGCTGTAATTATGAGAAAGTGGAGCAGACAGACCAACTGGCCAGACTGCTGCATTAGGCTCAACACAAGACCATTATCAGTGCTTAGACTCTTCAACCTGCCTGACATGCCCTGAAGCTACAGCCTTATGCTCCAGGGCTCTAGGGAATGGCCCACCAAGCTAGAAGTCAGCTATGATAGCTAAAAGAAAGTCTTACAGAACTTTGTAGGTGACATACAAAGGTTGCATAAAGTCAATTTAGTTTAGCTGTGGGTTGATCTGTCCAAGACACAATGGGTGCAGGAATGGCCCTCAAGACAAAGGCAGGCTTATTAAGACAATTTAGTAATGACAATCAGCCCACCAACATATCTGGGTGTCTGGAAAAAAAAATGAACAAAACAAAAAAGGCATCCCTCTGGGCAGTGATTCTTAAAATTTGTGGGCTCCAACATAGTGTGGGTAAGCAATCAAGGCATCTGCCCCTATATGAAATTATTGAATGAAGTCATACAAAACAGGAGCAGCGCAGTGGTAGACTGGTTAGAACTTCTGCTGCTTTCCAGCTCCAAGGACTTGCGTTTCAGTTCCAGCCTGGTCACTCTCAGGATGGAGAAATCCTGCACCCATTATGGCTCTCCAGATCTCAGGTCTACGCAGTTCAGTCTGTCCTTTCTGTTCATTAAATCAGAAAGCATATTAAATAACCAACTAGCCAATTGATCAATCAACAAATCAATCTTTTTTTATACATTGCCTTTCACTGAGCTCATCGTTACAAAACATTTTCTTAAGTACATAAGAACATACAAATGTCTGAAGGTCAGAACAGCTTGGAATTAACAAATTACATATGACTAATTCTATTTTTCAGTCCAGGGTAAGAAGGAAAGCAGATCTATCCAAGCAAAGCAGGGCTCGTCCGTTGATGGAATGCCAATTAACATTAGAACAGATTATTAATTTCAACATGTTTCTTCATATTATTCAAATAGATTGTCTAAAATAATGTGAAGTTAAATTGAATGTGTACTTAAACTGAAAAGGTTCATCTATTTTAATCTCTCTCCACAGCTCAGGGCTTGGCGTTGGGCTGGTACTCACTACCCTGCTCATGATTTGAAACCCAGTGGAAACCCTCTCCCATTCTTCAAAGTGATATATTTATATTAGCATGCTTAAAACTCCAAGAAGGACCACCAACCTCTCAATCCTTGATATAACATATGTATAACAGTCGGATAAAATCTTTAAGAGGGACTCCACAGAGCTCAATTAAGATCAAGTAGCCAACAAAAACAGAAAGTACTGTCAATTATTTGTTTCCACTTCAAGCACTGTCATAGTTCATGCCACTCACACCAAGAATCAGCCAAGTCTCCCTCTTCTGGACTTTCCCTAGTGCTGCTGTGTCTTTCTTGTAACATGGAGGCGAAAACTGTACATGGTACTTCAGGTGAGGCCTCACTAGTGCAGTCCTCTGAAAGAAAGCCGTTCTTTGAACTCACATTCATTTTTATTGGACCAACATCCCCAAACCTGTTTAATCTACTTCAGGGCCATGGGAATACCTACTCTGGCTTTATTGGGTGTATATCCAGTTTCAGACCGAGACTGCATCCCAGCCCACTGAGAGGCATCTAATTCATACTGCACCAGTTCTGAGGTGCCAATTAATCTAAATTACACATCTTTGTAATCTAGGAGGAGAAATGACTACATCGAGAAAATCTACACTAATATGGGTACAACATGCAAACTCACAAACTGCAGTACTGTATTGCCCAGAAGTAAATCATTCATTCATTTTTCAATGTTAGTTAATGACATAAAGGGTCATAGGGCAGTGGAGTTGAACCTGACATAATTAAGCAAGCTCTAGGTATATAAGTTGAGTTTAGAGTCTCCAATCACGGTATCTCAAACATATCTGAGACCTGGGAGTAAAAGGAGTGCCTTAGGAAAACCCAGTCAGTCACTCTGAAATTGTGCAGACTTTGCAGTGATAGATCCCAGGCTGGGTAACAAACTCAGGCCTTCTCTGCTATGAGGCACCAATGGACCAACCATCAAAAAATTCACTGTTTGTTCATCACAAGAATTAGAGGTAGCATCATGTGAAAAGCTGGGAGACACTAATACACTGTAAGGTGCAATTTCAGTTTTATATAATGTCTTTTACAGAGCACACCATCATAAGACCTTTCACAAAGCACATAGTATTTATTAAGGACAAAAATAAATACAAATTGAGTAATCCAGTAAAGCACTAAATGTACATAAAAACTGAGTAACAGTAAAATATAAAATTTATAACACCTCTAAATGTTTGGGTTGGGCAGGTTTTTTTGGACTATGCAAAAAGTCAAACTTCTTTTATAGCACAAGACCACCAGCTCAGTCCCCATCGATGGCTCATTGGAAGATTCATTTACTCAGCTGGTGCTTCAGATGGAGAAATAAGGAGGCAATTGTCATATGCTGAACCTGTAAAAAGCCTTTGGGTTTAATTAAGGTGTATAAATTGGGTGATATTGTGCCACCACTGTTAATTCTGTGCCACAGTGGTTAGCCATCCTACAATGAGGATCCAGACCCTTTTCATTTTTGATCCAGTGTCTGGTTGTTGTCCAACTCAAACTTGCGCTAGTTAGGTTAATTAGTAACTCTAAACTGATCTCTGTGAGCAGATCATGCAATGTACTGGCACCCCAGCCAGGGTTGTTTCATGCCCAGTGCTTCCATCTCCCATGAGACTGATTTGCATTATGCAGGTCTGATAATGTACTGTACAGGTGTAAGTACCAGTCTTAGAATGTTTATGTTAAAATTCACAAAAATGTTTGATAGACTGGTCAGAATGTCAGTTGCTCATAGCTACACAGATAACGGACAATTCTGTTTAGTCAATATTTCATTCAGATACTTCTTAAAGGTGGTCGAGGTTTGCTCCAAATTCCTACAGCTCTTTGTTCAAAGAACTACTTTCTGGCTTTAGTCCTAAATGCACATCCCCTTAATTTCCACTGATGTCCTCGAAGTATGTCAGTTACTGTTAAGTTGAAAGAATTCAGCTGGTTCTACTTTATCAGTGTCTTATAGAATTTTGAAGACCTGGATTAGGTCTCCATGCAGTGTCCTCTGCTTGAGACTAAACAGGTTTAATTCAATGGGTTTGTCAGAGCAGTACAAGTGCTTACGTTCTGGGATACACCTGGTTCCTCTCCTCTGCACAGCCTCAAGTGCTATGTCTTTTTTGTAGCATGGTGACCAGAATTAGAAATGGTATTTAGGATGTTGTCTCACTACTGCATTGAGCAGTCTAAGCAGCATAGTCATTGATTCATATTGAACCGGTTTTATGATATAACCCAACATTTTATTTACCTTTTCAATAGCTTCTTTTCATTGCTTAGATGATGAAAATAATGTGTCAATATAAACCCCAAAATCCTTTACAGAGGTTGCTTCCTGTAGGACTGTGTCTCCCAGCTTGTATTTGTAATTGATGTTCTTTCTGCCAGTTTGTCGTACTTTGCTCTTTTCGACGTTAAATTGCATTTTTCAAGTGTTCTCCCGTTCCAGAGGTTTGCCCAAGTATTATTGAATTGTATTTTCTGCCTTCTCACCAGTTCCTTTAATTTTAGCATAATCTGCAAATTCCACTTCTTCACTCACTATATCAAAGTCTATGTCATCAATATAAATTAGGAAAAGTAACAGTCCAAGGGCAGACCCCTGAGAGACTCCACTGATAACCTCATTCTCCACTTGCTATACCTATACTCTATGTCTCCCGCTGGTTAACTAAATTGAGATCCTGCTTTTTTTTCAGGTTACCACTGATGCCTACAGCTTCTAGTTTCAGATTTTATCTTTGGTGTGAGACTGCATTAATGGTGGTTTGAAAGTCTAAGTTAATGATGTTGTATGCTTTGAATGTCTGTCCAGTTCAGGGCTTGCTTACATCTACAGCCAAACAGGGGCTATTATTATTATTTGTAAATTAACATAAAGTGTAGGATTTCTGCATTCAGGAGAATAAAGTGGAGTACAAGTTATCACAATTATGATTAGAACCTGCAAGCACCACATAGGAAGCCATGGGATTTAAACTCAGGATGCCAGGTCCATAAGGCAGTAGAACTAACCACTGTGCTAACACATTTACAAAGAAGCAAAAACTATATTTTAGGTTGTAAGAGTCCTCACCGACTGTGTTCCTTATCTTGCTATTTTGCAAGTGTAAAAAGAATCTGCCTCCTCAGCCACTCCAGACAGCCAGTGGGGTTTTCAATCAGTTTGTCGGTCTGTTCTCAAGTCAGTTCAGACGACAACTAATGAGTTCCCCAGAAGTGCCGTGGCTCTTCACTCCCTCTTGCTCTCTGCCTGTGTGGACAGGTGGATGATATGTGCCTCTGTTTTCCCTTGAGTTTTCTTTCCTTCTTTTTTTGGAGTCGGTTTTGAGAATCTAACTCCCCACAGCTGCATGTTTCAAGATGGCTCTCCAGCTGTATCTCCCGCTTTCAATTTGCTTTAATACTCTGCCCCCAACACTCCATCACAATACAAGTTCTCTTTAAAGTCTAAATCCTATGACTCTGAGGGGATCTGTCCAGAATAATGTCTTCATGAAGCTGTTAAAAGCCAAAGTTCAAAGGTCTTAAGGCCATATTTTAAAAAGTCCTTTTCCTATGCTTTTTTAAGTGGCTCACATTGTCAGGGCAATCTGGCTCTGTGGATAATTAAGCTGCTCCAGAATTTAATAATGGAAACCAACACAGATGAGCTTCTTTTCAATGGGTGCTAACAAAAATACCCCATCATCACTATGCTTCAAAAGCCAGACTTACACATGTCACAGAATCCAGTATCAGTCTCAGATTAGGAGGCATAAAGAGGATTAACCATCTCTATAATAAATACTCACTTGTAGTGTAGCAGTTTGTGGAGAAGGCCTGCATTAATCAAAACTTAAGGCATGCGTTATTGGGCACTAGCAAATATTCTGTTACGTTGCTGCAGCTAGACTGGCATCCCATCCAGGTCTTGTTTCTGAAATGATGCTTTGACTCCACACAACCCTGTGTTGGAGGAAAGGGACTGAAGAGATAAATGGATATCACTAAAATATTTATATATTAAGCCAGATGACTGTATTCATTTTTTTTTATGAAGAAAAGTATTTTTTATTTTAGGTTTTAATGTAGGTTTTCATTTGTAATTCCTTGCATGCCAATAATTACAATTCAGCCTGTATTGTAAATGAAAGGCAGAAAGCAGGAACTAATCTGGAACAGAGCGCTAATCTATGTCAGGGCAAAAGTATTGGATTATCTATCTATCTATCTATCTATCTATCTATCTATCTATCTATCTATCTATCTATCTATCTATCTATCTATCTATCTATCTATCTATCTATCTATCTATCTATCTATCTATCTATCTATCTATCTATCTATCTATCTATCTATCTATCTATCTATCTATCTATCTATCTATCTATCTATCTATCTATCTATCTATCTTGACCCCCACTCATAAAGGGCCAGGTTTGAGATACTAGCTAACTACATATTGCACTGCTTTCAAATGCAGGCTGAAAACTGGCAAAACCAAAAGAAACATCAACACAAGAATAAGGAGACATGGCACATTAATGTTTGAATTGCATAAGGCTCTTTTGTTCTCTATTTTATTTATTAGTTTTAGCATTATTTTAGTTACACAATGTTGTTTCCAGTTTTGCACATTTATTTATTTATGGGTAAAGTTTTGTGGCTAAATTCACCAAAGCTTTTTTGTTGGGCTCACTAGTGACTTTGTTCATCAAATGTTTTCCCTGACAATATGCTGTGTGGTTAAGCACACTCTTTTCCCAGCACCCCATGATGCTTTGCAGCCAATCCTGGATGGGGAAGTCACTACCCGATCTGTACTACCTGCCTGATTGGCGTCACAATTGCACAGAACTTTCACACAACTGCACTGTAAGCGAACTCCATCTCAAACTAAATGGTGCAGCCCAATCTGTTTAATGTATGTGTCATGTATCTACAGAATCAGCAGTATTTCAGTTGGATTTAAACTGCTCATGAGTTAAAAAAAAAAGTTGCAGGATTTTACATTTGAGGGTTACATTAGCTGACCATAATGACAATATTATGAAAATACTTCATTGTTTTACACAGATTCATTGTACATTTTCTCTCTTAATGTTTATTTTTAATATTTTGCTTTTAGTCCTGCTTGTTGTAACTGTACAGCGCTTTGGTCAGTTGTAATGCTGTGTTTTTAAGCGCTCAACAAATAAATATGGTATGGTATGGTATTTTATCTCATTGTACAATTTGGCCACAATGTTCAGTTCAACATGATTGGCAGATGCGTCTCTAGCCCTGAGGTACACTTAAAAGACAACTGCACTGTTATAATCCACTGAAAATTAGCAGCTTCTCCTTCCTCATTGACTTTAATGCATTTCACTGAGTTCACCAAAATTCCTGAACATTTTCACATTATCACCCACCTCAAAGTAAAATGAAATAAATAGTATTCACTTGTCATTATTTATGTGTGTCATCATTTTTTATGCTTAGTTTTAATGGGAACTATAATTTTGCTTGTCTTCCTTCATAGGCACTTTCATTTTAGAGCTATAGGGTTGCTATGATGCTACATTGTTGCTAGGCATGTCATGCACATGCCATGTGACTGGTGACATCTTTCAATGCTGCAAAAGATGACTGTACACATTAAACAGTACCTGAACTTCATACCAATATAAGTGAAAGACATTCACTAAAAAAAGTTTTTACCACTTTAATTGTTAGGAAAATGTTTGGCTATATTATTTTTGATTCCGAATTTTGTGCATTCTTAAAGTTTATAATCTCTTGTTTTACTGTGCTTTGACCATGGCTACATTTAACTACCATTTTTAACACGCTAAAATCTCTGAGTCTCCCCTAAGTCGTGACAACTCAATTTTGGAAGTGCCTTGCTCCTGAACCCAGAAATCTGGAGGTTTGAAATGGATGTGTTGACCTCTAAAAATGGATACATATTCATCTGTAATTTTATTTTCTTGTCCTCTTATTTGAGTTTACAATCAGATTTGAGCCAGAGCAAATCTTAGTAGCATCAGATGCAAGACAAGAACCAACCTTGGATGAGGCACCAGGCCACTATATAGACTGTTGACATAGTGATGCCAATTATCTTATCCTGTATGTTGACAGTGCTATAGTTCTGCCTGTTAACTATTCTCAGAAAACATTGACAGGTAAATAGAAGCCTTGGATAGTTGATTATTTTTAAATAAAATATTACTTTCTATTTGATTTACATTATGTCAACTATTTTTTACTTACCATATGAATAGACTGTATTCTTTCATTTTATTTCTACATTTGTGGTTTTTTGTTTCATATATGTTTTGTTTTGCTATATTTTGCTATATTGTATGGCTATCCTTAGACAAACATCCACATGTAAAATGCTTTAATAGTCCATATTTAAAATAGAATTAATAATGCCTCCCAAATGTACTTGGACAACTTTGACAAGAGATTCTCACTTGCCTTTAGTTTCGAAGTGGTCATTGGAAAATGTTCTTATACAACAACATTTCATTAAACTTGACTCAAAGATATAGAGAAACATTGGTACATGAGTACACTTGGCTCAGGCATTGTGAAGGCTGAATATCCCAGTTAATGTCTTTAGCTGTTGATTACATCTGTAATACTCAGCCAGGTGATTAAAGTCAGCTATGGGAGTACTTTCAGTTTCACAGAAGGTTTTAACTTGGGTGGCACAACAGATGTCATAAGTTTTCAGGATTGGACAGCACATGGGAAGGACAGGAGTTATTCTGAATAGTCAGCATGGGTTCAGAACGGGAGGTCAAGTTTAACCAACGTGCTGGAATTATGTGAGGCAGAAACAAAAGGATACGATCAAAGTTGAGCATATGATATTATTTATCTGGACTTTCAGAAAGCATTTCATAAGGTGCCACTTGAGAGGTTGGGCATCAAACTAAAAGAAGTACGAGTTAAAGGTGATGTTTTTAGATGTGTCCAGAATTGGCTCAGTCACAGGAAGTACAGGGTGATGGTGTGAGGAGCCTTATCAGAATTTACTGATGTTGAGAGTGGTATTCCACAGAGGTCAGTGCTAAGGTTGCTGGTATTTTTAATATATATAAATGATTTGGAAGGAATACAGTAACAAGATGGTTAAGATTGCAGTTGATACCAAGTTAGGTGGAATGTCATATAATCTGGAATCTGATGAATTATTACACATTGACATGGACAGTATAGAGGCTTGGGCAGATTGGTGGCAGATGAAATTTAATGTCAGTAAATGTAAAGTATTACATGCAGGAAGTAAAAATGTTAGATTGGAATACAATGGGAGGTCTGTAAATTGAAAGTATACCTTATGAGAAGGATTTAGGAATTGTAGTGGACTCAACACCAGATAGTGTTCAGAAGCCATTAAGAAGGCTAACAGAATGTCAGGTTATATAGCGCCTTGATGTGTGGAGTACAAGTCCAAGGAGGTTCTGCTCAACCTTTATAACACACTGGTGAGGCCTCATCTTCAGTATTGTGTGCAGTTTTGGTCTCCAGGCTACAAAGAGGACATAGCAGCACTAGAAAAGGTCCAGAGAAGAGCGACTAGGCTGATTCCAGGTCTACAGGGGTTGAATTATGAGGAAAGATTAAAAGAGCTGAGCCTTTACAGTTTAAACAAAAGAAGATTAAGAGGTGACATGATTGGAGTGTTTAAAATTATGAAGGGAATTAGTACAGTGGATTGGGACTGTTATTTTAAAATGAGTTCATCAAGAACACAAGGACACAGTTGCTAACTTGTTAAAGGTAAATTTCACACAAACATTAGGAAGTTTTTCTTTACACAAAGAATGATAGACGCTTGGAATAAGCTACCAAGTAATGTGGTAGACAGTAGGACTTTAGGGACTTACAAAACTCGAGTTCAGGTTTTTTTTGAAGAATTAAGTGATAGGACTGGCAAGCTTCGTTTGCCTGAATGGCCTGTAATCTTCTAGATTGTTCTAATGTTCTAATTAATGGCAGAATTGTGTACTCTTGAATCAATTCTGTAATGTTTTTACAATTGTTCCTTCTCTCATTTTAAAACTCTTTCATCTACATGGATTTCTAGCATAAATTAGATTAGGTCTGGTTGTGTATTATCTGTTTTATAAGAATTTGCATTATTTGTTTCTATTATGTCATTTTCACACTGACTTTCCCAATAAACTCAATGGTCTTATTTGAATCCGACTTTTAAGTAGTAGGGTTATTGTAAGGATCTTCTTTGAAATTAAATGTATTTTGATTATTATGGACACATTTCCTCTTCAAGTGTGACTTTTTAATGTAATTTAATTTAGGAACAAGCAGCAGCAATCAGTTTTTGCTTTTACTTTATGAAAAAAAACTAAAGGACGGTCTCTCTCACTCTTTCAATGGAAAAGAATTAAAACTAATTATTTTGTTTAAAATGTGTTGTATTTATTTATTACTCCATTTGCTAAGATTTCAGGTTTTTCCCAAAGTTTCCCTGATCAACTGACCTGTGCCTGCCTGTCTTACAAGTTCTGTGTTCTGTACTCAAATCTCTGCAGTACATGAAAAATAATGAAAGTACCAGTGTTTGCTCTTTTTCATGGAAAGACATACTCTTTGATCACAAGAAGAGTGCGTTATTCTGGTGATGATAGGAAACAGAAGAAGAGGGCTGCTGCCTACCAATAACTGCAGAATCTGGAATCATTGAACAAAAATGATTCCCTTGCCTTTTCATGTATCTTTGAAAAAAATGAAGAATTTTTTTAAAAAATCAGTGTGATTTATCTATGCACTAAGAGGAAGGACGCAGTAATTGGGTTAGAACTCATATGGTGTAAAAATCAAAAAATAAATACACACAGAAAGATGTAATAAATAAATAAATGGCTTGACATGATTAATGTTCTGGGACTTTGGGGAGGCCTGTTGTGTGAAGGCGCTCTCTCAGAGAAAGTGTGTTTGAAGTCCTGGCTCTGCATGTCTTTATCTTAAACAGGTTTTCTTTTTTAGGTCTTGTCTGTTATTTTTGATGAATAACTTGCGGAACATCTGATAAAGCTATTGAGCATCCCAAAATATTTCTCATGGGATTACTGGCCTTGGACTCTATCAGGCTGTAACATTAAAGAAAAAAAAAAAAAAAAACAGGCTTCCAGTGGCCGACTGTCTGGCTTGCCTGCTTGCTTACTGAAAAACAGAATTGCTCTCTTTAGGCTGAAATGGACTTTGTGTTGAAGATCTATGATACAGATTATAGAAATAAATGCACCCATTCATTATTTAACCCTCTTTTTGAGCTCTGTGTTTTGAAATGTATTTAACAAAATCAAGCAAAATATGTCAAAACGAAAAACAATCAACATGTAAAATGAATCCAACACCTTACTCCTGTCCCACGTCCTGTGCCACCACCAGGAACTTAGCGACCAACCACCCCTCTGCACATGACCTAAGGAGTGACTACATCCACAAGTGTCAGCACATAAAAGATTAAACTGTGGGAGCAGCAGCATCCTAGTATTAAATGTACCTAGTTACTGGATGTTCCATTAATTGTAATAAAGACAACTCCAAAAAGGATCAGGTTGTAAAAGGTAGATAGCCAGCTCTTTATTATAATTAGATCAAGGGTCTTCCACAAGAGGCAAGAAGAAGATTAGCAGCCATGGAGCCAAGACTTAAGATATTGCTCAGTTGCACAAACAGAGAAATCCTTTAAAGATCTATGAATATAAGAATATGTGTCAAGAGAGGAATAGGAACTGACAGCACTGAAGAGAGTGAGCAAGAGATTAAAGACCAGAAAGCCAGCACAGGAGACCAATACATATGCATATATGACCATGGGGAATCACAGTAGAAAAAATGACAGAGGGGATCTGGGCTACAGCCCTTTCAATGTAGCTTACAAAGAGAAAAATCTAACTTGTGTCCAAATTTGTGTCTAAAATTGAGTAAACTGATGGTTAGGATTTCTTGATGAAAATTTGATCATTTTGAAACTGTATCCCAGTAAATAAAACAGGATAATGTGAGTTCCTGAGAGATCAGGGGTAGAGGTTTATAGGATGTCTTACAGAGTAGAGAGTAAAGAAGTGAGGCAGGCTTTCTGAGAAGAGCAATAGATCTAGCAAGAGAAAAAAGCGGATGATAGGGTAAAGGAGGTGTAAAGGAGACACCATATCACTAAGCAGTGAACAAAGCTGCAGGTGGAAGAAGGAAATGAGACGGAAGATTTTGGAATGATTCGAGGCCTGAATCCCTAAACAGATCCTCCAATGTACTGATACCACTCTGCATTACTGAACCCAATTACTTCAATTCATGATCAGGAATCTATTGGTTAGATACTGGAGCTAAGTCATAAACGGGTTCTAGTTCATCTCAGGATGTACTTACATACATCTCCACTTTCACTGTTATGGAGCCAGTTTAGAGTCACTAGTTATTCTAACATACAAGTGTTTGGGGTGTGGAAAGAAAACCCAGAATACCCAAAGAAAAAGCCCACACACTCATGAGAAGACCCATAAAGGAAAGACAGGGACAGAATTTAAAACCCAAGAAGTGCAAATCATGAACCCACATATACAAATAAATCTAAATTAATTTTAGAATTTTTCTCAGCCATCATCATTGAGTGGTTTTAAAATAGTGTAATATATTTATTTACTATAGGAACACAAAACATACAGATGGCCCGAGGTGAAGGTAGTCACACTAGCTCAAGCACTACTTTGGTGCAGTCTGCATATTCTTCTACTGTCTGTGCTTTTCTGGATGCTTCAGTTTTCCTTTCACACCTCTAAACCATGCAGGATTGGTTAATTAGCTTCTCTGAACAGGCCAATCATAAGTGAGTATTGGTATGTGCATGAATGTGTCCTGTGATGGAATGTCATCTTGTCCTAAATGGGATCTAACTTTGTGCCCAATGCTGGATAGGAAATGACTCCTCACAACCCAGACAACAGACAGAAGGAAGGGTGGAATGTTACAAAACAATATCTTAAATATTTTTATTTTATATTAAATACCATGGACAATATTAGTACTTCCATTTTAGTTTAAAACATTTTAGAAAAGTCAGATGTCAAACAGTGATTTGGTTAATGGATTTGAAAATTGAAGCATTTTCAGTACTTTTTTTATTACATTATTAAAGGTGGAGATATCAAAATAATTATTACATATTTTATATCAATGAGATTTACCTATATATATATATATACTAGCAAAATACCCACGCTTCGCAGCGCCGAAGTACTGCCTTAAAATTTTTATTAAGAAGAAAATTAAACCTTTTTAAACTGAGGGAAAATATACCAATAATTATTTGTTAAGGATCTCTTTGTATACCTCATTGTCAGTTCGGCCCTCCGGTTGTAACATGACCAAGCTGTGCGCTGAGCTTACTCTTGAGCATGCAACGTACAGTTGGCCATGTGAACAGTAATCTTGTTTCAAATCTCACAGCTTGGATTGCTGCTGTCATAATCGGTTTGAGTTTCATGGTTTGTTTCAATTACAACAGTATTTGTAGGACTTGTGTTGAAGAGACATTTGGCATCTGCCAAGCGTTGTAAGCACACAACCGGTTTCATCGATAAAATCACATCCAGCTTTTGAGAGTTTAAACATTCATAAACATCAAAGTGTCCACTACTGAAATCGTCACCTGTCAATCTAAGATGTTTAAGAGGCATTGGCGGTTTCGAAAGGTGTAAAATATTTGTCCATTTCGGTACACTTGAAAACGACAACCGAACAATTCAGTGGCAGCCATCAACTCACATGCAGAAGCATAGTTGAAGGGCTTAAGCATTTCACTCTTATAATGCTCCTGTGTAGTATAATTATCTCCTGTACCGTCATCAGTCCACACCTTGAACCTGTCCCAGTCATTCAATACATAAGACACAATGTTCCTCAAATTATCAAGAGTGAGCCTGATATGGCCGTGCAATATGTAACAAAGAGAATGGAAAAGGCAGGTGCCATCAATGGGCATGGAAACCACTCGGTAAGTGACAGTTCTTTGATCGATGGTGATCACCTCGATAGACATTGTAATAGGGGTACGGTTGGAACGATAAAGGAAATGGGTACCTGAACAAAGTAAAGTAAGTCTAAAATACCTACACAATAACTATAATCGTAATAAATGAACAATAAAACAGCAGAGACGCCGTGGATTAAATAAAAAGGCTGTAGTTATCAGCAGAGAGACGTGAATCCCGTGGCAAAGCAAGGAAGGGAATGTAGAGACCGGAGCGACGGACGGCCTTATATAGGCAGGCAGCCAACAACGTGGGAGGCGTTGGGATGGGGGACCCAACGCTGCCTCACACGGTGACCGAGCTGCAGGCTACGGACGTATATATGTACGTAAGTAGGATTCAGTTAGCGTTGGGAACCTACATACCAAATTTCTTGAAGATGGGCCCATAAATAACAAAGACTGTTGGAAAGTTCAATATGGCAGCCGACAGTGGCGTCATACCACCGAAATAAGTACGTACATTGGTTTTGGTTAGCGCAGGGAAGCCACCTACCAAATTTCGTGAAGATGGGGCCATAAATAAGAAAGTTCAACATGGCGGACGTTGTTGACCATTATGACCGTTACGCGTAGAATTTGAAATGAAACCTGCTTAACTTTTGTAAGTAAGCTGTAAGGAATGAGCCTGCGAAATTTCAGCCTTCTACCTACACAAGAAGTTGTAGAATTAGTGACATTGGAAAGTTCAATATGGTGGCCGACAGTGACGTCATACCACTGAAATAAGTACGTACATTGGTTTCGGTTAGCACAGGGAAGCCGCCTACCAAATTTCGTGAAGATGAGGTCAGCCTTCTACCTACACGGGAAGTTGGAGAATTAGTGATGAGTGAGTCAGTGAGTGAGTGAATGAGTGAGTCAGTCAGTCAGTGAGGGCTTTGCCTTTTATATATATATATATATATATATATATATATATATATATATATATATATATATATAAACTATTTATATTTTGTGTGGCAGACTTATTTTCAGGGGGTTCATCCTCTGTTCTGGGGTGAAAGAACGAAGAGAAGTTAATGCCTGCGTCTCACCAAAACCTGTCCTGGTTTTACATTATTCGCAGAGCCTTCAATGCACTTCCATAATGCGTATAAGAGTTCTAAACATCCATGTTATTAAATAACCTTTTACAGTGTCATCTAGTTAAAAGTGTTGTCCAAATTGGTTCATAGACAACAGATTCCAACTCAGATGATGTCAAAATTGCATTGATTGATGTCTTGTTGCTAGATGTTGTTTGTGGAAGGTTTATGGCTAATTGTAGTTCAAACCTCTTAAACAACAGTTTTTGAAAGAAGACCATACTGGCTCTTCAATAACTTGTGTTGAAGATCTGTTTTGTTATCAGGAGTAGCTAATGAGTGTGTTAAAGAGGAAAACATACAAGTTGAAATATTCTCTCTGAAAGCAAATTTGTAAATGAATCAGTAATTGAAGTTTCACAGAATGTTTCTTTGTTTTTAGAGAGACAGTTTAAAAAATTCACCAAGGTTTTTAAATGGGAGCTCCAGAAATTTCCAGTGCTCTCTATCTGAGATGTCTCAATGAAACTTGATCCTTCCTGAGAAACGCCCAGTAGAATAAGTGTACCAAATTGGGCTTTTGAGAACTAAAGTTGTTTTATCCGGACAGACAGTCAGACATGGTTTCAACAGTAGGTGTTTTTGCATACTATACAAATGTATCTATGAAGAGGGTCACACACGTGTCCATAGTGGGCTCCTTCAAGGCACTAATAAGATAAGCCCTACCACCCTTGGAAGTGAGGGGGCAGTGTTGCTCACAACCTTGTCTATTCTTTTGCCACTTGAAAGGATAGCATCAGGCCACGCCCCTGCAAACTTCACAAGCCACGCCCCTTCTGGGCTCAGAGATATTTATTCCCCTATCTAAGGAAGTTGTATCTTTTGTT
This sequence comes from Polypterus senegalus, assembly GCF_016835505.1. Lineage (NCBI taxonomy): Eukaryota > Metazoa > Chordata > Cladistia > Polypteriformes > Polypteridae > Polypterus > Polypterus senegalus. Next base: position 38,484,728 of record NC_053164.1, read on the forward strand.
TGACTGTCCAGTGAGAGAGTGTAAGACAAGATCCTGTCCAACCATTCATAGCATTAGTACTTATTGTTATTGGCAGAGGCAGATTCTTTGATTTTGTACCTTTTGTTGACTTTTTAAAGATATTTAAATGGGGTTACTAGGATGGTACCCGAAATCTTGAACTTGTGCCTGACTATTCTTTTCATAAGAATAATGGCAAAACATTTAGAGATCTGAATTGCACCTGAAACAATAACATTGCTGTACATTTAACAAACATCATTTTATCAACTGGAGCGATGTGGACATGATGTAAAGGCAGGGATTGACCTGATAGCCTTATTATTTAATTCCTAGTGCCCTAGCCATTACATATTCGCTGTTGATCACCTAAACAGAAAGACATTGCTCGTGGACGTCCATTGTTAAAAGCCAGGTAGCACAATCTGTGTGTATTACTTCTCCCGATGGGTTTGCTTATCAGTACTGGATAAATTGTGGGAATTAGCTAAAGGACGGTGTAACTAATCATTCAGCAGACTAAAAAACTGAAAACTAACTGTCAAAAAAGCATTTCTATGTAAGGTATCATTTAGTACAAGACAGAATAGACTAAAGAAAATACTTGTTTTAAAGCAGTGGGGATTTAAAAAAAAAGCAATAGTCAGAGACAGCCAAAAATATAATAAGTAAGTACGGTAAATCTCATTTTCAATAATGCCCATCTGGTAGATACATCAGAGCAATAACTAAAGATGTCATACACAAGAACTTTCTCAGCTGCTGTTGGACGTGAGGGTGTTTTAAGGATAACATTTTAACTTCTGCTACAGAAGGAAAGATTGCTTCTTTTGTTGGTAAGAATAAAAAAAGCCTCTTAGCATATTCCAAAGTCTGGCTTTGAAATGGATTTGAACCCCAGACATCAGAGACTCAAACTTGCCTTGTAGCAGATGCAACAGGCCTGACTTACTGCTAAGCTCAAGAAGAACTCCTCAATTGCCAGGGTAGCTGGCATTGTCATTGTCTGTGCTTACAAAGCCATCAGGAAATGAATTCCATTTTGTACATTCAATATAACTTTTTTTTTTATCAAAATAACATTTCTATACTACTGTGATTGCCTGACTCTGAACTTCAAGCTTATCTAGAAGTTACTAGACTTTTATTTTATAAAAATATATGCTCCAATTATCCCTGGTACTTCTGTAGATACACAGTCAGAGTGTTCATACACACACATACACACACACATAACCAGTGTCACAACACGTGCATCTGAGGATCACCTTGCAGGGTTGGATAAGGTATACAATAACAACAGGGGGTGACAACACTAACCATATCATCTCTTTTCCTCTCCTTAACTCCAATAAGCCACCCAAGGGGGGCACCCCAGTCACGCCCCTTAAGGTCGGGGTGGTATAAATCCAAGGGCTACCAGAAGATGGTGTCTCAGTACATCCTAATGAGTGAGCTCCAAGATCCAGACCCAGACCTTCTCGATAAAGCAAGACTTTAGAGAAGCCATTGAGGCTTAAAAGGCAGATTCTGCACCTATTTTTTGTTGTGCTACCGCACATTCATTTTTATTCATTTTTTTGGACATAAAACAGGGTGAGCTGGTTGACAACCCAACTTTTCTTCAGTTCTCTGCTTCCTTATTTGCCTTCTACACCAGATTAAGGCAGAAGCCTGATTTCTTAAAAATCCAAGTTCACGTGTACAAGTAATCTTCTGGAGTTCTCCTTTGTCAAAGCACTGTGATATCATTAAATTGTGCAAAAAAGAGTTAAATGGCATCATTGGAGACAATGAATCAGAAAACAAGCATGACTCCATGTATAGAGGAGTCCACAAAAATTAATTTCTTGAGGCAAATGCTCAGGCAATCACATTATTCCTTCTCTTGTTTGACATAATCTTCCCCAAAATTTCAAAAATCTTTAAAATTATGTTGATCAGGTGAACATACATTCCTTAACTCAGCAGTACCATCTGAGGAGTAGTAGTGTAATGTGTTAAAAGTAACATGCGTTAACAATTACTTCTTAAAGTTATGAGTAGTCTAATGCAATTCTTTTTCTATTGAAGAAAAATACCTGCGTTAATATTATCTCATCAACACTGGGTATAAAGCAAAAAGCAAACGTACCGGCACGCCACTCCTTTGCAGGGCCCAATTGAAGCAGAAAAAAGTATCGGCCATACAATCTTGTAACAGAAGCTAATAAATAAAGCATCGGTTTAGTTTTCACCCAGCTATTTACTTTTGATATGTTGAAACATTGTGATGGGTGAGGCAATGGCTAGTGCTTATTCTGCGAATCATTGGTGGTTTAAGTTGGGGATGTAAAAAGGGGATGAATGTTATTTACTTCATATGAAGCCCTGCATATATCTATTAAACACAAGAAAATGATTAAGTCTGGCTGCGTTTCTGGTCAGTTTCATAAAGGTTCATAAAGTATATGGGCTTAGCATGTAATAAAAAATGCTGGCCAGCCAAATGTGCGGTTTTTCAAACAAAAGAAGAAAAAGTAACATGATGTATAAACATCTATCTATATATATAATTCACTAAGGCAAGACACCCATGGAAAGCACGACAAGTAAGACACCTATGACGCACGCAGGAAGGAACCACGCCCACCAACTCCAAGACCATTGGATACGATGACAACTCGCAGAGCCACACCCACCAACTCAGGCGCGACGACACAGAAAAAAACGGTATCATTTATATACGTCTGTCGTAGAGGCCACATGCACCTCCCAGCCACGTTGACTGTTCATAGAGGCATGTTTCTCGCGGAGGTGAATCACCATATGCAGCGTGTAAAACAGTTCGCAAGGGGTATCCCATGGGATCCTTAAAACAATCCTTTACAACTGAGGTTAAAATAAAATGAAGTAAGCAATCTTTAAAAACCGAGATTTCGGTTACGATGCATGACCGCTTGCACCATAGCAAACTGTTTTACATGGAGGGAGCGGAATGGACGTCCTTCTTCTCTCCTCCCGTTCCAGCCTCCACGCCTGAGCGCCGTCCACCCCCATCCCTCCGTCTGGGAGGAGAAGGCATGATGGCGGTCCGCCAGTTTTCAGTCACGGACGATTGTATTTTTGTTTGTTCCGTGCATTGTTACAATGTTGCTTTTCTTTCTGATTTATTACATTACCGATTTTTCAAATGTTACTTTTCTCCCTGTGCTTAAAAATCATTAAAAAACCGGCCTGATTATGCGGCGTATGGTATGCCGCGGGTTGGCTAGTATTTTATAATACGTAAATATGTAACACATTCAGTTTCTTTTATGCAAGTAAAGAATGATGTAACTAAGTTACTTTTAAAAGTTGCATTCAACTAATTCTGCAGGGGAAATGGCTGCCATATTTATTTTCGAATTCAGGACGTTTAACTCTTTATTGTTTGATAGCATTTTTCAGAGGGAGAACTCTATAAGGGGACTTCCATCCATCCATCTATCCATCCATCCATTATCCAATCCGCCATATCCTAACTACTGGGTCACGGGGGTCTGCCAGAGCCAATCCCAGCCAACACAGGGCGCAAGGCAGGAAACAAACTCCGGGCAGGGAGCCAGCCTGCCGCAGCTATAAGGGGTCTTTGAGTATGTGAATGTGTGATTTTAAGAAACCAGCTTTCTGTTTTAATCAGGTTACTTACCTTATCCTGGTTTTACTGGTGCCTCGCCTTATCGGCGGCTAGCACTTCTCACCTGATAGGCTTTGGTGCAGGTGACTATCAGTTGATACAGAAGACTACTGGTTGGACAAATTAACTGATGAGTAAGGAGATGGCTTTCTCATGGCGGCTAGTATTCTACTGACCAAGGTTTGATGGTTTATTTCCTGCATCATTTAATCACTCGGTAAAGCGGAGAGTGAATTAGGCCTATGCTAGTATCATTCTGACAACTGGTATTTGTCTTTGCACACATAAAGTCGCCCAAAGACATTTGTCATGAATGAGCACTGGTGGGTTTCAGAACAGGTTCAGGTCCCTGTACATTTTTTCCCATGCCACTGTGCTGAAGCCATCAATGATCATACCAGTTTATACAGGGAAATTTGTCATATAAATTACTTGATAGAATAAAATCAACTGAGATGAAATGTCTTAGCATTCTTTAATTTGATGTAACATAATTATTTGCTTCTGAACCAATATATTAAAATATGCCGAGTTTGTCCAGGTATTTATATCAACTAAGATTATTACATTGAAGTTACCAATTTGGCATTTGTTATAATGCCTGTAGTTAAGCCTTGTGATATTAAATTACTGTAAGACAGTTGCATGGACCCTATTGATAGAGTTTAATGACTCAGTATTAGTATTTTTCTCTGAATAGAGATACTTTATGTGCACTGCTTGTTTGGCATCCTGATTAGATTTTATGAAGTTATACAGAAGTAAGTTTAAATAGTATAGAGTATTAGTGGGCATAGACTATTTCAGCAGCACTGGGTGCAAGAAAGAAAATGAATTTTTAAGTAATAAAGACACAGGTAAATGCACTCATTAGTCATGACGCAGAGGAATGGTGATATATTGTATATTGAACAGCACAGGCAGCAATGACCTTTGTCACACACGTGCGATTAGTGGACCAATTGGAGGTAATTACCTACCAGGCCAGAGGAGTGGTGGGGTGCACTAAACCTACTTCTGTTGCATCTTCAGGCCAGATACGTGAAAACCTATGTGATGTAACTGCAACAACGTCACTTCCGGTTTCCGGTGCCAAGAATGATGTCACTTCTGGTTCCGGAGGTAAGAATTATGTCACTTCCAGTTCCAGCCTCAGATGACATCACATCCGGTTTTGGCCTTTAAATTAACCATCTTTTCCACTACTAAAATAGTTCAGTCTGGAACTCAACAAGAACACTTCTTGTCAATTTTCACACCCTTTTGCAGCCAGGGACAACATACGGGTGGCTGCCCCAAACCTTTTTTGTGTGTTGAGACTAATTCATTTACACCCTATAAACCTATAAACCTAACATAATGGATAGATGGAAGCTATCATTTATGTACATCCACGCATGTTTCCTTTTTCCACTGCAGAATACTGCATACATTATATCTGCCCTCAAGAACACAAGTGACATATGTTACAAGATCAAAACTTGCAGATCATGAGAGTTAAATTTTATTTAATCTCAGGAAAAAATCCTAATTTCAAAACTACATTTATTGCTTAGAGCAAGGACATGTAAAAAAATAATCTAATATAAGTTTATCTTCTGTACTGCCATCATGTGACTTATTATTAGATGCTGTGAAAAATTTCATTTTATGTTCTTAACTCTGCTTTGGCCTGGCCATCGATTTTCTGCTCATGCAGTGCATTCAGAAAGGTTATTGCTATACAGAATTACATATTGCTATATCTCAGAGGGAATATTGAATCAATTAATCAATCAAGCAATAAATTCATGCTTTATATAGCATCTTTCAAACTGAGTACTATCAGAAAGGGCTTTGTAAAGCAATTAACTAGAATGTGATATAAGATCAATAAAACAATGCAGTTATACATACTGTAGGTAGTATTGTGATGTCTGGCACTGTACATCAGATGGGTCAGTAGAAGTCCTACTGATAACGTGCATTAATTACCATGTTGTAGAAGCAGAGGGAAATTGGCAAATTGATCTGTATTTCATCTAGACTTCCTGTGCTGTCCTGGTATGTGGTTGGAAAATCTACATCACATGTATTTCTTTAACCAGAGTGACTATGAAATGATGGCTGCTACCTAACACCATCCAACCTCTGCTCCTTAGGGACAAGCTGACTGAGATGGGAGTAGACTCACATCTGGTGGCATGGATCGTGGACTATCTTACAGACAGACCTCAGTATGTGCGTCTCGGGAACTGCAGGTCTGACATTGTGGTCAGCAACATAGGAGCGCCACAGGGGACTGTACTTTCTCCAGTCCTGTTCAGCCTATATACATCAGACTTCCAATATGATTCGGAGTCCTGACACGTGCAAAAGTTCGCCGATGACACTACTATTGTGGGCTGTATCAAGAGTGGGCAGGAGGAGGAGTATAGGAAGCTAATCAAAGACTTTGTTAAATGGTGCGACTCAAACCACTTACACCTGAACACCAGCAAGACCAAGGAACTGGTGGTGGATTTTAGGAGGCCCAGGGCCCTCATGGACCCCGTGATCATCAGAGGAGACTGTGTGCAGAGGGTACAAACCTATATATACCTGGGAGTGCAGCTGGATGACAAATTGGACTGGACTGGACTGCCAATACTGATGCTCTGTGTAAGAAAGGTCAGAGCCAACTATACTTTCTTAGAAGGTTGCCGTCCTTCAACATCTGCAATAAGATGCTGCAGATGTTCTACCAGACGGTTGTGGCAAATGCCCTCTTCTACGTGGTGGTGTGCTGGGGAGGCAGCATAAAGAAGAAAGACGTCTCACGCCTGGACAAATTTGTTAAGAAGGCAGGCTCTATTGTAGGAGTAAAGTTGGACAGTTTAACATCTGTGGCAGAGCGACAAGCGCTGAACAAACTCCTGTCAATCATGGAGAATCCACTGCATCCACTGAACAGGATCATCTCCAGGCAGAGGAGTAGCTTCAGTGACAGACTGAGGAGATCGTTCCTCTCCCACACTATACGACTCTTCAATTCCACCCAGGGTAGTAAATGCTAACTTTATTCAAAGTTATTGTCTGGTTTTACATGCATTTTTATTACTCTTTAATTTAATATTGTTTTTTGTATCAGTATACTGCTGCTGGATTATGTGAATTTCCCCTTGGGATTAATAAAGTATCTATCTATCTATCTATCTATCTATCTATCTATCTATCTATCTATCTATCTATCTATCTATCTATCTATCTATCTATCTATCTAACAAATACGGAGGCATGGATCCACATCCTAGGCCAGGTGCTATCTGTGTGGAGCTTCCCTGTCCACATAAGTTTTCCCTGCACACTCTTATATCTCAAACACGGGTAGGTCATCTTATTTGTAGATTTAAACTGACCATGTGTGACTGGATTGTGGTTGTTTGCCCTACTATGGATTGTCACCCATCAAGGGATAGTTTCAGGTTTGTGCCCAATTCTACTAACTTCTACTCTGACACCATAAAATATCTTGAAATATGAACATTCAGATTTTATTAAATTAGATTAGATTAGAATTATGTAACATTGAAGCATAATGGATTTATTTTGGCTTTTTTGACACTGAAAAACGTGAAAAAGACTCTTTAATGTCAACATGAAAACAGATCTGTGCAAAGCGGTCTAAATTAATTACAGATTTAAAACACAAAATAATTGATCACATAAACATTCACAAGTATTCCATCCATCAATCCATTATCCAACCTGCTATATCCTAACTACAGGGTCACGGGGCTCTGCCAGAGCCAGTCCCAGCCAACACAGGCCGCAAGGCAGGAAACCAAACCCCGGGCAGGGCGCCAGCCCATCACAAGTATTCAAGTCAGTAATTAGCAGATGCCACTTTGGCAGTCATGAGAGCCTTCAATCTGTGGGCACAGGTCTCGATCAGCTTTGAACATCCCTGCACTGCCATTTTTCCCCATTCTTGCTTTCAAACTGCTCAGCTCTGTCAGATGTCAACCTTTGTCAAGTTTGCCACAAATATTTATTTGGAGTGAGAACTAAACTCAGACTCAGTCACACCAGAACCAGGACATTAACATTGTTGTTTTCAAGCCATTCTCATGTACCTTTGGCTTCATGCTTAATGTCGTTATTTTGCTGAAATACAAGTCTTCGTCCAAGATGTGGGTTTCTTGCAGACTGCATTAGGTTTTTCTCCAGGATGTCCCTATATTTTGCTACATTCATTTCTTTCTCTACCCTCACAAGCCCTCCAGGGCTTCTGGTGTATTTGATACATGTAGTTTGATGGCCAAAAAGCTCCTTTTGGTCTCATTAGATTCATAGACCCTTCTTCCAGCTGTCATCTGAGTCTCCCATGTGCCTTATAACAAACTCTAGCCAAGACGTTACTTTTATATAACAGTGGCTTTCTCTTAGCCATTCTCCAATAAATCTGTTGTGAAGCACATGAGCAACAGTTGATATAATCAAGATTTAAGTTAATGATTGATTTAACGGGACTCCAAGGGATATTCAGACCTTCTAGATTAGGGGCATTTATTCAACAATCAATTGAAAGCCCTTGACTACAGACAAACTGAGCTAATTCTGTGACTTCTAAAATCAATTTGTTGTACTAGTGATGACTTAGACGTGTCATATTACAGGGGGATAAATACTTATGTGGTCTAATATGTTGTGTTTTATAGTTGTATTTATTTAGACCATTTTGCATAAATCTGTTTTACTTTGATATGAAACATTCTTCTTCTGTTGATCAATGTCACAAAAGACAAATTAAACCCACTGAGATTCACTGTTACAAAATAATCAAGCATGAAAATCTCCAAGTGGATGTGATCACATTCATCAGGTTTTCCTACCTGCTTATTCCACTTCAGTGTCACAAAGGCCAGAGTCTTTCCTGGTGGCATCAAGTACAAGGCGGAAACTAACCCTCAACAAGATGCCAGTCCATTTCAAGGCACATCTTTGGAATAAAAACTGGTTTCACTGGAGAAATTGCCACTTGACAATAAGGACACCACAACAGCACCACAGAAATAATGACAAATCTAATTCAGGATTCTGCAGCTATTAGGTGGAAGCACCAGTTACTGCATCTATAAATTCAACCATGCATGTCAACAAACACAGAAAGTGTTATTTTTTTTCTCCAGCCGTCTGGAGTTTTTTTTTGTTTTTTCTATCCCCCCTGGCCATTGGACCTTACTCTTATTTGTTAATTAATGTTGACTTGTTTTATTTTCTTACTGTGTCTCTTATTTTTCTATTCTTCATTATGTAAAGCACTTTGAGCTACATTCTTTTGTATGAAAATGTGCTATATAAATAAATGTTGTTGTTGTTGAAATTATATTTATACATGTATTTACTTCCCAAAGCTGTTTATTCCAATACAGGCATGTGTGTAGTCAAGGCTTGTCCTTGCAGTATCATTAACAAGACAACAGCCGACCTGGAGAAGGATGCCAGTCAATCACAGGGCACATCCATCACTCAAACACATGGGGAACAAATAAATATTTATCAGTGAATCTAACCTGCAGAGAAAACACACAAGAACATGCGGACAACATGCAAACTCCACAGAGACAATGCATAAGGACCTTGGAACTGTGGGACATTAGCTCTAACCACTGCACCACCTTACCTCATTCCTGCTAATCCTTAATTAATGCTTAATTACATAAGAGAGGCCATATTGCTAAAGTTGTTTATAGAAGCAAAGGCCTCAGTTCCTGCTGCCAAGAACGAAACTTTAGAAAGAAGTCAAAACAACTTATAAGGTTACAGGAATAACAGAGCACAGTTTATAGAGACACGAAGGAGACAGCATACTCTTATCAAATGTAATCAATTCCAATAATAACTTTTGTGCTACATGATTCAGTTTTAATTATATTATCTTCAGTACCTCTCATCATGCTTTATGGGGTTATGGACATTTGAAGTCTGGATATAACAATCTTTTCTAAGAGAACTATTGGAATGGAGTCACAAAGTGAAAGGCATTGAAATACTTTTTGGTACATCTGATTTTTTTTTACAGGTATTTCAGTTTATTCACTTTTCCAAGGCAGGGTAGCTACGAGGTACTCTTTATAAAAAGTAAGAAATGTTGGGTTCTAAAACTTGCTTTCAGTGGCTAGTGCTAAAGAGTATATATAATTTTTGCTAAATGAAAGTATTTTTTTTCTATGTCTGACTCAAATAAAAGGAGATTTTGTATATTTACATTTGGTAAAGAAATGACCTTTACATGTATGTTAGATCAGATCTTTGTTTTAAATCACTTTTGGAACATACATACACTAGAAGCTGCAGTTTCATATGATGAAATATACTTGCAACAAAATCCTTAACCACAAGAAATGTAAAGTATGAGGTTAAACAAAAATAATATATGAACTGACTGACTGATTGACAGATGAATGGATGAAATTATTGATTGATTACATTTCACCAACATGTACACATGGTCACCAAAATCCATATAGAGAAAGTAGCTCTTTCTTCTAAAGGCCTACCATGATCCCCTTTATTCTCATAATGCCCATAAATAAAAAATGTAAATGAATTAGTGAAAAAGCCTGTTCTAATTTTTCCAATAAAGGTATCTAAAGGGTTAAAAGTCTTGCATGTTCAAATCCAAACTGGTTTGATCCAGTAATGTGTGCTCAGGTTTGTCATTCAATGCATTTAATCCTCTGGTGTTCTATCTCTTTTGGTTTGGCATGTAAATATTTGGTGCCTAAGTATTTACTAAAATGTGTGGATTCTTTACCAGTCTTGGAGCATCATGGTCCCTGAAATAAATCATCCAATCCTAAGCATTCCTATGTGTTTCCTTTTTCTTTGTAGATAGATAGATAGATAGATAGATAGATAGATAGATAGATAGATAGATAGATAGATAGATAGATAGATAGATAGATAGATAGATAGATAATAACAACAACAACAACAACAACAACATTTATTTATATAGCACATTTTCATACAAACAGTAGCTCAAAGTGCTTTACATATTAAAGAATAGAAAAATGAAAGACACGATTATAAAACAAAATAAATCAACATTAATTAACATCGAATAAGAGTAAGGTTCAATGGCCAGGGGGAACAGAAAAAACAAAAAAAAACTCCAGACGGCTGGAGAAAAAATAAAATCTGTAGGGATTCCAGACCATGAGACCACCCAGTCCCCTCTGAGCATTCTACCTAACATAAATGAAACAGTCCTCTTTGGATTTAGGGTTCTCACGGAAGAACTTGATGGTGATTATGGTCACGTAGACTTCTGCCTTTTAATCCGTCCATCATTGTTGGAGCATCATGAAGCTTTGAGTAGGTGGAGGTGGCGCAGATAGATAGATAGATAGATAGATAGATAGATAGATAGATAGATAGATAGATAGATAGATAGATAGATAGATAATGAAAAAGAAAGAGTTAATCAAAGACTTTGTCAGAAAAAATGCTCAGACTAATGGGAATCCAAGTCATTCAAGAAATTGTCACATTTTTATAGCTGGGATCTGTAGTCTTGACTGTCTGCAGAATCCAGTATTAATGCTTTATAGATAAAATGTTCAGTAATTACAGTTAAAATAAAAGTCCTGCATAGTTTTCATGAAGAAGCCCCTTGTATTTGATCCTGGTATGTGAACCCATTCCATTTTTTAAGGTGTGCTATAAAAATCTGTCCCCATTATCTGCTATATGTATTTTACATAAAATTGTTACATACAAAACAAAAAAATGAATAGTTAAATATTATTAGAAGTGTAATGGAGGTTTTGAGAAAATAAATACTGTTGAATATGTATAAAATGTATTCCAACACTAATAAAAACAAAAATGATCAATTGCATTTTATATTAAAATCCTTACATCTAGATTGCCATGTGAAGTTTTGGTCCACATTTAGCAAGAAGCATAGAACAGCACTAGAGAAAGTCTAGAAAGGTGTCATTCATTTTCATTCATTCACTCTCACATTATTGCATCTTATCTTCTTTTCTAAAAGTACTTTTTCTGGTGAGGGTTGCAGTCATTCAGTCATTCACTTACATATTCCATTATGTAAGTCATATTTGATCAAACTTTATCCCATCAAGATTGGGTGCAAGTTCCCTCCTAACCCATTAACAGCTGTGTTTGGGGTTCTTCCAGAGGGGCTTAAAGTGGAGAAGGACAAACAAATTGTGATTGCATTCACTACACTGTTGGCACGCAGACTTATTCTGATAAACTGGAAGAACGCAAACTCTCCTCTTTTAAGTCAGTGGGAAACTGATGTGTTATATTATTTGAAATTGGAAAAAATCAAATACTCAGTTAGAGGATCCGTACAGACTTTTTTCAAAACATGGCAGGATCTAATCAGTAATATTTTAAAATAAGTTTATAAAGCACAGAGAATTTATTAATTTAGGTATGTAACAGGGATACACATTTTTTTTATCAAAATAAACCGCGAAATTATATATATATTGTGGAAAATCAGCCCAGACACAGACAGAGACACAGACCCACAAATCCCAAAGTCATGTCACGGGACATCATTGACATGATGCTATTTAAGTCAGGTTCACGTCTCCCTCTTTGTCCCACTAAGTGGAAAACTTCTTTAGATAAAGGGGCTTTGCTCCTGCTTGCTTCACTCGCTAACCCCCAAGTTTACGCTACACGCTAGCCTCTTTGTGGTTCTGCCGCTCACGTATGGGGAAGCGGATGTACAATTTAAACAGATTTTTATTTTCATAGGAATTGTTACATATGCATCAAAGCAAAGTATAACTGCCTGTGATTGAATTTAATTTCTTTCTCTCTATTAAATAAAGTGACTTTTTCGAATGTTTGGCTCTGTGATTTGTTAATTGTCTTTGCAAAAACTATTCTAACGGGAAACTGTTAATGTTTTAATACGAATGGCATATCAAGATGTCCTTTGTTGTCTAATGTTATCTGCGGAAGATGTACTACATTACCTCTCTTGGATACATCCTTCTTTCTACAGTAATTATTGCAGGGAAGACAGGATGGTGTTAACAGCTGTAGATTTTCTTCGGGATATTGTAAGTTGTTGTTTTCATCTTTCACACGATCACCACCAACTGTTTCAGTGTAGGATATTGATACACATTTGACCAATTTGCCATGTAACCGATTATCATTTTTGCTGTTAATACAACTTCCTTGTTTCTCAGGTGCTAGGATTGCCCGTGTACTCATTTTTCTGTTGATAACCCTACTTGATGAAAATGTTTGAAAATGTTTGAGAGGAGGGTGTGACTTTAAAAAATCTCAAGGCAAAAGTCTTGTCTCGCGGGACTTGGAAAAATCTCTCTTCCAAACAGTCTACTCTCCAAATAGTATTGTTTAGTCGAAGGATTTTTTTATATAATATAGAGATGTAACTTTTAGAGAACTTTTTGATAGATGAATAAAGTATCTATTTATCTATCTATCTATCTATCTATCTATCTATCTATCTATCTATCTATCTATCTATCTATCTATCTATCTATCTATCTTTCCAGTTAGTTTGATCTTCTGGTAGTTAGAACCTTATTTTGTTTATTCTAAAACAAGTTTTGGTTTAAGTACAGGTCATTGGCATTTTGATTCTTTAGAAGTATTTACAATTTTGACTAGTCTTCAGGGGACTCATGTATAACGCCGTGCGTAGAACTCACACTACAACATAGCATAAGCACAAAAGCGGGAATGTGCATATGCACAGAAAAATCCAGGTGCATAAATCTGTGTGCTCGCCAACTTCCATGTTCTTCCGCTACATAAATCCCGATCAGCATGAAAAGTAACGCACGTGCACACACCTGCTGCCCCACCCCAACTCCTCCCAGAATTATGCCTCTTTGAATATGCAAATTAATATAAATAGCCCTTAAACTCAGTGTTCTGTGAAAAGGATGGCAAAAGCACAAGGGAAAATAGAATTTCAGTGAATGCCAAGTGGAGGCAAGGAAAAACGTACTATTTGTTGGTTTAAACAGTGGTATAAACAACAAAAGGAAGTTGATCGGGTTACACAGCATGTTGGAGAAACTCGAAAGCTCAAGTTCACAAAGTCGCACAGTGCCCGAAAAAAAAAAGAAGTTGTCAGATATCATAGTTGCCGTAAAAAGGCGAGTCGTAGCTCACCGTCTGAGTGTCATATGAAAGCTTGTTAGGGTACAGAGAAAAAAAAAGGCACACAGTAGGAAAAAAGCACGAAATGTCAACTTTAATTTCAAGATTTCCACTTTAATCACATAGTTTATTTTGTCATTAAAGTAGAACATCATAAACTTCATCTTAAAATCGTTTAATTTACTAGTTTCTCAAATCCCATCGTAACTAAAGTAGCACATTAAATGCTTTGTTTTGTATTTGATCTTCTATGTGCTCAATGTGTGTGAATCACTACTTGCTTCTTAACGGGCTCTGTTCCTCCGACAGGACACAGAATCCATTACATTCGTGATATTACAGCTCTCTGAATAACTAAAATACTTAGATGTATATGTGATATAATTTTCATGATGATAGGAGTAAAAACATGTTATTAAACATGGGAACACGGTGGCGCAGTGATTGTTCATGTCTCATGCAAGATGCTTGCTGCGCCGTGTGTGACCTTTGATAAAATACTTTATTGTAGCAGGCACTGTCTCTTTCAAACGTACTAACCTCAAATTCCTGTCCTTACTTTTCTTTCTCCAAATACGCAATCGCCATACAATCAGCTCTATAATAGACGTTAAGCCATCTGTAAGCTCAGAACGCTGATTCTTCAAAACTTTTAAGGAACGCTGAAATATCTTCATAGTACGTGTTTAGTTATTTTATCCGTCTATCAATCCAGTGTTGAGCCAACCCAAGCAAATATACAGTGTAAGGCAGGAACAATCCATGAACGGATAGCAAGCAGCTCACTAGCACTGCAGCACTGTGTCCTCACATGTTTAATTATTAACAATATGGATTATTTAAATGAAGTTAAAGTTTTATCTGCATAATATAATAAACATATTTTGCTGCATTTTATCTTAAAAATGATATTGTCATCATATGTAAATATGCGCTTTATAAAGTGGCTCAGGTTGTGCAATATTATAACTGTAGTGCAAGTTTACAGTGAGGTAATTGTACTAATAAGTACAAGCAGTTCTACAAGGAGCACCTGATGGACTGATTGAGTGCGTTTATAGTTCTTGGGATGAAACTGTTTCTGAACCACGTGGTCTATACAGGAAAGGCACTGAAGCATTTGCCGTATGAGAGCAGTTCAATAGACAGTATGGCTGAGGCAGCGTGTACTTGATGCTGTATACCGATAATTCTCTTTCTGATCAGCTGCTGTAGATCTGTGATTTCCCACTCAGATACAGTTATATAAATACTCAGAGTGGTGCAGTGAGAGTAATATGGAACAAGATGATCCGCTGTGGCAACCCCTAATGGGAGCAGCTGAAAGAAGAAGAAGATGGTGCAGTGAGAGTAACAACACTAAAGCAGCTATGGTATTTAGAATAGTTTGACCATTCTGTGGACCATTATATTGTTACAGGTTAATTACAATCAGATGCATTAAACTAATAAACAATATGCGGTTAATTTCAGTGTATTTATAAAGCCACGTCAGGGATGTGAATCTGAAAAAGAAAGGGTAACCAAACAGGAACAGTAGCACTCCTTTGACGCTGGATGCCGCCAGTCTGCAAAACCGAGCGCAGAACTTGCGTACGACAGGGTTGGAGCTACTGTGGAAATGTGCGTGGCTTTATACCAAGTTTAGGTTTTATACATCGCGATTTGAACGTGGAAATGTTCTTACGCAACATTTTTGTGCATACACACGGTTTATACATGAGGCCCCTGGTGAGTATTTCATTCTTCATCAATTGGTCCTATTTTTAAACTGCCTTAGTGGTTTATCATAGAACAAGAACACAGAAACATCTCTTCACAAACATAATATATATGCATTTTCCACATGAAACTGTAAACTAATGTTTAAGTGTTTATACATGTCCAGTCATGCCATTTTATACAGGAGTCTGATGGGACAAAGGAGGATCATCAAACAAAAGCTTAAAATCTTACCAAAAATGTCAATCTAATATAGTTGTTGAGTATTGATCTGCATCGTGTGATAACACACACATTGTAAAATGTCTTTCTTTAACAAAAAAAACACCAATATAATGAGATTCAGCCATTTTAGAAAAATACCAGCTTTGCACTCTACACTCTTAAAAAATAAAGGTGTCAGAGTGGTTCTTCAGAGTGATGCCATTGGTGAACCATTTTCGGCTTCCAAAAGACCCATCCACATGCAGGTATCAGAAAAAACCTTTAGTTATTTAGATCTCAACAGTGAATTACCATGAAGAGATGGTAACAGATTTGTGAAATATCAATGGGTCCTGAGTTGAAAAAGACTTTTTCTGCATCAGTACAATAACACAGGCTAAGTTCAGGTTTTCTTAATCTGCTATTGTCCTGCTAAGTAGTCTACCATACATTAAAGATTTAATTTGTTTCCTATATATTAGGAAGTATTTCAAAGAACCAACTTCATATGCAAAGAACCCTTCCCAGAAAGAAATGGTGTTTTGTCAAGCAATGGCTAAATGAGGAACCACACAACCCAGTAAAGAACCATAAAGTTCTTTTAAAGAGCCAATATTTTTAAAAGGGTAACTCGGTGCTTGTCTTCTTCTGCAATAATCTTTCACCCCACAGGATGTGATTTCCTCTCAGAAGACCAAACCACAGTAAACTGTTGATGCCATGTGGCTGGTTTTGCTTTGAATGACTTCCATATTTATGTGAGAACTCACACACGCACATAGAAAGCTTGTCCTTATGTCAACAAAAGCAGTACCAGAAATATGTGATAAAATGATTATTTCTAGATCTCTTTTGTTGTCTCAAACAAGCACTAGAAACATGACAGGCATGTTTTCTTATATTGAAACTTGTGTCCTCTTTATTGGTAAATTTTTAGGTTTTTATTTTCCATTGGTGCCTCATGCTCCAAAATGTTGCACTGTTAGAAAATACTTAACTTTAAAACACATTGTTGTGTGGCAAATGTATATACTGTATACTATGTTCATGAAGAAATAACTTTGACTTGAAAAATATCAAACTTATCATTTAAGGGTAAATTTTCTAAAAAGATTAGGAAGAACTTTTATTACAAAGTGATAAGGATGGAACAAGATTTATATTCTAAGTTAAGTCCAGCAAAATTTTAGAAATGTTACGTATGTCAACTGATAATGATGTGTTGTTTGGTAATGAATGGCCTGTTGTTAGCAAACCATTCATTGTCTTATCCTGTAGCAAGGCACATATAGAAATATTTAGCTGTTTTTGAAATTAGATTAAATTTAAGGGAAAAAAATCATAAAATTATTTATTCCATATTCATAAAATTAAAAATATTGAATGACTAATGGCACATCAGGGGTAGTAAAACGAGGTATGGACGCTACATTTGCCTCCAACATTGTAAGCCCAAATTGTCAAAATTATTGAAATTCTGCTACAGAAGGCAAGCTGACAACAGGCAGCCTCCTCTGGCCGTCTGCAAACCTAATCTGACAACTTAATTTCAAGGCATGAATTCTCCCAAGGTCATTCAGCACTGATATGGTGGGTGAAATCCACTTTATTAAATACCACTTTAAAAGATTAAACTCCTTGTTAATTTGGAATAAAGCAGAAGGGACCAGCAGATCTGAATAGGCACTAAATCCAGACCTGACAAAAGACGGAGGCCAGATCTGCAAACAAGGCTGACCCCCCTGCTGCCCCCTTCTGCTGTTCTCTTTGCACTAATGAAGACCTCAGATTGACAGGCGGCCCCCACTGCTGGTTTCTTGCTGTGAAACATATAATATCCCTTGTACCCGCTTAACAACACCACACTGGGCTCATACCCAACAGACAGAGCATTGATTAAACGGATTTACAGAGAGATTCAAGGTGATAAGCATGCAGAGGTGATCAGTTTGATTCCTGCTAGTTTATCAGGTTAAGCATTTGGCTTAAAAATGGCATATTCCAGAAATAATCACAAAACAAGGCGATGCTCTTCTGCCTCCCTGTTGCCTCAAGCCACTGTTATCAGGAATGGAGTGCACTAAACTGCTTGCTCAATCGACGAAGCTGGCCTTTATAGCTATTTATCAGTGCACTCATCTCTGGGAACGCTTGTGCAGTCTGGTGTCGGATCTGACATTGGGAATGAAATTCTATAGTCACCGGGGCAGATTTGATTAAGATCTGTTATTATCCATCATACCATTTACTAAGACACATGTTTTCTTTCTGGCCTCATGGAGCGATAGAACCCAAATCAGCACTGTTAGATGAAAGACAGATTCTGGATAAAGGTTGCCAGGATTTTTTTTTTTTGTCTGCCCTTCCTCTTTTTTGCATTTTCATTTCATTCTTTTAAGATTTGTTTGACTTGAGGTCTGGAAGGCTGAAACTTGAAGTAGCCCTTATGAGGAGGACTTAGGTATCACCATGGACACATCACTAACTATATCCAGACAGTGTACAGAAGCAGTTGAGAAGTGCCCTAGGATGTTAGGTTATATGTCACGATGTGTGGCATACAACTCAGTGGAGGTTATGTTAAAATTATATAAAACACTGGTGTGGCCTCGGCTGGACTACTGTGTAGAATTTTGGTCTCCAGATTAAAAAATAGACAAAGCAGTGATGGAGAAGGTCTAGAGAAGAGCGACTAGGCTTATTCTGGGGCTGAGAGGTACGAGCTTTGAGGAGAGATTGATGGAGCTGAGCCTCCTTAATTTTAAACAAACAGCGATTAGGAGGTGACATGATTGAAGTGTTTAAAGTTATGGAAGGAAATAATACAGTAGGCCAGATGTTACTTTAAAATGAACTCTTCAGCAAGACATGGGGGCTTGATTGGAAACATGTTAAGGGCAGATTGAGCACCAATGTTAATATGTTTTTCTTGACACAAAGAACCTTGGACATGTGTTTTGCCCCACATCTTGTTAGCTGTTGCTGTTATTTGTTGAGTTGTACTCCCCCTTCATCTTGTCATTTATTAACACACCAGTCATTCATGTCCCACACTCACAGTGGTGCAATAAAAGTCTATGAAACACGTAAAGCAAAGCACGTAGGTCCCATAATAAACATTTGAATACAATACACCCCATGTGTCTCACGTAGGCACCCCTTTTATCTCTTGTTTCGGTCATGTATGAAGCGTATCCTTAGGGTATATAAACCCCTGGGTCTGGTTAGTTGTGGTACGCAGCAATTTGAACCTCTGTCTACGCGCTTCTCTTTGTCTTGATCCAACCATGGAAATCACTTGCCTTGTAAGTGTCTTTTAAAGCTTCATTATTTAATGTATACTCTCTGCTATGTATTGCTTTGTAAATCATTCTTTACTGTCTTTGGTTATACACCTGTATATACCTGTATGTTTCTTTTGTGTATATTTCAGTTTACAATGAAGTACGTCCAGTAAAAGCCTTCAAGAAAGCTCACTCACCCCTTGTCATTTTTTATGTGGATGTGCCGAGTTGTTTTAAGCTCTCTGCGGCCACATTGCACGGACAGCGCGGAGTGAGACAGGAAAATATGGAAAAAATTATAAAGTAGTGTGGTGGAGAGCAGGACTTTAGGGACATTTTAATCTCAACTTGATGTTTTTTGGACAATCTAAGCAAATAGGAAGGCTGAACCTGTGGGGCAGGTTGTCGTGTTCTCATCAGAATTGTTCTAATGTTCTAAAAGTGTGACCTGCAGGAGACTGTGTTAATAAAAAGTGAGCACACGTCCAGAGGACTCTATGGTTCTGCAGTCACTGTCTTAAGCATTAGCACAGAAGCTGGAGCACACATTAAACCCCAAAGGTCTAGTGCATGGAGCAGAATTCTGTTTTTTAGCTATTACACCAAGATAGATCAAGAGACAAATTAAGAGAAAATGAGTTCACTGGTCATCATTGTGGACTGTTTGTCTTCCAGCCTGTCCTTTAAAGTGAGATTAATGGAAAAGAGTGGTTCTCTTAGTGAAGCTGTAGTCTGTCTAATCTTAGCAGGTCTAAAGACCAGCCTACAGAGTAAAAACCTGTAGTGCAAAAAAACAACAACTAAGGATTAAATGTGCCTGAAAGTGGCCATGGATGACAGCGTCACCTATGATACCCCACTCTACATTGTGTCTAATACATGATCATAGGTTATTTGACTTTTTATTACCTGCTGTGCTAAAGCAGACATCCCAACTGCTGGGACCTCTGTTATTGTTACTGAGCTTTGGATTTCATAATCCCTTCACTGCCATGCCATACAGGTCCTTAACAGCATTAATGGGTGAGGTATTTTGGCTGCATTTCTAACATGAATACCTATCAAATATTGAAAGTCCTTTGATCTTCAATTAAGGCCATATTTAAGTAAATGTTAGGGATTCCGAAATATCTAATACCAGTAAATACTAATTAAAAGACAATCAGTGTGTGACTCCATTGTTTCACTTAGTACTTCAAAAATTCAAAAAGGTATTTCGTGTTTTTATTCTATTGTTTTGTTGATACTTATAGAAAAGTCGACAGACAGGGAGGCAGCCTTGTGATTGACGGGCTAGTGAAGATCACATTCCTCTTAACAAAAGGCTGCTCAGCTCCGTCTGGGTAGAGCCCTCCGCGGGCGATGACGTCATCCACCGGAAACTCGGACAGCTCCACGCGCGCGCGCCCCACACCTCTGCCGCGATCTCCCCAAGAACCACGAGTGTCCCCTCCTCTCCCCAACTCACTCTGCCGCTCCCGCGAAGCCTCCTTGGACTGCGCATTGAAGTGCATGGCGGCCAGTTGGACTGGCGCGAATCAAAGCAGCAGCTTCAACGGTGTGCTGCAAAATTGAAGCTCGTATAAATTCACCCTGTGTTCTTTGGGGGTTTCTTTAAACTTGTAACATTTACTATAGAACATATGCTAGACACCTGAAACAATATTTTTTTAGATTTTTTTGTTGGAATTAATTTGGGTTTAATAATTCAAGCAGTGATTGCTCGGTAAAAGTTGGATATTACTAAGTTTTAGTATTACTTTGTCGAAAGAATTATTTTATAATATCATTTTATTTGAAATAGTGAACACAATATTGTTGCACTTATTTAAAAATAATCTTTTTAAATTTATTTGTATTGCAGCAGAGTTTTTTTAACATTCTACGTTGATATATTTAAAAATATTTATCGTGGGAGTTTTAGGTTATCCCATACACGCTGAGAATCGATTATCCTGGTAAAAGATAAATTATTACAAAGTATAGCTAAACCTGCTAAACTATTGTAGATAAGCACTGCTTTTTATGTTCCCCGTTTCAGATTCAGATGCAAATATTATTCTTTGTCAGCTTTCACATTCTTAAAAAGATGAAAATATTTTACAGTTTAGGCGTAAAGCATTTTATTTTGTATACGCATTAAATTATATACAGGGAATATTTAAATGCAGTATTTAGAAAAAAATGGGTTGTCGGTGGCATCGAATGAATATCTATCGATCTATCTATTATACATATAGGGACGTTCAAAAAGTTTCCGCATTTCTCTATTTTCGTTAGAAACGGTGAAGGCGGGAGGAGTAGTAATTGGGCATTAAAATTTGATACTATGCTGGGAAAATTGCATCGCAAACAAAGGTGACTGTGTAGAAAGATGATTCCATTTGTTTTTGAAATTCTTAATAAATAAGGTTAAGAAAAGTCCGGAAACGTTTTGAACGTCCCTTGTATATATATAATGTTTCAGAGGCCACAAGCCATATGCATATACAGTATACTATTCAACACAGATAAACAGATCATTTACAATAAATGAAAGTTATGCGTTAGAGACTGTATGAATATGCACCTACATCTATACGCCGAGCACAAGTAAAAGGAAAATTATATATATATATATATATATATATATATATATATATATATATATATATATATATATATATATATATATATATATATATATATTATTAAGTATGTACCTTGAATTCAAACTAAAACTCAACCACTTAAAATGATGAATGTTTACGATTAGTCAGAGAACTTCACACGCAATAAAAACATAACCTGGGCAAACATTTTTCATTTTTAATTATAAAAAATAGGCATTCCTCGGTTATTTGTTAAAATGCTTATGCTTCACTGGCTGAACCTTTAACTTGATTGAATTTTTACAAAGACTCAGCTAATGCATTCAAATCGTCAACAATTTTATTTTTATCAAATTTAACCAGAGTATAGTTTTATTCAACCTGAAATGTGGCGATTTTGTAGTACTCGCAGCACTGGCTTGTTAACGGTGTTCTATTAAATACATTTCATTATTATATCTTAGCAGACATGGTAACGGAAAGTGTATAATAATAATAATAACAATAATAATAATAATAATAATAATAATAATACATTCTTTATATACTGTAGTTCCTTTCCCATGCCCAAAGCGATTCACCTCTGATAAGCAGCAAATGTCCAGTACTGTTGTATTTGGTCATAACCTTTTAATCCCGTTATAACACGAATTGATCAGTATATACCATCAACGAAAGCACAATTATCTTTGCAGGTTTCCGCTTAAAGGATTGTTAACACCCTAATATTTTGACAAAGCATCGGAAGCACTCAACGTGCACAAATAAAAATATTATAATGTTGGTTGTATGTGCAACTACATTTGCTGCGCACTATACTTTCATTCACTTTACAAACAATAAATATTAAACAACGATCAACGAAGCCTTATTGAGACTGAATAATAAAACAAGTTAAATCTGACCAAATGTTTTAATTTATTAATACTCATGTCAAAACCTCCTAATTAAAAAAAAAATGATTAGGAGTTGATCTGAAATGTAACATCTTCGGACATACACAGTATTGCATAAATAAGTTTAAAAATGTTTTATGGAATTGCGTACTTGTAGAAACCTCATTTTTTAACCACCTGCCAGTGCTTAGAATTTGAAGCAGACCAGGCTCTTTGAGAAGGTTAATCTTGTTGAACGCCTAATTGTTTTAAGTGTTCACATCAATTTTATCATGTTATACTCGTATTTTGATCTCCGTAAAATATCTGTGCACGACATACGCTATGGATAAAACTACCCGCTTGTTTATAACAACAACACTCGGATCTGCTCACGACGGAGGAGTTCAAATACGCCGGCAGTCCGGGTGAATGAGCCAGTCACTTCACTTTCAGTGCGTCCATTTATTATTAACATGATTTCGGATTATCTCCCATTTCGAGCACAAGTAGAAATAATTATTTATTGATTTTAAATGAATATCTATTACACATCACATGAGTTCGGTTTACCATATTATTTAACCGAATAATCGTGTTTAACGGATGAAAGCATTTAAGATTGCAGAGAAATTTTATTGTTATAATAAACCTTTTAAAATTTGTATGAAGGTGACACAATTCAGAACATCCTAACTTATAACAATAATCAGACATATTAATTTTAAATTAAGAAATTTCAGCTTTAAGCCTGTCTTTGAATCAGTGCACTACAGTATTCCAGAGTAAAACACGTTGTGAAATAAAAGGAAAGTGCATTCAATGACAAGGCTCAGCTTTAATTAAGGCTGTGGTCAAAAAGAAAGCAAAAAATTAATGCAAAACTGCAGTGAGAGTGTTTGCATAAAATCCAAACTAAACTGATATATAACATTCCACACAGATGTTGCTATAAACTTTTAATCAGTCCTTAAAAATAAATGCAACTTATTTTTTTGTTTTTAATTTCTGGGGAAAAAATGTAATTGCTCAAAGGACGCAGAAATCCTGGAAATCCTAAAAACATTCATTTTTTATGTCAGTGTTTCTCTTCTTATCATTGGAGCCAGGCTTTTAGTATCTGTGTAATAAAATTCATATCCGTATATTAACCTATATGAAATTGCACTAATTTTTTATAAATTCCATCTCAATATATCAAAATATTATTTAACATTAGATAGATAGATAGATAGATAGATAGATAGATAGATAGATAGATAGATAGATAGATAGATAGATAGATCATGTGAATACACTAAATCTTCGCAGTGGCTATCAGATAAATAATGAATTATTTTTTATATTGTTTAAACAACAGTATAGAATTTCAGTGAAATGGGCAATTTTTACGAAAGAAAAGACGTTAATGAAAAAATAGTCCAGCCTTAATAAAACGTAAATTGTAACTGAGAAACTGAAGTAGGAAAAAACGTTTGAAATAAGTCAACATAATCAGTATTATTTCACACCATAATTTTGCTCTTAATTTATGCATATTAAAAATTCTTAGCCAAAGCTATTCATATCAGTCACTTTAATTTAACGTTAATTAGATGACTATACTGCTAGTGCAGGCTCTTGAATTACATAATTAATGTCTGTTATACTCAGAAGAAAAAAAAGGATATCCTCTTTTTTGTAAAAATACGAATTTTGCTTGCGATATTTCTTTTACTGAAGTATTCCAGATTACTTGCATTCCCCCCCAACCCAGTATAAAATATTCCTCACCGGGAATTGGCGTCACTTCGCGGGTCGAGTCAGGACTGCGCCCTCTTGTCAATCAAGGTTGAAGGACACGCCCAATTGCACTTTGCGCCGCCGCTGCACCAAATCTGTGCGGAGTGAGCAGTGCATCCAGAACGCGTGGGCCCGGGGAGTGGAAGCTATGATGCACAACTTCACTCTCACTGAAAACGAGGACCATCCAGCCAGGCTACTGCCTCTGCCTTAGTCTGAGGGCCATATCTAGGATACAAAAACAAAGGAATCTACAATTATATACTGAGCATTTTGAAAGACGATGGCGACTCTGCGAAAATCAGAGAGCTCTGACACTAGGATGGGTTTAAGAGATCTGTCCACGACTTCACCAGCGATCAGTTCAAGTAAGTATTGCATATTAGCTTTTAAAAACATTTACAAAGTGATAACTCATAGGTTTCAAATAAGTTTATTTTTGAGAATAATAACTTCTACACAACATACTCTTTTTAAAGAAAATTATATATATATTTTTTAGTGGAATGATAGTGGAATGATTTGTAAATAGATATCCAGTGTCGTTGTCCAACGGCCTTGATTTGTGTCAGATTAATTAGTGGCGTATGACCGTAGTGAAAAACTGTTTAGTAATACATGCAATATCCGCAGTGCACAGCAAAAACATTTATGTTAAATTAACACTAGCCTACCTGGATGCGAAAGCCCTGCTTTATGTCACTTAAAAGGCTAACCTTAACACTATTTAATTAATTTAACAGTGGTTATCTTACTGTGTACACAGCAATACACAATTCAGAGAAGAAAACAAACCCTTAGTCCACAAAGGAATATACAAACTGAAGAATTTTTTTTAAAAGAATAGTACTAATTAACACATCGCACAAGGCACCACACATGAAGATATGCAAACATTTTAGTTGCAATATCTTGTGCATTTGTAAAAGTAAGTACTATTTTGACTTATTTTTTAAAATACGTATTTTATCATTTAATTCTTTCATCCAATGAATGTAAGTTTATCGTGTTTGTCCTGCGTATCTAACCTCAGATGTCAATACCCATATCTTTTGTCTTTGTCCTGTCTTGTAGAACACGTAGCATTACTTTGTATTAGTATGCTACTTGCAACATGCATTCGATTTTTTATTGATGTTTTAAATCTCGTATATTAGGTATACAGTACTTTATAATGCACAATGTTTCCAGTTTCAATAACAATACATTATAAAGGAAGACTGCGTAGAGTGTATATACGCAAAAACGAACATTAATTCCTCACAAAGTTGCACGAGTTGGGCGACAGACTGCAGCACACTATGGCCCAGTGTGGTCGTGTTTAGAGTTCTTGTTTGTTTACTGGGCGTAACGGGAACATTTTTTTGAAAGAAAGTTACTCTCTAACGTGATCCAGGCTGCTAAACTAGTCCGTCCTGTCAACTGATCTTTCTGTTTATCTCAGACATTTGGCAGCGAAGGCTTGCTTCAGGACTGAGATTTATTAACCTCAGGGAGATAAAGAGACGAGACGAGAGACATACCTGGAAGATGGGGGAGACTGAAACGCGGCTTGTTTTATAAAGATATGTCCGACATTTACGCAATCCAACATCCAGTGTAAAGGGAAAATACAAATTCTGACAAGTCTTTCGTATTAATGTCGAATAGTGCCCGAAACGTACTAAATTGAAACGCTAATCAATTATTAATAATTTAAATAACCAGTACTACAAAGTGGACGCATACTCCCCACTTACATGTGAAATAAGAACATTGAAAACTTTACTTTTTACAAGGTATGCCATTGTTGTTACAGTACAAAGGAACCTATTTAGACCGTAGTACAACTTTGAATTATTATATATTTATAATTGTTCGTATGAGATCATTTGCTTTGCTTTTTACTTTAACTTGAGCTTGGAAGTCTATTTAAGGTCTATTTGTGGTGTCAACTGGCGAAGAAAAAAAAAGTAATCTGGTGAAAACTAAGTTGTTTTATATTATTTAAAGGCTGGTCTATCTATCTATACCCATTCAAAATCGCCGGTGTTAAATTATCAATTTAAGTGTATTAATGAGAGTTGTATTTAATATATACAATGTAAGTAGTATTTAAACAATTTAAGCGTTTCTTTAATCTATCTATCTATCTATCTATCTATCTATCTATCTATCTATCTATCTATCTATCTATCTATCTATCTACGAGGGATGTTCAAAAAGTTTTCGCACTTTTATATTTTCTTTGGAAATGGTGAAGGCGAGAGGAGTCGTAATTGGGCATTAAAATTTTGGTTCGACGCTGGGAAAATTGCATCGCACACGAAGGTGACTAAGTAGAAAAAGTGATGTGATTTGTTTTTGAAATTCCATTTTTGAATGTCCCTCGTATATATCTATCCCTTTAAAAACAATTGATCTAAAATGGCCCATTGACAAAGAACAAGTTCAATATATAAATGATTTTCTGGGTATGAAATTGGTTATTTGGGCTTTGAAAAGGTGTGAACAAAATAGAAATCTTTAATGTATAATAGGCAACCAAGCAGGGTGCTTAACACATCAGGAAAACCTGAATTTAGTTTGGGTTATTCTATGCAACGAAAGGCACTTCAGGAACCCATTGATATTTCAAGAATCTTCTTCCATCTTTTAATGATTTATGGATCTAAATAAATTTAAGGCTCTTTCTGGAACCTTTATGTGCAGAGTCCTTTTAGAAACCAAAAATGGTTCCATTGTATAGCATCGTTAGGAAGAACCAGTTTGGCACTTTATTTTAAAAAATCTATCTATCTATCTATCTATCTATCTATCTATCTATCTATCTATCTATCTATCTATCTATCTATCTATCTATCTATCTATCTATCTATCTATCTATCTATCTATCTATCTATCTATCTATCTATCTATCTATCTATCTATCTATCTATCTATCTATCTATCTATGCTTAATATCCTAAGAACTAATTTTGAAAGAAATGGCGATCAATCTATGGTTGAGATTGCAGAGATAGAATAAAATAAACCTATGTTTCAAAATAAATTAAATGCAAATATACACACATAAATAAAAACAACATACCGTTTTTTTTTTAATCTTTTACTTTAGGAGATTCAAGCAACAACAGCAACAACATTCATAATAATAATAATAATAATAATAATAATAATAATAATAATAATAATAATAATAATAACAACAATAAGAAGAAAAACAGCGTTATTTTTATTAATATTCAGTCTTCCTGCTTTTACACTATGCGGGCTCAGTGTACACATGAGACCTTCCTAACCTGCTAAGGTTACCTCCATTTCTATTGTCCAACTCCCTCTCAGCCACACAGCCTTAGTATACCCAACCATTTGGGTGACCGTATTCAAAGTGCATGCACACTCTTAAAAATATAGTAGTTCTTGAAAGTGATGCCTTATAGGGAATCGTTTTTGGTTGCCAAAATAACCATCCACAGGAAGGTACTATAAGATCCTTTATTTATTTAGACCCATAACAGGTTCCATAAATAACCATGAATAACTGACAAACGCACAGACTAAGTTCAAGTTTTCTTGATCTGCTGTGTCCTTCTTGCTTACATTAAATATTTCAGTTTTGTCCACATTTTAGAAAACTTTTGCAAACAAAAAGAACCAGCTGTGTATGCAAAGAGCCCTTCACAAAATTACAAACTTCTTTTAAGCAATGGAGCTACGAGGAACCATAGAACCCAGAATAGTGTCATTATGGAAGCTTTATTTTTAAGAGTACAGGCACTCTGATGCAAAAAAAAACAAACAAAAAAAAAACAAAAAAAAAACTGTAAGCCCCAGAAAATAACTTCTTTTAGGAGACATGGAGAGGGTTTTACTTTTTTTGGATAGCAGAGTATATACATTTTAGCATTTATTTAAAGTCAGAAATAATATTTTCAAGGAGAAATATTTAACTTTCGCTATACATGTTTTTGGAAATACAGTGCTTCAGAACACGTTTGTTTTTAATTTACGGAGAGCTGACGCTTGTCTGTGTAAGAATATGCGTTATGTTAGGGAACGGACATCCTTTTGGTCGAATCTGTGAATTATGTTTCATTTAAGCGAGGCAGGTGTACTATTTAATGTATTGATTTTCCTCCACCAATTAAAAAAAATCGTGTTAATAACCTCCTTTTCTTCCAAATTTTGCATTAGTCTTTTCACATCTAAATTGTATGCTTATATCCATTGATTTTCACGATGCGCTTGCGATACTGTACACTTTCTCTTTGTATACAATGCATGTATTTTTAGACACGTGATGAGTATCTAAATGTGTATCGGAGTATCTACGGCATACTGTTGATATACAGTATATAACATGGGAAACTTAATGTACGCCTTGGTGGTCTAAGATACGGAAAAGAATATAACGGGATGATTACATGAGGATTTTTTAGTAACACAAATATTTGCTACAGCCTTTGAAAGAAAGAAAGAAAGAAAGAAAGATAGAAAGAAAGAAAGAAAGAAAGAACGGGAAATTCTTTTTTGAAAGGGCTTATTTAAAGAGCATAAAACAAAAGTAAATATTTTGTAGTTATAAGTAACACTTTAAAGTTATAGGTTTGATATGGAATAAAATGATCCGCTGTGGCAAACTAACGCGAGCAACCGAAAGAATGTAATGACTTTGAAACACCGCCTTTCTCCATCGAATCACCTAAGTCTAAAGGATTGATGTTGCCTTGGAATGAGGGCTGTTGCAAATTGGTATGAGTATAAAACCAAAAAATCGACAGGAAAATAAAGAAGGCAAAAGTGGACAACAGTTGCATTTTACAGCTGAAAATAAAAAACTTGACAAGCTCATAAACAACTTAAATTGTACCTTCAAGAATATCAAAATATGCACTTACACAGAAGGAAAACCGTAACCGTATAGAGACATGTAGGTATTCAAACACTATTATGTGTATAAAGTATCTCTAAAAAAAAAAAAAAAAATCATAGCCCCATATAACTATCACGACCAAGCCTCGACAATACTAAAACTCGGGTGCCAGATTTGCCACTTACCTTTGTCATAAATGCACCCTTTCCTGTAATAATGATGCCTCCCACTCATGAATGTGATACCCCAGATCCTAGACAGGATCAGACTAAGTAGACAGGACACATCAAACCCAACTGTATTAAGAGAACAAAATATCAAGTGTATATCAGCGCTATTGCAGAGCAATAAATCACATAAATGTTGAGCACCCGTTCCTATAAGGCTCTCCAGATCCCCATATCACTGTTGAAACTTACATGTAAACCCCATGGCCATGCTTTCTAAGGCAATACTATATTATTAGCCGGTGTTGTCGTACATTTAAATTATCCATCCATCCATTATCCAACCCGCTATATCCTAACTACAGGGTGACGGGGGTCTGCTGGAGCCAATCCCAGCCAACACAGGGCGCAAGGCAGGAAACAAACCCTGGGCAGGGCGCCAGCCCACCTAATACAACCAAATTTAAAATGTATTTGAAACCTTCGAATAAAGTCATTGTTTTAATCTTTCAAGTAAAGGGCGTTTCATTTTAACGTGATTGATCTCACACAAAATTAGTTTTCATACCGTCACGTTACCACAGACACATGCTATCAGATTTTCAGTTTTAGATTATTTGTAATTTTCTAATTCTTTTTGCCGCACCATTCAAACGTAATTTAACTACAAATATTATTTCTGTACTATCGGTTTAGCTACTTTTTAAGCAACCAAGAAAAAAATAAATAAAAAGAAAATTCGCAGTATGTGAGACATTTTACTCGTTGCACAATGAAATAAACTAAATTACTAATTCAGTTAACTTATTTGCCATAATTGGCACTTCCTCGTTATCAAGGTAATAATGAGGAAATTCCACTAATGTGGATCAGGTTGCGCTTACATCAAAACTGCAAACTTCAGATATATTTCATTTATAGTTAGGAATGCACTGTGTCTATACAATCCAAAAGAGTCTTTTAATAGTAAAAGCGGTTATAAAAATGTATGCACAATTCCGATACAATGCAAAAGGTGTGTATTTTTTTACTTGAAGTAAATTATAAATTAAATGCATTTGTAATACATATGTGCGAAAGCTTGATATTAAGAATAAAAATCTTAACAGAAGTAATGTCTTAGACTTGCTGTGTCACAGCTTCAGGCTTCTTGGTTAAAAAGGCTTTTCGAAGTTTGTAGTTCTTGCCGCATGAGGCAGGATTTTCTCCAGCATCTGAAAGACGCGTTTACTGGGTTGATTCTTCTTCTTTCTGCTGCTCCCGTTAGGGGTTGCCACAGCGGATCATCTTGTCCGCATATTAATTTGGCAAAATTTTACACCGGATGCCCTTTCTGACGTAACCCTCCCCTTTTATCCAGGCTTGGGACCGGCACGAAGAAACACAATGGTTTGTTCATCCAATGTGGCTGGGTTTTTACTGGGTTTATTGATGCCTGAAAATTGTCCTTCCGTGAGAGCACTGAGAGCACCTGCAGTAAGGGGGCCCTTGTCATGGACGGGCGGCCAATTCCCGTTTGCTGCTGACTCGCGTCCGCGTATTAGAATACGTGGGATCAGACAATGATGGCAGCCGAGGTCTGAAGGCATTGAACAGCTTGGATTTCTGCTCATCAAAGGGAAAAACGCATTTTCCGATCAAACAACACAACACTGTAATTTATTCAGTGTTCATTTGAGAAATAAGTACGAAAAATGCAACGAGATTCAAGAGACTGTTCAGAAACATTCATGGTGGGCCTCACGACACCTGATTTATTGTATCGAAGTTAACAAGTCTGAAAGTGAAAACGTAGAGGTGATACCATTAAATTGCCACCATTCTGACAAAACTTTCATCATAAAAACTATGACCATACTTCCAGAAAAACAGCCGTAGAGTACGAATTCTACAGATCTTTTCAAAGGTAACAATACATATTACAGAGGCCACAATACTGTCATCGTAAATGTGTTACTTAAATGTCAATTTTATTTAACAATAGCAAAAATAATAACGATGGTGATGATGATGAAGATCGTAATAAAATATATCGATAAGCAGAACTTAAACCGCTTTTCATTTGCAATAAAATTCTTCGTCCACCTATTGTTATTTCGTTGCTATAAAGATAGATAGATAGATAGATAGATAGATAGATAGATAGATAGATAGATAGATAGATAGATAGATAGAAACAAGCGGTTTTTCAGAGCTATGCCAAGGAAGAACCATTTTTGATTCCCCAAAGATCTATCCATATAAAGGCTACAGAAAGCCTGCATTTATTTTAGACCTATTACATGGCTCCATAAATAACTGATTTGTAATATATCAAAAATTTTCTTGACTTTAAAATAATGCTTGCTGCGTGGAAAAAGCGCTATATAAATAAAATGTATTATTATTATTATTATTATTATTATTATTATTATTATTATTATACAGTTCAAGTAATTTTTTTTGTTTTTCCCACTTACTAGGAATATTTTTAAAGATCAAAGAACCATTTTCATATGCAGAAAACCATCCCCAGATTGATTGGTTCTTTGTCAAGCATTGGATCTACTACAAGGAACAATAGAAGCCATGAATACAGTGAAAGAACTTTATTATCAGAGTGCTAAATAGTAGTATATATCGGTGAGATATATAGTTCTCATGTAGCATAAAATGAAAAATAAGTCAAACATACTGTATCTATTATTCCGTGCGCGTGTTAATAGCTATGCGCTCTATAGGCTTTAGGCTCTAATATGGCGCGATGCTTCTTTAGGTTATCATTTATCTGTAAACTCCGTTGAAGTTTGTTCTTCCATATGACATTGCATCGTCTCAAGGACCTGGACCTCGTTCCATCCACCCATTTACTGAACCTGATTTTGACAGCCCAGAGACATGGGAGTGACGAGAAGTATTATTGCAGGAGCGACAGACAAACAAGAGCCATTCCTGGACGCACTCCATATTTGGTCACATTATTCAATTGGATTCACTGTAACAACATATTACTAAAACATGGGAGGATTCATCTGTCCAACGAAGAAATAAATTCAAGAGAACACAGACGAAAGGCACAAATTCCACTCAGTTGCGATAGTGAATTACTATTCATTGTAGCGATGCGGCCTCGCAGCTCCATAAGATTGGGTTCAAGTCCGATGCGAGCACTCTTCGTATGGATGTCGCGCAGTCTCTCTGTGTCTTGGAGAGGTTTCTTCTAACGTCCTAAATCTTAGATGAATTGTCGGCACAAACTTGGCGCGGCATGAATGACATCTGGGTTTCTGCATTGTGTCCGGTGCTACCTTTTGTAGACTCCGAAATTCCGCGATTATATAGGCTGCAAAATAAATAGATGATGGCGTTTTCGCTGTCCTTCGACGAAAACAAATGAGCATTCTTAGGTAAATAAATTATGCAACGGCGTGCAACGATATAAATGGCAAAACATGACCTAGAAACTCTTAAAACATGAAATTAAAAGCGATACTCTTCAATTAGAAGAAAGTTTTGCTTGCCTCGATTGCATTCTGCATAACTCATCAGTGCCGGAGATTTTGAAGTTTTTCTCATTAATGTCTCTTAAAACGTGTTCTTGTTCATTAAGTGAGAAATCCGCAGCGGTGGAATGAAACCACTCCCGAAAAACCTTCATTTTAATTTAAGGACACATTAAATCCAAATCAGTGAATTCCATTCTACCGTGAACCAATCATCGAAATGCTATATGTAAATTATGCATATTAAGAAGCAAACTCATTTAAGACAGTACAGTTAAATATGAATTGGTTTGATTAAAAATAATCTGTTTTCCTCGCAGAGTTGCGCTACATTCAGGTATATGGCTTCTATTTTTCACCCAGTGCTGCCGGGATAGGCTTCAGCTCCCCGCCAGCCCGAATTGGATTACTCGAAATTGAGAATGTTGTGGTATGTTTTTAATGTAATGTTTCTTCAAATACATGTGACATGACCTGAGATGAAGCCCTGTAAGGATATTATATGGGACTAAGTTAATGAACAAGCACATAAATGCATACTTACATACAAACATATCAAGCAGTTCAGGGCGTGGGCAAAAAGTTATCCATTCATCCATTTTGTATCCCGCTGGTGCGGGAATGGCTGAACCGCCAGTAACACACTATTCTCAGACTCGCTCACCTCAGTCCAGGGTAGCAAAGGTCTGCTCAAGAAGCACTGTGCGCAAGAGACCAATTTGGAAACGACAATTAAACGTGAAGTGCAATTTATTTAACATATGGAAGGAAAACCCTGACATACACGAGAGGAACGTGCACACTCCCAATGACCAGACGAATCGTTAAAAAAGCATGCAACTTGTTTTTTACATTATTGAAACTTTTTTTTGTTTGTTTATTTTATCATCATTATGTAGTTTCGTGTCATTTTTGTTTTCTTTATCGTTATTTCATTTTGATGGGGCGCTTTATACTTGCACCGGATTATTTGAGCGTTTCCTGCCTACCGACAGGACAAGAGCCAACTAATCGTACGTGAGGTGGCGACAATATGGTTATAGTTGGCACTTCGAATTAATACAAAGACAGTTATTTTTTCGAGCTCTTCTAGCTAGAGCATTTGAACAAGTGTGACAAAACCACATCCATCCAATCCAATATACATTCGTCCAATTTGCCGATATTATTTACGACCAGTAACGGCATACTGCACGATAACGTGCAGTGAATACACTTGATTTGAGCATTCCTAGTTTTCATCCTCTTTCTCTGTCTCTGTTTAGCATTCGTTTCCTCAGAGGTTGATGCGCTTGCTGCTTCCTTGAGCAGATCTTCTTTTCTCCAGCTTAGCGGCCCGCTGATTCTCTTCGTCGGCATCTTTTCGCGTTAAAACAGACTGTTACTTTTTGTGTTGCAATTACTTAGTAAGTT
Organism: Polypterus senegalus; assembly: GCF_016835505.1. Lineage (NCBI taxonomy): Eukaryota > Metazoa > Chordata > Cladistia > Polypteriformes > Polypteridae > Polypterus > Polypterus senegalus. The sequence goes on from NC_053164.1 coordinate 38,518,913, forward strand.
TTCTTTAATGTTTCACTTAAGTTGGCACTTAAGTGTTCAATCTGCCTCAAGAATGATTAGCGAAGGTAATAGGGTATGAGAACGTCGCCCATACGCATGCGCCGCACGGCCGCTCTGCTGCGCGCTGTCGAGAGATGATTCTACAATAAAATAAAATAAAAATAAAAAGTGTAATAAAACCCCGAAAGAGGGTAGTAGACGTCACATAGTATATGTGTACCAAATTTCAAGTCAATAGGTAAATCGTTTTGCGAACTACAGGTGATTTAAAATCCTGGACAGACAAACGAACAGCCACGGTAGCGTATTATATAAGAAGATAACATCAAGTAGAGATCTGAAGGTCTTTACAGTTCATGTGTCTTTGGTGGTCTGGGTGAAGAAAAAGTTTTGTTTTTTTTAACATTCGTGCGAAAACAAAGTGTCGGAAAAATGAAGTTGGCGGGCGCAGTTATAGGCGTGCATCTGCTCATCACCTGAGCTCTGGCTCGAGACTTGTAGGACTAATACCGGAGAGAATGACGCTGTGGAGGTTAAAACACTTGTAAGAAAGTGCAGTCTGCGGAAAGGAATCGAGGTGGAAGGAGTCTGATGCGCCGTATTCACAAAATGAGGCGTCGAGAACTGTTTAATAGGAGTGAAGCGTTATGGACTCATCATGCGAGTGTGGCTTACGATATGTAATGTAACAGTCATAAGTCCGTTTAGAGTTCGAGGATAGCTGTTTGATTAAAAACTGCAAAGATAAAGAATTAGGGTTGCTTCCATTTTAACTTGCTCTGAAAAATACTAGCAAAATGTGTTGAAATTGCATGAAGTTGGGTGTTTAATAAGCGCTTGAAGACTCGTCGATTCTGTAACTACTAATTGATTATGGGATTGGCGTGAGTTTCTTAGTCATATAAAAGCACTAACTAGTCTTGTGTCTTTCTGTTATAGAGCTCCTCACTTGTTATGGTGAATTTTGCAACCTTCTCCTGAATCACTTGTGCCCAAACAGCCCTCCAGAAGGATATTACTCGATTATGCTGAAGTGTCCGCTAAGTGAAACAATGTAAATGTATATGTAGAGAGACATGGTGATTGCACAATAAAATCGCTGACCAGACAGTGACCGAAAGGGCCGTCTTAACAGCATCATCGCCCAGTGGTTCTGTACTGTCCAATTTATCTTTTTGGCATTTCTGTTCTCATTTAACATATGTATTTTCCCTGTAAAGTGCATGCCTTGTCCTAGGTATATGAGCTGAGGAGGTGCACATGCCCTGACTCTGCGAATGTATACCTGATGAAGTTAATTTTCTTCAGACTTTGGTTTGTGAGGATGCTCATTGTAACAGAAATAATATGTATTAAGAGGTTTTCTTTTTGGCAGAAAAAAATAAGTAATATAACTGGATAAATTATTATAGTTCCCTAATTCCAGTCTTTTATATCACAATTATTTTTTGCTTGTTTTATTATAATTGCAGGCAGGCAGCACAAGGCACATCGGTAGTGCTGCTGCCTCATAGTAAGGAGAGCAGTGTCCATGTCCTGGGTCCTCCCTGTGTGGAGTTTGCATGCTTTCCCCATTTATGTGTAGGTTTTCTTCCACCATCCAAAAACATGCAGGGTAGGCAGACTGGTAATGCTAAATGTGTGTGTGTGTGCGTGTGCATGTGTGTGTGTGTGTGTGTCTTCACCTTAAGACAGACTGGTGCCTTATCCAGGGGATGGATCATGCCTTATGTCCTGCGCTTGCTGGGATAGGCTCCGGTCCCCCAGCAACCCTACTCAGGATTAAGTGGGATTAGAAAAATGATATGACATGGCATTGTATATCCATCCATCCATCTATCATCCAACCTGCTATATCCGAACTACTGCTGGAGCCAATCCCAGCCAACACAGGGTGCAAGGCAGGAAACAAACCCGGGCAGGGTGCCAGTCCACCACAGGGTGTGCGCACACACACACACTAGGGACAATTTAGGATCACCAACACACCTAACCTGCATGTCTTTGGACTGTGGGAGGAAACCGGAGCACCAGGAGGAAACCCACACAGACACGGGGAGAGCATGCAAACTCCACACAAGGAGGACCTGGGAAGCGAACCCGGGTCTCCTAACTGCAAGGCAGCAGCACTACCCGTTGTGGCACTATGCCACCCTGGCATTGTATAAATTCAGTCAAATAAATAAATAAATAAATCACAAAAGAAAAACTAAAGGATACGTATTGAACACGTAGTATTTTTAGCATGGGATTGACCTCCACACCCACTGCTGGTTCCATTTAAAAACAAAGGTGCCAAGGAGATTCTTCAGAGTGATATCAAAGGGGAAACATTTTAGGTTCCCAAACAGAACTAGCCACATGGATGTCTCAGAAAGAACTTTTATTTATTTCGATCCCTAACATAAATAGCCATGACTAGATGGTAGGAGATTTGTGAAATACCAGTGGGCTTCTTATTTTTAAAGGACTCTCACTGCATACAATCACACAGGCTAAGTTCAGGTTTTCTTGATCTGTCAGTATCCTGCTAGGGAGCCATACTATACATGACAGATTTCTAGGAATCTTTTCAAAGCCTAAACAAACAATTTCACATGCAAAGAACCCTTCACAGAATGAAATGGTTCTTTGGCAAGCAGGAGGTTCAATGAAGAACCACACAACCCATCAAACTGCGCTTGTAGAGCCGAAATGTTTAAGACTGAATGTTGTCTCCTGCACTTTTCCACCATCATGGAATGAAGGACTTAAGAAAGTGAATGGATGAACCTTTGGGTACATAACTTGTATTTCATTTACTAGATTCTGCTTTGAGTGTAAAATTTAAGCAGATGCAGCCATTTTTAGAATGGGTATTTAAATAAAGTATTTTTATAAATTGCTAGGTGTGTCAGCCCATGCTATAAAAAGCTCAGGCTTCTAGAAACTACTGAAATCATCAGAAAGAAAATTGAAATTTTTCATTTTGCTTGCGTGCCCACAACCTTGTCTATCAGCGGCTAAACAAGTTGCTTTCTCCTCAGAGGTTTCGTTTTGCCAATGTGCTCACCTCACTTGTGTAGTAGCAGCTAAGCGAGTTTGTCTTTCATCAGCTTTTTCACTTTGGCAACAGAGTTGCTTTCTTTCAGCTGTAGCCTCATACTTCTTTTTTGCTCTGGCTTGGTAAATTGGGGCCACCTTGCCAGCTCATTGAAATTCATGCGGTAGCCTCACACTTCCAGGCCGGACAGAGAGACACACACACTTCCATGCGTAGACATTTATATATAAGATTATGCACATGTTCCAAAAAGGCCTCTGAGCAGCTTTGACTTATGTGCTCTTCATCATTTTACATGGATTTCCCAGGGTCCCTGGACCACACTGTTTAAGTTGACTGACATCTTGAAATTACCCCTATGTTAGTCTGTAGGCTTCTGTTATGGTGTGTGTGCTCAGCCATTCAAATTTCACTACAAGGATGGCCCTGACACCTCATCACTCTGCATTTAAATAACCATGGTAAGAAAATGGAAAGCTGAGCATCTGATCAGGCAGCGGCATACATCCAGAACACACATAGACAACGTCAGGTGCATTTCTGCAGTGGCTCAACACAAGGAAGCTTTAACATAAATTACTGTAAATTTACCATCAATTGTACTCTTTGACATCCCACCCAGAGTAATACAAATTATTCCTGTTACTCTCAAACTGGTAAAATCGGCCTTTTGTGTGCTAATCGCTATATATAATCTTCATTTGGATCTTGATCTGTTTGTGCACGAATGAATTAGAAGAAGAAGCACTAGATGGCAGTAGAGAGACAGCTAAAACATAGGCATTGCATTAAGAATCTCCTCCATGCTTATACTACTGAAGATTGTAGTACTCCAGTCACACCTCAAAACACAGACATTCAAACTAAACAAACTGTTGTGCTTTAAATTAACTAAAGAGATCTTCATTTAGATCTTGATCTTTGTTTGTCCGCGAATTCCACACATGCGTAGACCATCTTCCATTTTAGTACGTTGTTGTTACTCACGGATTTCAACAATGTGCCGGAATAACGAAAGGGGCAGTGGACAGTGTTACGCTGGTTAGCTCCTGAGGCCTGGTTAGAGAATGAGATTGCCGAAGATAAAAGGTATGTGCCTACGTAACATATGAATGAAAGAAAGACAGTGGGTAAAATGAATGACAACGTAACAGCACATTCCGGAAATTATTATTGTTACGTTGTAGCCAGCGAGTGCTGCACGTCTCACAGTTGTACCGTGGCTTGCTCACATGTCAGTGAAGTGATCCCTATTTATGCTTTAAAGAGCCTGGATACCTATGTGTCCCTCTTTTATAACCATTGCTCCGTGTATATTGCCTTAGTCTTTAGATTGCCACAAAGCAACCTGCTACATTGGAGAAAGGTTGAGAAGAGATCGTGAGGGGAAACGACAGTGTCGTGAAAATGAGACGGACTGTGAATGGACAGAAGCAGAAATGCTCCTACACCACCACATAATTACTATTCGGACAGTGATTCCGAGTAGGCCGTTCCTTTCGAATCAATGTCCAAGGGTTTTCTTTTGTAATTTTGTTTCCCTTATAAAAATCATAATGCTGTGCGACGAAGGGCTCAGTGCACGATTGGCAGCCGCGTTTAAACTGGGAGCCCTTCACAGACAACTTTCACACGCACGTAGTTGGGCGCACATGGCTAGTTATTAAATGTTTAACAAGATTATGCCTTCAGATTCTGCAAGTGCAAGATTCATAACACAGTTAGAAAAAAGAAAGAATGAAAATTCAACTTTGCTACTGTAATACCTGGAACTTCCCAGCTAGATCAAATATAACCTGTCTCACACTTTGTTGATCAACATTTTGGTCTGGTTTGAGTCTACACCATTCATGCAAATCAATTACAATAAATCCCTTTAAAATATCCTTTTTATTATTAAGAAGTGGGGTGCCTCATACCAACAGAATTTTTTCTAAAAATACAAAAACCACACAAATCATTGCTATAGCGTGAACACAAAATATTTAATATCTTTATTCATTAATAAAAAAATATTACAACTAAATCATCAATTCCAAAAACCTGAACAAAAGAATAACATTAACCATGAATTCCACGTGCACAAAGCACCCAAGGCTTATTTAAAGCCACCACACCTTTTAGTCAACCCCTCACGAAAATAAAACACCGTCCTCTCTCATACATACACACACAGCAATTAAAAACAAATGAAACGAAAGCCGGGAGCCCCATCTATAGAATCTTACTGTCATACCTCAAAGTTGAGCTTCACTTAAGACACATCAGCATCCCAGGGTGTCCTATCTATGACTGATTTAGTTCAAAATAATTTAAACAGATCAGTTTCACAGCAATGGTATAATATAATAAAAAAGCTCAGTCCCAGAATGCCTAACAGTCTGGAAGCCGCGTCTAAGCCAGATCAGTTTCATACATCTCTCTCAGCTTCAGATTCATGTAACAAGTCCTGCATCCCCACACTATCAGCCCCCAACTTACATATTCTCCTTCAACACAGGGCATCATCTGCAGTGGAATATCTCCAATTAATAAATCGAATTATCAGCCGTTTCAACAAGTTCATTACACTACCTAATAGAAATGTTCTGCTTGGATCAGTAGTGTGTGCTGAGTGTGCTTTTTAGTAGATGGATTGAACACATATCTATTGTCAATAATTATGGAGCCTTGGGGTTGAATTCAAGTTTCAGAGCTGTCATCATGAACATGCACATTCCTCAAGTGAGTACAGGAGATTTTAATCAGGGACTCAGTATTTTCTGCTTATCACAAAGACTTCAACGTTGGTGTCATTAACATGTCTAAACTGGCCCTGTGTGTGAGTGTGTCTGTGAGTTTGCCATGCAGTGGACTGGCACACCCATCCAGAGTTGGTTTCCACTTTGTGTGAAATTAGGCATTACTTAACTACATAACTCTGGACCAGACGAGTGGTTTTGGAAAATGGATGGAGAGTCTTTACAATTACAGTACACTTACCAGTTTTCTTCACACAAGGGAAATTATATTAATTGTCATGGAGGACAGCTATGTGACTTTGGTAGATAGATAGATAGATAGATAGATAGATAGATAGATAGATAGATAGATAGATAGATAGATAGATAGATAGATAGATAGATAGATAGATAGATTTGAGTTTTTACAGAAGCACTTTAAATAAATAGATAAATGCATAGCTAAATAAATATATAAAATATGCACTCTATGGTTTGAACACTCACCACAATGAGTACAAAAGAAGAAAAAATGAAAAATGAAAGAAAAGAAAACTTCTGACTTGGCGGTCAGAGTCACAGTCACAGTCACAGTGAGGTATTGCACAAGCACATTTCTGTTGGTATAAAGGAGCCCCAGTAGTGTTTCTTCACAAACTTTTGCTCATTAATTAGTTGTCTGAAAGTATTAAGGTAGACCACCTTAACCCACTGCAGTTTTCCTATCGGACAAAGATCGGAGTGCAGGATGCAATTATCTATCTGCTCCATAAGGCTTTTTCTTCACCTGAACAAAGCTGACAGCACTTTGAGGATTAGGTGTTTTTTGATTTCTCCAGCACCTTCAATATCATCAAGCCATCCCTGTTATGTAGTAAACTCAGAGATATGCAGGTGGATGAGTCTGTGGTGTCCTGGGTAATGGAGTATCAGTCAGACAGACCGTAGTTTGTGAGACTCTAGGACTGTGTTTCTGATATGGATGTGAGCAACACTGGCGCACCACAAGGAACAGTCCTGTCTCCATTTTTCTTTGCTCTGTACACCTCACACTATAAATATAATCCCAGTTCATGTCACTTGCAGAATTTCTTAAATGATTCTGCATTTATGGGGTGTGTTGATAAAAGAGATGAGACACGTATTAGACTCAGGTGTTTCTTGGTACAAAAAAAAATTGTCTGCAACTTAACATCAGCAAAACCAAAGAAATGAATATTGACTTTCACAATACTAGTTCAGTTACTATTCAGGGTGTAGATGTACAGGTGGTCCACTACTACAAGTACTTGGGGGTCCACATTAATGACAGGTTGGACTGGTCTCGGAACACAGAGGAATTGTATAAGACAGGACAGCGGAGACTGAGTTACTTTAATGTGGGAAGTGACATCCTTCACATCTTCTATAACTCTGTGATGGCCAGTGTGATTTTCTATGCTATGGTGTGCTGAGCTGATAATATCACTACAAGAGAGGCCCAGCGAATCATCAAGCTAATTATAAGCACCCACTCGGTTATAGGACACACTCTGGACCCCCTGGAGGTTGTAGCAATGGACAGGATTTAAATGAAAAAATAATTCTACAACATAAAAAGGGAAAGTTTTGTGACTTTGTGGGAGCAAAAGAAAGAAAGAAAGAAAGAAAGAAAGAAAGAAAGAAAGAAAGAAAGAAAGAAAGAAAGAAAGAAAGAAAGAAAGAAAGAAAGAAAGAAAAATAAAGTTGTGTTTAAAATAAATGCATTTCAAATGTCCACCTACTGTCTTTGTATTAAATTGTCTGGCATAGGCAACTGGACTAAAATCAAGTATCTGTTTTGTATTCAAATTACACAATTTCTTTATTTATGCTTAAAAATAATAAATTACTATGTCTGCATTGCATTGGTTGGGGCAACATCAATACAAGCATAATTTAAATATTCAAACATTATTGAAATTAAATATTCTCACATCAGCCTGCCAGTTTCCTAAGTTTGCATTGTCCATGCTCTGGCCTTAGTGAGACAGAGTCTACCACAACTGGAACCAGATCTGAAAGGATGACAGTCCAGCACTGGCCACCACCACAAACAACATAGACAGCTGTCCTTAGCCAGGTTGTGGACACCAATAAATTAATTGATAAAATCATATTTTTGATGTTGAGATGAGCAGTCAGCTCATCGTAACATGCAGTGCATATGCAGACTCCACGCAGGTTGTGAATGGATCAGGAGTTGAGCCCAGGTCTCTAAAGATACGGACCTCCAAGTCACCTTTCATTATGACAACAGTGAGGCAGAGTAGCTACTGTGTCATCCTATTAGAAGCAATGCTGCCTTTCATATGATTCAATAAAATCTGTATCTTTAGTGCAGACGTAACATCAGACAAACACAGAAAAGAACATCACCTTCCAAAAGTAACAAGTAAATTCAAGGAACACATTTCACTTAACAATAATACAATAGTATAATACTTACTTAGTTATGGGAGGTGCACAAATAGAATATTTTAAAGTTACAAAAGTCGAAATAAATGGATAATATTTATCCCTACTTGATGAAGTTTTCCATCCATTCAAGAGGCCTAGTAGTATTGGGTTCAAGACAGGAACCAGCTCTCGATAAGGTGCCACACCACTGCACACCCTTTTTCTTAAATTATGGTTGAAGAAATCACTTTTACTGCGGTGGGCTGGCACCCTGCCCGGGGTTTGTTTCCTGCCTTGTGCCCTGTGTTGGCTTGGATTGGCTCCAGCTGACCCCCGTGACCCTGTAGCTTGGATATAGCGGGTTGGACAATGGATGGATGGATGGAAATCACTTTTATTCAGCTAGGTCTTTATGAATTACCTTGAATATGGGAAAAAGAAGGTAAAAGCTTTTCCTACACAGAAATGAAAAATAGAAAAGAAGGTTAGAGGCACAAGGTTTCATCTACATAGCCTTCCTCAGGTTTATTAAGTCACATCAATATCTGAGTCAACTAATTATGCAAGTTTTCTAAAAGGTCATTAGGATTATAGTTTAGTTTTTTCTTTTACTATATAGTGCTGTTGTTTTCTGCATCCTGACTCAAATATTTTCACTTGCTCTGAACCCTCATATTTTGCAGCGTCACTTCTCCTATAAATTTCTCTGTCAGTTGCCTTTCCAAATTTTCAGTAGACTATTTCCCCAAAGGGCAGTTACACTTCAAAACAGATCTGAAAACCACACACAAACATTAAGTTCATCATACATTTGGTGAAGCGTCACATTAAAAACTGACTGTAAAACTTCAGCTTAACTCTAGGTCTCATTAAATTCTTGTCAAAGGACTGCATGGTATCTTGATAAAATGTCATGTACATTTCTGTCTTCCACATCAAAATATGTGTCCATCAAAATTCTCAGACTAAATCTTCAGCATATATAAACTGGCCTTTATTTTTCCCATAAGCTGTGTAGAAGATAATATTGTAAAGCTGTTTAGATTTGGATATCGAGTATTGATGAATCTACAGAGGATCCAGAAAATGTCCGGACTCCTTCACTGTCTGCACACTTTATTCTGTTGTAGATTTAATACGAGATGAATATATTTGCCATTTTGCCCATCACTTTACACTCAACAACCCATAATGACAAATTAAAAACATGTTTTGAGAAAGGTTTGGAAATTTTTAAAAAATCAAAACTGAAATCTCTCATTCATATCAGTTTTTAGACCCTTTACTATGGCCCTCCAAATTGTGGTCAGTTACATTCTCTTTGCTTTACTTATCCTTGTGATGTGTCTAGATCATGATTGGAGTCCATCTCTGGCAAACTGAGTTGATTGGAAACCATTTAGAAAGGTACACACCTATGCATATCAGGTTCAAACTGCACTTCAGGACAAAAACCAAGCCATGGAATTCAAGACACATCTTTAATCAGATTGTGGTGAGGCATAGATTTGGGTATAAAACGATTTCTAAAGTTTTCCTAGGAGTACAGTGGCCTCAATAATTGTGAAATGGAAAAAGTTTGGAACCACCAGGGCTCTTCCTAGAATTGTCTGTCTGGTTAAACTGAGTTACTGGGTAGGAATGACTTTGGTCTGGGAGGTGACCAAGCACTCAATGGTCACTCAAACCTAGATTCAGAAGTCCTCTGCTGAGATGGGAGAACATGTCAGAAGGATGACCATCTCCACAACATTCCATCATTTAGGCACTCATGGTAGAGTGGCTAGACAGAGAAAAAGGCATATGACAGTTTAGAGGACTCAAAGATCATGAAGAAAAAGATTCTCTGGTCTGGTGAGACAAAACCCCAAACACTGCAGTATGCCTGATGAAGATCAGGCACTGCTCATTACCTGCTTAATACCATCTTCACAGTGAAGCATAGCGGTGACAGTGTCATGTTATTGGGGCGGTTCTCAGCTGCAGTGGCAGGGAGACTGGTCAGAACTGCAAAAAGGATGAATGACACTGAATACAGAGAAGTCCTTGAAGAAAACCTGGATCAGAGTGCACCTGATCTCAGACTGGGATGACAGTTCACCTTTCAGCATGACAATGACCCAAAGCATACAGCTAAGACAATTCTGAAGTTGCTTCGGGACAAGTCTCTGTCTGTCTTTGAGTGGCACAGCCAAAGCCCAGACTTAAAGTCCATAGAAAAGCTGCAGAGTGCCTTGAAGTTGGCAGTTAACACGTCCCATCCAATCTAATGGAGTCTGAGAGAATCTACAAGGAGGATTGAGCTAAACTGTTCAAATCCAGAAGTGCAAAGCATTTTGAGACTTACAGAAGAAAACCAAGTATTGAACAATATTCTGAATACTAATACAAATAAAAGATTTCAGTCTTTGATTTTTATTAAATTTGCAAACCTTAATGAAAACATGTTTTTACTTTGTCATTATGGGTAATTGAATATAGACTGATGGTGAAAATATATCCATTGAAAATTAAATCTATAACTCAAAATGTACAGAAAGTGAAATATTTTGTGAATCAGCTGTATAAGTTTTAGGTGTCCCCAGATATCATCTGCCTGTTCCCAGTATGCAGCCTGAGGGCGGAACAACAGATTCCAGTCAAATTTAGCTCATTTAGTATAGTCCTTGATTTTGATAAGGTTAATGTATAAAAATTACAACCTTTTTATTCAAAGGTTTTACCTATAATAAAGTTGACTTTTCAACAAAATGTTTGAAGTAAAAGTTTAAATTTCTGCTGATTTAGTTTAAAGCATTTTTAAATGTTTCCCACTGGTAACAGTCCGCCATTAGCTTACATTCAGCATGAGAGAGGCTTTGCTGTTTGTATTATTGTGACTTTGTTTGAAGATTATGTGGTTTGGAATAAAAGTCCATATAGTATTTATTTAGAATGTTTACTTTTATTCAATTTATTCTAAATTTTTAACACTTTTTATTTATAATTCATATTTCCTTTTGATATCAAAAGGAAAAGCACTTTGCACTTTTCTACATTAAGCTGCCTTGTCCAAGTGTTCATCCAAGTCTGTGGATTGCCAAAGACTTTTTGAATAGTTTTTGCAGATGCATAAATATATCAAACTAAATCATGTGAATGTGCTTGAAAATAAAACATATATAGAATTTATTTTTAGAAAGTTTTTATTTAACTCTTAATTCTTTTAAGCAATGGACAAAATTATTTAGTGACTGGAAGGGAGAGTCGACAGGTCCACTTGGTGATGCCAGACTCATATTCAGTCTCCTTCACTTGATGAACATTTTCTGTTGTGTTCATTTCTGTTGATTGAGCACTGATGTTGGTTTTATTTTATGAAATTGAACATTGCAGCATAGATGCACTGCTATTCAAGTAGATTTGTATTTCATTAGTATGTGTTATGTTGAACACGACATACAATAGGTGAGCCTCACAAAACATGTGCCTGCATCATTGCTGGGGTGCCTCTTGGTGAAGAAGCCCAAATGTTCGTCCTGTGGTTCTGTGAGTTTCCCCCCACTGTTTAAAAGCATCACTGCTAGGTGAACTCTCTGGTGTGAATGAGAGGGGCCGTGTGAATGAAGAGCCCCTTTGTGATGGACTGGTCTCCCCTTCTAGAATAATTTCTAATTTGCATTCTCTGCTTCCAGAAAAGACTCCATTTTCTTGCAATTCTGTACCAGAATCAATGGGTGTAGAAAATTGTTCTGTTCTTTTTGTGGCTACTGATACTCTCATAAGTGGTGTGACCACAATGTCTCCATTTAACTTAGACCTAAACTTCTGTTAAATTTGTATAAACTAACAGGAGGTAATTATCCCATAAGAACATTAAAAATCAAAGCTTATAGCCACAATGTATTCTTTATTGAGCAGAGACTGCAATGTATTTGAAGGTCCCTGAAAAAAGATTAATTCATATCACAGCTTATTAGTACCCCAAAAGCACACACTTTAACAAACCACAAAATGTTGAAAAACGTTCAAGAAAAGAGTGGGACTAAGACAAGACTGAGGGCTGCTCTTCTTTATAATTTTATTCAAATGTTTATAAAAATTTGACCAATTAACAATACAATTCCATATACGCCCTTTCCTTGCTTTCATTCTCTCTGTAAGTGGAATATTCTGTCAAATGTTTGATTATATAAAAGTCTTTGTCTTCGAACTTTAGAAGTTCTTTATATGGTCTCTAGTGATTTATATTTAAAGATGGGATTTTATTACAGCTTATATAATATTAAGTAATTCTAGTAAAAGTGCTGATTTATGTGTGGCAAGCTAATTAAGTGCATAAAAAGTCTGACAAAGAAAAAGAGACCATTCAGTCCTCAGGTTCGTTTAGTTAGTTAATAGCTAAGCTGTCCCAACATCTCATCCAAATGCTTTTTAAATGTTGTTAATGTTCATAACTACGTGACTTGCTCCAGATTCTCACAAATTTTATCATGAAGAAGGGCTTCTTGGACTTAAAACTCTTATTTTCCACGGGCATCCTCAAGCACCTGATTCCCAATTTAATCAAGCATATGCTGCTTGATCATCTCCATTCTTTGGAGAATTTTAAAGACCTGCATTAGGTCCCCACACAGTCTTCTCTGCTTGCAGCTACAAAGGTTTAGCTCTCTGAGTCTGTCACAGTAGGTCATGACGTGTAGTCCCGAGATGCACATGGTCGCCATCCTCTGCACATCTTATAGTGGCACTCAGTCTTTTTTATAACATAACGTCCAGACCCGTGCACAATACTCCAGATGTGGCCTCTCAAGTGTATTAAACAGTCTTGTCCCCTGATTTATATTCAACAGTTTTTACAATGTACCCTAGTACAGGGGTCCTCGGGTTACAACGTTTCGAGTTTACAACGCTCACTCCCATAAAAACTTTAAAAAAGGAATAAAGGTTAGGATTTTTTTTACACTAATTTTTTCTGTTACTACAGTACAGTGAACAGTACAGTATATTTATGTCCTTTTCCTTTTTCTGAGTTTTAGATTTTGTGTTTTTATGTTCTAGATTATGATTTTGCAAATGTGTTAAGATAAGTAAGTTACTTAGGCTAGAGTGTGTTTCGACTTACGCCAAAATTCATCACTGTTGTAGGAGTGGAACTGTGTCGTAACCCGAGGACCCCCTGTATTTTATTTTCCTCTTCTATTGCTTATGCACATTGCCTAGGTGATGTCAGTGTTGTATTTACATAAACCGTAGGTTGCTTCACGTAGGACAGTGTCTGCCACCTTGTATTTATAAATGATGCTACTTTTGTCCATGTGTAGCTTTTTGCACTTTTGTATGTTAAACTGTATTTTCCAAGACTTTTCCAGTTCTGTGCAGGTCTTTTGAATTATTTTTGCAAAAGTGTAAATATGTAAATATAGAAAATAAGGCAACAAAGTCAGAATAACTGAATCCCTAAATCACAATAACTTATTAATTATCAAATATATTTACTGCACACTCCACCTTGAATCTATGCAGAAGGAAAGCAATGCAGCACTTAGTCTTAGCTTTAATTAGTCATAAAAAAAACAGACAGACACAATATTGTGATTACCAACATCTAACCCAATAATGAAGATTAGAGATGGCTTGTGGCAGAGATTGTTTAATATAGACAAAGGCTGCAGTACAGAGGTTTTGAGCTGAATAAGAAACATTAAAACAATTGTGATGAGAATGGGATGCTCAGCCCAAAAAGAACTGCCATTCTATTTACTATAATTGTATAAAATAACATCAAGCCAAGATTGAAGGTCTTTAAAGTCCTATTGTCCATCATGCTACTGTATAGTTTATTTCTTTGTGTTTGGGGTTCTGTGCATAAAGAAAAATTTTCTAAAATTTGTGTGACATTTTCCCATAATGTGCTTCCAGCTGTGTTCCAATGTTCTTGTTGAAGAATTTATTTTAAAGTAACATCTGGCATCAGCTGTTCCATCCATAGTTTAAGCACTTGGATAATGTCACCTCTTAATTTCTGAGTCACTAAACTGAAAGTGTTCAACTTCTTCAAACTTTCCTCATAGCTCAAACCCATATAAGTTACTAGCCATCCCCCATTTAGAAGTGAAACAGGACAGCGTGGAGGGCCCTGACCGGCTCCCTACTCCTGATGTCACTCTTCCCTCTCCCCTCAGCCTACAGGATCTGTCTCAGATTAGCGCGAATATATATCGCTCCTGCAAGCGAACTATGATTCTTAACACGATGAGAGAAGTTGCAAAATCAACCGTAATGTTCAAGCAAATTCCAGAAAGAACCTGATCTAAATCTGTTAAGTAGTTGTCTCGTTCGCTAGCTAAGTGGATGTAAGATATGCCCCAAAGCTGGTGCTTGAGTGATTATGGCATCCCCTCCACTTGGCCCCCTGTGTCTTTCTTGGATTCTCACAAATAAATCGGTACCACAAGCGAACTACGATACTTAGCGCGATGAGAGAGGTCGCAAAATCAACCGGAATGTTTAAGCAAACTATAGAAAAAATCCCGATTTAAATCCATTAAGTAGTTCTCTCATGAAAAGCAGACAGACATTGGATTTTATATATACAGAGAAGAAGAGAGCTGTATCTTAGTCCTGGAATCAGCCTATTGTGTGTTTTTTTTTGTAATATGGAGACTAAAACTGAACACAGGAATCCAGAGGAGGCCTCGCAAGTGAGTTGTTTAACTTAACATAACCTCTCTTCACTCATATTCCAGACATTGCTCTATATAGCCTAACATCTTATAAGCCTTCTTGATTGCTTCTGTACACTTTCTGGATGTAGATAATGACAAGTCCCTTTTGACTCCCAGGTCCTTCTTACATGTTGCTTGCATTAAAATTCATCTGCCACTAATCTGCCCAAGCCTGTATGCAGTCCAGGTCTCTCAGTATTGAGTCAGCTAACTCCATGTTGTCTGCATTTCTACCTGTTTGGTATCATCTGCAAACCTATCAGTTTTATTCTTTTCCAGATCACTTATGTGTATTAAAAGAGCAGTGACCCCAGCACTGACACCTGAGGGACACCACTTTAACATCATCTCACTTTGAAATGTTCCCTTCACCATAATCCTTTGCTTCCTGGGTTAGAAACAATTATGTACCCACCTACAAACTGTTGCCTGAAATCCTGCTTGATCCTCAGAAATATTTCAAATGTGATCCTGTGTGAAGCAGTGCTTCATATTTTACATAAATAACATAATACTTTCAAACTTAATCCAATTCAGGGGCACTGGGACCTGGAAACAATCCTGGATAGGACACCAGTTCATTGCAGAGCCCACTTATTCAAATACTCGTATAAGGGTCAGTTTCTTATATATTATACTAGCCGTCCCCCATGGCTTCGCCCGCATAGTACTGAAACAGGACAAACTTTACAAATCAATAAACAAACAAGTATCGCTAGCTAAGCAGAGTCAAGGTCCGCTCCAAAACGTTTCGAGAGATACAACGATTTGAGTGGAGGCTGGCACATGAGTGAGGAGGTCCCCGCCGGCTCCCCACTCCTGTCGTCACACTTCCCCCTCCTCTTGGCCAGTAGCCTCTGTCTTAGATTAGTATGAATATATCGCTCTTGCGATATATGGCCATATCACATCCCCGGAAGTGCTCCCAGGTCCAATATAAAAGGAGCCCATTGCAAGACATGGATGAGTCAGAGTTGGGAGGCAGCGGGTGACGCTCATTGGAGGAGAGAGAGAAGGAGAACTTAAAAGTTTATATATTTACTGTAATCATAATTTTATTGAGCTAAATGGATTAATCCTTTTTAAAGTTTTAGAACCAGAGTTGTGTTAGGTCATGTGTGTCTGGGGTTTGGGAGCTCAGTGGCACCCCCTACTGTTCACATGGCTCATAAAGTTTAAAAGGTTCTGCACTTATGAGGTGGTATCTAAAATATAGTGCACAATTTTTGGAGACCATAATAACTTTAGTGCAAAGTGGAATGACTAGACTTATTTGAGGACTAAATGGTTTGAGATACAGTATGATGAAAGATTGACGGAGTGGCATTTTTCAGATGTAGGTGGAGTTATGAAGGATGGCTCATGTCAGATGCTGGTCTACAATCAGTTCTTCAGTGACACTTGTGGGAACAGATGGAAACCAATTAACAGTAGATTTAGAAAAATAATGAAATATTTTTTAGTTACCCAGAGAACAGCTGGGACACTGAAAGAGTTAACTAGCAGGATGGCCATAAACAGTATCTTAGTGTATTTTGGACATGTTGTGTGAATAGTAATAAGAGAGCTGTCATGGGATGAATGGCCTGTTCTTGTGAAGATATTCTTTGGCTTATAATAAAAGTAAAAAAAGACACGAAAAGGGTTGTGGCACCACTGGGTGAATCCTGTTTAATAGCAGGTGTTGTGCCAAAAATGAAAACAAAAACAAATGAACATGTTGTCAGTTCACTACTAGGAAAAACATCTTATGCAGACTCAAGTCTGTTATGAATGCCTACTTCCAGTGGTTTTAAATGTCTTCCAGGGCAGCAAAGACAGGACTTCCGGATATCCTCCATCCTATGATCATCGGATCTGGGAATACAAGAGGGAAAGAAAAGAGTGACAGCCCCAACCCCTAGATTGGAGTGAATTTACCATCAATGTTGAAGCCCTGAAGATGCACTGAAAGCATGTGTGTGTGACTGAGTTTTTAATTTTATTGCATCATTTATTTTCAGGTGAACCTCATGAGGCTTCTCGGTTCAAGTCCAGCTCTGAGTCCAGCTCTGAAGAGGCAGGGATTTCATGTGAAGCAGCTGGGAGTCTAAAAAAGAGGCAACGAAGACAAAGAACACACTTCACTAGCCAGCAACTGCAAGAACTGGAGGCCACTTTCCAGCGAAATCGATACCCAGACATGAGCATGCGTGAAGAAATAGCTGTGTGGACCAATCTCACTGAAGCTCGCATCCGGGTAAGCACCACAATGACCTTACAGAAAATGGTAACAAATGATTGCCTCTTCACAAGACTTTCTTCTATGCTAAAAATGATTGGGATATTGCAGTTATGGGGCTTACACTCTCATCCTAAATGAAACTTGCTTAATCCAGTTATGGGAGGATACAGCCTCTCCCCACAGTCCCAGACCCAAGTCAGGAGCCATTTTTTGACTGGGCACTAGTCTGTCGCTGGGTACATTTGCTCATGTAGTCATTAACATAATGTTCATGTCCTTGGGATGTGGCAATTTGACCAGAATAGTACCTGGAGAAAAACCAACACAGAAAGCATCAAAACTATATATACACAGGCAGTGACTGGGCTATCATTTGATCCCAGGACTCTAAAGTTGTGAGGCTGCCACCTACTAAAAATAAAAACTTTAGTGAACTGAATTAGTGCCCATGGAGAAACACCTGAAAAACTACTCTATCTGTCTTATTGTTGTCTTATGTTTTCTGTCATTTGAAAATGGAAATAAATTACTTTAGGATAATAAAAGTCATTTGTGATAAAATGGGACCAGACTGTATATGTTGTAGATATCGTTTCAGAATTTGGTTTAGAAGTGGAGTGGTATAATAGCAAACTGGTTAACACCACTACCTCAAGGCTTTAAGAAAAAGCATTCGCATTTTCATTCTGGTACAATTGTGTGAAGAGGTTCTGCTTAGAGATATAATATAATAAATATAAAAGAGGGTGACATGCTGGTTCAGCAGTTAAATCTTCTACCTCACAGTTCCTGTCTGTGTGAAGACTGTGAGTTCTTTATGCATACTGTAATCTCCTGTGTACTTCAATCTTTCTCCAACATCGCAAAGATGTGTGTTCAGTTCATTGTCAGCTCCAAATTATCTCCAGCATATGTAAGTGTTGGTTTAAAATGTCCTCTGTAATGGAGTGCAATGTGTCCAGTGTCACCTGAATTATCACTCTGATGGTGCAGGTTGGCTCCATGCTCGCTGTGCCATTTTGGAGCCTCATTAACCCGCAACCATTGCTAGTCATAACCGAGATGAAAATGAAGACACATACATCTAGCCAAGGGGTAGGTGCAAAATTAAGAGTGTTTTTATTAAAAGTCCATCAAAAAAACAGTGTTTTAAAGTGCAATGTTATATTTCCTTATATAAATAATGCAATAAAACAAATTGGTGGATGTTAAAATCAATCCACAAATAATTTCTTAAAATTGATATTAAAATAAAAAGATAGTTCCTTTATAAACTCACAAGCCCCAATGCTTCTCTCACAAATTTGGCTTCTCCTATGCTAATCCTATGTAGGACCTTGCAGTAAAAGGAGACACCCACCAGTAGGTGCAGTCAACCATTACATCCAGGCTCAGGTCCTCATTGCCACACCCTTGGCAACCATGGGGCGCCACGCCAAGCAGCACACGTCTCCTGCCACCTGTCCCTTGGCATCAGTAGGAGCGCCCCTTCTTGAGTTTAACAACCTCCTTGCCCTTAGGCTCTGCTCCTGACCACCTGCCTCCATTCTGAAACACCCCAGCCCTGGCACCCCCTGTGCAAGCTACTTTTATTGCTTTGATTGAGCGCCACTCCCTCCACAGCACAAATGAGGCACCTGACTGATAACTGTATTGGCACGTGTATGGGTGATCAGCCAGGTAACCCTTTATCTTTAGAGCAGAGCACATTCATACACACCTGCCCCTAATTCTGAACCTGCACAATCTAGGGTGCGATTATTTATTTAATACTTGCCCAATGCCACGAACCACTAATCACATGCCTCAGCTCTCTGTGACTCCACTTATAAAATAATGTAATATATTTTACTAGTCATAGTACCCATCATTGCCCATGAATATTTGTATAATGGATTATAGCAATAATGCAAATGTAACTGGGAAAAACTGCTTTTTGGAAATTCAAGATGGCTTAGCCCAACCGCAATGAGACAAAAATATCAATAATCAGATTGCAATTCAGAGGCGCTGACATCTGAGGTTCGATTCCCAAAAGGGGATGCAAAAGTATGTACAACTGACGACCCCCAATAAGAGTGAAACGTGTATCGCATACTCTTGGTATTATTTGGCAGATATATACTGCTCAAAAGAATAAAAGGAACACTTTTTAATCAGAGTATAGCATAAAGTCAATGAAACTTATGGGATATTAATCTGGTCAGTTAAGTAGCAGAGGGGGTTGTTAATCAGTTTCAGCTGCTGTGGTGTTAATGAAATTAACAACAGGTGCACTAGAGGGGCAACAATGAGATGACCCCCAAAACAGGAGTAGTTTAACAGGTGGAGGCCACTGACATTTTTCCCTCCTCATCTTTTCTGACTGTTTCTTCACTAGTTTTGCATTTGGCTACAGTCAGTGTCACTACTGGTAGCATGAGGCGATACCTGGACCCTACAGAGGTTGCACAGGTAGTCCAACTTCTCCAGGATGGCATATCAATACGTGTCATTGCCAGAAGGTTTGCTGTGTCTCCCTGCACAGTCTCAAGGGCATGGAGGAGATTCTAGGAGACAAGCAGTTACTCTAGGAGAGCTGGAGAGGGCCATAGAAGTTCCATAACCCATCAGCAGGACCAGTATCTGCTCCTTTGGGCAAGGAGGAACAGGATGAGCACTGCCAGAGCCCTACAAAATGACCTCCAGCAGGCCACTGGTGTGAATGTCTCTGACCAAACAACCAGAAAGACTTCATGAGGGTGACCCAAGGGCCCCATGTTCTCTAATGGGCCCTGAGCTCACTGCCCAGCAGCATGCAGCTTGATTGGCATTCGCCATAGAATACCAGAATTGGCAGATGCACCACTGGTGCCCTGTGCTTTTTACAGATGAGAGCAGGTTCACCCTGAGCACGTGACAGAAGTGAAAGGGTCTGGAGAAGCCATGGAGAACATTATGCTGCCTGTAACATCATTCAGCATGAGCAGTTTGGTGGTGGGTTAATGATTGTCTGGGGAGGCATATCCATGGAGGGTCACACAGACCGCTACAGGCTTGACAAAGGCACCTTGGCTGCCATTAGGTATCAGGATGAAATCCTTGGACCCATTGTCAGACCCTATGCTGGTACAGTGGCTCCTGGTGCACGACAATTCCTGGCCTCATGTGGTGAGAGTATGCAGGCAGTTCCTGGAGGATGAAGGAATTGATACCATTGACTGGCCACCACACTTTCCTGACCTAAATCCAATAGAACACCTCTGGGACATTATGTTTTGGTCCATCCAATGCCACCAGGTTGCACCTCAGACTGTCCAGGAGCTCAGTGATACCCTGGTCCAGATCTGGGAGGAGATCCCCCACAACACCATCTCTCATCTCATTAGAAGCGTGCACCGATGTTGTCAGGCATGTATACAAGAACACAGGGGCCATGCAAAGTGCTGCGTACAATTTTGAGTTGCTGCAATTAAATTTTGGCAAAATGGACTAGCTTGCCACATAATTGTTTCTCTCTGATTTTTGGGGCGTCTTTGAATTCAGGGCTCTGTAGGTTGATCATTTTCATTTCCATCAAACGATGTGGCATCCTTTCGTTCCTAACACATTACCCAGTCTATATCAATATAGATATCCAGGAGGATTTCTTTTTCCCATTGAGATCTGATGTGTTTTCAAAGTGTTCCTTTAATTTTTTTGAGCAGTTTATATCACAAATATAAGGAACGTTCAAAATGTTTCCACTTTTTTTTTTTACTCTATTTATTAAAAATCCTAATTTTCAGCTTTAACTGATGGTATTTGTTGCACACTAACCTGTTTGTTTGTCTCAGCATAAATGGCTGAAGGGGCAAAAAAAAAACCAAAACTGCATCATTACAGCAAAATGGTGCAGCCAGTGGTAATGAGTTTGGCGTGTTGTTTAGGTCTGGCCCTGTCAGTGACTCAGTACAAACAAAGGCATTGTGGCATTATTGGGGACCAGCACAAAGAAAATCACACATCACTTAAAAAAAGGCTCCGTTTACTTTCTCAAAATGTTGCATTTACATTATTGTTCATGCAATTTAAAATACAGGTTTCTTGGAGCTCCAGGAATTTTGTAATGGGAGAGTAAACACCACAAAAAATACACAAATTACTGCAAAACATCTGAGTGTATGTTTCTGAAATTTTGTGAGTATATTAGAGTTAACCCAACTTAACATATTGAGTTTATGGAGTTTTGAAAGTTGCATCATGAATAATAGTTCAATAGAGAGGAGCAACACAAAAAAGAATCATTAGATTTACCCAGCTTACATGTAATTTTAATGATTAAATTATTCGACAAAACAGCAATTGTATTAATGTGTGATTTAACATCTGTTTGTGAAACCACAGCAAACCAGGAAATACAAAGAATAAAAGTTCATGGTTCCAGCACAACAAGGAGTTACCACATTAACGAAATTCAATCATACACAAAAAGAACAAATTCTACACTCATGAGAAGCAGCAAAATCAGAAACGTAGCATAGAAGATGGACAGAAAAAAACACCGAAATATTTGATTTTTTACGAAAATCACTTTTTGCAAAAGTGTTGTTTTTGCCCACAGCCCCAGGATGCCCTTTAGATTAACTGGTGACTCTGAACTGGCCTGACAGCACTGGTGTTTCTGGACTGTGCTTAGAACAGACTGGAATGCCCTCAGGGTTGGCTCCTGTTTTGCTGTTGTGGCTTTGAATATGGATTTAGCAGATTCAGAGAAATGAAATGTAGGGCCGTCACTGTGAATCGTGACTGCTTCATATTTATATTTCCCATGTATCTATTAAAAATGTTTCCTTTAGAATATCTGATATTTCATCTGTATAGTGCCTCATGGTGGTTACCAGTGATATATTAAAATAATGATTGATTAGGGTTGGCACCCTGCCCGGGATTGGTTCCTGCCTGGTGCCCTGTGTTGGCTGGGATTGGCTCCAGCAGACCCCCGTGACCCTGTGTTCGGATTCAGCGGGTTGGAAAATGGATGAATGGATGGATGATTGATTGATTTGGAATGAGTGCAGAGAATTAACAGATCAGACTATATTACTGTGACTTTAGTTATGATGCCAGCATATTGCTTGGACACGTTGAGTGACATCACTACTTCAGATGTGGAGCTGAGGTCCATTAATGAGCAATGTCCAATTACTTCTCTTCTCTTTATCCTCCAGGTGTGGTTCAAGAACCGTAGAGCAAAATGGCGAAAAAAAGAGCGTCACCAGCCACAAGATATTTGCAAGCCGGGCTTTGCCTCCCAGTTCCCGGGAATGCTTCCCCAGTACGAGGAAGTGTATGCTGGCTACTCCCCTTACACTAACTGGGCTACCAAGGGACTGCACAGTGGTGGCATCGCAACCAAAACCAGCTTCCAGTTTTTCAACTCCATGAACGTCTCCCCACTGCCCTCACAGCCGATGTTCCCTCCTCCACCACCACCCACCTCCCTCACCAGTGTGCCGATGCCCAGCTCAGTTGCATCAGGCATTGAGAACCTGTCTGGCTCTTCAATAAGTACTGGGGTCACCCCATCACCTTATTGTGCCTCTTCATCTCCTTATAATTACAGTCGGGATCCTGGTGGACACAGTCTGGCAAACCTGAGACTGCGTACCAAGCAGCACACACATTTTGGGTATGGGATGATGCAGAGCTCAGCAGCGAGTCCCTGTGAATATAATATGGACCGTCCAGTATAAGACAAGAAGACGAAGCAACAAAGCAACAAAAAACTGACCTTTGAAATTAATGTGCTATAAAGTCGTCCTTGGTGACATTTTTGGTGCTTTTCCTATAGACACTGATAGCAAAATAAATAGGAAACACAGCTTGGTTATTAAGGGAGAAGTTTGACTGCAGGGTTTAAAAAGCAGGATTCCTTTGGATTCCTCACTCAGCTGTTTGCTAAATGATTTATTATTTTCTGAATGTTTTATGAAAAAAAACGAGAAACAGCTCCTCAGGTGAGTTACTTGTATAATTGGCTCAGAAAGCCCAGACTACAGAGTTTTTCCTATAAACCCAAAGAAAATGGTGTTGTTCTTTCAACAGTTTAGGGTTAGCCATTTTTCTGTCCTAGTCCAGACAGCAGTGTTTTGATTTTTTTTTAATACTCAAGACAACAAGTAGTTGCTGTTCTTTGACTGCACTGCCAGCCTGACGTATCTCTCATCTACTGTTGTGAAAAGTTTACATTTTTGTAATTTCATTGATATTTGTTTTTAATAAAATTGTTTTTTTTTTAATATTGTGTGATTGTATATTTAAAGATTCATAAAAATTTAAATTAATATCATATCCTCAAACCTGCAGATTCCAGTCCAAAATTCGCATTAAGGAAGGGCATAATTCTTTTATTGTGTTTACAAAAGGTATTTTATTTAACCTGTAAGGTTCTTTTTATATTGGTGGACACATTTATACTAGAATTGCCTAAATCATTGGCCTTGATTTACACGCACACCCCATAATACTTACGTCTTTTACATTCACACAGACAGCTAATGGTCGAGGCAAGCAAACCTCGCTTCAATATCTCAGTGACGGATGATGCTGGCTACCTCAGCTTTAATACCTTAGCAAGGACCAGAAGCCACTCTGCTCACAAGCTGCTTATCTGTTGGGATGCCAACAGGCTTTAGCACCCAAATCGCTGCCCCTGAAGTGCTACAACTCACACAAATTAGCGCTGGCCGAGGCTGGCTACCTCAACCTCAACACCTATCTTGTAAGAGGGACACATATGTTCTGCTCCAGAAAGAGCTAAACAAATAAAGTAACAAAAGCCAGGAGAATTTTCTGCCGGGATGATTATATCCTTTTGGTTTCTGAACCAAAAGAACAAACAACAAATCTTATTCATTATTCACAGCAGATGATATCAGTAAATAAGGCAAGATTCAGTGAGATAAGCTTCAAAGATTATTTTTAAGCATTGCCTTTATGGACAAACAAAGTTTGTTTTTATCTATCTATCTATCTATCTATCTATCTATCTATCTATCTATCTATCTATCTATCTATCTATCTATCTATCTATCTATCTATCTATCTATCTATCTATCTATCTATCAAACCGATTGGTAATTGTAATAAAATGGTATATGATAGGAAACTATAAAGGTGATCTATCTAGTTTTATTTAAGTATAACCAAGAGAGACATGCTCATGTAAATTAAAGTTTCCATTCTTCTTAATCCAGCCAAGTGTTCATTAAATGTATGTGCCACCATGGCATAGGCTGTCGCCCCTTCTCCATTTGAGCGCATTTTCATTTTGTGGGTGTGCTGTACTTTTGTCTTCTGACAGAGTGATGTTTTGGTGTGGTTTCAGAACTGCCTATGATGTCTCTCCCTCGACTAATGCTTTGTTCTCATATTAAAAGAGGAGTGCCATCTGCCTCTTTCAAAGCTGTATAGCATCTGTGCCAATCCAACAGAGCTGCCTAATCTTGTATTGTGGCTTGATGGCTATTTTTAGAAAGTGATATCAATCAAAAACTGGATGACCGAGAATTTCCTTTGGTCGTGCTATCTATCATCCTTTAGTTAATTATAACATACAACAAAGTTCCCAAGCTCCTATTTTACATGAGTATAAGCACTTGTCAGTTTATCTGAGATTAAACTTTACTCTGGTGATTGTAATTACTCTCTGCTCCAGAGGTTGGCGCTGTGTCCTAATGCCTGGTCTTTTCCTCCCTCTGCCGACCGGCTGATTGACAGCTGGAAATCTCAGATGTCACCTCCGGTGTCTGTCCACCTGGACCCTTCTCTTCCTGCCGGGAGGACATATGACCGGAAGTTTGGACTTTTTTTTAAATCAGTTCACTATGGAACTCCTGTCTGAAAAGACATTCTTTGCAATTATTGCTTGTATGTCTATTTTTCAATTATATGGGGTCACTATGTGGTGCCCCAACTTTTTATAGTGGTCTGTCGCATATCTAAAAACATATACATTCTAACAGATAATAGCACTTGTGTTTAATATTTGCTCTATATTTGCCAATTCTTCCCAAAATTCTTTCTGTTTGCATAATTGCATGCCAGAATGCAACACTCCTTTAAAACACATTGTTATTCCAGTCAATTTGTTTTGCTGCCGATTCAAAAGAGGAGCTGCTCTAATTCCCAATTGGTCCTGGCCCTCTCTCACTGACTGTTGTGCCTTGTCAGTAGGATGTCATTAGTCCTTGTGATCTGTGAGCTAACTGTCAGGACTAACTGTCATATGCCTGCATGTGTTTTTCAATAAACCTTTTTGCAAAACTCTTGTTGAAATCCACTTAATCACAAGTAATATGCTGCAGTAGTTTTTCCATGTGAACTCCATAATATAGTAATACTCTTGGCTCTGCTTTTATCCTTATTACAATAGCCTTCTCTATTAGTCTTTATTTCACTGTTAACTCCTACCACTTTCTTTTATGTGGACTCGTTCCCTGGACACTTTTTACTACTTGGACATGGATTTTTACACACCGAGACTCGTCTGTTTAGTTAGTCAACTTCTAGCACTGAGAACAAATGCGCACGGCGGAGTGGTTCCCTATTCACCTGATGAGGTAAGAAGGCGGTATCGGGGCAACACAGCCAGTGCTAAAACAAAAGCCAAGCATCTAGCAAGAAAGTGGCGCTACAAACCTTCGGTGCCTTCTGTGATCCTGGGAAATGTGAACTCACTACCAAATAAGATCGACGAACTGGCTGCACTGGTGAAAAATGTCAGGATCTACAGAGACTGCAGTTTGCTGTGTTTTAGTGAAACGTGGCTAACAACTAACATTCCAGATGCTAACATAGAGCTACCCGGGTTTAGCACAGTTAGAGCGGACAGAGACGCAAGTACCTGCGGGAAGCAGAAAGGAGGGGGTGTCGCTCTCTATGTCAATACAAGATGGTGCAACTCTGGACATGTAAACGTTAAAATCTCCACTTGCTGCATTGACATCGAACTGTTGGCCGTAAGTCTGCGCCCCTATTACTTGCCCAGAGAGTTTAGACACGTGATTGTTGTTATTGTTTACATCCCCCCTCAAGCGAACGCGGAGATAGCGAGTGACATCATCCATTCCGCGGTTGCTAAGTTACAAACACAGCACCCTGAGGCGCTTGTTCTAATCGCTGGAGACTTTAACCATGTCACGCTGGACAAAACATTACCTGCCTTCTCCCAGTATGTGGATTGTAACACCCGGGGAAATAGGACTATCGACCTACTGTATGCAAACGTTAAAGACGCATACAGCGCCACCTCGCTGCCTGCGCTTGCGAAAGCAGATCATAACCTGGTTCTGCTTCAGGCTCACTACAAACCAAGAGTGAGGGCGCTACCTACAACTACACGCTCATTCAGGAAGTGGTCCCCTGAGGCAGAGCAGGCTCTGAGAGACTGCTTGGGAACTACGGACTGGGATATCCTGCAGAGATCAAATAGTGAGAACCTGAGGAGGTTGTTGACTGCACTACTGATTACATCAACTTCTGTATGGACATTGTAGTTCCAGTAAGAACAGTACACTGCTATGCTAATAACAAGCCATGGATTACAAGTGACATCAAGGGCCTTTTAAACCAGAAGAAAAGGGCTTTTAAAGGCGGTGATCAGCATGAGCTCAAGTGCGTGCAGAAGGAACTCTGAATCTAGCTCAGAGCGGCGAAGAACAGTACAGGAGAAAGCTGGAGCAGAAGTTGCAGAATAACAACATGAAGGAAGTGTGGAATGGGATGAAGATCATCACTGGCTGCAGCTCTAAGCGGGTTGCCACCATCGAGAGAGACGTGGAGAGAGCAAACCAAATGAACAACTTCTTTAACAGGTTTGATCACCCTAACCCACTCTCACCTCGGAGTACTGCATCCACATCTATTACATCCTCCAACCATCTTTCTGCTGATACCAGCATAGGAGAGACATCCCCAACCACAATTACAGCAGTGCAGGTGAGCAGAGAGCTGAAGAGACTTTGTGCCACCAAAGCAGCGGGTCCAGATGGAGTATTGCCACGACTGCTGAAGGCCTGTGTGCTGGAACTGGGGAGTCCTCTACAGCGCATCTTCAACCTGAGCCTGGGACAGGGGAGAGTCCCGAGGCTTTGGAAAACATCTTGTATCACACCAGTCCCAAAGGTATCACGTCCTAGTGAGCTGAATGACTTCCGGCCTGTTGCTCTGACGTCACATGTGATGAAGACCATGGAGCCACTACTGCTTCACCACATGAGGCCACAGGTCCGCCGTGCCCTTGACCCTCTGCAGTTCGCATACCAGGAGAAGGTGGGAGCGGAGGATACCATCATCTATATGCTACACTGATCCCTCTCCCACTTGGACAGAGGCAGTGGTGCTGTAAGAATTATGTTTTTAACTTCTCTAGCGCCTTCAACACCATCCAACATCTGCTCCTTAGGGACAAGCTGACAGAGATGGGAGTAGATTCACACCTGGTGGCATGGATCGTGGACTATCTTACAGACAGACCTCAGTATGTGCATATCTCGGGAACTGCAGGTCTGACATTGTGATCAGCAACATAGGAGCGCCGCAGGGGACTACTTTCTCCGGTCCTGTTCAGCCTATATAAATCAGACTTCCAATACAACTCGGAGTCCTGCCACGTGCAAAAGTTTGCTGATGACACTGCTATTGTGGGCTGCATCAGGAATGGGCAGGAGGAGGAGTACAGGAAGCTAATCAAGGACTTTGTTAAATGGTGCGACTCAAACCACTTACACCTGAACACCAGCAAGACCAAGGAACTGGTGGTGGATTTTAGGAGGCCCAGGCCCCTCATGGACCCCGTGATCATCAGAGGAGACTGTGTGCAGAGGGTACAAACCTATAAATACCTGGGAGTGCAGCTGGATGATAAATTGGACTGGACTGCCAATACTGATGCTCTGTGTAAGAAAGGTCAGAGTCGACTATACTTCCTTAGAAGGTTGGCATCCTTCAACATCTGCAATAAGATGCTGCAGATGTTCTACCAGATGGTTGTGGCAAGTGCCCTCTTCTACAAGGTGGTGTGCTGGGGAGGCAGCATAAAGAAGAGGGACGCCTCACGCCTGGACAAACTGGTGAGGAAGACAGGCACTATTGTAGGCACGGAGCTGGACAGTCTGACATCCATGGTAGAGCGACGGGCGCTGAGCAGGCTCCTGTCAATCATGGAGAATCCACTGCATCCATTGAACAGGATCATCTCCAGACAGAGGAGTAGCTTCAGCGACAGACTGCTATCACTGTCCTGCTCCACTGACAGAATGAGGAGATCGTTCTTCCTTCACACTATGCGACTCTTCAGTTCCACCCGGGGGGGGCAATAACGTTAACAATATACAAGATTATTGTCTCCTTTTACCTGCATTTTTATTACTCTTTAATTTAATATTGTTTTTTGTATCAGTATGTTGCTGCTGGATTATGTGAATTTTCCCTTGGGATTAATAAAGTATCTATCTATCTATCTATCTATCTATCTATCTATCTATCTATCTATCTATCTATCTATCTATCTATCTATCTATCTATCTATCTATCTATCTATCTATCTATCTATCTATCTATCTATCTATCTATCTATCTATCTATCTATCTATCTATCTATCTATCTATCTATCTATCTATCTATCTATCTATCTATCTATCTATCCAGAAACAATGGACTCAAGGAATGAAAAGCCCTGGACAGGTTAGCAGTCCATTACTGACCAGATTTACACCCAGGAGTCAATTCACATATGGATGTAGGAGAACATGGAAACTCCACATACAGTAGACAACAATCAGTCATAGAAGTCAAACACCAGAACAAAGATACAGCACTGCTACTCAGTGCACCACCATGTAGCCTAAAAGTCACTATAAAAATAAATCTAAATACCCTTTCTAGGGTAGTGACCTTTTGAGCTCTGGTGATCCTTAGAGATATTGTTCCAAGTAGGATTACACCTAGTTAATTAGTTGTAGGGCAGAAGCCAGACAACACTGACCAAAAACACTGGACAGTGAAGAGTTTGTTTCCAGAACACTTTTGGTTGCATCTTATGGAATTAGGCCTATTGATATCTTTCACAAAATTTTCCATCAGTCTAATTTTTATCTGAACAAATACACATTAAACATATTAAATTATTGAGACATGTTTACCACTTATTTGGTTTTTTTTTTCAAAACAACCCCATCTGCTGCAACAGAGTGATTAAAGGTTTAAACATCACCTTTAAAATTTCCGATCATATACTATTTTATTGTAACCACTTATTTTTTTGATTTGATAGAAAGATCCAAAGGATTTAAAGAGAGGTGTGGATCTCACAAGGATCCTGAGTACTGTTGTCATATCTCTCACTTGCACTCACTACCTCTCTTTCTCACACACACAGAGGTCAGTGTGACATCATGTTAAGCCCTACTGAGCTATATGGGCCACCCACCTACAGGAGTTCAAAGGTGAACACCACAACCATCACACCTAACAGAAAACTAGCTCCCAGCATACCTCTTGTAGACCTTGTTGAATCAAATTTACAGACAACAACAAGCGCCAGTTTCACTAGACATCTAATTTTTTCAAATGCTTTGTGTCCTGAAAATTATTTGATGATTAAGATAGACAGTTTCAAGCTGATCACTAACTTCATTTCAGATTGACTGTATAAAGTAGGATTTTGGAGAAACAATTCTTATTGGATAGATAGATAGATAGATAGATAGATAGATAGATAGATAGATAGATAGATAGATAGATAGATAGATAGATAGATAGATAGATAGATAGATAGATAGATAGATAGATAGATAGATAGATAGATAGATAGATAGATAGATAGATAGATAGACATATCTGAATGTTTTCCATGTGATTTCCTCTGCCCACTAGCAGATCTTTGCATCACTTGTCATTGTAGACCAAAAAAAAAATACTTTCCGTAATCTTGATGTCAATTGTTTGCGGAGACATTTGTCTCAAATATCAAAATCCTTCATCTTCTTAGTTCATATCTTTCACAAAATTTTCCTTCAGTCTAATTTTTACCTGAACAAATACACATTAAACATATTAATTTATTGAGAGAAGTTTACCACTTATTTGTTTTTTTCAAAACAATTCCATCTGCTGCAACAGAGTGATTTTGAAACTTCACTGACAGTAAAGGAGCCAGAATTCAGGCAGAACTGTCTGATTCACTTCTGTGCAACCAAATATCTTAGTAGGGTTAATCAGTCTCTCTTTGTCTCTCTTTAGCGTTCAGCAGTGATGTGCAAAATTGAATTGAATTCACAGTGGAACTCAATGTTTCATTTCACTTTACAGCCAACTTCAAGCTATTCACACAAGAAGAATGGTGCTTAGCTCCTTTCTGGAAGTGCTATTGTGCATTAATTACCCATACATCTCCTTGTCATTTAATATTTAAATAAAGATCTCTAGGAAAAGAAATTTACTGAAAGTATGCATGTTTTCATCTAGGATGAGGTGTTTGCTAGATAGCAGTAAGGGAGGTTGTCAGTGGTTACTTTCTGTGTAGTGAGGTTTCCTTCAAAGAAAGTGCAATAATGTGCACAGTAGTGTGTTTAAGTTTGTCTTTGTGTGGGAAATATCCAGTATTTCATATTTTTTTAAAACGTACAGCACTGTTCTGCGGTGATGTGAACAAAAAGCATACATAGAACTGATTTCACCAATGAGGTATGGATTACATGCTTTACGTAGCCACAGAAACAAATACAGGCAAACTTGGAAGTGCAAACACTTTAGGGGCCATATTCCTTGTTTGCCATTAAAAAAAGTTTAAAACCCATTTCACACATTTCACAATTGCCAAGCTGCCTATGAAAACAATTTTAGTGTCAGTTTTGTGAAACTGCATGGAGATCAAAACCTGCCCATTTCGCTCATCACTACTCTAGAGTTTGCAACAGACTGGATATAGAGACACTCAGTATCATCTAGCTGGAGGACATACAGTTGGAAGTTGTATCATTGGGCAAGAGGACCACCTCAATGTGACATGGCAGAGAAGAAAACAGTTTTGTATGTTTTTGAAAGATTGAATGAAAAAATGTATTTTACAATGATACAATAGTCTACCAAGAAATGCCTTAATACAGAAAGATGGATCTGAATGTGAATGATGACTTATTATTGCTATTGCAATAACTGTGGTAATCCTCTATTGTCTCTGTTATTAAAAAATAGTTTTCGATTACAATGTTGCTGGGTAGTTGTCCTTATTACAAGATCACTTAGGACCAAAGATTAGCAATGTAAAGATGGGTTCTAAACATTAAAGGATCTCAAACTTGGGTGTGGCCTGAATTGGACAGATGGAGCATTTTCTGGACAGACATGGAACACCCAAATGAGAAGTGAGAGTCCCCTCAGTAAAACAAGCACATGTCTCTGTTTAACATGATCTCAGTGCTCACAGCAGAAGACCACTCTGAATGAAGGCTGTCATCAGTTTATATCATGGCAGGAAAAACTGCAGAGAGCCATGAAGATAAAGAGAGAAACCTTCAGTGCAAGATATACAGAAGCATCTCTGGATTTGTTTGAAAACTCTTGAATTGAGGTAGTTGGAGTGGGGCTTTTGTGTTTGAAGAGATTGGTGAGGCCATGGAGAATCATCTTTAGGCAGTCTAGGAGTTTCTGGTAAACCATATGACACCTCAGGAACGGTAGAGGGCAAAGTGCCCATAAAAGAATCCTTAGGAGTTGCTGCGCTCAGAGAAAGCTTACCATCTTGACAATCATCATAATAACTAGGTTAAAAGGGGTAAAAACTTAAAACATGAATAAAACAGCTGAACAGTATCCATCCATTCATTTTTGAAACAATCTCACCCATCCATTCATTTTCTGATGCTTTTTTTGGAAGGTATTGCTTTTTGCTAACAAATCTGTAATCATGAAAATAATGAAAAAGAAATACAACACTGTACTGTGCAGCAAAGGTAGGGGCTGGTAAAGAGAGAGATTAGTGGGATGTCACCACAAAGAGCTCCAGTTACAGTGTTCAGTGTTCTCTGCCCGACTGACTAATGAAGTTCTCCTATTTGTTCACATCAGCAAGGAGATGGCTTTAAAGCCAGATGTTTCAGGGTCACGAGTGATCACCAGTATTTCGCTACAGTGCAAATCTTCAAACTGAGATGCTTCATGGTGCGAGTCCACACTAATGCACTTGTCGATGAGGATGGGATTTATATGATGCTGATGCTACGAAGAAAAAGAGGAGGTTCAGAGACAGAGATAGAGAGAGAGACAGAAAGAGATCAACTGATGTCAACAAGAAGCGATCCACTCGCAGTTTTCAGTAATGGTTTCTGCATGAACGAATATTGGGGTTCTCCTATTAGCTCATGCTACAAGGAGGTCACTTCTGACCCAGAAGTTGTAGGTTTGTGGCTGACCACCAGCGGTTTACCACAGTTCAGATCTTCAAGCTGAGATGATTCATGGTGCGAGTACATGACAATTCAAACACCATGCAAAATCTATGTATATATTGTCACACACGTGCACATGGGAGGCAGCTAAATGGACCAAAAGAAGGTAATTCCACACCGGAGTGGCAAGGTGCATTAAACCTTCCTCTTTTATTTCTGCAGACACAGGAAATTCTGCCTAATTCAGGCCTGATGATGTCACTTCCGGTTCCGGGCCCAACAACATCACTTTCCGGTTTTGGCACCGAGGATGCCACTTCTGGTTCTGGCCCCAAGAATATAACTTCTGGATCCAGGCCTCAATGACATTACTTCCACCTGCCTGCCTTAAATACAACTTCCTCTGTAACTTCTATTCTGTTTTGGACTCAACTCTATACACATCTGTGCAACTTAGTTTGCCTTTTTGCTGCCAGGCTTTAAGTATACAGCTGGCTGCCTCAAACCTTTTTTCTGTGTGTTGAGGCTATTTATTTCACAATATACACAAATTTATTTAAAAAGACAATAATAAATTAATAAATTTTAACACTGATTATATGCTTTGTCTTTAACGTTCCAACCAGATAACTAAGGAATCAAATATTCAGCCAACAAAGTACTACAAGATTAGGAAACAGAGGAAAAGAAAACAAATCTCCCCTTAAAAGTGTGCTTTGAGAAGGTAAACCTCTAAAATTTCAAGATTCTTTACAATAACAAAGACAGAGTCCTCGGTCAAAATTCTATCGGCTTCTCTCTAAATTTAATACAATACACTATACTGCTGTACATACATGCAATCCACTATTGTCTGAGAATTACATATTGTAAACATCTGGCACTATGTCTGTTAGCACCAGGGATGTGCGGTCAGGGGAGGCAAGTGAGGCAGAGCCTCACCTGTCATCATGAAAAGTAAAAAACTAACAGAAAATAAATTTGTCCACGGGTCTGTGCTATAAATTTGTTTTCTATATGAGTCGCATAATTTTGATCAGTTTTATAGCCACATTCACTGCATTTGCACATTGCCTGTTCCAATACAGGGGAGAAACACATGGTGAGGCAGCGAAGAGCCAGGCCTCACCTCAAACAGTGCTTTCCTTCATACACGGGGTTAATACTTGCAATTGGAGCATGCCTGTTGCTGTCTCTCTCTGTATGTCGCCAATATAATGTTTGCATATACGTTTATTATACACCCTGACTTTCCACAGTCTGGCTAATATCTTTAAAGAATGTGTGTGACATATTTAGTGCTGCTGATTGGACATAAAACTGCAGTGAAAAGATACAAGGAGAAGCAGACAGTACTGTGGTGCCCTGAAGGGAGCACATGTGAGCCTAACAGGAGCTCATTATTGCTGCTCTTCTACACAGAGGCTCTCGGTTCCAATAAGTTAGCGATATCATCCATTTATTTTTATTTTCTGTTCCAACTGACTGCCAAAATGGAAGATTGACTTTTAAAACTAAAGGAAAATAAGGTGGACTTTTACAAGAAAGTGACTGAGATTTTCGTGAAGAAGGATAGGTACATAGACTTCATTTACTGCTGTTCTGTCTCCAGATTTCTGTGGTGGCAATCTGTGCCACCACCTGATTAAAGCACCATGCAGTCC
Organism: Polypterus senegalus; assembly: GCF_016835505.1. NCBI lineage: Eukaryota > Metazoa > Chordata > Cladistia > Polypteriformes > Polypteridae > Polypterus > Polypterus senegalus. Next base: position 38,553,100 of record NC_053164.1, read on the forward strand.
CAACATTGATGGATTGAACGTCAGAGGTCCACATGACCATCATCGTCTAATTCTTCCACATGAAGCCTGAAAACCATGAGGACTGATTGAAATCATTTATGTCAGGTAGAATGCTCAGTAGGGTCTGGGTGGTCTTGTGGCCTTGGAACCCCTGCAGATTTTTTTTTTCTCCAGCCCTGTGGAGTTTTTTTTTGTTTGCTTTTCTGCCCTCCCTGGCCATTGGACCTTTCTTTATTCTTTGTTAATTAGTATTGCCTAGTTTTATTTTTAGATTTTTTCTTGTTTCTTTCTTCATCTTGCAAAGCACTTTGAGCTACATCTTTTGTATGAAAATGTGCTATATAAATAAATATTGTTGTTGTTGAGCTGTAGAAACATCTCAACGATGATGAATAGAATGGGTTGCACCTGAGCCAGATTTCAAGGGTCATAGGAAAGGATCTAAATGTTGTGTCAATGGGATATTTCAGTTTTTTATTTTGAATACATTTGCAAAAACTTCTAAAATACTATTTTTGCTTTGTCATTATGGGGCACTGAGTAATGCTTGATGAGGGAAAAAATGAATTTAAATGATTTTGGCATAAGGATGCAACAAAGAAAATGTGAAAAAGTGAAGGGGCCTGAATGTTTTATGAAAGTACTGTATGAAGGGTAAAATGTAGCATAAGCCTTTCCTAGTAACACACAGAAGGAAACAAATCTGGACAAAATAATGCCATATTAGATTTTGCAATACATGTAACTTGCTAGTTCTTTGTCTTCAAAATGAAGAGGCCATAGCCCTGACCCCTCTGCCACTGTGTCAGTCACCAGTACAATGTCTGCCATATTTAGCAGTGGCCATTATTTGTGAAATTGTACATTTGATCTCATTCACCCAGAAACATAATGCAATGTTATAAATATTTTACTGATTTTTTTGTCTATCTATATTATAATTCAGTCAGAAAATATTCAATGTTTTCGAGACGTTCAATTCCTTTGAAAAACCTCCTCATGTCCATTTGAAACTGCAAGCATGAAAATGAATGGGAACGAATGCATACAAAAGTCAGTGGGGAATGTCTAGCCTTACAGCAAATTATGAGCCACAGCTGGAGCGTTTTCATTGAAGCTAATTTTTAAGCATATTGAGGAGAAAATTTATTAAATGTAGTACGGGGTTACAGACAACAGGGTGGTAAAGAAAATCTTGTGAGAATCTGTCCCTTCATTTCAATCCTGCTAGGATCCCCCAGGATTTTAAAACGTTTTCCACTATTATAGTAAAGCTCAGTCGTGGAAAAGCACAGGGGCTAAATGGAGGGCCAGAGGTTGGAAACAATGTGTGTGCTGCAGGGGTGTGAGCTACTAACCCCCCAATCCTACTCCCCCCATTCACCCCAGTGAAAGCATACACTTTTTTTTTTCCTTTTTTAGCAAGTGGTCTACAGTGTTTGTTCAGCAGCCAACACACAATGGAGTAATCCTCCTTCAGGCTTGGGCACAGGCTTATCCACCCCTGTAGCTCATCTCAGATTTCTCCCAGGGGCCACTTCAGTCTGCCCACTCAGTCACCTCCTGCAGGCTTGGGAGTTAATAGGGCTGAAAGTATGTTTTAATTAGATGTCAGGGTTTAATCTCAGGATCACTGCTCAGCTGAAGTTATATAGAAAGTAGAAGGGCCCCATTCGTTTCCTACATGGGTGGGGTCAGCCAGCAGTAGGATTCAAAGAAATGGCAATTTAGATTTTTAATTAAAGAAATTCTCCAGGCATGACACTTTATGAATGGACAGACATGTACTAATCTGAAACATTTGCTCAATATAATTTGTTCAAAATTGAAAAACCAAAAATATCATTTCAGGGCAGTCACTAGTCATCACCATTTCTGTGAAGTGATGTTCTTTTACAGCTCACAACACACTGAAGCAAAATTAACTGCTGAGCCTAATAATGAAATTTAATGCTTTGAATTTTCTAATCTCACATGGGAAATAGTCACTTCATAATCAGGGCAGTGATGAACTCTGGTGAGGACTGACAGCTATTACATATTTTGACTTAGTAAAGTACCAGCGACAGTCTTATTGGATTGTGCTGTAAATTCCACAAAACCCTGTTATAAAGAAAAATGTTATAATTATTGGCTTTTATAGCATAATCAAAGCCCTTTTTATGGATAGTAGGGAGGCGCTTCAATCACCATCGATGTGCGGCACCCACCTGGATGATACAACAGCAGCCATTCTTGTGTCAGTAGGCTCACCACACATTAGCTAATGGGTAGTTAGGGGCTGAGAGAGAAAGTGAGACCATAAGATACAGGGGATTATTAGGGGGCCAGAATGACCAAGCCATGCTAGGCAAAAGATGCTCTGGGGCTTTTATGACCACAGAGAGACAGGACTTCAGTTTTGCATTTTATCTAAAGGATGGCGTCACATTTTACAGCACTGTGTCCCTGTCACTGCACTGGGGCATTGGAATCCACACCCTGACCACTGGGTAAGCACACCTGATGGCCTCCCCAACACCTCTTCCAGAAGCAACCCAAATTTTTCCAAGGTGGTCTTCCTGGCTGGAACCAATCCTGCTTAGCTAAGGTGGGTTACCTCTTCTGAACTGCAGGTAGTATGGACCCTAAAGCCCAATACATTTACTTAAAATACAGAATTTGACAGTACATACAACAACTTATATTCAGTTGTTGTTACTCTGTGTTATTCTTATTTACTTATATTTACTTAGATGATGCTTTTTTCCAAAGTGATTTACAAGCTACATCTTCACAGAGCAACAGCTCATTTAGCTCCTGTAATTAGAGATGTCAAGTCAAGTCCATTTATTTTAGTGCAGGCTCAGAGTGTTGTAACAAGTTCACAGGCAAAATAGATAGCAAATGTTGGCAATTACAAAATTCAAATATATAGAAGTACTTATTGTTTAAAAAAAAACAGCAATCTATTAATACAAAAAGGATCTTAACAACATGTCTATTGATGTTTTTGCTGCGACATGGCCAGTTGACAACGAAGAAGAGGGATTAGAAAACCTCTGATCAGAAGCATCCTTGGAGAAAATAAACCTCTGGAGGGTCCGTGGTGAGTAATAACACAAACAAGAGACAGATGAAGGTATTTGCTCAAAATTTCATAGCATGCCAGTGGCAGGGAATGAATTAGCAGGCTAGTCCTTAAGCACTAAGCCACACTGAGCATTGCACTCTCCCTCCCACGTTCTGCAACTGCCCATCTGGAGGGATTATGACTCTGTTTTACTTTTCAGCGTGTTTATTTTTGTTTCTCCAGTGAAAAAGATGAGATAACAGCAGAAAACTGCAACATCTTATATCGTGGGTCTCCTATCCATCTTATATAATGCCTTTTATATCCATTAAAGGAGCAGAACAGGCATCCCGGCTGGGAAGGAGGATAGTTTCTTACCCGGAAAGGAGGTCAGAGTGGAAGGACAGATGGATTAGCTGTCAGGATGGAAAAACAACTTTGTGCCTGGCCAGTATAATATAGTGGATAGACCAGAAGAAGGTGAAGGTCGGGAGCTGTTCCACCCCTCATATGCCAGGTGGCAGTGGTCCTTGTATGTCGGGACACCTACAAGGGTACTTAGAAACTGGAGTCCAGACGTGTAGCCCTTGTCGGGGTCCCTGGGTACCGATAGAGGGCACTGTCGGGGGAGGACCTCCTGACTTTCTTTATGACCCAGAAAGTGCTTCCAGGGAGACTTGGTATGGTGCCGTAAGCATTCCTGGGTCTGGCCTAAAAGGTAGCCTGCTGGCTCTCTTCAAGGAGTCGGAGTCGGAAGGTAGCAGGCAACACTTAACAAGTGGGCGAGAGAAGGAAGAATTTGTGAATTTATTGTGTATTTTGTCTCATTTTTGAATGGTGCTGCATTTAAATAAATATCTTTTATTTGAACCCAAACGTGTGCTGTGCATTGCTGTGTATAAAGTTTGAGGCTTAGTGGCTCCCCCTGCTGACTGAGGAGGTACGCTCAAGTAAGCAAAACATACATTCTCTGAAAAGATTCTGCAACCCAACAGTTTAGAATAAATCAAAGAAACTGCTTTCACAGCTTGGTAAAAACATATATATATATGAATACTTTTTAAAAAAACACGCTTAAATTAAGTTAAAAAGTGTACTAAAAAGTAAAAAATGTCTCTTATACATCACAGGGGCGCTTTTTGAATGTTTATTGATGAAAAGCACCCACAATTTATTTTACGAGTGATGTATAAGAGACTTACTTTTTACTTTTTAGTACACTTTTTAACTTAATATAAGCGTGGTTTTTAAAAAGTATCTTTCTTTATATATATAATATTTTCAACTTTTTAGTCTTGAGTTTGTTTTAGTATAGTTTTGTAATCAATATTTTAACATTTCCTTTAATATTTCTATCCGTTACTAACGCCATCTATTGGTGAAATCTTGAACTATTCTTCATATGAAAATTTCATTTCTTAATTAACATGGATTAATTGATCAATTAGTGAAACTGGTTATTGATTCATGTATTGTCATCGGAAGTGAGTAAGTGTGCAAAATTCCAAGTCATTTGGACAATAGGAAGTGGGTTAAATATCGATTACAAGATTTGTAGTTAATATAACCGTGGTAATAAAAATGTATTTGTTTTGAAAATTTTCAGGGACATCTACATTTGTATTTACATATATTCACTTAATAGACACTTTTATCCAAAAAGACTTACAAGACAGGTCAACATCATGTATCTGGAGATTGCTTAGGAACAAGTTGCTTTAGACAAAGGTACAAAATTGATTTCTACAAGTGAAAAGCTCAAAACAAAATATAAGCTAATTACAATTGCCAGATATACAGTATATAAAACCTAACAATTATCACTTAGAAATTCACCAAACAAGAGAGTCTTCAAACAATTCTTGAACACATTGATGGAGTCAGCAGTTTGGATGGCAGTGGGCACCACATTCCACCATACATATAAAAGAGTCTGGATTGTGATTTGATACCACGCAGAGGTGGTATCATCAGACGTTGTTCATCAGCAGATCTGTGGGGTTGCGGAGGAGCACAGGACCTCACAAGTGTCTCCATATATACGGGACGGTTTTCTTTGTTTTTTCAGTTCCACATTTTTGGGATTCATGTTAAACATCAAACCTTTGTCCATACACCTGTTGCATGATTACCACAAAATTCAAAATTGACAATTATTGCCAATGATATTATAATTGTGAATATTAACATTACAATGGAATACATGTACTGTATTTTGTACACACATTAGTACAGTAAAACTTCTATTAGGCAGAATACCACTTATAAAATTTGTCAATGTGAAATTGTTAAATGTTGAAAAATGTAAAACGGTTGATCATAACATTAGAAATGTTATAATGAGAATGGGGCATTCCGCTTAACCATCCTATTCATTTCAATTGTCAAAAATAATATCAAGATGAATTCTAAAGGTCACTAAAATCCTACTCTCCACCATTCTGCTTGGTAATTTATTCCATGTGTTGGTAATTTATTACTAACATTTGTGTGAAATCTGGACTAAATAAATGTCCAACCAGGTCCCATGTTATTGTTGAATTTAGCATTTAAAAAAATATTTTGTTTTTTAGTTTTTACAGTAAAGCTAGAGGACTTTTGTTAAATTACAATTATTAAATTACAAAATTATGAAAGAGAATTTAAGTATAACATGTCATGCATGTGTGTCAGAGGAACTCCTTGCAGGGTAATCTAAGGTATGCAATACCCTGCCAGGGCGAGAGGGGGTGCTATTGCTAATGGTATTGCCTCTTTCCTCCCCACAGCACTGAGAAGATGCCCCTTGAGGGAAAGTGACCCTTGCCCATTCCAGCTAGAGAACTCTTAAAACCTGACACATGCAAATGACGTTGTCTCATTTGAACCTGGAGATAACAGAGGGTGGAACTCTGCCAGCCAGACCTGCTCTTAATAGTTAACCTTTTTGAGAAACCAAGAACCCAGGAAGGCTATTTGTGTTTTGTTATATTTTCCACACTTGTGTGCCTGCTTTATTTAAAAGCTGCCAATACGATTAAAAGGGGTGACCCTAGCTGGCACCCTAATAGTTCTCTGGCCTCACCCAGCTCTTAGGGGGCCACCTACAAAACACATGGAAAGTAATACAGGCTCAGATATACCGTACATAAAACATAAAAAATACTGCAAATTATAAGCAATCAAAATGGAAACAAGTACAAACAAAAGAAATATTGTCTAACAAAGACACCTACAAGCATTTGAAACTCAGCAAGAGCAGATAGGACAGGAGCTTACCTATTTAACAGAGCCTTTGAAAATAAATCTTTTACTTTATAAAGATTCTGTGTGGCTCTTTTTGCATCTAGATGGGGTTTTTCATGGTATTTCCCCCTCTAGTGGACATTTTTGGAAGTATTAAGGATTTATGATATTTTTGAGACTCCAAGTTCATAACAAGAGCTACCAAGTGCATCCCAATACACTGACAGGCTAAAGGATCTAAACCTCTTTACTTTTGAGCAAAGAAGGGAGTATTGAAGTTATGATTCTGTTTTCTCTTTAACTTTTCTCTAAGTTCCTTGTGTGGGATATTGAGAATACATATATAAGATGTATTCTATGCTGAAAACAACTGTTAACATATTAAACATTTAATCAAAACACAATTGTTTTTTCGTGGGTGCTGCATTTTGAACTTAGTTATTGTTGCTAGCCATGTTGCTAAGTAGAACAACCAGAGGTCATGACCTGTGACGTTACCATATTAAGGGTTTAAAGGTCAAAGTCACTCACCTCCTGGATATCTGAAATTGTAGACAGAAACTCACAACTCATCACTGGTGTTATGTTTCAGACAGGTTGTGTTCTCTGGCTCCTCTTTTTGTTTCTCTTTTATGTCTACTTAGTTTATTTTAAATTATTTTTCATATTTTTATGAAAAATGTATTATGTATTTTCTGTTAATATTATTATTTTTACTTTCTGTGTTTTAGATGATGTTCTCTTATGATTCTGATGTTCTGTGGGTGTTAACTCAAGAGGTGGGCCCACCATGACATTGCCACCATTAGCCATTGCTGGCTTATATTGCGCTAGGGAAGAGATCTCAGGAGTGGTTCATTGAAGTTTCCTGAAGTCACTTGGAGTATTGTTTTTTTCTTTTGGATTTCTTGGGTTTCTGATTATTTCCTGCTCTTGTTTCTGGATTCTGATTATGGATTGTGTTTTTGGATTTGTTCTCTGTGGCTTGTTTTTTTTAGCAAATCCTCTTTCACTCTTTTGAGCATTTTGCTATACTCTTTTCTCATTTACAAAAATTCTTTGATTTGGATTGTCTGTTCTGCACTCTTAAAAATATTGGTGTCATAGCAGTTCTTCAGAGTTATGCCCCAGTCGAGCTATTTTTGGTTCCCAAAAGAACCATTCACATAAAGATTCCAGAAAGAACCATTATTTATTTATATCTGTAATAGGTTACATAAATAGTCACAAATAGCCAACAACAGATCTATCCATCCATCCATCCATTATCCAACCCCCTATATCCTACTATAGGGTCACGGGGGTCTGCTGGAGCCAATCCCAGGTCACACAGGGTGTTATGCAGGAAATAAACCCTGGGCAGGGCGCCAGCCCACCGCAGACAACAGATTTATAAAATGCCAAATCATTCTTGATTTTAAGAGGACTGTTGCTACCGATAACAAAGACTAAGTTCAAGTTTTCCCGATCTGTTAGTTTCATGCTAGGTCACTTACTATGCTTTAAACATTTCTTTTTTGTGCATATACTAGGTCAGGTCAGGTTGTATGCACTGGTACAGCGTGTTGCCACACCCACCACATGACGAAAGAGTTTGGGATACTGGTTGGCAAGCTCCCAGGCAGACACGCGGTCCAGTCCCAACCCCCAGAAATGAACATCTATCTGCTGCAGCCAGGTGTTACGTGGGCATCTCCTTGACCTGGTACAGCTGCTCTGCTCCTCAACAATGAGGATCCTGTGAACTGGATAACCCTCGTGGAATCGCACCACATGGTTGTAGTGCCGTAACTGACATGCCTTCATAATGCAGGTAATGTGACTCATTTGGGACTCTATAAGCAACTCCTGGGTCTACACAAAGTCAAACCAGTGGTACCCAAGGATTCTCTGAAGAGGCACAGTACTGAAGGAGTCCATTCTCCCTCTCAGGTCACTGGATAGCGTCCATGTCTTACAACTATATAGCAAAACAGGAAGCACCAGAACTCTAAAGACTTGGACCTTCGTTCTTTTCTAGATGACCCCAGATGCACTCCCAATCCGTCTACTGACTTCATAGAAAAAGTCACCAGAGACATGAATGTCACTGCCGAGGTAAGTAAACCTCTCAACAAGGTCAACACCCTCTCCTCAGACAAACACACTGCTGATGGCTGTGCCTAAAAGGTCATTAAAGGCCTGGATCTTGTTTTTTATCCAGGACACTCGCAAGCCCAGAAACTCAGACCTCGCTCAGTCTCTTGAGCACCCCGATCAGAGCCTCCATTGACTCCATAAAGATCACAGCATCACAAGGTTATGATCAGTGAATCTTTCTTCACAAACAGATGCCCCATATATTTGGAACGTCTACAAAGTCCAAAGAACCAACTTCATGTGCAAAGAACCCTTCCCAGGATGAAATGGTTCTTTGTCAAGCAATGGTTTTGTGAGGAGCCACACAACCCAGTAAAATGCCATTAAAGAACAGTTATTTTTATGAGTGTAGCCAAAGATGGTTAATGTTTTCCTTTACTTTGCCAAGCATTTGAGATATTTTGGAACTTTAAAGGCATTTTGAGCATTAAAAGCCAGCTTCCACCTTTTGAGAGCCAGGTTAGAGGTGAGGCTGTTTTGGACAGGCCAGTTGAGATACCGGCTTACACTGGTGGCCTACTTGAAGGCTTGAGAACCTTTTCACTATGAGCCTAATTCTTAACCATTGCAGACAGTACTGATTATTCAGTCTTCTTGGTTTCAGAAAACATGTGTAACATTATTTCAACTATGTTTTTACATCTTTACACTTGTGTAGTGGTTTCGCTGCAAGGAGAGACAGGACTGACTTACAATTTTCAACTTAGCTTTGTTTATCACTTATATTTCATATCTTGATCTCCATTCAAAAATTACAGCTTACTTTTCCTCAGAAAGCATTACAGTGAGGAACTAATCTAGGTCTGCATAATTCCAAAAGATGTCGATAAAGCTGATCTAAACGAAAGTTGGATCACATACTTGAAGGGAGTAATGGCAATTAAGCAGAAGGGCATTTAGGACTGAAGCCTGGAATTCCTTTTTTACATATAAAGTTGTGAGAATCTGATCTCATTTTCTTGGGGGCCTTGCTAAAATCAGCTTATATGTAGTTACATAGTGGAAACCCCCTCAAAATTGAAATTCATGCCCCAGCTAGAGCTGCGGTATGAAAATCTAAGCAGCAGCTCCAACCAGGGTATATTACACAAATGGTTTTCAAATTTGGTGCTATGAAATTATAATTTTTAAACCTTGCCTTGGAATTGTCTCATATAGTTTAAATAAAAATAACACAAAATGCTCTTCAATTGTTACATAAAACCAGTCCCATATCAATGCAGTTACTAACTACTGCTGCAGACCTCTACCTGAGCGGTAAGCAATTAGATGTCAGGTGATATGTGAGGGAACACAAACAATCAATCAATCAATCAATAAATAAGGGAAAAGTGGTTCTTTAAAGGATCATTGGCTACACAATGGCCGAACCAGAGGTTCCATGCTCAGCTATATTTCATTTCCACATCTCCATCTCACATTGCTCCTGCTGTGAGATTGCCCTCATGCCTATGTCTGTTCAATGTTTCACACTGCTCCCATGGGGTCTGAAGTGCCAACTCCCTCTCATTCTCCTTGTCTTTAAGCCAGTTCATGCCAGGGTCAAGACTGACTGGGAACCAAGTGCCAAGACTGATGGATTTGTTGTTGAAGAGAGCATAGCTGAATGTGGTCCTGCTTAACAAACCTGAGATATACTTTCTTTTCCTCCTCCTCTACCAGATGACCACAGATTAATATACTTATATGTTACCAGTGTATGTACAGTATAAAACAGTATATTATAATTTAATTAATTTATTAAGCAGGTTTGATTTAGATGAGAACAGGCCATTCAGCCCAACAAACCCTGACAGTCCTATTCATTTAATTCTTCCAAAATAAAGTCTAGTTTTGAAAATTCCTTAAATTCCTATTGTCCCTCACACTATATGGTAATCCATTCCATGTGACGATGGTTCTCTGTGTAAAGAAAAGCTGCCTAATGTTTGTGTGAAATTTACCTTTAAAAAGTTTCTAACAGTGTCCCATATTGTTGATGAAATCATTTTAAAATAACAGTCTTGATCCACTGGACTAATTCCCTTCATAATTTTAAAAACTTTAACCACGACTCCTCTTAATATCCTGTTTGTTTGAACTGAAAATGCTCAGCTCTTTTAATCTTTCCTCATAATTCATCCCCTGTAGCCCTGGAATCAGCCTAGTTGCTCTTCTCTGGACCTTTTCTAGTGCTGCTATGTCCTTTTTGTAGCCTGGAGACCAAAACTACACCCAGTACTCCAGATGAGGCCTCACCAGTGTGTTATAAAGGTTGAGCAGAACCTCCTGTGACTTGCACTCCACACATCAGGGAGCTGTAAAACCTGACATTCTGTTAGCCTTCTTAATGGCTTCTGAACACTGTCTGGAAGTCGATAGCTTGGAGTCCACTATGACTCCTAAATCCTTCTCATAAGGTGTACTCTCGATTTTCCCTATTGTGTATTCAAACCTAACATTTTTACTTCATATGTGTAATACTTTACATTTACTTACAATATGTATGCAACATTATTACTATTATGAGATTTAAAAATAAATGTGTCCAAAGATATTTGTATGATTACATTTTCAAACCTGTTTAATCAAATTTAGGGTCATGATAAACATGGCACAGTCGCGTCAGCTCAAGGTACAAAGCAGGCAGTAGCCCTGGACTGTGCATCATTCCATCAAAGGGCTTTTGTATAAATATACACTATACATTATATAGTATTTTCCACTTAATATTTTGTTTTCCATAAAACTATATTTTAAAAATCAGATTTGAGAATGTTATGCTTATTTATTAATGTGTACAGAGAAAAGTGCACCATGCAAAAATGAATTGGTTTAAATTGGTATTGGAGTCTAGAACCTACAGTAGATGATAGCAATACTACTTGTGATAATTTACCTGTGGGGAAAATAAAATTGTACAAAATAAGTTTAAGTTTAGACATTTTGACAGCTGATACTATCCATTTTATTATTTATGTATTTATTATTTTATTATTTTAACCCTAAATACAAAGAGGACTGTTTCATTTATGTTAGGTAGAATGCCCAGAGGGGACTGGGCGGTCTAATGGTCTGGAATCCCTACAGATTTAATTTTTTTTCTCCAGCCGTCTGGAGTTTTTTTTTTTGTCCACCCTGGCCATTGGACCTTACTCTTATTCTATGTTAATTAAAGTTGACTTATTTTATTTTCTTACTGTGTCTTTTATTTTTCTATTCTTCATTATGTAAAGCACTTTGAGCTATTTTTTGTATGAAAATGTGCTATATAAATAAATGTTGTTGTTGTTGTTATATGCTAGAATTGTGTTTGCAACTTTTATTTTGCTTTTGAAGGGCTGTAAATGGACTCCGCGAAAGCAATATGCTGCGTGTACCGTACCGGTGCATTATTTATAGAAGCCCTAGTTCTGCACAGGCGGACACATTCGTCCTGGTGACATTAAAGAAAGGGCAATGCAACAGCTCGCCAGTAGAGGCGCTCTTCCATAATGAGTTGCGCGCTTGATGTCACCAAGCAGGCCAGCACTGCGCCAGTCTGTCACTCGCCTTATGCCAATTATCAAGGACGACCGTATTGTGTTGTTTTGTGTTTTTGTTTATTGTACTAATTTTATTTAAGGATTTTATAGAAATGGAGTTTTATTTTAGAAATTGTTATGGTTATGCATCGTCAATGGTCACTCTGCGTCGAAGCTGACATCAGAGCATGTATAAATGAATGGTACGTAATTTTAAACATTTACATTAGTAAGTAGCATTCGAGTTAAAATGTGAAATGAAATGACTCCGGGCCAGGAGGTACGATATGTCAGTATTAAGTCCTGGAAGGTAAATGATTCATTTTAGTTGGCACCTGCAGTTCACGTTCATCGCGGCACAAGGACACCGAGGTTTCCTTGCATCCTGTCTCGACCTTTAGTCCGTCTGTCTGATGCTCAGCACACGAGTCGGAGCGCATCATAGACACAGCATTCGTTTAGAAGCATGACGATGGTGTGAGTTTTGTAAATAGAAATAAATACATAAATAAATCCGTTCACGGCGTGACTCCAGCACTTTGTATAGCGCCCAGTCTTCAGTCGTCGTGATTGAGCATGTATGAGAGAAATCAGAATTAAAGAAAACGAAGCTTTCGAGTTGTGTTTAGCGCACAGTCTTCAAGGCAGAGCGAACACCACCAGGGCTGAGAGTTACCATTACATCAATCATCAATCGATCACTGAACGCAGAAAATCAAAATGAAATGTTGCCTTTAGGTAAACTGTGAAGATTTTTCTTGAAATTAAAGCCGGTCTGCGCAGCGTGCTTACGCTTAAAAATATGTCCATTTAATTTGCTCCTAGTTGAGGCTGCATTTTGGAAAGATGATTACCTAGCGGGAATCAGAGTTTGATACCAGTGCCACCTAGTGTAGTAATGGGCTCACTTGGCTAATCTAGGTATACTTACTGTTAGGCATCTGCTTGGAAATCTCTCCCCTTAATTCGTTTTCTCCAATAATCATTTACACACGCGTTTATTGTTTTTCAAGTTTAGTTTATTCCCACTGAGTCCAGTGGGAAATCAAAGCCATACTGAGAGCACTGAGCTCATAGAAGGAAACAAGTGGCAGGCAGCTGGGTAGGGTGTCACCTGTTTGTTTTGGTGAATCTGCCAAATCTGATTTTTTAGAATCTCCAGCAGCGCATCACTTGCTGTCCTCATTTGGGTTTTATGGAAGTGGTGGTGCCTATGTGGCCAAACAATTAGCACCTGGCAGGAAACCCACCATGTACATCCTATCCCAGAGCACTGCACCCAATTAAAAAATAATATTAGTACAAAACTATTCTATTATTGTGATGCAAATCGTATTATCATTTTTAAGATAAGGCAGCCAAAGGGGACATTAATATTAGGGACGTATTGGTAACTATGCTCCACTCCCACTAACTTTAAGGTTAGTATTTGTGTTTGGGATAGGCCAGTCTAACAATTTAGAATCCAAAAATGAAGTTATTGGGGCAGCAGCCCCACCGATTTGTGTCACGATAATAGAAAAGTACCCAAAACTCTATTTGGAAGAAAGCACAACAACAAAATGCTTAGTATAAAAACACCATGCAGTTTTTACATAAATATATACAAATCAATGCTTTTTTTAATTAACCTCTGAATTTTTAAGAAGATTGCATTTTGGTTTGAGTGTATGATGGGGTAGGTGTTAATTAGTTCTGTATGGTGAATTTAACAACTTTACCGTATATATTATTGAGGCACATGAAAAGCTGGAAGCAGATAATGTGCATTTTGGCGGTTTATATCAATTGCAAGTTTTAAGTTTCCTTTTTAATAAATTGTAATGCTTTTCATTGTGATTGGTTTTTTCCTACCTTATAAACTGTTATGACTATTAGTCACATTATACATTAAAATATACTTTATTACATTTATTTTCAGACCAGTCTGTATCACCCTTGTGTAGAAATGAGTGACCTACCCCAACAATATCTCCAAAACCAGCAACCATACAGCCATGGTGCCTTTTCACCTCCTTTGCAGCCGATGAACTATGCAATTGGACTTAAAGAAGCTGTCCCCTGGGTGCAGAGTTGGCAAGGTGGGCTGACCACACTTTCACCTTCTGGCTACTCAGGTCTGGATATGCACACAGACCTCACTTATGCCACCAGGCCACTCACTGCAAATGGTAAGTTACGGGGTTTTTTTAAAAATCTTTCTCTCTATTATGTAAAACAATCTTGGGACGAGACAAGACTTTTTCAGAGAGATGAGACGTGACATTCTCAGAGAGACACTTTCACGTCCCGCGAGACAAGACTTTTTTGCCTAGAGATTTAACCACGCCTGGGGCTGGAAATAAAAGACAAAGAGTAGATGACAAAGTAGAACATCGTAAAGAATTCAAAAACGTTGGCGTGATACACATGCAGAGCAGGTTAGCGATAATCCATCCATTATCCAACCCACTACATCCTAACTACAGGGTCATGGGGGTCTGCTGGAGCCAATCCCAGCCAACACAGGGTGCAAGGCAGGAAACAAACCCCTGGCAGGGCGCCAGCAGACCCGCACCTACGGGCAGGACAACCGCGACACTTGTCAGGGGCCCGAGCTAGATAGGGGCCTGCCCTTTTTTGAGTTTTTTTTTCTCGAAAGGTCCATTATTAACGCACATATTTGAAACACGAAAGGGGCCCGAACTCTGTCAGCTGCCTGGGGCCCAGAATTTCCTAGGTGCGGGCCTGGCGCCAGCCAGGTTAGAGATAAAGAAAGTACTAAAATTCGAAAGTCTTAAAAAATGATAGTAAAGATCGCATTAGCACAAAGAAACAGAAATTATTACTCGGTGAAATAACGGAACAGCAGAAAGAGATCAAATATATTGTTCATATTTAAACTCCGCTCCTCATGTTCTTCCATATTTCTCTTATCACAGTGTTGTACTGGGGAAAAGATGTGTTGTTACACATGTCAGGTTCAGGATGAGAACTGTACTAATGCATCCCTTCTCGGCCTCAGCCTCACAATGTGTTAGCCATTTAACAATACCATTACTCTAAGACCCTGCGGTGGGTTGGCACCCTGCCCAGGATTGGTTCCTGCCTTGTGCCTTGTGTTGGCTGGGATTGGCTCCAGCAGACCCCCATGACCCTGTATTCGGATTCGGCGGGTTAGAAAATGGATGGCTGGATTACTAAGACCACATTGTCAATGGTTACCAAATGCAACAAAATATAATCTTATCATGTAAAGCAAATATAACAAATAACAAAGTCCTATTTTACTCCACTAATTCACCCATAATCCACAACTTAGTTTTTGCAGTTTTGAAGTCATCAATGACATCCACAAAACTCATTTGACGTGTGAGCTCCCTTTCAGTGGAAAAGATCTCAAAACTGCTTGGCCTTTCTTAGTGTTTTGATGCGTGTAAATAAGTATAAGGGTAAATCAAAAAGTAAAGGCAATTTGAAAATTAGCCAGTAACTGCAATAGATAGAAGCTGATGCAATGCAAAACATTCACAATGACCTATGGGTACTTCTAACATGAACAGTGCAGCCCTCTGCCATTAGTCTAGTCGAAGCCAAGGTCAAATGAACATGGACATCCGCTGTGGGATCACACCACTATTGAATAACATGCCATGGCGAGATGTCTTTGGGCAGAGGGAGTGTAACCTGCTGAAATTCATTGAAGAATGTTGGCTTGTGCAGATCAGTAAGCTGTTTGGGTACCCATCCTGTGCAAACTTTATGCTACTCCAAGTCATCATGCACTACCGTATGTGCAGATCCATAGCTGATATCTAAATGTACAGCAACAGCAGATAATGTAATCCATCGGACGTCTGTGATGTTGTGTGCATTGTGTGCGCGACGTTGATGGTTGAGCAGATCAAGCTTTGTTGTTTACATTCGATCTTCCCAATTTAAACCTTTCTACCCATTCATAAACTTTTTGTTCAGTCATGCTGTTTTCACTTCTGTACTGAGCCAACATCATTTGGTGAATTTCAGCAGGTTTCATTCCCACTGGCCAATGAAATCTCACTGCAACACTCTACTCAAAAATGGTGAGCTCCAGGAGCGGAGCGTCCATTTTCATATGACCTTGACTTCAGCTAGACCAATGGCAGAGTGTTCAAACTGTCCATTAGTGATCACTAACATGTCGTGTTGCTTCAGCTTCTATCCATTACTGTTAACACATAATTTTTAAATCATCTTTACTTTTTTGATTTACCCTCATAATTTCTCATAGATTTCAGACTGCTATCCTTATAAAGACCATTTCCTTAGCCACAGTTGAATAACTGTAACTGTAGCTGCATTTCACAAAGGTTTCCAAATGGTTCAAAATAATTCAAATGCAACTATCAGATAGACATTCTGACACTAGTATGGCTCGTCATACAAAAAATACTCCACAGTCCGAGTGTCTTCATTTTAAAAGATTTTAATTCAAGACCAAGTTTATTGTCATGTGCAGAGTAAGGAAACACGTTTCCCTGCTGTCCACACCAAATGATAAAACCAACATATAAAGATAAACATAAACAATAAGTAGCAGGTAGATAATAAGTAACAGAAGCAGCATAAAGTAAAAAAAAACAGAAGTATAAAGTGTAATGTGCAGGTAGGTGTGTGATGGAGAAGTCAAATACAGTTACAGTTGTGTGAGGTAGATAGAATGAGGTGAACCACGGTTATAAACTCCAGTCAGTTATTTAGGAGTCTAATGGCCTTGGGAAAGAAAGAGTTCTTTAGCCTGGAAGTCCTGCATTTCATACTTCTACGTCTCCTGCCTGAGGGTAGAAGTGTGAACAGTTGGTGCTGGGGTGGGTGGGTTCCCTGAGGATCGAGGCAGTTCTCCTGTGGACTCTGCAGTTGTAGATGCTCTGCAGAGAGGGCAGTGGGTTCCTGGTGATCTTCTCAGCAGTCTTTACCACTTTCTGCAGGCGTTTGTGGTCCATAGCAGTAGTGTTGCCATACCACACGGTGATGCAGCTGGTCAAGATGCTCTCAACAATGCAGCTATAAAAGTTGCTGAGGATCTTAGATGACATACCAAACTTCCTCAGCCTCCTCAGAAAGTACAGCCGCTGTTGAGCCATCTTGACGAGCTGTGTGGTGTTAAGTGTCCAAGTTAAGTCCTCACTGATGTATTTGCCCAGGTATTTAATGCTGCTCACCCTCTCTACTTCAAGCCCTCTCCTTTCTCATGTCCACTATCATGTCCTTTGTCTTGTCTGTTTTGAGGATGAGGATGTTGTCCTCACACCATGATGCCAGACTGTCCACCTCCTTCCTGTAGGCCGCCTCATCCCCATCAGTGATGCGTCCTATCACTGTGGGGTCATCTGCAAAGTTTAGGATGATGTTATCTTTGTGGGAGGCGACACAATCGTGGGTGAGCAGGGTGTAGAGGATGGGGTTGAGGACGCATCTCTGTGGCGTGCCTGTGTTTGTGATAATGGTGGCTGAAATCTTATTACCAATCCTGACAGACTGGGGCCTGCCAGTCAGAACGTCTAGGAGACAGTCACAGAGGGTGGGGTGCAGGCAGACAGTTTATGGGTGAGTTTATGGGGGATAACCGCATTAAAGGCAGAGCTGTAGTCAACAAAGAGCAACCTGATGTAGGAGTCTTTGTTCTCCAGATGGGAGAGGGACTAATGTAGTGCGGCCGTGATGGCATCTGAGGTGGACCTGTTGGGCCAGTAGGCATACTGCAGGGGGTCCAGGGTGTCCAGTATGCTGCCCTGAATGTGGCCCAGCACCACTCTCACCACTTAGTGCATTTCAAAGCAAACAGTTCACACTGAATATAGAGAAAAAAGCTGATAGTACACGCAAAAAAAGAAGAAAAAATAGTATCTTATGATATTCTGCTTTAATATCTAGGTTACATTTCTGAAGGTTTCTATGCACTATTCTATGCAGCAGATGGTCAGAAAATCCATGCCTTTAATGTCTATCTGGCCCTTCATGTTTCTTTCTAGCCATCCAACTTCAATCTATAGGCTATTCTACAGTCACACAGAGTTAAGATTATGAACATTCCATTTTCTATACTGTATAGAGGGTAAAACTGAACCTTCCACTGTCTATTTTAAGCTATATCACAGTTTGAGTCAAAATTATGCTAATAGCACTGCTATGTTTATACTTGTATACAAATTTTGTGGACTATTTATGTGCCACATATGGTACATGTGTTGAATATGATGGCGAACAGGTTGAGACAAACCTGTAAATCATCTTGAATTATGTTTTGTGAATAAATTGTTTTTAGCCATTCAAGTGTTAATATAATTTTAACTCACCCTGTATATTCAAGTTCAACCTAAGTAGACAATGGAAAATTTAGCATTAACATTAGCTTAATGGATTTGGCTCTTACAGTAACTGTGGCAGGCAGTGGGACCCTAGTAGCCGGGAGCTAATTTGTATAATGACCCACTCAGGTCAAGTCATCATGCATTACCATCTTGTGTAGCCATACTCAGTTGTTGCTGTCATTCTTGTCCATATTGTTACAATGAATGTCTGTACAGACTGTACTGGGCCTCTGACAAGCCCAGGGCCCCAGACAAGTGCTCCTTTTTATCCCTCCATTGGTGCCACTGCCAACTGACCAGATTGACTGTCTTCCCCAGTAGGTTTTGGCACACATTGCTTTCTAGAGTTTAGAGGAATTATTATATTACTAACAACATTATCATGTATTCTTGAGCCTTGTCTGAGTCAAGTCAGCAGTTACCAATATAGATGCTGCTACCCTTTGAGAAAATGCTATAAAAACAGGAGACTTCATACCATTACATCACACATTACACATGTTTTTGTGGCCACGTTGGTTTTGTCGTGCTCATGCATTGTTTTTTGAGAGGTTTGAATGGAGGTATATCTGGGTGTGATTGTAATCAAGAGCAAAATCCATCAAGACCCCAAAGCATTCCAGGAGTAATGAGATTATGTAACCAAAAACACAAGGGAAGGGATGACAAAGGGAGAACACACAGACAAAAATACTGAGGAAGACAAACTTGGGTGCACCACTGAACTTTAGTACATCCTAACTATCCATCCATTATCCAACCCCCTATATCCTAACTACAGGGTCACAGGGGTCTGCTGGAGCCAATCCCAGCCAACAGAGGGTAGGAAACAAACCCCAGGCAGGGCGCCAGCCCACTGCAGGGCAAACACACACACCAAGCACACACTAGGGACAATTTAGTATTGCCAATGCACCTAACCTGCATGTCTTTGGACTGTGGGAGGAAACCGGAGTAAACCCACACAGACATGGGGAGAACATGCAAACTCCATGCAGGGAAGACCCGGGAAGTGAACCTGGGTCTCCTAACTGTAAGGCAGCAGCACTACCCACTGTGCCACCGTGCCGCCCCACATCCTAACTAGCAAAATCAAAATAAGTGCCATATTGTTTAACCTTCCAACTCTTTTCGTTTTTCACTTTGATTTCTTTAGTCACTCATCTACCCTGCCAGCTGTTTTTTTTTTTTGCCCAATTCCCACCTGACTACAGGCTTACAAGCAGTGAGCACCTTTTATAGGCCCTTTAACATGTTTTGGAGTTAGGGATGGCTCTAAAATGACCCAGGGTCACTAGACCTTTTCTGGCAGTTATAGAGTAATTGTTTTGAATCCCTTCAAAACTACAGGGCCTATCCCACCCTTCTCTGAAGAAGCTCCTCTGATAAATTAAGAGGAAGCCTAGTCTTACTTCTTACCAGTTATCCTTGTTTTAATTTTCTTGTATTCTATTGCCTGTACAATTACAGGAGTTGCTGCTTATGGTGGTCTCTATTTACAACAACAACAACAACAACATTTATTTATATAGCACATTTTCATACAAACAGTAGCTCAAAGTGCTTTACATATTAAAGAATAGAAAAATGAAAGACACAATTATAAAACAAAATAAATCAACATTAATTAACATCGAATAAGAGTAAGGTTCAATGGCCAGGGGGGACAGAAAAAACAAAAAGACTCCAGACGGCTAGAGAAAAAATAAAAATAATAAATAAAATTTACCCACACTGGCACCTGGTTAAGCAACCCATTTGCTATTATGGTTTGTTTCAAAATTGCCATGGCCTTAACCTGTTCCAACCCAATTTAAAGGGATACTCCAACAAAAAAATGATATATTTTATGTGTTATTTACCTAATGTAGTTTGTAGTGACGACAGAGAAAAATGTTTATTCTCATGTTTTCATGCATAAAGGAAATAACAAGCTTTCTGATATAATAGGCATTGATGGAGGCCAGCGCAGGACAACAGAAAACATTATCAAAAAGTTCATGAAAATATTTCATGATATTCATGTCACATAATCCACATCTCAAGTTCTTCGCTCTTATTCTCACTATGTCCAAAACGTGTATTTTTTACTAAAATAAAATAAAACCTCCTGAAACTGAATGCATTCCGATATGGATGAGCATTTCAATTGTAGACCTGCCTAATGTCATTTCATTTATATTTTAATAAAGTGAGCCGCAACTGGAGTGGCAACTGTACATTTAAACTGCCCTTCTGCTTGTTGAAGCGTCTCAGATGTGCACAAGCCTGAGGCGTATCCTCTTCCACATAATGTTGTCACTCACTTTTCTTTAACTTTTGATCTTTAGTTTTACATGTCTCTCAGTTCCTGTTTTGTGTTAGTTAATATCACATGAAACACAGTGTTAGGAAATGAATAAGCTGTTACAATTCAAATGCTCGGATGCGTTTGAACGCATTCTATTTTCTTTTATGAGCGTTTTATAGAAGTGGTTTATTGAACAATATTTTGGGGTGTTGTGAGCATGTGACTGGATGACTTGACATGTGGGTTACAGGACACCAGTAACATATTTATTTCTTGGAAGTTTTGTTATTGCTCTGTTTGCTGTTGTCTAACGTTGGACCCCTATTATATTAGAAACTTGGCTATCTCCATTCTACATGAAACCCTTAGAATAGAATTTTTTTTGGACATCAATGCAAAGTGTATGGGGAAAGTTACATATAAAAAATACTGTACTATGTTTGGGTGAAGTGTTTTTTAAAAGCTGCTTCAGCCAGACAGAGAAATCCATTACATAAGCTACACATGCAGGGTGTAACACACGTCTGTTTTATTTTTTTATTTTCCACTCAACCACAGATGTTTTTGTTAACAGACAGCCTCTTCAGATTATAATAGATATATTATACATTGTTTATCCTTAATATACTGTATTATTGAATTAATGTTTCTCAATGTGCACATTACAGATGCCACATGTTGACACTGCTGTGTACTGCACTGTCACTTCATTTTAGTTCCAGTTCTGAAGCCTTTCCACCTTACTTTTATCCTCACTTTGGATTTTCACCCTCTCCATCCTAGGACAAGCTGCCTCTCCAATATGGTGTGAGGCAGGCCCTTTGATAGTTGTGATCGCAGTGCTACCAGCTGAGTATAACAATATTTCATATATTCTCAAAGCCTCCTACATTCTCATATGTGACATCTCTCAAGTTCACATCTTGCCCATAAGATAGTTGAGATGATCCCATGTTTGGGTCTTCGATGATAGCTGTCAGAAGTACGGCAAAAAGTCACACAAAAAAAAAAGATTTGGACCAGCCACCCGTATATTGTTCCTGGTTGCAGTTGGATAGATTCAAGGTACAGATTTATACAGGTTGGAGTCCACAACTGAACGACTTTGCTGGCACAAAGATGGCGGCTTTAAGGGAGATTGGAGGAAGTGATGTCAATAGTGGGGCCGGAACCAGAAGTGGTGTCATTGAGGCCAGAACCAGAAGTGACATCGTCAGGGCCAGGCAGAATTTCCCATAACTGGTCTGCAGAGAAGTGAGAGAAAGAGTTAGTGCACACCGCCACCCCTTGGTCTGGCCTGGAATTACTTTCATTCAGGCCTTTTAACAGCCTCCCATGCGCCTGTGTGTGACACCGCATATCTTCAATATCTTCAATTTAAAAATTCATTTGAAAATTCAGAGTAACAAGCCAGGTGCCAAATCTTAACATTAATAATATTAATAATTAAAAAAAAAGAAAAAGTAAAGAAAGCTAAGTGAGAGAGCTTCTGTAAAAGGCTACTGCCTGGCAGTATGTGGAGATGCTCCCGAAGCTATGTGACAAAAGTGACGCCTCATCAGCTGTGCTGTGTGCCATGTTCATTTTCAAATAATAAGAGAAAGTCTGCAGATGGGTAACTAGAATGAGATCAGCACCTTTCCTGGTGAGGATCGCAGCAACAGCATATTGAGCTGGACGGACTTCTTCCTACACCTTCTGGGTAATTCTGAGATGTTCCCAGGTCATTTGAATGATACACATTTTAAAATAAATTTAAAAATGATAAGACATTTTCAATAAATAAATCATAGAATATGAATTTACCAGTAACGGCATACTGAACGATAATGTGCAGTGAATGCACTTGATTTGAGCAATCATAGTTTTCATACTCTTTCTCTGTACATTTTGCATTTGTTTGGTCAGAGGTTGATGTGCTTGCTTCTACCTGAGGAGCTCTTCTTTTCTCCACCCTAGCAGTCCGCTGCTTCTCTTCTTTCGTCGGCACTTTCCACGTTAAAACTGATTAAGTTTGTTTTTGTGGTGCAATTACTTTCTTTAATTTTTCACTCAAGCTGGCACTTAAGTGTTCAATCTGCCTCAAGAATGATTAGCGAAGGTGGTAGGGAATAAGAACGGTGCCCATACGCATGCACCACACGGCCGCCCTGCTGCGCACTGCCGAGAGTTGATTCTACAATAAAATAAAATAAAAATAAAAGAGTAATAAAAATCATCACCCTGAAAGCAGATAGTAAACGTCACATAGTATATGTGTACCACATTTCAAGTCAATAGGTGAAACCGTTGGCGAGCTACAGGTGATTTGAAATCCTGGACAGACAAACGAACAGCCATGGTAGCGTATTATATAGGAAGATAATCCAAGAAGGCAACAAAGTATAAAATGAAGACCACAACAATAGGTTGATGGCCAAATCAGATCAAAACTTGGCTTTTACCAGAAAGCATTAGAAATTAGACCCGGTGCTGGTTTGAGGACTGCTGGTGCTTATTTTCTTTTTTAGGTAATTATGAGCCGTTGCAGGGAACATCTCCAGAGATCCATGACCATAATTATGGAGTAAAGGAAAATATTCTAAATGGAACCAGTTCAGAACAAGGGGTCATCTGCTCCCAGCAGGTAGGAGAATGGGAATGTATTGTGACAAATCCTACAAATATGATGTTTTCCAAGTGAAGTCAGCAGACATAGAAAACTTTAATTGGACTTCTCAAGGTCTGCTTTTCAAACTTGTTAATGCTAATGAATTACGAAAGTTTTGAGCGAAGCTGCTAGACCCTTATAGAGATGAAGAGTCAGTGTGAGGCAATAAATGAGCTGAGCTCTATATAGCCTTAGAAAATAAAGTCTAGTATATAGAACTGTGTTTTTAATGAAAATAAAAAATAAACATTCCAACAGCCTATTTTTAATTATGTGATTCAAAAAGAGCGGCTTTCCAAGTTTAAGAGCATCTTCGGAAGGGGCACAATTCTCATTTTGACCTGAATCAGCTGTGAAGTAAATGTGACTGTCATTGCATTTTTTGTGGTAAACACATATGGCCGCTAATTCATTTCTGTCCTAGGCTTCCCCACACCAGAGCATTAGCTGTGGTCCCACCTCCAAATATGGTCTGGATCCAGACACAATTCCTGATGTGGTAAGTTGAAGTACCTTAATAATAAAGTGGTTCTTGTAGGTGGTATGTTGGTTAAATTAAAAACGGGATAAGGTCTGTCTGATTTGAGAATTGAGTCTTAGATACACTGCAACTTCATTGACTACGACAAAAGTGTAAATATTTGAGGAATGTACTGATGAATGGCAGCAGAAAGTGGAAGAGTTTAAGGTTTATGCGAACACCCAACACGCATAAGATGGATCAATTTAAGAAACTACTAATAAAGTGAAGTTAGTAAGAGAAAGCCAGGTGGTGGTTCTGCAAAATGTAGGTATTTCAAACCCTAAAGTTGTTGGTTCAAATCCTGCTACTGACACTGTGTGACCACAAGCAAGTCGCTTGACCTACCTGTGCTCCAATTGGAAAACCAAAAGAAAAAAAAAAACAATTTTATCATAAATGTTGTAAGTCACCTTGGATAAAGGCATGAGCAAAATAAGTAAATGTAATGTAATGTAATTTTGGCACTGTGAATAGAATGCCAAGAAGAATTATTTCAGGATTGAATCTGGAAATTATATCTGAATGGCTGAAGAATTCATTTAAGCCAGTTTCCCAGCCAGACAGGCGGTAGCAGCCATAGGCAGCTGGATTAGTTAGAGTCCTTGTGGTGTCTGTCAGGGTTTGTAGCTCCTATTGACCGCTCAAGTGGTAGTTTTATCAGGGGAGACAAGAGGGTGCTTCATAGAGGTGGCCCTGCTACTTTCATAGGGCTATGGATGACCAGGAGGTACTTCCTCATTAAATAGGTGTGCCACCAGAAATAATGCTGGCTCAGGCCTTAACACAGGGGAGCTTGAAGTTAGGAGCAAAAGGAGACCAGGGCTCCACAGTGGACAAGGAGAAGGATGAGGAGGAGGAAGGGGACCAGACATTTGGAAACAGGTTTAGAGAAAAGGTTTTAGGCATGTGCAGGTGGCATAAAAGGCATTGCAGATAATGCCAGAAAGGGCACTATATCTGTACAATCAGGCCCAAAGGGACACAGAGTTTATTGTTTTGAATTGTGTTTCCCCATTTGTATTATGTGATCCTCTTTCTTCTTCTTGCAGAACCTGTTTTCCCAATAAATTGTTAGTTTTTGGACCATGTCCAATGCTCAGAAGTACTCTGTGGAAAAGTCATTCCACTCTCAGAGTAGACGCAAAGCCACAACAATGACACAATTACCACAACAGCAACCAATCACAACATTGCACACTGGGAAAATTCTAAAGGACAAGAAATTTTTTTTTGCCATTATATAAAAAGGGTGATTGGGCAGATCCAAGCAACTATAGGCCAGTAGCTTAACATGCATCACAGGTAAACTAATGGGAGGAATTATTAAGAAAACATTTTGTCCTTTTTTGAAGTCACATCTTTTGAATATATTACTGTGAAGCTGGTTTCCTCCCCTCCTGTGCTACTGTTGTTAGTTTATCACCTTCCCAAATCTGTAGTGAATTATCTGTCTGAATTTAATTAACTTCTCACTGTAACCTCATCTCTTCGCCCTCCTGTAATTGTACTTGGTGACATTAATATCCATGTTGATATCAACTGCTCTCTCACAGCTGAGTTCATCTCAACTTTGAAATGTTTTAACTTGACACAGCATGTTGATTCCCCAACTCATACTCGTGGTCATATTCTTGATCTGCTTTTTTCAAATGGCTTGAATAATGTGTCTGTCTCATGTTCACTCTCTCATATTTCTGATCATAAGCTCATCGAATGTAACTTTAGCATCATTACCACTACTTCTGTTGAGAAAAAGTCTGTCTCATATTGCTACATTAGGTCTGTTAATTCTGATTTGTTTGCTGCTTCCCTTCTGTCTTCGTCTCTTTCTGGTCTGCATAGTCTTTCCTCTCCTGACAGTAAAGTTTCTCTTGATCAAATCTATCACAGTTTCCCCTCTACAACTCAATCACTCACTCATTCTGATCTGCGATCTCCATCATCAAGACTCACTTGTTTCTCGCCTGTTGACTCTCTTGCCATCTTTGAACTTATTAATAAGTCTAATTCCTCCTCCTGTCTTCTTGATCCTGCTTCCACTACTCTGCTTAAAACATGCTTATCCATAATTAGTACTCCTGTTGCCTCATTGCATGTTTCATTTCAGATTCTGTCCCTACTGCCCTCAAAACTGCTGCAGTTACCCCAATCCTTCAAACACCCGACTTGGATCTTACTTCTCTCTCCAGTTACAGGCCTATATCTAATCTCCCTTTTTGGCTAAGGTGATGGAACACATGGTTGCTACACTACTCCACGCCTTTCTTCTAGACAATACACTGTATGAGCCTTTTCAGTCTGGTTTTTGTACACAACATAGCACTGAGACAGCTCTTTTCCGTGTAGTTAATGATCTTCGCCGGTCTGCAGATTGCCGCCTCCTGCAGCACCACTGTCCCTGAAAATCAGCCGCTGCACTAGACTAGCCTGCAAGCATCACTGTTGGCCTCTGTGTGCTTGCGTGCAGCCAGTTCAAGAGCAGTTGGCTCTGTGATTTATGGAATTTCATCAATGGTGTCAGTTGTACCTTGTACAGTACATATAATAATATGTAGTTTTTTTTTATAGTTTTTACAGTTCATTGGCAGTGTGAAAAATTATCAGCGTTGCAGTATTTGTGATGCTCTTTGTATGAAGAAAATATGCGTTCCATTAAAATTGAACTTTTTCTTGGTGAATTGTGACAGTTCCTTAACAAGCGCAGCAAAAAAGTATTTGGCATCCACAGATGCATTAACCCCCTAGTATGTGGCAGTTTAAGGGTTAATATTCTCCTCCTTCTTGACTTAAGGTACAGCATTTGACACTGTTAATCATGAAGTCCTCCTCTCACGTCTCTCCACTGTAGGGATCCCTGGCTTAGCCCTTCAAAAGTTCACATCATCTCTTCCTAATAGGAAACAGTCTGTCACACTCAGCAGATACAAGTCCTTCACCTCACCTGTGTCGCATGGTGTCCCTCAGGGTTCAGTCCTTGGGCTATTACTCTTTCTACTTTATATCCTTCCTTTGGGTCAGATTATTTGCAGACATGGCCTTAACTTCCACTGCTATGCAAATGATATACAGTTATATCTTAGTACACACTCCTCTACTAGGGCTGGGCGATAAGGCAAAAAAAAAAAATCTAGGTTTTTTCATAAAGTTTCACCGATTCTCGATTTCGATTTTTTTTATTGTGTAACTAGTCAACTTAAAACATTACAACAACATGACTTAAGTAACATTCTCTTTATAAGTAACTTAAAAAACCATCTGGTTAAGGAACATTGTATTTTTAATGGCCATGCCATACATAAATTGGTCAACAAGGTGTAAATAAATGTAAAACAAATTCACAAGTTAAATATCTTTGCAGAAGATTTGAATGAAATATGAAAGTAAATATTGTGCAATTTGAATTAAACATTAAATACTTCTGAATATATAGTAAGAAAATAACCATTTTCACCAATGTAAACATTACATCAGTCAACTCAAAAAGTTATGCAAATTTTCAACAGTAAACAAAAACAAACAAAAAAAAAATTTTGAAATAGCAGTTCATTGTACTTTGACAGAAATATTGTAAAGAGCTTTCTCCTTCATAACTGCAGAATATGAATCTATAACCAACAAACTCATGTTAAGTGATTGGCACTGTTATTACAAAAGCAAAACAATAATAATCATCATCATTTCAGCTATTAATGAAATAACATCTGAATAACTGCGATTTTAATGCTTGCATTATTAATCATACTTACCAATGGCATTGTAAAGACGATGTCCAAAGCACTGAAGATGGGTCCAGTCGTTCATCTTCACTGCTTTGATCATGTTCGTTCCACTGTCAGTGGTCACGCACACCTGTCGATCCTCCACAAGCTTCCAAGACGCCAGCGCATCTTTAAGCCCATGACCAATTATTTCCCCAGTATGATCGTCAGGAAAATAACATATCTGAAGGCAAAAACTTCGCAGTTTCCATTCTGCGTCAACATAATGGGCTGTAAGGCTCATGTAAGGCTGAAGAGTACGACTATTCCACAGGTCAGTCGTCGTAGAAAAAAAAGATGCCCTTTCAAGCTGCTCCGCTACTTTTTCACGTGTTTCAGTGTACATTCGGGGAATAGCTACGTCTTTGAAATATTTGCGGCTCGGCAACTTGTATCTTGGATCAGCAGTGTGTAGCATTTTTATGAACCCTGGCTTTTCGATGGTGTATATGGGAACCATGTCCTTAGCGATATGAAACGCCACAGCATCTGTCATTTCTTTCCATCGGGGCGCCTTTTTGTCGTATGGAACGGAATTGGAAAATGATACCGCTAATGACATCTGGCGTTTTGCAATTTTAGGTGGACTTTTTGCACTTGGATTTGGCTTGTTTTCATCTCTTAACTTTGAGCGTTCTTCCCATTCAGCTTGGTGCCTTTGTCGCAAATGTTGGAATAAATTAGTGGTGCTGCCACTGCCGGTTGAAACTGACTTTCTGCATATTTTGCATTTGACAAAAGTTTGTTCGACGTCTGAACTCTCGAATCCGAACCATTTCCAAACCACAGAGGAAACGTTACTACCTTTCTTTGGCACAAGGTCATCCTGACGTGAAGAGCCGTCCATCTCTATGATATTATTTCTGTAGCCTATTACGTTCCTTCATAGAGCACTGTACTCACAGGTGAGAGGTTAATTAGGCGCGCCATCATGTGTTCGGAGTCGGACAAGCCTCTTAATTATTCTGCCATAGGTGCAATTACAATGTATCTAATTTTTATTAAAAAAATAATTAAAAATAAATAAATAAAAAAATCGCTATACCTCGATTTAATAAAAAAAAATAAATCGTCTTAAAACGTAAATTCGAATTAATCGAAAAAATCGAAAAAATCGCCCAGCCCTATCCTCTACACACTCACCTCCCAGCACACTCACTGACTGTATCACTGATCTTAAGCTATGGATGGAAAATAACTTTCTCAAACTTAATGCCAATAAAACTGAAGTGTTACTGGTAGGCCCAAACTCCCTACTTTCTAAGGCATCCAACTTCTCTGTTTCTATTGATGGTACACTTGTCAAACCTGCTCCTGTTGTCAGAGATCTTGGTGTTTTATTTGATCCATCACTTAACTTTGAGCTACACATTTGGTCTCTTTCCAAAATTTCTTTCTATCATCTCCATAACATTGCCTGCCGCCGTCCATTTTTGTCCTTTAATAATGCTCAAACTTTGGTTCATTGTTTCATAATGTCTTGTATTGATTATTGTAATTCCCTCTTCATCAGCCTCCCAGCAAAATCTATGCTATGGACTGGGTTATCATCTTTATGCAGATGATACTCAACGCTACTTCAATGTTAAAAGTAGAACTTCATCAGAGCTTTCTCAACTCACAACTTCCTTAGTGAAATTAAAGCCTGGATGGAGCAGAACTCTTTAAAATTAAATTGCAACAAAACTGAACTCCTGCAAATTGGGACTAAAATGCAACTCAATAAAATGAGCTCCTTCCCAGTCCATCTTGGCAATGATCTCATGAGACCTGCCTCTACTGCAAAGAATCTTGGTGTCATTTTGATTCCTGTTTCTCTTATTCTGCCCACATAAATCACATTAAGAAACTTTCTTACTTTCACTTCCATAACATATCCCGTGTTCGCTCCTTCCTCTCCTTTTCTAATGCTGAGAAACTTGTCCATGCTTTTATCGCATCCCGCATCGATTATTGTAATTCCCTACTGGCAGGTGCCCCTTCTAATCTTATATCGCAGCTCCAGCTTATTCAAAACTCAGCTGCAAGATTCCTCAGTTGAACCAGCAGCAGTGAGCACATCACACCCATCCTGCTCCGTCTTCACTGGCTCCCTGTGTCTTACAGAATCGAAAATAAAATCCTACAAATAACCTACAAAGCCTTAAATAACCTCCGACCAAACTCCATCACTATGTGCTTGCCCGCCCACTAAGGTCCTCTGATTCTGGCAATCTTGTTGTGCCCCACACTAATCTACACTCCATGGGTGACAGGGCCTTCAGCTATATAGCGCTCAGACTCTGGAATGACCTACCGAAATTAATCAGATGAGCTGACTCCATGACTTCCTTTAAAAAAACATTTCAAAACTCATCTGTTCAGGAAGGCTTTTAGCTCTACTTGACTTCATTCCCATTCTCTCAGTTTACCTCCATGTCAAGATGCTCATGTAACCTGTATGTGTGTGCTAGACCATCAATTATGTTGTCTGTTAGGCTTTCTCTGAATTTACTGTCTTAATCTTCTTTATTTATTTATTTATTTGGTTTGTACAATGCTATATACTGTATACCCTGCCGTTCTTTCTTATATTCTGTAAGTGTCTTGCGCATGGGAAAGGCGCTATATAAATAAAATATATTATTATTATTATTATTATTATTATTATTATTATTATTATTATTATTATTATTATGCAGAAGCTACAGTACATTCAGAACTCTACAGCCAGAGTCCTCACCCACACAAAGCGTTCTGCTCACATCTCCCCTGTTCTCTCCCAACTTCACTGATTACCGGTTCCATCAAGGATTAAATTCAAGGTTCTACTTCTCACCTTCAAAGCCCTACATATTCTTGCCCCTCTCTGCCTCACTCGGCTTCTAGCTCCATACACTCCTTATCACTCTCTCAGGTTCTCAAGCAGTAATCTCTTTACTGTCCCACACACCAGACTCTCCACCCTGGGAGGCAGGTCCTTCAGTGTTACGGCCCCTCAACTCTGAAACTCTGTTCCTCAGTCTCTCTGAGATTACTCCTCTTTCTCCACCTTCCGGTTGAGCGACCGGAGCGACTGGCGTGACTGATCGCCGCTGCTCTCCGGCAACGTTTTAACGTTTTTTCTTTTTTAACTTTTTTGTGATTAACTTACAATCTAATGGACTAGGCAGCTGTTTTCATTTTCATTTCGGGCAGATTTATTCGTTGAGTTTTATTTTTCAGTCATTTAAAGCTAGACTGATTTCTAGCTTGACTGCTGATTTGGCTGTGTATGGACTATTTTTTGGCCTATCCCTGCTTTGAGACTTACAGTACCTGGCTTTGTTCTCCAGACATCCGAGTTGTCTGTGTCTTTGCTTAACCTGTGGACCGGTAGGATATTTATTTGGTTTATTTGTTTGATCCCTCCTGTCGCTCGCTGTCCAACCTGCGATGGGCCTGCTTCAGTACTCAGCTGCCGAGCTACTCCGACTCCATTTTCACCTGTCCGAGCCTCCGCTGACTGGCCTATATCTCTACCCAGACATCATATTCCTCCCCCGTTGAAGATACATCCACCGCGGGTCCTGCCGGAGTATTCAAGCTGACAGTTCGGAAATAATAAAGTCCATCTGGTCCAGTTCTCGATGTCGTCCACGTAATTTAGGCAGAGTCGCTGACCACAGTGTGTGAGTCAGCCTAGCCCGGTCAGCTAACATCGTTGCTAAACGCGATAACGCCGTTGTAAACTTCGGTCTCCTGAACGAGCAAGGGGCCTTTCAACCACGATCTCCTCACTGATCGTAGGTTTGACTTTTTCTGTCTAACTGAGACATGGCAACAACCCCATGGCTTTTCCCAACTTAACAAATCCACTCCCCTGGGGTTTGTTTACATCTGTCAACCCTGTGGCTCTGGCCGAGGTTGAGGTCTTGCATTAAGGTTTTATGTGAAATGGAAAGTCCTGCCGTTGTCTGTTCCTGCCTTCAGTTCTTTTGAATCTCTTGTATGTCAATTAATGGACCTATTTCTGCTATTATTGCAACTGTTTACCTCCCCGCTAAACCAAATAATGACTTTCTGAACGACTTTGCTGTTTTCCTTACACACTTATCTACTGTTTCATCAAACATAATACTTCTGGGGGATTTCAATATACATATGAATAATATCAATGTCCCTATTACTAGTGACTTTACATCCTGCCTTGAGAGTTTTGGGTTCCAGCAGCATACTGATGTTGCCACTCATTCCAAAGGACATACAGTGTTTTGGACTTGATTTGCTGTTCTGGAGTTACCCCTTTTGATTGTACTGTGGATGAACTCCCCATAACTGATCACTTTCTTATTTCATTCAGCGTTAAACTTGCACTTTCCAACACTAAGCTTTCCTGTCTCATATCTTTCTGTAATATTAAGAATATTAACTTAGACTCTCTTTCCTCTAGTATTGATTCCCTTATGGACATTGATAATTTATCGACTCCTGAAGAACTGGTCTCACACTATAACACTGGACTTAATGGTATTCTTAACTCTGTTGCTCCATTAAAAACTAGATCTGTTTCTTTCTCCTTTTCTGCTCTCTGGTTCACGCCTGAACTTCAGCTTTTGAAAGCCAAAGGCTGGCAACTTCAACGGTTATATAAAAAAACGGGACTCTTTGTTCACAAAGAGATGTACAAAAACTATATACTTTATTACAAGGACTGTATTACCCAAACTAAATCTAACTATTATACTCTCAGTATTACTTCCAATGAAGAAAACACCAAGTCATTGTTTTCACTACTTAACAATATCACACAACCCCCGGATTCTTTACCTTTACTCAACTGAATTTTGGAATTCCCTTATGTCCTTTTTTAATGAAAAAATCCAGAAGATTCATCAGTCTCTCGGTACGGATTCCTCCAGTACTTCATTTGAATTTCACCCACTAACTCCCTCATTTTCCTCTTTTCAGCTTCCTACTTTCTCAGAAATCTCATATCTTGTCTGTAAGTCTAAGCCATCCACCTGTCAACTGGACCCTCCCTACAGTTCTGGTCAAAGCCTGCCTCCCTCTCTGTCCCCTTATCTCTGCTATAATCCACTCTTCTCTCGCTACTGGTACTGTTCCTTCATCGTTTAAAACTGCTGCAATAACCCCAATACTGAAAAAATCAGGTGCCAACCTGACTAATTTCAGTAATTTTCATCCTATTTCTAATCTACCCTTCATTTCCAAAATTCTTGATAGAATAGCGGCTATTCAACTTCATTCTCATTTATCTCAAAATAATCTGTATGAACAGTTCTAGTCTGGTTTTCATCCCCTCCACAGTACAGAAACGGCACTTATAAAATTACT
This sequence comes from Polypterus senegalus, assembly GCF_016835505.1. Taxonomy (NCBI): domain Eukaryota; kingdom Metazoa; phylum Chordata; class Cladistia; order Polypteriformes; family Polypteridae; genus Polypterus; species Polypterus senegalus. The sequence goes on from NC_053164.1 coordinate 38,585,885, forward strand.
AATGACCTCCTTATGATAGCTGATTCTGGTTTAATTACTATTTTCATCCTTCTTGATCTGAGTGCAGCCTTTGACACTATTTGTCATACTACTCTTCTCAATAGATTATCTTCGATTGGCATTACCAACACTCCACTAGACTGGTTCAGATCCTACCTCTCAGGCCGCACTCAGCTTAAAACTTCCACATCCCAACCCACCGCTGTTACTTCAGGCGTGCCACAAGGCTCTGTCCTGGGCCCCTCCTTTTCATTATTTACCTCCTACCCCTTGGCAATATCTTTTGTAAATATAACATTAGCTTCCACTGTTATGCTGATGACACCCAGCTCTATCTCACTAGCAAACCTACTGCTTCCTTTCCACCCTCCTCACTTACTGATTGCATAGCAGAAATCAAATCCTGGTTTTTTTTCAAATTTTCTTAAATTAAATAGTGACAAAACTGAGGTTCTCTTCATTGGTACAAAATCAACATTATCCAAAACTGATCATTTTTCATTGATAATTCCTCTGTTTCCCCTTCCCCACAGGTTAAGACTCTGGGTGTCATCCTTGACAGTACTTTATCCTTTCAGTCCCACATCAATAACATCTCCCGGTCTGCATATTTTCACTTATGTAACATTAATTGTATTCACATCTCCCTCACTCCCCACACCACTGATATCCTTGTTCATAGCCTTGTCACTTCTCGTCTGGATTATTGCAATTCCCCTTTCTTTGGTCTTTCTCACAAATCTCTTTATAAGATTCAACTGGTCCAGAATTCAGCTGCCCACATCATTACTAGAACCCCCTCTATTCACCATATCACTCCCGTTTTGCACCAGCTTCATTGGCTTTCAGTTAAGTTCCTCATTCAATTCAAAATTCTCCTACTAACTTTTAAGGCTATCCATAACCTTGCCCCTCCATATCTGTCTGACCTCCTCCATGTTGCCATTCTGTCCACTTGACTGTCCCCTTCGTCTGTCTTACAGCTATGGGGAGCACAGCATTCAGCTTCTCTGCTCCCCAGCTCTGGAACTCACTACCACCTGAGCTTAGAATAATTGAATCATTTTCACTTTTCAAATCTAAACTTTAAACTCATTTGTTTAAAACTGCTTTTTCTCTTTGATTACAATTGCTCTGTCTGATTTTAACTTTTGTATTTTACTTTTGTGTATAATCTGTGTTTTGTCTATTGTTTGGTGTCCTTGAGTGTTTAGAAAGGTGTCTATAAATAAATAAAATGTATTATTATTTATTATTATTAAATCTCCTCCTTTTTCTGTGTGATCTCTCTCTTTTTTCCCTCCCCCTCTGTATGTAAAGTGACCTTGAATTTGCTTACGGCGCTCTATAAAGGAAACTTATTATTATTAGTATTATTAAAAAGACTGAGCAGCAAATGGCAAGAACAGGAGTGTTAGTGAAACATCAACATAGGTTCAAAAGGGGAATAGGTCCTGTTTTACTTACATGTCAGAATTCTATGAGGAGGCAACAAAAAGATGAGATCAGAGTGGTGCATATGATATTATTTAGCTTGAATTTTAGAAAGCATTTTGTAAGATAGCGCATGAGAGGTTCTGAATGAACCTAAAAGAAGTGGGAGTTCATGGTGCTGTTTGTAGATGGATGCAGAATTGGCTAAAACATAAGATGCAGAGGATGATGCTGTAAGGAACCTTATCAGAATCGGGTGATGTTAAGAGTGGTGTCCCTCAGGGGTCAGTGCTAGGGCCTCTGCTCTTTTCTCTTGTATAGAATGGATCACTTGATCCTAATCAGGCTGGCTCCAACAGGAACCACTCTACTGAGGCAGCTCCATTGACTGTTATCGACGAGCCACAGATATCATGAGTTATCAAAATGTCATCAGTGCCGATCCTTTAAGACTTCCCTTTAACCTTGTCATCACCAGGACTGCTTTCAGATGGTTTGAGTCATACATCTTGGGCAGTTCCCACCTTGTGTCCTGATGAGAAGTGATGTCAAGGGTGCATCAGACATGCATAGAGGCAGCCCAAGGATCAATGCCGGTTCCCCTACTCTTGTCTTTCTGCACCACCTCACTGGGCTTATCATCCATTGGTTTCTCATATCAGTGCTTTGCTGATGATGCACAGCTATACCTTTTGTTCTTTCCTGAGGACAACTTGGTATTGGCTTGAGTATTTTCATGTCTTACTAATATTTCAATCTGAATGAAGGACCACCAACTACAGCGCAACCTGGCAAAGACAAAGCTTCTTGTTATCCTGGCCAGACTGTTTGTTTACATCCCCATCTCTGTACAGTGTGGCTCATTGTCACCAACACCTGCCAACTTAGTACAAAACCTTTTTGGAGGAGATTGATGAGCACCCACCTTTCTCTTAGCACATTTCAACTGTCTCTCATTCATGCACATTCATTCAGTATAACATTTGCTGACTCAGACTTTATCTGACTGAGTGTACAGCACAACGTCTGGTCAAGGCTATTGTCTTGTCATGTATGGATTACTGCAAATCACTACTAGCAAGAGGACCTGCATGTCTTATGAAGCCACTGGGTATGGTCCAAAATTCAGCAGCCCATTTTGCATTCAACCAGCCAAGATGGATGCCTGTCACTCCTCACTTCAGATTGCTAAACTGATTCCCTATAGCAGCACATATTAAGTTCAGATCCTTGATGCTTGCCCACAGAGTAGTCAATAGGTCAGGACCCATGTGTATGGAAACACTGGTGAGGTGCTGTGCATCTTCTTGCCCACTCTGGTCTGCCAGTGAACAGCATCTGGCAATGCACTTCATGTGTGGTATCAAATCTCAATCCATACTCTTCATTTGTAGCTCCTAGTTTGTAGAACAGGCTGCCCACCTACATCTGAACTGCTGACTCCCTAAATGTGTTAAGAAGTGATTGAAAACCTTACTGTTCCGTGAAATTTCTTTCAAATCTCTCTCTATATAAAATTCAATGTCTGTCTGTCTGTATGTCTGTCTGCTTTTCACGAGAGAACTACTTAACTGATTTAGATCTGGATTTTTTCAGTTATAATTTGCTTGAACATTTCGGTTGATTTTGCAATTTCTCTCATTGCGCTAAGTATTATAGTTCGGTTGTGGCACCAGTTTATTCAGACGAATCTGAGAGACAGGCTGCGGGCCGAGAAGAGGTGGAGGCAGGACCTCAGGAGAAGGAAGCTGGGAGATGCCATCCTCACTCACACTCTAGCCTTCATTCGAGTTGCTGTACCTCTCGCCACATGTTGGAACGTACCCTGCCTCCACTTAGTTAGCGATACAATACAATACAATTATTTTTTGTACAGCAAAAATCACACAAGAAGTACTGCAATGGGCTTTAACAGGCCCTACCACTTGACAGCCCCCCAGCCTTGACTCTTTAAGAAGATGAGAAAAAACTCCCAAAAAAGACACTTGTAGGGAAAAAATGGAAGAAACCTTGGGAAAGGCAATTCAAAGAGAGACCTATTTCTAGGTAGGTTGGGCGTGCAGTGGGTGTCAAAAACAAGGGGGTCAATACAATGCACAGAACAGAACAAATCCTCAATACAGTTTAAAAATAAAAATTTTAGAAGTACAGAGTAGAATTTAACAGTAGATGATATCACATGATATGATTTGGATTTGTTTAGAGTCCAGGAGACCTCATTCATCAAGCTGCCTCCCCCATTTGTCTATTCCAAGGCTGAAATAGTGCTGATCCAATAAAAGGACCCCTCTTTTCCACGATTCCTGCAATCCTCCATCAGGGATGACTTTACCTTAGGCAGGCAAAACAACTTGGGAGGTGGGCCGTGGCACCAAGTGCCGCATTTGAGTACCGAGAAGAGAAACAGAATAGGTGAGGGTTAGTATCAAATTATAACTATCATGTTACTTATGTTTTAGTGCTAATGACTGACAACAGAGATGCAGTCTGTACAGTTAATCAGCAGCTCTAGTCAGGATATGCTAAACTGAAGTAGTGAGTCTTCAGCCGGGATTTAAAAGCTGAGACCGAAGGGGCATCTCTTATTGTAGCAGGCAGACCATTCCACAGTTTAGGGGCCCTGTAGCTAAAACCTCAACCTCCCACTGTTATTTTATTAATTTATATTGAGATCTTAATGTGTGCTCTGGTTTGTAAGTCATGATAAGTTCAGACAAGTAAGCCGGGCCTTGGCCATTTAATGCTTTATATGTTAACTGGAGGATTTTGAAATCTCCCCCTAAACTTAACCGGGAGCCAGTGTAAGGATTTAAGAACTGGAGTTATGTGTTCGTATTTTCTTGTTCTTGTAATAATTCTTGCAGCAGCATTTTGGATTAACTGGAGGCTGTATAAAGAACAGTTTGAACATCAAGTGAACACCGCATTGCAGTAGTCAATCCTACAGATACCTGTTTGTTCAGCAGACATTATCATCTACAGCAGGTATGTCAAACACGCGGCCTGCAACAGAAATCTGTGCAGCCCGCATGACAGATCCTAGTTAGCACTGAACTTGTACAAAATGATTACTATCGTTTGTGATCGAATCATTTCTGCCTTCTGACAAAAGCGCGTTTTCCCATGGCATTACAGTACCGGAAACGTCATCTGCTAGTATAGCCACAAGCCTTGACCAAAGTTAATGAGCCGCAACATCACAACTGAAGTGCTTGGCTGAAGCAGCAGGGGCGGCTTTAGGCATGTGCAAACTGTGCACCTGCACAGGGCCGCCACGCCAATATATATTGAATATAAAACAGAAAGAGAAAATAACAACATAGCTGACGGCAATGTGGCCGAAAAACATTGCGTTTCTTGTTAATTAGTATGCTGTATTTACTAATGTCGCTAGAGGCGGAGCAGTAAGCTATATAGTATTATAACGTTCTGCCATAATGAGAATATCATGGGCCGCCACTTGGTTTTCAAGTTACGGACACGCGCATATAGCAGCGTGTCATGAGCACGAGACGGCTATGCAGTGTCCGCAACGGACATGGCCATCCGCTGTGCATAAGATACCATATTGACATTGGTGGGCGAAGGGTCCACCGATTCTTTTTCTGCCCACGGCCGCCACGAGCCTAGAGCTGCCCCTGCTAGGTTACACTACTGGCTGGGCTACTGAGACTGGCCACTGAGCAGAACTGACCATCGTGACTAGTAATAGCTCTCATATTTTCACTTTTTTTGCTCTAGTTTTATGTAATTTTGTGCTAGTATCGTAATGAACAGTTAGTGCAGACTACAGCTGAAGATCTGAAGTGGACGCGAGAAATTGGTGAGTTGTTTATTAAAATATTTTTGTGATTTTGAGTTTGTAAAATTAGTGTAGGTCAGGTGGCTTTTTGTATATCGGCTTATTTTACAATATAAACTTTGAAGTAAACTTAGTAAAGTAAAATTTGATTTTTGGAGGATTTGTTTTCCAACTTGAATTACTGAGCAATGAATTCAGTGAGCGTTTTCGTGATTTCAGTTCACATGAACAGGACTTTGTGCTGTTCTCTTCCAACGTTGAGAATCCGCCTGAGAACATCCAAATGGAATTAACTGAACTGCAGTCAGATTCTATTCTGAAGGCAAAATACAACGAAGTTCGTGTGTCAGGCTTGTATGCTTACCTGCCACCCTTGTATGTGCAGATCCATAAGCTGGCATTGAGAGTACTGTCTATGTTTGGAAGCACTTACAGTACCTTTGTAAGCAATTGGTTTCGTTAATGAAAGCTACCAAAACCCCACATCGCACAAGACTTACTGTCGAGCACCTTTCATCCCTCATAAAAGTTGTAGCTGCACAAGATTTCAAATCTGATATTGACAAACTGGTTACTAACAAGAGATGCCAAGAGTTGGGACAAAAGAAATAAATCTCACACTGGAAGACACTACAGTATATAAGCAATGAATATAATATAATAATATAAGGATCTAGCTAAGAGGCTAAGACTCTAATTGTACGCTGTTGTACGGAGAGTCTATGGAAATAAATTGCTTTTCTTTAAACTTTAAACTTTAAGTGTTACATTTTTTAAAGTTTTCAGTATTGGAAAGAAAGCTACAGTAACTTTGTATAATAGTATTTGTTACAGTGCGGCCCACTGACGCACATATGGCAGTCGAAGCGGCCCACCAATGGTAGTGAGTTTGACATGCCTGATCTACAGATTGATACGCCGGGTAGACACACGCTCAGTCTCATCCGGGTTCCTATTTAAAGGGCTGCCTCCCTTCAGTCGAGAGCAGAAGTCGGGTGGAAGAGAGACGGAGCTGGAGAGAGAAGACTGGAGGCGGCCAGGAAGGCACAAAGGACTGTGAGGCCTGGATTGAGGGGGATCAGTGCTGGAGGAACTGGGGTTTGTGTGGACGTAAATAACTTGTAAATATTGTAAATAAACGTGTGTTGGGTGCAAAAGCGATGTCCATCTGTCTGTGTCCGGGCCAGCGTTCACAATGGTCATAAAAGATCCCTGGAAATCTTTTGAAAAAGTTGTGTTTTTCCCAATTTCCTGGCTAAATTGCTCGTCATGGCCTCATTCACTCCAGTCCCCTAATCATACTGTCTTTAATTGACCGTCTCTCTCTCTCTCTCACCACCTAATAACTAATGTGTGATGAGCGTACTGGTGCAATAATGGCTGCTGTCACATCATTCAGGTGGGTTCTACACACTAGTGCTGGTTAAAGTGGTTCCCCTTTAACTATGTAGTAAGAAAAGCACTGTATAAATATAACTAATTTTTATTATTACTATTAGGTGATGAAAAGTTATCATATGCATCAATCATTGATCAGGTCCTAATCTTAGTTTAATTTTTATGTGTAATATATGTGATACATTGTTATAACATAAATATTGTGGTAACTGCTATATTTTTATTTATTTGTACAAAATTTACATTTGACAGCTATGTTCTTTGTTGATGTGTTTTTAATGTTACATTGTCTTTCTTTAAAAAACTTGCTGACAAGCTGATTTCCCTCTGAGGACTACCAACTTAAATTCATTTGAATTGCATTGAGTGCTTTAAAAACTAATTGTATTACATATAGGGACAATTTAGCCAACATAACAAACAGGAGGAACTGAACACTCTCCTTTTATGGGGAAAATTTACATTTATTTATTTATTCAAAGCTACTTGCAACATTTGAGGTGTAATTGGTTACATTTCTTTTCATTTTTTATAATTGGAGTACAGGTAGGTCAAGTGACTTGCTCAGGGTCACACAGTGCCAGGATTTGAAACCACATCCTCAAAGTCTGAAGTCCAAAGCCTTAACCACTGGGCCACACTGCCTGCCTCTTGGCAGAGAATGTTTCATTGTAATGTTTATATGAGCTTCCCTGTTGCTGTGCTCTTTATAATTTCTTGATCTCTTTTCCTCCTGTAGGTTCAGGTGTTGGAAAATGACCAAGCAAATTGGACAACACAGGTGTTCCTGACCAAAGACAGGGGTGCGCTGCCTCCTCTCTCTAGTACAGACTGCACCATTGAGGACGGAGGTACTTAAAAAAAAAAAACGGATCGCCTGAAAATCTCTGAAAGTGCCAGTTGGTGGTGCTAACCGTCTGTTTAAGGGGGTTGTCACAGCTGACAGTAGGAAAAGCATTGTTGTGCACATCTAATAAGCTCTACCCACTCTTCATCTTAAATTCCATTTCCTCCTCCTGTTTTCCAGGCTTTTCCAAACATATATATGATTACATTTTGCCTGAAGAAGGGGCCTGAGTTGCCTCGAAAGCTTTCATATTGTAATCTTTTTAGTTAGCCAATAAAATCTGTCCTTTTGCTTGATATCTCACTACATTGACTTGCTATTAAAGTCTCAGATCTCTTAATTATTTCTTTTTTCCTTAATTAGCAACCAAACAATAATTGGATACAAAACGAGCCAACACGTGACTAGATAATCTACATCCATAATATAATATCAGAAAATTAAGAAAAATTAAGATGTCCGTAATGTTGATCTGACCAAAATATTTTGACTGTGCTTTTAGAAAAAAGAAAATCAACAGTTTTTGTAAAAGCCTGGTGTGGCAGAATGAGAACAGCAACAAGCTATGCAATTAAATCCCGGATTGAATTAACTTCTGATTAAGAAACTGGTTGCACTGAAATTCATTGGATTTGAGGCCATGACATAGCTGGTCAAATGTTGGCTTCACATCTCATTTTTGTTTGGCTGCCACTTAAGGATAAAAAGAAGCAATTCAGTCTTAAACAATTATGCAATTAAAACAAAAATAAAGTGAAAATAAGTCAATTAACAGCAGAAATATGGTCACTGATTAAGAATGTAAGAACACAGCAGGAAGGAAAACCTGTAGTTACTGCAGCCCTCCAGTACTGGAACTGGACAGCCCAGTTTAGATAAATCTTAAAATGTTTGTTCTTCTCTGATTGAAATAGTACAAGTAACATAGAATACAGCCCTGTGGTGGGCTGGCGCCCTGTCCGGGGTTTGTTTCCTGCCTTGTGCCCTGTGTTGGCAGGGTTTGGCTCCAGCAGACCCTGTAGTTAGGATATAGCGGGTTGGATAATGGATGAATGGATGGAACATAGAATACATCTATGGATGGTATTTCTTTTTACTAGGCTAGGGATCTGCACTGGCATTCAGAAGGTTGCCAGTTTGAATCCCGTAAATGCCAATAGGGACTCTGCCCTGTTGGGCCCTTGAGCAAGGCCCTTAACCTGCAATTGCTGAGCGCTTTGAGTAATGAGAAAAGCGCTATATAAATGCAAAGAATTATTATTATTACTTTTCCTTTGCATGTTTCTCTCTTTGATTCTTTTACCTATTGGAGGCATAATTACCCACATCAATGTACTGTTCCTTTCATTTATTTCCCAGGTAATGCCAGTCCCCGCTTCATGCGCGTCTCAACATACACCTTTCCCAGCACCCCTGAAGCAGCCAGAATGGCTCATCTGCCGTTGGCTGCCATAATAAAGCCCTTTTCAAGAGTGCCCTTTGGTGAGGTAAGCAGAGACAAAGTTTGCAGTTCAGTTTCACATTCTGTCATTTTATAAATGAAGGACCTGAGCACCTGTTTGTATTTTTACTACATCACTGCTAGTTATGAATACTCTCAGGTGGTCTGCGGAATTTTCTAGCAAAGGCTGGCACATTGTGTTTCATTTTAGATTTATACCCAAATATTACATGTAAAGCATTCTGAAATTGTAAGGGTGTTTTAATGTACCACTTATTTTAAAAAAGCAAAATAATGTGATTTATATACAAATACAAGCATAACAAATTAAATTGTATTTTAAAAGGAACACTGAAAAGGGTGCCATTGCAGAGCATAATAGTCAAATACCCATATCCGCCTTAATAAAAGGATAAGTGCCTGTGTGTCCATCCATCACAAACTTTAATAGTAGAACTCATTGCAGTTGTCATTACAACAGATGGTGCATCAGAAACATTTATACTGCTTTTATGAACCCCATACCAAATGGCATATAACAGAGACATGCACTACAAACATTAATGCTGAGCTGTACGTTGATTAAGTAGATTTCAACCTGTCTTGAATGAGTAACACAACTAGCTTACTCATATTAGCCTAATTTAAAGTCACCAAATAACTTAACATGCAGATGTTTGTAGGCTGGGAGGAAACTGAGATTCCCAGGGAAAATCCACTCAGGTACAGGGAACGCATACAAACACCGCAGAGACAATGACCTGACCAAAATTCAGACCATTCACCCTGTGGAGTGTGGCAACAGCTCTGAACATTGCATCATCACGCTATCCCAGACGTTATTTTGTTGTCTATCTATTTAAAAAAGAAAGAACCTTTCATGCCTCTTATTTCCCTTTAATCCTAGATCAAAGGTTAACCTCTCATTTGTCTTTACAAAGATCTGGCGACTATATAATAGTATTAGTTTGTGACCCTAAAGAGAGGGCAGTCATTTATTTATTTTATAAGATTTTGGGTGAGCTAACAGCTTAGATTGCTCTTTCTATCTCTGTCGTTCAGAAATTCCCTCTTTCCTTAACAGGAGTTTCTGTGACTTCACCTGCTATCTGAGGGATTAGCAGTACAACACGCTCTATAATAAAATATTAAAAGTAGAGTGGATGGCTGGGTGGTTGTGTTTTTTTTTTTTTGCCAAGACTACTGGACTACAAAGTCGCTGGGTGGACTGAATGTTTGCTTATTTGGGTACCTGATGTCCCTTATGTCCTTGGATATTGTTCTGTTAAAATACTGAGATGAAAACAGTGCTATATCATATACATAGTAGTGCCCTACTGGGAATTGACTGCTTAATCATTTCCAAAGTGTTGCACAAGGTACAACTCAACATCTCACATTCAGTTTTTTTCAACATTGAAATGCAATGTGCTACATTAAAGTAGTAGTAATAATAATAATAATAATAATAATAATACATTTTATATATATAGCACCTAGAGCTTCTTGACCAGACATAAGGCTTGTTTACATCTCTCTGACTGACCCTGGCAGCTTGACTACAAATCCAGATTGTATGGAAAACTCATCAAAATCTTCAAAAGACTTTGTTGGACAGTTATCTTATCAAAAGATCTTAACTATACATTGTTCTCCTCTCCTTCTAAAATTCTGCAGCTAAATGAATCTTAGGCTGGAGAGATCTGTTAATTTTTTTACATCTAATATGTCTCACTTAAAGGTTTTCCAGTGTTGTTCTTTGTCCTGGTGTGTATATAAACACAGGGAACTCCAGTCTCTGTATTACATTTTGCCTGAAGAAGGCGCCTGAGTTGCCTTAAAAGCTTGCATATTGTAATCTTTTCAGTTAGCCAATAAAAGGTGTCATTTTTGATTGACTTCTCACTTACTTGATCTTAAAAAATCTTTATTTTTCCCATATTAAATTCCATTTAGAGTAAGTAATTTATACCTATATTACACTCTGCAAATTACTGAAACATAGATCATTGCCAGCTGTAGATTAGTGCAATATTTTTAACTAGCCAACCCGCGGCATACCATACGGCGCATAATCAGGCCGGTTTTTTAATGATTTTTAAGCACGGGGAGAAAAGTAACATTTGAAAAATTGGTAATGTAATAAATCGGCAAGAAAAGCAACATTGTAACAATGCACGGAACGAACCAACACACAATCGTCCGTGACTGAAAACTGGAGGACCGCCATCGCTCATGTGCCCACCTCCAACTCGTCACTTGAGTCGTTGTCGTCTTTACACAGTCCAGATGCACCTGTGACTCACGTAGACTTTTCGTTGCTCTGTGCGGTTTTGGCTGCTTTTCTATATATAATCCACCAAGACACCCGACCACGGTAGTAGCGAGGTGGGAGGGGGGTGTGCACAAAGGGTAGGGACGCAACCAGTGGGAGCGTATGAGGCACACTTAGTGGGAATTCCACGGTTTGCAGCCTGAATGGGGTTCAACGGCTTACCCACGCCTCTCTACGCCGGGTAGACACACGCTCAGTCTCATGCATAATTACTTATTGAACGCTAAACACTTCTGGAAAGACACGGTTGACTAAAACGGGTTGGTGTGAGAATACAACAGTAAGCGAATGAAAAGATGGAACTCTGGAGAGAGCATAATACAACACAATAGTGAACCCGCGGCATAACAATCACCGTATAATTATTTATTGATGGTTGAACACTTCTGGAAAGACACAGTTATCTAAAAAGGGAGGGTTTGAGGATACAACAGAAAGTGAATGAAAAGACGGAGCTCTGGAGAGAGCAACATATAATTGTCCGTGAGAGAAGAAGGCGCATGTTTGTTGCGGATGCAAATTTCTGTATGTAGCGTTTAAAACAGTTTGCTATGGTGCACGCGGTCGTGCGTCGGAACTGAAAACTCGTTTTTTAAAGACTGCTTACTTCATTGTGTTTTAACCTCAGTTGTAAAGGAATGTTTTAAGGATCCTATGGGATACCCCTCGCAAACCGTTTTACACGCTGCATATGGTGACTCACCTCCGTGAGAAACATGCCACTATGAACAGTCAATGTGGCTCGGAGGTACATGAGGCCTCTACGACAGACGAATATAAATGACGCCGTTCTTTCTGTGTCGTCGCGTCCGAGTTGGTGGGCGTGGCTCTGCGAGTTGTCGTCGTATCCAATGGTCTTGGAGTTGGTGGGCGTGGCTCCTCCTGCGTCGCCATAGGTGTCTTACTTGTCGGCTTAGTGAATCCACGCCCCTTCCGCGTGCTTTCCATGGGTGTCTTGCCTTTCCATGGGTGTCTTGCCTTAGTGAATTATATATATAGATTATCAGTCACATCAGTTCTAATCAAAACAGACATGAGATATGACCAATCGGATGTCCTGTTATTGTGAAGTTCATGCCTCTGACAAAGTAGCTTCCTTTTTGCAGTGTGGCGAACACTCACCCAGGGGATACTCCAAGTGTTAAATATGGCCCACGGGCAAAGAATGACCTGCTCAGTGTCCCATTATAAGAAAGAAGATATTTAAATTATGCTTTTGTAACGTATAGTCTAGCTGTCAATGACACAGTTAGAAACATTTCTGACTGGTTTTGATTTAAATTTGAGGTTGATGGTTTACACTGATGATTGTACACTAATAAAGCTGCCTACAGTATATAATTTGAGTAGCAATGTGGACTTAATGCTATGGAGATGTCATATGCATGGCAAGTGGTATTCCAGGTGAAGGCAGTATGTGTCCAGTCTAACACCTGCATTATAGCAGAAAAATTTAAAAATTAATTACAGGAATAAATCCTTACTTAAATCACCACCTCAATCCCGTTTTAGTTCTAGAAGGATCTGGTAATTCTAATGTTATCTAAGTAGAAGTCATTCCACAACCTAGGTGATTCCTCTGTGTAAGAAGTTTTACCTTCCTGTTTCTTCTGTTTCTCCATGTGAGTTTGGTTGCATAGTGGTTCTGGATTCAAAATACTGCTTGAGCAATGTTTGCATGTTCCCCCGTTGTTCACTCTGAGTTTTCTCTGGGGTATCCTTTTCGTCCGTGCCCCATACACACGTTAGGTTAATTGCCAGTGTTTTCCCTTTACTCCAAATAGAATGGCTCTCCATCCAGGGTTGGTTCCTAAGTAGTGCTTGGTCTTGCTTAGATAAGCTTCCAGTAACCCTGAAATAGACAAATCAACTTTGGATGGACAGATGGAAGGATGGATCAATGGATGGATGTCATCACTCCACTGTAGTCTCTTCCATTCCTTTAACTGAGAGGATTGCGATAAGTTCCAGCACCAGATCACTTCCTTTCCTTGTATTATCAGAAGCTCTATCCTCTTTTAGGTATCTAAAACATTTGCAAGTTGACTTCAGTAGTATCTGTACTGCCCTCCACCAGGATCTGCTATAGTTACGCTGGGTCTTAAGAGGTCTGCCACAGACCCATACTATGAAGTCACTCATTTCATTTTTTCCATCATGAAGGCGCATATACTTGACATTTTGTTTTAGATTCTCTTTCTGTCCTCCGCAGGCACCTCCTGCATTGCTGGACTCCAGAGAATGGGGGCCTGTGTGCTGCAGTAATTGTGGAGCTGTCATCTGCCCATTCTTTGAGTTTCAAGATTGTGGCCAGAGATTCAGATGCCCCTTTTGCACCTCTATCATCGAAGGTCAGTATGAAGTTGATATTTTTAAAAGTTTTGCTAATGGAAAGGAAGAGCAAATTAGAAAATTGTGCTTGGGAAAAATAAGTGTAAAAATGGATCAATATCTTTTATATGTTTAAGGTGAAATGGCAGTGAATCAAGAAATGTCTGAAAAAGCAAAAGGCAAATACAAGGAACATTCTCATATGCTTGTGCAGCCGGTGGACAGCATAAATATTTTTTGTTAATAGCAGGCAGGCTGGCTCTTGTAAATTTATTCAGGATTGTTTATTTTATATACAGTAACACCTTTCAGGTAATGCACAGGGGAAAAAAGGTCGGTGACCCCTGAATTAGACTATGTAGACATTGTTTCCATGTTCATAAAACAAATTCTCTGAACATTCATATATGAGCTTAAACTTAAAACTCCAGTATTACAGGGTTGTACAAGAAGGCTTATTGAAATAACAAAAAAATAAATAAAAATAAATAAAACAGGTAGTTATACTGGCATTGTTGTTTTGGGGGTGTGAAGTGATGTTGCTGTTAATTTTTATTGTTTAGAAAGTTTAAGTGTGTTTTTTTTATTTAGAAACCATATGTATTTTCACATCAATTTATATTCAGATAAGCCCTTTACTACAAATGGTAACATATAAATAAAAATATATAAAAGGCTACAAGTAAGAACATAAGAAATGTGACAAATGAGAGGAGATCATTCAATCCATCAGGCTTGTTTGTTTAGCTAATAGCTACAGTAAGCTGTCCCAGTAAATCATTCAGATGTGGAACTGGCCCCGGACACAGACAGACGGACATCATTTGTTCCTTCCAACACACGTTTATTCACACAAACTATTTACAATATTTACAGAGTCCAGTGCACAAACCCAGTGCTTCCAGCACCAATTCCCCAAAAGTAAGGCCTCTCACACAGTGCCTAGTGCCCTTCTTCTGGCCTCCTCCAGTCCTCTCTCCAGCTCCGTCCTCTTCCACCCGACTTCCGCTCTCGACAGTTAGGGAGGCGGCCCCTTTTATAGCACCCTGGATGGGCTCCAGCTGCTTCCCGGCATTCCTCCCCGGACACGCCCCCGTGTGGCGGAAGTGCCGGCTGCGCTCCCGGAAGCCCTCCTGGTGTCCCCAGTCTCCTTTCCCCCAGCACTTACGGGTGTGGCAGAAGTGCTGGGCTCCAGTGTTCTTCAGGCACCGGGGCGCCGCCTGGCGGTGGCCACGAGCCCCTACAGGGTTGGGCTTCCAAGCCCCCTACCCGAGGCCACCAACAAAACCAGGGCGGTCGCCCCCTCGTGGTCGGGAGGAGGCACCAGCCCTCCTCCGGTCCCTTCGGGCGTCCCGGCTGGGCTGCACCCTCAGCCGCATGCCACACAGATTAAAAGGTTGTTAAGGTTTCTGCTTCAACTCCATGTCTCCTTAGTTTGTTCCAAGTTCCTACAACTGTTTGCTTAAGGAAATACTTCCTGGCTTCAGTTTGAAATGCTCTTCCCCTTAACTTGCACTGATATCCTCGAGTATGTGATTCACCCTTAAACTGAAAGAATGTTTCTAGATCTACTTTATTATTACTTTTTTAATTTTTTTTTTATTTTTTTTATTTATTTATTAATTTTATTACAATCAATACATAGCAATCAAGTTTAAAAAAAAAAAAAGAATTATGTTAAGAACAGATCGATCCCCACCCCTGAGAGAGAGAGCAAGCCAAACGGTGTAAAATTTAAGGCTTGTAAAAATACCTAAATTAATAAATTCTCTGTGCTTTATAAACTCATTTTAAAATATTACTGATTAGATCCTGCCATGTTTTGAAAAAGGTCTGTACGGATCCTCTAACTGAGTATTTGATTTTTTCCAATTTTAAATAGTATAACATATCAGTTTTCCACTGACTTAAAAGAGGAGAGTTTGGGTTCTTCCAGTTTATCAGAATAAGTCTGCGTGCCAACAGTGTAGTGAATGCAATCACAATTTGTTTGTCTTTCTCCACTTTAAGACCCTCTGGAAGAACCCCAAACACAGCTGTTAATGGGTTAGGAGGGATTGTGAGTCCAAGGCTGTCTTAGAGGTAATTAAAAATGTTTGTCAAGAATAATGTTAATTTGGTGCAGGCCCAGAACATGTGACCCAGTGAGGCTGGGGCTTGGTTGCAACGTTCGCAGGTTGGATCATGCCCTGGAAACATTTTGGAGAGTTTTAGTCGAGACAGATGTGCTCGATGTATAATTTTAAGTTGTATAATTGTATGCTTTGCACATATGGAGCTCAAGTGAATTCTCTGCATTGCTACTTTCCACTCCTTTTCTGATATATTAATTGAGAGGTCTAAAAAAAAAAAATGCTTTATTATTACTTTTGAGGATTTTAAATAAAATATTAACTGCTTGTAAAACAGAAGCATAATAAAAGTAGAATCAAACATTTTGAAAAACCGTGGATGTGGATGATGAGGCCAATGACAAAGAAGAGGAGTTAGTTACATGAACATAGTAAAAGCCTTGGGGTAATTGTATTTGAATTGTGTCTGTAAATTTCTTGTAGATGGTCCTTTAACGACAAATTTTTTAAATCAATGATTTCCAATAGCTCCAGGTTATCATTTAGTTTGAAACCGAATTGAGTCCAAGCTTTAGACATTACATTTGGCTTCAAAGTAATATCCATCTTCAGTGTCACTTGTTTTTTCACATTAACTATGCAACGTCTTTTTTTCCCCAAGGCAGTTATAAAAAAACAATGTAATTGTAACTTACACAAAAACTGTCCAATAAATGCAGAGAATAATTGAATCCAATTAAATAAATTGTGTGTACAACTTTATTTGACCTGATTGGTCCATGCAGATAGTGTGGGTGTCGCCTATGTGTAGTTTAGTGATGTTTTTATATTGTTTGAAATGAACACTTTAGTCATTGATGCCTCATTACATTTTATTATTGCAGCGTGCTCACTTTCATTGTTCAAATTTTGCCATTAAAAAGCCTAGTAGGTCAGATGTAAGATGAATAAGTGATGTGAATGAAAGTGACACTTTAGATGGTTTCTCAAAAGTGCCCCCGGTGAAGATAAAATATCCTGCAACAGGCTGAAAGATTGTGGGGGTCTTACACAGCAGTGGCTTTTAAGTTCAGTTTTGGGGACTCCTTGTTGCTGCAGGTTTTTGTTACGTCCAGTTTCACAAACAGTGAGTCATTTTTACTTTTAATTGGTCTGATTATTTAATTAGCTGTCTTTTCTAAATGCAAAATAAAAGAAGAAATAAAGTGTGTTAGTGTTACATTTAAAATTTATAAGAGTTTTAGAATTATTTGTCTTTTGCCATGAGAGTGTCATATCCATAATTTCACCTTAACCCGTTTATCTAGTAGTCAGGTGTCAGGCTTTGATTTCACAGACAGGCTAAGCCAGGATTCACCGCACACGTCATTTATAATTAACCTACTCAAAGACAGCAAACAGCCATCACGAAGGGAAGCACAAACAACTCTCTACTCACTCATTATAAAACTAAATTATAAATGTTCTTATCTCTCAAAATGTGCCAAAAGCTAATGCAAAATAATGGAGTTGCATTTACTCCATACGAACATACGAAGTTTGACAGATGGAAGGAGACCATTCAGTCCATCAAGCCCGTTTGTTTAGCTCATAGCTACGCTGTTCCAATATTTAATCCAGATCCTTCTTAAAGGTTGTCCAGGTTTCTGCTTCAACTGCATGTCTTCATACTTTGTTCCAGATTCCCACAACTTTGTGTGAAGTTGGATTCAGTTTTAAATCGTTTACCCAGTACTATGGTGTTGTACCGTGTTAGCCATTATGGATGTAGTGAGAAGTCAAGCAAAATGACACCTTTTATTGGCTAACTAAAAAGATTACAACATGAAAGCTTTTGTGGCAACTCAAGACCCTTCTTCAGGCAAGATTACCCAAAGATGGGGCCTGAGTTGCCTCGAAAGCTTGCATACTGTAATCTTTTTAGTTAGCCAATAAAAGGAGTAATTTTAATGCATTTCCTGTGATGCCCTTAAGAACATGATTTCTCCTGGATCAACTTCATTAATGCCTTTGAGGATTTTAAATATCTGGATTAGGTCCCCATGCGGTCTCCTCTGCTTGAGACTAAACTGGTGTAATTCTTTGAGTGTGTCAGAATCGGACATGTCCATAAGTCCTGGGATGCACTTTGTTGCTCTCCTCTGCACAGCCTCAAGTGCTGCTATATCTTTCTTGTACCATGAGGACCAGAACCGGACACAATACTCCAGATACAGTCTTACTAGTGTATTATATGGTTTGAGCATAAAATCTCTTTACTTAAATCCAACAGTGTTTATGATATAACCTAACATACAACGTGGATGTATAAAGTTTGGACATCCAATGTGCCTAGTGCTCAGGATGAATGTCTTCTTGCTTTACTCAGTGAGATGTTCATTCTTTCTGGTTGTGTCTCTGGCTGCAATGGCTGTTGTGGGACATAGACAGTTGATTTGCTCAGATGTTTATGTCTTTTTCACTCTTCCTTGCAGCATTGAGCCAATGGGGTGTCAAAAATTAAGGGCCTCTGACCTCTTGACCAATTCCATCCAGGTTCTAGCTTTCTTCTTAATTTTTTCATTAATCAATGTTTTAGCCATGACAGTAATCTCAAAGAAGCTACCTTGAGATTTTACACTTTCAGCCCTTAATAAACTCAAATGCCCTTCTTTACTGGTCCTAGCCAGGCTTGCAGCAAGCCAAGCAGTTCACTGTGAACTTTGTTATGTTTTTTTTGTAATACGTTCTTTTTCAGTATTATACTGTGTATACAGTGAGGCATAATATATTGGAAATATACAGTACCTCTGCATATTCCATTTTAGCTCATTTTGTTCAAAATAAATTTGGTAAGTTTTGATTTAAGTTGAAGAGAAGGTAACAACCAGGGAATTAATAAACTAAAGTTATTGTGAAAATGGCATTGAATAAGCAGGAAAGAGTCCAAATGCCAAGGGATCTAGTAGCAACATGTGAACAAAACAGACACATAAACCAAATCTCAAAGTCCGAATATACATCCAGAGTCTTCTCTGAACTGCCCTTTAGCTTACTTATTTGGATAAGAACATTTAGAGAAATTTGAGAAAGACATTCAATACATGGATGCCAAGATCAGTGCACCACCATCTTTTATAGATGGGGCATAATCACACAATTTGCTTCAGGACTGGCAATGGGAGGAGACAGCCATAAAATGGTGGTGACCATTCTACAAACAGAAAACAAAAAGCCATTGACAGAATAAAGATAAATTAATATAAACCATACATAAGCAAAATATAAGTATACACAAAATCCAAAACTGAGAACAAGAGGTTTCAAAAGCGTAATTACAACAAGAGTAACAGTGCACAAAAATACATCCGGCATGTTTCTTGGAATTGAAGTGCAAGTGATGCCTCCTTGTGTGTTCTTACTTTAGATAAGGAAATATCTGGAGCCAGTTTGTCTGTTTCATTCTGTTTTCTGCTGGTCCTGAGTGTTACTGGAAAGCGGTATTAGATGTCAGTTACGTTGGATTTCATGTAGACTTGGTCTAGGATGCTTGGTAGGTGAACCATTCTACAACAGAATACCACTGCTTCATTAGATGCTAAATAGTGTCATCTGCTGGTCACTGTACTGGAATCAGAAAAATCAAGATTGTAACTATTGGGACTAAAGGGACTGTGATAAAATGTTAAATTAGTAGTAAAAATAGAAACATAAAATTTACTTTTCAAAAAAGACATAAAGCAAATACTCTCCAGTTATTCTCTGAGTGTCTTAACTTTCTCTTTGGTATTTCTGTAGTTCCATGGCAGTATTACAAACATCTGGACAAAAGTGGAAAACGTGTGGATGCACAGATTCGGCCAGAGCTCTGTCGTGGGTCCTATGAGTTCTTGGTATCCCCTTCTGAGAGACAGTTGAACTCATTTTCTGGGGTAATGTATCTCAAAGAAACCAAGTGACGAAGATGGGAAAATGTTATTCTGCATAGTTATAACCAAGTTCCTGCTGAACCCAAGCATAAATTTTATTGGCAAATTTGGTTTAAGAAAGTCATAAATTCATATTCTTTTTTGGAAGTACAATTGTGGAACATAGCAAATTGAACTGGAGGCACTGAGTGGGGAGCCAAAGAGAAGACTGGTGGAGGTGAAGGTCCCACTTACTATGTGGATGCAGAGGCCCACAGCCAGTCATACTGTTGGAATGCCATATTTATTATGCTCAGGAAACCTCAGTTACCACTTTCAATGGCTTCATATTTGTATCTTAAACTTTGAAAATTCTTTGTCATGAAGCTCTCACCTGCCCAATTAGGTCACTGCATTGGGTACTTTTGAGCACATGTTTTGGTAATGCACCTTGGCACTTTTTGGTAGAAGTCGCATCTGCCCTCTACCAGGTCTTACTGAATTTAAATGCCATGTGCTCCCCATTTGCTGATTTCCAGGCACTTCTGAGTTATCCCTTTAACCTCCTTTAAAATATATTGTTTATCTGCTGATTAACGGACAACACATTTTTAGGGTTTTTTTGAGCTTCAAGTCCCCAGAACAGTTCATACTGTGGCACTAATAGACTTTACAACCTGGCTTATCTGTTAGGATTAACAATGCCTCCATTACAACATTTTTTGTCTGCTTGTAGATATTTTAAATTAAGGAATGAGTGACAAGTTTTTAAAAATTGTATTCTTTTTTGTTATTCATTGCCATGTCTGATGTGATCCTTTTGATTTACCTGTCTTTGTATTTTGACTGGTCTGAAGTTATTTCTGTTATCTTCTTGCACAGCAGGATAAGGATATTTGGGATTTTTGGAGAATGAACAGGTTGGCTGTGAGACTGTAATAGTTTCGTCTTGATTTACCTGTTCATGTATTGTTTTGATAGCCAAAAGGTTGTCTTTATATTTGAATAATTGTTGTTTATAAAAAATAGAAATATTTTCAAAGATTAATAGTTTTCATATTTATATTATATCTTTTAATAAATTCATATTGATAAAAAGAATTACAAACAACTATGCTGTATCACAAAGTAGTTGAAAGAGAATAATTGCATCTAATTAAAATGCCTTCCTTCCCTAATATATGTGTGTTTTTTTTTTTGGACAGAATATTGGCACACCTGCTTTTATTTTTATGATTGATGTTTCACTAAAGCCAATCAGAGATGGGACGGTCTACCGAATATGCCAGGAGCTCAGGTCAATACTGGATATGTTACCGAGGTACTATTGCTTTGGAAACTTAGGTGTCCATATCTGTGTTCAATGTATTGAACAGTAAATGGTGTCCCTTCTATACCTGATCCAATGCAAAAGGTTTAATTGTTTGTGGGAACTTTAGAAGTAACACCTTGTAGTGTTAGAAGATCAGCTACGTCAAAAGAGCTAAAAGCAATCTAGTCAAACTAGGGCCCTAAGCAAAATCTTCTTCTTGGGTACCCAACTTACCTTTCCCTAAATCCATTGATTTAGTGTCTTTTATAACGAACAGTTTTAATTTGAACAATATCTCTCTATTACCGTATATAAAAAAATCCTGCTATGAGACGAGACTTTTTTGAAGACATTTTTTCAAGTCCTGTGAGACGAGACTTTTGACATGAGATTGTTTCGAGTCACACCCTCCTCTCAACCATATTCAAACATGCACACGGTCCACTCACATCTCATTCATGTGAATGGTTTTGACAGACACATTTCCTGCTCTCTTAGCTCATATACATTTTTACGTTTTCCTCATAATAAGTTCCCAATTAATGAAGACGATTTATGTCCAAATCTTACTGATGAATTTCATCCCGAAGGGATATCAATAGAAAAAATGAGTACACGGGCAATCCTAGCACCAAGAAACTATGAAGTCAAATGAATTAACATGAAAATTGTTGATCGGTTACATGGAAAATTGGTTAAATGCGTATCAATAGACAATGCTGAAACAGTTGGTGGTGATCATGTGGAAGATGAAAACATCAGCTTACAATGCTCCAAAGAATAACTACAACCGTTAACACCATACAGTCGTCCACCGCCCGAATCACTGTTGAAAGAAGGATGTATCCAAGAATGTAATGTAGTACATCTTCTGTGGATAACATTAGACAACAAATGAGATCTTGATATGCCATTCATATTGAAATGTTAACAATTTCCCATTAGAATAACTTTTGAACAAGACAATTTACAAATCTCAGAGACAAACATTTGAAAAAAATAGTTTATTTGTTAGAGAGAAAGAAACGAAATTCTCTCACGGGCAGTTATATGTTGCGTTGTCACGATGTAAGTCCAAACACAGAATCAAAATTCAATGCAATATTGACAAAAATTTAATTAAAAAAAATGTTTTACAATAAATGTGTAAGTTTAAAAAATATTTGCATGTTAATTTCAAAGCCAAAAAGAACGAAATCGTATAGCGCAAAGAAAAACTTGAACACAACATGAAACATAATTTACTTTAAAATTATTTCGTTGTACTATTTTTTTAATATGGTTAATTACTCCCTGTAATGTAAAAAAGTTACTTCCATTATGCATATGTAACAATTCCATTGAAAATAACAATCTATTTAAATTGTACACTTGCATCCCCATACGCGAGCGGCAGAACCGCAAATTGGTTAGCTTGTAGCGCCGGCCCAGGGGTTGGCATGCAAAGCGAGCAGGGGGTAAAGCCCCCTAGTAAATAATAAACAGGCAAAGATGCACACATCACAAATGTGACTAATTTTTTAGCGAACGAGAGAACTACTTAACGGATTTAGAGCAGGTTTTTTTCTATGAACATTTTTTTGCCTGAATATTCCGGTTAATTTTGTGACTTCTCTCATCATGCTAAGAATCATAGTTTGCTTCCAGGATCGATATATTTGCTCTAATCTGTGACAGAGGCTGCATGCCGAGGGGAGGGGGAAGTGTGACATCAGTAGTAGGGACCTGGGCAGGGCCCTCCTCACTGTCCTGTTTCACTATTACATGGGCGGAGCCAAGGGGCATGTCTAGTTAGTAATGATAATAATAATGGTCAACGGTATTGATGTGCTGTTTACATTTGTTACATAGTAATACTACTATGATTTCTAATAATAAATAAATACTAATAGTAAAAATAATAGTAATAAAATAACAACAACTACTACTACTACTAAACATGCTTAATAAAGTTGTTTATTGCAGCATGTACAGGGTGTTATAGAAGACACTAGTTGGCTGGCACCTCGGCCGGGGTGGATGGTTCCTTACTCGGCCAGGAAGCTGTGATAAAGGAAGGAAATAGATGGATGGACATCCCAACCCGGTTGGTTAGTGGTACATTTTGAGGCCATTATAAGGAATGGACAGAGGTAGACTGCTGTGTGTCACCCTAGTATACTGGGTGGTGTTATCACTCTGGTATGACTCCTGTTTGGGCACCCACAGGTCTGTATGGAAGTAGCAGCTTTGCTGGTCAGCCCTGTTGGGGTTCTCAGGTGCTGCTAGGGGGAGCTACAGGGGCCAGTGGACCCTGGAGTGCTTCCAGCTGTTGCACCAGAGGTATTAAGGTTGGAATGTAGCCATTCTGCCTCATCTGAGGGCAGAGTCTGAAGGAGGAGGACCAGGCTTGCTCAAAGGCGAGTGGAGGTGGAAAAGGAAAGAAATGGAATTGTGACTGATTTACCAAGTGATAAAAACCTGTAAAAGGTATTTTTGTTTAATACAAATATCTTTCCTTGAACCTGTGACATGGTTGTGTCTGGGTGTTTTCGGTACAGGTGCGCCCCCTACAGGTTGCAAGTGTCAAAATGAAGCTGAATATTTTGATATAAAAAAAACATGAGAATGCATCACCTACACTATTACAGTGTATATATCTAAACTTCATTTTGTCCTTCTAATGACAGCAGATAGCAATAAGACATTGATAAAATAAATAAGGTTAACCACCAATAAAATTAACCAACAGCTGAAGTTAATCTGAGCTGATTGTTCTTTTTGTATGTCAGAGATGCTCAAATGGTGCTTTTCTACAGTTCCACTAATTATGAACTAATAAATAAGAAGAGCCTGTGTGTTGGTGAAATTTACAAACATATTCAATGCAACATCCCTCATATGCCAGCTAATGTTAACAGCCTTGAAAAACGTGTAGAGGTTTTGTCAGCTAAGCACTGTAATATCAGATAATATCTGTTAAACACTCTATATCAAAATTATTACTTATAATATTATTGTTACTCCAGTAAACTGCTAACTTTAGTTTAGTGCCACTTGATGTAACATTAGCTATCTTACTGGAAGTTGACAATTTTAGATTTCTAAAACACACTTGTAAATGTAGCACAAGCTGCTTCTTCATGCTTTCATTTTTTTCTTTTCTGTGCTTCTGACTGGTATTGACATGAAGCCGTCTCTCTGCTCATTACTGGAAAATTATCACAACAGGTGACTTGTCATTGATGTTAATTTGAAAATTCATAAAGCAGTAATAACATCATTAGGCATGTTCCCATTGGTCATTTGATCACGGGTCCCACGAGCAGTGCATGATGTGTTTATAGGGAGAGGCGGCTCTGACTAAAACTGAAAAGAGTGGCAACGTGTCATTGTCACACATTAGCTAAAATGAATGATAAGTAACTCAGGGAAGTTCCTCCAGTTACATCTTTATCAGAATTATCACCTAAGTAGGGTGTGATAAAAAAAGTAGGTGGCACTATATAGTTACATCTTAACCCCAGTACCAAGTCCAGTAACAGATGGAATTGGCAGAAGAAGTGCTTTCCCGGTTGCAGTTTAGCAATAGCACTAATCTAAACTATACTGAAAATAAAATAAACTCCTTCTAGTTGGCCTTCAAACAGAGTAGTAACGTCAGTAGTCGATAAAAAGACAGAGAAAAACATGTTTACAAGATGGACATACCAATACATACTGAAAACTCCTTCCAGTTTTACTGTAATCACAGTAATCCTACACAGGCTGAGTGTAACAGCCACTAACCCTGTTTAATTGTGAAGGTTGGATAAAGGTAAAAGAAAGTGTACATGCAGGTGCAAAAATACAGCTTCGCTCTGTAAAAAAATAAGTCGCTTCTGAATCTGACCACCGTCTTCCTCAGATGCAGGTCGTGAATGAATACCCACTTCTGGCAACTTCTTAATTTTTATAGTGCCGGATGGGGCAGCGCTTTGTTATAGGAAGCAGAAACTAAGTTGCCTGTCATCCAGTCGGCAAGTCTCTGAAGTGTGATTGAAAAGGAGATAATGTTAATGACAGCACCCCTCCTCTACTTGGGGTGGAATTGCCAGCCTTTTCAGAGATTTTAAGATGTCGCCTGAGCATTCATGCTTGACATCAACTATGAATGATAACAGCAGAAGAAATCATTCCTAGCTACATGATGACCAGACTGGTAAATCAAGCCAAAAAAAATACGGATAGAAGATCCTCTCATGTATACTCTTACAGGACTACTTAGTACTTACGTACTTCCTTAGAAGGTTGGCGTACTTCAACATCTGCAATAAGATGCTGCAGATGTTCTATCAGACAGTTGTGGCGAGCACCCTCTTCAATGCGGTGGTGTGCTGGGGAGGCAACATAAAGAAGAGGGACGCCTCACGCCTGGACTAACTGGTGAGGAAGGCAGGCTCTATTGTATGCACGGAGCTGGACAGTTTGACATCCGTGGCAGAGCGACGGGCGCTGAGCAGGCCCCTCTCAGTCATGGAGAATCCACTGCATCCACTAAACAGGATCATCTCCAGACAAAGGAGCAGCTTCAGCGACAGACTGCTGTCACCGTCCTGCTCCACTGACAGACTGAGGAGATTGTTCCTCCTCCACAATATGCGACTCTTCAATTCCTCCCCCATGTAAATGTTAACACTATACAAGATTATAGACTGTTATACCTGCCTTGCATTCTCCACCTTGCATTTTTTAACTTGCACTCCTTTTTTATTGCTCTTTAATTAATATTGTTTTTATCAGTATGCTGCTGTTGGAGTATGTGAATTTCCCCTTAACGATTAATATCTATCTATCTATCTATCTATCTATCTATCTATCTATCTATCTATCTATCTATCTATCTATCTATCTATCTATCTATCTATCTATCTATCTATCTATCTATCTATCTATCTAAGCTCAGCTATATATAAATAAATTACAACATTGGAACTATCTAGATGAGAACAGGCCATTCAGCTCAACAAAAAACATCAAGTCGAGTTCTGAGAGTCCCTAAAGTCCTACTGTCTATCACACTACTTGATAGCTTATTCCGAATGGCTATAGTTCTATGTGTAAAGAAAAACTTCCTAATGTTTGTGTAAACTTTACCTTTAAAATTTTCCAACTGTCCCCCTTGATGAACTCATTTTAAAATAACAGTCTTGATCCACTGTACTCATTCCCTTCATAAATTTTAAACATTTCAGTCATGTCGCCTCTTAATCTTCTTTTACTTAAACTAAAAAGGCTCAGCTCTCTTAATCTTTCTTCATAATTCAAACCCTGTAGCCCTGGAATCAGCCTAGTTGCTCTTCTCTGGACTTTTTCTAATGCTTCTATGTCCTTTTAGTAGCCTGGAGACCAAAACTGCACACAGTACTCCAGATGAGGCCTCACCAGTGTGTTATAAAGCTTGAGCAGAGCCTTGTACTTGTACTCCACACATCAGGGCGCTATATAATCTAACGTTTTGTTAGAATTCTTAATGGTATCTAAGTAATGCATATTCTCGATTTTCAGACATTCCATTGTGTATTCAAGTCCTAACCTTTTTACTTCCTATGTGTAATACTTTACATTTACTGACATTAAATTTAATCTGCTACAAACCTGTATGATGACCAAGTGCTTCTGTAATGATTTAATGGATTCCAGATTATTTGCCAATCCACCTATCTTGGTATGTATGGCAAACTTAACAAGTTTTTTACTTATATTCCTATCCAAATCATTTATATTGTGTCACGTGAGTCTCTGTCTTGCACCCCAAAAACAAGGATGAGTCTCAGTCCTTTAGCAAAATCAGCTTTATTCAATTTGAAAAAGGAACAGCGCAGTTATTTATTTTAGCAGGATCTACCACTCTCCTATACATAGACACCGCAAATGGGCAGGGTCAGGGCTAAGTCATTGGCCAGGTTATACTGTTTCCTTCATTTATAATGTTCTTTCCATCACACATTGGCGACAGGTGCTTATAGCATGATCTCGATCTGCTCGTTGTTGTTTCTGCGGTGCTATGCTGTTGTGCTGCAAACCTGCAGTTGCCTCGCCGACAAACAAGCAGTCTTCCACAGATGCGGCAATCGCTCTTTGGTGTGTCGTCCCGCTTTCCCATTTTCCAGTCCTTCACAATCTCCCCAGTGCCCAGTGACTTTCTAAAAATATGTGTCAAGGGTTTCTATATGTAGTTTCTAGCCTCCTTAAGAACTTGAGGGTAAATATTACCTGGTCCTGGTGATTTGCTTGATTTCAGCCTATTTAATCTGAGTAGTCCTTCCCCTTCTACAATTTCTAAATAACTCATAACCTCCTTAGTAGTCTAATTTACCACTGGGAGGTTATCTACTTCCTCACTTGTGATGACCTCTTTGTGATGTAACTTTTAGTTCCTGTTTACTATTCCTGATGCACTTCACCTCCTCCTTGACTGTTCTTTTACTACTAAAATACTGAAAGAATCTCTTTGGTTTGTCTTTCGCCTTATCTGCTATATTACTCTCCAACTGTCTTTTAGCCTCCTTAATATCCTTCTTAATGGTTGTCCTCATATTCTCATATGCCTAAGGCCGTGTTTATACTTCATGCAACGCGATGCATGCTCCAGCGGACACTCCTGGTACGCAAGCATTTTACTGTTTATACTTGCGTGTGTACTTTACGTAAATCTGTACGAATCTAGCAGGTGGCAGTGCGAGATATTATCACGGTGAGAACAGGTTCGGCTTCTCTGTGTTGTGCATTGCCTGGAACACCCATTAAATTCCAATGACACCTTACCGCAATATCTCTGAAAAGGATGTTTAATGATTAAATCCATCAATCCAGGGGTGTGTCCATTCCAGCAAGCATTGGGCATGAGGCAGAAACAATCCCTGGACGTGGCCTCAGCTCATCGCAAGGTGAATACAAGCACACACATATCTGGAGTCATTTTAGCGGCACCAAATCCCCAAATCTGCATATCTTTGGAAGAAAACTGGAGCACACTGTGGAAACCCAGCAGGGAATACCAGCGGTATGACTCCCTGTGAGACAACAGTGTTACCACTCAGCCAACGTGTCACCACTTTAATCACAAAATACACGTTTTCACCATGTCCTTCATTTTTTTTTCTCAGTGGCTCAAATACAGCGCTGTACATTATGTTGCTGTTGTGAAGTTGCAAAAAAAAAAAGACGGCATAAGAGATGGTATGTGAGACTTTTAAAATGTATTGTGTCATTACGATCAGGAATATGCGACGCTTGAATATAAAAGCACCACGACTTTATCTCTATGTCGGCATTTTGCTTCACCACATCGAGCCATTCATCAAACATCGACGCGCACACATCGATCTCATAGGATCCGCAAAGCGGCTTTCTGTCCCATGTAGATAGTAAACAGAGACTCTGACATCACCTTCCGACTTTTATTACACTGCGCCCCCCGACTTTTTGCTGGTACTGCAATTTGCGCATGCGTCACGTTAATTTCAGATAACCTGCTCAGAGGACGCGTCAAATGAATGCAGGGAATGGGTGGTAGCCATGATGCGCGTGTGTACGCGTTCTGAGCGTAAAGTATAAACGAGCCCTTACGATTCACTTTGAAGTTATTAGTCTTTTTCCTCTGCAGCTTTTTTTTAACTATTTATTAACCCACTGCATAGTTTTTTTGAAATATGCTATTAATTTCAAATTTAGGCTTGTACCTGTCCTGCATTTCATGTAAAACATTCTTAAACCTCTTCTACTGCTCCTCGACTGTCTCCACACTTAAAAGCTTATCCCAATCTATCCTCCTTAGACTTTGCCCCATCTGCTCCAAATATGCCTTACCTAAGTTAAACTTTATAATTTTAGTCTTTGCATCTGCACTCTTGAAAAACACTGAGAACCTCTAACCCCTCAATTCTCCAATTCCTCAATTATTACAAAATACTAAATCCACACAGGCTGCTATAATACCATGATTATGCTCTGCTACATACAACTCCAACTCACTTGCCTTATTTTTGATACTTCTAACATTAAAACAAGCTGTTTTTAATATGTTATACCTTTTAAATGTAAACTTTGGGTTATAATTTACATTACTATGCCTTTTTTATTTTTATACTGTTGTTTGTTTCTCCATGTATAGTTACTGTACATTATACTGTATGTATAGTAGAACAATGTTCATGAGAACAGGCCATTAAGCCCAACAGGTTAACTAATCACCTAGGCTCTCCAAAACAACATCTAGTGGAGTTTTGAAGGTCCCTAAAGTCATACTCTTTACCACGCTGCCTGCTAATTTATTGGGAGTGCCTATGGTTCTTTGTGTGAAAAGGAAAAAAACTTTCTAACATTGAATTTTACCCTTAACAAGTTTTCAATTGTGCCCCCCTACTCTCAATTAAGAATAGAGGAGTTAGAGGAACCTCCTCCCAGTTCCACCTCATGTAGATAATGTCAGCTGGTGCCTTGGTAACAAAAGAAAAGAAATCCAGTCCAGTGACACCACAGCGATCTTTCCCTCCTGTTTTCATATATTAATATTGTATCATGTGATCACATGTCCATTCATCCATCAATTTATAGAATCACTAAATTAATTTTTAGGGATTCAAGGAGTCAAATATCCCAGCACCATCTGGTACACAGTAAGGAAACAGAAACCAATCATACAAAGGGCATCAGTTAATTGCAGGGTAGACTCAGGCTGAACCAATTTAAAGTCTAATCTGATGCACACATGTTTAGGATGTGAGAGGAAGAGGTAAAGAATTGTGTCCAAGTCAGATTGAGATACAGTATGAGTGCAGCGTGCAGTGCAACTGTTAGCCATTTGTAGTTCCTGATTACTTATCTTACTCAAAGCTACCATTGCTAATATGGCATTCTCTCCTGATTAGGTAAACAGTGGAGCACTAAAGCAAGAAGGGTCCTCATGTGATATGTATGTGGTTTTGAAAATGCTGAGGTGGCAATTGAAATAATTGAAATAACAAAAAATTGAAACCTGCCCAAAAGTCAAACTTTGTCTACCAGATATGTCATGGATTCTGTTTTCATGATTCCCCTAAGGGATGCTGGAACGGAAGATTCTGCAGTGAGGGTGGGGTTTGTGACCTATGACAGAGCTCTTCACTTGTACAGCCTCAACCCCAGCCAATGCCAGCCACACATGCTGGTGATCAGTGATCTGGAAGACCTGGAGCTGCCCCTGGTGGAAGGGTTGCTGGTACATGTCGACAAATGTCGAGATGCTATTGACAGGTAGGCCCCTCTCAGATACAGTTTCTCTGCCATGTAAAATATCTCTCTGACTTTAAGTGATTCGTAGTTTATTTGCCACGAGAAAAAAATTGAAAAAACTGATTGATCTAGTTCCTTTAGGCACCTAGAACAGAATTTTCCAATTGTAAAAAAAAAGGGGATAATTTCACTATGAATGTAAGTTTTTTTTTGTACTTTTTTTAGTCTCCTGGATAAAATCCCTGAAATATTTGTGGGGACGGAGGAATCCGAAGTAGTCTTGGAGCCTGTTATACAGGCTGGCTTACTGATGCTGAAGGTAGGAACACACTTGTCAGGACTGACCTCCTCAACCATCTGCTTTGGTACCACTGTTAAATAAGACATATTTTAAAAGTGAATCTTTATCCTTCTCCTATGATGTAAACAAAGAAACAGCATTTATTTGAAATAGCACCTTTTTATGGAAAGGCTATAGGTTTGTATTACAGCAAATTCTTAATCAGTGAACTTAAATGAACAGTAAACTTAAGTGAACAGTAGTAGTAGTAATAGTAGTAGTACTGTCACATATTTAGACATTAGAATTCTTGTTTGCATGTCTGACTAACCTGCAATACTTCACCAGTATCCAACAAGAATGTATAGTTAATACAGTGCTGATAGATAGATAGATAGATAGATAGATAGATAGATAGATAGATAGATAGATAGATAGATAGATAGATAGATAGATAGACACACACACACTATGGTCTGAACACACACCAGAATGAATAAAAAGGAAAAAAAAATAAAAGAAAGCATATTTCTAACTTTTTAGTCACAGTCACAGTGAGGCATTTTGTGGCCATATTGCCATTGATTTAAAGAAGCCCCAATAGCATTTCTTCAACACCTTGGAAGTTTTAACATTCTATTATTATAGATTAACCAAAAATGATAAAACACTAAATAACTGATTGCACAAGTATTCACTCCCTTCAAGACAGTATTTAGCAGGTGCTCCTTTGACAGTCATGAAAGCCTCGAGTCTGTTTGCAGAGGTCTCTATCAGTATCTGTCTCTTTCACACTGCACTTTTCCTCATTCTTCTTTACATAACTGCTGAAACTGTGTCAGGTTGCATGATGAACATGTCCAGCCACAAATGTTCAATTAAATTGAGATCTGGACTCTGACTCAGTCACTTCAGGATATTAACCTTGTTGTTTTAATTATTTTTTGTGTATTATTAAATTAAGAGAAGAGCAGTGACATCTGTTGAGCGTGAGGCAAATTGCAGATGATTACGTGAGACAAAGAATGATGCATAGCGGCACTCACATATTGCTGGGCCTGGAACCTTCATCTTGGGAGGACCAGACGTTTCTACATGTTTCCTAGTTTCTTAATGATTTTACTGGACTCCAAAGCGCATTTTCTTGTCTCCATCTCCTCACATGTGCTTTTCAATCCCCTTTTCATGGGGATTTTCCCTTCATTCTGTAGGTTAGCCCTCCATAGTGACTGACCACAAGTGGACCTTTCAGATAAGGTGCATCAATTGGAACTTTGTGACAGTACTGACAGGTGATCTCCATTGAACTAATTCTGTTACTTTTCAAACCAAAAGGCCGCCCAACTGATCATTTAGGTGTGTCATATTAAAGGGGTGGCTACTTCATATCAGATATTTGATCAGATATTTTGTAGTTTATATTTGTAATTACCGGGTGCTCCGGTTTCCTCCCACATTCCAAAGACATGCAGGTTAGGTGGATTGGCGATTCTAAATTGGCCCTAGTGTGTGCTTGGTGTGTGGGTGTGTTTGTGTGTGTCCTGCAGTGGGTTGGCACCCTGCCCAGGACTGGTTCCTGCCTTGTGCCCTGTGTTGGCTGGGATTGACTCCAGCAGACCCCCGTGACCCTGTATTTGGATTCAGTGGGTTAGAAAATGGATGGATGGATGGATGGATATTTGTAATTAATTTAGATTACTTTGCAGATAGCTGTTTTGCCTTTGACATTAAAGAGTCTTTTTCTGTTAATCAATGACAAAAATGCCAAATTAAATCCACAGAGAATTAATTAAGAAGGATTAACAATAAAATGTGAGAACTTCCAAGGAGTGAATACTTTTTTTAGGTGTTGTACCTAATTTCACTTTATTTAATAGAACACCCAAATTAGCCTACTTGATGTACTCCTTACTTTTCTTATAGTAAAAATCTAATGTCAACTTATATTCAAGAACAAAAACAGAAAAGAAGGTTAGAGACCAAATGTTTCAGCTACTTTTTCCAGTATGGGAATAACCTTTACTTTTTTTGTATATTACAAATTCACACTTATGTGTCCCTTCACAAAGTTTCATTTATATTTTTTGTTAGAAATCAATATTGTAATTAAAGGAAGAAACTTTCCTCCTAACAGGACAAATCAGTAATCAGGCAGGAGAAAAGCTGTTCATTGTATCTTTTAATTACTCCTCGGCAAAATGCCTTAGATGGAGCATTCTTCAAAAGCAGTCTGTTACAGCAGGGTCAGAATGAGCAGAGAATAAAAGCAGAAGCTCATACTTAATAATAGCTGAATTTACATAACAGTGCCGATTTGATTGGTTAAAAGACATCAGGTGTTTAGCATAGAGCACAACCAGCCTAAATTAAAGTCTTTCTCCATTGTGTCCTTGTTCTTCAATATCTCATAGTTCAGATAGTACCTTTAAAATTTCAGTGCATGTGACAACTGTCCAGTTTTATTGTTTAGAGCACATCTGCTGATCTCCTAATCATACATTTAGTGTATTACATCAACCTGCTCCTGGTACGTTCTTGTCTTTGTTGTTCACTTGACCTTTCTCTGGTTTCCTGATATGCCTGAACATATTTCTGACATGTATTAGCCCTTTTTGCTATTTCTTTAAGATGAATTCTGTTACCCTAAAATTATTCTTCCACAATTTCCAAATATATCATACCATTAATAATAAAATATAGTTCTTGCATTAAAATAAGCTGGTATTTTTACCTTTTATTGTAAACTGCTAAAGTGTAGTGAATTGTCATGGAATCACATCATGAATGCATCTCAGATTTGCACTGTGGTGAACTGCTGGTAGTAGGTCGTGAACCCGCCTGACTCAGAAGTGATCTCTTTGCAGTGTGAGTGAATAGGAGTCAAGTGTGTAGAGACCATTGTTAAACACTGTGAGTGCAGCACTTCTTGGTGACGTCATCTGAGTTCTCTCTCTGGCACCCCCCGTTTACCTGCACGGCGTCACCGCTATGCAGCACCCATCGACAGTGCAAATCCTATTCTTGTAGCCAAGCAAAATGCCATGTACTCAGATGACAGATTATCTCAGTTCAAAGACTTCCACTGTGCAAAATAACATCAGGACCAGAATACAGTAATCCCTCGCTATATCGCACTTTGACTTTCGCGGTTTCACTCTATCGCGGATTTTAAATCTAAGCACATCTAAATATATATCACAGATTTTTCGCTGGTTCGCGGATTTCTGCAGACAGTGCGTCTTTTAATTTATGCTACACGCTTCCTCAGTTTGTTTGCCCTGTTGATTTCATACAAGGGACGCTATTGGCGGATGGCTTAGAAGCTACCCAATCAGAGCATGTATTACATATTAACTAAAACTCCTCAATGCTATAAGATATGCATCCCGCGCGGAGCTTGATTGTTTGCTTGTCTCTGCCTCTATCTCACCCTCTCTGACATTCTCTGCGCCTGACGGAGGGGCTGTTTGCACAGGGGCTGTTTGCTTAAAAGATACTGACGCTCCTCTAAAAAAATGCCGCTTTATTGCGGTGCTCGGCATATTTAAAAGCACAAAAGCACACGTATTGATTTTTTGATTGTTGCTTTAATCTCGCTCTCTCTCTCTGACGTTCTCTCGCCTGACGAAGGAGATGTGAGCAGAGGGGCTGTTTGCACAGAGGCTGTTTGCTTAGAAGATACTAACGCCGAGGCAAACTTAAAAGCACAAGTATTGATTTTTTTGATTGTTTGCTTTTCTTTGCGAGCGCTCTCTCTCTCTCTCTCTCTCTCTGAAATTCTCTGCTCCTGAAGAGAAGAAGATCTATTTGCATTCTTTTAATTGTGAGAAAGAACTGTCATCTCTGTCTTGTCATGGAGGACAGTTTAAACTTTTGACTAAAGGGTGTTATTTCATGTCTAGAGGGCTCTAATAATGTTAACAGTGTGGGAGAGTTTATAAGGGCTTAAAATATATAAAAATGACTACACAAACATATGGTTTCTACTTCGAGGATTTTCGTCTATCGGGGGGTTCTGGAACGCAACCCCCGCGATCGAGGAGGGATTACTGTAGATCCTTGTGGTACACCACACACAATATCGTAGATCCTCAAACTATAACCATCAAAAATAACAACAATTTCTTTTCCTGTTGTTTAGGACTGACAACTAGTTTAAGACACTACCAGAGATGCCCACCCATCGTCTAGGGTGGTTTATGAGAATGTTGTGGTCTATGGTGTCAAATGCTGCACTCAGGTCAAAGAAAACATGAATAGATATGTTACCTCTGCTGCAGTGGGCTGGTGCCCTGCCCGGGGTTTGTTTCCTGCCTTGTGCCCTGTGTTGGCTGGGATTGGTTCCAGCAGACCCCCGTGACCCTGTAGTGACCCTGTAGTTAGGATATAGCGGGGTGGATAATGGATGGATGGATGGATGTTACCTCTGTCAGATTTAACTCTCAAATCATTTACTATTTTAACCTGAAAGAAACTTATCAAAAATAAAAAGTTTCTTCAAGTAATCATCTAATTTCTGAAAAACTGCTTCTTTTCTAGAGTTTCATTTAAAAAAGCCAGGTTAGAAATAGGCCTAAAGTTGTCAATGACAGAGCAGTTTATGGTAGATTATTTTCTTTGAGAAGTGGTTTAAAAATTGCATTCTTTAGAGAATCTGGGAAGTCCCTCGTATCTAATGATCAATTAACCATGTCACGTAAATGGTTAGTTAACACATCGGACACTTCTTTGAGAAAGCCTGTTGGGACTGGGCCAAGATCACAAGCAGAGGGTTTATATGAGGATTCAGGTAAACCTGTTTTAGTGAAGAAATTTGATTAACTGACATAATCCCACTGAGGTTTAACAGAATTAACACTGGTGTATTATAGTACATCCAATATACTTTATTTTGTAATTAAGAAAGGCAGCAAAAGCTTCACAAATTTTGCTTGACGTTTTCAGGAGTCTTTACATGGATTGAGCTGGTTGAAATTAAAACTCTGGGATTTTTGTTTATAATTTTAGAAAAAAAGGCTGCCTCTCAAGACGGACTGATTAATTGTATTCACTTATAGGTGCCTTCACTATTTCATAGTCGACTGCTAGTTTGGTTTTCTACCATTTAAGCTTGGATTTGTGGCAGAATATTAGTAAACCTACAAATCTCTGTGGCATCAAAATAACATTTTTGCTCTTTAGCTCTAGTCACCAATGTTACTGTGTCAAATAAAATGCAGAAATGGTCAGATATACTAAAATCCATGACTTACCTCATGTCAATATTTAGTCCTTTTGAAATGACTAAATCCAGTATGTGTCCTCCCTAATGTGTTGTCTGACTGACATGCTGGTGAATATAAAAAGAGTGCAGTAAGTTAATACATTTTCTTGCTTTCAGGTCCCACACACTACTTGAATACCTAAGGCAAGATACTCAAAAGATGAGAAAGTAGCAAAACGAGTATCCAACAACCTCATGCTTTACATTTCAAAGATTTAGCTACTAGAAAGACCCAATGCCTGGCTAGATAGATGGATTTGTTCACTCATTTGTTAGCACTGCTACGGAAATATATCTATATAAATATTTACTGGATGTTTTTATTTACAATCACACACTGGATAATTAGAATACACTATGCACAGAAATTAGAATGTGCAATATGATTAAGCACTAATTGTAATTAAGCACTTGTTTTATTATGTGATTCTGTACCTTATAAGACGTTCTTATTCTTAAAGTATATTGCAATCTCACCTGCATTGTTTAAGCACTATTAATCATTGAATTGCACTGAGCCTTAGATAGTTAATACATTGGAATGCACTGATATGCACCATGTTTTACATGTAACCACTCCAGCAATGTAAAATAAAAGTCAATGTTAAAGACTTGGCGGAAGATCAGCAATAAGGAGGCATGGCTGAAAAGAATACCAGATAAAGAGGGCAAATTGCCACACAGGACTATTAATAATATTAAAATGAATAATGAACATGAAAGGGCGTCAGTTAATGAAGAGGGTATGACTGAAGGGCGATCGCACAAAGGTGTTGAAGTGCCATTAGGTGCTACCCATTGGCATAGCATATCAGGAGTGTCAAGGTATCCTGTCTATGTTAAGCTATGTATAAAAATGTCTTCACGCTCAGGAGCAGCAGCTTTCTCCGTTAACAGAGCATGGTTGCTTATCTACAGTAAACTGAAACCGAAAGGCGTTTGGACTCTACTTGATTTCATGGGTGTGTTTATTATTGGTTTGAGATTTTATTCTACTACACTGCCAGCCTTAACCTTTACCTCCTTCTCATTTTTAGAATTCAGGATGCTCAGGTAAACTCTTCATTTTTCACACAACTCAACCAACAGGAGATAAGCTGATTGACAAAATGGATGCCAGTATTTTCAGTGTCATGAAAGAAAAGGTACAGTTTTACTTTTGCTGATTTTATCTTCATAAGTTGTAGAAGGAAGATGCGTGGATTTTATAAACCCACATTCCAAAGATGTAAAAGTTAATGGAGTATTCTAAAATTGGCCCCATAGGAGTGAGCCTAGTGTGTATGGACTTGTGTCCTCACTAGGGTGGGTTCCTGTTGTGAGGCCTGTGTTGCTGTGATTAGCACACATTTCCACCAACCTTTACCTGGATGCATGGGTTAGACAATCATTGGATAGGATTGTCCTCTTGGGTGTAAAGTAGTGAAGTACTTTGATGTGTCAAACATGGGAAAATATGTTGGTACCCTTATAGCTCATTGTAAAAGTGATGTATGCCTCCTGAAAAGTGATTCAATGAAAAGCGGTTGTTCCCTGTATACTTACAGTTGTGCTTGAAGGTTTGTGAACCCTTTAGAATTTTCTATATTTCTGAATAAATATGACCTAAAACATCATCAGATTTTCACTCAAGTCCTAAAAGTAGATAAAGAGAAACCAGTTAAACAAATGAGACAAAAATATGATACTTGGTCATTTATTTATTAAGGAAAATGATCGAATATTGCATTTGTGAGTGCCAACAGTATGTGAACCTTTGCTTTCAGCATCTGGTGTGACCCCCTTTGGCAGCAATAACTGCAACTAAACGTTTCCAGTAACTTTTGATCATTCATGCACACCGGCTTGGAGGAATTTTAGCCCCCAGCTTCAACTCTGGGATGTTGGTGGGTTTCCTCACATTAACTGCTATCTTCAGGTCCTTCCACAATTTTGATTGGATTAAGGTCAGGACTTTGACTTGGCTATTCCAAAACATTAACTTTATTCTTCTTTAACAATTCTTTGGTAGAACGACTTGTGTGCTTAGGGCCGTTGTCTTGCTGCATGACCCACCTTCTCTTGAGATTCAGTTCATGGACAGATGTCCTGACATTTTCCTTTAGAATTCTCTGATACAATTCAGAATTCATTGTTCCACCAATGAAGGTAAGCCGTCCTGGCCCAGATGCAGCAAAACAGGCCCAAACCATGATACTACCGCCACCATGTTTCACAGATGGGATAAGGTTCTTATGCTGGAATGCAGTGTTTTCCTTTCTCCAAACATAACGCTTTTAATTTAACCGATCCACAAAACATTCTTCCAAAACCCTTCTGGTTTGTCTACGTGATCTTTAGCAAACTGCAGACGAACAGCAAATTTTTTTTGGAGAGCAGTGGCTTTCTCCTTGCAACCCTGCCATGCACACTATTGTTGTTCAGTGTTCTCCTGATGGTAGACTCATGAACATTAGCCAATGTGAGAGAGGCCTTCAGTTGCTTAGAAGTTACCCTGGGGTCCTTTGTGACCTTGCCAACTATTACACACCTTGCTCTTGGAGTGATCTTTGTTGGTCGACCACTCCTGGGGAGGGTAACAATGGTCTTGAATTTCCTCCATTTGTACACAATCTGTCTGACTGTGGATTGGTGGAGTCCAAACTCTTTAGAGATGGTTTTGTAACCTTTTCCAACCTGATGAGCATCAACAACTTTTTTTCTGAGGTCCTCAGAAATCTCCTTTGTTCATGTCATGATACACTTCCACAAACATGTGTCGTGGAGAGCAGACTTTGACAGATCCCTGTTCTTTAAATAACACAGGGTGCCCACTCACACCTGATTGTCATCCCATTGATTGAAAACACCCGACTCGAATTTCACCTTCAAACTAACTGCTAATCCTAGATGTTCACATATTTTTGGCACTCACAAATATGTAATATTCGATCATTTTCCTCAATAAATAAATGACCATGTATAGTATTTTTGTCTCATTTGTTTAACTGGTTTCTCTTTATCTACTTTTAGGACTTGAGTGAAAATCTGATGATGTTTTAGGTCATATTTATGCATATTTATGGGGTACCCCTACAAAAGATCATAAATAATTGGATTAGAGTGATTTTTTAAACTAGCTATTTTCTTTAGTTAGTATCACACATGTCTCCAATCGTGCTATCAGTCATTCAACCTATTTAAATTGAGAAAAGTAGTTACTCTGTTGTTTGTTATCATCGCGTGTCCCACACTGAAAATGGATGAGAGAAAGCAAAGGAGAGACTTGTCTGAGGAGATCAGAAGATGAATTATACAGTAGACAAGCATGTTAAAGGCAAAGGCTGTAAGACCATCTTCAAGCAGCTTGATGTTCCCCTGACAACAGTTGCAAATATTATTAAGAGGTTTAAGGTCCATGAGACTATAGCCAACTTCCTTGATGTGACCAGAAGAGGAAAACTGATGCCAAAACAGGGAGGATAGTGAGAACAGCAGACAAAAAGCCAAGCACAACTTCCAAAGAGATACAAGCTGAATTCCAAGTTCAAGGTCCATCAGTGTCTGATCGCACCATCCATTGGTTTTTGAGTGACAGTGAGCTCAATAGAAGAAGTCTGAGGAGGACTCCACTGTTGAAAGAAAAAGTCAGACTGGAATTTGCTAAAATGCATATTGACAAGCCACAATGTTTCTGGGAAAATGTGCTTTGTACAGATGAGACAAAACTGCAGCTATTGGCAAGTCACATCAGCTGTATGTCCACAGACAAAAATAATCAAGCTTTCAAAAATCAAAACACCACACCTACGTTGAAACATAGAGGATTCTCAGTTTTGTTTTGTGGCTGCTTTGCTGCATTGGACATGGGGTGCCTTGAGTCTTTGCAGGGAACAATCAAATCTCAAGACTATCAAGACATTCTGGAGCGAAACATAATGTCCAGTGTCAGAAAGCTCTGTCTTAGTTGTAGGTTATGGAACCTCCACAGGATAATGACCTAAAAATACAGCTAAAAGCACCCAAGAATGTCTAAGATCAAAACATTGGGCTATTCTGAAATGGTATTCTCTAAGCCCTAATTTGAATCCCAACGAACATCTATGAAATGAACTGAAACATGCAGTCTGGAGAAGGCAACCTTCAAACCTGACACAGCTAGAGCACTTTGCTCGGGAAAAGTGGGCCAAACTACCTGTGGACGGGTGCAGAAGTCTCATTGAGAGCTCCAGGAATTGTTAATTTGCAGTGATTTCCTCTAAAGGTTGTGCTACAGAATATTAGGTTAAGGGTTCCATCATTTTCACCCATGCCATATTCATTTGTGATTTTTTTAAAATATTCTGTGGAATCAAAACTCTAAAGCTTAGTCTAATTTTTCTTAAGTATGGAATAAACAATGATGGGTGCTAATTAGATTAGTCACTTTTAAATTATTTCTGGGACAACTGTGGGTTCTTCTTTTTTTGTGAAGGGGTACCAATACATCATTCAGTATGTACATTAATCAGTTTCCTGTTATGTTAACTGGCACCCCAAAACTGGCTCACTGTCAATGTCTGCATATGTTGGTGTGAGCGTGTCCTGTGACGGTCTGGCTCCCCATTTCTGCCCTGCTCTCTTTACCCTTTTATTGGGTAAAATGAGCTCAGGAGATACCTCAATGAAAATGGTCTTTATCTATAGTTATCTGAGCCTTCTTCTCACAGACACATTATTCTTTATTGTTGCAGTCTTTGTTTCAGCCACAAGATGCCTGCCTCCCCTTGGTGCAGAGGTCTGTAGCTCAGGGCTGTGGCTTGGACTTCTTTCTCTTTTCACATGACATGATAGGCATGGCCACACTAGGACATGCCTCGCTGCTTACTGGGGGGAGCCTCTACATGTACAGCTCATTGGTGGTAAGTCTTCTATATGTTCTACATGCCTGAGAAAATTAACATATGGAGGTTGTTGCTTATTAGGAGTGTTTTTGTGATGGTTCATAGTGGCACAGTTTCAGAACTCTGAGATCACATTCCAGTTAAGTGTGTGAAGTTTTCATCTTCATCCCCATGTCTGTGTGAGTGTTTCTACAATAATACTAAAGTTTTTTCCCCACATCCAAAAGACATGAAATGTATTTGGTTAACTGACCATCTTCACCTGGGCTTCATTCGGGAATTTGGCTGTGTCTCTGTGTGAACTTTGTTCCTTTTAAGGGACTGTTTCTGATTTTAACCCAGTGCTGCTAGGATAGACTCCAGCCCACTATGGCCCAGTAGCAGAGGGAATGAGGCTGAAAATCGATAGGCAGATTCTCTTCATGGGTTCTAATGAGAACAAGTTAAAAATAAAAGACAATTTGAATGTACAATCTGTTGTTGTGCCTGTGCTGACTTGACAAACTAACTAAGCTTTCTGTTTTCAATATAGGATGAAGGTGAACAATTTCAAATGGATCTCAGACACAATGTTCAGAGACATATTGGATTCAATGGCACACTGAAAGTGTTTGTTAGCAAAGGTATCAACAAGTAGACAGATTTGCTGGTTCTGATATGAGAATCTTTGTGATGGGTGTTGGTGGTTTTGATGTGAGAACCTTTGGGATGGGTGTTGGTGGTCCTCCACAGTTCTAATTCAAAGTGGTAGTTTGTAGGGTATGGACGCTGTCATGGGAGCAGCTGAAGCTACTGAATGTGATTTTTCGGAAGCTTTGAGAGGTTTGCCGGACTCACCTATAAATCTACTTAAAGTGTGGCCTGGAGAACCCAAAGTTCAGACAATAGATCTACTCTGGATAATTGCTATATTGATGCAAAAGACACAAAATTAAAATATATATTAATTGTTTAAATGCTAATGTAAAAAAAACAAAAAAGTCATGTTAAAAATGTAAATAATGTCCTTTGTAAAAGCATATGCAAGAAGCAAATTAAGTATGTAAGTAACAGAGTCTAACAATTCCAAAACAGAACAGAAGACCTGGTCATCTTATCCATGTCCCAGACCTTCTCTTATAGGGGAAAATAGCCACTGTATGGTGACATTCTGACACCTGTGGAAACACCCACTCTGTCATATTGAGGTCACAGTATCATGACCATCTATGTAAACAATGGATGATCAGCAGTCCAAACAAACAACTTGACATAATCAACAGAAACATCTGTAGTGCCCACTACAGTAAACTAGTAATGGTGAATGATAGGGCATTTTGGTACTCTGCAGAAGTAAGCTCTAAATTTACTAAAGTAGATGATCAAGATGCTTTAGGTCAGTGTTTCTCAACCTTTCTTCTCCCATGAAAATGTCTTTGCAACCTTCCAAGGAAGGGGGTTTCCCTTGGTGATTTGAGCACAATCATTAGAGCGGTCCCCCATGGTGAATTGAGTGTGACCTTCAGAGCCAATGTGGGTTATCCAACTTGGTAAATCAAGCATGATCGTCATATATCTTGGGGGAGGGCATCCTTTGGTGAATTAAGCTTGACCATCACAGTGCAACAGGCATTCCTGTTGGTGATTTAAGTGCGAACATCACACTGGTGGAAAGTCGAGCAGTATCAGCAGAACAGAGACCCAATGAGTAACCCACTTGTGACTCACTGTGTCCCTACTTTGAACAACAGCAACCTGCAAACCACTCAAAAGTGGGTCACAAATTAGTGGTTGAGAAACACTGCTTTAGATGGTCCCCTGTGTCAAAATGTAAACATTTTGTGGGAAACTTTGGTGCGCCTTTATGTGTCTCACTTATTCCCTAGAATGGTAGCCTGACTATTGCTAATAGGCAGAAGGAGTTTGGTGGTTCTCTAAATTGAGCTCTAAAGCTTCTGAGAGCGATAGACAAGGCCGGGTTTGGTTAATTAATAGGACATTTTAGGAATCATGGACCAGATTAGAAACTTACAGAAGCTGTTTGCCAGTGCTCTTTTATTTTTTTTTCTAAACTTTACCTTATTTTTTTTTCATTATGTTTTAAATAAGAAAGATTCTGAAAATATAGTTATTGTGTGTGTAAAACTTTGTTGTGACTTTGAATTTTTTATCATCTTAGGTGCACATAATGGAAAAGTCTATATCTTCCTGTTTGTTCCATGCAGGAATTAGACCAGGCTACTTAGAGTGCAGTTCCTTGGGCTATAGTCGAGATTGTGGATAAAAGGGATCTGGATCATTGTTTACAGAGTGGCATTTTAGATAAAGGATAGACAAGAAATGGTGATCTATCAATATTATGAACTTTAAGGAAGTTTATGACAAACCACCACCACCCATCTTATTGTATTGTTTGCTGACTTTTGATACTTATAATTTTTCAGGTCTAAAAGTGTCAGCCTGCTTTGGCTCACTTCAGAGCAGTTCTAATCCAGGGGAATACAAATTGGCTACAGTGGACGCTGATAATACGTTTGTTGTTGAGTTCACACATACCGGCCAAGTAGATGAAGACAGAGGTGTGGCCATTCAGGTAAGAATAACAGAGCAGTGTATCACTGATATAGAAAGTCTATGCTGAAGGGTGTCTGTTATTGAATAATTGAGATTAATTGAATAATAGAGACTGTCTTTGTTTTGGGCTCCACAGTGTGTTTTATCCTACACTTCAGCCAGTGGCCAGAGGAGGATGCGTGTTCACAACATGACCCTAAACTGCTCCTCCCACTTGGTGGAAACATTTAGGAACAGCCAGGCCGAAACCCTGCTTACTTATTTTTGCAAGAAAGGTGTGTATCTACAGATGTGTAGAAAGGACAATGTACGAATCCCTTAACAATGTACAATAATAAGCTGTCCATTCTGAGATACTGAAATCAAGTACATTTAGGTAAATAATTAAAATGGTGTTTTGTTATTTAATCTGTAGCCTACTGTGAATTGCTGACTACTCCAGCTAAGACCCTAAGGGACAGTCTGGTTATAGAGTTGACAGAGATGTTGGCATGCTATCGAAAGCACTGCTCTTCTACGAAGGTTTCACCTGGACAGGTGAGTCTGTTTCTGTTCACAGGCTGATAAGCTTAATCTGCATCACAGTTACATTTATGGAAGCAATTGTTGAGGAAAATATCAAGCATCACATGCAAGAAACCGTTTGAACCGTCATGGGTTTAGATGAGGAAAGACTGTGTTCCACCAGTAAACTGGAATTATATGAGGAAGCAACAGAAACGTACCATCTGAGAGGTGCATATGATATTATTTATCTTGATTTCTGCAATACTTTTGATAAGGTCTTATATGAGAGGTTATGGATCAAACTCAAAGAAGTGTGAATTCAGTGCACTACGGATGCAAAATTGGCTTAAACATTGAGCATAAAAACTTATGGTAAGAGGAACTTCTTCAAATTTAGGTGATATTAAAAGTGGTGTTCCTCGGGGGCCAGTACTAGGGCTGTTTTTAATATACACAAATGATCTGAATAAGAAGATCAGTAACAAGCTGGTCACGATAGCAGATGATATTAAATTAATGGGAAGGGGAAGATAATGTAGAATCTGCTAAACCTCTACAGAGAGTCTTGGGCTGATCTGTGGCAGATAAAATTTAATGCAGGTAATTGTGTTAATTACACATGCAGTCATTTGAAAATATCAGTACACAACATGGAAATAGTTGATATTTTCAACATATTTGAACAGACAATCATTACATCATCTTGCGAACAGTGCTTACAGATAAAGGTGATATACAGTGCTTGAACAAATGACATATAAAATTGACATGGTGTGTTCATTCTCATACTTTAAATTAACAAAAATATAGATTTTGAACATGGAAAAAGAAAGTACACCCCTACATTTATT
This sequence comes from Polypterus senegalus, assembly GCF_016835505.1. Classification (NCBI taxonomy): domain Eukaryota; kingdom Metazoa; phylum Chordata; class Cladistia; order Polypteriformes; family Polypteridae; genus Polypterus; species Polypterus senegalus. The sequence goes on from NC_053164.1 coordinate 38,630,294, forward strand.
ACCACTTTAAATCCATAAACTTAGAATCAGGTTTCCCAGATTAAGTGCCAATGAATAGAACCTCCTTAACTCTTTGAGGGCTGAATCCATCCATTTTCTAACCCGCTGAATCCGAATACAGGGTCACGGGGGTCTGCTGGAGCCAGTCCCAGCCAACACAGGGCACAAGGCAGGAACCAATCCTGGGCAGGGTGCCAACCCACCGCAAGACATGAGGGCTGAATATTTTTTCCAAAAAACAATGGTTTCACTCCGAAATCAACATAAAATGTCTGTTGCTGCATGCTGTGGCTGCCAGTTTGCCAAGTATGTGCGGCAGTCTTGCTGCCAGGCTGTCTTTGCATGGCTGGGACAGCAGCAGCGGTCACGGTCACAGTGCATTACAATCTGGTTTCTACCTCTATTCATTGTTAAGTGGCAGTCCTCCCTGATGAACATTGTTAGTACCACGACTAGCTGGGGACCAATCAGCTGAAGCTGGAACCTCACATTCGTTTTTGATCACTTGTATCAAAATCACAGTCCAACAAGTCTTAGTCCAGTTCAGAGATAATAGGCAAAACGTCATCCACGGAGTATTTTGTTTTATGCATTCGCTTTGATCTCTCACCAGATGTCAGTGCCATTTTTGCCTTTGTGTGAGCCTTGCTACTCATGAGAGTGCAGGGAATCTCGGTCAAAGCAATGATTCTAACGTTCCTTCTAGCAACGAGCATCCAACAAAAATGCAACGGTTGGTCTTGTCACAGTTTACAGTTGATCACCATCATCAGCTCCTCCTTTTGATAAAAGTCGACATCAGCCCTGAAAGAGTTAAGGAGTATGCGGGTTTAAGCCACAAATATCTTGGGTCTGGTGTTCTCTTTGCTACTGACATGTGTGGTGTCATCGTCCCAAAATGAAAAGAGATCTCTAAGGCCCTCAGAAAGAAGGTTGTGGATGCCTAGGAGTCTGGCAAGGGATTTTAAAAAATGATCAAATTATTTGAAATCAATCATGCCGCACATTTGGAAAATCATCCACACGTGGTGCAGATTTCATTTTTCCAGGACTAGCTGGCCAAGCAAACTTAGAGCAAGAATTGACTCATTGGATACTAAAAGAAGTCTCCAAGAACCCAAAAATTTCATCAAGGGAGCTGCAGGTAACTCTTGTATCTATAATCAGAGATTGCACAGTTTTGACCTCTATGTAAGGCGTGAAAAGGAAATGTCTTTGCTGTTCAAAAAGAACATTAAAGTGAGACTACAGTTTGTCATTGAAGACCAGGCCTTCTGCAACAATTTTCTCTGAACAAATGAATCAAATATAGAGTTGTCTGGCCACAGTAACAGTAGGCATGTTTGACGCAAATTGAGTATAGCATCTTAAGAGAAGTACCTCATACTAACTGTGAAGCATGGTGGTGGACATGTTACAGTTTGGGGTTGCTTTGCTACCTCAGGATTTGGGCAGTTTGCAGTCATTGAGTCAACTTTGAATCGTGCATCATATCAACATGTGCTTGAGCAGAATGTGAGACCATCTGTCTTAAAGTTGAAGTTGAACCAAACATGGACCTTTGAACATGACAATGATCGGATGTACACTGGCAAATACAACAAAAAGTGACTCAAAAAGAACAAATGGAGGGGTATGGACTGGCTTAGTCAAAGCCCAGATTTGAATCTCATTGAAATGTTATGGAGGGATTTGAAAGTGGTAGCGCACGCAAGGAAACACACAATCATCCTGCAACTGCAGGAATTTTGCACTTTACAATGTCAGAGACTGGTGGGCACATATGTAAAATACCCATTTGTACTAAAGGGGACAATACCAGCCAAGGGTGGACTTACTTATTTCCAAGTAGACTATTACATCTTTTTGTTGAAAAAATGTGTGAATCCCAGCATATCAGTTTTATCTGTAGGCACTGTTTGCATGAAGATCTGTTACTTGCCTTATCAAATATATCAAAAAAGGCAGTGGTTTCCATGAGGTGTACTTACTTTTTTACTGTAGAAGGTCAAAATGTTACACAATAAGAAAACTGAAACTTGAAAGTTTAACTTGGACCTTGGAGCTATCAACATCCTGACAGTATATTGAAGCCATCAGGAAAGCTAACAGGGTGTTAGTTTAAATATCTCGACGTTTAGAGTACGAGTCATATGAGATTGTGCTGAAGTTATAGAACACACTGGTAAGCCTTCACCCTTTCAGGTTTGGTCTCTGCGTTACAAAAAGACGTAGCAGCACTAGAAAAATTGCAGAGTCTAGGCTGATTGCAAGACTTCTATGTTTGAGTTATGAAGATAGGTAGAAGGAATTGAACCTGTTCAGTTTAAGCAAATGCAAATTAAGAGATGGCATGATTGAAATGTTTTTATTACAAACGGAATTAGTATGGCTGATCCCAGTTGTTACTTTAAAATTTTCAAAAAGAATATGGGATACAGATGGAAACTAAGGGAAGATTTCACACTAAAATGTATGTCAATAAACAAGTCAAGATAAAATGTTGGGTTTAAGATCTATGTAACACCGTGATTCTGTCACTTACAGCTGGTGATGCCCCAGTTTCTAAAGATTCTACCTGTTTATTTGAATTGCCTGCGGAAAAGTGAAGTACTGCTGCCAAGTGGGCATAATTCAGTGAATGAGAGGGCATACATGCGTTGCTGGGGGTTAACAATGGATACAAAAGAAACCTCACGCTACTTCTACCCTCGCATTGTGCAACTGGTAAGACATTTTTTCCCAAAAAGAGGTAAAAAGTGTAACTGCTGTTTCTTGATTTCATCAGTGCTTTCATTACAATCATTTTTTCTTGGCTCAATGTGTGACTAACGAAAATGTTTTTTATATCTGAGTAAACTAAACTAAACTGGTGTACTGGTTCAGGATAGCTTAGAGTCTTGGCATCCTTTAGACCAGGGGTTCTCAACGTCAGTCCTGCGCGCCCAATGCGGCTTCAGGTTTTTGTTCCGTCCAGATCAGTGACAAAAACTGATAACACTGATCTCAATTAATTAGCTGGTATTTTATTCCTCTTCTCTTTTTCTATATTAAGAAAGCACCGCCGCATGATTTTTACATTCATAAGACATTTAGAAATATTTCCATTTTTGTTAGAGATTTAAATGCTTAACCCCCTTTTGTTAATTTCATTATATGTTGCCCTTTCTCTGTGCAGTTTGCTTTCATTATTGTATCTTAATAATGACAAGCAGCAGAGCAGACAGCCAGGCAAACAACACTGAATCAAAGGCTGCAACTACTTTAGCATTTGACCCACTAATTAGAAAATAATGAATTAATTAAACAATAAAAACACCTGGCAAAAAATAGAATGAAAATCAAAATGAAAATATTGTTAAAATATATATATATATATATATATATATATATATATATATATATATATATATATATATATATATATACACAGTGGAACCTCGGTTTGCGAGTAACTTGGTTTACGAGTGTTTTGCAAGACTCGCTAAATTTTTTAATAAATTTTGACTTGATAAGCGAGCGATGTCTTGCAATATGAGTAGTATGGATGGATACACTTTGTTTGCTGAGCGTCATGTGATCACAACTGAGCAGATTGTTCTCTCTCTCTCCTTATCTCTTTCTCTCTCTCTCTCTCCTTCTCTCTCTCTCTCTCTTCTCTTGAGGGCAATCGTCTCCTATTCTCCATCTGAGTCTGCGTGCTTCACTCATATAGTCAACAGCTGTACGAGCGTATACTGTTTACTACAGCATTGTGAGTGTGTGTGTGTGCGCGCGCACGTGTGTGCTGTGACGTTTGAGTCCCCGTCTTGCGCTCTAAAACACGAAGCTGAGTCTCAGTACTTTAACAACACCAACTTTATTCAGCTTGAAAAAGCAACAGCACAGTTATTTATTGTAGTGGGATCTTTATAATGTTCCTTGTATCAGCCACCGACGGCAGGCGCTTACAGCATGTCTGCGATCTTTTTGGATACGCTTATACGGCGAGGCTGGGAGGCTGCGATTGCTTTGGGACACTCTTCCGCGTGTCGTCCTGTTGGGTGGAATCCCACAAGAGTTTAGAAACTCACTCACACCAGCCATGATTCTTTTTTAAAGGTTAAGTGCAGGTTAACTTGTTTTATGTATTTTTACTTTATATTTTGTACTAGCAAAATACCCGCGCTTCGCAGCGGAGAAGTAGTGTGTTAAAGAAGCAATGAAAAGAAAAGGAAACATTTTGAAAATAACGTAACCTGATTGTCAATGTAATTGTTTTGTCACTGTTGTGAGTGATGAGTGTTGTTGTCATATATATATGTATATATATATATATATATATTGTGGCAGTAGGGGGCAGTAGTGCACCCTTGAACCCTCAGGTATGACTCCAAACACCAGGTAAAAGTCCACAACCTTTTATTTATTTTCCACAGTGCACCAAGCACCTTCCACACTACTCACAAATCACTATCCACACAATAACCTCTCCTCCTCGCCCAGACACTTTGCTCCTCTCCCACCCAGCACAGCTCAGTGTCTGGACTGAGGCACCGTCCTTTATAGCCCCTGACCGGAGGTGTTCCTGTCCCAGCAGTCCACAGTTCCCTATTCCTTCCGGGTCAGGGCAATCAGTCTTTACTTCACCCGGAGCACGCCATTCCTTCCCGTCACGTGACTGTGACGTACTCCCGGGTCATAGGGCACAACAGATCCCACAAGTCCTCCCACAGCGACTCCTGGTGGTCCCCAAGGTATCCAGCAGGGCTGTGTATAAACACTACAAAGTCCATAAGGCCCTGCTGGACCTCGGGGCACGATCCTGGTGTCGGGAGAGCTCCTCCTGTCGGCCTGGGGGTGCGGACCGGCCTGGGAAGCCGGCAGTCTTCCACAATATATATATATATATATATATTTACACACATAAACATATATATATATATATATATATATACATATCTATACATATACACATATATACATTCATATATATCTACATATATACACACACATATATACACACATATACATACATACACACACATATATACACACAAATACATACACTCACCTAAAGGATTATTAGGAACACCATACTAATACGGTGTTTGACCCCCTTTCACCTTCAGAACTGCCTTAATTCTACGTGGCATTGATTCAACAAGGTGCTGAAAGCATTCTTTAGAAATGTGGCCCATATTGATAGGATAGCATCTTGCAGTTGATGGAGATTTGTGGGATGCTCATCCAGGGCACAAAGCTCCTGTTCCACCACATCCCAAAGATGCTCTATTGGGTTGAGATCTGGTGACTGTGGGGGCCATTTTAGTACAGTGAACTCATTGTCATGTTCAAGAAACCAGTTTGAAATGATTCGAGCTTTGTGACATGGTGCATTATCCTGCTGGAAGTAGCCATCAGAGGATGGGTACATGGTGGTCATGAAGGCATGGACATGGTCAGAAACAATGCTCAGGTAGCCCGTGGCATTTAAACAATGCCCAATTGGCACTAAGGGGCCTAAAGTGTGCCAAGAAAACATCCCCCACACCATTACACCACCACCAGCAGCCTGCACAGTGGTAACAAGGCATGATGGATCCATGTTCTCATTCTATTTACACCAAATTCTGACTCTACCATTTGAATGTCTCAACAGAAATTGAGACTCATCAGACCAGGCAACATTTTTCCAGTCTTCAACTGTCCAATTTTGGTGAGCTCGTGCAAATTGTAGCCTCTTTTTACTATTTGTAGTGGAGATGAGTGGTACCCGGTGGGGTCTTCTGCTGTTGTAGCCCATCCGCCTCAAGGTTGTGCGTGTTGTGGCTTCACAAATGCTTTGCTGCATACCTCGGTTGTAACGAGTGGTTATTTCAGTCAAAGTTGCTCTTCTATCAGCTTGAATCAGTCAGCCCATTCTCCCCTGATCTCTAGCATCAACAAGGCATTTTCGCCCACAGGACTGCCGCATACTGGATGTTTTTCCCTTTTCACACCATTCTTTGTGAACCCTAGAAATGGTTGTGTGTGAAAATCCCAGTATCTGAACAGATTGTGAAATACTCAGACCGGCCCGTCTGGCACCAACAACCATGCCACACTCAAAATTGCTTAAATTCCCTTTCTTTCCCATTCTGACATTCAGTTTGGAGTTCAGGAGATTGTCTTGACCAGGACCACACCCCTAAATGCATTGAAGCAACTGCCATGTGATTGGTTGATTAGATAATTGCATTAATGAGAAATTGAACAGGTGTTCCTAATAATCCTTTAGGTGAGTGTATATATATATATATATACATACATACACACACACATATATAAACATATATATACATATACATACATATCTACATATATACACACACAGCTATTTCGTATCAGTGCAATACGCTGTTTGTTAAAACGGTTGACTCCCGCTCTTACGTGCAATAACAAATCAAATCATTCAGTTGTCTTTGCTCATATGTCATTTTAGAGCTGGACGCCTGGCACTTTTTTTGGCCACAAGTTCGTTTCTGTTTGGTGTGAGGTTCTGTGTTGTGGAGATTCTCAGGATGGATTGCAGGTGCTCATCAGTGAGGCGACTCCTGTGTGCTGTTTTGTTAGTCTTTATCACTGAGAAGAGCTTCTCACACAGATATGTGCTACCAAACATGCACAAGGTTCGAGCCGCATGTAGACGGACTTTTTTTGTTCTTCAAAGTCACCAAAGCGCCGTGCAAACTCAGTGCGCAATAACTCTAGCTTCGCAATAACTTGCAGCATCATAAGGTAGACTTGATTAACGCGGTTAGTGTTCGGCAAGGCAGCTGAAGCGCTGCATTATGGGATCTGTAGTTTATTGTGTTACCAGCGCTTCATATACCGGGCTTTAATAACAATAATACAGTATATAAAATGATCTCGGGCGGATATAATTACGCGCCGGGCGGATGTGGCCCTGCCCTTGAGTTTGACACATATGGACTAAATAGAACTTGAAAAGATATATTTTTCAAATGTGATCGCGCAATTCAGATAGAGTTGACGCAAGACTACAGCCTGCATGCCTCAATGAGTCATCCTCCCTCGCTCTTACTTTTTACCGTTCATCTAATGAATACACTGAGTATGGCTTTACCAAAACAATCATTGATGGCGAATAAAGTATCCATTATTCGAGTATGTAGAGCGGGATATATATATACATATATATATACCCGCGTATCGCAGCGGAGAAGTAGTGTGTAAAAAGGTAGAAAAGAAAAGGGAACATTTTAAAAATAACGTAACATGACTGTCAATATACAGTATTTGTTTTGTGAGTGTTACTGAGTGTTGCTGTCATCAAGGATTTGATTATCATTATTTCTTTCAATCAGGTTCGTATTTGTAGGATGTGTTGTGTTCAAGTTACATTCCGTGTTTGTCAATCGTTGTAAAGATGACAGGTTTCATTCATCGATTCGTTTCTTACTGCATCAATAAACAGCTCGTCATCTTCTTTATCTGAGACCTGACACACTGCATGCACGGGTTTTTTTTACACTGTCTTTCTTTAGCGGGACATTGACTTTTTCCAACGTGTGCTTTGTTTCCACAGTAGCTGCATTTATGAATATGCTTATCAGACGCTTTTTTGCTGCCTTTTCAATTGTGTAATTCGGTTTTTGTTCAGCGCTCTTTGGAACTGTTGCTTTTTATCTGTGCACTGCGTCAGTTCACGTGAGCCACTCGGTGTACTTGCATCGAAGGTTCCCAGCTGTGCTGGTGCCATCTCGTGCTATGTCCATAGCTTTATTTAATGTTACCTTAGTCCTGGCACTTAAAACTTTCTCTCGCAGTTTCGCTGAGTTTGTGTCAAACACCACCCTGACCATCTCATCTTCCTCTCCATAAGCACAGTCCTTCACCCGTGAATATTTACCCGTGGCAGTTTGCTATTGGATTGCCGCTGACGGACGGCCTTATATGGGCAGGCACTAAATTACAAACGCCAGCGGCAGCCTGTCTATGAACTTAATTTAAAGTGTAGGTTTACATCGTGCTTTGTTTCCGAAGTAGCAGAACTCATGAATATGGTTGTATATGTCACTCGCTCGCTTCTTATTGTTTCGCTGCCTTCTCAATTATATAATGCATGTTTTCTTGAGCGCTTTTTTGAGGTCTTCCTGGTTTTCTATGTACTGCGTAATTACGTGGGAGGCGTGATGATGTCACACAAACCTCCGCCCACGGCGTTGAAGCTCATCTCCATTACAGTAAATGGAGAAAAACTGCTTCCAGTTATGACCATTACGCGTAGAATTTCGATATAAAACCTGCCCAACTTTTGTAAGGAAGCTGTAAGGAATGAACCTGCCAAATTTCAGCCTTCCACCTACACGGGAAGTTGGAGAATTAGTGATGAGTCAGTGAGTGAGTGAGGGCTTTGTCTTTTATTAGTATAGATTAATCATTTTTATATGAATAGTTTTGGGTTGTGGAACGAATCATCCGAGTTTCCATTATTTCTTATGGGGAAATTCACTTTGATATACGAGTGCTTTGGACTGTGAGCACATTTCCACATTATGCTCGCAAACCGAAGTTCCACTGTGTATATATATTATATGTATATATATTATATATATATATGTATATATATACTGTGGCATCCGGCCGGGATGCCCAGGAGGACCGGAGGAGGGCTTGTACCTCCTCCAGACCGCGAGGGGGCGACCGCCCTGGTTATGTTGGGGGCCACGGGTAAAGAAGACAGGGGACACCCGGAGGGCTTCTGGGTGCGCAGCCGGCACTTCCGCCACACTGGGGCGTGTCTGCGGAAGAGTGCCGGGAAGCAGCTGAGCCCATCCAGGTTCCTATTTAAGGGGCCGCCTCCCTTCAGTCGAGAGCGGAAGTCGGGTGGAAGAGAGACGGAGCTGGAGAGAGGACTGGAGGTGGCCAGGAGAAGGAAAGGCACAAAGGACTGTGAGGCCTGGACATTGGGGGAATGGTGCAAGAGGCACTGGGGAGTGCACTGTAAATATTGTAAATAAAGGGTGTGTTGGCTGAACATAAGATGTCCGTCTGTCTGTGTCCGGGATATATATATATATATATACACACATTATTCCCATTTACCAAACTTAGTTTTCTAATTTCTACTTTTTTCCCAAAACACAGCAGTCCAATTAAAAACAGAAGCTGGTTGGAACAAAAACTTGCAGCCACAGGGGGTCCCTCAGGACTGACATTGAGAACCCTGATTTAGACTCTTGTGCAAATAATTAACCTGCACTGTACATGAAGAGGGTGGCACAGTGAGGCACTGCGCTTTTACAGCCTACTTATTCAAAGAAATCCAGCTTCTACAATGCCATTCATTCTGTTATTCAGGTTAGAGAAAGCAGGATATTGGTCTCTGAGAAGCCAAGTTAACCCACATAGATCTCTCTGCAAACAACACCAGCTATGGGTTACAGTTGCAGATTTCGTAGTCTACATATGTCCATTGCACTCTGTTAGGCTGTGCATGTGTGTGCCCACCAGTCTTTGTTTTGCACATGCATGCAGCAGTCACAGGTAGAAAATGATGGAAACGTCCAAAACAGTAAACTTCCTGAGGCAAATGCTTGGGTGATCACATTATTCCTTCTTCTAATTCAAATAATCTGTCTCGATATTTCAGAACTTGATAAATTTATGCTGAACGTATGGTGGTAAGTTCAGCAGCACAATCTTGGGAACAGTGCTGGGTGTAACTTGTTAAAAAGTAACATGCGTTATGTAGTCCTATGTGGACATTGAAAGTCAAAGAACAACAGAAGGCGGACACCAATTAAAAGTAAAAAGCAATTTCTTTATTCTTGGTGGCAGAGAGGCTTGCAGCACCTGCTTGCTCAAGTTGCTACAGGCAGAAAAACCTGCTAGCAGGAATCAGAGACTTCCTTCAATACTCAAGTTTGTTGACAAGAAGAAAAAAAAAGAAACGCAGCAGTTCATTTTGAGGTCACATAGAGTTTGCAAGTAGCTTAAGATGACACATTAGATCAATACAGGAGAAGTACACGGTAGTCTTTAGATAAGAGGAACTGTCTGCACATCCAAAATTCCAGGTTCCCTATTCAACTTAGGCTATGCGATTGAGCTATGGCTAGTTTCACAGAGACAGCCCTTTGCAAAACATGTACTTCCTTATTCTTCTGCACCATCAGGGTTACAACACTTCAACGGCAGTTACAATTTAAGAATCTTTTTTCAGCTTATAAAATTATTAATGTTATACTGTTGGTTAATGCACAACACATAATAATTGATTATACAACGTCAAAAGCTACCTTAAAAGTTAGTTTAGTACATTTGTCTTACTAGAATACACTCTTACAGCTTAGCGTCTGTATTGGGTTACATTTTGTTCGATTGGCTTAACACATTCTTATTTAATACATAAGTGTCACGCTTCTTATAGTTCTATTAGCATCATACTTTTATTATTTGGAAAGACTGAAACACCTTAATTGTAAATATTCTTTCTCACCTATTACTTTTTAAAGTAACAAGTAACCTGATGTTATACTTATTTTATCGAAGTAAAAATGCTTACATTATTAATATCCCAGCACTACTTACGTGTATGACACTCCTCTTCAGGACTCAGTCACACAGTCAAGCAGAAGAGTGCGCTGTGTGCAATCCAGTAACCGAAACCTTTAAATAAAGTGTCAGTTTAGTTTTGATTCAGCTTTTGATTTGTCAAAACAGTGTGGTCTGGTGATGCTATGGTGAATGTTCATATCGCAAATGATCAGTGACTCAGGTTGGGGTTGTGAAAAGAGGATGGATGTTATTGGCTTTACAACTCATGAAGGACTATACATATTTATTAAACACAACAAAATCATCATGTTCTGATCAATTTCTTCAAGGTTAATGTATCGGCTTAGGATTTAATGACAAATGCTGGCCAGTCAATAATGCAAGTTTTCATACACATTACATTTTATAATAAGTAACTATATAACATGTTTTGTTGCTTCTTTTTGTAAGTAATGTAACTAAGTTACTTTTAAAAGTAATGGTCTTCACACTGCGTGGGAGGCACCAGCTCCATGCTTATTTTAAGATTCATTTTATTTGAATGCGTTTTTTGTGACATCAGAACAATTTGCCAAAATAGAAATTCCATAAATGGACTTTCACATGTTAACAAGTGTTTTGAACAAATGACATACAGTATAAGTCAGGTTTCTGCCTTAACCCGGGTTATTTAGCTTGTCCTGGTTTAGTGTGGGCAGCACGGTGGCGCAGTGGGTAGCACTGCTGCCTCACAGTTAGGAGACCTGGGTCCTCCCTGTCTGGAGTCTGCGTGGGTTTCCTCCCAGTGCTCCGGTTTCCTCCCACAGTCCAAAGATATGCAGGTTAGGTGCATTGGAGATCCTAAATTGTCCCTAGTGTGTGCTTGGTGTGTGTGTGTGTGCCCTGCGGTGGGCTGGCACCCTGCCCGGGGTTTGTTTCCTGCCTTGCACCTTGTGCTGGCTGAGAATGGCTACAGCAGACCCCCATGACCCTGTAGTTAGGATAAAGCGGGTTGGATAATGGATGGATGGAGTAGGTCTGCACCATGGATCTTCTTTAAGTTGTTACCTCTTTGATCAGGTTATGGATTTGTTGAGTCAATGGATGAGAGACTAAGCCCCCTGGTGCAGGCTTTGTGCTGATGACATTGTGTTGTGTAGCACAAGCAAAGAGAAACTGGAGAGGAAATTTGAAGAGTGAAGAAGGGCTTTGGAAGATAGAAGGATGAACATAAATAAGAAGACAGAATATCTGAGGTTTAATGATGATCAGGATTCAGATGTTAGCCTGCAGGGAAAGACATTGAAAAGAGTGTATAGCCCAAGATGGAAAATTAGATACAGAGATAACCCATACAGTGCAGTGTGGATGGAACAACTGAAAGAAGGTATCAGGAGTATTCTGTGATTGAAGAATTATGGCAAAAGTTAAAGATAAGGCTTTTAAGACAGTAGTGAGATCAGCAATGATGTATGGAGTTGAGATACGGACAGTAAAGGGAGCACAGGAGAAGAAGTTAGATGTGGCAGAAATGAGAATGTTGAGGTAGATGCGTGGAGTTACAAAAAATAATAATTTAATTTATTGTGTTTTTCTTGTTGGCCTTCAAACCAGGCCAGCAGAGCATAAGTAAAGAGAGACGCAATTCATCTATACTAATAAAAGGCAAAGCCCTCACTGACTCACTGACTGACTGACTCACTCATCACTAATTCTCCAACTTCCCGTGTAGGTAGAAGGCTAAAATTTGGCAGGCTCATTCCTTACAGCTTACTTACAAAAGCTGGGCAGGTTTCATTTCGAAATTCTACACATAATGGTCATAATTAAATCCTAATTATGTACATATATACGTCCATAGCCTGCAGCTCGGTCGCCGTGTGCCCACCTATGCTTCTGCGTGTGAGTTGATGGCGGCCGCTGAATTGTTTGGTTGTCGCTTTCAAGTGTACCGAAATGGCCAAATATTTTACACCTTTGGAGAACCGCCAATGCCTCTTACACATCTTAGATTCATAGGTGATGATTTGAGTAGTGGACACTTTGATGTTTATGAATATTTAAACTCTCAAAAGCTGGATGTGAAGTTATCGATGAAACCGGTTGTATGCTTACAACGCTTGACAGATGCCGAATGTCACTTTAACACAAGTCCTGCAAATACTAACGTAATTGAAAAAAACTATGAAACTCAAACCGATTATGACAGCAGCAATCCAAGCTGTGAGAAAACAGTAAAAAGGAGGCGTGTCAGACGTCGTGGTACATTTTCTGATGCAGCTAGACGAAAAGAACTTCATGACGCTGCCGCCAAATACTCGCAGGCAAATCCACAAGTTCATAGACACGCTGCCGGTAAATATTCGCAGGCAAATCCACAAGTTAATATCGGGAATGCCTGTTAAACATCTTAGATTCACGAGTACCGATTTGGGTATTTAATACTTTGATGAATGAAACCTGTTATCTTTACAACGGTTGACATACACGGAATGTAACTTGAACACAACCCGTCCTCCAAATACGAACCTGATTGAAAGAAATAATGATAATCAAATCCTTGATGACAGCAACACTCTTAACAGAGACAAAACAATTACATTGACAATCATTTTACATTATTTTTAAAATGTTTCCTTTTCTTTTTCATAACTTCTTTAACACACTACGGGTATTTTGCTAGTTATCTATAAATAAGCGTGACATAATGGTAGGACTCACATTATAAAGACTTTACTTCCTTGAACAGTAGAGGTACTGCTGCCCCTTTTTGCAGATGACGTCTGTTTTTTCCTTTAAAGTCAGTTTTGATTCTATGGTTGTCACCAGATATTTATCTTTGCTGATTGTTTCTTCTGGGTGAATTGGTGTTTCTGCTGACATCACTTATAAGTCCCTTAGTCTTTATAACATTTAAGTGTAGAAAAGCTTCATCACACTACTTATTAAAATCATCTACCACTGGACCATGATTACATTCTAATCACATAAGTTTACAATCACTGAGTCATCAGCAAATTTTAAGATGATGCTGTTTTCCAATTTGCTGCAACAACCATTAGTGTAGAGGATACAGAAGGGAAGCCTGTGGATAAGGACAGCATTTCAGACAGACGACCATTGACTCTCACTCTCAGTCCTGGCTGTTAAAAAGTCAATCAGTCATCCTAAAATATTTAAGTCCAAATTAAAATCAACTATATAACTAAATGCTAAGGACTGTGTGTCCAGTCCTTCCATCCAATCTGATTGGTCTTTGTGACACAATCAAAAGAGAAAGTGCGAGAGTGAGACCCATGAGGAGGAGTAAAGACATAGGAGCCACAATGAGAGAGTCGTCTTCAAAATCGGGAACCATAAAAGTGGACAGGAGGTGAGGGAGGCACCTCCAAATGTTAGATTAGTGTCTTTAAGGGCATGCAATCGACAGAGCGACAGCCAATCAAAAGAGGTTCAGACACACGTGGATACAGAGGAAAGGCACTGAAGGTACGTGTAGATAGCAAATATTTTAAAATGTATTCTATTACCTGTCTTTATACAAGAAGGCAGGGCTGGATTGTATTAAAAGCTGATGAGAAGTCCACAAACAGGAGCCTCATATGAGTCTCCGTGCCCTCCAAGTGGTTATAGAACAGATGAAGCAAAGTGACATCTCTCTATTAGACTGGGAGGCAAACTGAAACGGATCTAATTAGCTCTTGAGTTTTCTCAGTCACCTTTCACTTTCTGGGTTTTTCAAATGATTTCATAACCAGTGATGTCAGAGACACTGGTCCAAAGTCATTTAAGTTTTTAGGGTTTTCATTTTCAGTTGCTGTAATTACTGTAGCCTGTTCAATAGCTTTGGGACCTTTTGCTGTTCTAATGATAACCAGAAAATTAGGTACAAATGGGGCTGAGCTGCTCTGCACATGATATCAAGAGACAAAGTCTGGTCTAGGACTTTTATTTATTTTTATTTTTCTAAAAATGGTCTCTACATCCTTTTGAACAAAAAAAAATCCTTCTGTTATCTGAAACCACCCTCTTCAAGCTTTGCCACTTGCTCAGTAAAGTCAAACTACTCAGACCTTAAGCAGTATTCATTAAACCCATTAGCTAAATCAGCCTTAATAACATGGTTATTGTTTTTTAGGCTAAGGTTTTAATGACTGACCGCGTTAAGTTCAAATTTCTGTTAAATGTCCTTATAATCAAGTTTAGCTTTTTTTAATACCAAATTTTAATTCTGTCTGTGCCTCGTGTCTCAATCTACAGGCACTTTTCTTTTTATACAATAACTCTCCATTGCACCCGTCAAAGACAAGTAATAGAACAAGTTAAAAATAATTGGTATCTCTTTTTCTGAATGTACCTTCAGCACCTTTCCTCTGTACTTGCGTGTGTCTAAACGTCTCTCCACCAGCTCTCCATCTCTTGAGCACGTTCCCGTAAAGTCTGCTTGTCTGACTCTCATCGTTTTTGAGTTGCCTCTCTCGCCTTTAACCAGTTTTATACTTTCAGTCTTTGAAGGCGACCTTGTCAGTGTGAATCTTACGTTTTTCCTAATATGTCTTCACCAGCATTCACTCTCGTCAGTGTGTTAACATAAAGCCTGCTTCTTAGATTCTGTCATTATTTTTGAGGCATTGTTTTATACTTCAGAGTGTTGCCTTCAAAGACAGGACTCTATACATGCCTCATGCGACTTTACTCCTCTTCGTGCGTCGCACACTCACACTTCTGCTTTCGATCACGTCACCAAAGCCAAACTGACCAATCAGATTGCTGAGAGGGACTGGACACATACACCTTAGTGTTTTATTATATAGTAGACAATATTATAGATATGTTGTAATCTTGGCATCAGTTATTCGTGGAAACTAAAAAAAATTAAAATTCTTTTCCTTCCTTGCCCATAGCTTAAACAAAATATTTTCTACACTCCAAATTTTATATGAAGACGAGGTAAAAATATCTTTGGTGGGTCGACAAATGGTTTATGTGATTTTTGTCCTCCAGAAGCAAATGCTCAAGGAGTGGCCAGTTCTTTTTAATGTAATGAGAATCTTCAGTCCCATTTGCAGTACTTGGTGTATATGAACTGTATTTCTAGTAGCAGCAACATTTCTTTTAGATCACCAAGATGTTCCAGTTAAACTGGTGCTGTATATGTATACTTATAATATAAGAATAAATCACAAAAATAGATGTTTGCAATAATGTTAAATAAATGTTTAATAAATGTTTTTAATAAATGTTTGTAAGAGAAATTTTGTGATCAGAAGGCTAAAATGCATAAGATACACCCAAAAGCCTTCAGGAAGCAAAATCTTCATTGTCCAGTGTTGTCAGTCTGTGTAAGTTATTAGGGGTTCCCAGACTTGCTCAATATAATGAACTTTTTTTTTCCAAATTGAACTTGATGGACTGAGTTTTTAAACATGGCATTAATTCATTCTTTGTCTGTAGTACTAGGGTGTTGACATCTTGCCTGAAGAAGGGGCCTGAGTTGCCTCGAAAGCTTGCATATTGTAATCTTTTTAGTTAGCCAATAAAAGTTGTCATTTTGCTTGGCTTTTCTCTACATTCATTCTTTGTCTAAATCTACTTGATCAAGTAAAAGGCCTGTGTGAAGCTAAAGTCTTTCTTGGTAGAACTGGACACAAGGTAGGAAAACATCCTTAAAGATCATCGAGATACCCACACTCATACGAAGAATCACAGCAGGCTTCACTTGAGATCAGTTAAGGACAAGCAAGTAAAAGCATCTATAGTACATGAGTGAAATTGTAAACCTGCAGCACAGTAAGGCATTTAACATCCACCATAATCAAGAAGCAATGCATTACAAACTTAAAATGTGCTGTAATAAAACATCTTAATAAAATGACAAGTGTCCATGTATCTGTGAGTTTGTCAGGAGCTATATTTCTGTTATATGCCATTCGGTATAGGATTTTGTAAAAGCAGTGCTAATGTTTGTGGTACACCATCTGATGGAAAGGAAAATGGAAAGATTTTATTAGTACATGTATTACAAAATATATTCCAATAGAAGGTGCACTGTAAACACTGAATATGCAGAGGTCAACGTTAATTACTTAGATTTGAACTCATCTTAGACAGGTAACACAGCTAGTGCAATACAAAGTGACTCCAGAATCTAGCAATTCAATTTATTAAGTCTACCAATATTAGAAGATGTTCTACAACTCTCACACGAGAAGTTTATCGGCCGAATGAATTTGTAATCACCAAGCAACGTAACCTGCACTCCCTGGGAATGACGATGAAAAGTGAGAGGTACAGAAAGAACATCAAGACTCCATGCGGTCAGTGAACTGACTAGTAACTGATCTCTGGTCTATGAAGCAGTGAGGCAGCAGCACTAACTACTTTGCCTTTGTCAAATGCACACTAACAAATGCAGTTTCTTCTTTTTAGTCTGCAGTAAGTGAAGGGAAGCCGTTATCAGCAGTGCGGTGCTCAGCGAGGAGCCTCTCCCCACATGGCGTCTATTTAGCAGACAACACTCAAGCTCTGTTCCTGTGGGTGGGGAAAGCCGCACCTCCGGAGTTAGCCCAGTCTATTTTCAACATGCCTTCATTCAACAATGTACAGTCTGGGAAGGTATGAAGCAAAGGCTAAATGCATTGTGGTTTTATGGAGTTGCATCCCTGTCATGTTGTGCTTTTCTGCATGTGTTGTAAAAAGTGATTCTGGATGACGTTTAGCATGAAATGTGCTAATTAAAGACCGAATAAGATGAAGCTTTGTGATGCACAAAGATAATTATTCCCCATGTTAAAGTTAGTAGTGCAAATACCAATTCTAGTGAAATGCATTCTGAGTGTCCGAAAAGCAACTTTTGAAACTGAAGCAGATATTTAAAAGGAACTCATGACCACTTATGTCTAAGCAGCATCCAGTCACCTCAGGTGGAGAATATTCCTTTAGTTTAATATGCATGCTTTACATTATGTATCTTCTTTGATAAAATGCTATGTGATTGTGAATTCTGGGAAAGGTGCCACACCAAATAAGCTTTGATTGATTGCATTTCCGCAGTGTGTCCTTCCCAACCTGAATAATTCCATTTCACAGACTGTAAGAGATGAGATTGAGAGGCTTCGTCATCAACGATCACGAGACATGCAGGTACTGTAATGTTTTATTTTGTGTGACTGCCACCTTGTACATAACAGATCTGATATTCTTGTATAGCAATGTATTAGTAACCTCAAAGATCAAGCGTGGCTGAGTTAACCACAAAGTTCCTGGCTGAATTTCTATCATGAAAGGACCAATCCATTTCAAAAGAACCAGAGACATTATCAGTTAAAGGATAGGTTTGTTTTTTTTTCATTATTATTATTATTATATTTATTATTATTTCTTCACAAGCATTTTATATATTGTGAAAGGCGCTATATAGGTGCCCGACCCGGCACAAACAGACAGGGAGGCATGCGTAAAAATATAACAAAGATTTATTGTCTTCACCTGTGGGGCACGTCTTCCCCGTGTCCCACAGGCACAGCACAGTCCCACAAAGCACAAAACGACAACAAAAGGCACACTATTCTTCTTCCACCACTACTCCCAGGCAACTTCATCCTCCTCCTCCCGACTCTGGCTCCTTGAGTGGTGGCTGCTGGACCCTTTTATAGTCCACCCGGAAGTGCTCCAGGTGGCTGATTGCTGAGTTCCGGCTTCACTTCCGGGTGTGGCGAAAAGACTGCCCACAAGGACTCAGGAGTCCCAGCTGCAGCACCCCCTGGCGGCGCTT
Source organism: Polypterus senegalus (assembly GCF_016835505.1). Taxonomy (NCBI): domain Eukaryota; kingdom Metazoa; phylum Chordata; class Cladistia; order Polypteriformes; family Polypteridae; genus Polypterus; species Polypterus senegalus. Next base: position 38,648,592 of record NC_053164.1, read on the forward strand.
GCAGAACCCAACAGGGCTGGACCCAACTCCAATTTCCACAGAGCCCTGCGGGAAACCAAGGTACCGCTCCAACCCAGGGGGGCTGCCATCTAGCGTCCAGGGGGAGGTATTGCACAGTCCATGGCTGCTCCCCCTGAATATATATAGTGAAGGGGCGTCCCAGCCAGGCATGCACCCCAGCCGTTCGCCACAATATGCATTTGCCACACAAAATTGTATTCAAAAGTTAAATGCTTTCTATAAATTAAAAAAATATCTTGCCCGCACTGGTGCTTTACATTGTCGTCAATGGGGCATGAATGAAAAGCCTAAAAACTTACAAAATATGTCCATTTGTCAAGCCAAGACGGTTCTCGAGTATTGATCCATGCTTTCTGTGTTTCCGATGTGTGTTTGTGAAATAATCCTTTTTCTCATGGTAAAGATATATTTTCTATTCACTTTCAGTTCTCACATAAACACAGAAGTAAATCAAACCAAAACCAGCCACGTGGCATGAAAAGCTCACAGTGCTTTGGTCTTTCAAGAGGAAACCACCCACCAAGGGCGTGAAAGGTTGTTGTGCAACGTGATGGTCTGGATTGGCTCCATATCCTCTGGCAGCTTGAACCCAGAGCTGTCGATAGTCATGAGCCATGACAAATGAGGACACAAGCAGTCAGCAAGACTGAGTATGGTGAAAAGTGCGTCAGTGCTTTTATTTACAATATATAGTGTTCTAATAGTGCAGCGATCCATCAATAAATAAATAAATAAGTAAATAAACCATAAAAACAGGAGCTCTTCCATGAAAGTTAAAAATCACAATAAAATCTCGTAAAAAATGTGCAGAAATCAGGCTTCTTTCTCTTTTTTTTCTTATCATTCCCAAGCCCAGCGCATCTTCCACTATCCTCTCCTCAACTCCCCCTAGTCCGGTCTTGCAGATGGTTTTTAAATTTAATGGAAGGACACCTGTTCTTATGGATTATTTAACTATTTATTAATTGATGGAGCACAGCACGTCTGGAACACTGGTTGTTTTAAATAAAGACACGGAAGCACAGCCTTGCTGACTGTTTCTGTTCTCATTTGCCATGGCTCATCTCTCTTCATGACCATCGATGGCTCTGGGTTGAAGCTGCCGAAGAACATCCAATCCAGACAGCCACACTGCGCAACAACCATTCACACCACTGATGCCTGACTTCCTCCTAAAAGGCCAAATCATCATAAGCTTTCCATGCCACACAGTTAGTTTTGTTTTAATTTTTTTCCATGTTTATGTGAGAACTCACATGAGTGACTAGGAAACGTATTTTTATCATGAGAAAAACAGTACCAGGAATATGCAATAAAATGGTTATTTCCCTATCAATTTTAGTGTCCCAAACTTGTGTCAGAAACATGGAAAATGTGGACCAATACTCGACAGATGTCTTGTAAAATTGACATGTTTGGTACGTTTTTAGGCTTTTCTTCCGTGTCCAATACCCTCCGTTGTAATGTGCCATGTTCAAGCAAGGTTTTAATTTTTTTAAATTTATCGAAAACACTGAACTATACAACACCATTTTGTATGGCAAATGCTCCTACACCATAACTTTGACTTGAAAAATACCAAACTTATCCTTTAAGTGTTCCCCAGATTTTATCAGAATATGTTTGCTCAAGCTTACCAGCACAAGCCATTGCTTTCCAGTATCAGTAGTGCTAACATATGACTATTATGGACAAGATAAAATCTGGAAGATCCAAAGGGTACTATTTTAAGAGAAAAACTGGTCAGGAGATGTTACGAGGGTAGAGGCAAGACAAAATAATATTGAAAAAAGGGCAAAGGTCTATAGCTAAAAAGAAGACTGAAGTATCAAACCAAAAACGTTAATCAAAACTCATAGTCAACATTACAGGAATCACAAGCAAAAATGAATAAAAAGGATATAAAATGGCAGCACAGTGACATCAAAAAAAAGAACATTTAAATTAAACAACAATGAGGAGTGTCATATAAATTAGAGAACAAACAGAAAGCAAATAGAAAGTCCCAAAACTGAATTTGCAACAATGACAGTCCCAGATAGAGAGAGGAAAACCTGAAAGTTATCAGGAGCGTCTTTGTGTTTTTTTAATTTATTGGGCCTTTTGAAAGTATTCAGACCCCTTCACTGTTTTCTCAATTTATTATGTTGCAGCTTTGTAAATTATTTAAATTCATTTTTTCCCCGCATCAAGCAACACTTGATACCCCAGAATGACAAAATGAAAACAGTATTTTAGAATTTTTTGCAAATTTTTTAAAAATAAAAAAAAACTAATATTCCATTGACAAAAACATTCAGACCCTTTCTTCAGTACTTCGGCAGTGGTTACAGCCTGGAGTCTTGCTGGGTATGCCAAGACAAGCTTAGTACACCAGGGATTTGGGATTTTCTGCCGTTCTGATCTGCAGATCCACTCACACCCTGTCAGGTTTGATGGAGACCGTCACTGGACAGCTATTTTTGAAGTCTCTCCAGAGATGTTCGATTGGGTTCAAGTTCAGGTGGCCGGGCAACTCAAAAGACATTCCCAGAGTTGTCCATAAGCAACTCCTGTCAGATTGGATGGAGTCCACTGGTGGACAGCTCTAGTCAGTCCTCTCTAGAGATGTTCGATTGGGTTTGACTCTGGGTCAATCCAGAACATTCACAGCTTTCTCTAAACCACTCTTGATTTGTCTTTGTTTTTTGCTTAGGGGTTTTTGTTCTGTTGAAAGGTGAACCTTCAGCCCACTCTGTGGTCCAGAGCACTCTAGAGCAGGTTTTCATTAAGGGTATCTCTGTGCTTTGCTCCATTTAGCTTTCCTTCCACCCTGTCTATTCTAGCAGTTCCTGCTGCTTGAAAACAACCCCATTGCATGATAGCACCACCATCATGCTTCACCATCGGAGTTGTATTGCACAGCTGTAACAGGGCCTAGTTTCGTCCAGACATGACACTAATTTTGTTCTCACAGTCTGAGAGTCCTTTAGGTGCCCTTATGAAATCTACAAATGGGCTTCCCTGTGTCTTTTACTGAGGAGAGACTTCTTTCTGGCTCGGCTCAAATGGTGGAGTGTTGCAGTGATGATTGTCCAACTAGAAGTTTCAGTCATCTCTGATCAGGTTCACTGGAGCATAGTGTAATCTGGATGCCGTATAGCACCCGACCCGGCACAGACTGACACAGAGGCATGTACAAAATGAATACAGGCTTTATTATTCTTCAACTGTGGGACACGTCTTCCCTGTGGCACACAGCCCAACACAGTCCCAAAGCACAATTACAACACCACCAAAACACTCTTCTCCTTTTCCACCACTCCTCCTCTAGCTTAGTCCTCCTCTTCCCGACTCTGGCTCTCAAGTGGTGTTGGCTGGGCCTTTTTATAGCCCACCCGGAAGCGTTCCAGGTGTTTGACCACCTGGTCCTAATTGCACTTCCGGGTGGGGCTGAAGACTCATCCAGCCGGGCTGTTGACTCCATGGAGCTGGGACCCAGCTGTCCATCACAATAGTCAGGGTGACCATTAAATTCTGGGAAATGTAATTGCTTTTACTTCACTACTGGCACGTAGACTTATCTTGCTCAACTGGAAGAATCCAAACTCTCCTCTTTTAAGTCAGTGGGTAACTGATGTTTTATATTATTTGAAATTGGAAAAAATCAAATTCTCACTTAGAGGATCTGTGCAGAACTTTTTCAAAACTTGGCAGGATCTAATCAATAACATTTTAGAATAAGCTTTTAAAGCACTGAGGAAGCAGATTCTCTCCCCATTTTCTTTTCTTTTCTTTTTCTTCTCCATTAATCTAAATAGGGTGGTCCAGATCTAATTATACAATTTTTATTACACTATAACTTATTAAGTTTTTTACATAGAAAATCACCCGAAAAAATCCCGGACCATCGAGAAGTGTGCGAACTGATGACATGAAGAATTGTCTTCGTGCCGAACTGGAATCAGCCCCGCATAAATCAAACTCATCCAGGTGATCTGGATCTGCATAATTAGATCTGCACCACCCTGTATTCACTTATTAATTTATCTATTTACTTATTTTTACTAGATTTAAATTTTATTCTGCTGCCCATGCTCTCTTTCTCAGGGGTGGGGGTTGATTTGTTTTCAATCCTATTCTTGTAAAACTGATTGATTTGTATGGAATGTTGTGTGATTTCAATAAAATCAATAAAATTAAAAAAATAAATAAATAAACTCTGGGTCACCCCTCTTCTTCCATTTAAATATTATTAAGGCAACTGTGGTCTTGGGAAACTTCAGAGTGGCAGGAATTTATTTGTAGCCTTCTCCAGATTTTTACCTCAACACAATCCTGTAAGCTATGCAGCTTGGTTTTTTGCTCTAATTGGCACTATCAACTGTGGGACCTTCCATTGACATGTGTGTGCTTTTCCTAGTCACGTGCAATCAATTGAATTGACTACAGGTAGACTCCTGAAGAGGCAGAAACATCTCAATGATAATAAATAAAAAGGGATGTGCCTGAGCCAGCATTTAAATGTCCTAACGAAGGGTCTGAAGGCTTGAGTCAATGTGATATTTCAGGGTTTTTTAAAAAGATCCTTTTTTCGCTTTGTCATCATTGAGTATTGAGTGCTGCTTGACAAGAGAAAGAACATTTTAAATGACTTTAACACAGGGCTGCAACATAGCAAAATGTGAAAAAAGCGAAGGAGTCTGAATACTTTCTGAATGCACTGTAAATGAAAATAACGTTTGCTTTTGAGCAGTAGTGGTCGAGCATTTCATTTACTCTGTTTTGCTACATTTTTCCATACTGAAGTTCTTCCTAAAGGTAATATGTGTATTGTAGTGCACTCTACAATAAAAATGTTCAATTACGTGATACCATACTGACTACAACAAAGTTTGTCACATTTATATTTTGAAAGTTCAATTTGAGAAAATGCCTGCAAAGAATATTTCAACAGTGGGTGGTGATTCATTTTCTTGTGAAGGAGGACATGGCTACTAGTCATACAACACTTCAATGGGCACATGGAAATGACCGCTTGAATGCTACCAGTGTCAGTAGAAGGGTAACGAACTTTCAGGATGGGAGACCAGACATTGCTAATCAGACCTGTAGATGTTTCTCACAAACTAACGCTGTTCATCAGAGAGAATCATTCAGAGAATTGGCAGCGGAGAATGGAAGAGGGCTCTGTGTGGTCCGGCAGTTTACTTGTGGCATGGCTGAGCGGACTTCTACTGCAGGAGGATCTTTACATTTCTGGAATGGATCTAAAAATGCTTCAGTAGGGATGAGGAGAAAAAAGAAAAGCATGCAGACTTCATGTAGTTTGTCAGTTTTGAATCATCAAATTAGTATGCACATTAGTTTTTGTGTGACCATAGGAACAAGACATATAAAACTCTGAAAGAGAACCAAAAACGCTTCAGCTCACTGAAGTGTGACTGCCTTATTTTCACACAGCTAGCCTTGCAAGACAACTTCCATCCATCCATTATCCAGCCTGCTAAATCCTAAATACAGGGTCACGGGTGTCTGCTGGAGCCAGTCCCAGCCAACACAGGGTGCAAGGCGGGAAACAAACCCCGGGCAGGGCACCAGCCCACCCCAGAGCACACACACCAAGCACAATTTAGGATTGCTAATACACCTAACCTGCATGTCTTTGGACTGTGGGAGGAAACCCACGCAGACACAGGGAGAACATGCAAACTCCATGCAGGGAGGACCCGAGAAGTGAACCCGGGTCTCTTAACTGCGAGACAGCAGCTCTACCCACTGCGCCACCATGCCGCCTGCAAGACAACTTATGCAAACGTTTTGCTTTTTTTATGAAAACTATCAAGCTACTCTCAAACTTGTGCACTTCTTCGCTCAAGTATTGTACAATTAGCTTATTCATATACATGCTTATACATTGGGACATTCCAAGCAGTTGACTCTGTAGTTTCTTTGTCCAGTTATAAACCAAACTGATAATACCCAAAAATCCTAGTAGTCATAGGTATTGACCTGCAATAATGTCAAATCAACTTTGAAAAATATCAACTCCGCATTTTGCTCACACATTGCCTTAACACGGCAATTCATCATCACATCAAACGGGGTAAAATGAGACAATACGTGAACCTGAGTTTGTGCTCTTGTTGTATTGTCACTTATAAGAGGCTTTGGATGAAGCGGTCGCTACATAAATCCCTATGATTTAGTGAGACATATTAAGGTTTAAAAGAATGCTCCACCAAAAAATTATATGTTTCTATGTTACTTAACCCATCCATCCATTATCCAACCCGCTATAGCCTAACACAGGGTCACAGGGGTCTGCCGTAGCCAATACAGGGCACAAGGCAGGAAACAAACCCCGTGCTGGGCCAGCCCACCGCAGGGCACACACACACACACACCAAGCACACACTAGAGAGAATTTAGGATCGCTAATGCACATAACCTGCATGTCTTTGGACTGTGGGAGGAAACTCACGCAGACACGGGGTGAACATGCAAACTCCACGCAGGGAGGACCAGGGAAGCAAACCCAGGTCTCCTTACTGCAAGGCAGCAGCGCTGCCCACTGCGCCATCATGCCGTCCATTTACCCCATGTAGTTTTTTTGTAAAAATAAAAGAAGTGTCCAACTGCAGTCATGTCAGTTATAGGCCTCGGACAGATCTGAGCACATCAGACGCTATGAGGTCCATAAATTGATGCACCCTTCTGGAACCATTCCCCCGGTTTTCCTGCACTCAAATGCGTATTCAGCATTTATTACATTTCTAAACTATTGAGGTCTTTCAGTTCTGCATCCGAAGCACTAGTTTTAGTTTCATATATTAGAAAAAAATTGAACAAAATTTCTCAACATCTTGTATTTTATAGTATACGATTTATATCTGTGTTTGCCATGTCTCATTTATGAGACTGCAATTTTTAATACGTCACTCAACAGAGTAGTGGCTTTGTGGCTAAGGATCTACACTGGCGGTCAGAAGGCTGATCCCATATAAAATGGGAAATGCTAAGGAAGAAGACGAAGAAGAATAAATTATATGCTGCACTCAGCTACGATTAACACTACATATTCTTATAGACTCTGCATCAAATAAATCCTATAATTTATGTAAACAATCAAAATATGCAATACTACGCTCTGGACGTTTAGGAGCTCTTTAGAGTACTGTCTTTGTGGTTCTCTCTGTGTTATATCATTAGTACTGTATTATTTACTGGTGTACAAAATGTTTATATTTATATTAACGAGTTTATGCTCCAGAGGAATGAAGCACTTGCCCTCGGAAGCACGACGAGGTGTAAAGTAGTCGTTTGAGTCGCCCAGCTAAGACCTTCTCTGTTAGCCGAGTGGCTATGCGCACCCATTATGGCTCGCGACCTCACATCAAGTACAAAGAGAAGTTTATAACATTAGCACGACAGTTTATCCTGGTGAAGCTTTTTTTTTTAAATATAATAAATATTTTTTGCACACATGTTCAGTTTGCCACCATTACTATAATAGTACATTTAGCACAAAAGTGTACAGCAAACACGGGGGTGGGGGCGTGGAAAGTGGGTGGAGTCAAAAGAGATGTGGCTGACAGGGGCGTCATCTTACGGGCCTCAGGTCGCTGGATCTGTCCAAGGCCTAAAACTGTCCTGACTGCAGCTGGACTCTATTGAAATAAAATGTAGTCTGATGTTTTCATGCAAAAATCTCATAGAACTATGGTGACAAACGCTGGACAACAGCAAACAATATAAAAACTGTCCATGAAAAACATCTTGCATAATAATAATCTTCCATAAAATCTTGCAAAAATTGCCTTGCATAATCTAAGTGTAAATTTGTCCAGTCACATACTTATAATAGTGCTAACTAAACCACTTCTAGAAAACTTTTATTTTTAACTTAAATAGAATGCATTCGAACGCGGCCGAACACTTAAATTGAAGATCTGCCTCCCCCCTCATTCATTGGTTGCAAGCCCACTAACAGCCTATTCATAGGCTAAAATCGCATTTCACAGGGTAGCAACAATACAAAGTTCACAGAGAAATGTACACAACTAAATATTAAAATTTAAAGAAAAGTGAATGAAAACATGGCGGCACGGTGGCGCAGTGGTAGCGCTGCTGCCTCGCAGTTAGGAGACCCGGGTTCGCTTCCCGGGTCCTCCCTGCGTGGAGTTTGCATGTTCTCCCCATGTCTGCGTGGGTTTCCTCCGGGCGCTCCGGTTTCCTCCCACAATCCAAAGACATGCAGGTTAGGTGGATTGGCGATTCTAAATTGGCCCTAGTGTTTGTATGTGTCCTGCGGTGGGTTGGCACCCTGCCCTGGATTGGTTCCTGCCTTGTGCCCTGTGTTGGCTGGGATTGGCTCCAGCAGACCCCCCGTGACCCTGTATTTGGATTCAGCGGTTAGAAAATGGATGGATGGATGAATGAAAACATTATCAGGTAGAGAATAAGCCTCACACTTGTTCATATCGGAGATACTTCAACAAGCAGAAGGTCAGTTCACCCGTGCAGTTTCACTGACTGCCGCTGAATAATCCCAAACTACGCCGGATGTGGATATGAATATAAATATAATGACAGGAGGCAGGTCTACAATACAAATGCTTGGGTGTTTTCCAGAGTTGTTTATTCAACAATATGTAAGCAAAATTACACGCTTTTGTGATGTTGTGAGCATATAACTGGAGGATTATGGGATTTAAGTAATGTGACATTTTTTCATGAACGGTTATTGTTTGCCATTGTCCAGTTTTGGTTGCCACAGAATAAGTGCCTATCAGAAAATTTATCGTCTCCTTTCTGCATGGAAATGATTGAAAAAAAATTCTCGACCATCACTATAAATTACATAAGGTGGAATATTCCTTTAAAAATTCCAGTATACCTGTCAGATTTATTAGTGAGATCTTTCATTTCAACCAAACCATGTATCAATACTGCTGCTTCAAAAATAGGTGACGCAACAAAACATCTTCTGAAAATCCCTTCTTTACTTTTTTTATTTTTCTGTTTCAGCTGCTGCTGGTAAAACAAGATGAAGAATCTGAGAATCGTTTTAAGCACCTCTTAGTAGAAGACAAAAGTCCCAATGGCGGAGCATCCTACCCTGATTTTCTGTATCATGTTCATGTATCTGCCTTGCAACTGCTCAAATAAACCTCACAAAGCTAAATCTGTGCAATTGTGTTTTTGTTCCCAAATGTAAATCTAGAATACGCTATCAAATATTCAGTCACAATGAAGGTGCACCCACACAGTACAAACACATTTAGATCAGCACTTGCGTACCTGACAGGGCCCTGTGTATGCCCAATGATAGAATGGTGCCCTCTTAAGGACTGCTTTCTAATTTTCTACCAATGCTATCAAAATAGGTTTTGACCGTCCACCCCTCTGCACTGAATTACCTGGACGTGATGGTGGATGGACTGTCCAAATTAATGTCAGTAATAGATTGGAAAGCTGCATGGTCATTTAATAGTAGGAAGATCCTGCTTCTGCAGCTTTGCATTTAAGACAACAGTTTTGAACCGAAAGCATAAAATGTATGTTCTTTGTCTTGTTTTTTCTTTTCTGAACCTGCTTATTCCACATGGAATGACAGAGAGTTACAGCCTGTCTCTGTAGTACTGGTTACAAGGCAGGAAACGTAGCCTGGGTGGCACATTCACACTATTTAATACAAAGTGATTTTACATTCATCATATACTGTATGTTCATATAGCTTGGGATTGTGGCCTGCAGAGGGAGCAGCAGCTCCCCAGACTCGACACAGGCAGACAAGTTTTGTCTGTGGGAAACGCTTCCTAAATTGTTTCCAACATTCTCAACACAGTACAATAATTAGGCACACAAAGCACTTCTTTGTCTCTGACCTACTCTCTCTGTCTCTTTCTGCCTCCACTCCTCCATCAAGCTTCATCTGTCCCTACTGACTCTAGTTCCGGGAGCAGTGGCGGTGGTCTTCTTTTATCCAATACTCAGGAGCACTTCCGGATGCGGTGGAAGCCCGGCCAAGTAGGGCTCCACAGTCCCTGTAGCACCCTAGCCGGCACACATGAATCTCAACAGGACTGTGCCAAACTCCAACTCCCATGAAGCTCTGTAGAAATTGGAGGCACTGCTGCAACTCAGGAGGGCTACCATCTAGCATTCTGGGTCAGGTAATGCCCTCTTACTCTTTTCTCCTCTGCTCCTTCCTTTATGAAGGTGTCCTTACTAGGTAACAGTTCTGTTCTTTGAATTTTGAGTAAATGCAATGTTCTTCAAAATTAATTAACAGAAGGTGTTATAGTATTAATATGACCAGCCAACAATAAACCATCCTGATGAAGTTTAACTCATTATAGTCTAGTGCAGTGATAGAGCCTGGCAGACCATCAGCATAAGACAGAAGCAGGATTCATCTCTGGTTAGCCAGACTGCTCAAGTCCAGCAGAAGTTTGAAAGGTGGTAGATCATGGTGGTCAACTTCAGATGTCACAATGGACCACGTAAACAGAGATCTACTCCTGTGAGCCAAGTGTCCATACATGGTCCATGGAGGACACTGTGATAGCCCTTTCACAAGTAATGTTGTGGTCTCATGCATGCGCTGCAGATCCTCCAGTGTTGCTGTTACTTTGGGCCTTCCTGGTTCATCCTGAAAGCTGCAAACATTTTCCAGGTCTTACAGGCCAACTTATACCACAGTCCATGTGACCAAACAGCCTCAAAATGACCGACTTACTCAAGTCATTACAAGATTTGTTCAATTGCTGTACAAGCACTAAGATGTTCTAGGTGTACTGTAATAAGAGGACAAGCTTGTTCATCATTCCTGCCATAATTAGGTGATGCCCTCTAGCCAAGATGACATGAACAGTATATATATATATATATATATATATATATATATATATATATATATATATATATATATAAAAATTACTCAGACTCCTCCCTTTTTTACACATTTTGTCCTGCAGCAGAAATGCTTTACAATTATTTAAATTCAATTTTCCCTCATCAAGCAACACTCAATACCAGAATGACAAAATGAAAATGTGAGTTTTAGAAATTTTTTTCAAATTAAAATGAGAAACTGAAACATTATATTGACATAAATATTCAGTACTTAGTTGAAACTCTTTGGCAACGATAACGAGTTGGAGTCTTCCTGGGTTTGACTTGAAATGCTTCACACTTCTCAATTGTTGGATTTTCTCTCATTCTTCTATGCTTTCTCTCTCAAACTCTGTCAGGTTGGACAGAGATCATCAGTGGACAACTGGGCTCTTGCTGGGCAACTCCAGGACAATCAGAGTTGTCCTTAAGCAACTCCTTTGTTGCCTTTGCTTTGTGTCATTAAACTGTTGGAAGGTGAACTTTCAGGCAAAATTACTCTGAAACAAGTTTTCATTAAGGAGATCCCGGTACTTTGCTCCATTAGGTGGCTACTAGTGCCTACTGCTGAAAAACAACCCCATGGGCATAATACTGCCACTATCACGTTCCACTGTTGAAATTTTACCACAAGTTTACCACACAAGTAATGAGCAGTGCCTGGTTTCCTCCAGACATGACACTTAGAATGAAGGGCATAAAGTTCAATCTTTGTTTCAATATTGTCACAGCCAGAGTCATTTAGGTATCTTTTTGCAAACTCCAAGTGGGCTTTAATGTGTCTTTTACTGAGGGACTTCCATCTGACCACTTTTCCATAAAACCCAGATCAGTGGAGTGCTGTAGTGATGGCTGCCCTGGAAGTTTTCCCCATCTCCACATAGGTTCTCTGGAGTTCACCCAGAGTGACTATTAGGGTTTTAGTCACCTCTCTTACCAAAATCCTTCTGCCCATTACGCCAGGCAGCCAGCTCTTCCATTATGGAGGCAACTCTGATCATTGCAACATTCAATGTGGCAGACATTTTTTTGTAGCCTTCTCCACACAATCCTGTCTGTAAGCCCTGCAGGCAGTTCCTTCAATCTCATGGCTTGGTTTAGCCACAACTGTAGGGCAAGTGTGTGCCTATCCTAATTATGTCCAGCCAATTGAATTGACCACAGCTGGACTCCAAACAAGGTGTGGAAACATCTCATTGATGATCAATAGAATGGCATGACCTTGAGCCAGATTTCAAGTGCCACAGCAAAGGGTCTGTATACTTAGTTTATTACTTTTAATAATTTCAGTTTATTAATTTTAATAAATTTGCAAAAATGTCTAAAATCTTGTTTTCGCTTTGTCATTCTGGTATATGGAGTATTGCTTGATGAAGGAAAAATATTAATTAAAACCATTTTAAATGCAAGACTGGAAAATAAAAACTGCCAAAAGTAAAGAAGTCTGAATGCACTGTACTCATGACCTTAAAACCAGATCATTCTTATACTTTGCCTCTTTTCTTCTCTTTGTCAGCTGTTTTCATGTAAACTACAGCCTTGCTTCCACATGTCTCTATTTTATGAATCACACTTATTTAAAGCCTGCGAGATTAAAGGAATGGAGAGAGGCCTATCTAAGCAACAACCGCACTAGCCCAGGCCATTCCAAGGGACGAGTACAAATACCTTATCAAACAAGCTCATGCACAGTGGGCCAGGAGTGGCCAGGCTATTTACAGTGCATCTGGAAAGTATTCACAGCGCATCACTTTTTCACATTTTGTTATGTTACAGCCTTATTCCAAAATGGATTAAATTCATTTTTTCCCTCAGAATTCTACACACAACACCCCATAATGGCAATGTGAAAAAAGTTTACTTGAGGTTTTTACAAATTTATTAAAAATAAAAAAAACTGAGAAATCACATGTATATTAAGTATTCACAGCCTTTGCTCAATACTTTGTTGATGCACCTTTGGCAGCAATTACAGCCTCAAGACTTTTTGAATATGATGCCACAAGCTTGCCACACCTATCCTTGGCCAATTTTGCCCCCATTCCTCTTTGCAGCACCTCTCCACCTCCATGTTCGATGGGAAGCATCGGTGCAAAGCCATTTTAACATCTCTCCAGAGATGTTCAATCGGATTCAAGTCTGGGCTCTGGCTGGGCAACTCAAGGACATTTCACAGAGTTGTCCTGAAGCCACTCCTTTGATATCTTGGCTGTGTGGTTAGGGTCATTGTCCTGCTGAAAGATGAACTGTCGCCCCAGTCCGAGTTCAAGAGCGTTCTGGAGCAGGATCATCCAGGATGTCTCTGTACATTGCTGCAGTCATCTTTCCCTTTATCCTGACTAGTCTCCCAGTTCCTGCCGCTGAAAAACATCCCCACAGCATGATGCTGCCACCACCATGCTTCACTGTAGGGATGGTATTGGCCTGGTGATGAGCGGTGCCTGGTTTCCTCCAAATGTGACGCCCTGGCATTAACACCAAAGACTTCAATCTTTGTCTCATCAGACCAGAGAATTTTGTTTCTCATGGTCTTGGAGTCCTTCAGGTGCCTTTTGGCAAACTCCAGGCGGGCTGCCATGTGCCTTTTACTAAGGAGTGGCTTCCGTCTGGCCACTCTACCATACAGGCCTGATTGGTGGATTGCTGAGAAGATGGTTGTCCTTCTGGAAGGTTCTCCTCTCTCCACAGAAGACCTCTGGAGCTCTGACAGAGTGACCATCGGGTTCTTGGTCACCTCCCTGACTAAGACCCTTCTCCCCCGATCGCTCAGTTTAGATGGCCGGCCAGCTCTAGGAAGAGTCCTGGTGGTTTCGAACTTCTTCCATTTACGGATGATGGAGGCCACTGTGCTCATTGGGACCTTCAAAGCAGCAGAAATTTTTCTGTAACCTTTCCCAGATTTGTGCCTCGAGACAATGCTGTCTCGGAGGTCTACAGACAATTCCTTTGACTTCATGCTTGGTTTGTGCTCTGACATGAACTGTCAACTGTGGGACTTTATATAGACAGGTGTATGCCTTTCCAAATCATGTCCAATCAACTGAATTTACCACAGGTGGACTCCTGTAAGCTGCAGAAACATCTCAAGGATGATCAGGGGAAACAGGATGCACCGGAGCTCAATTTTGAGCTTCATGGCAAAGGCTGTGAATACTTATGTATATGTGCTTTCTCCATTTTTTTATGGATGGATGGATGGATAAATTTGCAAAAATCTCAAGTAAACTTTTTTCACGTTGTCATTATGGGGTGTTGTGTGTAGAATTCTGAGGAAAACAATGAATTTAATCCATTTTGGAATAAGGCTGTAACATAACAAAATGTGGAAAAAGTGATGCACTGTGAATACTTTCCGGATGCACTGTATGCTACATGTCTCCAAGATGGTAGAGGGGACAGCTCTTTCCACACACACAAAAAAAAAAAAAACATATGAACATACACATTAGACAAAGACAATGCCCAATAAAGGATTTCACATTAGAATTTGTAAGCAGTGAGGTACCAGTGCTAATTAATGTACCACCTTGTCATCCTACTTCTCCTTTATCCATTCATTGAAACCCTTTCTTTAACTTAAAAGGTTACCGGAAGACAGAATATATTCAGTCAGCAACAGGCACAAGGTAAGAACTAACACTGGATTGGACACCATTCAAAAATCACAATCACACACAAATTAATTTAATTTAGGGCCAATTTAGAGTTACAAATCAATCTAAACTCAACTTTGAGATGTGTCAGGAAAAATTAACAGGGACAAGGAGAGACCACACAAGCTGCACACAGTGATCGTACAGAGAGTCCATTCCAACTGCCTCCATGTCATCATATTTTTCAGTCAAATGTATTTGCCTTTTCATCCAATCTGCATTACTGCAATCTTGCTTGAAATTTACAAATATGGATATGGGACATTGTGTTTAACAGCGAGTTAACAATTACTTATTTTGTAAATTCAGATACACAAGGCACATAAATTAGTGTTGTATAGAAATGTTCCCATCAGAAAAAGCCAGAATCCTGCCATAGATAGGAATCAAGCACAGTCACACACAGGGGTAATTTAAAACCACAGAAAGAAACCCAAGTCAACAGAGGAATTCATCAACAAATGAAACATGCTAACTCTACCTTAAAAGTACCTCTGGGGACCAAATGTGGTGTGACCTGGTAATACACTACCAATATAACTTTCAGCAAAAAGAAAAAGGAACGTATGACTGGCGGTAATTAAACAAATATATATTTTCAGAATACCACAGGAGTAAAATATTCTAAAAGCACTCACGGGATGATTAACACTGGTTACTCTCCTCTCAAAATAAGCAGTATATTCAGATCTAGACAGACACTTAGACTTTTCTTGGTTCAAAAAATAACTCTGAAATGAATGTGAGACAGGTAAGAGTACATGCTAAAATAACTATTTAAATAATTCACAATAAAGCCTAAATGTACTAAACTTGAACTAATGAAAAGCATGCAGTCAGGTCCATAAATATATTTGGGTAATGACACAATTTGGCAATGGATTTGAAACAAAGCATTCATTACATGACTGAAGTGTATACTTTCAGATTTAATTTAAGGGGTTTAACAAAAATGTTATATGAACCGTTTAGAAATGACAACAAATTTTCTGCATAGCCTCCCACCCCATTTCCAGGGGCTCAAAAGTATTTGGACATTTGACTTATAAGCTGTTCCATAGCCAGGTGAGAGCATTTCCCTCATTATTTTATTAATTATTAAGAAGGTAAAAGGTCTGGAATTGATTTCAAATGTGGAATTTCCTGGACACTGTCACTGTGAGCTCTCAATATGAGAAAGAGTTTTCCATGCAAGTAAAAACAGTCTATCATTAGGCTGAGAAAACAAAAACAAAGCCTTTAGAGAGAGCAAAAATACCAAGAGTGGTCAAATCAACCATTCGGTACAGTCTTATAAAGAAGGAACACACTGGTGAGTTCAGCAACACCAGAAGGTCTGGAAAACCACAGAAGATAACTGTGCTGGATGAGTGCAGACTTCGCTCCTTGGTGAAGGACTCATCCACAACATTTAGCCAACTCAAGAAATCCCTCCAAGAGGTAGACCTATCATTGCCAAAGTCTACAATCAAGAGAAAAGACTTCATGAAAATAAAGACAGAGGATTTACCACAAAGTGCAAACCATTGGTAAACTTCAAGTGTAAGAAGGACAGATTAGACTTTACCAGAAAACATTTTTTAAAAGCCTGTCCAGTTCTGGAACAGTTTCCTTTGGACAAAAAAAACCCACAATCAACATTTACCAGAATGCTGGAAAAAGAAGAGTATGAAGAAGAGAAAAAAAACGGGTCATGATCTGACGAATATGATATCATCTGTGAAACATGGTGGAGGCAGTTTTATGGCATGATCATGCATGGCTGCAAATGGAAGCCAGTCACTGGTGTTTACTGAGGATATGATTTTTGGATGAAGTAGCAGGATGATTTCTGAAGTGTATAGGACTATACTGTCTGCTCAGATTCAGCGAAATGCTTCAAAACCAATAGGACAACACTTCAGAGTACAGATAATAAGTCAAAACATACTATCACAGCAAACCAAGTGCTTTTCAATGCCAAGTAGAGAAATATTCTTCAAAAGCCAAGTCAATCAACTGACCTCAACCCAACTGGAAATGCACTTCATTTGCTGAAGACAAAACTGATGGTAGAAAGTCCAACAAACGAGCAACAACTGAAGACAGTTGTAGTAAAGGCCTGGCAAAGTATTACTACGGTGGAATCCCATCCGGGAGAAGGCCATGGGTTCCAGACTTCAGGCAGACATTGACTGTAAAGCATTTTTAACCAAATATTGAAAATGATCATTATATTTATGGTTATGTTAGTTTGTTCAAATACTTCTGAGACCCTGAAAAGGGGGAGCATGCATAAATATGTCTGTCTTTTTTAAATATCTCATACAATATTTTTGTTAAACCCCTTGAATTAAAACTCCAACTCTAATCAAATCTTGATTGCTTTGGTTCAAATCCATTGTGGACGTGTACAGAGCCAAAATTATGAAAATCGTCTCTTTCCAAATACTTATGAACCTGACTGTACAGTCACACAGTGCATAATGGATATAAAAAGTCTACACACCACACTAATGAAAGTAGGCTTCTGTACGATTTATTTTTTCATTAAACAGTTTCTGATTTGTTTTCACTTTCTATGTATAGATTGCAATTTTGCAATACAGGTGGAATAAGTTCTGGCAGGATTTATCTTTATTTATTTATTTTTTTATTACATAAAATTTGCAATTTTAATAGAGGTGTGTAAATCTTTTATACCCACTGTATGTTAAGAGGTGAAAACACATTGTGGTCAGGTGTGGGGAATGATAATTAAAAACTGAACTGTGTCGAAATAAGGCCCATGAGCCTTTCTGCCACCCACTGTTTTTGCAGCATTAAAGCAGTGTTTTGAAAAAGTATGATTTTGTAGTTTATTTTTAATCACAATGCTGCTAATACAGCCATTTTTCTTTTCAGTGCTGGATTTAACACTTTGACATCACAATCAACAGTTCACAAGCTTCACTACATTTCATGACACTTTTTCATTCATCTTAAGAGTTTTGTTTATAGGTACTTATAAACTACCTTGTCCTGCAAAGTCTGCACCTCCATTTTGACAGGGCACTTATAAAAGTGTGATAGCAAAGTCTCAGTATAACCTATTAAAAAGTAGTACTTCTGAGGAGACAGATTTTGAAGAAAAAAAGCACAAATGATGATAACATTGCCTCGACGCTTAATGACGATTTCATTGGCTAGGCAGTTATGGAAGGTGCCAAAGATAAATTTGCGAATGAAGACATCCTCAATAATCCTTTCTGCAGCTCCATGCTCATTATCAAGGTTACCTGGCATAAAAAAAATACATTAATAAGAAAACAGTAATGGTCATACTTCATTTTTATACTGAATACAATATCTAGCAGTTAAAAAGACACACATTCAATGGACAGGCACATTGGTTAGATGGTCAGGCAATGTGGCATTGCGGTAAAGGCTTTGTACTTCAAGCCCTGAGGCTGTGGTATCAAACCCCACTACTGACATTGTGTGACCATGAGTAAGTCACTTCACCTGCCTGCACTCCAATTGGAAAAACAAAAGAAATGTATCTCAAATGTTGTAAGCTGCCTTAATTAGCGCATCAGCAAAATTACTAAATAATAATGACAAAAGTTAATTAGATACCTTTAACAACAAACAAATATAAGCAAAATATTTCAGTCCTACACATTAATATGAACATCACACATTACATGCTGCACCAAAATGTCAAAACATACCATGTCTAACAAAATACGCTCCATAAAATGTATTTCTAATGTGTTAACTATGTGATCTAGTCACTTCACATTGAGCAGATAAATGAACATGTGAAAATGCCTGACTTGTATAACGGCACATACTCACTTGTATTTTGGGTCAGCCAGCCTTTGCGATGACCAATATAATGTGGTGGAAGAGCTTGCTCATAAGTCACAGGTTTATTTCCCTTCCCAACTCGAACTCTACCTGCTTGATTCTGAAAGCACATTCTTTAATTACAAAAGAATTCCAGGCACTTAAATAAAGCATAATTCATTCAAATAAAACAGAAACATGAAACTTTTAACACCAACTCATCTTCTGAGTGTTATTAATAGAAGATGTTCACTATTTTTATCAAATGGATTACACTAATCCTGGTAACTTTATAATCACTTGCTGCCAATGTAATAAAGACTGGGTTAAACAGTAGTTAGCGTTGCTGCCACACAAAACCAGAATCATGAATGCTAATTCTTGCCATTTTTGCCCAATTTTTTACTCAGGTCTTCGAGTTTCCCAGCCACATTCCAAAATGCATATGTGTGACTTTAACTGGGGTTTCTCAATTGTGTGCATAAATAGGCCCTGTGATAGACTGGTATCATGCATAGACTGAGTCTTTGCCTTGTATCCAGTACTTCCTGAAGAGAAATAAGCCCAATACCCTGACAATAGTGGCTATTGCCAATGTTGTCCAGGGTGTCAACTGGTATTGAATTAGTTGTTTTTATTTTTTTAATATTTATAGATAAACGTGTTTTTACTCAAACTTTATTTATTACCAAAACACATAACTTTACTACTAATAGTAACCTATAGAATATGCAGAAATACAATGTACTTTTATGGTTTAAAAAACTTTGCTACATTTTTAGTTTAGACAAAGTGCAAATTTATATTGGTAACACTTTAGTTCAGGTACTGCAAAAATGCACCTATTAATCATTTACTTTTATGTAACAAGACCTTAATAAATACACCTTTTGGTCTTCATAACAAAAAACACACACACACCAGAAGATAGCTAAGTCATCTCTGTGCAGTTTGGCATATTGACATGATGGTAAAATTACTTTTTATTATGAAGGACTCACAGCCTTTACACCCAATATGTAGTATCTACAGAAAAGTGTCTTAGTTAAGCCACTGCAGACCACTCCAAAGAGAAGTATTCTCAGCAGGTCACATTGCAGAGATAAGTAAACACTTTACCAATGCTCTGTAAGTGTTATGAAGAACAGTGCAGTGTCTTTTTTCCTAAGGCAACTGTTCCAAAAACAATGTAAAGTGTAATTAGGAGCAGAAACTGTCCAGTCCTTGCTTGAAAAAATGTGAAATCAACTTTCAATGATTTGTAAAGCTTGTGGAGGGTGGACACACTTGTTTTATCCTCAATGGTCCATCCTGGTAATGTTGGTAATGTGGTATTTATTGTTGTAGTTTTCGTCATATCTACTCGATTCTGAAATTAACATTTTACTTGCTACTGTTACAATACAGTAGACCCCCGCAAAGACGCGGTTCAGGGGTTTTTCCTTAGAACCTAACTAATAATTGCTAGCGGAAACCACAAATATCCTCCGCAATTTTCTATGCCTTTTTTCGTGGCAATGCTGCACTGTAAAGAGAACAGGAAGCAACTGTAGAGGAAAACGCGGCTTGGGATGGTGACAGTAGCCAATCTGAGAGCGTACTCTACTAGAATTTGAAACTGTAACTCCCAGTAGTCCCTGCAGTGGCTCCGATTGGTCTTCTGCTGAGGGTGCAGGGGCTCTTGAGGTCAAAGGACGTCAGCACGGCCAGTGACCAAAAGAGTAAAAAAGTTATTGTAATTTGTGTTTCAAGTTCCTGTCTCTCTGCCTGCCTTCTGTTGGGTTACCTGTACTTATTCATTTTGTCCTGGATCATTTTGTTTCGAGGACTGTTAAGTGGATTCATTGCTATCCTGCGAAGAAAGAAGCGCTCCTGAACCCGTCTTCACCATTTCAGGAACTACCGGTAGGACTATCAGATGCAGATGCAGATCTCTGGAGTATCTATTTTCATCACTACATTTCATCCGTTGCCGTTTTCATGGACTTTACAACAAAGCACCAACAAAACACACACAGTATTTAATGTAAAATCGCCGTAAGGGGAATAGGGGTGGTATTGTTGTTTTTATTGCATTCTTTATTTGCTGTTTGATTATCGGTTTGCTTCGTTTTTGTCTCTGTTTGTGAGTGCGTGTGTGCGGGTAGGGTCAAGGCTGGGTGCGTCCCTGGAATCTCCACCATAAAAATAAATAAATCACCATCTTCTCGATGGTGTGAATCTCAGCAGCACCAGAGCGCTACAGCGTTATTCATTTCTCCTTGCTGCTGATTGACTGCTGCCCTGTGATGCATCTCCAGCCGAGTGTTCTCACATTTTCCGTTTTGATCTTCTTAATCCTTAAACCGCCGTACATTCATTGAGCAGCCGGCTCATGACCATTGCCACCCCCTGCAGCACTGCAGCCTCACTGTCTCTGGGAATGTGCCGCTCCACTAGACTAGCCTGCCAGCGTTAGCGTTTACCTCTGTGTGCTTGCATACAGCCAGTTCAAGCACAGTTGGCTCGGTGATTTACTCAATTTCATCATCTTATACATATTGTTCCAGTAGTTTTTTTAAGTAGTTTTTACAGTTCATTAGTAGTGTGTAAAATGATCAGTGTTGCAGTAATTGTGATGCTCATGAAAAAAATGTGTTCCATTAAAATTTCACCTTTTCTTTGTGAATTGTGACATTTACTTAAAAAGTGCAGCAAAAAAGTATTTGGTGTCCAGGGATGCATTAACCTCCAAGTATGTGTCAGTTTAAGGGTTAAAGCCCCAAGATGCCGCCAAAATGCCCTGCACCTTCTAAGGCTTCTGGCAATGAAAACGTGATTGCATGAATTACAGTACTTATAGCAATAACATCAGAATTTTACATTCTAGCACTGCGGGTGACATATCAGTACAGTACTATACACAGTATGCGGGTTTACCTTTACATTCTTTTTTAGGTAATGTAATAAACTGAGGTTGAAATGAAATTATGACTTTATCACTCTACCTTTTTCCCTATTTCACTGATCACTCCTACCACTTTCTTTTATGTGGAGCTGTTCCCTGGACACTTTTTATCAGTATGCTGCTGCTGGAGTATGTGAATTTCCCCTTGGGATTAATAAAGTATCTATCTAAAGTGTTTTAGGGGCATATTAAAGGTTTAAACTATAAAAATAGGCATGTTTTAACTACATCCATAATTCTCGGTTTTTCACAATTCACAGGTGCTCTAGGAACGTAACCCCCGTGAATTTTGAGGGTGTACTGTGTATTGTTCCAATGCAGGGTGCTGTGATTGCTCTAAATCATCATTAAAATTTTGTCATTAAAAATCCAAAAAGTAGTGGTTAAGGCTTTGTACTTCAAACCCTAAGGTTGTGGGTTCAAATCTCCCCACTGACACTGTGTGACCATGAGCAAGTCTATTGACCTGCCTGTGTACCAATTGGAAAACCAAAAGAAATGCAACCAATTGTATCATTAATGTTGTAAGCTGTCCTAGATAAAGGTGTCAGCCAAATAAGTAAACATAAATGAAATAATCTGTTGTTGACAAACATTTCTTTTTGCCCTACACAAACTAGATGTTTTAAATGATATGCCAAACTTATGGTATAAAATCTTTTGTGAGGTTATAAAGAATTCACCCTAAGCGTATGTAAACTTCTGACTTCAACGGTATATATAATGTACACACACATCTTAACTTTGTAATTGTTACAATCTTTTATTCGTAAAAAAATCAACTGATATTGAATGTCTTCAAATACCCAGAACTGCTGCTGCTCTTTTTTTCCTCTTAACACCATTTTCTCTTATCAAGTGCTGTAAAACTCTGCATTATTTGAAAAGATATTGCATTTTCATAAATCTATATATTACGTGTATAAGTGTTCAATTTTCAGACAGATGCGTATATATTGGGTGAGCTACATTCAGGCAAGTGTCTTTTTTCTGGCTATGACAACAACACATAGGAATAATAAAAAGCACAAAATAAGAGAAGAAAGCTCCAGAATGAGGAAAGAAAGAGAACTGTGTGGAGTCAGTAAGAGTAAGTTGCTGGACAGATGCTGAAGGGAAATTTACGGTTGCCAGTAATGAGCTTAAGGACACCTGATAAAAGCACACAGTGAAGCCTCTGAAGTGGGAAGCAATTATTGGATTACTGGAGTTGACTCCGACTATATGTAAATTATGATAAAAGTATGTTAAAATTTCCGATTTCACATACTCTAGTTCAAATAAACTTTTTCTTCTAGCCTTTTTAATAAAAATACCCTCATTTTTATTTCTTTTTTTTTTTTTTTAAGTTTCATCTTTTGTTACAACAGCATTTCTATAGCCTTCAAACCCAAACTTGAACAGGTTAGAGTACTAAAGGTAACCTGATGATTATTGTCAGCAATGATAAAAAGTTTTACATCTGGTATGCTGTGTTCTATCAGTCAACATAAGCCATGTTTCCACTAACCTCCTTAACATGCATTTTGAAATTATGAAACAAAAAACTGGTTATGGAAACATGTGAATTGCAAAGAAAAAAAAAATACTCAAAAAACTTTACACGCTCACTTGAGGCAATTTTTCAGGTAATGTGGCAAAGTAATAATTCGAAAAACTGCAATGCAAACACTTTTTTCATATTTAGGTTACATGACATGATCTAAATTTTCAAATACCTGTACAAATATGATGTAGTGAATACAGCAGCATCATGAGCACTATGGGACGACTCAGTACAAATGCCCCCTGACCATTTATCTGTCATCACCAACCACCTGCAGAACAACAGATGTACAGCCTTTCCTGTTAACATAATCCTGATACCCTTCATTTGATGCACAAATGGGGATATATGTGAGCCATTGATTGCACTGTACATCTGAGGTATTTGGTGCGCCTCATAATTGCACTGTGAACTCTGCTGTGTCTCTTCCACATCAGGTACAGTGATATGTCACCTCATTAGTTTGTAGCATATGGCCTGATACACCCCATATACGGTGGTTTTGCTCACAACTAAAGTCTCGGCAAAACAACCCTGTGCTCCGCACAGGTAGCCAGTTTATAAATTGTGATTGCTATGAGCTTTTTGGTCAGGACTGGCTCCCTCATGTATGTTATGGCAGGAGACACTAGAGGGCCTATTGCGCTGCATAATTCCATTAATGTTGAGCTGCTCATCCTAAAAGTTTGTTCCCAGAGCTCATCAGCAAAATCACTATGGACGATTTCTGAAAGTCCTTAATACATGGCCGATGCCAAGTATAGGGAGTTTGCCTTCCTTTTATTGTATTCACTTGCTCTTGTTGCCTCAAAATAAAGGTGGTGACCTGTAGACACAATTGAAATAACAAAACCAACACACATCATATCAATTGCCATTTTTAATTTCACTAATGGAAACATAACTCGTATTTGTGTTTTGTGGACTTTTCAGAGGTGTCGCTTACATTTGGTACATAACTGAAAAGGAAATGCAGCTTAAATACGTTGCCAATCACAAGTTTGGAGTCACCCGGAACTTCTCATATTTTTGAGAGAAATTCATACCTTTGTATCTAGATACCATTAAATTGATTTAAAAAAAATATAGCCAAAGCATTACTAGAGTGTATGTAATGATCATTAGTGCTTGAAATGACTGATTTTTAATTTTTTACTCACAAATGGCTGCAAGCACCATTTTCAGCAGCAATTCTTTCACCATTCTAAATGGTAAAATCCATTAGCTTATCCAAAACTAGTTATGTTTACATCTTTCTAATTGCATTAGTTCTGCTGAACCCTGCTATTCATCTACACTTGTGTTGCAAGGGACTGGCATTCCTAAAGTTCAGTCCTAGGTTCAAAAAAGGCCAAAATGAAACAGTCTTCTCAATGAACAAGACATTCTGTTGTTTTCATGGTGTCACACATGTGCGCATGGGAGGCAGCTAAATGGACCAAAAGAAGGTAATTCCACACCAGGCCATGGGGTTAGCAGGGTGCAGTAAACCTTCATCTTTTATCTCTGCATACTGGACATGGGGAAATTCTGCCTGATTCAGGGCAGAGGACGTCACTTTCGGTAACCCCTCAACCCAGAGAGGATGGCACTTCCGATTCATACCCCATGAGGATTTCATTGAGGCCTGGAACTGACATCACCTCCACCTGCCTGCCTTAAATACAAGACAACTTCCTCTGCAACTTCAGTTCTATTTTGGACTCAACTCTGTACACATCTGTGCAACTTATTTTTCCTTTTTGCAGCCAGGTTTCAAGTATACGGGTGGGTGCTCCAAACCTTTCTTTGTATGTCAAGACTGTTTATTTTCACAATGGTTATGTCATGTGACAGATTGGCAAGAAACTGAATATTTCATACCAAGCTGTCTTTTACTATCCTGAGAGAAGAGGGTGAACTGGAACTAACTAGGACAGAAAAAGATGGGGAAGTCCTAGATGGGCAACTGCATAAACAGGATATGGACATCAGAATCTGTAACTTGAGAAACAAACACCTTACTTGCCCTAAGCTGACTTTTTTTTAAAAAATCATGTCACCTGCAACAAGGAAAAGACAATTGTGGGATGCTGGCCTTTGAAGCAGAGTTTCAAAGAGAAAGCCCAAATGTGAAATTGCCAAATAAAAACAAAAGGTTAAAATGAGCAATAGAACACATACATTGGACAGAAGAGGACTGGTAAAGCTTATTGTGCTCATCCCACAGTCATCTTTTCACTAATCAGGACAACACTGGTGTTTGGTGGGTATTTGGTGAAGACGACAACCTTGTTTTACCTTGTAACACAAGTGAACAAGGTATCAGGTTTCCGAAGTGCAAATGCAGTTACAAAGGTTTCTCTAATAACTAATAAGCATGTAAACATTACTAATTAATGAAAAGCTAGAGGTGTTTACAATTAGGACACAGAGGGAACTGTTGCTGAATATGGGGCTTTACAGCCACATGTGAATAACTAATTAAAAAGCAGTCATTTTGAGATGTAATTGTCGTTATACACACGTCACTTCAATTGTATCTTGATAAAAAAAAAAGGTATCAATTTCAATCAAAAACATGAAAATGTTGGTGTGACCCCAAGTCTGACTAATACTGTATATTGACGTAAGTTACAGTATGTACAGTAAAGAATCACCCCTTCAAAATATTCACATTTTTTTTGCTTTGCAGCCTAAAATGAAAGCAAGCACAAAAATATTTCTCCAGCTGTATTTATTTAATGCAACTTATAACAGCCAAGTGAAAGACATAATAGCAACAGTTCAGTGTGTGCCTTCATTTCAGGCTGCAAATCAACAAAATGTAAATATTTTGAAGGGGGTGATACTTTTCTATATGGACTGTAAATTACAAAAAGAGGAGTCGTAGTCAGTAGTATAATAAATTGTGGAGATGACGTCAAAAGTTTTGTGTACTGACTCCAGAGAGCTTATAGCGAGAAAATAGGGAATAAAGTTGGAAATTTGCAAAAGACGCAGCCTCAGAAACACGGAAAAGTTTGGAAACTGGAGCCAAACTGTAATTAAATGCAAAGTGTGCTAACATATGAACAGAATAACTAAGATCCCATTTACAACTAAAGTATGTCTTTCTACAAGAGGTTTCAATAAAATATTTGAAAACAAAAAAGACAAAGGTCACAGAAAAAAAAATGATTTAATGTGGTCTGCAAGGCATTTTATCTCAGAAAAAAAGATAATCAGTTTTACAAATGACTGAAGTGGTAGAATAAGAGCATGAAAAAGTGAATTAAATTGCAACCTTCATGAAAATTTAAATAGCAGATTGGTTGGAGTGAAAATGGTGGTATGAGACCTCAAAGTTTGCTGGTTATTTGTTGGCTTGCTTTGCATTTCATGAGTGTTTGGCCATCGTTAAAAAATGAAACAATTATTACTGAAGTCAAATAAAATCAGGGCAAAACAAGTCTGTTAAAATGGCAGCATCATTGGGTTAACTGATTAAAGTTGTGGCTGCAGTCCTCCAGGAACTTAGTTTGACAACCGTGGTGTACATACAGGATACCCATAACGTCCAAACTGGACCTCTTACAAAGTAAGGACACATTAATGTTATTATTATGTACTATTATTATTACCTTTAAACAAACTGTGGTGGTATGAAGGCTACGAGTTCCAGACGTAAGCAGCTGCAGACCATTCACTCCGTCAAGTAAACCCTGCCAATTTAAATTTAAAGACTGTAAGAACACTACCAAATTCAAAACGGAAACAAGGGCGCCATAAAATTTCATAGTAATCTGCATGTTCAGTGAAATGAGCTCAATTAGTTACAGAATACAGTATTTGCATTTGTATACAGCTTAACATTTAGCATCCTTACAAATACACAAGTCGTATATGCTACGTAATGCCATTCGGTTCAGTGGCACTGCGAAATTAGAATTTACAGTACTTATATTTAGAAATCAGTAAAGAGATATCGATCATGTTAATTGAAACTTTTACCTTTAGGGAGGTACGGATCCCTGAAGACAGCAATATCGCCATTTCTACCGAAGGAATGTTTTTCAAAGGTTTACTATACTGTAAATACAACAGAACACATCCCTTAAAGCTCAGCGTCTAACTGCTGTTACACTGCAAAGGCGTTAACACATAGGTGTCTGTAGCAGCATCCACACACTATGAGTAACATGCCGTCCTTGACTTGTGCAACGTAGAAATCATTCCTTCCATCCATTTCACTTCCGGTTTACGAGGGCACGCAATTCAGATCCCGCCAGATTTCAAATGTAGGGACTGTCTCACCATAGAAATACAGTATATAGATAGACGCCGCATTCACTGTGTTTCCCAGTCGACACGATACGTCAGCGCGTCAGACATACTGCCAGTTGCAAAAGTGCCACTAATACAGGTAGAATTGGAAACCGGGTTTTCTGATGAAAAAACAATAACGTTAAAAACAGTATCGTTTACATACAGGTGCTGGTCATAAAATTAGAATATCATGACAAAGTTGATTTATTTCAGTAATTCCATTCAAAAAGTGAAACTTGTATATTAGATTCATTCATTACACACAGACTGATGTATTTCAAATGTTTATTTCTTTTCATTTTGATGATTATAACTGACAACTAATGAAAGTCCCAAATTCAGTATCTCGGAAAATTAGAATATCAATTAAGACCAATGCAAAAAAAGGATTTTTAGAAATGTTGGCCAACTGAAAGGTATGAACGAAAAGTATGAGCATGTACAGCACTCAGTATTTGGTTGGGGCTCCTTTGGCCTGGACTACTGCAGCAATGCGGCGTGGCATGGAGTCGATCAGTCTGTGGCACTGCTCAGGTGTTATGAGAGCCCATGTTGCTCTGATAGTGGCCTTCAGCTCTTCTGAATTGTTGGGTCTGGCGTATTGCATCTTCCTCTTCACAATACCCCATAGATTTTCTATGGGGTTAAGGTCAGGCGAGTTTGCTGGCCAATCAAGAACAGGGATACCATGGTCCTTAAACCAGGTACTGGTAGTTTTGGCACTTTGTGCAGGTGCCAGGTCCTGTTGGAAAATGAAATCTGCATCTCCATAAAGTTTGTCAGCAGCAGGAAGCATGAAGTGCTCTAAAACTTCCTGGTAGACGGCTGCGTTGACCTTGGACCTCAGAAAACACAATGGACCAACACCAGCAGATGACATGGCACCCCAAACCATCACTGACTGTGGAAACTTTACACTGGACCTCAAGCAACGTGGATTCTGTGCCTCTCCTCTCTTCCTCCAGACTCTGGGACCTTGATTTCCAAAGGAAATGCAAAATTTACTTTCATCAGAGAACATAACTTTGGACCACTCAGCAGCAGTTTTGTGTTTAGCCCAGGAGAGACGCTTCTGATGCTGTCTCTTGTTCAAGAGTGGCTTGACACAAGGAATGCGACAGCTGAAACCCATGTCTTGCATACGTCTGTGTGTGGTGGTTCTTGAAGCACTGACTCCAGCTGCAGTCCACTCTTTGTGAATCTCCCCCACAGTTTTGAATGGGTTTTTTTCACAATCCTCTCCAGGGTGCGGTTATCCCTATTGCTTGTACACTTTTTTCTACCACATCTTGTCCTTCCCTTCGCCTCTCTATTAATGTGCTTGGACACAGAGCTCTGTGAACAGCCAGCCTCTTTAGCAATGACCTTTTGTGTCTTGCCCTCCTTGTGCAAGGTGTCAATGGTCGTCTTTTGGACAACTGTCAAGTCAGCAGTCTTCCCCATGATTGTGTAGCCTACAGAACTAGACTGAGAGACCATTTAAAGGCTTTTGCAGGTGTTTTGAGTTAATTAGCTGATTAGAGTGTGGCACCAGGTGTCTTCAATATTGAACCTTTTCACAATATTCTAATTTTCCGAGATACTGAATTTGGGACTTTCATTAGTTGTCAGTTATAATCATCAAAATTAAAAGAAATAAACATTTGAAATACATCAGTCTGTGTGTAATGAATGAATCTAATATACAAGTTTCACTTTTTGAATGGAATTACTGAAATAAATCAACTTTGTCATGATATTCTAATTTTATGACCAGCACCTGTATAACAGATTTTGGCGAATCATTTAAATGCAATTATTTATATCCATTTATACACTAATAATGGCAATTATTGAGACAAAAACCTGTCCAATGTCTGAAAGTCAAAATAGTAAGACTGCAGTCTGGTCTTTCTTTTAACAGTGAAATGATACACTCAATGACAAAAATAAACAATTTTATTGTATACAAATTGGTTTAATTTTTGAAAACATTTCACGTATTCCTCTCTCAATCAAGGAGCTCCAAGTGGTCTTGACTGAAACGATAGGTGCAGATGTATCACTGACACTGAAGCAGTTCTGGAATCATCATCATCAGGGTGTCAATGTTGACGATGAACCCCACAACAGATAGGTACCTTCAAAACAAAATGTTTTGTCAATATTATCACTGTAAACCAAGATACTTCAAGACCGCGCAATATAAGACAACTAGAAAAAATAAAACAGAACTGGCCAAGGTTGAAAACATGAGCATAGCCATACATATGGCATACTGTAGGTGTCATGATGCCATACTGCCATTATGACACCTCAAAGAACTGGAAAAAAAAACAAAAATACAGCAGACTGCAACAACATTAGAAACAGAGAACCGAGCATCATATGAACTTATGATGCAGCATGCAGGAAAAGAAAACAGAGTAGGATTAGTAATGTAATGAAAGTCAAAAGTTTAGACAATTACACTTAATGGGGCTGTTTTTATGACTAAAAATATGATATAACACAGATGGGGCTATGGAGTAAGCAAAATAAGTGTACACAAAGCTAAAGGAAAGGAATTCCTTCCAGCAGTCCTGAAATAGTTCCCATATGTGTTGAGTACTTGTTGGCTGTTTTGAAACATACTTTGTTTTTCTTCAGTTATAAAAAACTAGCCAACCCGCGGCGTAGCATACGCCGCATAATCAGGCCGCTTTTATATGATTTTTAAGCACAGAGGAAAAAATAAACATTTGAAAAATCCGTAATTTAATAAACCACCAAGAAAAGTTGTCCGTGACTGAAAACCGGAGGAGCGCCGTTGCGCTTTCTCCTTCCAAAGCGAAGGACAGGGTTGAACGGCGCCGTTCAGTACGCACTGCCCGCTTATGTGCCCGCCCCCAACTCCCTACCTGAGTCGCTTTCGTCTGTGCACAGTCCACACGCACCTGTGAGTCACGTTGACTGTTAATTTTCCAAACACCGCCTCAGTCGGTTTCCACGTTGAGTTTTCATTGTTCTTTGCGGTTCTGGGTGCTTTTTTATATATAATCCACCAAGTCACCCGACCATGGGGGCCTTTACAAAGGGCAGGAACGTAATCAGTGCGAGCGTATGACCTGCACGTACTGGGAATTTCTCGTTCATGGGGAACAATTGCAAGCCACGGTCTCCATCACGAATGGGGTTCAACGGCTTACCCACGGCGGGTAGACACACGTTGATCCATTCAGTGTAGCGCGCGTGCAGTACCGGACATACAAGTGCGTCACAGACCCGTTAATGCTCAATCTCACGTGCCTGAAAGCCACTTGTCCCTCTAAGAATTTGGACGCCGACTGCTTATTTGTTTGTATTAAAAGTGGTAACCCCACCTGTGACTCACGTAGACTTTTCATTGCTTTGTGCGGTTTTGGCTGCCTTTCTATATATAATCCACCAAGACACCCGACCACGGTGGGAGGGCGGTGTGTACAAAGTGCAGGAGCATCGAAGAAGACGCATGTTTGTCGCGGATGCGAATTGCTGTATGTAGCGTGTAAAACAGTTTGCTATGTGCAACAGTTTCGTCAATGACATTTCTCCAAAAAAACCCGACTGACAGAAACAAACAGTTACCTGAAGCAGGAATTTCTATAACATTGAAAGAAGTGTTGTTTCCATGAAATACATTTGAAGCGGCAGCAATGGAGGGCAAAAGAATAGTCAACGTGGCTCACAGCTGGGTTTGGACCGCAGCACAGACCAAAGCGAGTGAGTATGTGTTTGATTTGGCGGGCAGTGGTCTGAGGTGCGTTCCTGAGCGCGTGGGAGGAGGGGTAGAGTTTGTGGGCGGGGCTTCGTTGTTCCTTTCGCATGGTTTTCATGGTGGACGCGGTTGGTGTCGAAACCGAAAAGAATAATGAAAAGTCAACGTGGCTTAGACGTGCATGTGGACTCCTAGCACAGACGGAAGGGGCTAACTGGGTGGTCGGTGAGTTTTTGCGTCCGGGCACATGGGCAGGCAGTGTGAATGTCTAGAGAGCGAGGGTAGATGCGGGCCGGTGAAAAAGGAGTGTTGGTGGGCAGGAAAAGTCTTCCGTGTTCCTGCAGGAGCATCTAAGAAGACGCATGTTTGTCACGGATGGGAATTGCTGTATGTAGCGTGTAAAACAGTTTGCTATGGTGCAAGCGGTCATGCGTTGTAACCAAAAACTCGTAGACTGCTTACTTCATTGTGTTTTAACCTCAGTTGTAAATGATTGTCTTAAAGATCCCATGAGATACCCCTCGCAAACCGTTTCATACGCTGCATATGGCGATTCACCTCCGCGAGAAACATGCCTCTATGAACAGTCAACCTAGCTCGGAGGTGCATGACATGAACATGGCAGTAACCTGACCTGCACCGCATGTGGCCTCCACGACAGACGAATATAAATGACGCCACTTTTTCTGTGTCCTCGCGTCCGACTTGGTGGGCGTGGCCCTGCGAGTTGTCATCATATCCAATGGGCTTGGAGTTGGTGGGCGTGGCTCCTTCCTGCGTGCGCCATAGGTGCCTCACTTGTCGGCGACTTAGTGAATCCACGCCCCTTCCGGTGTGCTTTTCATGGTTGTCTTGCCTTAGTGAATTATATATATAGATAAATAAACATGAAATGCACGCCTGGTACTGGCTGGTACTGTATCAACATAAATGAAAGCATCCATAACCATCTCTGCTATATTATTTGAATATTTATAGAGGTGTTTTGGTCAAAATAATAATTTTGTCCATTTCTCCCAGCCTTGAAATAACATCATATGAACTTGATGTCATGAACTTATAAACTCATCGTGAAAACAAAAGCTTCACTATTTCCTAAAACCTCTTTGATCGATGAAGGGGTGTGCCATCTTTCATCACCAAACTCATCAAGTAGTTCCTGCCTCTCAACAAAAACTCTACTCTCTCTGCCCAATTCAAAGAACTCAGTGGAGTTTTGAACCCTTTGGTATGGGGATTGCAACTGTTCATGATGTCAAAGAGCCTGTCAATCATCTAAAAGCAAATATATGCATTATAACAAGAATCTGAATCATCAGCATAAATAACATGTTTCCATTTATCATTAGCTACTGTAAATACTAAAATATAGCATCAATGTTTTTCACTATTTGCTTCATGGTTATTAAACTTTGCATGTAACATTACCTCAATGAATTCAGCTGTTGCTTCACAGTGTTGAAACTGTGAATAGCCGAGATCCATCAATGTGCGCAGAGCTACTGTTTGTCACAAGCAGCTGGGGGCCAGACCCAGCCGGGACGCCTGGAAGGACCGGGAGGTGGCATGTATGTCCTTCGGGCCCCGAGGGAGCAACCGCCCTGGATCTGGAAAGGACCACAGAGAGGAACAAAGAGGCTCAAGCCCATTGGGGCCCATGGCCACCGCCAGGGGGCGCCCCAAGCCTCTAAAAGCCCGGAGAATGTGTACTTCCACCACACCCGGGAAGATGGAGGATAATCCTTCCAGGGATGCATGGAGTGCTTCCGGGTTCAAGGGCAGCACTTCCGCCACACCAGGAAGTGCTGCCGGAAGAACATTGTCAGGCACCTGGAGTACATCCAGGTGGAAATAAAAGGGGCCGCCTCCCTACAATCGGGGAGCTAGAGTCAGGGGTGGGAGCAGGACGAGGCTCCCGTGGAGAGAGGAAAGGCAGTCCACGGACATTTAAAGAAAAGTCCAGACTAGGGGTGATTGGTGCTGGTAGCACAGTGTAGAAAATAAATGTGTGCTTTTAAAAAGATGTGGTCTCAGTCTGATGGTGTCCGGGCATGTCTCACATGTCACAGTGTGACTCCTTCACCTTCATTTTCTTTAAATCAAAATTCACATGCTTGTCTGTGATTTTGTTGGCAGCATGCAGTCCTTCTTTTGCTTGGACATCATTCAGATGAACAACGTATGTCCAATTGATCTGGCCAGTGGTGCTACTTATTGGGCTGTAGGCCTGCAACATATTTCGTGCCAACTTCAAAACGTGGCATGGATCCATCATCACAAACACCTTCGCACCACTCACTGGATGTGCAAAAAAAGTTTTTAACGGTTCACCAGGGTTGACCTTTAGCTGGCATCCAAGCTGGTTACACGTGCTGACATTGGAGGCATGTTCATTGTCACACACGTGTGATTAGGAGGCAGTCAAAAAGCTCAAAGGTGAGTAAAATATCGCAAGATGACGGGTTGTCACATGGTGCTTACCTAAACCTCTTCTCACAACAGGAAAACCAAAGACAATTAATCGCCTCTATTTCCAGGTTTAAAAATGGCCACCATGACATCATTTCCGGTAACTCCATATGGCATCACATCCGGCTCTTTCCATGGACATCACTTCCGGCTCCGCCCCATGACGTCACTTCCGGCTCCTGAATTCAACCTCATTTCCTGCCAACCATTTCCTGTACCCATAATCCACTACTCTATATAAACGCCATTTTTGCAATTGTACTTTGTCATCTGTTACTGAATAAGTACTTTTGATCGCATTCTCTTTTGACTTTTTGACTTTTGACTCTTTTGACTTCCGGTTTGAGTAAACGCTGGTGGGACTGGTCGCTGCTGCTCGCCGGTAACTAGAATATTGATTTTGCTAGACTAGTGATTTTGATGCTTCAGCCTAACCTCCGTTTCGTTTGAAACTTACCGATTTATTCTCTGGACGTCTGAGCTGCCTGCGGCCTCCTCGCCTACAATGTGGACTGGTAGGATTTTTGCTTGGTTAATGTTTGTTTGTTTGGAGTCTTCTGTCGCTCGCTATCCAACCTGCGACTGGCCTCCTCCAGTACCCAGCTGTCGGTGCTATATTTCGTTATACTTCTCCCTCGTCGGAGATACATCCATCGTGGGTCCCGCCGGAGATTCCGAACGGACGCCTCGAAAGGAATTAACTCTTTTTGGTCTGATTTTCGGCACCCTCCACATAACACAGATAGGAACACTGACCATAGCGTGTTGGCCAGCTTAGCTCGGTCGACTAACACCACTGTCAAATACGACAGCAACATTGTCAGCTTTGGTCTATTGAACATCCGCTCACTTACGAGCAAGGGACATCTCATTCAGGATCTCCTCATTGACCGTAAGTTTGACTTTCTCTGTTTAACTGAGACTTGGCAGCAACCTCAAGACTTTTCACAACTTAATGAATGCACCCCCCTGGGGTTTGTTTACACTTGTCCACCCCATGCATCTGACCGTGGAGGAGGTGTCGCGATAATTTATTACTCCTGCTGTTAGCTCTTTTGAATCGACTGTGTGTCAACTGTCTGGGCCAGTTCCAACCATCATTGCAACTGTCTACCGTCCTCCCAAGTCTAACAACAATTTTTTGAACGATCTTGCTACCTTCCTTACCAATCTATCTGTAATTACTCCAAATATAATTCTGCTGGGGGATTTTAATATACATCTGGACAATATCAATATCCCTCTCATTAGAGACTTTTTATCTTGCCTGGAGAGTTTTGGATACCAGCAGCACACTGATGTTCCTACCCATTGTAAAGGACATATCTTGGACCTGATTTGCTGCTCTGGTGTTGTTCCTTTTGATCTTACAGCAGATGAACTCACTATAACCGACCACTTTCTCCTCTCATTCAACGCTAAACTTACCTTTTCTGTTCCTAAGCTTCCACGTCTCATAGCCTTTCGTAACATTAAGAATATCAACTTGAATTTGCTGTCTTCTAGAATTGATTCGCAAATGGACTTTTATAATTTATCCTCTCCCATAGAACTGGTCTCATATTATGACACTTGTCTTAATGGTATTCTTAATTCTCTGGCTCCGCTAAAAACCAGATCTGTTTCTTTTTCCTTTTCTGCCCCCTGGTTTACGCCTGAACTTCGGCTTCTGAAAGGCAGGCAACTTGAAAGGTTGTTTAAAAAAAACAGACTCTTTGTCCACAAAGAGATGTATAAAAATCATCTACTCTATTACAAGGATTGTATAGCTCAAACCAAATCTAATTATTACACTCAGTTAATTACTAGTAATACAGGTAACACCAAGTCTTTGTTTTCTTTACTTAATAATGTTACACAACCTCCAGACTCTTTACCATCTCACCTTTACTCAACTGCCTTCTGTAATTCTCTTATGTCTTTTTCAATGAGAAAATCCAAAAGATACATCAGCACCTTGGTCCAGATCCTTTCTGTATTTCTTCTGAACTACACTCACCTATTCACTCTTTCTCTTCTTTCCAGCTTCCCACTTCCTCTGAAATCTCAGATCTCATCTGCAAATCCAAGTCATCTACTTGTCAGCTGGACCCCCTGCCTACAGTTTTGGTTAAAGCCTGCCTTCCCTCTCTAGTCCCTCTTATTTCTGCCATCATTCACTCTTCTCTTACTACTGGTATTATTCCCTCATCTTTCAAAACTGCTGCTATAACCCCAATATTAAAAACCTGGTTGTGATCCTACTAATTTCAATAATTTTCACCCCATTTCTAACTTGCCCTTTATCTCCAAAATTCTTGAAAAATAGTAGCTATCCAACTTCACACCCACTTGTCTCACAATAATCTATATGAGAAGTTCCAGTCTGGTTTTTCCCCCTTCATAGTACAGAAACAGCACTTGTTAAAATTACTAATGACCTCCTTATGGCTGCTGATTCTGGTCTAATCACTATTCTCATCCTTCTTGATCTGAGTGCGGCCTTTGATACTATTTGTCATACCACTCTCCTTAATAGATTATCTTTGATTGGCATTACTCACACTCCACTTGATTGGTTTAGATCTTACCTTCAGGCCGCACTCAGTTCATACAGCTTAAAACTTTCACATCCCAACCCACCGCTGTTACTTCTGGTGTGCCCCAAGGCTCTGTCCTGGGGCCTCTTCTTTATTATTTACCTTCTTCCCTTGGCAATATTTTTCGCAAATATAACATTAATTTTCACTGTTATGCTGATGACACCCAGCTCTACCTTGCTGGTAAACCCACCTCCTCTTTTCCACCACCCTCACTTATTGACTGCATTTCTGAAATTAAATCCTGGTTCTCTTCAAATTTTCTTAAATTAAACAGTGACAAAACTGAGGTT
This sequence comes from Polypterus senegalus, assembly GCF_016835505.1. Lineage (NCBI taxonomy): Eukaryota > Metazoa > Chordata > Cladistia > Polypteriformes > Polypteridae > Polypterus > Polypterus senegalus. The sequence goes on from NC_053164.1 coordinate 38,684,790, forward strand.
CTCCTCATTGGTTCAAAATCATCATTATCCAAAACCAATAATCTTTCTTTTATTATTGATAACTCTGTTGTTTCCCCATCATCTCAGGTCAAGAGTCTGGGTGTCATCCTCGACAGTACTCTATCTTTCCAATGTCACATTAATAACATCACCCGGTCTGCTTACTTCCACTTACGTAATATTAATCGCATTCGCCCTCCCTCACTCCTCATACTACTGCCATTCTTGTTCATAGTCTTGTCACTTCTCGGCTGGACTACTGCAATTCACTCCTCTTTGGTCTCCCTAATAAATCTCTTCACAAGCTTCAGTTAGTCCAGAATTCTGCAGCACGTATCATCACTGGAATCCCATCTTTTCACCATATTACTCGGTCTTGCAGCAGCTTCATTGGCTCCGATCAAGTTTCGTATTGATTTTAAGATTCTGCTACTAACTTTTAAGGCCATCCATAACCTCGCACCTCCATATCTGTCTGACCTTCTACATGTTGCCATTCCATCCCGTAACCTTAGATCCTCTTCCTCCACCCATCTGACCGTTCCTCCCGCCGTCTAACCACCATGGGGAGCAGAGCTTTCAGCCGTTCTGCTCCCAAGCACTGGAACTCATTACCTGCGGATCTCCGAAATATCAAATCATATTCATCTTTCAAATGTAAACTTAAAACACATTTGTTTAAAATGGCTTTTCTTCCTCCTCCTAATTATAGTGGTTTTGTTTGGTTTTAATTTTTAGATTTTCTGATGTTTTAAGTTGTTTATAATTGTGTCTTTTATTTATTTATTTATTGTTTGTTCGGTGTCCTTGAGTTCTCTGAAAGGCGCCTTGTATAAATAAAATGTATTATTATTATTATTATTATTATTATTATTATTATTATTATTATTATTATTTTGCATCCTTTTTGCTTCCTTTGTCCGCAGGACAATATACGGGGATGGTCCCCAAAACTTTATTTTTGTGGATTTTCTTCTTTATATGGTTATTATTCCACACCATCCATTGTAACAGACACCACTGTTATCCCCTGTTCATGCAGTTCCTCCAATGCATGAACAAGTAGCACCTTCTGTGTCTCTGGGAACAGGGAGTTGATCAGGTAGTATGCATTGGAGCCTTCCAATGGCCTTGTCGGCCAACCACCATAAAAACAAGAGCCTCTGTGGCCACATCTGTTTCATTCACTCCATCCCCCTTATCCACAAAGCCAGACATTTTTTTGGTATATGGATCATATTGGAAATGTTTCTTGATGGCCATGGCATTCAATAGAAGACTCACGCGTCCATATTTAGCCGGGTTTTTTTCTTGTCTTCGTCTCATCATATCCAACATCATCATGCTGAGTCCAGGGTTGGCATCTACAGAACTCGTCCACCTTGGTATAATGAAAAAATCTAATTTAATCCAAATGCCCAATTAAGGATTATTTGGACCAATTAATAATCACTGTGGCTGATAACCATAAGCAACAATTTGATCACGATGATGGGGATTTACTTAAAAGGCTTCTATTTATTATGCATCATTATTTATTTATGGTATTGATTAACTACACGAATTTTTACCTAGTTCATGTCATGATTAAGGGATATAAATAAAAGCTTAGAAAGAACACTTCAAATGGATGATTACCTTTGCAATGTATGTGGATGTGGGAGATTTAAAATGGAGAGACTCTCTCAGATAACTGTAAGCTTTGGAACCATTTAGGTGGAGGCTGAGGGCAAACTCTTTCTGGTCTTTTTTAAGCTCATGGCTCTGTATTGACAGGAGATGCACTGGAAGATCTAAAATTCAGTTAGCACAGACAAATTAGAAAGTTGCCTTGAAGTAATAATTAGGATGTCTTAAGGAATTTTACACTTAACTACATACCATTTTCTCAATATTTTGTATTGTATTTCTATTTTACTGGAGTATAAATCCAGCCTCTTTTTCAGATCTTCATTAATGAGGTTCTTCTCCCTCAAATCTTGCAGAAAACCATGCACGGTGTTCTTTGCTCTCCTTTCTCGATCCTTAGCATTTCTCTTCTCTCTTTCCATGCTCTCTACCCTAGATAAGGTTTCATTGAGTCTAGCCCTTATATTTTCAAGAGATGTAGGCAGTGCGTAGAAGTGGTCCTAGTAGACACAAGGAGTCAAGTTTATATCACACCAGTCAATTCATAGTTAGTACAATGTGCTGTCTGCTGGTCTGTATTTGTAATCATATCACCACTCAGTTCTACTGTGAGCACTGCATGCGTGCGTGTATCTGATTCAACAGCAGCATGTTTCAATGTATATGCATGTGTATGCATTATTTTATCTGAAAGCATGATGGGGGGTAGGGGATTGTTTTAAAAGAGGTTTGAAAAGGACCTTAATACTCACAACACTGGGATCAGACAGAGCTTCAGTCTCTCGGACAGGCAAAGAACAGTCTACTGACAGGCTCTCCTGTGCCATCACTGAAGTCAGTGTGGTCCTGTTTACCACTGGCTAATGTGAAAAAAAAATAAAATGCTTAAAAACATGAAAAGAGTTAGGTGTGTCACAACATAATGCTATGGAATACATCACTGATTCCTTTAAAAAAGTGACTTTTCACTGACTCTCTAATCCTTATAGCCTAAATACACACCTACCCTTTGGAGATGAGTTGGAAACCTGAACACAGAGGGAAGAGCTCCATCTCTGATTATAACAGTCTGACCTGTCCTGTCAAAATCCTCCTGTCTGAAGTGCTCACTGCAGAGCCTGGATGAGTCATTGGCGCTGAAACCTTCCTGTCTAAAGGCTACTTCCCACTGCTTCCTGAGGTGGATTTCTTTGGGAAACCTTCAAAGTTTGAGAAATGTTAACAGCTAACAACAATCTACATAGTTAGTGACTAAATACGTTTAGCCAAAACATTGTTTGGAGGCTCACTTGAGCACATGAATGCATAGCTTTGCTAGCGTGAGGCATCTTTATCCATTACTTCACTCCACAGCAGTGCCACTCGCAATATGGCGGCGATGTTGACTTACAATGCTGCTGGTCATGCGGCGTCTAGTAATTCTATGTCTATGGTAGGGACTGTCACTACCCAATCAAGGGAGGGGCTCCTGATCTCAGGGCCCAGCCCCCGTTTCCTTTAGTTTTACTTTCTGACATGCATATATGAGTGCATAAAAACCAAAGGGGTACCCCATAACTGATTTTCTATCATTCATTTCATAGTTGTAGGACTAACGGCATTCTCAGAGGGAAGGTGAAGCCCCTAATAAATGTTAAAGCTAGCGAAGCCGCCAGGCGATACCACTAATTTTGAAATCGATACTGATTAAGTATTTTATGCATCACTATTTCTAATACCAATACTGATGCTGAGTATTTCTTATGAGCGTAGAATTTCTTTTTCAAATGATAATGACAGTATTTTACAATGGCTATTATTAATTGGTATAGATAATCCTTTATTTAAATTAACATCACAACACAAGAACAAGGTCAGCATAACGTATCACAAAATAAGTCAACTCAAGTCAAGTTGAGGAGCATGCACTGGTATAGTGCGTTGTTGCACCCACTACATGACGAAACAACTCGGGATCCTGGTTGGCAACCCCAGGCAGACAGGCGGTCCTGTCCCACCCTCTGGAAATGACCTTCTATCTGCCACAGCCAGGTGTTACGTGGGCAACCCCTTGGTCTGGTCCAGCCACTTGGGTCCCCAACAATGAGAATCTTATGAACTGGATCACCCTTGGGGAAATGCGGCACATGACCGTAGTGTCGTAACTGACCCTCCCTCACAATGCAGGTAATGTGCCTCATTTGGGACTCCATGAGCAACCACTCATTCGACACAAAGTCAAACCAGCAGCACCCAAAGATTTTCCGGAGAGACACAATACTAAAGGAGTCCAGTCTTCGTCTCAAGTCACTGGATAGAGTCCATGTCTCGCAACCATATAGCAAGACAGGAAGCACCAGGACTCTATAGACTTGGACCTTTGTCCTTTTGCATAGATATCGGGAGTGCCAAACACCCTTTTCCAGAAACCTCATGACCCCCCATGCTCTCCCAATCCGTCTACTGACTTCATAGGAAGAGACACCAGAGACATGAATGTCACTGCCAAGGTAAGTAAACCTCTCGACAAGGTCGACACTCTCTCCGCAGACAGACACACTGCTGTAATGGCTGTGCCCAAGAGGTCATTAAAGGCCTGGGTTTTGGTTTTTATCCAGGACACTCGCAAGCCCAGACATTTAGACTCTTTGCTCAGTCTCTTGAGCGCTCTGATCAGAGCCTCCATTCAGTCCGCAAAGATCACAGCATCGTCAGTAAAGTCAAGATCCGTGAATCTTTCTTCAACAACAGATGCCCCACAGCCGCTGGAGCCCATGACCTTGCCCAACACTCAGTCCAAACATGCATTGAACAGAATAGGAGCAGAACACACCCCTGACCAACACCAGAATCAACTGGAAAACACAAAGGTTCTGCCTTAACTGTGCACAGCACTCACAGTACCAGTGTACAGGCCAGCCATGATATCCAGCAACCTCGAGGGGACCTGCAAACCCTCAGGATGTTCCACAGGGCAGCTCGATCAACTGAGTTGAATGCTTTACGAAAATCAACAAAGACTGCAAAGAAACTCTGCTGATATTCGCGTTTGTGCTCCATGAGAACCCTCAGTGCCAGGATGCGGTCGATGGTAGACTTCTTAGGCATAAAACCAGACTGTTCCGGTCGCTGGTAGGTCAGCAAGTGATCACGGATCCTACTGAGGACAACCCTAGCAAGGAACTTACCCGGCACCGAGAGCAGTGTTATCCCCGTGTTGTTGCTGCAATCCAGGCGATCACCCTTCCCTTTCCAGATAGGGATGACAAGTCCCATTTTCCAGTCAGTTGGGATGATGCCATTCTCCCAAATGGAAGCAAAGATTGTTTGCAATACCAGGAGGACAGCCTTACCACCAGCCTGGAGAAGTTCACTCTGGAACAACAGATCCCTGCAGCCTTTCCTCCGCTCAGCTGGTTCACCACCTGTGCAATCTCAGTGAGATTGGGTGGTTCACAGCTAATTGGAGGATCAGCCTCAAGGACCATGGACCAAACAGATATCCAATGTCCTAGCCGGAGGATCAGCTTTGAACAACTGCTCAAAATAGCCAGCCCAGCTGGTCACAACTGCAGTGTCATCCGTAAGGACTGTTCCATCAGCCACCCTGACTGCGACTCTCAAAGGAACAGATTCGAATGTGCGTAATGCTTCAGTTCCTCTGTAAGCAGGACATGGGTCGCTAGACCACAGATAGTGTCTCACTTGCTCACAGATTCTTTTAACAAACGCCTCTTTATCTGCCCTCAGAGCCCTCGCAGCCATCCTTCTTAGTTCCCGGTACAGACTAGAGTTGCCATTGAGCCGTGCGCTGCGACTTCTCTTGATGATATCCAGGGTGCCCTACGAGATGTAACACCTTTTTCTATACAAAATACATATTAATAAAATGAAGTAAAACATACAAACACAACGATAATATGAACTTTTGTGTTTTCATTAAGATATGTAAAAAAGCAATCATTTTAAGAATGTAATTAAAACTGATGCCCTTAAAAGGTTACTTAAAACAGTAATGTTTACAAAAATATTCCTACATTTGCATTCTCTATTATATTCTGCCCTTATTATGTTTAATCAAAAAAATCATATTAGCTTTACATATACTAAAGTTTCAGATTTTTTATTTTAAAAAAGTATGAGAGCAAAACAACAATTTGAATTTGAAAAGTATTCGGTAACCTTAATGGGTAGAAGTTGAGGCAACACAACACGCTCACGATGGCTGATGGGTAGTTCAAACACAAATAGCGCCGCCATCATTGAACAATACACTGTAGTGAGATTTCTTTGGGCAGAGTGAAACCTACTGAAATTGTTATTGAATTACCCTTGTAAAATGTTGACATTTTCAGGCTAAATTCTACCTTTCTTTTGTGGTGTCAAAGGCATCCAAGATCAATTCCTGGACAGGACGCCAACCCATTGCAGGGTGAACACACACATACAGTATATACCCTACGCAAAAAAAAATTAAAGGAATACTTTGAAACACATCAGATCTCAATGGGAAAAAATATGCTGTACATCTATACTGATATGGACTGGGTAATGTGTTAGGAATGAAAGGATGCCACATTGTTTGATGGAAGTGAAAATTATCAATCTACAGAGGGCTGAATTAAATAGACACCCCGAAAGTCAAAGTGAAAAAAACATGCGGCAGGCTAGGCCATTTTGCCGAAATTTCATTGCAGCAACTCCAACTATTGGGTTTAGGTCAGGTGAGCTTGGGGGCCAGTCAATGGTATCAATTCCTTCATCCTCCAGGAACTGCCTGCATACTCTCACCACATGGGGCCAGGGATTGTCGTGCACCAGGAGGAACCCAGGACCCACTGTACCAATATAGGGTCTGACAGTGGGTCCAAGGATTTCATCCCGATACCTAATGGCAGTCAAGGTGCCATTGTCTAGCATGTAGAGGTCTGTGCGCCCCTTCATGGATATGCTTCCGTAGGCCATCACTGACCCACCACCAAACCGGTCATGCTGAACAATGTTACAGGCAGCATAACATTCTCCACAGCTTCTCCAGACCCTTTCACATCCATCACATGTGCTCAGGGTGAACCTGCTCTCATCTGTGAAAAGCATATGGCACCAGTGGTGGACCTGCCAATTCTGGTATTCTATGACAAATGCCAGTCGAGCTCCACAGTGCCGGGCAGTGGGTGCAGGGGCCACTAGAGGACATCAGGCCACCCTCATGAAGTCTATTTCTGATTGCTTGCTCAGAGACATTCACACCAGTGGCCTGCTGTTCCTGTTCCTCCTTGTCCAAAGGAGCAGATGCCGGTCCTACTGATGGGTTAAGGACCTTCTTCAGCCCTGTCCAGCTCTCCTAGAGTTAAAGAGTTAAAGTTAGTGGGGGTGGATCATAGTTACCTATAGGTCCCTAATGTTAACGTTCCCTTTGGGTGCCTAATGTTAAAAACGAAAATCTGATTTGTGTCACGGTAATAGAAAAGGGTACTAGCCGACGGGCCGCAGTGGCTGCAGGATTTGTACAAACCTAATTGCTTAATAAAAACCACTCGTTACTCAAGTAACACTTCTGCTTCATTTTAGTTGTGTTGCCTGCTATGATTTTGAACCCGTATTGCTTAATTTAGTCTTAAACAGCTGTATTCTCAGTTTTAATTGCTCCTTAATAGTAATAAGATGCAAATGGCAAAAGAGAGCAGCATTTCTCCATTTAGCTTGTTACCATTTACACCTGTGTGTATTTATCATGCACTCTTTGGTTTAATTTAATACTTGGAAGGAAACTGAAGAGAGAAAAGTGAAGGACTGAGAATGTGACTTCAAATCATTTGGATGATGTCCTTAGAAAGGAAAAAAAATCTAGGAAATGAGAATGACCTGACATAGCAGAGTTAAAGCACTAACAAGCCATGAAATTAAATTATTGGCAAGGATTGTTTTCTAATTAAGCAAATGAATTGGAACAAAAACCTGCAGCCACTGCAGCCCTCCAGGACTGACTTTGCCCACCTCTGATGTAGATGATTCTTGTGCAAACCAAAAATGCTTCCCCTGTGGCATTGCTCTGAAGAGCCACATGGCACCTCAATTTTTAAGAGCATGCAGCACTACTGATAAAGAAGAATATAATAAGAAAACCAGATAAAACCAATGGGGCCATTGTCAAAGCAGAACACACCATGGCACATCAAAATATTATTAGGGCTCTGGTGGCTACCATAACCACCAATAACATCTATGTATTCAGCAGTAAATGGAAGGGCTTCCCTTTAAGCCTCCATTGTTAACAAGAGAGTTTAAAGCAGTGAGTGGAAGGCTCAATGCCACTAGAACAAGCAAACCACCCACCCCTAACCTCAACTCACTAACCCACCATCCCAACCACTTTAAACTGTGATGAAGTGGGTTAGAAAATCGATGGATAAATGGAGAAAAAAGAACATTGAAAGTGATTAATTTATGTAGCAAAATACAATGAATACCTCATAAGAATACAAGATTTAAACAAAAGGCATACATATAGTGGGATCTGGGACTGGTTTATACTATTTGAAAAAATAGGGCTGAAGAAATTAAGTGCTATAGGATGGTTGAGTAGCATGTTGAATATTTATAAATGAATTATTCATTAAATAGATATTTGTACTGTGTCGATATGATGAAGTTATCTATTGGGACTGTTAACATAGTTTTCTAGATTTTACTAAACTGAGGGATGCCCCACCAGAAAATGGTATGAACCCTGCGTCTCTAGAAAAATCACTGTTAGATTTGCACTCCTTCCAGTCCCAATATGATATACAAATGTAAGTTGAGTTCCTAACTTTCAGTTGTGTTTACTAATATCAAGTAATGTTGTATATGTTGTATGCGTACTGTTCATATTCTGTATAAATCATCAGTGTTTTAGCTTACTTTCTGAAACTTTTCAGCTGGTCATTACTTTTCTATGTTACAAACTGTACATTTACCTTTAAACTTGTGATGACAAATATGATGCTACATGATTAATGCATGACTTGTTGAACTTATGCTTGATGTTAGCAGGTTTAGAAATTGTATGAATGAATTTCAGGTTGATATTTCAATAATTTAAAGTAAACTAACCAGCCTCAGTAGGTCTGTCAAAACCTTTTAATTTTCAGTATTTGAAACTGAATATGTTCTTTTATTCCAAAAGACATGTAGTTCATTTTCACTGCTCCAGTGTGTGTCTTAGTGTGTAGATAAGTGGACCTTGGGATGAGCTGATGACCTGTCCAGGACTGAGACCTGCACTGTGCCTGTTAGGGCTCGGGATAGGCTGGGGCGCGACAGAACAGGAGAATGGATTAAACTAGTTTAAGAGTGTTTAGATATATGTGAAGTATATTTTTAAATACACCCCAATAATTGGCTCCTCAAATGTCTCCATACTTAGACGTTCATCCTGTTTGTTCAGAGCATATAGAGGACATGAAACATCAACGTAGAATGAGTCTGGTCAGGTAACTGAAGTCAAGCCTCTGGAGCTTGTGATACAGTAATGTTGACCATTGTACCATATACTGTATATATAAATATTTGATACATATTTTGTTGTATTATGTTGCACATTGTATTGTACTTAATGCAGACGTGTTAGCTTTGATAGTGCAGTGATAGTGCAGCCAGCATCATTGTTTTATTACTGCTGTATCAAAATATTGGAATGGTGTCAGTAGTGTATATCAACGTCCATGGCTATGGTATAATACTATGTTCAAGTTTTAGGATTCAGTGCCCACTGTTCAGCCCTTACCTAGTTGTTGTCTAAATGGATTTTGCTTTTCCCCCCTTTCTTTTCTGCATGTCATTTTTTCACATATCCTCAAAAGATGCAGTTAAAGTTGTTGGAATTTCTTGAGTGTAAATGGTACTGCGATGGGCTGGCGTACCGTCCAGAGCTGGTTCTTTTCTTGCTGCAGTAATTGATACTGAGCTCCCGTGATCCTGAAATTGGATCAATAATCTTTATGCTTTGTTAATATAAATGTGATAATTTATCATAATAAAGCATCTGCAGTGTAGTTATTTATTTTGTACCCGATAGTAATATTTTTCGGGGCATTTCTATAGTAGCTATAGAAAACTGAGCGCCTGAACGCATTAGCTGGGTTAAGATTTGTTTCACGATCTTCGGATGGCATACAAATCGTTATATACGTTTGCTGTAGAGAAATAAGGTTGAATCGGCAGTTCTTTCCTGGTATACGATTTTTTTTGTATTATTCCGTCTAGTTTTATTATCAAGATTTGACTGAATTGGTTGTTCTCAGTTGGAGCAACACAAATGAACGAATGTGCTCCGCAGTATATTGCCGCCCCATGGTAGGAAGCTCCTGTTTAAACGGGTATTAAAACGGCTTCCGCGGAACTAAGGGATTGTGCTTATCTTTGTTCTACACGGACACCATAGTGCGGCGCTCATGGGAGAAACAGTTTTTTTTTTTTTTTTTAATGATTACTGTTTTTGCCTTTATGTTTGCTAACAATTTTGAAAGAAATTCCATTATTTTGTACGGCTGATCGGAGACAGGGCAGATCGGGATGATGTCGGACCATTTGGAAATGACGGACTTGTACGATCAAGCATTGCTCGGAATTCTACAGCACGTCGGCGACATTCAGAGCTTTCTGCATGTTTACTTCGGGTTTCTCTACAGAAAAACAGACTTTTTCAGACTGTTAGTCGGCCCCCAGGACAAGATGGGCTTCCCACCGGGGGTCGCCGAGAAAATGATCCTGAAGGTATGTGTGGGAAATACCGTGACGGTTGAACTCTGGGGTGGATGGTGTCAAGAGGTTTTCTAGTCTTAACGGTTCCGACATTAAAAGTCTGACTTTTAAGTATCAGAAACTTGATGGAAGTACTTGTGCGTCAAACGATTGCTCGTTTTTTTGGGTTGAGGGGGGCAGTGACAAAGCAGTTGGAAATAAGGTTAGGTGTATTGTCACCGAGACCCAGGCCACAGGTCACCCACCATCGATCAACAAGGGAGTGTAACCCCTGCCGTTTGAGAACTTTAACATGTCATTTTGCCTGCACATTCTATTACACAGTTACTATTTATTTGATGAGTTAACAGTCTGAATGATGTATGTGTAAACGTTTGGGCCCCCTGTCAGTCAGTGCATCTAGTAAGATACGTCCTTATTCCCACTGGCAGAAATTAAAGCTTCCAAAACTTACCTGGGTCCAGCCTACAGATTTCTATTCTTGATTTACTATTTTCTCCTCTTTTAATTTCCAGAGTTTTCAAGCACAAAGTTATTCTTTAGTCTTCTTGCATGTCACACATTTTTGAGGTTTTTCCTCTGATTTTCCTTGATATGCAAGCCTACGGACAATGACTAAACGAGTAACTATGAATAACTGTGATTTTGGCACTTTTAGTTATACACACTGTACAAAATGTACTGAAATGCTTGGTTGCTAAAGTTCAAGATTGTTCATTATGTAGATGGTAAAGTACAAATAATAAAACACGACTTTATGAATATCAAAGTCATTATTTTAAAATGAAAACAATAGTAAGCATTATATTAAAATTAGGAATAACATAAGAAAATTAACAACATGTATCTCTGGGTACTTATTTAGGATGCAGATGGACAGAATGGAAGTGCCTCTCTGAACTGGTTATCAGGTATCGGTAATGTTTCTCAAATTGCAACACAGACAAGAAGCCAATGTTGTAGGGCTGGTATCGCTAATAATTTTCTCTTTCTTGGTTCGATGTGGGTTGGTATAGTTGTACTCAAAGTTGAGGAGTGCACACTGAGTGAAGTATGCAGCTGACCCCACCACACTCTGCAGGGCCTTGAGGTCCTCTCACGTGATGTTTACAAACCAGGCAGTAGCATTTCCTGTCCAGATCCTTTCAGTAGTGGTTTTATGGAATTTCTTTAGATTCTAGGGGGCTGCCTGAAATTCATAGGGCATCTGAGGTGGGGTAAACAACAACAACTTCTTCCTCTTCATTGTTACCCACTTCTATGTGGGGGCTGTTGTGCTTGATTAACCATTTCCATACAGCTCAGTCCTACACCACCTCCTCAGTCAAGCCTTTTCCTTCAAATCTTCTTTTACTTTAGCCATCTACCTTCACTTTCGCCCCCCCCTTGCTTTCTATTAGCCTGTTCTTCCATTCCCATCACTCATATTCCCACTCATCTCTGCATATCACATATCCATACCACTTCAACTTACTTTCCAGTACTTTTTTTTTTAAATGTCTGTCATACTTTTGTTGTACCTCTGTTTCATTTCCTCTGCTGCCTTTTTTGTGTAACTTCACAGTCAGTCATTTTCCAACCCACGATATCCTAACACAGGGTTACGGGGGTCTGCTGGAGCCAATCCCAGCCAACACAGGGCGCAAGGTAGGAACAAACCCCGGGCAGGGCGCCATCCCACCGCTGATAACTTCACACATTTTTGTCAAAATTCTCATTTCTGGCACGCATAACTACTTCTGTGCTGTTTTTACTGCCCACGTCTTAGCCCCATACATTATTACAGGTCTTAAAAACTTTGGAATGTAGGGTGACAGTTTCTCCAAAATATCCATTCTAAAGGACACAGATAACCAATGTATTGATGCTAAGACTGGTTAGATGTTGTGAAATTTTCCCTTTTGGTTAAGATTCTTGGTTCTGTGTTCTGCCCTAAGTACGAATGATTTCATGTCTTTCTTAGGTAGTCTTATTAGAAATGCATTACAGTAAATTAGCCAACTAACAACAAAAGTGTAAATTAAATTTCTTGGAAGCATGCAATGTTAAAATTTTTACAGGGCTGTGGAGTCGGAGTCGAGGAGTCGGAGTCGGAGACAATTTTGGGTACCTGGAGTCGGAGTCGGTAAAAAGTTAACCGACTCCGACTCCTACTAAATTTAAATGGGAATTAAAAAAGTAAGTTGAAATGTCCCAATTCACAAACAGTCATAATGAACTACTTTTCTGCTGTAAGAATAAAGCCCAATGCATGCAGTGCATAATGTTACCACAAAACGAACATGTCAAGTAACCATGAAGCATGCTTTTCATTGACTGTATGCGTCACTATATGGGATGTAATGCACAGGTAAGGTGCGGCACCGCTTTCCATTGTGTCGTGTTCCACTGTTACAGGGAACTGTGAACCTAGCCTAAAGCCCCCCGTACATTTACAGATGCACTGCCGATTTTTTGGCCGTTCAACGAGTCATCACGCGTCAAACGCCTGAATAATCATCTGGTGTGTTCTCAGCTCCGTTGGCTCCCCTTCGCTATGCACTAGTGAAGGAGCCAAGAACACAGATCTCCCTACCTGTCTCCAGCAGAGGCTCGTTCTGCTGATCAGCTGGCCGGTGAGTGACACAATACACTAAACTTCCGGCTGGCTGACAGAGGAGACAGCCACTGCAGCAGATGGAGGCATCACATTACTTTGGATGGGGGCGGTGGTCGAGATTTTCGGCAAGCTGGATCTGCCCGTCCATGTGGACACCCGCAATCTGCGGCCGCCAATCAATTCTGTTTGTCTTTAATCTGGCATTATAGTAGAGTGTTGGCTTCCTAGCCAGTAGTTCTGTGGTGAAATGACATGTATGTTGCCTTCCTTTCCTTCAATGGATGTAGAAAATACATTAGCATAATATATACATACAGAGGAGTCGGGGAGTTGGAGTCGGAAGATTTAGAAACTTCGGAGTCGGAGCATTTATCTACCGACTCCACAGCCCTGGAAAATGTCTTGACATTTTCAATGTTCCTGGTGGTAAATGGTAAATTGCAGTTGTAGTAATGTGGATAATGTGCACTGTAGAGTTTAGGTCAGAGGCACTGATTACACTTAAATTCCTTGACTTTTAATGCAAAGGATAAAGTTTATTTGTAAAGCTTTCACTATTTCCATTTTTGCCAACGGCTAAGATTTTTGTTTTTTCCTTGTTTAGGTTGAGGAAATGCTACTCAGGCATTCAGAAATACAATTAAGCCATTGTTTCAGAGGGCACAGAGCGTCAGGGTCATCGGGTGCCTTAGATAAGTAAAGCATGATTCTTGAAGCTGGTGATCCCCACACCCAAACCTTCATGACTTTTATAAGGGTTGTGATGTCTGACTTCAGGATGTCCCACTTTCAATATTGACAGTTGTTGACACAGCAATGTAATACAGTTGTCCCAATAGTCCAGCTCTTGTGCTTCTCAAGGACTGTCAGACTGTTCTTTGTACTTCTTTAACTCATGAACCAGGTATACAAGACACAGTAGTAGCTGTTGTGAAGCTGACTCTGCCTCTGGGGTATGAGCAGCACTCTGTGGAGTAGAAATAATCCGTTTGATTCCAGGCCCATGATGTCTCTAAAAGGCAAGCGTTCTTTTCACTGAGATACTTCCATCTCCCAACATGCTGTAGCTCATGGTTGGCTGTCTTGAAACCTCAACAGTAAAGATGTTAATGTTCTTGGAGTAGTTTAGTTCCTTTGTGATGTGGACACTGAGGTATCTGAAACTGCCCATCTTTGTCACTTGTGTGGTGTTAATTCTGAGGGGGCTGGTAGTACCCCTATTTTTTCCCCCCAAAGTATACAATCAACCCCTTTTTCTTGCTGACGTTCATGGGAAGATTGTTTTCCTGACAGCAGTGTGACAGACCGATTGTTACCTACCATCACCACCTTAGCTTTGTCCAGGTTTGTTTTAATCCCCAACTTTCTTTGTCTGATTTTTCATTCAGGAAATTTTTGATTAATTTGCCCTTACTATAGGCAATTAAAACTGAATTCTATGTATATACCCGTAAGAGTTTGCATTGGTAGTTCTCATCCTATTTCTCCAGTTACTGCTCCCATTACCATGGCACTATTGTACTCCCATATACCACATTGCCCTTCTCATCAAGTCAGAGCTTCTATTAACTGTACTTTATTAGCCACTTATACCACCAGCATTCCATGATGCATACCATATCTTCTGATGAGTTTTAATCTGGATTCTTTTGTTTATTGTTTCAGTGGATTTATTTTTCAAAGCAAAAAAATTCCAGAGGCTGCAATAAACTGTGTTGTTGAGGAGTAATTCTCTTTATGATTTTGCAGGACCTCCTGATTAAATTACTTTTCATATATATTATCTGGAGATGGTAGAGTTCTTCCAAGGATAGTTTGGCCAGTTCTCACCACCTGCTGTAAAGCTTTGCGATCATGCACCAAGCAATTCCTAAACCAGACTATAATAGCACTGGTGAGGATGGTCTTGACACCTGTAAAAATTGCTAAGGAAACTTGCTACAGGGGTGCCCAACTCCAGTCCTGAAGGGCTGCAGTGGCTGCAGGTTTTCATTCTAACCCTTTTCTTAATTAGTGATCTTTTTTGCTGCTAATTAACTTCTTTTGAATTAATTTTAATTGACTTAGTTTTTAAGAAATGTTTCCCTGAATTTCTTCACCATTCCTCTGAATTGCTTCATGTCTTTCCTTAAATGGCAACCAAACAGAAATGAAATGTGGAGTGAGCCAACTGAAGACCAACTAATTCACTCCAACCCGTTGCTTAATGCAGCACGGAGTCTTGTCATTAATTAAACCCATTCTTTAATTCCATGACTTGTTGCTGCTCTCATTGTGCAATAGCAGACATTTCCGAAATTGTGGATTTTCTCTTTTCTAAGAGCAGATCAGCATTCCCGAGACCTTCACCTTTCTTTATTTTTAAATATTGTATGATGGTCACAGTTTGCTGGTCCTGTTTTTGCTCATTTTGTATCTCATTATTGTTTGGCTGCTAATTAAGGAAAAAGAAACAATTGAGGGATCTGAGTCTTCAAGAGCAAATCAAATAAAATGAATTCAAAAGAAGTTAATTAGCAGCAAAAACTGGTCAGTAATTAAGAAAAGGGTCAGAATAAAAATCTGCAGCCACTGCAGCCCTCCAGGACTGGAGTTGGGCACCCCTGTGCTAAAATACTGTACCACATTTCCTTAACCTTCTCAAGAAGTATGGATGCTGTTGGTATTTCTTAACCAGCTGGATGGTGGTGTGATACTATGTAAAGTCCTCACTGAAGCAAATGCCACATAAATTAAATACGTTAACCCACTCTCCTTCTACCTCTGTCTCGCCAGTATGCAATGTTTTATGTTTCTCCATCCTCTTCTGTAGGCCTACAGTTATCTCCTTTGTCTTATTGACATTTAGTGAGAGACTGTTGACTTGGCACTATACCGCCAGATCCTCCCTCCTGTAGGTAGTCTCAGCCTTCCCAGTAATTAGACCAATGACTGTGGTATGTTCAACAGATTTAATGATACTGGTGTTTTCCTGGTTTGCAACACAGCTGCAAGTAATAAAAAATAAAAAGTACAGAGGATAAGATTTGCTACACAGCCCAGCAGAAATGACTTTTCATTCACATGGTAGAGTTGTGAATTCCTGTTCAAAAAGACTGAGTTTGTTAGAAAATCCAGTATCCATTTGCAAAGTATGTGAGGCGCACAAAGGAAAAGGAGCTTGTCACCCAGTGTACTGTATGCATGGTCATACTAACAGCATTCTCCATAGACCTGTTACGTCGATAAGCATTGTGATGGAAACTAGAGTGTCGGCGAGCCCAAAACATGAACACACAGCGAGTCCTGGGTTCAAATAAAGGTTGATTTATTCACCTTAACTCTTCCAACCAGTAACAAAAGCAGAAAAACAGGTTTTCTTTCTCCACAATTCACACCACTACAATTTCTCTCACCACTGCACTGCCCTCCTCCAGTCAAGTGTTTCCTCTCTACCTCCCAGCTCGCCTGGATAAGGGAGTGCGGCCCCTTTTATTAGATACCCAGAAATACTTCCAGGTCTCATGAAAGTTCCTTATAACAGGGAGCTTGTCTCCCTACAGCACCCTCTTGCGGCACCCAGTGACCCTGGGAAATGTCTTTCCACTGGGTATGGATATCCAGGTCTGCTGCCATCTAGTGTGCTGGGGGAGAAAAAAAGCCCCCAGCGGCATCTCTCCTTTTCAGTGGGCTGTCTCTCCATCTCTTTGGGTCCTTCCTTCTGGGTGTGATCCCTTTCGCCTCCCCGACTGGGATTCCCATGTTCCTGTTAGGAGCCTCCGGTCCTGGTCAGGAACCATCCCCTCTTCTAGCCGGGATGCCCATCCAGCCCCTGTGGCATCTACAGCATATTGGAAGTAAACCAACATATCTGGATGTGCATCCTGATGATTATTTCAAAGCACTTCATCACAATAAGAGTCAGTGCAACAGGCTGATAGCTGAATCTCCTAAGCATAAGTAATTTTTTTTCTTTAAAATTGGTTCTCTTGCTGTTTTCCAAATGTGTCTCTTGAGGCTGTTCTTTGAAAATTCAGTTTCTTTTTCATCAGTGCACAACAAATTTGATATAGCAAAGCTACTAGTTTATATAAATACTGTTTTGATAATGCTTTTGTCCAAAACTGACTTTATTGATGAGTTTGTAGCAAAGGTTTCCTCATTAGAATTCTTCCATACAAATCATTTATGTATTGAGCACTGCTCTGGTGACCATGAAACCTTTCTGCGGGTTTTTTATTATGATATGCAGGTTTTGCATTTGCATGTTTAACCAGACTACAAGTAGTTCTGCCAGAAACATTCATAGGTTCTACAAATTTTGTCTTGCATTTCATGATTTTCCTTAACTTCCATTTTTGATGCTTCTGACAGTGGAACTTTCATGTTGGATGTCCCTTTCTAGTCTTCTTCTGCCTTATATTGTTTTCCTAGTCCTCACTCGGCTGTTTACAGGACATTATAATTACTCGGAGAAGACAACTCGTATTAAGAAATTTGAATATTTAGATTCAACTCCGGATTGACCTTCACTTGACTTTATTTAAGGCCTATTAAATCAAATCAGAAAAGTGTTTAAGTAAAAAGAAGCCTAATTTTTGCACATTACAATAGCAGTATTATTTTTTTAGTTTGTTAGAGTGAGTAAATAGTAATTATGTGCTAAAATGTGCAGAGATATTTTTTTTATTTTAAGTTTACATCCAGAAGAAGAGTTTGAAAAGTATTTTAACGCAAGCTTTAGTGAAATGTACTGTAAATAGGGCTTCACATAAGATTGTAATCTTGCAACAATGATGTCAGTGCTAATGCTTTTAGCCAAGATAATACATTGAACGCTGACATTGCTGGTGTTAAGTCTTTATTATGCTAATTTTACCACAAAGTAGTTTATTTTGTGAGATTTGTATAAAAATAAGATGCACTGCTTGTTTCTTTAGACATCTTGTCCTTCTTTCTCAAAACTAGACATTTAAGACCTTTGAGCGAATTGGCCTGCAGGATCATGAAAGGAGGATGAAGGAAGTGGAGGAGAAGTTGAAAAAGGCAGCACAGGAGGAAGAGGCCAGAAGGGCATTACCACCAGCTACCCAGGAAGTTGTGGTTGAATCAATGTCAGAAGAAGTGCCTACAGTGCAGTCAGAGGAAGAATGCTCAGCACAGTCAGAATCTCAAGAACAGCCCAGTCCTGCAGACGTGTCTACAGGTGACAAGGAAAGTGTCAGCGAGGAGTCACCTAAGGTTCCGGTTAATGCTGCAGCTGGAAATGACAACTTGGAGGGGGTTGATTTGGAGAAGTAAGTACATGTCCTTATTAAAATGACAAATAAAGCCAGAGCTGAGAATTTGATAGGAGTCCCTTGTTTTTAAATTGCTTCTTTTACAATGGAAACCATGTCCAAGTTGGACATGTGTCTGGTTTTCAAACTTTCTGATCCAAAATAATAGTCCATACATCCGTTGTTTCCCTATTTGCTCCAGTTCAAAGTTGAAGGGAGCTAAATTCTATCTCATTAGTGCTGGCTGCAGTGATGAACATGACACCTGTTGGGCCAACAATTCATTGCAGGGCACAGTCATGTGTTACAATTTACAATGACCAGTCGGGTTAACACGCATACCTTTGGAGTGTAGGTGGAAATCAAGATACTTGGAGTAAAACCTGTTACATATTTAGTGACAATATATAAACTTGATTTCAAAAATGTTAATGCTGAGATGTGTTGTTAATATTAATGTACTAGGGGGCTCCGCCCCCTGCTCGCTTCACTCAGCCACCCCCGGGTTTTGTTAACTGGATATACAATTTAAAGAGATTATTTTCATAGGAATTGTTACATACTCATTTGATTCTATGTTTCATCGCTTCTCCGTGATCATAAATATACACGTGACAGAATTGTGGTTTCTTCAAAACTAAACTTGTCGTAGCCTTAATTGTTGCGGGACCACAGATTCACATAGCGTATGGTCCATTACTGTGAAAATCTACATTTTGAGCTTTGAATGATGCAAAGGTGAAAAGATTATTGTAGATTCGGATATCTTGCCTGTAGTGTTTGTGGATTTCACTTTCACCAAACAAATCTTTTAATTCTCGCAGATACGCCTCTTCATTGGGAGGCAACACTACTTTTCCCTGATGGCAACATGAATTAGACGATCTACAAGTCTCTGACTTAAACTTTAAAGCTGAGCAATATCTAAATTCTTCTGACACATCACCTATGTCCACATATTCAGTCTCTTTTTGCTGTTCCGTTATTTCACAGAGTAGTAATTTCCATTTGTTTGTACTAATGCAATCTTTACGTTCTTTTTTTTGATACTTTCAAACTTTACTACTTTCATATTCTGTAACCTGCTTGGCCCGTGTATCGTGGCAAGGTTTTTGAATGTCTTTATGAAGTCTTTTATTTCTGACCCCGATTGGACCAACGAGGTTTTCAATTCCACTTGGTCCAGGCTGATTATTACTTTCCTTATTTTCAGAATTTGCACTTACATTATTATTGTTCTTTTTTTGCATTCTTTTTTGCCTTATTTTCTCTCCAACACTTTCATGTCTCTTTTCAAAGCACTGCTCTTCTTTGCTTAGTTATTGACGTGCCATCTAGAAAGTATAACATTTTTAAGAGCTGAGAGCATTTGAAGTGTCTGCCAAAAGCATTCCAACAACTGAGAGGTTAGATGTCCATGATCTTATTTTAAATTGGTTGTTCTCGCGGGACGTCAAAGTATCTTTCCGAGAAGGTCACATCTCGACCCAAGATTTTTTTTATATAATAGAGAGATACATTTGTGAATGCATTTTTCACGTGCTACAGATCTCACGAAAAAAGAACGAAAGACCAATAACTTACATTACAAAGCTCTAACTACTTCTGAAAGACAATACAGTATGTGCTGCATGTTCCTTGGACATGCAAGAAAGCGCTCTTTTGAGCTGGTTCTTATGTATACATTCACAAACATGCATTCTGTATATACACACACATATATATATATATATATATATATACACACACATGCACACAGAGTGTTTGGTCCATAGGCATTTGGACATTGATAAAATAACAATAAGTTTAACTTGTTACCAAAAAAATATTGGCGTTGAAGCTATACACTCACCTAAAGGATTATTAGGAACACCATACTAATACGGTGTTTGACCCCCTTTCACCTTCAGAACTGCCTTAATTCTACGTGGCATTGATTCAACAAGGTGCTGAAAGCATTCTCTAGAAATTTTGACCCATATTGATAGGATAGCATCTTGCAGTTGATGGAGATTTGTGGGATGCACATCCAGGGCACGAAGCTCCCATTCCACCTCATCCCAAAGATGCTCTATTGGGTTGAGATCTGGTGACTGTGGGGATTTTTTAGTACAGTGAACTCATTGTCATGTTCAAGAAACCAATTTGAAATGATTCAAGCTTTGTGACATGGTGCATTATCCTGCTGGAAGTAGCCATCAGAGGATAGGTACATGGTGGTCATGAAGGGATGGACATGGTCCAAAACAATGCTCAGGTAGCCCGTGGCATTTAAACGATGCCCAATTGGCACTAAGGGGCCTAAAGTGTGCCAAGAAAAAATCCCCCACACCATTACACCACCACCACCAGCCTGCACAGTGGTAACAAGGCATGATGGATCCATGTTCTCATTCTATTTACGTCAAATTCTGACTCTACCATTTGAATGTCTCAACAGAAATTGAGACTCATCAGACCAGGCAACATTTTTCCAGTCATCAACTGTCCAATTTTGGTGAGCTCGTGCAAATTGTAGCCTCTTTTTACTATTTGTAGTGGAGATGAGTGGTGCCCGGTGGGGTCTTCTGCTGTTGTAGCCCATCCGCCTCAATGTTGTGCGTGTTGTGGCTTCACAAATGCTTTGCTGCATACCTCGGTTGTAACGAGTGGTTCTTTCAGTCAAGAGTTGCTCTTCTATCAGCTTGAATCAGTCAGCCCATTCTCCTCTGACCTCTAGCATCAACAAGGCATTTTTGCCCACAGGACTGCCACATACTGGATGTTTTTCCCTTTTCACATCATTCTTTGTAAACCCTAGAAATGGTTGTGCGTGAAAATCCCAGTAACTGAGCAGATTGTGAAATACTCAGACCGGCCCGTCTGGCACCAACAACCATGCCACGCTCAAAATTGCTTAAATCACCTTTCTTTCCCATTCTGATATTCAGTTTGGAGTACAGGAGATTGTCTTGACCAGGACCACACCCCTAAATGCATTGAAGCAACTGCCAAGTAATTGGTTCATTAGATAATTGCATTAATGAGAAATTGAACAGGTGTTCCTAATAATCTTTTAGGTGAGCGTATGATGAATGTGTACTGAAAGTGCAGACTGACCACATTAATGTCGGGGTATTTGCATCCAAATCGGGTGAATGCTTTAGAAATGACAGTACTTTTATATGTTGTTACGTCCTTAACAAGTGACCAGAACTAATTGGACAATTGACAGGCAAGCAGTTCCATGGCCAGATGTGGGCAGTTCCTTCATTATTTCATTTAGAATTAAGTAGGTAAAATGTATGGAATTTACATTTGGAAGCTGTTGCTGTAAACTCTCAATATGAGGTCTAAAGAGCTCTCCGTGTAAGAAAAGCAGACCATCATTAGGCTGAGAAAACAAAACAAAGCCATCAGAGAGATGGCAGAAACATTAGGAGTGACTAGATTGATAATTTCGTTCATTTGGCTCATATGATATTTTTGTTAAACCCCTTAAATTAAAGCTGACAGTCTACACTCCAATCACATCTTAATTGCTTCATGTCAAATCCATTATGGTGACATGCAGAGACAAAATTATGAAAATGATGTCATTGTTCAGATACTTATGGACCAAACAAAATACACACCCAAATACAGTAGACCCCCGCGAAGTCCTGGTTCAGAGTTCGCAGCCTCAGTCATTTGCGGATTTTTCTTTGGACCTAACTAATAATTGTTAGCAGAAACCGCAAATATCCTCCACAATTTTTATGGCTTTTTTCGTGGTAATACTGTACTGTAGAGAAAACCGTGACTTGGGATGGTGAAAGTAGCCAATAGAATTTTAATCTGCAACTCCCAGCAGTCCCTGCAGTGGCTCTGATTGGTCTTCTGCTGAGGGTGCTGGGGCTGTTGAGGTCAAAGGACATCAGCGTGGCTTTTAAAAACGGGGCCGGTGACCAAAAGCAAAATAAAAGTTTTTGTAATTTGTGTTTCAAGTTCCGGTCTGTCTGCCTGCCTTCTATTGGGTTACCTGTACTTATTCATTTTGTCCTGGATCGTTTCGTGGTAGGGGTATGAATTGTCTGCCGTCTGCCTGTGTACATGAGGACTGTAAGTGGATTCATGGCCATCCTGCAAAGAAAGGGAGCACTCCTGAACCCATCCACCCATCTTCACCATTTCAGGAACTACCGTTAGGACTATCTGTACATTCCCATTAAACGTGCGGATCTCTGGACTATCAATTTTCATCATTACATTTCATCTATTGCCATTTTTCATGAACGTTTTCATGATTTACTGTGTGTGTGTTTTGTTTGTGCTTTGTTGTATTTAATATTTAATCGCTGTAAGGGGAACAGGGGTGCTATCGTTGTTTTCTTATTTCATTTGTTTTCATTCTTTATTTGCTGTTTGATTACCGGTTTGCTTTGTTTTTGTCTCTGTGAGTGTGCTTATATCGGGTGCATCCCTGGAATCTCCACCATAAAAATAAATAAATCACCGTCTTCTCGATTGCGGCTTCTCGCGGACGCTACGCTTACTTAAAAGCCTGAACAGTACCTGACCTTTTTGGCTGATTGCTTTGTTTCTCTCTCCTCCCCCAGATCTGCTCCTGCTGGGGGATGTGCTCCCTTGTGATGTTTGTCTATTCTTTAATATATAACTGCATACTGAGCTCATTTTACTTCTAAAATTCAAATGTTTGAATAAAGTTCCTGTCGCTACAATCTCCTTTGTTTCTGTGCAATTCTGTGACCCAAGCGTGACACCCTGCAGCACTGCCCCTGGGATTAAGCTGCTCAACTAGACTAGCCTGGTAAGTGTCAGCGTTAGCCTCTGTGTGCTTGAATGCCGCCAGTTCAAGCGCAGTGGGCTGAGTGATTTACATCCATGATGTCAGTTGCACTTTATACATATTGTTCCAGTAGTTTTTACAGTTCATTAGCAGTGTGTATAATGATTAGTGTTGCAGTAATTGTGATGCTCTTTGCATGAAAAAATGTGTTCCATTAAAATTTCACTTTTTCTTTGTGAATTGTGACGTTTACTTAAAGTGCAGCAAAAAAGTATTTGGCACCCAGGGATGCATTAACCCCCGAGTATGTGGCAGTTTAAGGATTAAAGCCCGCTGAAACACCCTGCACCTTTTAAGGCTTCTGGCAATGAAAATGTGCTTGCATAAATTACAGTACATATAGTGGTAACATCGGTATTTTACATTCTAGCACTGCAGGAGACATAGCAGTACAGTATACAGGTTTACCTTTATGTTCTTTATTTTTAACTAATGTATTAAGCTGAGTTTGAAATTAAAGTGTTTTGGGGGCATATTTAGGGTTTAAATTATGAAAATATGCTTTTTTTTTTTTTTTAACCACATCCAAAATTTGCGGTTTTTCACAATCCGCGGGTGCTCTAGGAACGTAACCGCCACGAATTTTGGGGGTATACTCTATATTTTTTCTGTATCAGTAAGGCACTGTGCAAAAAAAAAAAAACATTTTTGAAGGTGTTTTATAAAATATACTAGACATTAAGCCCATTACAATAACGGGCGCTAGAACAGTATTGCATAAACATTAGTAGGAACAGTCTATATTAAATGGCAAGGGACCTTGACCTCATTCTGTTTGTTGTTTTTTTTGTTAAAAATATTTTTGCAAGAAGCCTAAAGTAAAATATTAAAAATAAAATTAAAAACATATATGACAATACAGTAAGTATAATTAATATTGCCTTTAGTGTAAAACTTTGTAGCAATCTGTAATACACAATATCTGAAGAAGAAATTTAGGAAAAAGTTTTTATTTTTTTACCTCATGAAATTTTTCAATAAAATTTCATTATAGACAACATTCTTTGTAAATACTCTGCCTGATTTTGGCAACAGTTTGCCTTGTTCAGGACCATCTACAACGTTGACAACAACATCTGTAAAACTTCTAACTCTTGATAATGCCACATATAACTGACTGTGGCTGAATACTGGTTCTGGCAAGTAAATGCCAACTTTTTCTAAGGTTTGCCCTTCAGCTTTATTAATTGTTATGGCAAAGGCTAATGTAACTGGAAATTGTCACCTTCTTAAGGTAAAGGGTAAATTAGTAGAGGATGGAGCCAAATCAATATGGGGAATATTCTGACGCTCATTTTCTTTTTCTTCAATCGATCTATTTGCTTGTATTTTTCTTTGTCTTTCAGCCTTTCTTTTGTTAATGTTTACTTGCTGAGCTGACCGTTCTTCCAGGAGATGTTGCTTATATACGATTTGAGTGTCTGTGTCTCTTGTCCTACTTGACGTGTCCTTTTTTTTTGGGTGGCATGTTGTTAGTAGATCGTTAGTTAGTAAACATACGCGGGGCAGTACGTGTGGAGTCTCCCTAGCAACGGATTTTATGTGCGCAGCTGCGACTGCCCAGTCAGCACTTTCCCCAGCAATGCTGTCCTTTATTTGCTTATCATGCACGGCCGCGGCTACGCTATTCACTGTGTGCCTAACTTCCAGTGTGTGTGCATCCACGGTCTCCCCAGCAATGATATCCTTTATTTGTTAATCATGTGAGGCCGCGACTACGCGATTCACTGTGTGCCGAGCTTCCAGTGTGTGCGTCCAGGGTGCCGTGCAGATCTTACCGAGCCCCGCACATGCGCTCTTCACCAGAAGACACACACACACGGACACCTGGACGAATACAGGGGTTTTATTAAAGAGGATGAGTGTGTGTAAACTGGTAATTTTTAACATTGTGTTATCTGTTCTTTTTTTTGTGATAGAGTGCAGGCGATGTTCCAGGCAAACCCTGACAGTTACAATGGTGCTGTTAGAGAGAACTACGTCTGGTCTCAAGACTACACAGATCTGGAGATTAAGGTGCCCGTGCCAGTTACCATTACTAAGGGTCGACAGGTAAATCAAAATTATCCTAACTGGAAGCACTTACTGTTTTTTTTTTTTTTTAATATTGCCAAATTGTGCATATTTCAGTGAATCTTGCTTTAAATGTGATTCCCTCTTAAAGCAGAAACAATCTTTAAATTCAGTGGTTGTATTTAATTTTTATATGGTGGCACAATTCATTTACAACATGGAATCCCAAATTAGTTTTTGACTGCCTCCATGGTTACGTTTTGTGTTAATTTTGTTTGCCTCTTATAGTGACTTTGTTGAAGATCAGATCACATTTTTTGAGTAATATAATGGAGAAATACAGATAATTTAAAGGGATTCACAAACATTTTCTAGCAACTGTGTATATGTGAAAAATAACATGTTTAAATAGTCAAAGGCTCAAATGTAAACCAGAGCTAATTTGAGTAAGTTATTACAGTGTTTGATGATAGTTGTGGGAGTGACAGAGTCTTAATAGACACAAATTCAGTTCTACAAACTTGAGAGACAGTATTACCCTTAGAACTGAATCAAGGAATGCCATGAGATTGTTGTACAATGTCAGTAATCAGTGGCTTGATGAGGAGATCCCTGGAAACTGGGTGTCAAAAGAATCCATTCTTTCTGAACAATATTTGGAAACTGCTTTAAATACTGTAATAATATAAGCCAGGTGTTGATTTGTTCAATGAAGTCATTGTAAGGTGATAAGCAAAACTGTATCAAACATTAGTTAACAATACTGCGACCTAGAACCTCTAATTTCAGAGATTTACATTTTGTCACTTATCAGCTGCTTTTATCCAAAGCATCTTACAAAACAGTTTTTAGTAGATGTCAGTCTGGGGGTTGTTCTGGAACAAGTGTTACAATAGAAGATTAGAACATTGACCATCACAAGTGAGGAACTTTAAACTAAAGTGAACAATACAAGTGATGTGGGGTGTTGAATGTTTCCAAGAAACCTAGTGCTATGTAGCGCATTATGATATGAATAGTACTTTATATTATCATCCATCCATCCATTATCCAACCCGCTGAATCCCAGCCAACACAGGGCACAAGGCAGGGACCAATCCTGGGCAGGGTGCCAACCCACCGCAGGACACACACCCACACTAGGGCCAATTTAGAATTGCCAATCCACCTAACCTGCATGTCTTTGGATTGTGGGAGGAAACCGGAGTGCCCGGAGGAAACCCACGCAGACACGGGGAGAACATGCAAACTCCACGCAGGGAGGACCCGGGAAGCGAACCTGGGTCTCCCAACTGCGAGGCAGCAGCGATACCACTGCGCCACTGTGCCGCCCATATTATCATTATAATCAATTTAAATACATTGAAAACAAAAGCTAATTTTAAATAGTAGCAAGAAAGTTATACACCCAATAATTTCCCTTATTAAGGTGTAGGAGAAAAATAATAAAATAATCTTAGCTGATGACAGCCAGATATTATAAGCAGACCTTTGAAGCTTCAGTAGTCCTGTCATTTTCTAATCCACTTAATCCAGACTAGGGTATCAGGGGGTGCTGGAGCCCATCCCAGCTATCGCAAGGCACAAGGCAAGAACAAACCCTGGTCAGGGTGAGTGTGCACACAAACACACACTAAGGCCAATTTAGTGTTGCCAGTTCACTTAACCTGCATATCTGTGGACAGTGATAGGAAACTGGAGCACTCAGAGTAGCACACGGGGAGAACATGCAAACTCCACACAAATACCTTAAATAATAGTTGCCCAATGACAGTTTTATTGATATTCTTTTTGTAAAATTGTTTGATGTCATGTTTATTTTTTCATTATATCTAAGTTTTAATGTCTATTTTTTATGTAGCTACAGCTTTAAAGACATATGACATATTCAGTTATGTAAGCATAATGAAATAAAACTTAATTGTATAACAGTAGTGTTGATCAAGTGCACACTTGCCGGTTAATATCAAACCTTTAGATTTAATTTCAAATAGTTATTATTATAGTGAAATAGGAAGGCAGTATTAAAAATGGCTGAGGTAGCAAACAAAGAAACAAAATCAATCTGCTGGGTTGATCACTGCCTTGGTTTTGTATATACTGTATATATAAACTACTGCTACTTATCCAAGGCAGGTTACAACATTTGAGATGCAATTGGTTACATTTTTTTTTCCAACTGAGTACAGGCAGGTGAAGTGACTTGTTTTTTGTCACGCAGTGTCAGTAGCAGGATTTGAACCTCTAACTCCCTTTGAACTCCATATTCTTAAACACTGTGCCACACAGCCGACCATATAAAGCACTTTGTGTGATGCATGTGGGGTACACTAGTGCACATACTGTAGGCTCAACAAATGAATAACTGATTTCCACAAATATTCAGATCACCAAAACATACCAGACATCAAAACCATAAAATGTTTAATAGCATATTACAGTATATAGATGGAACTAAAGTGTAGCTGCATTTCCTTGATGTTTCCTAACTGTACAGCTACTCAGCTGAGAAAAGTTCAAGCTTTCAGTAATATGCGTATCACAAGAAATTCCACATCCCAGTCATTTTGTTTCTGTCTTTTTAGTGAAATTCAAAGTAAAAACGGTACATACAAGTATAAGCAGAAAATTTCATAACGCATGCGTAAATTGGTTTCTTACCCAGTGATGTTTCAGTTTTACTTTTTTTGGAAATCTTTCAGCCTAACCATGTTGCAATCTGTGGCAAAATGTCCACTGCTGCTGATAAAAATGAATTGAGAAAAAAGTCAGGTATGTGTGTATTTAACACAGATTGGCAAAGGGAAAAAGAAAGTGGGAGAAAAAAAAAATACCTATGTATGGCCTGCCCCAAACCAAAATCCAAAAGCATCAACTTATTAACAGACTGGCACAAGAAAAGATTATAGCTTTTTAAGTAGCACTGTATTATTATTATTATTTTTTTTTTGCTGGCTTTTCCTGCTGACGGCTCCAGAGACTAAGTCCAGCATTCCACCTCTCTGACTTTTAGATAAACGGCAGAGCCCATGTACTAATAGTTACCACTGGTTCTTTTTATTCTTCCTGTCGTCTTGCATAAATGAGTTATGTGGTCTTCCTTTTAAAGACTGCAACTCTCAGACCAAGTTCTTCCCAGTTTTCTCTGCTGTATGACACTAAAGTATAACAACATTTATTTTTGTGGGGGACTTTTTTTTTTTCTCTCCAGTGCAGTGCTTCATTGCTTTGCTGGATGAAATATATAATTCAGAATTTGTATATTATATAATAAAAGTGTTTGGGAGTTTTTCAGTAAATAGATACAAATATGTCTGATTTTTTTGGTTCTCAGTCTCACACAATGGTGATGCCAAAGTTGTATCTTCTGCCAGGCTTTGTTTTTGCAGCCAAGTCGTTGGAATAATTCATACAAAGAAGTGTCACAACATTAAGTGACTGAGACTGCAGTGTTTTGAATCATAGCATTTCTGTTTAGAAAGTCATTTAGTGTGTGAATAGGCACTTATTAATTCTTTGTTGATAAACATTGATTTTATTGACATTTATGGTTTCAGGTGTCAGTAAATCTCCAAAGCAGCTCAATTCGTGTGGCTGTGCTGGAAGGAGGGAGTGAAAGGATACTTATGGAAGGCAAACTCGCTCACAAGATCAACACTGAGAACTCACTCTGGAGTCTTGAGCCTGGCAAGTGCATCCTGGTATGTGGTGTGGTGTTTTTTTTTTTTTTTGCAAGTGTGCTTTTAATGATAAGATGAATAATTTGAAAAGTATGGCCCAGTCCACAGTACTGCATTTTCTTTTAAAAGTGCAAACATTACTCTCAGTTTCTACATTTCGTCCCCTCTACCCCAGTGTTTTCAACTCCTGAAAGTGGATACTTTTAAAAACACTCTCCAGAGCTATAAACTTCTTAAAATGGAGCCTCATCCTTGTAATGTGGGCAGGCAAAAACATTTTTTTTTTCCAAAAGTGCAGACTCTAACTGTGCTCTTATTGGTTCGTGCCTATTACATGGCCCTTTCCTGATGAGATGTTGTAATGAGCAGGATCCAATTACCTAATCGATCACCCTTCACGGAAGAAAACCATATTTCAACATCGCAGGGTTAGAAGAGAGCTTTCCATTGTCCTGGTTGTATTGGTTACCTGTATGCATCTAAATTGCTTTATGTATTGTCTGAATGTTGTAATCGTACACAAAAGGCAAACAATTTCCTGTTTACTTCAGTTTTGCAATAAATCCCGTGTCTGGGGGCATTGCCATACCTTCAAGGATTTTTTCTGTAATGTCACATACATTTCTGTCTTTTTGGTGCGGATGGAGCTACTTTTGTGAATGATGTGAAAATGCTAATATGGAGAGAGGCCATTTTAGTTTTAAAAAGCGTAGTTTGGACATGACCTGGGACAAAAAGTAGTCTGATTTTTTTAAAAAAAAAAAGAAAAAAAATGCCATCCAACACAGTAATCAATCCATTTCTAACCCATTTATCCAATTCACACGAGATCAATGGCTATTTTTTTCAGTAGTCCTGGACAGATCAGCAGTCCATCGCAAGGCATACTCCTGCATTTATGGCCACTTTGTCATACTTTCACATGGCAAAGTGAAAAGACCTTCTGTAACCTGGCAGCTGTCTTCAACCTCTGTGTGAAGTCTTTAACGTAGGACTTATTCTGTGTTTACTGGGTCAGCAGTTTAATTCTTTTAAACACACTGGCCAAGGGAGCTGCCTGAAAAGTGGATGTGTAACACGTGACATATTTAATGTACTTTCAGCAAACAACTATTTTGTTTGGAAATTATAATTGGAGAATCTGCAGTTAAAATGTTATTTTTGTCTTTATGTCAGGTAAACTTGAATAAAAATGGAGAATACTGGTGGCAAGCTGTACTAGAGGGTGAGCAGGCAATTGACATTAATAAGATCAACCGTGAGCGTTCCATGGCTTCAGTGGACGAAGAAGAGCACGCAGTCCTGGACCGCCTTACCTTTGATTACCATCGTAAGCTGCAAGGCAAGCCACAGAGCCATGAAATGGTAGGTAGAATTGACTGACAACTAAGGATGAGTTGCTGATAAGCACTTTTAAAGTCTGAGCTAAGTGCAGCATAATGGTGGTAGGCAGAGCTGATACAGTAGGTAGTATTTGTTGCTGAAGATTAGATTAAAGGCAGAAAGAGGTTAAGCCCATAGAAACACAGGATAATATGTGACCGTGACAAAATGTCATTGATTTTGGAGGTTTCAAGGTGACATTTGGCCATGAAGTGATGGCAGGAGTGTAGGGAGTACCTCAGAGTACTGCACCCTCCACCCATCCTTCTGCTGATACCAGCATAGAAGAGAGTTTCCCCCACCCACAATTACAGCAGCCAAGGTAAGCAGAGAGCTGAGGAGACTTTGTGACAGCAAAGCAGTGGGTCCAGATGGAGTATCGCCACGACTGCTGAAGGCCTGTGCATTGGAGCTGGGGAGTCTTCAACAGCGCATCTTCAACCTGAGCCTGGAACAGAGGAGAGTGCCGAGGCTTTGGAAAACATCTTGCATCACCCCCGTCCCAAAGGTATCATGTCCTAGTGAGCTGAACGACTTCCAGCCTGTCGCTGTGACGTCACATGTGATGAAGACCATGGAGTGGCTGCTGCTTCACCACCTGAGGCCACAGGTCCGCCACGCCCACAACCCTCTGCAGTTTGCATATCAGGGGAAGGTGGTAACGAAGGATGCCATCATCTATATGCTACACCGATCCCTCTCCCACTTGGACAGAAGCGGTGGTGCTGTAAGAATTATGTTTTTGGACTTCTCTGGCGCCTTCAACACCATCCAACCTCTGCTCCTTGGGGACAAGCTGACAGAGATGGGAGTAGATTCATAACCTGGTAGCATGAATCGTCGACTATCTTACAGACAGACCTCCGTATGTGCCTCTCAGGAATTGCAGGTCTGACATTGTGGTCAGCAACACAGGAGCACCCTGGGGGACTGTACATTCTCTGTTTCTGTTCAGCCAATATACATTGGACTTCCAATACAACTTGGAGTCCTGCCATGTGCAAATGTTTGCTGACGACACTGCTATCGTGGGCTGCATCAGGAGTGGGCAAGAAGAGGAGTATAGGAACCTAATCGAGGACTTTGTTAAATGGTGCGACTCAAACTACCTACAACTGAACACCAGCAAAACCAAGGAGCTGGTGGTGGATTTTAGGAGGACCAGGCCCCTCCTGGACCCCGTGATCATCAGAGGTGACTGTGTGCAGAGGGTGCATTCCTATAAATACCTGGGAGTGCAGCTGGATGATAAATTGGACTGGACTGCCAATACTGATGCTCTGTGCAAGAGAGGACAGAGCCGACTATACTTCCTTAGACGGCTGGCGTCTTTCAACATCTGCAATAAGATGCTGCAGATGTTCTATCAGACGGTTGTGGCAAGCGCCCTCTTCTACGCGGTGGTGTGCTGAGGAGGCAGCATAAAGAAGAGGGACACCTCATGCCTGGACAAACTGGTGAGGAAGGCAGGTTCTATTGTAGGCACGGAGCTGGACAGTTCGACATCCGTGGCGGAGAGACAGGCGCTGAGCAGGCTCCTGTCAGTCATGGAGAATCCACTGAACAGTATCCTCTCCAGACAGAGGAGCAGCTTCAGCGACAAACTGCTGTCACCGTCCTGCTCTACTGACAGACTGAGGAGATCGTTCCTCCCCCACACAATGCAACTCTTCAATTCCACCGGGGGGGATGGGTGTGGGGTAAACATTAACATTATACAAAATTATTGTCTGTTATACCTGCATTTTTATCACTCTTAATAGTTTTTTTTCAGTATGCTGCTGCTGGAGTATGTGATTTTCCCCTTGGGGATTAATAAAGTATCTGTCTAATCTATGGCAAATCACAATGCTGTTATTGATGACATGTAAAGGTCTGGTGCATTAGCCTGAAAGATAAACCAGGATATGGGTAGAACAAGCATTGGTTTCTGAGGTTGGGCACTATATACAGTGTATGACAAACAAGACATAAGAACTGTATTTTTTTTGCTTGGCCTTTCATTTTTATAGGCAGCACTATTGCACAAGGCAGCAAAAAATGTTTTTAAATGTAGGATACAAACCGTATATATGTCATTTGTACTGATCCATTAAATTATATGCTAATGTTCCTTGCTATTTTTCAGAAAGTGCATGAAATGTTGAAGAAAGGCTGGGATGCAGAAGGTTCCCCATTCAAAGGCCAACAGTTTGACCCCACCATGTTTGACATTTCCCCTGGAGCTGTGCAATTCTGATAGACGCTGAGACAGCAGTGAAAATGCTGCCAGTCAGCTGCTTGTCTAAAAACTTCTGATTTATTAGGACTCCCAAGACCTCATACAGGAGCTGTTCAGCTAACTGCAAGGCAAATGCCAGAATGCTCCATTTTTAAGGCTTTTTATGCTTGATTGCACATCACATTGCTGAGATTAACAGGGTTCTGTACTGAGATTCTACACACAGCCATTTTCTTGTCATGTTCAATACCTAAAAATATACAAAGCCAGGGAAAAGCTGAGGTGGATACACAGTTAATTTATTGACGGATTAAAAAAACAGTTGGTATGTGAACGCGTTCAGAAACTGCCTTGTAAAGACGACTTGTGTTCTCTTCAACTGTAAGCTTTCAGTTCAGGTATTGTAGGGCAGTGTGTTTTTATGAGCGTGCAAACCAAGAAAGATGCCTCTGATGTGACCGCTGGCCAGATGCATGGAGTGCCTAATGGTGACCACAGATTTTACTGGTGACATTCACTTCTGCCTTGTAAATGCAACACGACTTCCTTGAAAGTCTTGGTAAAGGGAAAGCAGCACTTTGGATTTTTTTTCCTTTTTTTTTATTAACTATTTGTGTGATTTCTGTAGTGTCTGGGCTTGCAAATACATTTATATTGTGTTTTGGAGTGAGATTTTAATTATGCTTCTCAGCCAGTTCTGTATTTTCGTGACTTATTTTATTGATACTTTGTTTTGCTATTCAAGCAGCACTCCAGTACCTCATGGAAAATGAGGCTGAATGTTTCAAAAATAATTTACCTGAATTGTAACCTTAATTAACATTATGAAAGTTATTGTGTTTCAGTGCTCTCCGTACCTGGTCTGACTGGGAACAGGATGCCTCCCACAGAAGCTGTTTGAAATTCAATGTGGTGGGATTTATTTATAGCAGATGGTGTTAAATGCTGTTTTTAAACTTTTGTGTGTTTTAAGCAAATTGGGGGCCTGACCTTCACAATTGAGAACTGGCAAAAGTACGTCCTAGAGAGTGCACAACCACTGTGTGTTATCACAAAAATGAAAGAACATAACAAATATTTATCCACTTGTCTTGGTGAAATTCTAGTGTACTAAAATTTAAAGTAAAAGGAAAAAGAAAATACATTATATCTGTGAAAGCACGTTGGGCAAGTTTTTATTTACATGGTTGTTAGTAGAATGGCTCAAATGAGTGCATTTGCATGCACTTTAATAACCTGCTTTTAAAAATGTCATATATATCTTCTTGTTAGAGGAACTGGGATATTGATCTCTTGAGAAACACACGTAAATGATTTTATAGTTTGTTAGTCTGCATATTTCCTTGCTTTGCATACACATCCCACAGCCATAGGTAGAAAACCGTGCAATCATCCACAAAGCTACATTTTCGGAGGCAAATGCTCGTATAATCACATCATTCCTTCTTTGGGTTGAAGTAATCTGTCTCAGTATTTCAGAAATTGCTAAACTTACGTTGATAAGCTGAACGTACAGTGCTAAGATCAGCAGCATAATCTCACGAGACACAGGCTCCATGCTTGTTTTTGGAATCACGGCTACCGTTGATGATGTTTGATTTCTCATTATGACATTTTTATTTCATTGGAGTATTTTGCTAAAGGTGAAACTTCATGAGTGGACTAGTACATGAGAACGGGGGGTTTAAGAAACAAGTTTTCTGCCTTAGCCGGATTACTCATTTTACCCGTTTTGTGTGTGCATGTAACCACACTCAGTGATACGGTTGCTGGGACTAGTAATACTGCTTTCTTTTTTTTTTTTCCTCATTTTATTTGTTCACACAGGCAGCAAAATATACAGTGCATTCACTCAAAAGCATGACAGAGGCTAGGGCTCACGTCCTCCTTGTGTGGAGTTACCATGTTCTCCCCATGTACACATGCATTTCCTCCGGGTGCTCTGGTTTCCACCCACAGTCCAAAGACATGCAGGTTAGGTGGACTGCTGATGCTAGATTGGCCCGTGCTGTGTGTTCACCCTGCAGTGTACTGGTGCTGTGTCCAGGGATTATTCCTGCCTTGTGCCTGATGTGCATTGGGATGGGCTCCAGCTTCCCTGCAACCCTGCTCAGGATTTAGTGGTTTGGAAGATGAAAGAACCGAAGAATTGGGGGAATAGTATTTGGCTTGTTAGGTTGAATGGCCCGTTCTTGACTAAACTGTTGTTGATGAACTTTATATCAGTTTCTGACCACAAGTGATCTGCAGCATGCAGGAACAGCTACAAGGAAAACCTGACTTTGTTGCCAAAACCAAATGCTGTGTCTAGAGATTTACTTGCAGGTGGTGTTCTTTTTTTTCATTCTGTAGTCGAGATCACTAAGGAAACAAAGAAAATGAATGCAGTTCTGCTTGAAAAAACACGGCACCTTCTATGCAGTTTTTCACTTCGTCCAATTCTATCCCAAGTGAGCGTTGGACTGTCTCTTTCCAGAAGGAAATTGCTCGATTTTTGTGCTGTATTTCGTCGTCTTCCCTGTTCCAGTTCATTCTCATATGACACATAATCCTCTTTTCTTTTTTTTTTTTTTTAATTGTGCCACCAGATGATAATTCTAATAAAAATTATGATTGTGACATTTAACGGAAAAAAGCTAAATTCCTGATTTAGATCAAGCAAATGAATTTGTAATTTACAGAATTATGAGATTTTTTGACCTGAAGGGTAAATTGGAGCAGGAATAAAAAATAAAATATTTTGTGTGTGAGAAGGCCAACTAGCATATCAGTCAGAGGTGCAGAATTTGTCAATTTGTGTTCAATGTATGCAAAATTTCATTAAAAAAAGAAAAGTAAGCAACTTGAATATATCACTTGTATCCATATCGTATGAAAAGTCCAAATATATTTAAACCAATCTGTTGCAGTGAATTTTCAAAAGTTTGGCTTTTTTTGATTCTGTGTCCTGAAAAGAATCTCCTCTCTGATGCACTTCTTTTTATCTGAGAGCGTCACACATCACACCATTGCTTTGCAGTGCTGGTGGTTTTGCTTTTAATGCGATGTTTCCAGTATGGCCGAATTCTGCACTAGCAAGTGACTTTTTTCATCCTGAGCAGCCTGAACACTGGAAATCCTGGATAGCCAGTGCTTTAGTCGAAAGGGTAATTCTCATTAAGTTAATAAATAATGCAGTGTTTTGATTACAGCCACTTTTTAACGTTTTATTACTTCTTCAAATAAATTGCAATGCATATTTAACGTAGTTTCTGCATTTTGTGAGTTTAAACAGGCAGTGATTTCCTGACACCACACCTCTTTGTAACTAAAATACATTTTTCTGAAATTTTCTTTTCTTTCCTGGGAGTAAATACATAAGGAGCATGTTGGAGTGTCTGAGTTTATATTTCAAATTTCATCATTAGTAAAAGTGAGTTCAAGTAAACCGTTGTCTTGTATTTTATTTCTAGAATGTTACGGTGATGGCAGTGGTAGTGCTGCTGCCTCACAGCAAAGAGACTGGGGCTCCCGTCCTGTGTATTCTGTGTGTGGAGTTTACGTGTTCTCCCCATGTCTGTGTTTGTCTCCTCCAGGAGCTCCGGATTCCTCCCACAGGCCAAAAACATGTAGGTTAGTTGGTTTGGAGATGCTAAATTGGCTTTTGTGTGTGTGTGTGTGTGTGTTTGCCATCCTCTTTAAGGATTGTTCCAGCCTTGTGAACAATGCTTGCTGGGATGGGCTCCAGCTTCTCTGCGACCCTACCCTAGCTGAGGAGGTTAGATCTCGATCTTTGCTGTGAGGCCTGAAATGTACAACAAAATTCCAAGGCCACTTTCTGTCTTTCACTTTCTCCTGTGATTTCTTTATTTTTAATTCTTCTATTCTACTTTGGTGAAAAATTTAGGCAAACCCACATTCTGCAGACCTACACAGTGGATGTGCAAAGGGTGGATACATCTTACATCTTTTAACTTTTATTTATTTTTTTTAAGGTGCTTTAATGCAACAGCCATGTCTTTCAGTCTGACTGCATGGGACAACTCGGCTCCCAGAGGAGTGATTTTTGTTAAAATTTGGCACATTTATTCTTCAAGGAAATTTTCTGAGACGGTTCGATTTTCACTGAGATAGCTTGTGCTGTACACATTTTTAAAATTTCAGAATCTCCCACTGAAAAAATTGGTGATTTTGCAAGCTTGAGCTATGAATTCGTTTGCTGTTTTTTTTAATTTGAACTTGATAACGGTTACGTCTACGTGTGTGAGTGTATATATGTTGTGAGCTTGGGTCCAAACACCATCAGGCTAGCACCAGCACTTTGTCCAAACACACGTTTATTAAATACAAAATAAAATCCCACACAGTACACAGTGCCCCCAGCACCAATCACACTCTACACGGGTCTACCTTCCAAATGTCCGTGGGCCGCCTTTCCTCTCCTCACGGAAACTTCATCCTGCTTCCGACTCTAGATTTCTGACTGGAGTGAGGCGGCCCCTTTTATTCCCAACCGGATGTGCTCCAGGTGCCTGATGACACTCTTCCGGCAGCACTTCCTGGTGTGGTGGAAGTGCTGCCCTTGCCTTCGGGTGTCGCTGGAAGGATCTTCCCCCACCTTCCCAGGTGTGGCGGAAGTGTCAATCTCCCAAGCTCCACAATGCTCAGGACGCCCCCCGGCCCATTGGGCTTGAGCCTCCTTGCTCCTTCCCCGTGGTCCCCTCGTGGCATGGGGGATGTAAAGACCACCTCCCGGTCCTTCCAGGCGTCCTGGCTGGGTCTGACCCCCAGCCTCCCGTGACAATATATATAAAAAATATCTCTTATTGTAATAAAAAAGATTCTGGGACGAGACGTGACTTTTTCAGAGAGATACTTTCACGTCCTGAGAGACAAGACTTTGTCTTAACCGGGGCCGGAAATAAAAGACAAAGAGTAGATGACAAAGTAGAATGTCGTAAAGAATTCAGAAACGTTGCTGCAATACACATGCAGAGCAGGTTAGAGATAATGAAAGTACTAAAATTCGAAAGTCTCAAAAAATGATGGTAAAGATAACATTAGTGCAAACAAACAGAAATTATTACTCGGTGAAATAATGGAACAGCAAAAAGAGATCGAATATATTGTTTGCATTTAAACTTTAATTCAGAGACTTGTAGATCGTTTAATTCATGTTGCTATCAAAGAAAAGTAGTGTTTCTTCCCAATGCAAAGATTTTTATGTTTGGTGAAAGTGAAATCCACATATGCAAGCGACAGAGACCCGAAGTGGCTGGCACATAGCACAGGCTGAACGAAGTAAGCAGGGGGCAAAGCCCCCTAGTGTGTGTGTGTGTAAAATATACATCCATCCATCCATTTTCCAACCCGCTGAATCCGAATACAGGGTCACGGGGGTCTGCTGGAGCCAATCCCAGCCAACATAGGGCACAAGGCAGGAACCAATCCTGGGCAGGGTGCCAACCCACCGCAGGACACACACAAACACACCCACACACCAAGCACACACTAAGGCCAATTTAGAATCGCCAATCCACCTAACCTGCATGTCTTTGGATTGTGGGAGGAAACCGGAGCGCCGGAGGAAACCCATGCAGACACGGGGAGAACATGCAAACTCCACGCAGGGAGGACCCGGGAAGCGAACCCAGGTCTCCTAACTGCGAGGCAGCAGCGCTACCACTGCGCCACCGTGCCGCCCCGTAAAATATACAGTGGGATGCAAAAGTTGGGGGTCACAAAACAACTCTCAAATGACCTGAAGACAAAGATTGTTCACCATCATGGTTTAGGGGAAGGATCCAGAAAGCTGTCCCAGAGATTTAAGCTGTCTGTTTCCACAGTTAGGAACATATTGAGGAAATGGAAGACCACGGGCTCAGTTCAAGTTAAGGCTCGAAATGGCAGACCAAGAAAGATTTCGGATAGACAGAAGCGACGAATGGTGAGAACAGTCAGGGTCAACCCACAGACCAGCACCAAAGACCTACAACATCATCTTGCAGCAGATGGAGTCACTGTGCATCGTTCAACCATTCGACGCACTTTACACAAGGAGATGCTGTATGCGAGAGTGATGCAGAGGAAGCCTTTTCTCCGCCCACAGCACAAACAGAGCCGCTTGAGGTCTGCTCAAGCACATTTAGACAAGCCAGCTTCATTTTGGAATAAGGTGCTGTGAACTGATGACACTAAAATTGAGTTATTTGGGCATAACAAGGGGCGTTATGCATGGAGGAAAAAGAACACAGCATTCCAAGAAAAACACCTGCTACCTACAGTAAAATATGGTGGTGGTTCCATCATGCTGTGGGGCAGTGTGGCCAGTGCAGGGACTGGGAATCTTGTCAAAGTTGAGGGATGCATGGATTCCACTCAGTATCACCAGATTATAGAGACCAATGTCCAGGAATCAGTGACAAAGCTGAAGCTGCGCCGGGGCTGGATCTTTCAACAAGACAACGACCCGAAACACTGCTCAAAATCCACTAAGGCATTCATGCAGAGGAACAAGTACAACGTTCTGGAATGGCCATTTCAGTCCCCAGACCTGAATATAATTGAAAATCTGTGGTGTGAGTTAAAGAGAGCTGTCCATGCTCGGAAGCCATCAAACCTGAATGAACTAGAGATGTTTTGTAAAGAGGAATGGTCCAAAATACCTTCAACCACAATCCAGACTCTCATTGGAACCTACAGGAAGCGTTTAGAGGCTGTAATTTCTGCAAAAGGCGGATCTACTAAATATTGATTTCATTTCTTTTTTGTGGTGCCCAAATTTATGCACCTGCCTGATTTTGTTTGAACAATTATTGCACACTTTCTGTAAATCCAATAAACTTCATTTCACTTCTCAAATATCACTGTGTGTGTCTCCTATATGATATCTTTAACTGACATTTTTTATCGTAACAACCAACGATTTATACAGGAAAATAATGACCATTAACAAGGTTGCCCAAACTTTTGCATCCCACTGTACATATGTTTGACTCATTTGGCAACTACTGAAAATTATGAAACACTTGTGCATTGTGTCAGAACACGTGATGGGGCTTAGTCAGATGTAGGCAGGATTTGATGACGGAGTATTATAAGAAAGGTACGGTATTGGACATATTATACAAGGTAAGTACCATCCCTTACTGTACGAATGCACTGGGTGGTCTTGTTATATGCTAACAATCCAGCTTCTGCCACCTCCTCACCCCTCAGGTGTTCACATCCATATAAGTAAACTTTAAAGTCAACTTAACTTATGTAGAAATCGTTGAAAGGTGTTTCTGTGACTAAATGTGTACTCGCTATTTCCATTATGCTAAAAACAACTTCATGGCTGCATTACTTAAAAGATTTCAGGGATTCCGTATTTCTGTGGCAATTTACCAGCAGAGTGCCACAGTGATCCGCTATATGTCATGTTCACATGCAGCCAGCAGTTTCAGCTTGAGAAAAAAGTACAGATTTTAAATCTCTGTTTTTGTTTAAGACGTTTTAGCCACTTCTTCTTCACAATCATTAACACCAGCACAAGAATCTGCTGTCTAGGAAAGCAATTTCAGCCACATATTATAACATGGTATTAAAAATATTTGACGTACACTACTAGTAAGAGGAGAAATTAAGGCAATCTGAAAATGACTTCAGCAGGTTTCGCTAACTGTGCCCAAAGAAATCTCACTACGGCACATTGTTCAACAATGGTGTGATCCCGCAATGGAGCATCCATGCTTCATTTGACCTTGGCTTCAACTAGACCAGTGGTTCTCAATCTGTGGGGCGGGCCCCCCTATGGGGGTGCGAAGTAACAAAAAGGGGGGCACGAACATGTGAATAAAGAAAACAAGAATCAAAAATATGAAAAAAAATCTGTTGAAACCAAAACAAATTAACTTAAACTAAATTCTGATACTAGAACAATAAATATAGAGTTAGATAAATGTCGATAAACGTTAAGTAGGTATAATAAAATATGCATCTACATTTCAAAAAAAATGTTAGGGGGGCGCGATTAAAACTGTTATGAAAAATCGGGTCGCAAATACTTGAAGGTTGAGAAACGCTGAACTAGACTAATGGTAGAGCCCTACGTTATGTGTGATCAAAATACCAATAAGCCATCATGAACGTGTTGTATAGTGCCAGCATCTTTTGCTGTTTCAGTTACCACATAATGTTCAAATTGCCTTTGTGTATATTTTTTTTCATTGTGTTGTCCCTGTTATTTTAGAACATAGCTCAGTTACAAAAAAAGAATCCCCTCCAAAAATATTTGAACAGCATCACCAATTCATTAAGTTTGTTTTGCTATTCACAGATGATCTTTGAGTTTGAGATTAAATCAAAAGAAGAATTTGAGATGAGAGTTCAAAATTTCAGCTCTTATTTCCTGGTATTGTTATCTAGAGATGTTAAACAGTATAAAAGATAGCATCTTTTACGGCATACCTCCCAGTTTTTTAAATATTGAAACAGACAGTCTTAAAATACACAACCAAATATTAAGTGTTATTTATCTCTTTCTTGCAATAACTGCATCCAGCCTGCAACTCATTGATAAAACGGTTGGGTTTCTTCTTTTATTGTGCTCCTCCGCCACCTTTTCCTCCTTTGTTCAGTTGGTAGTGTGTTTGGGGTCATCGTCTTACTGAACGTTGAAGTTCTTCCCGATTAGTTTGGTTGCATTTGGTTGTAAATTGGCAGACAAAATGTTTCTGTAGACTTCTGAATTCCTTCTGCTGCTACTGTCATGAGTTAAATTCTCAAATAAGATTACTGAGCCTGTTGCGCAGTCAACCATTCAAGCCCAAGCCAGGCCATTCCCTCCACCATGCTTGACAGGTGAGCTCATACGCTTTGGATTAAAGAGCAGATCCTGTTTTCCTCATCACTGTGATCTGTCCATCTCTTTGGCTGAGCTGAATCTTGGTCTTATCAGTCCATAAAACTTTGCTCCTCTACTTTTTTGGCTCATCTCTGTATGTGTTTGTACATGCTAATATGGTTTTCTCTGTACTTCTTTAACGTGAAGCCTGAAAGCCATAAAGACTGCTTTAGATCATGTATGTTAGGTAGAATGCCCAGTTGGGGCTGGATGGTCTCATGGCCTTGGAACCATGGCAGATTTTGTTTATTTTTCTCCAGCCCAACTGAAGTTGGTTTTTTTTCTGTGCTCCCGGCCATCATCCATCCATCCATTATCCAACCCACTATATCCTAACTACATGGTCACGGGGGTCTGCTGGAGCCAATCCAAACCAGCACAGGGCGCAAGGCAGGAACAAACCCCGGACAGGGTGCCAGCCCACCACAGTCCCGGCCATCAGAGCTTACTTTATTCTTTGTTACTTAGTTTTGAAGCCTAGTCTTATTTTTGTCTCATATAATCTTTTCTTTCTTCATCTTGTAAAGCACTTTGAGCTACACCATTTGTATGAAAATCCATCCATTATCCAACCCGCTATATCCTAACTACAGGGTCATGGGGGTCTGCTGGAGCCAACACAGGGCGCAAGGCAGGAAACAAACCCCGGGCAGGATGCCAGCCCACTGCAGTTGTATGAAAATCTGCTATATAAATAAATGTTGTTGGCTTTCTCTGTACATTTCTCTTAATTCCAGTATGACTTTCTGATTCGTACTACTGATAAGTGGTTTTCATTTTGTAGTATGGCCTCAATATTTCTGCTCTCAAAGTCTTCTTCAAATGGTGGATTGTGATACTTTCACTCTTGAAGTTGTTGATGTCACTGACTGTTGGTTGTTTATTTTTTTAATTTATTTTTTTCTTTAGAGTTCTCACAATGCCTGTCGTTATCAGCTGTTGTTCTCCTTGGCTGACCCGTTCCATGTCTATTCCTCAGTACACCAGTGGTTTCTTTACTTTCCAGAACATTCCAGATTGTTCTATTGGTTATGCCCAGTGTTTGTACCATGCATCTGATTGATTTTTCCCTCTTTTCTCAACTTCAAAATGGTTTGCTTGTCTCCCGTAGACAGCTCTCTGGACTTCATGTTAGTTTATCCTTTTTAATGACAAATGCAGTCCTCACTCCAAGGCTTAAACCAAAAGGTCACATTCAGAGCTCTTTATTACT
Source organism: Polypterus senegalus (assembly GCF_016835505.1). Taxonomy (NCBI): domain Eukaryota; kingdom Metazoa; phylum Chordata; class Cladistia; order Polypteriformes; family Polypteridae; genus Polypterus; species Polypterus senegalus. The sequence continues at coordinate 38,727,204 of NC_053164.1, forward strand.
TAAGTATCTTTAGCTGGACACAACTGGGGAACAAGAAACCCCTCTAAGTTCCATGTTCCTATATTTTTGCTTGCTGAAAAACTGTGTGGTCAGCTACAAAAGGTGTTATCTTACATATTGTTTAACAAATCTAGATGTCAATACCAGGTGTGGCAGTAGGGGGGCGCTAGTGCTCCCTTGAACTCTCAGGTACAACTCCAGACACCGGATAAAAGTCCAAGACTCTTTATTATTTTATTTTTCACAGTGCACCAAGCACCTTCCACACTACTCATAAATCACTAAATCACACAATAAATTCTCCTCCTTGCCCAGACACTTGCTCCTCTACCTCCCAGCTCAGCTCAGTGTCTGGACTGAGACATCGTCCTTTTATAGCCCCTGACCCGGAGGTGTTCCTGTCCCAACAGTCCACAGTTCCTATTTCCTTCCGAGTCAGGACAATCAGTTCTTCATTTTAACCCGGGAGCACGTCGTTCCTTCCCGTCACGTGACCGTGATGTACTCCCGGGTCATAAGGCATAAAAGAGCCCATAAGCCCCCCCCACAGCGACTCCTGGTGGTCCCCAAGGTATCCAGCAGGGCTGTGTATAAATACTACAAAGTCCATAAGGCCCTGCTGGACCTCGGGGCACAATCCTGCTGTCGGGAGAGCTCCTCCTGGCGGCCTGGGGGTGAGGACCGGCATGAGAAGCCAGCAAATAACGGCCAAAATTCTGAACTGTCACCTCATACTCATCTTTCGATCTCAAACCCAAATGTCTTCAGGAAATAGCGAAAATAAATGAATTGGCCTTCTCATTCCACTTTCAGAGCAGACTGTCTATCTTTATATATCATACGCTACCGTGACTGTCCATTTGTTTGCCCAGCATTTTAAATCACCTGTAGCTCGCAAACCGTTTGAACTATTGACCTGAAATTTGGTACACATATACTACGTGATGCCTACTATCCGCTTTCGGGTGATGATTGACCTCCAAGGTTATCCATCCATCCATTTTCTAACCCGCTGAATCCGAATACAGGGTCACGGGGGTCTGCTGGAGCCAATCCCAGCCAACACAGGGCACAAGGCAGGAACCAATCCTGGCACACACAAACACACCTACACACCAAGCACACACTAGGGCCAATTTAGAATCGCCAATCCACCTAACCTGCATGTCTTTGGATTGTGGGAGGAAACCGGAGCGCCCGGAGGAAACCTACGCAGACACGGGGAGAACATGCAAACTTCACGCAGGGAGGACCTGGGAAGCAAACCCGGGTCTCCTAACTGTGAGGCAGCAGCGCTACCACTGCTCCACCGTGCCGCCCTTCCTCCAAGGTTATTCCTCTTTTTATTTTTATTTTATTGTAGAATCAACACTCGGCAGCTGGCAGCAGGGTGGCTGGGCTGCACATGTGTATGGGTGCCATTCTCATTCCCTACCGCCTTTGCCATCACTTCTGCTACCTCTTCATATCTTAAATCATTCTTGAGGCAGATTGAAGACTTAAGTGCCAGCTTAAGTGAAAAATTAAGTAATTACAACACAAACACTGACTTAGTCAGCTTTAACGTGAAAAGACGCTGATGAAAGAAGAGAAGAAGCGGGCCGCTAGGGTGAAGAAAAGAAGAGCTGCTCAGGAAACAGCAAGCGCATCAACCTCTGAGCAAACGAATGCTAAACGTGCAGAGAAAGAGGATGAGAACTAGGGATGCTCAAGTCAAGTGCATTCACTGCACGTTATCGTGCAGTGCGCTGTTACTGGTATGTCATAAAATTGGGATAGCGACTCTTAGATGAAGTGACAAGAAGATTTTTAAAATGCTCCAATGTTGAAGCCATATAACCACATCTTCATTCTCTCCTGAATGTTTACACCATGCCTAAATTTTCCTACTTGTTTTTTTTTTTCTTGCAAAAGATAACAGATTTAAATGATGCATTACTGATTTGCTTCCAAATTTTTAGTGAAATTTAAAAACGAGCAAATCTTTAATTAATACTGCAGCATACATAGTGCATTTGGCTCAAGGCTGGATGATTAGGACCCTCACAGGCCCCTGGGTGACTTAGCAGAAAGTATATTATACTTTTACTAGCTGTGTAAGCCCGTGCTGTAAAAAGCCCCGAGTCCTAGAAACTATTGAAATCATCAGAAACAAATGGACATGTAGAGATGTCAGGTAATTGAAAGCAACTACTCTGGGCATCTCTCTCCTAGGAGAATTCGTTTTGCTGATGTGCTTGCCTCGCTTTTGCATTAGCGGCAGGAGGAAAAGTAAAAGGGATACCGTTTTGCTGATGTTAGCGGCTAAGCGACTTTGTGTTTCTTATGAGGTTTCGTTTTTGCTGACTTGCTGGCCCCTCTTATGTTATTAGTAGCTAAGTGAGTTTTCTGTTTCCTCGGAGGCAGAGCCCTTACCCCAACTCCACCTCTCACTTCCGGGCCGAACAGACGCACACACTTCCACGCATAGACGTTTATATTTAAGATTAATGCAGCATACGGACACCATGTCATTTAATGCAGTGCAGTATTTCTCACTCTTGATTTCAGCTCAAGACTTGATTGCTCGTCCCCCTTGATCATTTCTGCCCATAGACACTATCTTGTCTCATTGAGCGTGGGATTAGATAAAATGCCCCTTGCTGTCACGGGCCCCTAGGCATACACCCAGAATGCACTGGTGGTAGATACATTTTCCTGTAAGATTCTAAGTAATACCACTTGCACTTCTCAGCAGATCATCCACTTGAAGCTAAGCATGTTTGGAGCCGACCAGTACTTGGATGGGAAACCATCTAGGAAAAGCTTGGGTTCCTGCCGAAAGATGTGTTGGTGAGGCCTGCAGGGGGCGCTTACCCTGTCGTCTGAAGGTGGATCCCAATGCCCCACTGCAGTGACGGGGACACTGCGCTGTAAAAATGGCGCTGTTCTTCAGATGAGATGGAAAATCCAATACGTGACTCTCTGTCATCATTGAAGATACCTGGGCATCCTTTGTAAAGAGTAGGGTGAATACTGATGTATAGGCCAAACTAGATAGCCGACACCTGCCGTAGCATACGGCGGTGTAAGAGTAGGAATGCAAAACGGTACATTGCCTTCATCAACCGTTTGTGTCAAGAAACAACCCACTGATAGGAACAGGCAGTTGCCGGATCCCGGAATAGAGATTACGTTATACAAAAACCTTTTGACAGAGAAGATACTGTCATTCATTTTATAACAAAGGCTTAGGAAACAACCGTCACAGTATAACGAAAATAGTAAGGTGTATGGGAGGCCACAGGCAGAGTGGGGAAGGGTTTGGAAGAGGATGAATAGGAATCGAGAAATGCCATGTCGGCTGCGTGTGGGCGGGGCCAGTTTTGAAGTGGAAGCAGGATGAACCGGAAGAGAAATATATATAATAGATAATAATAATACATTTTATTTATATAGCACCTTTCCGACGCTTAAGATGCTTTTTCAATTCACAGCCTAGCCAGTCTGGCCTCTAATTAGTTCCTGTTTCTAATTAGTTATCCCTGTCTCGCCACTTCACCACCTAACAGCTCATGTGTGGTGAGCATACTGGCGCAATAATGGCTGCCGTCACATCATCCAGGTAGATGCTGCACATTGGTGGTGATGGAAGTGGCTCCCCACTCATATGTGAAGCACTTTGATTAGTGAGAAAAGCACTATATAAATGTAAAGAATTATTATTATTACTCTTTTCATGTTGTGTAATGAGCAAACGTTTTAATCAAAGCATTCCAAAGATGTTTGTATTGGGTAGCTGGGGCCTTTAAGCTGGCCCTGTATTGGGGTGAACACTGTGAGGGACTAACATTGGTTTCAGCTTTGTGTCCATTCTGCCTGAATAGACCCAGGCTCCCTGAGTCTGTCTCTTGGATTATCTGGGTTTAAGTGTCTTATGCGATCCTTTTTTATCTATTTCAGGGATTTTCTTTGTGAAATAAAGGATGCTTGTTGCTGCTTTGACCTTAATTGTCCTGCAGTTCCCTCACTCACTAACTTAATAGCCTTTTCAGCAAGAAGTTTCCATCAGACACATAGGCTATGAAAGTTGGTAAACATTTCCCCCACTGGCCATACTCTAGGTCATGTACAAATTCAATATGGCAGAATGCAGTTAATGTTCACTAAAATTCACAAGTGAAACTTACAAATGACAAATTTACTCTACAGGTAATTTCATGCTGGCAAAAAATGACAGTACTGGCTTTTCCTTGAATAGACTTACAAATACAAACCTGGAGTTGTTGTAGATTCCATTTGAGGGATCCAGGATCAAACTGATTCACTTACTAAACTCTGATCTATGTAATGGCCAGTACAGAGGGTAGCAGAGATGTGGATTCGAGTAACAACTTAGTCTCCTGTGATTGGTGACTGAGACTGACATACTGTTATGCTGACGTCATTCTTGCAATTGGAAACAAGTAGATATTACTACAGCCCTGAGTAAAATAGGCCTGACAGGTGGGCATGATCATCCATTAAATCATATCTGATTTCAACCGAGGGTAGTGCATATAATATTATTTATCTTGACTTTTAGTGCTTTTAGGACTGCTGGCACAAAGTTTTGCGGGTCAGATATATGCAGTACCATACCATCTGCATATAGTGCTATTTTCTGTTCAAGTTCTTTTCGATATTCATCTTTATCTCTGATGCATTTCGAAATTAAACAGCCAATTGGTTCAATGGCTATTGTAAAGAGCAGCGATGAAAGGGGGTATCCTTGTTGAGTACTGCGTTTTAGTTTGACGTAGTCTGAAATAATGTTAATACAAACTGAGGCTTCTAGACTAGTATAGAGTAGTTTGATCCATGCACATATGTTTGGGCTGAACCCAAATTTGCACAATGTGGTGAATAGGTAGTCCCATTCAATCATGTCAAATGCTTTTTCTGCATCTAAAGATAATAAGATTTCTGTTGTGTTAGATTTAATGGGTGAATATATTATATTAAAGAATGAATATATTAAAGAAACGTCGAAGGTTAGAAGTGTCTGCATTTAATAAATCCGGATTGGTCTTGTGATATTACAGATGGAAGCACTTTCCCAATCCTTCTGGCTAGAACTTTGAAGAGTCTCTTACGTAACATCAGTATTCTGGAATGAGATTGTTCTGCATGATGCACATTGTAGAAAGTCCTTATTGTTCTTAGGAAAGACGGTAATTAATGCTTGGCGAAAAGTTTCAGGTACAATTTTATAGTCTTTAGCTTCTATAAACGTTGCTAATAATAGTGGAGCTAACTTATTTTTTATAAAATTCCACTGGGTAGCCATCAGTGTTCTAACTTCGGATTCAACTCAATAAAATTAAAAATGACTTGCAGCTTGACTTGGGCTTGAACATCAAAAACTTCCACTTGAATTTTGACTTATTGTCAGTGTTCAATTAAAGGTAGAGAACAAGTGCTTGAAACATGCTCCCACAGATTATAAGATTTTTGTTCAGAAATGTAAGAATGAATTGTCCAGTACTCTGCACATTTGACTGTGTTACTACATCAGTACATGCACTGAACCACGCTGTAGGCCACATAATGGAGGAGAAGTTAAATGTTTTAAAAAGTGAGGCTGTTCTAAAGAGGCGAACTGAGGAGAACACACACTGTTTAGGACAACAGTTCTTTATTAGCTTCAGCACATAGAATAGTGAACACTTCAAACCCCAATCTGGCCAAACTAGTCCATAAGCATCCCCAAGAAAACTGTTCAGATCAGGCAGAATGTAGCTGATGCTCCTTCTTTCCATCTAGACCTGGAATACTAAACAGGGGAAGACATGGTTGCTCAGCAATTAAAAGTTGTTGTCTCATCGACTCATTGTTTGTGTGGGCTTTACACATTTCCCTCTTATCTGTGTGGGTTTTCCTCTCACGACCCCATAGGCGTGCATGAGAGTAGGCCCTATGGTGGGTTGGCGTTCTGTTCAGGGTTAAATTCCTGCTTTGTGCGAGATGCTGTCTTAATAAACTACAGCCCCATGCAACATTATATTGGATTAAGTGGTTTTGAGAATATTATGTTATTGATCTGGCCAGAGCTCTGGCACTGGGCTTGGTGTCAGGGCAGGGAGTATTACATAATGGCATCATTCAAAAGGGCCAGAATAGGAGCAGCAGATGTCCCCTTGTCCCATTTTTTGCATTATTGCATAATTTCCACATTTAATTTCACAAGACCTTTTAGAGCTTTTTACTGAATCTGGAAGAGAGTCTAATGGAAATAAAGACTTAAACGTTTGGTATACAAGATAATCAGGCATGTGAGAAAGTTATTGACCTCAACTCAATTAATGGATAATCTGAATCTGCTGTTTGTGTGCTTTAGTTAAAACTTAGGCCAAAATTAGGGCTGCCCATACAGAATAAATCTGTCTGGTGTAGGCTCTTACCATCACAGTTAAGTTGAGGCAAATACACCACAGACAACCTTGATTCTTCAAAATCTCAACATGTCATGTCCATCTGGAAGTGACTACAAAGATATTTTTAAGGTTCCACCACTCCAAAGGCTTAAATACTGAGAAAATCTTCCCTGGAAGGGCCATCCAGTCAAAATTTTCCAAGACATGATATGAATTTTCACAATGATGATCTCCAGTAGGTTTCATCCGTGACTTGCCACAGCTAAGGTGATGGTGAGTCCATCATCAGAAAGAGGCCAAGCACAATTGTAATCTATAGTAGTGAAGCAATGCTAACCACTGATAACACATGTGAAGAGCTGTTTGTGAAAATGTACCGTGATGAATGTTCATTGACCCTCGTACATTTTTCTTTTTTAATTACTCGAGATGGAAAACACATCCTGCAAATGTGGCTTTTGTCACTTCATCTAAATTTGTTCAGTTAGAAGATTCCTCCATCCCTCTCCATTTCTCAGTGGCTAAAAGATGTGTTACCTTATCTGAATTTGGAAACAATAAAGTTAAATATAGTGCATATATGTTAATAAATTTAAAAAGTTTATTCAATAAGGATCTGTCTAGTTATTTTACTGGATAAGGCCATCATTCCTGGACACCATTCTTCCTTTCATCCTCTTGAGCAGTCTTAGGCTATGTCCACACTACTACCTTGTCATTTAAAAATGCAAACTTTAGTCTCTGTTTTTGTCTTTCTTTCCCATTACCCTGATATTTTTAACCCCCCAAAAACTGAGACATTTGAAAATGCTCTCCAGAACCGTATACTTCTGAAAACACAGGCTCAGCATTGCAAAGTGGACAGGTGAAGAGGGAAGCTCTTAAAAACACAGATTCTAACAACACTATTTGTTGATGCTTATGCAGCCCTTCCCTGATTGGATTATGCTTATTACATCATCACATTCCCTGATTGGTCACACTTCATGGAAGAAAATCATATTGCAACATAGCAGTCACAGAAGAGTTGCTTTGCATGGCACTTTTTGTGTTGCTTTCCTGCATGCATCTAAATTCTGTTTTGTACAGTTTGAATGCTGCACGAATGCGCAAAAGTCAAATCATTTACCAGCCAATACAGTTTTGTGATAAATCCCACAGCCAGCAACATTACCATACCTTCAAGGATTTCTAGTGTAGGAAAACATATGCCACATTTATTTTCAGTCATATTGTTGTGGACGGAGAAACTTTCATAAATGAGGTGAAAACTTTAATGTGGATGAAGATCATTTTTGTTTAAAAACACCATCAATATGGACGTAGCCTTTACATTTTAGTTAGACTTTCCTTTCTGTTCAGTGCTTTACTTATGTAGTTTACTTGATTGTTGTCCATGTAAAGTCTGCACATTCACTCCATGTCTGTATGCTTTTCTCCAGGTATTGTGGTTTTTCACCCGTATCCTAAAGACATGCATGTTAGGTTAATTAGTGATTCCAAATTGGGCCATTGTGGGTGCGTGAGAGCGGGCCTTGCATTGGCATGGTGCTCTATCCTGGGTTGTATCCTGCCTTGCACCCAATTCTGCCCATTCCCTGCTGATTATGAATTAAATTAGACAGGTCTGAGAATGTAGCAGGCATCATACAATTCAAAGAGAAGAAGGGAGCAAAATGAATGCATTAAATAAGAAAAAAAACTATATTGTGTTATATTAATGGGATGTATTACCTGAAAACCAGTGAAGAGACTTACAAAATAAATTACCAGGATGATTATCAAAAGAACTTGTGAAATGGGCAAACGAGTCAAAAGTGGAACATTTTTGCCAACATGGGCCATATCACATCTGGAGTAAAGCTTATTTCACAGCAAGACACTTGTCGCAGAGGTGAAAGATAATGGTGGTCAGGTTAGGGTGTTATTTTTGAGGACTTTTGTATGGAGCTGAGCATTGTACATAAATGAAATGTGGACTGCATTCATAAGAGACAACAGAATAATTGGTAGGGCAAATAGATAGATAGATACGGTGGATCAATCAGGTTACAAATGAAGGTGTTCCTCAACGAGAAGAGAGGAGAAAAGGAAAATATGGGACCTTCTGGTTAAGAAGAGTACAAATCTGATCTCACTCACCATCTGATAATTTTGAATGGGCACTGGGAGTGCATTTAAGATTGAAGCCAAGAAGCACTTCTTTATTCAAAGAGATGTTGGAATCTGGAGCAAACTACCGAGACGTGGAGTTGAGGCCAAAACCTTGACAACTTTCAAGAAGTATCTAGGTGAGATATTGGAATTTAGCTGTTAGCTAAAAAAACAAGCCTGATAGACTAAATGGTCTCCTCTTATTTGTATAAAATGCCTTATGTTCTTATATGCTAGAAGGCAGAGCAAGGAGGCAGTACATCAGCCTGATGATTGAAAATGTTCACTGTATCAATTAGGAGAAAGCAAGGAAAAAGAAGCAGTGGACCACTGCTGTGACAAAACAGCGTTAGGGTTGATGACCAAAGCAAGAGAAAGCAGTCCTTCATCCAAGGTGACTTATAAGATCAGGTTATGTTATGACCATTTATAGGTAATATTTATGCTTAACTTGCCTGCCTTGTTCAGGGTCACACAGTTCCAGACATGGGAACTGACTGACAATCTTGGGTCAACACCAACAAGATTTTTTTAGGAGATTGTTAGACCAGAATGACTGAAGATATTGGAGTTTTGTGATGTTCTGAACTAAGTCTCACTATGGTGTTGTGACAAAAACCTGAAAAAAACAAAAAAAACAGTTCACATCCAAAAACTCAGAAATGTGAAGACTTGAGGAAATCCTAAAAGGAGGAGAGGAAGAAAAATCTTTCCATGGTGCTTCACGGCACTCATCAATAATGAAATTAAACATGTGGCCGTCGTTATAGAATGTAAGTCCAATTATGTTTTTCACATTGGAAATTGGGAGTTACATAACTCTCTTTAATAAAAAATAAAGGTAAGTTTTCAACTTTGTTTTGTTCATTCACTGAATTTCCCTTTAATCTAATATCGGGTTTCAGTTAAAAATTTGATAACACTCACTCTGAGAAATACACAATAATGCAGAAAATCGGACCCAAGTACAAACACCTTTCATGGCACTTTAGTGTACCTGTGCACCTTGTGCCTGCTCAAAGAATGTCATCTACTTTGACAATGGCACATGGCAAGGCTAAACCTTGGTTATCTACAGCACCAAACCTGGAAATTGTGATGTCAGATTTGCTGCATCACTTTGCATGCGGACCACGGTTTGTGGACACCTTGATGCTATTAAGCTGCTTTTCATGACCATCTTAAACTAGTATAACTGAGAGATGATTGGTGACGAGGAAGAGGATGAGGGACAGGAAATTCTGGGAGAGCCACCCGAGAATCACTAATGCTTTCCATTGTGTGAGCTCCCTGTTGTTTTCATTTCTTCCTCTTCTTCTTCATCTTCTTCTTCTCCTTCCACTTCCTCATCTTTTTGTTCATCCTCATCTTCATTGCTCTCAAGTTCTTCCTTTGTGTGGGCAGAGAAGGAACTAAATCTTGGTACTGAGGAGGTCATTTGATAGCTGGAAAATCCATAGTGCTGTAGATTTCCTGAAACCACTTTGAGACGGGCTTCTTCACCCTCCAGAAGTTTCCTGTAAAGTACAAGAGAGATCAGAAGTACGGTGGTTTGTGTGGCATGAGTCTACATGAAACACAAGAATCATTGTCTTTTTTTAATAAAGTTTGTTATTTTGTAATAACCCAGTTTTTTTTTATTTTTTAATAACCCCTCAACTTGGTCATAATATCATTAAATTCCACATTTTGTGATTAGTTTCTACTATTTTCCTCCATGCCCCCACCTTACATATCTCCCAGTAGATGTATACATGTGGCACCTATACTGTATCTCCATACTGAAACGCCAATGTTGACATGCCCACTACTGGGTCAAGAATCAACAGACTTTTACCTTTAATTAATATATATTCAGTAGTCATTTTATTAGGTCCTTCTGCCCCTCACCCTAAACAGCCTAACTCTACAAAGAGCCAGCTATATGGCTGCAGCACACAGATGGGTCAGGAGGTTTATTGGTTGTTTGAGCAAACATTAAAATATGCTTGTAATTCGATGTCCATTTAGCCTTGATATGTGACATAGTGGTTTCAGCATCCCAGAAAGAGCTGGATTTTTACATAGAGAACGCTAGGGTAAAAAAAAAAAGCTGAATGCCCAATAAATGCTGCGACATTCTATTATGGCAACAGTCTACGACTTCTCACATAGGTATTTTTAGCAAGATAATGTGCCATGTCAGAAAACACACATTATCTCAAACTGGTTTCACAAACATGATGGTGACACCAGTTTATTCCATTTGCCTACACACTCCAAAAATCTCAGTCCATCAGGGTACCTTCGGGGTCAGGTAGAATGAAAGGTATGCAACATAAAAGTGTGGCTGAAAAATCTTCATGTACTGTGTGATCCCTTTGAGTCAGGTGAAACCAAATTTTTCTGACTCAACCAGCCAATGAAAGTTCAGCAGCACTGTGATTGCATATACATGAGGTTGATTAGCATGCTCCATATAAGGATGTTTCAGGGTGGCGTTCGAGTCGCATTCACTTACGCATATTTACAAGGTGACTGTGAGTTGTAAACAGTAAACTGAGTAGGAATGCATGTAAAGCAGGTTTTATAAATCAGATTTTTTTTGTGTGTACGTAATTTTTAGTTTTTTTGTTGTGCACATATTTTCGCAATCGAATCCACACAATGTTTTATAAATGAGGCCCCAGATCAATATGTACAAAACATTATTTCAGTGTTGGCAGGCCTCAAACTAAGCAGTGTGATATATAGCGGGTCCATGGCTCAGAATAACAGGCCAGTTTTTAAATAAATAATCGCCGCACTCACGGCTTATAGAGGGGGTGTGGTAGTGTGGCCAGAGTGGTTCTCAGGCGCGACGTGGTGCAGGCGTTTCCTCGCTTAAGTGCACAGATGAGGAATTGTCCATATCCGTAATTGATGCCGGGAGCTGCTAATCGCTGCACCTGTGCCACGTCCCCATTATTTATAGCAGGAGTGCGAGTGCGGAGGGGAAAGAAGAGAATAGAAAGACACATTAAGCGGAGATTAATGGATAGAAAGAAGGCAGGAGTTGAAGTAAACCGGTGCTTATCAGGATGTCTCAGAAGGAGGCACAAGGATCACTCCTACTGAGCAGCCTGGAGCAGGAGTGATCGCTGTGCTCTGGGATGTCTTCTTGATGAGTGTAGCCTGGAAAGACAGCAGTGGGAGGATGTTGAGCTTTTGCCAGGAGAAGGGAGCTGGAGCAGGGTCCGGCGGCTCTCTGCAGAATGCCATGGATTAGGCAGCAGGGACACGGGCCAAGTATAATGGATGTCTGCACCTGTTGGTGTACGTCTCTCTGTACTGCAAAGCCTATGAAGAATAAGCCAGAGAGGCATCAGTTTGAAGAGGGAAGCACCTGAAAATGAAAGATTTGTAATGTTCCTCACAGTATTTTAACTTCGGTTATAAAGGATTTATTTATTGGATTTTAACCTCCACGTTTCATTCTGTTTTTAATGGATTATTTATTTATTGACGTTCTGCAATTTCTTTTGACCTCTGGATTTATTTTGTTCATTTTTAATAAAAGCACTTCTGCACTTTACACCTTTCCCCTTGCTTCATTTGGTGTCCTCATTGTCCAGCTCATCCGGTTACATTACCAAAGGTGTTAGGTTTAAGGGCTACCCAAAAGGGAAGTGGGAGCATGGGGCAAGAACCCACATCATCACAAGCAGCAAACACGTGGTTCTGTGGTAGTTAGTGCTACTATTAGACATGCAGTGTACAGATTGAGTCGCACAGTGTGTGTAGGTGGAGTGTTCTTTCTGTGCTATTGCCGCTTTTTCTTTTTCACTTCTAAGCTGTTCAATTCTGAACTTGAGGTGTTTCTCTGTCAGTGTAGGCACTTCATAGCCTAACAATTTTCCTAAGCAGTGTATGGTTGTGCGGCTTTCACTTTACTTTGCATTTAAATCTCTATTGCTGTACTTTGTCAGATGATGTCAGAGAGTATCACAATGATCTGATGCTGACACAAAACAGGCATCACTGTCTCATTGCTTCATGGTTAGTGATGTGAAAGATGCATTAACTTGTTTATTTCTCTTGTCATTAGCAAAAGACAGACAAATAGTATTAGCTTGCTAGATTAATGATAATGTTGGACAAATCTGCACACATAAAGAAAAATTCTGGTATGGTCCCTAAAAAACTGTCATGGTAAAAACATCTTGGCTCCCCTGTATTTAACTAAGTAAGTTAATAAAGTGAGTAAATAATTGTATGCATATTGTAAATTAGATTGGCAGTCAGCATCATGTACATTTCACCCTATCCAGCTTACTGCACCGACTCAGTTATGATTATGAATGAGCATCTTACCTGTAAGCAGCAATTTCAATATCTAATGCCATTTTTACATTCAGTAGGTCCTGGTAGTCACGAAGATGGCGGGACATTTCCTCTTTTGTTGCCCTCAATGAGCCTTCAAGTTTCTTAATCATTTCCTGAAAAAAATGCAGTCATGACTACCAAGTGTCCATGCATTCCCCAGTCTCTAGGCCTGAAGAGTCACCAAAAATTTCTAGAGATCTCGATCATTCGGTGAGATTGCTGTGAGACCACATGACCTGCCATCTCATAAAGTGCTTTGGGTGACATATTCTATGACTTACCTGGAATCCATTGATCTCCTGCTGGTGTCGGTCCTCAATCTCTTCAATCTGTCTCTCCATGGCCTTGTTGTTGCTTCGCAGGGCATCGGCTTCTAAGTTGCAGGCTTTAAGCTGTCGACGATACTCACTGATCTTCTCCTTGGACTGCCTGACAGCCTCATCGTCACGGGTCGCTGCCTCAGTCACATTAGCATACTTGGAAACATACCACTCCTCAGCCACCTGCTGGTTCTTCAAGGAGAGATTCTCATACTGAATGCGGATATCTTTCAGTGCTGTTGATAAATCAGGTTTGGCGATGTCCACATCTACAGATACCTGAATACATGAGAACAAAAACATCCAAAGTAAAGCATTGAATGTGTTAAGGGTGACATCAAGCCTGCCTGTTGGATTTAACTGGATGGATGAATGGATAGCAAAAGAAAATGAAACAGACTGTGATCAATACAAAGACTCAATGATTTACAGCAGATTCAGATAGTATTCAGATTATTTCATTTTATTGTGTTATAGATTTAATTTCAAAGGCATAAATTTGCCATTTATTCCTATCAATCTACATTCGATAACCCATAATGCCAAACTGGAAACATGTTTTCAGAAAGCTTTGCAAATTTATAAAAATCAAAAAATGAAATCTCTCATTTATTTAAGTATTCAGACCCTTTGCTGACCAAACTGTGGTCAAGTGCAGCCTGTTTGTTTTAATTATGATGTCTACAACTTGATTGGAGTCCATCTGTGGGCAAATTAATTGACTGGACATTGTTGATTTTACATTGTTCAGGACAAAAACCAAGCCATGAAGTCCAAGGAACTCTTTGTAGGCCTCCGCAACAGAATTGTGGTAAAGCATAGATCAGAGTAATAATTTCTAAGGCTTTCAGTGATGCCAGGAGCACAGAAGCCTCAGTAATTGTGAAATGGAAGAAGTTTAGAATCACTAGGATGCTCCCTAGAGTTGGCCATCCAGCCAAGCTGAGTAACCAGGCAAGAAGGTTCTTGGTCAGGGTGATAATGAAAAACCCAGTGTTCACTGTACCAGAGCTTCAGGCATCCTTTGATGAGATGGGAGAACTTGTCAGAAGGATGCCCAACTCAGCAGCACTCCATCAGTCAGGTGTTTATGGTAGGATGGCTTGACAGAAGTCACTCTTGAGTAAAAGACATATGACAACCTTGGAGTTTGCCAAATGGCATTTAAAGGACAACTCAAAGCACTATGACTGCAGAAAACCAGGCACTGCTCATGACCTGCTTAACACCACCCTTACATTGAAGAATGGTGATGGCAGCATTGTGTTATGGGGGTGCTTTTCATAGCAAAAACAGGAAGACCACAAGGATGAATGCAGCTAAATACTGTACTGTAAAATCCACCTCAAAGGTACGTAAAGAGAAAGTATTCTTGGGCCATTTTGATTTTTGTATATGAACTTTACTCAAAAGAATGAATACATTTTAAATTAATTTTCTCTTTCAGTGTTTTGCTGTACAATAAAATGCTTTTATAATTCCTTAAAAGCAAAACATTGCATCTCAGTTTTTGAAAATATACATATAACAACAAGACACCCTACAGTGTTCCCTTACAAATGTTCCTTATATAAGTCTTATTACATTTCTTAATCTTAATTCTCATAACATTATTAAGCTTGGTACACCTCAGTGGATATTTCTTGCTCAGCTTTAGTAAGGACAACCACTGTTTGAGCAAAGGACTGTGGCTATTGTGAGGATCTGTGAGGAAGGAAGATAGGAACATTTAAATGCTACTGTGGAGCACGTTATTTCAGGATTTTACAGTGTTTTTATTTTATTATTGAGTGCAAAACAAAAACAGGCTATGGTGTTTTCCCCCAGTTGCCTGCTTTTCATGTAAAGCACACTAATCGGAAAGCAAATTATTATATACTGTATTAACCGACGCCCGCCATAGCATACGGCGGTGTAAGAATAGGAACAGAAAACGGTGAGAAAGGAATTCAGGAATCAAGAAGAAACAAGTACTTCTTGAAAGACGTAGTTGTGAATTGGTGTTTTGCTGGAGACGACAGATAATGAGTCGAAAGATCTAACCCTAGAAAAAGCCATGTACAACAATAGTTTTGTTGCATGTATCTTGGACTTCCTGGAAATGTGGACGGTAATATGATCACTTTGCCTACACGTACTGTACGTTGTTATTTTCAGCCTTTGCTTACAGTGCTTCTGATAGTCCTTTGTATTGTTCCACGCGCAGATCTTGTTGATGTAATCCGAGATAGTTTAGACGTGCGCCCTCTGTTTTAACATACGCATCTATGACGTACTGATAATCTGTACGCGTAAAATTGGCATTGAGTAAGCCTGATTAGGTTGGCGGTTCTTTTATCGGGAACATGTTGTAAATCTTTGTGCCAGCTAATGTCTCTGTAAGGGAATAAAAGTGGGTAAACCATAGGATCGCAATTCATATTGAGCATGGAAATCTACTTACTGGAGTTGCCTCTGGGATAGATGCAAATGTCCCTTTCGGTTCGCCATCTTCTCCGACGAAAATCGCTGCAACATCGGTGTGACATGTTGGGCCATTGTATCGTCGTAAATCCTGCCCAGGGTTTTCCTTCAACAGCATCTGTACGAATGGTTTTCGATTGGACTGAGCGATTTCATGCATGTATTTGTATGATTTAGTGAAGGGGTTGATGGTTCTGAGCATGGAATCTAGCTGGAGAAGTAAAATTTTGCTGCATGCAGAGTTTGCTTTATTTTGTAAGTGTACTTCAGTAGCTTGCGCTGTGTCAGAAACATACAACTGTCCATATCCTAGAGAGGTAGAAGTGTTAGCGTATAGTGGAGAGATTTGGCGATAAATTTGCCCATGTATTTTAAAACAGTATGGTCCGTGGCCAGGAGGCTGAGTTATCTGTGCACCCATGGAAGCAAACGCTAGAGAAGAGTTGTATTCTCGAATGTGTTTACGATAATTTTTACCTTCTGTTTGCTGTATAAGAAGCTGTTTTAAAGACACAGATGGCTCCTGCAAAGGTGGTAAAGCTACTTCAATTGAGAAATGCCGTGTCGGCTGCGTATGGGCGGGACTGATTTTGAAGAGGAGCTGCAGGCAGTGTGGGGAAGGGTTTGGAAGAGGACGAATAGGAATCGAGAAATGCAGTGTCGGCTGCGTATGGGCGGGACCAGTTTTGAAGTGGAAGCAGGACGAACCAGAAGAGAAATATATATATAAGAAATAGTTCTTGTCAGGAGTAACTACATTTGCTGAGGGTTTCCAAGTACTTCAAAATACTGTAGTTCAAATGCAGTTACCAGAAAGAGAGAAAACTTCACAAGGTCTAAATATCCTCATTTTACAGATTTTATTCAAATTCAAAACAAATGGTTCACCAAAACAATCCATAAAAAGGTTGATAATACAAACAAAAAAAAGGGAAACTTTTTGTCTGTGATAAATATCTTTGTTAAGATTTTCTGTTCACCACATACTTTATACTGTACATACACATGTTTAGAAAACTACATGCCCTTAATGCCTATCTGCCTTACAGTTTATGTGTCTTTCTAGCTGTTTTCAATCTAAGGGCTATTTTATCATCACACAAAGCTAACACTTACAACATTCCAATTAGCTTTAATTTATGAGGGATTAAAATGAATCTTCCATTATCTATGTTAATGCTACATTATATTCAAGTTCAAAACTAAGCACACTTAGCTAAATTTACCATTACCATTAACTTAAAAGATTTGGCTCTAACACCAGACGTAAATTGACTTGGGCTCTGTCCCTGCTTTGAGCCAGTTTAAAGTCTACAGTTAACCTAACACACTGGGGTGAGTGAGACATAAAAAAAGTTTTGAGTCATGGAGACAGCAGGGGGCGACAAACTCACTAGAATGTCTATTTTTTTTTTTTAGAACAAAAGAATAACAAAAGACCATCCAATTAAAAAATATCCCCAGCACAATAATAATCATATACATTATTAATATACATTAATACTAATGGAAGGGTTTTAACCACTGGGCTTATGTGACCCGGCCTCTAAGATAAATGTTTGGTCCCTCTTTTTTCACATAATGTTTGAGCTAGAGACTTCTTTGGCAGTCCCACATACTTTACTAAAGTTTCCATTTACTAAAATCAAATTGAAAACAACTCAAGTTTATTCTGCTCTTGTAATATTTTATGCACTCTCTGTGCGGAGTTTGATCATTAAAAGATTCAGCTCAGAGCTGAAGTGGCACACTCAGACCCCTATTTATAATAACAAGGCTTTAGTGATAGGTTGGCATTCCTGTTCTTTCCCTAATTGGTTTAATCTGTTGCTTACGGGATATTTATGACAATGACATTATAACAATGGCCTCAGTACGCTCCATCACCTGTGTATAAGATATGGAGATCTCTCCAATTCCTTTTTCTTTTATTTGCAACATCTGACTTTGCTGAAATAGTATGCTGTCTTTGCTGATTTTATTCTATTAAAACAGTATTATCTTAAAGTGATCAATATTGTTACCACACACTGATATTTCAGAACTCTACAATCGCTGAACCCCAGTAACACTGGAGCACCACAGCACTTGCGCTACATTTTTTGTATGAAAATGTCCTATATAAATAAATGTTGCTGTTGTTGTCGGAGTGGGTCACTCGGCATGTCACATTATGCGACTCAATTCACCGAAGTGTGCTACTCACTATCGCTGCCAACTCGCTAAGACTATGTAAGTAAGGCTATGACTGAAAATCTAGCAATTAGATGAATGATTGATTATTAGTATAGCCACAGAATTTGTGTATTGAGTCATCAGTAATTTCAACAGCAAAAATCTTTTCCATGGGACTTCTGATTTGTTTCTTAATTACACCTGGAGTTAATGGGAATTGGCAGCAGCAGCAGGGTGGCACAGTGGTTAGCAGCGTCCTACGTTTGAATTCCAGTTACTGTCTATGTGGTGCCTGCATGTTCTCCATGGGCTGATGTAGGTTTTCCTCTCACATCCCCAAAGACATGTGAATTTGGTTAATAAACAAATCTAAATTGTGGGGGTGGGCACCCTGTCCAGGGTTGGTTCCTACCTTGTACTTGACGGTGCCAGGATAGACTCTTGCTCTGCAATTTATTCACCACATATTCAGATGCTTGGCAGTATACAGAAGCATTTTTTAAATCTTGACGAAAACCTGAATGAGATTAATCAGAACTGAGAAATGTATATTATGTTTAAATCAAGACATGCAGTAATGCATCCATGCATGGCTTTTGCTTTTAGTAGAATTATTTTTGTATTTGGCAGAATTTGTTTGGGTGTTTGTGTTGGAGACCCCTTCAGATTTCAGCATGTGTAAACACTTGTTTGTATCCCTTAATATTATCAGATAGGAGCTGAGCAATGTGCACCTTGTGCCTTATGTTGTCAGGATAGACTCCCATTGCCCCAAATGGGATTGAGCTTGTTAGCAACATTTATGGACAGTATGTATGGCTGTTTATTAATTAAACAAAAAGCTTAATAAGCTAACATGGAGAAACAAAAGCCAAAACTCCCGGACTGTACCTCATGTCAAAATGCTTTCTTGTACAGTAGTAGACCATAAAACAAAATTAAGCTTTTTTGATGATTTTGCATTAGATTTCACTCCACAGTTAGAAGACTTGCACAGCACCCTAACTAAAAAGTGCTTCTGTGTTCCTGAAGCCATACTTCTGCTGCTGCTAGACTTGCTTTCCTTTACTGGGATGGATGGAACTCGCTCGGCTGAAGGCCCGCTATGTGAAAACCAGGATTCTTCACTTCTTTCAAACAACACCATCTCATTACTGACTTTCCACAAATTGGAAAGAGCACAAATAGGCTTCCTTATGGCTTTTTCAAATTTAGCGTGGACCTCTTCAACAGAGGGTGAAAATCAAAATGCATTATGCCACGCGTGTGTGCATGGGGGACAGTTTAAGACAGGGGTCCTCAATCACAGGTGTCCTGGAGGGCAGCAGAGGCAGCAGGTTTTTTGCTCCAACCCAATTGCTTAATAAGAAGCACTTGTTGCTCAAAGTAACACTTCTGCTTCACTTTAGTTGTCTCACTTATTAAGATTTTGAACCCTTATTGCTTATGTTAGTCTTAACTCTTTCAGGGCTGATGTCGACTTTTGTCAAAAGGAGGAGTTGACGTTGGTATTTGGCTGTAAACTGTGACAAAGCCATTCATTATGTTTTAAATGGACTCACTTTGCTAGAAGGAAAGTTAGATTCATTGGTTTGACCAAGATTTCCTGCACCCACGTGAGTAGCAAGGCGCAAACAACGACAAAAATGGCACTGACATCTGGTGAGAGATCAACGTGAATGTGTAAAGCAAAATACTCCATGGTCAACGTTCTACCTACTATCTCTGAACTCTGGACTATGACTTGTCAGACTCAGATTTTAAAACCAGTGATCGAAAACGAATGTGAGGTTCCAACTTCAGTTGACTGGTCCCCAGCTAATTGTTGTACTGACAGTATTCGCCAGGGAGGAGTGCCAGTTAACAATGATAAGTGGTAGAAATCAGATTGCAATTCACTCCGACCGTGTCCCAGCCACGCAAATTCAGTCTGGCAGAAAGACTGCCGCATATTCTTAGCAAACTGGCAGCCGCAACATGCAGCAACAGAGGTTTTATGTTGATTTCTGTGTGAAACCATTGCTTTTCAGAAACTATGTTTTTTGTAAAAAAATATTCAGCCCTCAAAGAGTTAAACAGCTGCATTCTTAATCGCTCCTAATTAGCAATAACATGCAAATGACAAAAGAGACCCACCTTTCCCCATTTACCATTGTCACCTGTGTGTATTTATCATACACTATTGGGTTTAATTAAATACTTGGAAGGAAAGTGAAGAGAAAAAAGTGAAGGACTGAGAATTACTCGTCCATTTTAGCCTTCAAATCATTTGGATGATATCCTTAGAAAAGGGAAGAAAATCTAGGATATGAGAATGACCAGACATAGAGTTAAAGCAATAACAAGCCATGAAATTAAATTATTGGCAAGATATGCTTTCTAATTAAGCAACAGGGTTAGAACAAAAACCTGCAGCCACTGCAGCCATCCAGGACTTTGATTGAGGACCCCTGGTTTAAGAGCTCCCACCGGAACACCACAGGGCACTGTTGATTGATACTTTTTTTTTTCTTCTTCTCTCTGCAGAAGGGAAGATTGGTGACCATGACATGTCTGATGGCATTTCCAGTGTCTGCCTGCTTGGACCCGTCTCTTCCTGCCAGGAGACCATAAGACTGGAAGCTTTGCAATCTTGAGCAGTCTATTTTGACACTCGCATGTTTATGAGATTTTTTCTTTTGCTTTTCAATGATTTTAAACCCACATTTTTGTTTTTTTACAATATACAGGGTTGGCCTTCGGGTGCCCCAAAGATTTATAATCTGTTTGTTTCATTATGACAAGCACAATGTCTTATGAAAGATAAATTCCTGATATTGATTTTGTTTCTTTTTTCATATTACTGTGGTTACCTTCAGGGGAGAAAAATGGTCCTGGGCTTTTCATACTTCTTCGTATGCATGTGCTGCATGACCTTAACTGGATAAAGCTTGAGACAGAAGTGCCTTTTAATGCATGATTTAAAAAATATATCATCGGCAATCCTCATTCTAATAGGAATGATGAGACTCCAGCCCTATCACTAAACTAAGAAGTTCAGATTGGACATTTGTACTCAACCCCACTGATAATGAAATACATTGACTGTGCTATGTAAGTCTAAATAAATGTATTTTATTGTTGTTTGTAAGCTATTATGTGTCATATTTTTATACCCATCTGCCTTTTATTATGTACTGTCCTTTTAAATGTGGCTGTATTCCTTGTTCTTTGAAGGTGTTCCCCAAGAGTTGGGGCCACCCAGACATCGCTACTCCTGACTTTTTAGCCAGAGAAACAGGAGCTCTAGCAGGGGCCCATTAAAGTTGTGGAGTAGAGTGTCTTTTGTATTTATAATTTTGCTTCATTTTCAGTCATATTGCTCTGGTTATGGGATTCTGTTTTTCTGTTCAGGACTTGTTTGGTCAAGAATTGCATTTTAGACAACCTTTGTGGCTATTTTTGTTCTTTAATAAACTATTCCCTTTTAGCCTTATGTCCACACGAGTTTTTATGGTTTCCTTTCCTTGTAAGGCATTTTGGGGCTGTTTAGATTCATACTGAACTTTTAAGTCAGTTTTCCCCACTTTGGGCCTAGTCAGGTTGAAGCATGCAGGAATATTTTTGTGGCAATCTGGTTTGGGTTAAGTCTTTTCTGGGCTGGCTAGTAAAGGTCCTGGCCTGTTTTATATTTTTTGTGGCCTCAAACCCCTAAACAACTGAGTATATATTGTAAAATTATAAAAAAAAAAAAGACAAATAACACCAAATTGCTTATGAAGACAAAGCTGAGGATTGTTAAATTATTGAGGGAAGCTTAATAATTATTTTGCACTACATATGATGGAGCTATGCTCTACTGACCATTAATGCAGGAATACCGTTGGATGAAGTGAACTGAGCAGAAAAGCAACTCAGAATGCACAACACATCAGACCTTGAGGTGGGTGGGCTACACCAGCAGAAGACCACATCGGGTTCCTCTCCTGTCAGCAAACAACAAAAAGCTGAGGCTGCAGTCAGCACTGGCTCTACAAAACTGGTCAGTGGAAGTCTGGAATAGCATAGCCTGGTCTGATGAATCTTAATTACTGCTGAGGCATGCAGACGGTAGGGTCAGAATTTGGCATCACCTGCATGAATCCAGGAACCCAAGCTGCCTTGTGTCAACAGTCCAGGCTCTTGCTGATGGTTTAATGGTATGAGGAATGTTTTCTTGTGACACTCTACACCGATTAACTACTAAATAGTCATCACTCAAATGCCACAGCCTGTTTGAGTGTTGTTGCTAACCATATGAATCCATTGATGGTTACAATTTACCCATCTGCTAATGGCTACATCCAGCATGATAATAGACCATGTCTCAAAGCAAAAGTCATCTCAAACTGGCTTCATGAACATGACAATAAGTTCAGTGTTTTTCGGTGACCTTCCCAGCCACTGGATCTGAATTCAATATATTTGGAGTGCAGTAAAATGAGGGAATCACAGTGTGAATGTGCAGCTGACAAATGTGCAGAGCTTTAATGATATAATCATGTCAAAATGGATAAGAATTTCAAAAGAATCTTTCAAAAAACTTTCAGAATCCATGCCATGAAGACCTGATGCTGTTTTGAGAATAAAAGGATGTCCTACTGAGTATTAGTATAGTGTTCCTAATAATTTGCTCAGTGAGTGTATATTTCTCTTAATATGTTGTAACAAACATATTTCTAAATACATTGTGTACTTGTATAAGGCATGCATTACCGTATGCTGTGTGGCAGCCCATGGTTCTAAAAAAACATTCAGGGTTTATATTAATATCTGGGGGTGTTAAAAACAGTCTTCTCAATGAATTCATTTTTTGAACTCCTTATAATTCACTTTACGTTGTTAAGTAGGTAGATGTGTCAGCATGTGAAGTCAGCAATGTATTTAGTGCTGAAACATACACGGTAAGCTTAATGTTTTCTGACATTTTGATAAAACTGTCAAAACAAAAGTTAAAGTGCTAGGAATGTGTTACATGTATTTCTCTTTAATGTTAGTTTCTAGAGGTGAATCCAGTTGCTGTGTGTCTAACGATTTTAACTGTAATGGGTCTGCAATATCAGAGCACCTATTCTTAAGCAAATGTTCGATTAGTGGAAAGCTGGATTCTCATTCAGCGTAATGAAATACGAAGCAACACACTGCAATTAAAATGAAACCTCAGCAAAGCAAAAAGCAGGAATATTAAAGAACTAAAACACAATTTAATTGAAATTTCACTCTTTCATTTACCATTTACAATTCCAAATACTGATGACAGAACATTGCAGGTTACAACCTTACTACTTACTTGTCCAAGTTTAATAAATGTAATATAGAGAGTTTTTAACGTGAACACTCACCAGACTGTCCACCCAAAACCAAACACTGCATGGTCACCTAACCAGCCATGTACACCTGGAGAATAAACCGGCTGAAAAAGGCATAAAAAAGAGCATTTCTGGGTTTATTGAAATGACTGGTGCCTTCAAACTCACTAAATAAAAAATATGAGGATAAAGATCTTATAAAGTGATATTTAGTGAGGCGTTTGAAATACTCTGATATGCTGCACGTGTCATAATGCGATTTGGTCTGGGGTAGATCTCAACATAAGAAACACCTAGGAGATATCTGTTGAAAGATATTTTCAATGCCAAGGCAATATACTTATTATGTACTGCAGTATGCAAAAATGACAAATAGATATTGAAATAGATATGTTCTAAAATATATTGTATACAGTAGTATAACTAGAATATTATAAATATATTTAAAAAATATTTAAATATTTTGTAAAATGTGCCTTGCAGTATATTGTCCCTAGTATTTTAAAATATATGTGTATATTTGGGAAAATATATTTTAATATGCAAACATGGCAATAAATTACACACTTTTAGTATAATACAAAATTTTGATGTATATTTAACCCTGAAGTATATTGCTATATATATATATATATATATAAAACATGTTCATATTGGTAACAATAGATTTTATAAAAAATATCATTGTGGGGGTTGCATGCCATTAGTAAGCAACAACTTCAATAAGGAGAACATCAGCAAAAAAGTGAAATGAGAGTCATGATGATAATGTCATTTTTAAAAACAAACATAAACATCAATGCTCTCTATATTCTAATAAAAAATAGCAAATCCGGTTTTGAATTTGGTTGAATTTTGTTGATACCACAACATTGTAACTTGGAAATAACAATTTGCTCGATGAAGGTAGAATTTCAGTTAAAAGCAGAGATTGACTGAAATGACAGAAGCAAAACACATTTCTCTACCCCGTAGGTATTTGTATTGGGTATTGGGTAAATTGGGTATTTACTAATTAGACCATCGAACATGGCATAAATATTTATCTTTGTTTTAGGCTTGTGAATTCTAGAAGTTAAAAAATGACATTTTGACCTATAAGTTCACATCCCACACTTTCTTACTATGTGGTCTTTTAAACAGCTTATAATGCTATGTTTAGATAGATAGATAGATAGATAGATAGATAGATAGATAGATAGATAGATAGATAGATAGATAGATAGATAGAGTTTATTTAAAATTTAAAACAGGCTGAAACTTGAATAACTTGCACTATACTGTAGTTGAGAGTGTAGTCACAGTAAAAGCTGATATATAAAATATAAATCGATTGATTAAATGTCCATCCCATACAGGGATCAAAGCATTGTGTTATCTTGGACATCTAATAAAGATGGACGTTACTGTGTCTTATGTGCCCAGAGATCAATATTCTGATTTTGTGTTGGTTGCTCTCAAAGCCACCGGAAAAATGAATCTGACGGGATTAAACAAAAATAAAAATGTTCTTTAATGAAAAATCATTTACCGATTTATTCCAGATTTATATCTTTTTGAAACACTAGCACTTGTTCTATATATGCTCTTTTGACTCTAAAATGCTGAATTGAGCATCAATCAATGAAAATTTGGTTAAGAGGAGCTTTGACCCGTTCTTAGACCTTAGACTAAAACCTGTGATAAAATGTCCTACCTGACTAGACTGCAAAGAAGCCTGCAGCTCCTTCAGCTCCTCTTCATACACTTTTCTGAGGAAGGTGATTTCCTCCAGCAGATTCTCGACCTTTTTCTCCAGCTGTAAGCGATTCAAAGTGGCATCATCCACGTCCTTTCTGTAGCCCGACAGGGTGTCTTCGGCCACCTCCCGCTGTTTGCTCTCCTCTTCCAGCTTTTCTTTAGTCTTGGTCAGCGCATCGGCAAGCTGAGCGCAATACAGCTCGGCCTGGCTCTTCTCGTGGGTCAGCTCCTCCACCCGGGAGCGCAGTTCTCGGATCTCCTGCTCATAGACATCGTGCAAACGGGACGGCTCGGTCTGCTGCTGCCTCAGTGCCGTCACCTCGGCCTCCAGGACCTTGTTGTGCAGCTCCAACTGATGCACCTTCTCGATGAAGGACACGAAGCGGTCATTTAGTCCTTGCAACTGCTCTTTTTCATTGGTGCGGATGATCTTCAGTTCATTAGTCAAAGCGGTAGTACCGGACAGGTCTACGTGATCGATTCTGGCCGGGTTGCCTGCTGCAGAATAAAGTGGACGTCCAGTGCCGGTCTTGCGGAAGGTGGTCGAGTTAGTCACGGACGAGATTCCGGAACTCCGAAAAGCATGAGGGGAGCGGTAGGTTGGACCCCTCGCCGTGCCGTTTGACAACCGAGAGGAGAGTCGGGGAATATCTGCAAACATCTTGCGGCAAACAAGCTTCTATGCGGTACAGCTCTTCTGAGGGACCCGATTGTAGATGTCGCTCTACTGACTCTGCTATAACAGAACGGCCACCGGCTTTTATACTTTTGCTGCAGAGAACACGCCCATTTGAGGAAGGAATACAAAATGCAAACCTCTGCAGATCTGCTTTCCCTGAAGGAAATCAAAAAGCAGTTCACTCTGCCGCAGAAGGTCTTGGGACAAATCTTAGAGATGAGCGTCCAGTCACGTTAGGGTGTCAACTGCGCAAAAGCAGTCCCTGGGGCCAGCAGACCGACCACTCCCATGTGATAAAGCAAAGCGCTTTAGTATGAAAATGCATTCCACTGAATTCTTTTTAAAATATATTTATTAAGTATAAATATTTTTTCAACTGTCAGTACTGTATCATTCATTATACAGAAAGTGGCAAGTAGAGTTTCAAGTGCGGCTACATCGCAATGTCAAGAATTCTGGGTTATCTTGATATTAAACTGACCGGGTATCGATATAAAGATTTCTCATCCAGCACTGCGTTATTTTCCAGAAGCTGCTAGAACAGAAGCTGCTGCTCACAACCCTATGTTGTAAACTGAAATTTGCTGCATGACAAGAGTGGGGACAACAGTATTTTTTTTAATAAATTCAGTTAATATCTTGAAGAAGCGCAGTGGTAGATTTTGGATGCAAAATCTTTCAGGGTTATGCAAACTTATGATACCGTGCAGACGCACCACAAACTCTGGCATAAAATATGGACTGAAACAAAGTCCAACAATTGCACAGGGGCAGTATGCTGGCACCTGCTATTTCACCCTCGGGAGTGCGAATATTTTTGAAATTTGGTGACACTGCTATTATCATCCTAGAGGCATTTCTAATTTTTTTTTATTCTTTCTAATTCTGAATAAAAGAAATGCATCCCGCACTGCACACACACACACACACACACACACACACATGGAGTGAATCTTGTCTTCACTGCAAATCTTTAAGTGTTAATTAACATCTACAATCACATCCATGGGAGTTGCAAACATTAACATCAATGAGGATGTTACGCGTTGCATTCATTTTAGGGTTTCCTAAATTATTCAGCTGCCCAAACCTGTAATGAGGCTTCTTGTTTAGAAAGCCAGGGAAACCCAAAAATCGTCTTGGTATCCCCAATTACACTCTTAAACATAAAGATGTCAACAGGAGCGGACTGGGTCTCAAAACCGGCCCAGGCATCCTTCAATGAGTGAGATGATGAGGTCGACAAACTCGGCCCATTATTCATTGTAATTTTCTTAAAATTTGTGATGAGTACGCGGTTCGCTACTTGCTATGAGCCTATGATATGAACTCTATCTAAACTGTTGCCATACTTAATCTGTACACGGTTGTTTAGACACAACTTAAAATTTGAGGACATGCTTAGAAATAAAACTTAATGAAAAATAAAACATTAGTAACACGGCTTAACATGTTATTAGAGTACATGTCTAATGTCAACTGTCACGTCCAAGTGCCAGTACCTTGTAGGCTATAGCTGCTCATTTACAATGGAATAAACTATAACTGAGGTTATAATGAAAACCTCACATGATTGAAATGTTCTATTAGCTTAACGATAAACTATAAATGTTCTGTCCTAATATGAAAAATTCCTATCCTGTGCTTTATAACTTTATTTCATCATACTAATAATTGCAGTTGAAAACCACTAATTATAGCTCACGCCGACGACCAGAGAACAATAAAATGCATAACACATAATCTGAAATAATTATTAGTACCGAAGAATTTAAATACTAGATATGAGATCAAATGAATTGCAATAATATATATGTTAACTGAATGTAGCGGTATCGAAACAGAAATCGGCTAAAGGCAGTTTTAACCAAATTTTTCGCTGCAGCGTACTGACAACTAAAACAACATGATGACGTAATACAGTATATTATATAGGACTATTTAAATCGCAGTACCAGACAGATCATGTTTAGTAGTTTAGAAAATTAATTTTATTGTCAAACAGTAACCAAATGCCCTAATGGCATGGGTGTCAGAGCAGTTCTTCAAGGCGACACCATATTGAAATAATTTTTGGTTCCCAAACGACCCATCCACATGAAGATTCCAGAATGAGTCTTAATTTAATGAGATCCATAGCAGGCTCCATACAGAAAATAGCCATGAATAGATAGTAACAGGTGGGTCCTGATTTTAAAAGGACTCTAGCGGCGTACAGTACAGGCTATATCCAGCTTTTCTTAATCTGTTAGCGTCCTATAGTCTATATCATACATTAAATATTTCTGGATTTTCCCCCATTAAGAAGTTTTTCAAAGCTCAAAGAACAACTTCATATACAAAGAACCCATCCCAGAATCAAATGTTGCTTTATTAAGCAATACCTCTAAGAGAAACCACACAACCAGGAAACGATAAAGTACCATTAAAGAGCCAATGTTTTTGAGACTGTACTTTACAATAAACCATGGCCAAACATGTGAAATGTTACATTAGTACCGTGGAACTGCAGGGGTGCTCCAGCTGCCCCAACCTCGACACAAACAGGCAGAGACAGAAATTTAGCACAGCACACATTTATTTACACAGGGGAAGCGTCTCCCTCGCTTCCCTCATCAGCACAGTACATCATGCACCAAATACACAGTCGCTTCTTCTTCTCCTTCTTCATCTTCTCTGCCTGCACTCCTCCTTTTGGTAACTTCGTCCCTCTTCTTCCCAACTCTGACCAGCAGAGCCTGTGAGTGTTCTATGTGGTTCATTAACCACCCATGAAATCACCCCCAGGTGTGGTGAAAGCTCCCTACAGCTCCCCCTGGCTGCCCACACAGAACCCAACAGGGCTGTGCCACACTCCAAATCCCAGCATTCCCTGTGGGCTGCCCTCTAGCATTCCAGGGAAGGTAGTGCCCTGCCGATGCTCTCTCCCCTGGTCCTTCCTTTCAGCTGGTGTCCCATCCAGGTAATGGCCATGGCCGCCCATCACATTGAATAATCAAGCAAGTGTGGTGTAGTGGTTAAGGCTTCTGACATCAAACCCTGAGGTGGTGAGTTCACATCCTCTCATTGACACTGCATGACCCTGAGCAAGTCACTTGACCCACTTGTACTCCAATTGGAAAACCAAGAGAAATGTAACCAATTGAATCATAAATGTTGTAAGCTGCCTTGGGTAAAGATGTCAGGTAAATGTATATATAATTTTGACAGGGAATGATAACACTACCTTACGTTGTATATTTGCAGTGCTTGT
Organism: Polypterus senegalus; assembly: GCF_016835505.1. Classification (NCBI taxonomy): domain Eukaryota; kingdom Metazoa; phylum Chordata; class Cladistia; order Polypteriformes; family Polypteridae; genus Polypterus; species Polypterus senegalus. The sequence goes on from NC_053164.1 coordinate 38,756,054, forward strand.
ATTAAAAAGACACTTTATAGAAAACAAATAAATAAATTGTAATTAAGCTGAAGTATTTTTGCATATATTGAAGGTTCAGACGTGTTCAGAGTTTAATCTCAGAAGCCACAGGGGTCTCCTGATAGTTTCAGTTTGGCTTTCTTAGGCATCTCTTTAGGTTGAGTATAGCGACTCTAAATTGGCCCATTGCTGAGTGTCGACGTCTGCACAGCTATTATGTAAAAAGATTTGTCAGCAAAAAGAGTTTGTTATAGTTATGAGGCTTAATGGTTAAAAATGTTTAGATCAAACTCGTATTGCTTTTCTGGCATTAAGATTAAATGATTTAAAAGATGGTTGGATGTATTAACTTGCATGAAAAGATTTTTTCACATGCCTATACTGTAGATGGCGTTAACTCCATTATGAATTTTCATTTACCACAGTAATAACTCATTTTTATTAAAATTTAATGTTTGGAGTTTGGCTCCATCTACTGTTTCAATTTTCCTTTATCATCTGTCCATAGTTTTCACATCCCACTTATCCAGATCAAGGCTGGATGAAGTAAAGATGTATGCTGGATGAAGGCATGAAGCATCCAAGAACAGGGTGTCAATATACGCATCCCGCTCAAGATGTATTTACACACATAACTAAGTGCCAGTTACTGATACTGGCCAGGACCTCCCTTTGCTGTCCAAATAGACCAATTCTTTCTGACATGGATAACACAATATTCTTTTGAGATTCTGGTCCATGTTGACATGATTGCATCAAGTAGTTTTCAGACATTTATCAGTTGCACATTCATGCTGCAAATCTACAAACCACATTGCAAAGGTATTCTATTGGATTCATATCTGTTGACTGCTAAGGCCCCTGAAGAACACTGAACTCATTATCATGTTCATGAAACCAGTTTGAGACATTTGCTTTGTGACATGGTGTATTGTCATGCTGGATGAAGCTAAGATTGGTAAACTGTGACCATCAAGGGATTCATGTACTCCACAAAAATGCTCAAATAGGTCATGGCATTCAAGTGCTGATTGATGGATATGAATGGGCCCAAAGTGTTCCAAGAAAACATTCCTTACACCATTACACAGCCATCACCAGCCTGGATGGTTGGCAAATGGCAAGATGGATTGCAAGGATTCAGGCTGTTAGCTCCACATTCTGACCCTACTATCTGTGTATCTCAGCAGAAATTGAGTTTCATCAAATCCAGTGTTTTTCACGGCTTCATCTGTCCAGTTCTGATGAGTCTATGCCCACCGCAGCCTCCGCTTTCTGTTATTTGCAGATAGGAATGGAACCTGATGTGGTCATCTGTAATTGTAGCCCATCCACCTCAATTTGCGATGAGTTGTGCATTTTGAAATGCTTTCCTGCTGACCAAAATTATACAGCATGGTTATTTGACTTACCATAGACTTTCTGTCAGCTTGAACCAGCCTGGCCATTCTCCAGCAAATAAACTGACATTGGGCCAGTGTAGGCCCAATGTGGGAAAACATATTGACCCTCTGTGGGCAGTCAGTGATGGGATTTGTACATCATGGCAACATTGGCCCATGGGCAAGCAGACAAGGAGCCCAATGTTGGTCATGAACCTGACAAAAAGCACAAATCTTGGTCCATACATCCATTTTCTGTATCCACTTAGGGTAGGGTTGCTACCTGGAGCCTATCCCAGCAAGCAATGGGCACAGGCAGAAACAGCTACTGGAGAGGGCCCATCACAGGGTGAACACTCCCCCACACATAGCATAAGGCCAATTTAGCACCACAGGCCAGCTAACCTGCATGATTTTGGAATGTGGGAGGAAAATAGAGCACCTGGAGGAGACTAACATGGACATAAGGGAAACATGCAGACTCCACACAGGGAAGACTAAGGATGTGAACCCTAGTCTCCTTACTGTAAGGTTGCAGGGCTACCACTGCACCACCCCTTACTGGTAGGTTCCTTTAAACGTTTTTTAGTGTTTAGTTATTTTTGCTTATATTACTTGAATTAGGTGTAATAGTGAAGATTTACAATTTATAATTAGCAAGAAAATGAATTAAAAAACACAATACTAACAAGGCTTTGAACTATTTATTTTTACAAAACCAAAAAATGCCTTTGCATTTATTGTTACTGGTCCAGCATTTTTTTTTTTTTTTGCGGTGTTATAACAGCACCAAAGCATCACAAATAAAACATTTAAAAAAATGGTATCATTTTAGCTAATATGAAATGACTAGCCATGTGCGCCCAACTACGTTGCGCATGTTAAAGTTTTCTGTGAAGGACTCCCTGTTTAAACGCGGCTGCCAGTCGTGAACTGGGCCCTTCGTCGCACAGCATTATGACTTTTTATAAGGGAAACAAAATTACAAAAGAAAACCCTTGGATATTGATTCGATAGGAACGGCCTACTCGGAATCACTGTCTGAATAGTAATTATGTGGTGGTGTAGGAGCATTTCTGCTTCTGTCCGTTCACAGTCCGTCTCGTTTTCACGACACTGTCGTTTCCTCTCACGATCTCATCTCAACCTTTCTCCAATCTCGCAGGTTGCTTTGTGGCAATCCAAAGAGTAAGGCAATATACATGGAGCAATGGCTATAAAAGGGGGACACATAGGTATCCAGGCTCTTTAAAGCATCAATAGGGATCACTTCACTGACATGTGAGCAAGCCACGGTACAACTGTGAGACGCGCAGCACTCGCCGGCTACAATGTAACAATACTAATTTCTGGAATGTGCTGTTATGTTGTCATTCATTTTACCCAATGTCTTTCTTTCAATCATATGTTACGTAGGCACGTATCTTTTATCTTCGGCAATCTCATTCTCTAAATAGGCCTCAGGAACTAACCAGCGTAACACTGTCCACCACCCCTTTCTTTATTCGGGCACATTGTTGACATCCGTCAGTAACGACAACGTACTAAACTGGAAGGTGGTCTACACATGCATGGAATTCGCGGACAAATATAGATCAAGATCTAAATGAAGATCTCTTTACTTAATTTAAAGCACAACAATTTGTTTAGTTTGAATGTCTGTGTTTTGAGGTGTGACTGGCGTACTACAGTCTTCAGTAGTATAAGCCTGGAGGAGATTCTTAATGCAATGCCTATGTTTTAGCTGTCTCTCTACTGCCATCTAGTGCTTCTTCTACTAATTCATTCACGCACAAACAAAGATCAAGATCCAAATGAAGATTATGTATAGAGACATTCCTTGAAGTCATTTAAATTTTTATTTATACTTCTAAAACCAAAATCTTAGACCCACTGAAAACACTAATACACTGCATCATCTTACTTTGCAACCACATTAAAAAGTAAGAATTTATGGGGTACTGATGACATTGGCCAGCATTACTAAACCATCACTGGGACAATGAGGGACTTATTGAACTTGCACTGCCAGTTGTTAACTTATTTTCAATCGATCAATCAATCAACATTTATTTATATAGCACATTTTCATACAAAAAAATGTAGCTCAAAGTGCTTTACAAAATGAAGAATAGGAAAAAAGAAGACACAATAAAAAATAAACATAAGTCAACATTAATTAACATAGAATAAGTAAGGTCCGATGGCCAAGGTGGACAGAAAAAACAAAAAAACTCCAAAGGCTGGAGAAAAAAAAAATAAAATCTGTAGGGGTTCCAGACCAAGAGACCACCCAGTCCCCTCTGGGCAATCTACCTAACATAAGTCAAACAGTCCTCTTTGTATTTAGGGTTTTCATGGAAGGACCTGATGATGATGGTCACGTAGACTTCTGGCTTTCAGTCCATCAATGTTGGTGCATCATGATGCTTTGAGTAGGTGGGGGTGGCGCAGGCCGCCACCACAAAGAAACCAGAAAAAGAAACAGAAGAGAGAGTAGGGGTCAGTACGGATTTTGGAGCCACTGTGAATAGTTATTATGATGAATTGAACATACAGAGTATCAGGATTAAGTTAAAGTGAAGTTATAAAAAGGCCATGTTAAAGTAATGTGTTTTCAGCAGTGTTTTAAACTGCTCTACTGTATTTGCCTGGCGAATTCCTATTGGCAGGCTATTCCAGATTTTAGGTGCATAACAGCAGAAGGCCGCCTCACCACTTCTTTTAAGTTTAGCTTTTGGAATTATAAGGAGACACTCATTTGAAGATCTAAGGTTACGATTTGGAATATAACGTGTCAGGCATTCCGATATATAAGATGGAGCGAGATTATTTAAGGCTTTATAAACCATAAGCACTATTTTAAAGTCAATCTTGAATGACACAGGCTACCAGTGTAGTGACAATTTTGGGCCAATAGAGGAAATTTGCTAAGGAGCCCCTTTTAGTAGCCCCCACATTGGGCCAGTGTAATATTTAATTGGGCTTACCCAAGTCTACACTGCCCACAGGGGGCCACAGCGTGCCTGTCCACTGTTTCTCCTCTAACCACAACAATCTTCAAATTACATTTCTGTCTGAAAACTTGCTGCCCATTGAATTTTTTGAGCGTGCTTTGTCTTGTTTTGTTTTATTTTGCATCATTCTGAATAAACTCTAGACATGGTTGTGAGTGAAAATCCTAGGTGATCAGCAGTTACAGAAATGTTCAGACCAGCCCATCTGGAAACAACACTGAGTCAAAATCACTGAGATCACTTTTTTCCCTCATTCTGCTGTTTGATGTGAACATCAACTGAGGTTCCTAATGCAGCTGCAGGATTGTATCCATTGAGCTGCTGCCACATTATTGGCTGATTAGATAATTGTATGGATGAGCATGGGTATAGGTGCTCCTAAAATTTGACCAGTGATGGATAGATAGATAGATAGATAGATAGATAGATAGATAGATAGATAGATAGATAGATAGATATTCGAAATTAGCAGGCAAATCGAAATTAGCAGGCAAATCAAAATAAAAGAAAAAGAAAAAAAATCAAAAAAAGGAAACCTGCTGCCTCCCAGTTCTCTTCCAGGGCCCTCACTGCGTGCGGGAGTTTGCATGTTCTCCCCGTGTCTGCGTGGGTACTCCGGTTTCCTCCCACAGGTTAGGTGCATTGGCGATTCTAAATTGTCCCTAGTGTGTGTGCGCGCTCTGCGGTGGGTTTGTTTCCTGTGTTGGCTGGGATTGGCTTCAGTCAATCCTGTAGTTAGGATATAGCGAGATGGATGAATTACCATCACGTTATGATATTCATTTTAAGCTTTTCAGTTATACTCGATGTGATCAGCACTATACAAAAAAATTAAATAAAATAATTTAAAAAAATGTTTAATGGAAAGTGTTTTATTTATTTTGGAGGATGTTAGGTAGAAATTCTAAATCATGCTTTTGTCTTTTGCTAATGTAGGAAAAGTAACTTACCATCTTGTAGTGTTTACGGGTCTTCTTCCAGTTAAAGTAATCTTTAAAGGAACTGCAAGGCTCCTTTTGTATGGAGAGCCAAACCGTGCATATATTGTGACGCTCCGAGTTTGTGTAATAATAGCCGATAGTCCAGCAAGATATATTGAAAGCAATATGGAACATCCTGGCGGAAAATAAAGACCGCCAGAGAATTTCGCTTTTAAAGGTTCTTTTAAAGGTACCATTGACAGAAATTGGTATCAAAAGGAAGAAGCAGTGATTTCATCCACAGAAATCAGTTAACGGCTTGCATTCATTAAACAGCTTACCATTGATGGACATGGTGGGCTTTGTAAAACAGCTCAGTGCGTGGTGAGCTGATTTGCCGTGACCTCGTTATTCAAAGGAATGCAAAGGGCCTTGAGATCTGCTAACGCTCTTTAACTAGTGAAATTACTTTATTATATCACTTTCCAAGAATGCATACCGTAAAGAAGGACTTAGTTGTAGAAATGAATGCGAAAATCATTTCCCATTTCCGTATTGTCTTCCGAAATAAAAAAAAAATCCAGAACCTTTCGGTGTCGGTAGTGTTTGGCGTGATATAACATACCGGAAAGGCACACTTACGAAAGTGAACCTGAATCTTTTTTTTTCTTTCTCTTAGAGGACATCAGCACACGACTGTATCAACGGCGCTTGTTATACTTATGGACTGTTAAATTCAAATAAGAAATCCACTTGTTCCACCGCTTTGAATTCGGCGATAAAAACATACCTGACAAAATTGTGGACTTTACTTGTTTGCACCGAGCTGTCCAGGGTCCTGAGCAGACGTTTTTTTTTTCTCTGTATTGAATCCATCACAATAATAATAACAATAACCCTACATTGATGGATTGAAGGCCAGAGGTCCACATGACCATCATCGTCTAATTCTTCTACTTGAAGCCTGAGAACCATGAGGACTGATTGAGATCATGTATGTTAGGTAGAATGTCCAGTGAGGGCTGGGTGGTCCCGTGGCCTCGTAACCCCTGCAGATTTTTTTTCTCTAGCCCTCTGGTGGTTTTTTTTTTTGTTTTTCTGTCCGTCCTGGCCATCGGACCTTACTTTATTCTTTGTTAATCAGTATTGCCTAATTTTAATTCTGTATTTTGTCCCTTTTCCCTTTCTTCATCCTGTAAAGCACTTTGAGCTACATCATTTGTATGAAAACGTGCTATAGAAATAAATGTTGTTGTTGATGACCTTGTAGAACTATAAATAATGGTGAAATGGGTACACAATTAAAATGTGAAGTTATTATCATACACTCTTTAAAATAAAGGTGCCAGTGTGGTTCTATAGGAGAACCATTTTTTTTCCACAAAATAAACATCCATGTGAAGGTTCTAGAAAAAAAAAAATAGATCATTTAGATTGTGGGCTCCATATATAAGCATGAACAGATAAGAACAGATTTGTGAAACACCAGTGGGTTTCTGATTTTCAAAGGATTTTTGCTGAATACAAGAGTACAGCCTGAATTCAGATTTTCTTGATTTATTAGTATTGTCTTAAGTACATATTTTAGCCTTGTCCCCATAATAAGAACCTTTTCAAAGCCAAAAGAACCAATTCTATATGCAAAGAACACTTCTCAGAATAAAAATGGTTCTTTGTCATGCAATGTTTATATATGGGACCACAAACCAGTAAAGTGCAATTAAAGAATCAATTTTTAATGAATAGATTTGCAAGCATCATACTTTACAAACACTAGAGGGCGCTAATGGTTTTCTTTAACCTCGTCCTCCAAGAGTCTGAAAACGTGAAATACAAGCCCCTCGTTTGTTTATGTAAGAGTGAAGTATTCCCTTGACGGCACTCCATCCTCGAATGACAAGACCAAATACAAAATGTCGAAAATTTTAAAACTGAGAGGAACAAATAAATGGAACAGTGTGTATTATCAGGGACACTTTTTTTTTGTTAGTGTGCCTTTTTGTCTTTGTTTCTGCATATATATGTTCTTGCAATGCAAGGTTCAAAAAGAACACGTTGCTTCATGGATCAGAGTATGACACTATGGGCACCATTTTGTAAACAGATGGAGAAGGCATCGTGTTTGCTGGATTTTTGATTTTGCAGAGCAATTCTCGATCAATTTGGAGAACTTTCAGTTGTTTTCGAGAGAAAAAATCGTACACATGACTTTGTTAACTATGTTCTGAGTGTTTTCTGTTGACTTCAGAGATTGTCTCTCTGCTTTCACATTTTATTTGGACATCTTGATCCTAACTAGACATTTTGCTCATGTACCCAGATTTGGATTTTGTCAAATATTGTTTTGTCTAATTTCTGCCAACATTGGAAAAATAAATAAGTAAACAAAGAGCAACCATGCAATCTCTTCGTGTTTTATTTTTCTTGCTTGCACATTAAACTCGAGACAATATTTCGTTGTTGACATGAAATATTGCAAATATGAAATGTGGCATGCCATCGTGTAATGCACAGATGTCGAACTCCGGTCCTGGAGGGCCGCAGTGGCTACAGTTTTTCATTCTAACCATCTTCTTAATCTGTGACCAGTTTTTGCTGCTAATTACCTTCTTTTGCCTTAATTTTAATTACCTTGACACAGGCCCCTTAGTTGTTTCCTTTTTCTTAATTAGCAGCCAAACAATAATGAGACACAGAACAAGAATCCATATGACCAGCTCACCTGTGCCCATCACAAAATATATGAAAATAAAGAAAGGTGGAGGTCTCAGTAAAGCTGATCTCTCAACTCACTGAAACACTGTGAGGGTGGTCTTAGAAAAAACAGAAAAATCAACAGTTCTGGAAATGTCTGCTGTGGCAGAATGACAGCACCAACAAGCCATGGAATTAAATAATGACTTTAGTTAACAGCAAGATCTGCTTGTCATTGTGAAACTGGTTGGAGTCTGAAGCCCCTTTTTAGCTGGTCATCTGTTGGCTCGTTTCATGCCTCATTTCTGTTTGGCTGCCACTTAATGAAGAAAGGAATCAATTCAGAGGAATGAATCCTTAAGAACAGGGCTATGAAAATGAAGGGAACAGGAGTTAATCAGCAGTCAAAACTGGTCACTGATTAGGAAAAGGGTTAGAAAGAAAACCTGCACCCACTGCGGCCCTCCAGGCCTGGAGTTCGACACCCCTGGTAATGTATGGTATTACTATGTGACTGAAATGAAACCCAAAGACAAACGAAAATGTCTTGTGTTGAAAGCAGGGAGTTTGAAAAATGAGAACTAAGGTGTAACGTGCGAAATGACTGCACTTTAGCAGATCCAACGATAGAGTGCTATGAAGGGGAAAGCGGTCGGCGCACAGCAGAGACACCGCCGCAGCTTGCATGTTTCACGCACACAATTGAAATCGCGGCGAATCGCAATGCTGTTTCATGAATGCACTGCTGCATCCGTTGTGTTATTTTTAATACCAAATATACCAAGGCTTGCAAAGCACAAACTTATCTTGGTACTGGAGCAGTTCTCATGATACACTCAAGCGCTATTCAGAGCAGCAAGCGTCAGGTGCTGTCTGCAGTTCTCTCGAGAAGTGAGAGGAGCGCTCGAGACGTCAATACACCTTCGCTGACACCGAGACAGAAATAGGGGCTGATTACGGAGAGGGGCAGTTATCCATGAGTGATTCTTGCATTGCCGCCAACAGAAGTCCTTTTGTATTTTGGAGAGAGAAAGCGGCCAAATTCCCATTTCTGGCTTTTCTGGTTAAATTCTACGCTACATCTGCACCCATTAAGTGACGGGGATATCGTCAGGGTTTCATGCGGAATGTTGAAATTCTAATTTTTCTTCAAAGGAAATATAATACAGTATAATAAGTTCTACGTAGATCGGGTCAGGACCCACCGCTAACAAAAACAAAGAGATACGTTTTTTAATGGATGGTTTTCCATTGAAGTACCTTTATATTATACAGTATAGGGTTGTTAATTGTCATTGCCATGGGCTTTTTGCTTGAATGTGGGAATCATCATGCAAGATGTCCTTTGTTATTCTAGTGCAGATATTTTATGTTAATACTTTAGTAGTCAGCAGAGTATCACAAAGCAGGGACGTTCTTAGGCATACACGAACTACGCATCCGCGTTTTTCTTTTTTGTCGAGCTGTGGGCCTGTGGCCCCTGTCATGCCCCTTTGTACTGCAGTCGTCTGTGCCAGTCCCTTACGTCGTGTGTCACGCATGGCCCAAGAGCGACTGAATGGTTTGGCATTAATATCAAATCCTTGTTTATTCGGAACTGATAAAGGATTTCGCCAGGATGTAAGTGCGGAAAGTAGATTTTTTACGTTAATTAAAGTCTTCAGGAAATTCAGTTCAGTCCATCTCTTAGTTCTATTAACAATGGTAATTTATCATCCAAACTGCAATCTTCACCTAAATCCCTAATAATATTGTCACACTGTCGTAACTTTGCCACATACACTATAGCAAACGTTAATTTTAGAGATTTGTTTCGGATTGATTCAGAGAGATCCCCATAAAATCATGAAATATCCCTATGTTACCAGCCTTTACCAAATACAGAAAAAAATCAATATTTTACCACTCTGCATACATACAAGCATACATGTAGGCCTACTGGTCATCTAAGGCCATTTCCGGACATTTTATTAGAACACCTAGAAACCTAATCAGTAAACCAAAGCTAACAACCCCCATTCGGTGCCTGCGCATTTCAGAACCGCGTAGGGCCCCCAAACTGCTTAGAACAGCCCTGCACAAAGGAAGGCAAGGCTGGATTCATGATTGGAAATGATCTGTCACCCATGCTGAGTTGCATTCCATAAACCCCAGGAATATTTACGATACACACCACAAGAAGGCTGAAGAATACAAGCGGAGCAGACTCTCGCACAAGACAAGTGGTCTTCAGTGGATTGTGGAGGGAGAATGCGTGTGTCAGTGGAAGATGATTAGGGATGCTGGACTAATAATGTGATATAAAGAACAACACAAAAATAGATGTGGCTAGCTGTCATACAGATACAGAGTGGGGTATCTCTGCAGCCTGGAGCCTCCAAGCTAAAGCCCCCAAGAAGATGGACTGAACTTAATGGGTAGACCTCACTATGTGAGTGAGACAAGCCTCCCAAAACGCTAATCTTAACCATAACCAGGCAGAGCTCTAGAGGCCTGCAGCTAGACTTTGTTGGCGCCCATTTGAGTCAACTCCACCTACTGGAGCTCCAGGGTGGAGGCCCTGGACTGCAGAGATATATGGTTGCTATACTTTGTGAGGCACTTCCTGTGGCCATTACAGTGTTAAGATGCTACTTCTTGCAGTACAATCTTTTATTGTTAAATAAATGTGCCTGTTCTTGGTCTTAACTGTCATTTTGGTATTGCCACAGTCTTTTCATCTCCATGTTCGTTACAATATTTAAGATTACTTTAATAAAAAAAAATAAACCATTCAAAAATTGCTAAAACTAGTGTATTTGTACCCTGATTTGAATTTCATTTGCAATGTTTTTTATTTATAAATATCTAATAATAAGTAACACTAGATATACAGTACATTTTGTTTTATGACGATTTCGTATCATGGGAATATTTTATCATGATGCCTGAATCACGATATTAATGACATTTTGGGATAAGTAAATTGTCTCATGCCTACCGCAGTATGTGCAAAACAATACTGTAAACAGAAAACAAAATGGATGACACTGACTTTTCTCGCTTATACAATTATTACCCTATCTGTTTGTCTCATAGGGTGGCTTTTCCTTTACAACGAAAGCTATAACCTCTCTGTTTCATAGGCCCCCCAGTCTTCTATTTCTCATTTTTGCTCTGCCTATTTTTGCTATGCACTAAGCAATTGAGAAAAGAAAAGTACATAAGCCCCTTGAAGTTTTAATGAAAAGTTTTAAATTACTTGATTTATTACAAACATTACAAATAAAAAGACATCCATATATACTGTACATAAAACAATAAAAAAACTTTCAAATATTTAAACCTTCTAGCATAAAAAATGAGACAACTACTTCACTAAAACACCGTTTACAGTTTCACTAGCCCAAAGTCTTAAATAACAAAGATGAAAACCCTTAATAGGAGAGAAACACCAAAAAAGCCAAAGCAAAATATTCAAAAGCAAGAAACCTTTACCTTAATCTAAGAAAAAGACCAACACAGAGTAGCAGAAATGAGCAAAGACAAAGAAAAGAACTCAATGCCTCATCTGCTTCAGAGAACCTTAAATGGGAGCCCAGGAACCTCATTTATAAAGCTTGAGTATACACAAAAAGAGGCTTGAAATGTGTGCAAGTAACTTCCCACACAAACATAGAGATTTTTTAAAACAAAGCTTTACAAATTAACATACATACTGTATATTTACGAGAGGACTGATCCTTGCGAATACAACAATTCGGAGAAACTGTGAAATGATGACACCCTTGATCAAGTAGGGAAATGCAGCCAAACCAGTTCAATGACAACTCACGTGTATAATAATTCATATCATAGAGTTGTTATTATCATGTGTGTTGATGTGGAAAACATATTACACCTCAAAAACAGCTTTATGTGCAGACTGTATTTTAGTTCCCTTTAAAGAGGGCCAATTTTTCGTCAGTTTATAGTAACTACCTGTTGTCACTTCTCCGGGAAATGGCCAACAAGTTAAAAATGTCTCAGTCAAGCACTACTAGCCAATGAAGGTTCTGCAGCATTGCAATTGTATATTTATGAGGTTGATTAGCATAAACTATACAGTATAATGATGTTTTAGCACACCATTCTAAGTGCAGTCATGTACATATATTTTTAGGGTGATTGTGATTTATAAAGGGTAAATTGTGTCAAAATGTGTGCACGCAGGTTTTATAAATCTGATTTATTTTTTGGCTTATGCATTTTCTTGTATTTATGGAGTGTACATATCTTCACACTCAGATTCATGCAAAGTTTTATAAATGGGGTCTCAGGTGGCTGTCCTAACACCTGCTTAATTAAGGTTTCATACGTCTAAGGCCTCATATTTTTATTTAAAAATGCAGATGTTGCTCTCCATTTTTGTCTTTCATCCACACTACTCTGGTATTTCCAACCTGCGAAAATGGGGCCTTTTGAAAATGCTCTCCAGAGTCGTATACTACTGAACACACAGCACCAGCATTGTGGTGTGGACAGGCAAAGATGCAGTTTTTTAAAAATGCAGCCTCTAATCTTGTGTCCCTTATTGGATCCTGCTCATCTGAATATCTCATTCCATGATTGGTCTCCCCTTATAGAAGGAAAATATATTCAAACATAACAGACATAGAAGTGCTGCTTTCCATGATGCAGGTTGCATTTCTTACTTGTACCGTCTGAATGCTGCATGCACACACAAAAGGCAAATTTGTTGGTCACTACAATTTTTTGATGAATCCTGTAGTTGGCAACATTACCATCCCTTCAAAGATTGATGGTTTTGGATAAGACATCTATGCTGCCTGAATGCCCAGTGTAATAGACAACTATGTCATATGCATTTTCACTTTTTTTAGTGTGGATGGAGATAGTTTCATAAGCAATGTGAAAATGCTAGTAAGGACAGAGTTTATTTTCAAATATTTACAATATCAAACAACTAATGGAGAGCAGAATGGTCTTGGCAGTAAGTGTAACTACTCCACAGCTCTGTCATGTTGGTTTCATTCCTCAATCTTATCATTACCTGTATTCTCCTACATCCATATGAAGTTTTTTGCAATATAATTTGATTTTGATTTTCATTTAACATATTTTATAAGTGTCTTCTTGTATTGCAAAGCCAAATGCTGTACTGTAGGCTACTTCATCAGTGTTGGTGTGTGTGTGTGTATGTATAAGAATGCCCAAGAATGAACTCCAGGCTTGGTTCCTTACATGCTGTCCAACACTGTAGTGAGAAAAGAGGGCTGCAGGAAAATATACTGACACCCCTGCTTCAAGAATCCACAGAAACACACACAGACACAAACACATGTTCTTCTGTACGTCTTTATAAAGGCCATAATTATTACACTAATTAGGTAGCTAACAGTTTGGTCGAATTAAACATCACAAAGCCATGGACCCCCTCCAGGGTTGAAGTTGTGCATCACTGGTCAAGTGGGTCATATTAAAGGCTGCAAAGAAATGCCTGTGCATTACCTGTGAAGAAGGTAAGAATGCATAGTCAAAGAAATAATGGATAACAATCATTTTGTAAATGTTACCTTAAATCATTTCAAACCTGTGTACAGATAGTGCAGAATTGTCTATGGATGCACTTGATGTTTATTCAGCTGGGCTGCAATTGCATTAAGTGACTTGCTTATGGTCAGGCAGTGTGGCAATAGTGGACCCATCCATCCATTTTCCAACCCGCTGAATCCAAACACAGGGTCACGGGGGTCTGCTGGAGCCAATCCCAGCCAACACTGGGCAGGGTGCCAACCCACCGCAGGACACACACAAACACACCCACACACCCACACACCAAGGCCAATGTAGAATCACCAATCCACCTAACCAGCATGTCTTTGGACTGTGGGAGGAAACCCACACAGACACAGGGAGAACATGCAAACTCCACACAGGGAGGACCCGGGAAGCGAACCCAGGTCTCCTAACTGCGAGGCAGCAGCGCTACCACTGCGCCACCATGCTGCCCTATAGTGGACCCTCTAAACTGTTAATTAATTTCCTGAACCTCTAAGGTATAGTGTCAACATGAATCCAGGCCTCCACACAATTGTATATAGAGAGATGAGTCTGCATGGAACAGAACCAGCAGATCCCCTATTCTTACAGAACAGCCACTAAACCCTTTGATTTTTAGCGACAAGGCCATTTCAATTCCTGATTGTCAAACCAAAAAAAAAAAATCAAAGAGAAAGGAATGTAAGCCACAGCACACTGATGAAAGGAAGCGTGTGATTCAGAAAATGGCACTACTGTGGGTACTCTGCATCTTGATATGTTTCTTATGGCTTAAAGGGATGTTAATTAAGAAATATTGAAACATATTAATATAACATTAATAAAGATGAATGAAAGAGAAACTGTACATGTTCAATGGTTCTTCTGATCTGTTGTCTTCTTATGTATGAGGCCTATAATGTCATGATGGGCCTAGTCTTGTGCTGTGATTCAAGTACAAAACTGACAACACTAGTCAACATTGTGTTATACAGACAGCAGGGGGCGACAAACACACTGGAATGTCTACTTTTTTTAATGCAGTTAACCTTGTTTAGTTTTGTAGACTGACAGAGACTGCACCCTGGACTGGGATGTAATCCATTAGCGGGTTCAGTCTTGCACACACATGCTAGGTCATTTTAGATCTCCCGATTAATGAAAAACATACAAGTCTTTGGGTTGTTAGACTGTGAGTGGGCACAACAGGAACCCGCATTGACTGGGGCTCCAGTCCACTGTAAGGTGTACTTACGCACACTTTAGAGCCACCAATCATTGGGATGAAAACTAAACTTCCAGGAGAACAACCCATGCAGCCATGGCAGTGATTGTGCATACTCCATAAAGACAGTGCCGGGCTAGGATTTGAACCTAGACCTTGGTAGCAGCATTAACCATCACACCTAGCAGCATGATAGCTTGTGTTGCATGGTGGGTGGACATGCAAGTAAGAATTGTTCACATGCTACTACTAAATGTTCAAAATACAAATCAAGATAATTTATTCAGACATACTCATAGAGTACTGAGGTTGTTGTTGTCCACATGTTTGTTTAGTACGACCAGAAGTTGTGCTGTCCTTTTGCACCTAAGTACATCATTTTGTCTTTATTAGAACATCAGATCTGAAAATTAAACACATGTGCCCAAAATGCTTTGAAAAACATTTCCGGAAACTGAAACTTTTTTTTGTTCCTGATACTCATGCAGACAGCATGAGACAGTCAGAAGGCTGGCAACAATGAGGCAGTCTGGTTTTATTCTTCCATAGCTTCAGGGGTTACATATCACACAGGGGTGTAAACACTAAAGAATATACAAGACAGATAATTACTAGTTTTGAAATGGCTGACAGGAACTTCTGGCCTGGAAACACCTTTACCCAAGGTGAGTCACAATCACAGAAGATGAGGCTTTGCTCCTTGTGACTATGTGTCATAGGTGGAATAAGTTGGTAGTTTGGTTGAACATTGCTCAGGAGGTGAAGGCTAGTAATGACTTTATCTTTTAAACTGACACTCTTTGTCCAATTGTTAAAGGTCAAAAATATGGCAAACACTACATGAAAATCGAGAACTCATTGAATGATGTGTTCTAATGGGGGCAGAACAATATTCTTAGAATTAGAAAACTTAAATGTATTTATCAGGCTCCAATCCAAGGTAGCCTACAAATCTGAACAACTGAAATTGTTTTCACAGTAATGTAATTTGGGTACTGAATCCACAACTTTATGCTATACAGTTCAACACCTTAGTCAAAATACCCTATTTCTTAACTAGTAGCATGGGTCTTCAGGCCTAGGAAAATATTTAAATACAAAATACTGTGTACACACCTCAACTTGTCGCATTGCTTCCTCTTTTTTCATAGTTTTGCGTATGACTCTCTTTAATGATAGCAGTGTTAGCCTATGGAAAATCCATACGGCCCATACAATGTGGTTCACAGAGTTGTTTGTGGCTGTGGCGCTAGGCCAGCAGTCTAGCCTGCATATCTGCTCTTTTCTGTGCTTTTCCTGTCCACTATTGCACATGCCCACACAGATCTTCCTCTTCTGTAAGCCACTGTGTGTGCCCAAGCTATGGCTTACTATCAGAAACACCAGAGGCTTCATTATGTCTGTGAGGTTGCCAAGCACCTCCAATTTTTTGCTACCACTGAACGTATCACATCATAAGATAGATAGATAGATAGATACATTATTAATCCCAAGGGGAAATTCACAAAAGCTTTTGATGAAGACTAACTTCAATACTCAAGGCCAGTTGGTTCATGAGAGATGGACAGCCCTTAGCATTACATATAAATAGATACATATATAGTATGTGTGTTCACACTATAAGACATCCCATGATAATATCCTCACATTACAATAGTTTCTTCAATGTACACATAGGCAATTAAAGTGATATGTTCATAACTCCATATCAAATAAGTGCTGGGGACTGAGCCAGTGCCCTTATTTCTTAGTCCAAACCATTAACCTTTAGGTCACCTTCCCTACTAACAGGGTGCACTGCAACTGAGTCCTTGATGGTATCTCTTACACCTGTCTGAATGACATGTCGGGCAAGAAGGCAATCTTCCAATCAGTTTTTGAGTTTCTAAAGGCCATGTCACACTACACCCTTTACAGTAAGTTTCAGTTGCAGACTTCACTTGCATAATATTAATGAGCTGAAGGCGATCACAGCACACGCTCGTGACTACCAGTCACACAGTCTGACACACCCAGTAACTCAGTCCAACCAGTCTGCGACTCATCCCAACAAAATGTAAGTCATAGGAGCAGGCTTATGTGCATGTAAGAGCTGATGACCAATGAGTGCTCACCTAGAAGTGCAGTGCATATACCGCTATGTGGGTATGAGGAAAAAAGAGTGTGAGTATTTTGAACCTGGCAAATAAAAGAGGGACTGGTATGACTGATGTTTTGTGTTTTATGTGCCACAACAAAACGGGAAAAAGGGCACAGTCTGTACCTGAACTTGGTGTACCTGTAAAGCCGTCGTACAGGCACTGGCACCTCCACAAAGCATGTTACTGATTGACAGAAAAAAGGGGTGAGCTTGCAATGATTTGAAAATTTGAAACAGTACTAGAAAGTTGTTATGCAGTCATTTAATTTAACATATGTTAAAATTAATGATTGTGTATTCTGGAATACTCTGGCAAAGAGATTAGCAACTACAGCTGTCATGGTTGACGTCCCCTCTGACTATCCATCTATCCATCCATTATCCAACCCGCTATATCCTAACTATAGGGTCACGGGAGTCTGCTGGAGCCAATCCCAGCCAACACACGGCGCAAGGCAGGAAACAAACCCCGGGCAGGGTGCCAGCCCACTGCAGGCCACGCACACACGCACACACACACACACACACACACCAAGCACACACTAGGGACAATTTAGAATCACCAATGCACCTAGCCTGCATGTCTTTGGACTGTGGGAGGAAACCAGAGTACCCGGAGGAAACCCATGCAGACACGGGGAGAACATGCAGTTATTTCTTATATTCTGTAAGTGCCTTGAGCATGGGAATGGCTATATATAAATAAAATGTATTATTATTAACATGCAAACTCCTCACAGGGAGGACCCGGGAAGCAAACCTGGATCTCCTAACTGCAAGGCAGCAGTGCTACCCACTGCACCACCGTGCCGGCCCCCCTCTGACTAGAATTTGTATAATGTGACTTTGGCTTAAGGCATGGTGGGCACATCACTTCATTTAGAAGTTTTAGAAAAAAATTAGGATGTAGCTGCTGCGTAATTTGTTCAGTACTTAAAGCATGAAGAGATTATAAATTTAATTTAGTAATGAATACAAATTGATTCATTTTCTAAACTCCCTTCCTTCAATATGAGATTTTAAACAGCTGAAGTCAAACCTGGGTTTGTTTATATGGTGCAAATAGATGGGAACCTTGTTCGTAGTCGACTGCTACCTTGAGCCACCTCAATTTTAAAATTAAACTAAGTAAGTTCAGAAAATGATGGATAAATATAATATTCTGAGAACGGATTTCAGAAAAAATCTCTGGGAACCTGGATCATTAGGGAAAAGACTGGCCAAATTTCCAGGTCAGCCTCCAACCCAGACTTTTTTTTTTTATTTAAAAAAAGCACTACAGTGTGGACTAATGTTGATAATTCTGGTGGATTTGCTCTGATGCCTAGTCTATCATTGGTGAAGACACATCTGTTTGGAGGTCAAGATGATGGCAACCTCCTCATATCAATGGCAATGCTAAGCATCACAACGAGATGCTGAGATAGCAGATAGATCATGGGTAAGACCTAGTAACACCTAATCTTAAAACTTTCTATTTTTATTTAAAATATGAACAGCCCAAAAAGAAGCACTTGCTAGAGCATGCCACACTAAAATAATGAATCTTTAGCCTTACTCTAAACTCTGACATTTGTGGGCCCTCTCTACTATTGGCATGTTACACTTTGTAGGAAAAACACTGACCAAACACAATATATTTAGTTAGTCTTTAAATTTAAAGTGGCCTGCCTTTTATGATTTCAGCTCAACAAACCAGAGATGATGAGGAACAAGGTTTTGTTATCAACATCTCTATTTGTTTTAGTGGTTGCATCATAGATGTCTTTATTGAAGTGATCCACAAAGCAATAAACACCTTTTAATTGTATACAGTATAGTGCCTTTCTCCAGTAAACACCCTTCCACATCACTGTACATAAAGCTACAGCACAATTATTTCAGATTAATTTTACAGGTGGGGCACAGTCAGTTTAAGTGACTCACTGATTGCGACATAATGAATCAGAGGTAAGGACTAAACCAGTAATCTCACTGCTACCTATTATTTATCGCAAAGAACTCCTTAAAGTTCAAGATGCATGTCATTCCCTAGTTAAAGGATATCTTTCATGTATATTGAAAATAATGTTAATTGTTGTCACAAAACCATTACTGAGTCTTTGGAGTTCAACCCAATCAAGATCAGAATTAATAGTCCAGAAACTGAAAAGAACTTGCAAGTTTTGAGTCCTCACATGTGTGGTCATCCTGCTACCATCACTCCATGAACAAAGTATAACATCATCCAAGTAGTCTTAAAAAAAAAACATAACAGCTTACATTTCTCTGCAAGTGTCTATAACCTTGACTTAAGTCACTGAGTATTCAGGACTCCACCATCAGAAAAAAAGTGAAGTGAGACTTCTTGAGTTAGCAGCTAAGTGGAAACCACTGAACACTAGAAAGAACAGTAATACTCATGTGAAATGCTGCATTACAACCAAGCTCAACATAAGATGTCAGGATTAATACTTTAAGGAAAGAGTGCTACACTTTGGGAAGTGCCTGAAATGCAACTAAATCACTGGTATTACTCTTTTTATGGTGATAAAGTAGTATTTGATTAAAGATTTGAGGTTCCCCATGAAGATGTGATAAAAGGTGTCAGTACTCACTGGTATGCAAAAAAGGTGCTGGTATGGTGATACAGTGCCAGAAAATGAAAAAATGTTGGGTTCCTGGAAAGATTCATGAAGAGATGATATGTTGAAACTGGAAGAGCTCACTTTTTGGGTAATGTGTCTGGTGGAAACAATGAAAATTGATATTAGCCTCTGACAAAATCAAAACATAAGAAATATGACAAAAGAAAGGAGACCATTCAGTTTATCAGGCCCATTTACTTATCAAATGGTTAAGCATTCTCAAAATCTCATCCAGATGCTTCTTAAAGGTTTGCAAGGTTTCTGCTTCAACTACATAGTTTGTTTTAAATTCCCACAACTCTTTGACCAAAGAAGTGCTTATTAGCTTAATTCCTAAATGTACTTCCCCCTTAATTTCAACTCCAAGTACAAAGTACCTGATTCACTGCTGAGCTGAAAGAATTCTGTTGGTGTTATTTTACTGTTGCCTTTAAGAATTTTGAAGACCTGGATTTAGTCCCTACACAGTCTTCTCTGCCGGATACTGAACAGTTTTAATTATCTGAGTCTGTCGGAGTAGGACATGACCTTAAGTCCTGGAATGTACAAAATTGCTCTCCTCTGCACAGCTTCAGGTGCTGCTATGTATTTTGTGAAGCGTGGTAACCAGAACTGCACACAATTATGAAGTACACAGCTCTACCAGTGTTAAAACATTTGCACTAAACTTACCAAACTTCAATGTGAATAAAAGTAAATGTATCTCTTTTAACGTTTGCTCATTTAATCGCTATCTATGCACAAGCTTAGTCAATAGCTTTCCCTAGACGACCGAAACACGCACGACGATAATGGCAGCTGCAGGCAAAATGTTCGCAAAACAACGCTATACTTTTTGGAGCACAATGCTTTAGCAAAACAACGAAATACTCTTCCGAAATAACACTATATAGCGGAATAGGCTTCCGTAAGAAAATGTACTTCTGTAGAAATTATACAACGTGTTTTTTGGATTGTTATTAACAATTACAAACAAAATATTTAATTAGCAGTGCCCACGTTATTTGTAAATTTTACAATTTCGTGCGACGCTTTTAATACTTTCTGGGTGTTATTGAGGATCACTAGTAAACGTGGATCAGCCGCTCAATCGGGTTCCAGTTTGGGAAATATCGCCAGCGTTGCTCATGGGAACGCTAAGCAACGTCATAAAAAATGGAGACAAACCGTTATATTTTCTTGTTGTACCGCCTGGGTTTCCATTTTGAACAGTTTTGAAAGACAAGAAAATTAAGTTTTGATTGATGTACGCTCACAACAATATGATACGTTGAAGTCAGAATTTGAGTGACATTTACCAAGGCAGCAATCCGATAATGGCTACTGACGCAAACCAGAGACTTCGCCGAAAATCCAATGAGCGTTCACCGTCATAATAAATCAGGTGCCAATCAAAGGTACCTTGAGAATGGACCAATCAAATTATGTTTAAGGCACCTGACCTAACATCGTTGCGCACGGTTCTAGGAGTACCTAATTACATTTTTCGCCTATATTACAGTTGAAGTAAAGTAGTTTGAATTTGTGCGGGAAGCTTTAATAAGGTAAGAGTATTATTAATAGCTAAAACGTTGAAGAAAAAAAAGTGTAGAACGCTAACTTTTACGAAGATGCCGAGCACACTTATTTTGAATGAGTTTCTCTTGGGCTGAACCCCAATGCTTTTTTTCTTCCAGCGCTTGACGCCACACTGTTTTTGGGCGGGCATTCATATTAATCACTAAAAATGGCGGATTTTATGGCTTCGACTATTCGCCTTCTGTTGTCTTCCCCGAAGCCAGTACAGTGTTTTGTTTCATAGCCACTTAAGCTATTTTAAACCCTCAATGTCGAAGAGAAAACCAGCTTGAGCGTGTTAATGCTTTGTAGAATATTACCTTTTTTTCTTTTATCCAGTAAGTTACATACTGTGTTATTAACATAAAAGTAAGAATCGTTTTTAATTTTAGAATTAGGAACGCAATAAGCTGTCCAAATGTTGTTTCCACTAGGAGCCGGATGATTGCTGGGGTAGGTTCCAGTTGCCCCAGTCCTGTATAAGTGGGCTTAGATGATGGTTGTAACGCAGGCCACCCCCCAAGTTGTAAACAACCCTGTCCACCTCACGATTGCTGTTCCAGTTGATATTCCTCGACATATTCTGTGTCCTGGCAACTAGAAACGCTTTCAAACTTGCACTTTCGTTTTTAATCAGCTGAGCGTGTCGTGGCTTTGGTATTTCGTTTTGTTTACATATAGACTTGTGTAAAAACAGAGTTGATAAATTTCGATTTCTTTGAAACTCGCCTTGCAAGAACGTGTGCGTGTTTCCTCACATTGCTACAACAAAGAGTCAGAAACTGGGCAACTCAGAATTCCAGAGGCACACACGTCTCAGACTGCAGCCCATTGTTCTTTCAGCCTTTTTAGTGACAGTTTTAAAAGATTAAAGAATGTGTGGTGCTTAACATGTTCAACACAGTGAGTCACCTTCCATATTTAGCACTATGTGTGATTGTAAGTCTTCCTTCTAAAGGATGGACTTGTACCAACAATTTCCTGAGATATAATCTTATTTTAGAAGAGCCTGTAATGATGTACAATAGAATTCTAAAGAAGGTCTGTTTGAATGTGTTTCACATCATTCTTTAAAAAAACAAAGCCTCGAAATAATGAAGCTTTAATATGGTAGCAATTAATACATCAAAACCACCTGCCAAATACTGTGTAAGTCCATCTTCAGCCACCAAAAGCAGCTGTGACTTGTTGAGGTGTGAACTCTGCAAAGACCTCTGAAGGTGTCCTGTGGTATCTGGAAACAAAA
Source organism: Polypterus senegalus (assembly GCF_016835505.1). NCBI lineage: Eukaryota > Metazoa > Chordata > Cladistia > Polypteriformes > Polypteridae > Polypterus > Polypterus senegalus. The sequence continues at coordinate 38,778,382 of NC_053164.1, forward strand.
TACTTTAAGTGCCGTAAGTTGCAATTTGGGCCTCCATGGATCAGACCTGTTTTTCCAGCACATCTCAGAGATACTTAATCAGGTTTGTGATCATAGGGAATTTGAGGGCCAAGTCAGCAGCTTAAACTCTTTGTCATGTTCCTCAAACCATTCCTGAACAGTTTCTGCAGTGTGGCTGGGCGCATTATCATGTTGAAAAAGGGCACAGAATACTGTTGCCGTGAAGTGTATGTGGTCTGCAACTGTCTTTAGGTAGGTGGTACTTGTCAAAGTAACATCCAAATGAATGCTGGGATCGAAGGTTTTCCAGTGGAACATTACCCAGCACATCACACTGCCTCTGCCGTCTTGCCTTCTTCCGATAGTGCATCCTGCTACTATCTCTCCTCTAGGTAAACTATGCAGACACATCCGGCTGTCCACACGGTCTAAAAGAAAACATGGTTTATCAGACCAGGTCACCTTCTTACATTGATCTGTGGTACAGTTCTGACACTCATGTGCCCATTGTAGGTGCTCTCAGCTGTGGACAGGGGTCTGCATGGACACTCTTGACGAGTCTACGGTTACTCCGCTCCGTACACAGCAAGCTGTGACGCACTGCGTGATGTCTTTCTCTCATGGCCAGCATTATGTTTTTCATCGATTTGTGCCGCATTAACTCTTCTGTGGGATCGGACAAGCCTTCGTTCTCCACTTGAGCCTTGGACACCCATGAACCTGTTGTGGGTTAACCGGTTGTTATTCCTTTGACCAGTTTTGATAGGTACTAACCAGGGAACTGGGAACACCCTACAAGACATGACATTTTTGGAAATGCTCTGACCAAGTAATCTAGCCATCACAACCTGGCTTTTGCTGAAGTTGCTCAGATTCTTAAACTTGTCTATTTTCTCTGCCTCCAACACATCACCTTCAAGCATTGACTGTTCACTTGATGCCTAATATATTCCACCCCACTGACATGTGCAATTGTAATGAGATGACCAATGCTATTCACTTCTCCTGTCAATATGTTTAAATTTTGTGACTGATCGTTGGAAATACTTAACCGAAGTGAGATACATGTCATTTTGTCTTCTGCCCAGCACAGTATAAATTCAGTATTTTAGTTAATTCTGATGAATTCCCTTGTCCGTTATACTGTGTTCCACAACTGGGCTATCTAGGGGAGGTATGCTCTCTCTCCCTTATCTGTCAATCTGGGTTAAATGCCAGATGGTTAAGATCAGCCCAAACCTTCTTTTAAAATCCAGGAGTTAATTATTACTGAATGAGTTGAACTTTATGGAGGCTCATGTACAGGAACCTAGATAAAACAAATGGTGTGGTCATCTCCCATCTGAGCAAAGATGTAGACCATTGATGCATTTCAGAACAACAACTGCCTGCCTTTGTCTTTTAGTTAGCACTGAGTCAGATACAGTGGTGTGAAAAACTATTTGCCCCCTTCCTGATTTCTTATTCTTTTGCATGTTTGTCACACAAAATGTTTCTGATCATCAAACACATTTAACCATTAGTCAAATATAACACAAGTAAACACAAATGCAGTTTTTAAATGATGGTTTTTATTATTTAGTGAGAAAAAAAATTCAAACCTACATGGCCCTGTGTGAAAAAGTAATTGCCCCCTTGTTAAAAATAACCTAACTGTGGTGTATCACACCTGAGTTCAATTTCCGTAGCCACCCCCAGGCCTGATTACTGTCACACCTGTTTCAATCAAGAAGTCACTTAAATAGGAGCTGCCTGACACAGAGAAGTAGACCAAAAGCACTTCAAAAGCTAGACATCATGCCGAGATCCAAAGAAATTCAGGAACAAATGAGAACAGAAGTAATTGAGATCTATCAGTCTGGTAAAGGTTATAAAGCCATTTCTAAAGCTTTGGGACTCCAGCGAACCACATTGAGAGCCATTATCCACAAATGGCAAAAACATGGAACAGTGGTGAACCTTCCCAGGAGTGGCCAGCCGACCAAAATTACCCCAGGAGTGCAGAGACGACTCATCCGAGAGGTCACAAAAGACCCCAGGACAACGTCTAAAGAACTTCAGGCCTCACTTGCCTCAATTAAGGTCAGTGTTCACGACTCCACCATAAGAAAGAGACTGGGCAAAACGGCCTGCATGGCAGATTTCCAAGACGCAAACCACTGTTAAGCAAAAGAACATTAGGGCTCGTCTCAATTTTGCTAAGAAACATCTCAATGATTGCCAAGACTTTTGGGAAAATACCTTGTGGACTGATGAGACAAAAGTTGAACTTTTGGAAGGCAAATGTCCCGTTACATCTGGCGTAAAAGGAACACAGCATTTCAGAAAAAGAACATCATACCAACAGTAAAATATGGTGGTGGTAGTGTGATGGTCTGGGGTTGATTTGCTGCTTCAGGACCTAGAAGGCTTGCTGTGAAAGATGGAACCATGAATTCTACTGTCTACCAAAAAATCCTGAAGGAGAATGTCCGGCCATCTGTTCTTCAACTCAAGCTGAAGCGATCTTGGGTGCTGCAACAGGACAATGACCCAAAACACACCAGCAAATCCACGTCTGAATGGCTGAAGAAAAACAAAATGAAGACTTTGGAGTGGCCTAGTCAAAGTCCTGACCTGAATCCAATTGAGATGCTATGGCATGACCTTAAAAAGGCGGTTCATGCTAGAAAACCCTCAAATAAAGCTGAATTACAACAATTCTGCAAAGATGAGTGGGCCAAAATTCCTCCAGAGCGCTGTAAAAGACTCATTGCAAGTTATCGCAAACGCTTGATTGCAGTTATTGCTGCTAAGGGTGGCCCAACCAGTTATTAGGTTCAGGGGGCAATTACTTTTTCACACAGGGCCATGTAGGTTTGGATTTTTTCTCCTAAATAATAAAAACCATCATTTAAAAACTGCATTTTGTGTTTACTTGTGTTATATTTGACTAATGGTTAAATGTGTTTGATGATCAGAAACATTTTGTGTGCCAAACATGCAAAAGAATAAGAAATCGGGAAGTTTTGTTTCACACCACTGTATGTTTTTCTTAACCTGTTTTTAATTAGTGATTAACATCTGTGTTTCATTGAACCCCTTCTGTGATTTGTCATTATGTTTGTGTCATAAAAACAACTTAGCATATGACTGCAGAAATCTAAAGCATTTTACTATGACTTTTAGTGCACAAATCTTTTCATGTACCCTATTTTAGTTTTCTTTGTTAGGTTGCCTCACTCACTGATTTTTTATCTTATTATTTGCTATTAATGTGAGCTCCTGGTTGCTAATGTGATGTCCTGGTTTCTTATTAATTTGGTCTCTTAGAGCACTTGAGTAGTTACCAGATGATTCAAGTGGCTATATGTAGTTACTTAGATGAATTTATCCAAGCTTTTGTTGAAGAAAGAAACTTTTCAACAATGATGGACATGTTGGACACTTGAAGTTTGAATAATTATTACAAACAAAAAGAGACCATTTAGTCCATCAAGCTTGTTTGTTTAGCTAATAGCTATACTGGCCTAGTATCTCATCCAGATACTGTACGTTTTCAAGGCTATCAAGTTTTCTGCTTTAATTACATATCTCGGTAGTCTATTCAAGATTCCCACAACTGTTTGAGTACTATTTCAGTACTATTTGTACTTCTCCTTCATTTCCAATGATCCCCTCAAGTACATGATTCTCACTTAAGTTGAAAGAATTCTGCTGGATCTATTTTATTAGTGTCTTTGAGGATTTTCAAGACCTGGATTATGTCCTCACGCTGCCTCCGCAGTCCTTCAGTCTGAGTCTCTCAGAGCTGGACATGTTGATAATTCCTGGGATGCACCAGGCTGCTCTCCTCTGAAAAGCTTTAAGCGCTGCTGTCTTTCCTGTATCCTGGTGACCAGTACAGAAAATACTCCAAATGCGGTCTCACTAGTGCAATATACTGTATAGTCTTAGCATGATATATGATTTATGTTCAATAGTTTCTACATTTTATTTTCCTTTTCAGAAGCTTTTGCATGTTACCTACATGATGAAAATGATGTGTCAGCATAATCCCCCCTTCCTGTCCTTCCTTCCTTCCTGAAGGACAGCGCCTCCCATCTTCTATTTATAATTTATATTTCTTTTTCCCCTACCTCTTCTTATTTTAAATCATTCTTGAGGCAGATTGAAGACTTAAGTGCTAACTTAAGTGAAAAATTAAAGAAAACATACTAAGTAATTTCAACACAACCACTGACTTAATCAGTTTTAACGTGAAAAGATGCAGAAGAAAGAAGAGAAGAAGCAGGCTGCTTGGGTGGAGAAAAGAAGAGATGCTCAGGAAGCAGGCAAGCGCATCAACTTCTGAGCAAACGAATGCTAAATGTACAGAGAAAGAATATGAAAACTATGAATGTTCAAGTCAAGTTTATTTATTGCACATAATCGTGCAGTGCGCTGTTACTGGTAGAACTATATTTCATTGTTTCTGCACTAGTTTCAATATTGCATTTTGCGCACCAATGTATTTTTTTACACAATTAAAAATTAATCAAGTCAAGTAGATGGGCTAGTCATCTAAAATAAATGTGGTAAAAATAACCACAAGAACTCTTGAGAGAAATTTGCTAGTATTTTTTAAAAAGAAACTTTAATCCACAGCAAATAATTTAATTACAGCAGTATTGTTGTTTAATTTTTTGTTGTTTGGTACAGTAAATTAAATGATTTACGGCATGGAGGCATAGTGTTTAGCGCTGCAGGCTCATGAATCCCACATCTGATGAGCTTGTTTAATAGGCCTCCGGTGAATGTGTGACATGGATACTGCAGCCTGTAGATGCTTTAATCCACAGCAAATAATTTAAATAAGCAGTATTGTTGTTTAATTTTTTGTTGTTTGGTACAGTAAATTAAATGATTTACGGCATGGAGGCATAGTGTTTAGCGCTGCAGGCTCATGAATCCCACATCTGATGAGCTTGTTTAATAGGCCTCCGGTGAATGTGTGACATGGATACTGCAGCCTGTAGATGCTTTATCTCGGGTTTCGTCCTGCCTTGTGCCAGGTTCTTTTCAGGATTGACCAAGGGACCTCAGACACTGTATTGAAAAAAGCAGGACTGAGAAACTTAAGTGTTTGCTCAGTGATACTCTGAATTCAGTGGTGCATATTAAACCAGAAATCTGGTGGTTTGCAGTTTTTCTTAGTCACTAGATCACATTTTCCAGTTTGTGAGATGACCATCAGGTAGGAGTTTTTAGATGCTCCATTTTATAATTAAATATAAACTGTATATTGCCCTGAATTGAGATGCTGGTGGTTCTTGTCATAGCTGTGCAGAGTTCCACATCAAACTTTAAGTTTGTCCAGAAATGAGCGAGACTCTTCCAGAGATAGTCACTAACTTACACCAGAGTGCTACTCTATGTTATAAATTGACATAAGCAGTTTAGAAGAAGAAAATGTATGCATGACATGACATTCAGGTGCATTTGGAGAATCAGTTACTTCATCAAAGTCAGCTATCTCATGTTTGTTTATTGTTTATAAAATTTTTGTAATAAAGACTCATATAAACAAGTAGCAATAGAACACAATTGCATGCATTAATAGATTATATGGAATACATGTTTTTTAACAATGCAATGTCATGTAATTAAAAACATAGCCCAAAAGAAGGTTGCGGTGGCTGAGTAGCTTTCATAGATGGCAGATTCCAAATCAATTCATGTCCTGTTGTTATTTGAGGGTTGTGGAGTGACTGTGACTAATTGGTATTCAGTTTTCTTAAACATAGCATTTTGAAAGACCTACTCAATGGAGAGTTGAAATCTCTGAAGACTTAATGTAAGCAACAACATTTATTTATATAGCAAACTTTCATACAAATGGTGTTGGTCAAATTGTTTTACAAGATGAAGAAAGAAAAATTTTATATGAAACAAAAATAAGATTAGGAAATACTAAGTAACAAAGAATAAAGTAAGGTCAAATAGCCAAGAAGACAGAGGAGGAAAAAAAAAAACCTCCAGATGTGCCGGAGATAATTCTTTGCTGCTTCGGACTTTGACATAGATAATTTCTGGAACTTTGCTGATAAATTTAAACAAATTAGTATTAGGGAAATGTTGGTTGCATGTATAATACAGCTGTAAGTAGGTTTTAGTATAACATTCTGTAAATACTGAGTGATGTTTATCATATCCTTCTGTTATTCTACATAAATTACTGTTTTTCTTTTTTCTTATATTTTCAAACAGCTGGAAAAGCCAGCTGGTATATAAATAGCTTGCTCATGCCTCCTCCAGGATTTCACTAACATGTATTGGCTATACAATATGTGTTATCAGGAGTGGACATCAAACTAGTAAAAGAGGAAAACATACAAAATATAAAAGGTGACGTGACCTGTCCCAAGGTAATGTTGAAACTGTAAACTAATATGTAATTGAAGTTACATAGAAGGTTTCTCTGTTAGATAGAAAAGTTCTTAGATTCACCTAAGATTTTCAATGGGGGAATCAAATCTCCAAACTTTTTACAACACACTGTATTTGAAATATCTCAATGATAATTTAGTTTCCTGAATCGATATCCTTGAAGAATAAGTGTGCTAAACATATACCAAATATGTCTGACGGGAGTCACGTTTTTTTCATGCCGACAGATAGACAGAGAGAAATGGCAATCATGTTATGTGAACACACCTAAACAGGCAATGTCTACGAGTACAACAACAACAACAACATTTATTTATATAGCACATTTTCATACAAACAGTAGCTCAGTGCTTTACATATTAAAGAACAGAAAAATGAAACACACAATTATAAAACAAAATAAATCAACATTAATTAACATCGAATAAGAGTAAGGTTCAATGGCCAGGGGGACAGAAAAAACAAAAAAACTCCAGACGGCTGGAGAAAAAATAAAATCTGTAGGGATTCCAGACCATGAGACCACCCAGTCCCCTCTGGGCATTCTACCTAACATAAATGAAACAGTCCTCTTTGGATTTAGGGTTCTCACGGAAGGGCTTGATGATGATGATGGTCACGTAGACTTCTGCCTTTTAATCCGTCCATCATTGTTGGAGCATCATGAAGCTTTGAGTAGGTGGTGGTGGCGCAGGCCACCACCACAAAGAAACCAGAAAAAGAAACAGAAAAGAGAGTAGGGGTTAGTACGGATTTTAGAGCCACCATGAATAGTTATTATAAGGAAATTGAACATACAGAGTATCAGGATTAAGTTAAATTAAGATTAAATTGAAGTTATAGAAAAGCCATGTTAAAGTAATGTGTTTTCAGCAGTGTTTTAAAGTGCTCTACTGTATCAGCCTGGCGAATTCCTATTGGCAGGCTATTCCAGATTTTAGGTGCATAGCAGCAGAAGGCCGCCTCACCACTTCTTTTAAGTTTTGTTCTTGGAATTCTAAGGAGACACTCATTTGAGGATCTGAGGTTACGATTTGGAATATAAGGTGTCAGACATTCCGATATATAAGATGGGGCGAGATTATTTAAGGCTTTATAAACCATAAGCAGAATTTTAAAGTCAATTCTGAATGACACAGGTAACCAGTGTAGTGACATTAAAACTGGAGAAATGTGTTCGGATTTTCTTTTCCTAGTTAGGATTCTAGCAGCTGCATTCTGCACTAGTTGCAAACGATTTATGTCTTTTTTGGGTAGTCCTGAGAGGAGTGCGTTACAGTAATCTAGTCGACTGAAAACAAACGCGTGAACTAATTTCTCAGCATCTTTCAGTGATTTAAGCGGTCTAACTTTACTTATGTTAGACCGCTTCACTTTCTTAAGTGAAAAAATGCTGTCCTAATGATCTGATTAATATGTGATTTAAAATTCAGATTACAGTCAACAATCACCCCTAAGCTTTTTACCTCCGTCTTGACTTTTAATCCTAATGTATCCAGTTTATTTCTAATAGCCTCATTGTATCCATTATTGCTGATCACTAAGATTTCAGTTTTCTCTTTATTTAACTTGAGAAAATTACTATTCATCCATTCTGAGATACAAGTCAGACATTCTGTTAGTGAATCAATAGAATCGGGGTCATCAGGTGCTATTGATAAGTACAGCTGTGTGTAATCAGCATAGCTGTGGTAGCTCACGTTGTGCCCTGAGATAATCTGACATAACAGAAGCATGTAGATTGAGAATAACAGCGGACCCAGGATAGAGCCTTGTGGAACACCATATCGGATATCATGTGTCTTTCACTCAAAGATCTGCAGGATGCTTTCTGTAAAAGCTTCCCTTACCCAGAGCAGCAGCATTTTCCTGCAAGGTACATTTGAGACGGTGGATAAAGGGGGTTATCATGTAGAGGTGCCACAGTTGAAATATTCTCCAACTTGAAGTGCTTTCCTACATTGGTTCCATGTTCAGAGTGAATGAAGGACAATTGGGTTGTCAGTATATTGACAATAGCTTGTATTTGGTTTACAAAGCAAGGAATATAAAGAAGTACTGCAGGATATCTTTTCTATTGCAGACCAAGCTAGTGTGTGTTCATCTATTTGTGTCAATGTCCAGGTTTATATAGCTTGTATTTATATTTGCCACCCAGTACAACAATTTAGGTTGTTGTAGGGTTGACCTTTGGATGCATGGATATTTTGAAATCCAAATAAGTGAAGTTATGATTGAATCTAATTTCTTAAAAAATGAATTGTTAATGTATATGGGGATGTTTTGAAATAGAGGCAGCAGCTCAGGAAGGATATTCATCATGATAGTGTTAATTTTCCCTGCTACAGTAAGATGAAGGATAAACCACTTACGCATGTCATGTTTAAGTTTTACCAAGCAGACATCAAAATTTTGTTGAAACAGAGTTTTATGTTTACTTTGATGTTAACCCCTAGGTATTTAAACTGATCTATAATGATAAAAGGGGAGGTGTCCAATCTAATGTTGTTTGTTAGAGAATTCCCTGGAAAAAGCACACTTTTCTTCAAATTAATTATGAGTCCAGATATCTTTTGAAATTCTGTTGGTGCTGTTAGGACTGCAGGCACAGAATTTTGTGGCTCTGATGTATACAGTACCATATAATTTGTGTACCATATCATTTGCATATGGTTATATTTTTTTATTCAAGTCCTTCTCTGAAAGTCTGCTATGTTTCTGATGCATCTCGAAGGTGAATAGCCAGTGGCTCAAAGGCGATTGCAAATAGCAGTGCTGACAAGGGGAAACTAGTTTGAAGTAGTCTGAAATAATGTTACACAAACTGAAGTTTCCAGACTGGTATACAGTAGTTTGATCCATGCGCATATTCAGGCCAAACCAAAATTTATGTAATATGGTGAATAGGTAGTCCCATTCAACCATATGAAAAATGTCTGTGTTTTTGATTTCTGAAATTGCGTTACAAACTTCCTGGTTCTGTCGTGCTAAGATTAACCTTCTCTCTGTGTTCTTAGTAGTGATGTCATGATTTCTAAATGAGTTGTTCAGTTTCTTTTGTTGCAGAGAGGTTGATTTCTGATTGCAAAGCCTATGTTTTCCTAAAAAGTGCCTCACGTGAAGACCTGGCAGGTTCTTGATCTATTCAAACATATTCACACAATGAAGGAGGATTCATCTGAACACATCAAGTCTGTTCACCTATCATTCTTACCAATATTCTGTTATATGATGCTTAACAAGTGTGCTGCATCTCTGCTTTATAATATTCTTGATTAAACTGTCTGATGATAGGATACATCAAGGTATAGTCTGATTTGACCGAGAGATTTTCATGTGTTTAACCTGTCGAATGCAATAGTTGGAATAAGCATGAGTAGACTATTTGGAACTGACCAGTGATCTGTGATGATATCCTTCCCTCCAAGCTCCTTGCTAGCACCATAGAGGCTGGTGCTCGGGAGCCTCTGTACATTAAGACATCATTGAATGCTCCCCAACAATTAGACAAAAACCACTGACACGTCGGCCTCTAGAAATTTTAGTTATAATTGAAGGCAGCAAGGTGTGATCAACATTTTCACGTTAGACCTTGTGCAAGCTGTAGTGTGAATTCCATCATTAACTCAGAAATCAACAGTGCAAACATTTTGATTTAATTTTTTGCCCATTATTTGCCAGAGAGGATTCAGCTTTTTTGATCAAAGGATAGACACAATAAATAATTAGTAATGAAATAAATTTTATTTTATACAACAGTTGAACAATACAGAACTTTACATATCCACAGTAATGGGTAGTCTAAAACACGTAGTAATATTCTAAGTATGAATGTGCTGCCGTTACATTTAGAGCACCATTGTAAAATGGGGTACAGAGCAAATTGGTGGTGATTGTGGTGGTATAAGGGGTTTACAAAATCCTAAAGCTCTCTAAGAAAAAACACCCCCCACCACCACCAGAGCCAAACCTGTGTCCTTGTTCAATTGGAAGATCACCTTGTTTCGCAGGTAAACGAACACAGATTGTCACAAAGCTCTCTTCTAAGCACTTTGTTTTTTTTCTACAGTAACCACTTGTCTTCTAAAACCCATCAAGACATTCACAATGCATCTTTTCATACAAATTAATGAAAAGCAGAAAATTATTTCCTGCAATCAAGTATCAAACATGTGGCGAGTTGTACAAGAGGTTGTTAATAAGGAGGAAACTACTACTGTATATATAAAATATAGAATTAGTGAATAACTGACACCACAAATGCACTCATTAGGAGTTCTAATGAATCACTGCAATTTGAAATACAATGAAAGATGAAAGAAAAAAATATCCACTAACATATTTTATTCCTCATTGGAAAGATGCAGAAACAAATTAAAACCACATTAAATTATGTTTACTTCCAGTTTTCATTCCAGGTAGTGTAATACTGGGTTTTTTCCAGAGACAAGAAATTATGATACCTGATTGGGGAGGTGGGGAAAAAAACAAAAAGATATAGTGCAGTTCGCCAAAACAGAATGGGTTATTTTAAACAGTCCTTACGCCAAGTCAGTCTGACAGCATCACAGAGCATGTGTAATTATAGTCAGTCTCCGAGGATAAGAAATATACATTCAGGGTCGTTATTTAGAGGCCACTCACATTTATTATTTGTTTAACTTTTCGTGGCTATAGCGTATAAGCAGATGGACTTGCAACTAAAATGAATGTTGTGAAACGCCATGCAAGTTTCATATTGGGTCCCCATCACTGGAATGGACAATTTTGTAAAAAAGTATTTATGTGTGTGTATGTATATTTTTGTTATATATAAATAAAATGACGCAGGCTTCAATGAGCTCTCCTGAGACACCATTAGCCAAAAGTGGCTTCCAGCAGCACAAAATGTTAGAAGACATATCCTCCCATGTAATGGAGCACTGTGAGTCAAAGTAAAGATTTGTGGTTGGACTGGCTATCAGATTTGTCAGAACTGAATGCACAAAACTTATTGGAAGTGCCAAATAACTAAGAAACACAAATCAAGGTGGCTATTCTAGAATGAGCTCAACCTCTACAAAGTTGTGTGTGTTCCATCAGTAGGAATCCATTTTAAACCGGTTGGGTGATTTGTATTTCTTGGCAGACTAATTTTGGAATAATCCAATAATGTAGCATTTCTGTGGGCTTTATTTATAATCTGTCCAATACAGGGAAGTTTGATAGGAATCAAATCAAGTAACAATTTGCCAGTTTCCAACCCCTAGAACAGATTAAACCCACTCCGTTAATATGTCACAAGGCAAAAGGGGAAATGTGGGGTGGAGCCAGGGCAGTTTATTTTGTTTCATCATTCCAAATTTAAATCATTGGGATGTGTAGTCCAAGGCCTTGAAACAAAATTCCAGCCTAGGAGTGTCAGCTTGAGGAAAGGGGAGACACAAATTATGGTTTTTAATTTAAGGTATGCTTGACCCAACCCCCCTTTTTATCTTTTAAAAATGATCCAAATCCATGACACCCCTCTTAGAAAAAAAATACATGGAATGGTAGATCTAGTTAAAGAAAGGCCTTTTTTTTCATTCTAACTTCAGACAGGAACAGCAATCTATTCTTATTCCCATTTGCAAAAGATTAATCCATTATCAGTACTGGAAAGGGAATAATACTGAACAAGAGAACATAAATGAAACCTTAACCTTTATTGCTTTCATTTGAAAGGAGAGAGACAGAGAGAGAATAGAGACAGCAAGAAAAAAATTGCACTTCATATAAGACCTAATGGACTAGCTGCTCTGTTGATTTCAAACAGAAAGCTTGCAGGAATTCTAGGCAAGCAGGACCATTGAATCATGGGTTTTGGACCATACCGTATCAAGTGCCTTCTCTATGGATGGTCCTAATTCTGTGCAAGCCCAATTGATATGCAGGCTTTTTATACTTTGACACATCAGCCTCTTGCATACAACTTCTTGCGAGGTTAGTGGAACAAAAAAAAAAAAAAAATGCATGGAGAGTTGGTGGCAGGGGCTGTTCATGGGACAGGACACTAAACATATCAATAATATTTATCAATTTGGGATGCATTTGCAGGAGACTAAAAACAAAGGCTGTAACACAGGCCATGTTCATGGGCACCCAGAAAAAGAAGCTTTTGAGCATGCAATGCCAAGGGTGGAGTTCACGGAAATAAACTCTAATATTAAAAATAAATAAATAAAAAGGCCCCACTAAACTCCATATTAAAAATAGTTAATTTCCAACAAATAATATGGGTGCATCTTTACCAAGAATATTATAAGCAGCACTGTTTTAAGAGTACCTTTCTTTTATCAAGGCAATAGTTATGTCTAGTTCAATATAAATACATATAAAATAAACATAAAGCCCATGACACAATTTGATGACAATAATACAGTATTTTAAGAACAATTTTTCCCCTATATTAATTTGGGTAGATTCAAATAAAGGGCAAGGCATAAACAAACACGTTTTTTCTTCCTGGGAATTGTACAATGTGTGTATATTAAGGTGAATCTCAGATGCACAACAGTTCATCAATATTCAAGTTGAAGGAAATTAAAAAGAACGAACTTTACTTTATAAGTACTGTTTCCAGAGACATTTAAGCTTGAATGGTGAAAAATGTGCAAAAGTTATCATCATTTTCTTTAATGGATACATTTTCTGAAGATGGCAGAGCTCAGATATTGAACATTCAGGCATAAAAAGAAAGGCACAGCAACAAAAAGGAAATAAATGGGAGGAAAATGACCAAAATTTTCCTGAGACTCTTCATCTGAGACTAAAAATACACAACATACTGAGAGGGGTGTGTGAATAAATCCAACATTTAGGTTGATGCCTATTTCATAATGCATATTTGATATCAAATGTAGATCTGCATCCACAAATTCACATGCAGTAGTATCTCTCACCTTTTCAAAATCCAAGTGCCACAGCAGGATTACTGTTTTTGGGCCAATCTTCTGCTTGATATTTACTCAACAGTAAATCGCCACAAACATGTGACCCAAAAAGAAAATGTAAAAAATGGTCAGTTACTAAACATCAGTAAGCTCGATTATGCATATGTATAATGGAAGCCAGAAATAAATGATGAAGCTATATATGACAGTCTCATTCATATTGAACAGTACAGCAAGTGCCATGTGCCAGAAGAGGACTGGTCAAAAAGCTGATATACAAGTGGTAGCCATCAAAATGAAGGCTTGACATTGTTTTTGGAAATCTGAGTGCAAAGGAAGTGACAAGGCAAGAGATTCTACTGCACACCATCACCACTCTGTCACATTAGACTTAAGGTCCAAGGGGTATAAAATAGAAAAGTGATCAAAAGGGCCAGAAATGGCTTATCTCAATTCACCAGACAGGAGTCTAAAGCCATCAACTGGGTAATCAAAACAAAAACAAAAAGCAAAGTCAAGTCTCATAACAAAAATATTTACTCTATATATGATTTGAATGTTTAGTAACTTCTGGAAAAAAATATGTTGTATATGCATGAGGTAGCATTGCAATTAAAAAAAAAAAAAAAAATACTACTAAACTTTTGCTTCTAGCTACCAACCTCGAAGGACAGAAGTGTGTGTAGCTACAAAGAGATTGTATTTGTTCAAAAAACAGTGAAACACTTACTATTAGATCAAAGTAATGAAGCAAGCCTACTAAAGGCATCTTGCTGTTTAATGTTCATAACAGCTGCACAGGTGTCAAAAGCAGAAAGGGGTCATCAGGAAGAGGCTCTTATTATGTTTTCCCACACATGCCAGCAAGTGCTTCCTTCAGTGAAAGCTTTTAGGAGTCTCTGGCTGGGATCTGAATTTATAGCTAGAGACAAGGTGAAGCCAGACCTCCTGTCCAACTGATTCCAGCAAGACAAGCAAAAACGTTCTAGGATATGTATTTTAAACTTAATAAACCCCTTCTCTGCACACCCACCATGCAGACACACAGGACAGAAAAATAGCTTCCACAGAATATGTTAAAGTCCCTCAATTTAGAGACCCCTTTCCTTGCTCATCTCTCTGAAGATAGATCTTGCAATAACAAGTAAAAACATACATATCTCTAAAGTGAAAGAGACATGAAGCAAAGTGCAAATACGCCAGGTTGCACGGACCCAAGCCAGGGGAACACATCAAGAACCCATCTTTGTATTATTTTTGAACATGTTAATAGCAGCACTAAAAGATGGGGAAATTGTGTTTAAACACTCAACTAATCTGGATACTCTTTTATGCAAATAGTCTCACCAAAAACGTATCCCTCATTTGATCTTTACTCTTGTAGATCATCCAGGCCTGTGCTATATTTTAAAATAAACAAAACACACATAAAACTCCCCCAACAAAGTCTAAAACTCATCTATAAGAAGTATTTGCAGTGCATGCAAGTCAGGAAGACAAACATATCTTGGTATTTAAAGAAACTAGTCTTAGTGTTTCAGATGCTAAAGCTGAAGAGCTCTAGCCTGAATGAAATGGTGAACTTTTGCAAAAAGATGGCAAAAAAAAAAAATACGAGAAATCTCAAGAGGTTAAATTAGTATACATTTATGATACTTGGCTCATTGACAAAGTAAAGCAGTAAAACTAAATTCAAGTGGACTCTTAAAAGGATTAAGATGACAAGTCTTAGAATGTCATTGGCTGCACTGGGAAAGGATGCAAGAGGAAGGGGAAAGCTTTTGTACACAAAGTGTTTTTGTTTTTCTGTCTGTTAGAGTTAAGCATCACCTTAGACAGCTGCAATTTGTCTTAAATATTTAATTCTTTCTCTGGAATTCAGTTACATTTTTACATTTCTCTTTGCAGAACTAAGACCACAATTTACTTCTCTGATGCACACCTCCTTGCATAATGTGTTTGTGTGCTTTTAAGTGAGCTAAAACTGGTTAATATCTCATTGTTTGTTCTAGCCTAATGCAAACTAAACTTAAAAGTATACATAAAATTAATTGATTATCCAAACCGGTCTAATCCACTGTGGGGTAGTGGACAGCAATAGGCTATCCCAACACTATTGAGAGCATGGCAACATGAAGTTGTGCCTTGCAAAGCACTTACTAATCAAGTTTTTTTTTTTTTTTTCCCTACATTTATTCAATAGATGTAATATTTGATGACAGCTGTGCAGTCTGCCCTTTGTTGCTTTTGGCAACTGGACCGAATGCAGTAAATAGGGTAAGTGAACCCTAATTTAGCACCTTGTTAAACTTGTCAATGGCAAATTAATTACATACGAGACCTTAAATTTAAAATTATGTTTTTGTTAATAATTGAAATCCATTTTCTAAGCCTATCCCAGCACCAACCAACAGATGCAAGGAAAGGAGACAATTGTGGATGGCACATGTATACAGACAGCACTCGCCCTCTCTTGTACAGTGCCAATTTATAACTGCTAAGTAATTTAATAAGCATATCTTTGGAATGTGGGAAGAAACCATGCAGGCATGGGGTGAACATGCAAGCTCCACACAGACAGTGGCCAGGCCAGATTGTGAACCTGTCTCTCTAGAGCTGTGAGGCAGCAGCATTAAAAATCACTACAGCACTATGCTGCCCATCAAGAAAAAAAATTAACACACAGACACATAGTATTCATTCATTTACATATGTGTATGGTACAAAGATTTTTAAGCAAATAACAGCACTTCACAAACAAATAGCTATTCTCCATCATACCCAAAAAATATGCCCTGTCATTTTAAGAATATTTTAATACTTTTTATAAAGCCTTCTTTCTCTCCTGGGCAACATTTAACACCGGCGTCCCTTTCTTCATTAACTCCTCAGCATTGACAAAGGTTTCAATAAGTTCAATTCATTAAAAGATACAAAAAATTTTATATAATCTATAAACTTGGTATATTAGAACACTAAAAAACTGAAACTAATACAAGTGTAATCTAACTGAACAGTTTATTTATTTTTTTAAAGACTTAACATATACTGGTAATAAGACCACCCTATATATTTATATATATATATATAATTTTTTTTCTTTAAACAGACACACACGCACACTCGCGCACATACACCTTAAAAATAACAAAAATGCTACATTTTGCTGAAATAATAAATAATGCAGTGAAGTGCACCTGAGTGTTGGAGGGTTGTATGCTGAAGGACAGAAATGGTGTTACATTTCAATACAGCTGCTTCTCTCTTCAACACCTACAGCCCCCAGGGTAGATTAGTAAGTTTCTCTAAATAAGGCTTTTAAGTGCTTCTAAAAGTGTTACTTTATGGAATGTGTTCAAATGCTTTGTCATTTACATCCAACCCTCACCCTGGTTTTCATAGGAAATTATTTTTTTAAAATAAAATTCAAAATACTTAATGTCTAAGTGAGGGGGAACAAAAAAAAAAAAAAAAAGAGGTTGGCTTGACTAGTTAGCAGCAAACAAACTGCAAGATCCATCTTCAAAGAGAGTTTAGGACTGCTTGAATTTTTTTTCCCTTCCTGGTGCCTTTCATTCCAGCACACTGATAAAGTTTTAATCAAATAAAGCACATGAAACATAATGACAAGAGAAAGGGTCAAAGAAAGTGAGTGAAACAAAAATGAAAAGTAATGAACAATATACATTGGTGGTATTTTACGTCAGCCATGAGGCTAGGAGAATGAGCTGCAACCTTCTCTATTCTTTAAAAACAAAAAGTTGCACAAAGAAGAAAAAGTGAAAGGCAGGCACATGGCCAGCTGTCTATCGAAACCAGCAGAGGATGGTCCACTTCAGCAATTGTCATTTGAATGACAAATTTCCTGAAGCCACCGTATCCTGGGAGGAAGGGGAACAGATCTGTGTGGATGAAGGTGACTGGTGGCAATTTTGCCCCCTTTCCCTATTATAGGCTACAGCCCAGGGTCTTCAGGGCCATGGAGTGCTGTAGAAGTTTGAGTCTCTTGAGGCTAGCACTGGAGTAACCCTCATCACTACAGCTACTCCGGAGGCTGCCTCGCTCGTCTGAGTCACTAATGCTGCTATTGCTCCACTCCAGATCACCCATCAGGTAGTCTGTGCTTTCCACATCTACGTCCACATCAATCTCCTCTGTAAGAGACAAAATGTGATTGGGTTAAGTACACAGGTTTGTACCAAGAGATGATTAAGTGAAAAAATAAAACTCAAATGCTTAGGTTAAGTGTTTACTATATATTATATAACTTATACCCTAAACAAGATATATATATATAATTTTCTCAGTCTTTTCAGATTAAATCTACATGGCTTATTTATTCTTACCTTGATCGGAGTCAGACTTTTCAGAGGAGACAGCTGAACCCATGCTATCCATTCGTACCCGATCTACCCCAAGCTGCTCCAATCTCCGCCTTAAGTGCCGCTGTTCCCTTTGGAGCTGGTCTATCTGGTGCTGTGCTCGTTTGTCACTTTCTTCTAATTTCTGGAACAAAAGCCAAGATAATGCTTCAACACACAAATACATAAATTGAAAAAGAGTCAAAAACCTATTCCTTGCTGCTTTTATGCCAGTTATTGCCTTATTAAACATATTACAAAAATATAACAAATGAAATGTTACACTTTTACACAAAATTCTTCCTGATGAAGTTAACCTACAAGATTCAAATCTCATACCGAGTTGTTATATGTTTTTCCTCATCCTCAAAGATGTGTGTTGAGACTCATCAGGTTGCTAAATTGACCTTATGCAAATTTAGACATGTGCATAAGTGAACCGATGCATAAAATGCCAGCCTGTTGAAGGTTCAGTTCTGCCTTACACCTGGTTCCAGCCTGGTTGCCTTCCCTTTGCTCCCTTGTTCCTTATTTCCCAGGTTCTATTTTTGCAGGTTAACTGATGAGGTGTACACATTATGTAATCAGCTATTTGTTACACTGTGGTCTTTCTCCACAATGATTTGGCTTTTATGGCATCCAGTAGACTATGATCTACAGTGTTGCCCTTTGACAGGGTCGGATTCATATGGTTAGTCATAACTGTGCCCTATTCATTTAATACCATTTAGAGAAGGTAGAATTTATAATGTGGGTTGGCCCACATCACAAAGATTGTAACATTTTATGGATACAAGTGAGGAAAATTGAAAGTTATGAATGCAGTAAAACAATCTGCAGCAAAATGTACAAGTTTGGATTATTCTTAAACATACCATAAATGAGAATCTTAACTGGATTACCGGACTGGTCAAAATATGCAAACAGATAAGAGAGGTTGGATGCATGCGCTAATAGTACATTGCCACACTCACCACACCACCTGGATTGGGACCAGAGCGCAGCAGGTGACACCTCAGCACAACACTAGAAAAGTGTGAGGTGTGGCATTTTTTTTTTAAATATATACAGTGGCTGGAGTGTCAATTCTGCCACAAACCCCCAAGTTTTCCCTGCAAGTTGGAGGACCTGCTTGCAAGGCTGGAGGCAGTTTAACGTCATACCCAGGATGAAGCAATTGCAGGTTAAGGGCCTTGCTCAATGGAGTATAGCCACTTCTGGGATTTATGGATAAGTGGCTGTAAAGGGTTTTATGTAGTGGATTTATGAATGTCTTTAATTTTACATGTCTTATCAAACCCATGGGGAAAAAAAAGATTTGCATAATAAAAGAAGATCCATTTGAGATAAGACTTCTCACAATTTGCATGAGTTATCACATTCTGGAAATTTAGAAACTTATGACATAATTTTACACCTTTTGAAGTATAGCCTAGAATACTGTGTGAGCAACACGACTCCTTCCAGCCAGGAGCAGAGTATACACAAGGAAGAGGCTCACCTTAATGTGCACTTTTGCTTTCATCAGCAAACTGAGAGTGGTATGTCGATTGGAATCTGGTCCGAGTGGCACCAGTGATTTTAGTCTTTCCAAGCATAATCGTAAATGGGCACGCCTAAGAGAAACAATTACATTTTTTATAATCAAAATTAAGCAAACCACAAATTTCAAGTAACCAGCTGTTCATCTTAAAACCAGTGCCATTTGTTTACTGTACAGAATAAAAAATATACAAAGTGTTTCAGTACTTAACGCAATAATTAAAAGCACTTAATATTTATTAGAAGCACTATATTAATTATAAAAGGACAGGTTAAAGTGAATCAACACTTTCTGCTGCATCAAATTTTGCTTTTCTTAATGCAGTATATTATTGTACACCTGAACATACTCAGTTGCCTTGTTTCTTTTCACTTCATAAAAATGTTCCTATGGTAATAAATTACATTTAATGTTCTATCCCCTCGTTCATTAAGCTTTCAAACCAACTTTCATCTCAGGATGGAAGGTCAGTCTGGCACAAGGCATGGTCACAGAACCGGTTTAGAATTGCCAATTTAACTGAAACTAATGTTTCTGAGAGAAAACCAGAGTCCAACGAATAGACATTCATGTCCAAAATCAAACCATGGTTCAAGCACTCCATACCATCCTCACAAATTTACAAAAACTCCTAACTGTGGATGTAAAATTTTGAAAGCTTTAAGAAAAATACTTATTTCAGGAATATTCTATTTAAATAGGATATAAATCAAATGCTGAAGGACAGTTATGAGAAATAAGGATAATAAAACAGAAATCTGTATAATCTGGAATAAATGACCACATCAAGTAGTTTAACTGAATTACTGAAGTAGATGAGATTCTGGGCCATCTTGTTAATATTTTTTTTTTTTTAAAATGTAATATGTTCTCATATGAATTATTAATGAATTGGCCACCTTCTACATAATTGGTTTTCACATCTACTAGCCCATTTTTAGGGCACAGGAACGGTGTACATTCTCAAAATGTAAGATGGGAGAAATAAGCACATTGCTTTCCAATTTGGAGGACTTTCAAACTTAGTAAGTCAAATGACAATCTGTTAACTGCTTTTATTCCAAATTCTAAGCATTCAAAAAAAAAAAAAGAAAAAAAAAAGTGTTTTATAGTATATCATTCTAGGTCAATGAATAAAACAAAGCTTTAAATTAAATGCGGAGTCAGCATCTTACTAATATTGTACATCAGAATGTTAACAAAATTTACTTTTATGATTTAAAACAAAAACCAAAAAAAAACACATACACAATTACAATAACATTTTCCTTTGCCTTGACACACAATGTTAGCATGCAGTCATATCAGTAAAAAGTGACCACAACACAGACAAGACAGATCACATAATTATGAGTCAGAAGTGGAAAACAATGTTTCAAAGTCTGTTCACTATAAATGTGAGCTGTCAAATAACTTTGCAAAGGGCTTCAAGAAATAATTGCTTAAGTTGCTATTTTTATATTGCATCACAGGAGATTTAGCCCGAATACACCATGTGACTACACAAAGCACTTCAAGCCAGATGATTTAATTTACATTAGGAGTTTATTCGTCAAGACCATGAGTGACCTGTCACCCCCAGCTGCATGTTTCACAAGCAAAAAATCAAAATCGGTCAATGCGAAAATCAATATTATAAGAGTATAGAATGAGAATGGCTTTGATTAGTCAGCTTAAATAAAACTAAAATATGAAAACTGTATATACACACACATTTCTGTTTTGATCTGCAAAGTGGTAGTATAAGGGATTTAATGGACCCGACAACCCTGTCCTCAACAATAGTGGCAAGATTGTGTTGGGCAAATTCCAGACCTCTGTAGCCAGCTAAGGGATATATAATATTGTTACTGTGTCAGTTTCCCTCTGGGTCTTCTCCCATTTGGACATATCAAGTAAGCTGCATGCTAAAGCCAGCTCAACTTGCTTGCTCCTTTCAATCTGTAGAAGCAGCAGTTCCACTTTAAGGTCCTCACATAGTCCTGTGATTCTCATCATACTATGGAGATTTCAAGCCAATCAATTCTGCAAGAAAATCTCATTTTGGCAGGCTGCACAAATTTATCTGGTCACTAACTACAGCGTGCGATATCTTTATATCTGGCGGAAGTCAAGATTTCTTCACAATACTGTACACATGAAAATATGATTACTACTACTACAGCCATATATGCTAGTTTTTATTCGTCTTTACCAATAGGGGAAGGGGCGCTGTTAGTTTACCAAGAGCTTCTCATAAAGCATGAGGCCCATTAATTCATACAGTATATTGTTTACTTCTACCTTATGTGATGGACAGGTGACCTGGTGTTAGTCTAGTCTTTTACAAGGTAGTTGGACACCAGAACTGCAAAACCTGCACGCACAAGGGGAGAAGATACTAGCAGGATGGCTCATCTATCAGGATTTGAGGGAACAATGATCCTCTGGGTAATTCCATCGGGAGTCATGTACTCCAGGTAGAGCCACCCATGGCGGCAAGGTCAGAGGTGTGGTCCTGACTGAGACCATCTAAACCACCCCTCAACCAACTTCCTCCACGGGTCCATCCAAAGCGGTACAACTTAATACAATACCTCATCGTCTTACACTTGACTTGCCACATGGATTCCTAAAAGGAAGTGAAGCCGTGTGATCGAGGATTGTGCACACCAATATAAACTTGTTTCCTCTGAATCTTCCTTCCATCTATCTTCTTCATCTTTAGTCCTGCATCAAAGTCCTATGGCGAGAGACAATAGACCAAGAGAACTACCACTGGGTGATGTATGGCGGCATTGGTGTGATGGTCATTTAGAGGCACACCTGGGTGAAATGCCTCATCAGTTTTCTGCCAGCATGACTAGGCCACCTTTTTGAAAGATAGCACTGCCTAAACCTGATGGGTTGGGTACAATAAAAGGTGTCCTAAACAGTTTGTCACGTTTGTAGTTGGCCAGGAAACTGCACCTGGTAAGTCACCCCTCTACATGTGCTCAAACAATTTCAAAATCTAGCTTCTTGGAATGTCCATACACCCATGAATTTGACCAATACCAACCAACCACCTTGGAGAACAACCTTTGTGGCCTCAGAGCTTTAACGCTACAAGGTGGACATCTGTGCCCTTCCTTAGACTTGTTTTGCTGATGAAGGATCCATCACTGAAACCATAGCCGAATACACATTCTTCTGGAAAGGCTGATCACAGTCAGATATGTGGATCCACAGAACTGGCCTTGCTGTCAAGAATGACAGAATGAACTCCTCCCAAAAACTGCAGAGACCCCTGTTTGCATTAGCGTGTGCTTAATGCCCCTGCATGTTCCACTGGCGAAAAGGTTTCCATATGACAATCGTCAACGCATATGATCCTACGTGGACTTCAATGGAGGAAGAACAGGATATCTTCTATGTTTCCCTTGGCAAAATAATCCAGGATGTTCCTGCTTCAGACAAGATTGCCTTACTTGGAGAGTTAAACGCATGAGTTGGAAGGAGATCAGACATCTGAAATGGGATTGGTAAACATGAATGCTAACAGGCCCCATTCTCTTATCCTTTGTGAAGCACCAAATGTCTAACACAATGTTTCAGCTCCCCAACACACACAAGATGACATGGATGCATCCGCGATTAAAGAACTGCCATCTCCAGGACTATATGTTTGTCTGTCACTGAGACCTCCACGATGTCCTGATCACACGTGCGATGCGAGGAGCAGAATACTATATAGACCATAGACTTGTCTGGACCATCCTCTGTGATATATTTAGACCACCTACTAGAAGACAATCCCCCAAGCCTCAACACTGCATCCCTTACAACCACTGACACAAGAAACATACTGACAAGTCATCTTTACACTCGACTTGAACATATCTAAATCCCAACCACTGATGGGGACATAATGGCTACCAATCCGGTTTGATGAACATAGCTGATGAACTATGTGGACCTCACTGCTCACAGCCCTGAATTCCTCCTCCAAGAACACCCTTGGGATTCTCCATGTAGTAGAATCCATATTGATTTTTGGAGGCCACAAACAAGATTCTCCCCCTCCTGGAAGCTAAGAACTCTGCATTTCAAGCTTATCTTGCAAGTTCAACATCTGTTTTTCCCTCCTGCAGAAGTGTGAAAAACTAGATCAAATTATACAAGACAGGTTTCGTGAAATCAGAACTGGTAGATAAACATGGCCAATGAAATCCAATGCTACGCAGATGAAAATAAGACCTTTGAGTTCTACAAGGCCATTAAAAGAATTTAAGGTCCTTCTTGACACAATGTAGCTCCATTCCGGACTGCAGATGGTGTGACACTCCTCAAAAGGTACAGCACTTTTGAGAACTGCTGAACCAAATGAACCCAGCAAATCCTTGAGTCCTCGAGAAGATCTCCACACTCCCCCAGGTCCCTGAACTAGAGTATCATCCAGCTGTCCACAAGATCCAAGCGTTGAACAACAACGCTCCCGGTGAAGACACTACACTTGCTGAAATATACAGTATAAGTATGGAGGACTTAATCCTCTTGTCAAGTTGATTTCTTCACTCTGTGTTGGAAGCTTAGCAAAATTCCTGACTCACTGAAACATGCTACCATTGTTGCCATCTACAAGAAGGGGTACTGATTGGACAGTGGCAACAGCGGCAGAATCTTACTGCTGGATGTTGCTGGGAAAGTCCTTGGCCACATCATGCTTCTCTGGCTACTTTGTCAGATTGCTGAAAGAGTACTTCTGAAGTCAAAACTAGGCTTTTGTCCAAAACATGGCACAAATGACATGATCACCATCATCCACCCACTCCTACAGGGGGCTCAGAAACACCAGCGAGACGTCAGCTTTGCCTTCATCAACCTGTGGAAAGCATCCAACACTGTCACCTGTGAGATGCTTTGGGAAGTACTAAGAAAGTTTTGATATCCCCTGAATTCCTCACTATGCTCCATCTCTTTCATGACGGAATGGAGGAGAAGGTCCTTGTTGGTAGGGAAACATCTGCTTCCTTTTGAAATCACCGTTGGCGTCAAGTAACGCGGTCCCTGCACTCTGGTGCTTTTCAACATTTACCTTGTTGCTACCACTCCTCTCTTCAGAAATGTGTTGAATGCCAATGACAGAGGTAAAATTGTCACCGATTGTCAGTCCACCTTGACAATCACCTATGAAACTCCAGTATACTGACAATGTTGCTGGTGTAGCTCCTCACCCAGGCAGCCTTCAGAGAACTGTAGAGTTCTTACATTCAGCCTAGGGCCAGGAAATCAGCCCCTCCAAGACACTGACCCTTCAGACTGCCTTCCACCACACAGACCCTCCAGTGGACATCAAGATTGGCAACAAGACACTAGGGAACACACAATCCTTCGCCTACCTTGGAAGCATAATATCTGGCAATGCTTCGGTGATTGAGAAGATTGAGAACCGCCTCTGATTAGCCTCCTCTGCTGTCGGCCACCTACAAATATCACACAGTATGTATATCAACACCCCTTTATGGATTAGAGATCAAGAATCCCTACTGCAAGCAAATCCGCTGACCCTAGAAGATCCTGGGCATCATTTGGGGTGGGCAGGGTTCCACATGCTAAAAGTCTGAAACGCTGCTCATCACCTAGCATTGAGGCCATGCTTCTCAGCAGTGTCTTCCTATGAACTGGGTGCGCATCCGGAGGGATAAGCCTTGGCTTCCCTGGATCGTCCTGTATGGTGAACACACTGAAGGATCCCGATGTGAAGGTGGACCAAACAAACGAGAGAGAGCTTCAAGTAGTCCCTCTAGCAAGGTCTGCTCCATTTAACATATGCAGATTGAGACACTTGCTGGGGACAATGCGCTTTGGAGATGTGACAATAATTCATGTTGAATAACAGACCCATCAACAAGAGAAGAGAATGGCAAGATGTCACAATTGAAGGCAACCCACTGCCATGGTGGGGGTTGGGTGTCAAATTTCCTTTCCCATCCGAGTACACACGAGAGAGAGAGAGAGAATTATTGTGAGTTCGACGGATAGCCTGAACAGGAGTAGAAGCCAGAAAAAATGGAAAGGACCTAGCAGGAAGGACACAAGGCAAGTGTGACAACCACTGCACCTGTGAGATACAGCAACATGCTATTTAGTTAGGTGCAAGGAGGCATTCAAGTTTGTTTTCTCACTTTTTCATTACAGTTAATAGTATTTACTCTGTTATGCATCTTGTATTGCTATGAAAAAGCAATTTCTTTTATAAAATATCACATTTTGGCTTTATTTCGGTTTGGGATCTGCTTTAGAGCATACTGTCAGTTTTCAGCAGATATACAAACCAATGCAGTATCCAGGCAAAGCAGTAATAAAAACTCATAAAACCAGTATTACAAAACAAACATCTTACAAGCATATATGAATTATAACTTACTTAACTTCATATTCCTTCCCCAGTTGAAGTGGTATGGGATGAACACTTTTCAAATAAGAATGACTGTGTTTATATATAAATGCTGGAAAGATTTGATGTATGGGTATATGGTGTGAGGTTTTCTTTTTTGCAACCAAGGATTTGATTTTACAGTTAAGAAATTTGGACAGAATGATCTTTGCTCTCTTCAAAACAGAATACCATGTGAAAATCAAATATAATGTGTTAATATGACACTACATGAGCTAAGCAACATCATGGCCTAAAAAATACACCCATACACACAAAGATTTTAATGCTACTAAATAACCAGGCCTTTTGGCTTTAGACTTTGAAAGAATTCTTAAAACAGGCTAGCTTCTCCTACATCACCACTGGTAAAGTCTTCATTTCTATTGAAGTAATCCCTTGTACAAATCTGTTAAATGTCTCCATGTCAGTGATCAAACACATTTTCTATCAACCCAGTGATTTTGTGAAACACCATTTGCATACTTCTTGAATATCAGAAACAGCTTACTATGCATTTAGAACAAACCTCCTCCTCCAGCCAATATTAGACAAGGTACAAATTTCCCCTCCAAAGGGGTCAGTTACAGGTCATAACACATTCAGTGTGTGAAGTTAAGGTTAAGTGTTAACAGCATGCAGGAGTATACAGCATTGCATAAAGACTAACTGATATCTGGGTCATACAACTCACAGTACTAAAGCACTAACTGCTATTTGACATTTGAAATGCGACTCCTGCTTCTGATCCGTGAATGCAAAATAAAGTCGCAGGGTCACTTTATTGTGTGTGTTTGTTACACTTGCTACAGTTGAGCACTGGCCTAATACCACCGAAACATATAGACAACGCAATCCGATACCTTCTAGCATTTGCCTGGAAGATCCGAAGCATTACAAACTGCCCTGCTAAGTCTGTAGAATCCTGCACAGTCTTTATGAGGTGACTTGTTTGGATCATTGTTCTTATTTCAACCTTTAACTCACTTCTTCATTCCAGACATATTATGTAACCCACCAGACACATATACGCTTGCTAGTTTATGGGTCAAGGAAAATAAAAGAAATGTAGTGGAACAACACTTACAGTTGTTTAAGTGGACATGCGAGTTATTCCCAAAGCATTCAGATTTTATTTTTTCAGCACAAAGACATGCATTCTAGGCTATCTTGTGATTCTTAATTGGCCCCACGAAAATGAGTTTGTGCATTTATTGAGATGGGGATGAATAACCGTTCTGTCCTGGATTGTTTTCTAGATTAATCAGATTTGAGAATGTTTAATTATTTTAAAATAAAGGCAATAACTGGCACATTTACACCATGCTGGATAAAGATCCAATACTAACAAAGTCTGAAAAGCTGATTTACTGTTATAATACGATTTGCCTACTCCCAGACCATGATGGATAGCTTCAAATGTATATTGTTCACTTAAATGCTTTGCACAGATTAGTGAAAAATGACCTAGTACAGTTCCCGTAATACATTATCTGGCTTAAACGTTAAGCGTTATATTCCCAGTGTAGAATGCCAACCTGACAATTACACATCAGTTAACACAAGTCGCCACTGTATCTAGCTTTCTGTTAGTCCAGGTGCCAGGATACATTTTGCACGTGGCTAGAACTTCAGACTGAAATTTTGAAACTTGCAGTACATAAAAGCAAACCCTGTCCTCTCTCTGTAGTGCAAAAATAAAAAAGGGAAAAAAAAAAAAAAAAAGAAAAATGGAATATTTGTTCACTTTTGGATTTTTGATTTTCAACTAATAACTTTAAAAGGCTAACAGACAACAGAAATAAAAAAGACGTACATACCAATGTAACACAATATAGAAATAATGTGTTGCAACAAATTTGGAAATAAGTGAATAAATTATATGGATATATTAAAATTTCTCGGTGAATGTAGTCTTTTTGCAAGCTAATTAATTAGTTCATGTTTACACAAGTTATACATAACAGTAACATTATGAGTAAAAAATATTTAATTTTCCTATAGGGAAACTTCTGAAAGTTTGCAAGGGTATGTTATGATTTGGTAGATCATTTACACAGCCATCTGAGATGGATCAAATACTAACCTATTAGATGAACTTGCTACCTTAGGAAAATAAACAGTCCTATTCAAACCAAATACTAAGTAGACAGTATTAACTTTATTTGTCCCAAAAGGAAAATTTAAAAATTGTGATCCTATTTTATCCTGAAAACATATTTAGAAAATGCTGTACATTATTGTAAAGTGATTACCGCAGTATTTACATTTACTCATTTGCCCGATGCCTTTATGCAAGGCAACTTACAACATTTACGATACAACTGGTTACATTTCTTTTGGTTTTCCAATTACAGCACAGGCAGGTCAAGTTACTTGCTTGTGGTCACATAGTATCAGTAACGGGATTTGAATCCACAACCTCTGGGTTTGAAGTCCAAAAGCTTTGCCACTACACCACACTACCTGCCAAAATATGAGTTAATAGTAAAAACGAATTGCACAAAACCTCATCATTACGTTTGCTTCAGTAACTGATTTGAAAGGTCTATGGTATGTTGCATTTATTAAAAAAAAAAAACACCCAACAATGAATAGGTTGAGCAATTAGCAGGGATCAATTTCAGAGTGTCCCCAGCTTGAAACTTTACATATTGTGTATGATGCCTTCTCTATATATTTAAAAAAAAAAAATCTTCTGACAATCTAAAATACAAGTCATTCTACATTGGGTAGTAAATAAAAGAAGTATACCAAGAATTTAAAAGTTTTTTGGGGATTAACTCTGATTTACTTAATCCTCACAGATCCAAGCTTCGGACAAAATAATCCTGCCTAGTATTCAGCCATTTTGTGCATTGAGGAGGAAAACCACAAGCAACAAAATATCAAAATTCTTCAACAGCTGGAGATCAGTCCATAAAAAAACAAGACTCTGAAGACTGAGGAAGGCTTCCAGTGGGAGAGCTCAGCTAACTATACTCCACCATAGCTGACCTAAGGAAAGCAAAAACACTAACTTCAACAGAACAAACCCTAAAAAAAGAAGGGTGGACCTGTAGCACAAACAGACATGTGTGTTAAATCCAAGCAACATAACCTAGGAGATTACAAAAAAAACAGTAAATGTGGCAAAATGATTGAAGAGGCATACAGATTTTTTAAAAGTCATACTAACACCAACAATGCCATATAAATACAAGTAGCTCAATGATTAGAGGTGATCAGTGGTTTTAAAAGGCAACATTACAGAGCCAAAACTATCTAGTTTTAGCATGGAGCCTTAAGTCTTAGTTACCGCAAGAAACCTCTCCTGATGATAAATGCCTTGAAATTAATATTCACACTAAAACATGGTGTACAGACAAAAACAAAAATGTGCGTATGCACAAAAAAATCCAGACGTATAAATCTGTGAATACCAAGTGGAGGCAAGGAAAAAACGTACTATTTGCTGGTTTAAGTAGTGGTGTAAACAACAAAAGAAAATTGATCGAGTGACATAGGGTGGCGGAGAAACTCGAAAGTTCAAGTTCAGAAGGTCTGTTTGGTCCACTTATACACACTAGGCCAATTTGAAATCTACTGTCAGGCGAATTTGCAGATTTCTGGGATATGAAAGAAAACTGTGTACCCAGAGAAAAGCATGCTTACACTGCCTCCCATAGACTAGAATGAATTAGTGATTTGCAAACCACTCATCACTTTGTCAGTGTTCCCAATGTAACTACTAAAAACTAAAATAAAGTTTTGTGCCATGGTGAGTGGCTCCACAAATGTACAGATTTTCCATTTCTTAAATTAACACATTAAAACAACTTTATCAAAGCATACATAAATAGGGCCAGGGTGACAGAAGACTGTTATAGCCCTCAGGAGAAGTCATGCAGCAAAGAGACAGTGTAATATGTAAAAGAGTACATTGATTAGTAAAGAGCGAAACATGTTGAAAAGAAAAAAAAAAAAAAAAATTAAATAAAATTTGGGAATGTCCTATATGAGTGTGTTACTCATATCCTGGAGTTTGAACTTAAGACATAAGGCCAGAGTTTATGATTTTTAACATATAGCCCATCATAACTTAAACTTTAAAAGTTTTAAACTTGATACATATTTTTCTTTTGCTTATACGAAAACATACCTTAATACATTTAAGCCAAGTTCTGTTCTACCCGCTATCATTTATACACTATAAATACATCCTTCTCCTTTCAGTGATTGTAAAAGACTTTGTAAATTATTGGGAAACACTATTTCCTCATTTCAGAAGTTTGAAAATGTACCCATGTAAGAAGGATTCCACCAACCCAATTCTTCTGGTCCATAATGTCAAAGCCACATTGACAAAAAAGAGAGACCTAGGTATATATGACATTTGGAATAATTCATGTTATGACCTGTGTAGTACATTTTGGAAAACACTGTTGCACAAATGCAACATTATATTCATTCACATACCTTCATGGGGTTATTCTATGTTAATTATTATTATTAATTATGTTAATTAATGTCTTACTTTAATTGTCTTTTTTTTCCCTCTTTTCTTCATCATGTAAAACACTTTGAGCTACATTTTTTGTATGAAAATGTGCTATATAAATAAATGATTTTGTTGTTGTAGCCAATGACTGCGTTTGTGTGTGTTTTTTTTTGTTTTCTTCACATTTTAGTGCACGATAGTGTTTCTTTTGTACTCCAGGAGATACAGAGGACATAATAGTTCAGAGTGGTCAGTCCCACACTATATACAATCATCAAATTCAAATGTTAACTGTTCCCACACACCCAAGGACCATCCTTCCTATATTTAAGACATGTGTACCTGTTGCAATGTACACAACCTCTCTATACGGTTGTTCCGATTACACTGAACGAGCACCTGATACTGAACTTTCTTTCCTGGAGGAAGGGGAGGGGTCTTGAAACAGAAGCCTGTTGATGTTGCATCGCCTTTTCTTGTAAGAAGCGAAGACGAAGTTCCTCTGCAAGGGGAGCCATGAACACTCTTCTTTTCTCAGCTGGAAATTAGAGAATTCTCTGGTGTGACGGGATAAAATCTGACATACGAATGTGTGTTTGAACACACATGTTCTGTACAAGGCATGCACAGGAAATATGTTTAGGACAAACCCAAATTTGTGCAATGTAGTGAATAGGTAGTCCCATTCAACATATTGAATGCGGTTTCTGCATCCAGAGATAACATCTTCAGTGTTTTCAACTTTGTGGGTTGACTATTACATTAAACAGGCATCAAAGACTGGAAGTTGTCTGCCTTTAATAAATCCGAATTAGTCTTGACATTACTGAAGGAAGCACTTTCTCAATCATTCTAGCTAGAATGTTGGAGAGCATCTTAACATTATTATTCAGAAGTGAAATTGGTCTGTATGATACACTTTGCAGTAAGTCCTTAATTTTCTTAGGAAACATGGTAATTAATGTTTGGTGCAACTTGGGACAATTTAGAGGTAGCAACTAACATAAAACATGCATCCTTAGAAGCCAAAGTGTCTATTAAAAACACAGAAAGCAGGAAAAAAAAAAAAAGTGCAAACAATAAACAGGCACTGGACAGTCTTACATATTTAGTCTAAGGGTCTGGGGCTGTGAAACTAACAATAAACACTGCAGCATCACACACACTGTGTAGATGGGTGTTCTTGAATGTCACTGCAGCATCACACACACTGTGTAGATGGGTGTTCTTGAATGTCTTAAGAGTGTCTTGGGAATAGCTCACAGAAAAAGGCAGGCATTATATTAAATACAAAAATGATTTAAATTTTTCCATCCATGTTTAAAACCTGATTATTTCCAATACCACTCTGCATGAGGTGGAGAATATTCAGACAAGTTCAGGTTAAGGTAAGAACCAACCTTGGATGGAATAAAAATCTTTCATTGAGCACACAGATATAATTCCATTCCATCTCCAACTGGGCTATTTTAGAGTTGCTGTACAAACTCTCACACATGTGGGAGAAAACCAGAGTATAGATAAAAGAAATTCCAGGATGTGAATGAATTTGAGCCCTTAACCACTGTACTGTTTTTACATTTTATATTGATTGGAAGTGTAATATCTTGCATTATGTAGGGACTACACGCTGAAATATGCAACTACAAAGAAAGAAGACTAATGGACTATTACTGGGCAAAATGACACAGATCTCCGGAGATGCAGTTGAACACACAGCAGCATTTAAAACGTTAGAACATCACTGGTAGCCAGTCCCTACACATTGCGCAAACTTCATCACTTGTTACAGGCAAGTGTCATCCACAGGGCAAAACGAAAGCCACATTACAATAATAAAACCAAGAAGTCGGCTGGGGAGATAACCCACAAGAAAAAAAAAAAACAAAGCAATAAAAAGAAGCCGATTGCACGCACTGCAGCTATTTACTGGAAAAGGCGTAGCATTGTGTGTGATCATACAAGATTACCAAAGAGACTTTGTGCGGGGAATACTACTTCATACTTCCTCATTTCAGCTATGGGTACCGTGGAATGCCCAGGTCTCCAGAAATTGTTCACAAGCTTCACTCAGAAAAGTGTTGCAGACAATATCATATATGCTTTGTTTTATGTCATTTCAAAAAGAAAATGACTATTAAACAAGAGGAAAAGGTTTAAAACACAATAGCATACAGACTAAATGGTCATGTTGTCATTTACAAAATACACATCTATCCAATTGCTATCCTGCTTACCCAGTTAAAAGGTTGCTGGAACCAACCTTGGAATGAATGCCAGGCTGCTATAGCACACATTTTTACATATGCACCCATGCATTTCCCTCTCAGTACTTTCTGGCTAATGTGGCTTTCTGTGGATACTTCCAAAATCACACAGACAAACTTCTTTAGCAGGACCCACTTAACACCTCTAAAATTTTGCACCTGAAAATATTTTTTTTTAAACTGAAATTCCAAAACTTCTGAAATAGTACAAATGTATTAGACAATACAATTAAGCCCCAACACTAAAACAAAGTGCTAAACCATCACATGCATCCATTTAAGGTCACCAATCAAGCCAACAAACACATCATTGGAATGCTGAAGAAATCCCATGCAGATACAGGGAGAATCTGTTCAGAGTATGAAACCAAGAGATTGGATCTGCGAGGTAACACCATTAACCTGCAGTGCTGCCTACTCTAAATTAGAAAAACGTTTAATTCTTAGCAGTCCTTTTTCTAATTTAGAAAACTAAAAAAAAATCAATATAATTAATGTTTTATTATAGTAAAGAAGTGCTAAAAATAATGATTAAAAGAAACTTATGTATTGTATTAAATTCTTATTTTGGTGTAAAGAAAACAAAGTCCCCTCATTCTCAGGTTTCCCCTCCCATAACTGCAACACCCTTAACTAGGATCAGAATTTGGTTGGGAGACACTATTTAGAAATATGTTCAGTCATACTGGCCAATTTAGAAGCATCAATCAAAATCATGCACCCACGTTAAAAAGCGGAATTAAACAAAAATTCTCAGAGATGCACTGGATTTTCCGCCCAAATCCACATACCATTTATTATACCATTTTGAGGCCAGGTTTAAAATTTTATTCTGATGTGTTCTGTTCTACCAGTGATGCACTGGGTTCTTCAAATTACAATGAAAAGTTTGCTACAGAGGCAATGTTTTTCAAAATATATTGCTAGAAACCAATATCTTTAATAGTTTCATGTGGGTAGTAAACAATGTAAACCTTTTACCTGCAGTCAGAAGAGGAAATACTGCAAGACAGAAATTACAGGGCTAAAAGCAGGAAGTCCCCGTGACAAAATATGACAGTGAAAAAGGTAAGAATGTGATCTTGGTATGACTTTATATTTGACAATAAACCAAAGGCAATTTGAAGGATATGGCAGATGACAGTAAAGAAAATAGAGCCTGGTGAAATAAGAGTGGCATCACTGAGGTTAAAGTTAAGAAATTACAGTGGTTTAAGAATGGTTAAATAACCAATCGGATTAAGAATAGCAGGTCATGGTGTAACTGTGTAATTAGAGAAGTAACAGGAGATCCCCACGATGCAAATGCAGAAAAAAATGCACTGGAAAGAATAGAAGATCTCAATGCTGCAAATAAGATCCTGCAGAGCACTTAGAATTTCTATTGGAAATACTAGTTAAAAATAAGACTTAAAACACAATAAAGAAATCAGTTCCGTTTGTGCATTAGATGGTCCGAAAGCAAAAAATAACTCTTAAGTCTCAACACTTGTGAGTCCTCATCTTATTTTGACCAGCAAATGTGAGGGATGTTTTGATAAATTACCCTTCTAGAAATAAATGTACAAAATAATTTACCAGCAATCTGGCTTCAGGTACAAAGAACTGTCAAGAGTTTTTAGTTAATTAAATACAAAAAGATATCATTAACATCAATTAAAATCACTCACAAAACACACACATAAAAAGTTGATTATTTATATTTTGCTTTTCCCTGTATAAAAATAATCAAGATCTTGGAAGCCTAAAACCTATCACATAAATTAAAATGATCTAAAATCTTTCAAAATAGAACAAAATGCACACTTGAATGTCCTACTGTTGCTGCTTCAATCTAAAATTAACTCAACAAGCGTTTTAGCTTATTAAGATAGGCAGTATGCAAATGACCCCATGCTCATCATCTTCATCATTAGGTGCACAGTACAACTCATAACTGATTATCCAGGGGTTAACTATAACTAGCTAACTAATAATTTATAAAAATAGAGGAAACATTTTTTATTAGGACAGACAGCGTTGGAGTCAAAATGTTATTTTTATTGATCCAATACTTGCACTAATGTTTACCATTTTAACAAGCTGGTACAGTGGAACAAGCTTTTACAAAAAATGCTATACTTGGGGAATTCCAGCTCACTTACTGTTTATTACTCTTTTACTGCCATTATATTACTTTGTTAAGTATTATACAATTGAGAAATATTTCCTTTTCCAAATGTCATACAGTTCAGAAAGATTCAGATTATAATCTTGAGGCAGAGTAGAGCTAACCCATTGTCATTAGATGGTTGTCTTTTTAATAAGCATTTTTAAAACAGACTATTTCACACATGCATTTTTTTTCCAGACTATACATTCAATGTTCTCCTATAGCAGACCACTCAACCCAAGCACAGTTCTTGTGTATATCCTTCTTTTACAGTCCAGGGCTACCATCTAAACTGCACATTATCAAATGCAATAGGAGCTGCTGCATCACATGTAACTATATCTTCAACAATATGGTCATATATGATGCATGAAGTATAAGCTCCAATAGAACACATGCAACATCCATCTGTATAGAGATAGTGTGACATAAAATGTCTGACATTGAGAACTTGCATCATAGTGTCAGAGAGGAAGCTTGCACTTGTGTAAAAGAAGAAAAAAAAAATCAAGCTGACCCAGAAATAAGTATAGCAATAACAAGTTAAAATGATTAAAAAGAAACAAATTATTGAAAAAGGATCAGTTATTGTTTTTACACTGAAATCTCACAGCAGTTCCAGTACTTGCATCCCTTGAAATGACATGCTAATATCTGCATAAAACAGTAGTTTCACACAGTAAGTAGGATTTTTTTTAAATCATCTGATAAATGATACTGCATGTACCTGCTGTTTTCATGACTTACAGCTACCCTTTTGGGTTCACTTTAGAGCACCTGTAATTACTGTACATCCCAATTTTATATGCAAAGTGTCTGTGTAACATAATACTGAAAACAGTATTTAATGTAAAATATTCCAACTTTAATAAAAGAAAATTACTAATAAGAAAAACTACTATTTTCATAATAAAAGCACATAATATTAAAAATAATGGCAATATCAGAATCTATTCCATTGGCATCTAGTGTAAGTCAAATTAGAGGGGTCTGTAAAATTAACTTATGTATTCTTGGGGTCCCAGAAGGTACCCATGCAAACAAAGGAACACAAACTGGAAATTACATTATGGTTTAAGCACTGTGTAGCTGTAACAGAAAATAATCCAAAAACACTTTCTGCAATTGTATCTTTTCATTTTCATGTGAATGCGAGTCAAACTGAGGATCAGGCACTGGGCAACTACAAAATTACGTTTAAAAAAAAAAAAAAAAATTCTGTAGCATTTCCACTTTTACGTCAACAGATAGCAGATATAGATGCTGCTGCAAAGCAAGATGTAGCAATGCATATTTAAACTTCTTAAAAAAATAAAATTAAATCATACCACACCAGCTAGAAGTTGTATATATTTTATTCTAAACAACATCTTTGACAGTAGTCAGGAAGAGAACATGAGATCCATCTCCAACTAAATTCTTCTACTGTCTGTATAAATTGATTAAGTTGCCAGACATAGTTGCATAATTGGTTAAAAAACACAAAACCTTTATTTTAAAAATGTCAACTCCTTTGTCATGTAAGTGTCCCATCCATCATCTATTTCCTTTATGGTAACATTTATTTTTTCAGCAGTCATGGCTTGAGAATGATGATGTTTTTGTGTATGATTATGATTCCATAATTGCGAAAACTCCATGCTGGGGTGGACCCATTGAACACTACTCCT